>NC_138029.1:116017947-117217947 GCF_964106645.2 Podarcis pityusensis
TCAATAATTCTTGAACTAAAAGGCAAGAAGAATACTCCATTTAGAGTATTGCTCATATTTTGGGCAATAGAATGAAAGGTGTTTTAGCAGAAAAAATTCAGCACAATCAGGCCTGCTTTCTACCAGGACGTCAGATGAAGGAAAATATTGTTACGATATAGAAGCAATGCAGCTGCGAGCTGCTAGCTTGAAAACATCACATGATGTTGGGACTGTCCGTGGGAAACAGAGGGACAGTCAATTCAGTGTGAAGCACCGGAATTAGCTCAGAGTGTAATATGAGCTGTACAGGAAGTACAGGAAGTGTTTGTCATTCGACTGCTGGAGCTTGAAGAGAGCAGTCATGCTTTTTGTAATGCTGCAAAGACAGAAAAAAAGGCATGTAAATACGTTTCTGTCTATCTCTTTCCCCTGCTGGGGGGGCAAGAAAGAGGGGGGGTGTTCTTCTCATGCTGAGAAGGATCACCTATCGCGACCTCTGCCTGGATCTTGCTGAGGAATGCAGACAGGGAGGTTAACAGGAGATCAAGCTGGGTGCCTGGAGAGTTGCCAGTTACTACTCATATAGGCTCGAATCCCGACAAATATAAGGAATATAAATGATATTATTCAATACTTGGAAGTAAAAATTGAGAAAAAAGCGGGCTTAATGTTTATAGATGCTGAAAAGGCTTTTGATAATGTTTCATGGGCTTTTATGAAAAAGATAAAAGAAAAAATGAATTTTGAGGAAGCATTTGGGAGAGGAATTGATGCAATGTATTTCTACCAACAGTCTATGCTGATTGTTAATATGGTGATAACAGAAAAGTGTAAAATAAGGAAGGGGACAAGACAAGGATATCCCCTATCACCATTATTATTTATTTTGGTATTAGAGGCCCTGGCGAGGGAGACAAAGTGGATAAATTAATTACAGGAATAACAGTAGAAAATAAAGCATATAAATTAAAAGCTTTCACAGTTCACCTTGTAATTACAGTGAAGGATTCCATAAATACTCCACCGAAGGTGGTAGAAAAGATGCAGGACTTCGGGCAGACCGGGGGCTTTAAACTAAACAAGAATAAGACTCCTCAATGCCTTGTTTGCCTCAGTCTTCTCCGATAAAGAAAACAATGCCCGACCTGAAGAATTTGGAGCAAATGATTCAGCAGAGGAAACACAGCCCAGAATAACTAAGGAGATAGTACAAGAATACTTGGCTAGTTTAGATGTATTCAAGTCTCCAGGGCCATATGAACTGCAAGAGTATTAAAAGAACTGGCAGATGTGATCTCAGAACCACTGGCAGTCATCTTTGAGAATTCCTGGAGAACAGGCGAAGTCCCGGCAGACTGGAGGAGGGCAAATGTTGTCCCTGTTTTCAAAAAGGGGGAAAGAGAGGACCCAAATAATTATCGCCCAGTCAGTCTGACATCAATACCAGGGAAGATTCTCGAGCAGATCATTAAGCAGACAGTCTGTGAGCACCTAGAAAGGAATGCTGTGATCACCAATAGTCAGCATGGATTTCTGAAAAATAAGTCATGTCAGACTAACCTGATCTCTTTTTTTGACAGAATTACAAGCCTGGTAGATGAAGGGAACACAGTGGATGCAGCCTACCTTGATTTCAGCAAGGCATTCGACAAGGTGCCCCATGATATTCTTGTAAAGAAGCTGGTAAAATGCGGTCTTGACTATGCTACCACTCAGTGGATTTGTAACTGGCTGACTGACCAAACCCAAAGGGTGCTCATCAATGGTTCCTCTTCATCCTGGAGAAGAGTGACTAGTGGGGTGCCACAGGGTTCTGTCTTGGACCCGGTCTTATTCAACATCTTTATCAATGACTTGGATGATGGATTCAAGGGCATCCTGATCAAATTTGCAGATGACACCAAACTGGGAGGGGTGGCTAACACCCCGGAGGACAGGATCACACTTAAAAACGACCTTGACAGATTAGAGAACTGGGCCAAAACAAACAAGATGAGCTTTAACAGGGAGAAATGTAAAGTATTGCACTTGGGCAAAAAAATTGAGAGGCACAAATACAAGATGGGTGACACCTGGCTTGAGAGCAGTACATGTGAAAAGGATCTAGGAGTCTTGGTTGACCACAAACTTGACATGAGCCAACAGTGTGACGCGGCAGCTAAAAAAGCCAATGCAATTCTGGGCTGCATCAATAGTATAGCATCTAGATCAAGGGAAGTAATAGTGCCACTGTATTCTGCTCTGGTCAGACCTCACCTGGAGTACGGTGTCCAGTTCTGGGCACCACAGTTCAAGAAGGACACTGACAAACTGGAACGTGTCCAGAGGAGGGCAACCAAAATGGTCAAAGGCCTGGAAACGGTGCCTTATGAGGAACGGCTAAGGGAGCTGGGCGTGTTTAGCCTGGAGAAGAGGAGGTTAAGGGGTGATATGATAGCCATGTTCAAATATATAAAAGGATGTCATATAGAGGAGGGAGAAAGGTTGTTTTCTGCTGCTCCAGAGAAGCGGACACGGAGCAATGGATCCAAACTACAAGAAAGAAGATTCCACCTAAACATTAGGAAGAACTTCCTGACAGTAAGAGCTGTTCGACAGTGGAATTTGCTGCCAAGGAGTGTGGTGGAGTCTCCTTCTTTGGAGGTCTTTAAGCAGAGGCTTGACAACCATATGTCAGGAGTGCTTTGATGGTGTTTCCTGCTTGGCAGGGGGTTGGACTCGATGGCCCTTGTGGTCTATTCCAACTCTATGATTCTATGATTCTAAGTTTTTGGGAAAAAACACAATGGAGCAAGACCAAAAGAAATTACAACAGAAAACAGAGTTAGTTATACATAACAAAGTCAAATACTGGGATATCTGTTTGACAGCTAAGAATATTAATATTGTTAAGGACAATTACAAGAATGAGTGGAAAGAAATAAAAAGAGCTTTAGAGATATGGGGAAGAATGAATTTATCATTTTGGGGAGGAATATCAGTAATAAAAACGAATGTATTGCCAAAAATGTTATTTTTATTCTAAGCAGTCCAGGCAATAGGCAACACAGGATGCTTTGAAAAATGGCAAGAAGATATATCTAGGTTTATCAGACAAGGGACGAAACCAAGTATAAAAAATAAATTATTAACAGATGTAAGAGAGAGAGGAGGTTTCACCCTGCCGGATTTAAAACTTTATTATGAAGCATCCTGTATCTGCTAGAACCGGGAATGGATTACATTAGAAAACACAGATACTGTATTTTAGATCTGGAAGGACACAAATAATGTATAGCATGCATATTTATGGTAGGAAAAGGCCAAGGTGCATAGAGCTTTTCAGAATCATATAGTAAGAAAACCAATGTTTAGGGTATGGGAGAAGTATAAAAATTTGCTTCAGTAAAAAACACCCTGGTGGCTTTCCCCCTTGGAAGCAATATCTCTGAAAAAAATTGAATATGAGAAGTAATTGGCCGACTTACAGAGAGGTGTTAACTGAAGTTGAAAACCAACTGAAATTAAACAATTTTGAAGAGATAAGGGAAGCTGTACCTGACTGGTTACAGTACCATCAACTAAACGATATCTTTAAGATAGACAAAAAGAAAGGTTTTAGTTATGAGACATCACAATTTCAAAAAGAACTCTTAGTTCTTGGGAAAGGGACTTAGGACATAACATACAAATGGTAGATTGGGAGAGGCTTTGGAAAACAGATCTGAAATTCACAGCTTGCTGTACATTGAAAGAAAACTACATAAAAATGATGTGCTGGTGGTATTTGACTCCTAGTAAGTTATCTAAAACGTATAGAGTAAGTTCAAATATCTGCTGGAAATGTACAGAACAAGCGGGTATCTTTTGCTATATGTGGTGGTCATGTAAGATAACAGTATCATTTTGGGAAATGGTATATAATGAAAAAGTAGAGACATCACCTTGCCAACGAGCGCAGTGAAAACCAGGAAGGAAAAAAAAGGCTGGGGAGGGCACAGGATGAGGGGCAGGGGAGCGGGCTTTTTACTTCTGCAGCTTGTTTTGAGGCAGGATAGATTTGAGCATTGTCTGGGTCCCAGTGCCCCTACTCCTTTTTTATGCTCCATTCTATTGCTGCCAGTGGCTGCTTATTACTCAAACTGAACCTGATACCAGTAGCCACGTGTACAAACAACGTAGAAGGCTGCAAGTAGGAGCGCTTTTACACAGCTAATGGCGAATCCCCTGCAATCCAAGTCCTGATCACTTGCTCAAATCTAACCTGCCTCAAAACAAGCAACGGAGGAAAAGGCTGCAAACTGTTAAATGGGAAAAAACCCCAGGCACAGGCCAAATACCTTAGGTAAAATAGTAAAGGGAGGCAGGTGATTCAAAGCCAGCAGGCACTTTTAAAAGTGGTGCGCAGCCAGCAACAGCTGCAGAAGGTTCGCCTGCTCCCTAAACGGAGCAATGAGGCTGCAGAGGGACGGAAGGACACAGGAGGGGTTGGATCGGGAAGGATAAAATTTAAGCAACCAGCAGCAAAAAAAAAAAAAAAACCAACCTCGAGTTCTGAGCCACCAGCGCAGTGAAAACCAGGAAGTAAAAAAGGAAGGCTGCTGGAGACTGGAGGGCAGAGGATGAGGGAGAAGGGGAAATTACACAAATCCCCCGCGTCTCAGCTGATCCGCTGGCTCCTTGAGCCTGCACACTAAACAAACACACAGCTCCTGTCCCTCTTAGTCTCACTCTGATATATCAGTAGTTTATTAAATAGTTTAGTACAACATTTGATTCAGAATATTTTCCCCGTTTTCCTCCTCTGAAAACTAGGTGCGTCTTATGGTCCGGTGCGCCTTATGGAGCAAAAAATACGGTACTATCAGGACCCATGAAAGGGATGGAGCGAAGTCATGTGATTCAGAGAATCTCAGGAATTGATTATATAAATGTATTTGATATAAACTTGCAGTTGTAAAAAGCAATAAAAATATTTCAAAAAAAGGGAAGTCCATAGATTGACTATGCTTCTGTGGATTCATCATTTGCAAACCCAGAAATAGGTGCTCCTGTTTTTGAAATTTTCCTCGGAAACCGAACGTGCTCCTGAGCTTCCATTTTTACTCTTGCACAGCTAATTTAAGTCCCCCCCCATCGTAATTAAGGTTTTTTTTATCCCACTTGTATCCTTGAGCAGCTATTTTAAGTCCCCCCTCCCATTGTAATTAAGGTTTTTTTCATCCCATTTGTTCCCTTGCACAGCTGATTTAAGCCCCCACCCCATCAATATTAAAGCTGTTTCTGGTTTCAGTGTTCTGAGGTGACATTTGGTGCTTTAGTTTTTTCCTCTTTTTTGCATTTTTGTTTGTTTGGCTTTTTCATTTTTGATTGTGGCTTCTTTGTTTAATTTTAATTTTTATCATCAACAATACTGTCTTCTTTATTTTATGGTACAGAACATTGATTACTGCTTTCATTTTATGGATCAATGGTCTTGTTAGATAGTAAAATTCATGTTAAATTGCTGTTTTAGGGGTTGTTTTTAAAAGTCTGGAATGGATTACCGTATTTTTCGCCCTATAGGACGCACTTTTCCCCCTCCAAAAATGAAGGGGAAATCTGGGTGTGTCCTATGGGGCGAATGCATGCTTTCGCTGAAGCTTGGAGAGCGAGAGGGGTCGGTGCGCACCGACCCCTCTCGCTCTCCAGGCTTCAGGAAGACATCCGCAGCCTAGGCAGCCCTGCGGGAGGTCCGCATTGATGTCTAGGCTGAGGATAGCAGCCTGCCGCCCAGCGCGAGGGACGCCCTAAAGCAGAGCGCCCCTCGCGCCGGGCAGACATCCGCAGCATGGGGAGCCCTGCAGGAGTTCCCCACAGGGCTCCCCACGCTGCGGATAGCAGCCTGCCGCCCAGCGGGCGGGTCACCCTAAAGCAGAGCGCCCCTCGCGCCGGACAGACATCGGCCAGCCCCACAAGCTCGGGGGACAGCGGTGAGGCGCAGCGCCGTCATCCCGCTGTTCCTGGACCTGGTTCGGTTTCCCCGACCTGCTTTTGGGGGGGAAATAAAGGAAATTTCCCCCCCTTTATTTCCCCCCCAAAAAACTAGGTGCGTCCTATGGGACGAAAAATACAGTAATCCATTTTGCATTACTTTCTATGGGAAAGCACGCCTTGGTTTTGAAACGCTTTGGTTTTGGAAGTCTCCCGGAACCTATTATGTTTGAGAACCAAGGTACCACTGTAACTCCTAAGATTTAAAATCCTGGAGGAAGAAAATCTGCCCCCCACTACAGTGGTACCTCAGGTTAAATACTTAATTCGTTCCGGAGGTCTGTTTTTAACCTGAAACTGTTCTTAACCTGAAGCACCACTTTAGCTAATGCGGCCTCCTGCTACTGCCGCGCGTTTTTTGTTCTCATCCTGAAGCAAAGTTCTTAACCAGAGGTACTATTTCTGGGTTAGCGGAGTCTGTAACCTGAAGCGTATGTAACCCGAGGTACCACTGTACTTTATGAAAGGGATTCAAGAAACAAAGAGCTGCTTTGGAGAAGGCCTCACCCCTTCCTTCTTCCTGTCAGGAACTTCCTTCCATTTGTCTCCTCTCCATCTTTTCCTCTTTCTCCCTCCACCATCCATCTATCCCTGTCCCCATCTCCTCTCAACTGGAACTCACCAGATTTCTCCAAGGGTCCTGGGAGGGAATGCTCAGAGGTTGTGGGGAGGGATGCAGGAGACAGCCTGACCAGGTCAACCGTCCATCTTCCTCCTTCCATCCTGGCCAGGGTTGCAGGTTCTGTCTCAGCTAGGTTTGCAGGTTCAGCTGTCTGAGGAGTGCAGAAGCCAGAGCAAGTTGCAGCTTCCTGGGAGGGAGGGAAGAAGAAGCCAAGGGAGTCTCAGAGCCCCTGCAGGGATTCTCCTGCCCAAGACATTCTGCTGCCCCTGGAGAAGCACCAACTGGGCACCCCCCCCCAAGAGCCCCCTCCTATTTTCAAACACCTTTGGCAATTTCTTTCACCTGCCTGTCCTGCCTCCCTTCCTAAGGCTGGCATGGTATGCACATTTGTGGCCTGAGAGTAGATCCCATGGAACTTAAGAGTTAATCTGCAAAGGACTGCTCTGAATACATGGGTGGCCCTTGCATGGAGAAGGGAGCCCCTTGCTTGCATCTGGACCCCCCGGGAGAGGCGGGGGATCTGCTCCCTCTGCCCTCGCTGCCCCCTCCTCTGCCCTCCTGCCCTGCAAACACCCTTTGCTCTTGTTGCTCAGGGGAGAGAGGCAGGAAGAGCCTTCAAACCCATCCCTTTCCTCCTCTGCTGCCTTTTCTTGCAGCAGCCCAGTGAGAGGGGAAGGAGCTGCAGTGCCTGGTTCACTTCAGATACACACATGGTTTACTGGGATTGTGAATGAACACGTCCTCTGCCTTCCATGCGGTGGGAGTGGGGTGGGTTAAAAGTGGTGACGAGACCCCCCCTCCAGTCCTTTTGGGAAACAGGAGCTTTGGTCAGGAGTAAACAACTTATATGGCAAGTTCACAAGAGAAGCACTTTGGAGCACTGCTTGCTCTTACTATGTGTTTGGACCTAGAGGACAACATACACGTTTACACCACGTGGTTCCTTAAAGAGGGCATTTCTTTAAATTCAAAGGCCATTTCTACAAAATGGAAGTCTTCTGATGGCAGCCCTATAAAGGGAAGTTTTTGATGTTTTAAAATTTTTGGTGTTTTTGTTGGAAGCCGCCCAGAGTGGCTGAGTCAACACAGTTTTTATTTTTTTTTATTTTATTATTATTATTATTATTATTATTATTATTCCCTCCTAAGCCCATCCTGCTATACATGCTGGTCAGAGACTTTGTCCCCAACCCCCCCCCCCTTGAACGCAAGAGGTCTTCCTATTTTTACTGCTGTTCTTTAAATTTCTATACTGCCCTTCCTCCAAAGATCACAGGGCAGCTTCCAATAATAATAATAATAATAATAATAATAATAATAATAATTTTTATACCCCGCCCTCGCCAGCCAAGTCCGGGCTCAGAGCGGCTTACAAGCAATAATAAAAACAAGTTGAATGATTACAACTTAAAAACAAAATTAAAATACAACATTAAAATATTGAAACATTAAAATATTAAAATGTAGCCTCCTCGCAGGAAGAGAAGGAAAGAAAAAAGAAAGAGAGGGAGGGAATCAAATTGGCACCAAGCCAAAGGCCAGGCGGAACAACTCTGTCTTACAGGCCCTGTGGAAATATATCAGATCCTGCAGGGCCCTGGTCTAATGAGGCAGAGCATTCCACCAGGCCGGAGCCAGAGTTGAAAAGGCCCTGGCTCTGGTTGAAGCCAATCTAACTTCCTTAGGGCCCGGGACCACTAGGGTGTTGCTATTTATGGACCTTGAGGCTCTCCGTGGGGCATACCGGGAGAGGCGGTCCCGTAGGTACGAGGGTCCTAGGCCGTGAAGGGCTTTAAAGGTCAAAAGCAGCACCTTAAATCTGACCCTGTACTCCACCGGGAGCCAGTGCAGCTGGAAAAGCACTGGGTGAATATGCTCCCATGGCAGAGACCCCGTGAGGAGCCTTGCTGCAGCATTCTGCACCCGCTGGAGTTTCTGGGACAGCTTCAAGAGCAGCCCCGCGTAGAGCGAATTACAGTAGTCAAGCCTGGAGATGACTGTCACATGGATCACTGTGGCCAGGTCGGGGCGGGAAAGGTAAGGGACCAACTGCTTGATGCGGCGAAGGTGGAAAAATGTCACCTTGGCTGTTGCTGTAACTTGCGCCTCCATGGAAAGGGAGGCGTCAAGGATTACACCCAAACTCTTAACGGAAGGCAATGGCACTAATTGGGCCCCCGCAAGAGAAGGGAGTTGGTCCCTCATCCCCATGCCATCCCGACCCAGCCATAGGACCTCTGTCTTCGAAGAATTTAGTTTCAATCGGCTCCCACGAAACCATCCAGCCACAGCTTCCAAGCATCTGGTCAGTGTGTTCGGGGCTGAGTCGGTGTGGCCATCCATCAGCAGATAGAGCTGAGTGTCATCGGCATACTGGTGACAACCCAGCCCAAAGCTCTGGATAATGTGGGCAAGGGGGCGCATAAAGATGTTAAAAAGCATCGGGGAGAGAATTGTGCCCTGCGGCACTCCACACACCAAGGAGTGGCGCAATGACATTTACCTCCCTAGTGCCACCCTCTGTCCCCCACCAGAGATAAAAGAACACAGCCAGTTACGGGCTATGCCCTGTATCCCCACGTCTGCGAGGCGGTGGTCCAGAAGATAATGATCGACCATGTCAAAGGCTGCTGACAAATCTAGAAGGATCGCCAGTCCTGACCCGCCTCGATCCAGTTGTCTACGGAGATCATCTGTTAGGGCAACCAGAGCCATCTCGGTCCCAAAACCAGGACGGAGACCGGACTGAAATGGATCTAAAGCCGATGTTTCCTCCAGAAACCAACCAAGCTGTTCGGCAACCGCTCTCTCAATTACCTTACCCAAGAGAAAAACACAGAGATGCATAGCAGAGTAAGAAATAAAAACAACACCCCCCCAACTCAGTTGTGAAGTCCATAGATTGTTTAATAAGCCAAACCCCTGGGAGAAGAGCAAGGCTTTCCCCTGTTGCCTAAAGATAAGGTCCTCCTTCTGCGGGGGTATAGATATTAAATTTAAATTAATACTATTAAGGCGATCCTGGCCAGCAATGCCCATCCCTCTCCCCTCTCCCGCCTCCTTCCCTGCAACTCCCTTTGCACCAGATCCATGCAGGAGGAAGCTTCTCTCTCTTTCCCCAGCACAACCTCCCCCCACTCTTGTGCAGGGCCGCCCCTCCCCGTCCTGGGGCTTCTCATCCTGGACCCCCTCGCAAAGCCCCTTCCCTCCTTCCCCGCCATTGGCTTTGCACTCACCCGAAATCCTGGGCAGCGGGGGCGGGAATGGGAAGAAAGGGTTCTTCTGCTGGGGTATAGATACTAAATTTAAATTACAGTGGTACCTTGGGTTAAATACTTAATTCGTTCTGGAGGTCCGTTCTTAACGTGAAACTGCTCTTAACCTGAAGCACCACTTTAGCTAATGTGACCACCCGCCACCACGCTGCTGCTGCGTGATTTCTGTTGTAGCAGGAACCCCCCACCCCAATCATTCTGTTTGCACAAACTTCACACACACTCACACTCACACACTACATACGCCCCATTTCTGTTACAAATTCATAGAAAATCAACCATACATCGGATTTGCACTGTTCCATTTTATTTTACTCCATGTGACAAGGACTATCAAAGGGGGGTGGCTTGGTTCTGGTCAGCCATAATCCCTTCAGCATACCAGCACATCCACAGGAGCCCTGCCCAGTTGCTATGTCAGCCTTGATAATCCCAGACAGAAGACAATCAAAATGACAAAGAACTTGCATATGATAGTGGATTCAGCACGGACTGGAACAAAGGACAATAATCAGATCTTCCCTCTGGGGGCAGGAAACTGCAAACTCCCCTTTGTCTCCTGGAAGACACTCCAGGACACTCAGGTTACCACCACAACTCCTCCCTCAACCCCTCCTTTCTGTAATGTATGCATGATGTCAACCCTTTCTGTAATGTATGCATGATGTTTCTGGGGGTGGGCTTGACCTGGAGGATGGGAATTTCAAAAGTTTTTATAAGGTCTGGCACACCATCTTTCTGGGTCTTTCCTCTCACCTGCAAGTGAGGGGAGCACCCTGTCGCGACAGTCTTTCTTCAATAAAGACCAAGCCTACAGGCTGCTGATTTGCTTCAATTTACTCTGGTTGGTGTCTTTACTTTTTGTCCAAGGGAGCCCTCAGATTTTTCCGTTAACACTGTTCTTATCCTGAAGCAAAGTTCTTAACCCGAGGTACTATTTCTGAGTTAGCAGAGTCTGAAACCTGAAGCGTATGTAACCCGAGGTAGCACTGTAATACTATTAAGGCGATCCTGGCCAGCAATGCCCACCCCTCTCCCCTCTCCCCCCTCCTTCCCTGCAACTCCCTTTGTACCAGATCCATGAAGGAGGAAGCTTCTCCCCCCCTCCCCTTCAAGGCCCCCCGTTTAAGAAAACAGCTCCCTTTCCTCCCTTCTCTTCTCCCCATCCAGCGGCTTCTCATCCTGGACCCCCTCGCAAAGCCCCTTCCCTCCTTCCCCGCCATTGGCTTTGCACTAACCCGACATCCTGGGCAGCGGGGGCGGGAATGGGAGCCCCCGCGTGGGAGGCAGGGCGTGAAGGCGCTTAATTAGGAGGCTTGATTAGGAAGAAGCCCCCTCCTCCGCCTCCGCAGGATGCAGCCCCCCTTCCCGCCTCCTCCCCTCCCTCCCTCCCTCCTTTGCCAGCTCCAATTTTATCTCTGCTGGTGAAGCCGGAAGTGGAGGCAACTCTGAGGAGGAAGAAGTTTCTCTCCACGTTCAGCCTCTGGTCTGTTATTTTATAATTGGGGGAAGCAAATCCTTGTAGCACCCAACCAATGGGAAGACGAGGGAGGGAACGTGTGCATAGGGAATATAAACTTATACTTTGCCCCAGCTGGACTGTGCCTGCTTTGGCTCCCAGCTCTTGCAAGAATATATTGTCCTCACTAAGGGCTTGCCGATCAGAAGGTTGGCAGTTTGAATCCCTGCAATGGGGTGAGCTCCCATTGCTCTGTCTCTGCTCCTGCCAACCTAGCAGTTCGAAAGCACATCAAACTGCAAGTAGATAAATAGGTACCTGTTGTAAACAAAATCTGCCCTTATTCCCTTATGGGGGACACAAGAGCCCTTATAGAGTCCTTTGCAGGTTCTCCATCAGTGGGAGAAAATAACAGAGGCCAACCAGAGAATATTGAGAAGCAAAGCAGCTGGTAAGCCAGATCTTTATTGAACTGTTGCAACAGGTTGCTCCCCTCACAGGCAGGAGAAAGGAGGAGGACCCCGGACAAAGGTGTGCCTGCCATTATATAGCCCTTTTAAATTCCCTGACTTGGAGCTCAAGACCACCCCTCCTCCATACATCATACATACATCACAGAAGGGGTGTAACCCAAGACCACCCCCCATAAACATCATACCTACAACATAGAAAAGGCGGTCTGCAACAGAAATTTGAATGTTGTTGTATTTCCTGTCTGCCAGGTTATCTGATAATGCCTTATCTGATTGCCTTTCCTGGTAGTCTGTCCATTCCTTTGAGACGGTGATTACCCAATTCCTGAGACAATGGGAAGGCCCCTCACCCCTCCCTCCTTGCAGAGAATACATTTCATCAGTTTGGGAGTCAAAATGGTTTCAGGACGGTCTTCCCGTGCTGCTCCAGACACGTGGTCCACGTATCTATGTACGTGTTTGGTTGGTACATTTATGAACATCTATTATATATAAAAGGGACGCGGGTGGCGCTGTGGGTAAAACCTCAGCGCCTAGGACTTGCCGATCGCATGGTCGGCGGTTCGAATCCTCACTGCAGGCTGAGCTCCCGTCGTTCGGTCCCAGCTCCTGCCCACCTAGCAGTTTGAAAGCACCCTTAAGTACAAGTAGATAAATAGGTACCGCTTTCTAGCGGGAAGGTAAACGGCGTTTCCGTGTGCTGCTCTGGTGCCAGTTCACCACAGCAGCTTCGTCACGCTGGCCACGTGACCCGGAAGTGTCTGCGGACAGCGCTGGCTCCCGGCCTCTAGAGTGAGATGAGCGCACAACCCTAGAGTCTGTCAAGACTGGCCTGTACGGGCAGCGGTACCTTTACCTATTATATATAAAAGGCCTTAAATTATTTTATTACATAACGCTCCAGCGGGAAGGTGAACGGCGTTTCCGTGCACTGCTCCGGATCGCCAGAAGCGGCTTAGTCATGCTGGCCACATGACCTGGAAGCTGTAAGCCGGCTCCCTCGGCCAGTAAAGTGAGATGAGCACTGCAACCCTAGAGTTGTGGGGATGAATTTCTACAATCAAGATGGTAGTTTTACCAAAAATGCTGTTCCCTTTTCAATCAATTCTGGTTCTTAATGGCTTAAATTGTTTTAAGGAATGGCACAGGTATTTGGCAAAATACATTTGGCAGGGCAAAAAAACCCCAGAATTAAATTTAAACTATTAACAGAAACCAAAAACAAAGGAGGGTTTGGAATGCCAGATTTTAGGATCTACTATGAAGTTGCCTGCCTGGTCTAGCTCAAGGAATGGATGATCTTGAAGAATACTAAATTATTGGATATTGCGGGCTGGGATAATATAGTGGGGTGGCACGGCTACCCGGGTTACAATAAAGCAAAAATCCACAATGGATTTCTAAATCACATTATTAGGAAAGCCTTATATGAAGTTTGGGAAAGGAACAAAAAATTATTAGAACCAAAAACCCCCTGGTGGTTGTCACCAATGGAGGCAGAGGCAGTAAAAAGAAAAAATATGGATTCAAATTGGTTGACGTATAAAGATCTTTTAGAGGAAGTAAATAATAGATTACAAATGAAAAAATTTGAAACAATAAGACATACGGAAATAGGCTGGTTTCAATACCATCAATTAAATGCAATTTTTGAGGAAGACAATAATGTAAATGGATTTGATACAAAATTATCTATAATAGACAAAAAAATTGATTATAAATGATGATAAAAATGTATCCAAAATGTATAAACTATTATTAAATTGGCACTTAAGAGACAAAGAGTTTAAAGATGTCATGGTCAAATGGGCACAAGATATCGGTCATTCAATTGATTTAGAAAACTGGGGAAACTTATGGAAAAGAGACATAAGATTTACAGCATGTTATACAATAAAATATTTTTTTAAAAAAATGATGTACAGATGGTATCTTAAACCCTCGAAATTGGCTAAAATGTACCAAAACACCAGTGGAAAGTGTTGGAGGTGCAAACTTAAAGAAGTGAATGTCTTCCATATGTGGTGGACGTGCCCTAAAATTAAATAATTTTGAGATACCATTAATGAAGAATTAAATAAAATGTTAAGACATACTTTCTCCAAAAAACCAGAAAGGTTTTTTTGGGCCTATTAACAACAGACATCCCAAAAGAAACCAAAATAATATTTTTGTATGCAGTAATGGCGGCCAGGATAGTAATGGCTAAAAATTGGAAAAGTAACATAACACCAACAAAAGAAGAAAGAGTTCTTAAATTGTCAGGATATCTTGAATTGGCCAGACTTACAGGTTTAATAAGAAGTTATTCTAATAAGAAAATAAGGAGAGAGTGGGAAGTCTCTATAAATTATACGAAGAGAACCGATTTCCAGATTCATACTTGGCTTAGTTTAGGATAAAAATCTCACAGGTAATTAGAATAATTCTCCAAAAAATTAATCATTACAGACAACCAGTGATATGAAGAATAAAGAGCCACATGGAGTTAGTTAGAAGTCATTCCCCCCCCCCTTTCTTTTTCTTCTTTTTTGGGTGTTTTTCGTTCTTTTTCCTTTTTTGGAGAGAATATAATGTTTTGTATTTTTGATTGCATATTATGTTTAGATCCTTGTAATTTAGTTTTTGCATTTTCTTCTGTTTTCTATTGTTTGTTCGTTTTATTCAATGCTTGTTTGTGTGATGTAGAAGTATAAATTAAAAAAGAAAAAAAGAGGGTCACCAAATAGCATGGCCCCCCATTTCAGTTTGAGGACTATCCCTGCCTCCGGGTCTGGTGTCATTTGGATGGATACTGGAATCAGCAAGGGAGACCCACATGACCCGAAGGTGCCGCTATGGAATGCCAGGTCAATGATTCATAAGACCACTGCCATCCATGACTTGATTGTGGATGGAGAACTTGACCTGGCATGTTTAACAGAGACCTGGTGGGATGAAGCAGGTGGACCTGTCCTTGCCACTGCTTGTCCATCAGGTTTCTCTTACGCACAGCAACCCAAGTCATGTGGGCAGGGGAGGGGTGTGATTTGCAGTGATTTGTAGGAAGTCATTAATTTGCACCAGGCGTCCTATTGGGAAGACCCAGTTCTCTGAGTGAATGTTCTTGAAGTTGGACAATAGGGGCAGTACAGGATTCCTTTTGGTGTACCGACCACCCCGCTGCACCAAGGATTCCCTGCCCAAGCTGCTTCAGGTCGTGGCAGATGTTCTCCTGGAGACACCTAATTTGGTTGTCCTGGGGGATTTTAACATTCACGCCGACACAACCTTACAAGGGGCCGATTGGGACTTTGTGGAAAGCATGGCCTCCATGGGCTGTCCCTAAATAAGTTTGGCCCAACTTATAGTCGCAGAAATGCCTTAGACCTGGTTTTTCTCCTCTATGGATGTTGGTGATCTGACACTAAGTAAAAGCGAAACTAAATAAGTGCCATGTTCAGATCACTTCCTGGTGCAACTGGACTTCTCCACAACCCTTCCCCTCTGCAGGGATGTGGGTTCGATTTGGATGGTCCGCCACCACCACTTAATGGATCCAAATGGTTTCCAGAGAGTGGCAGGGGATGTTTTATCCCATGTTGATGGCCTTTCAGCTGATTCCTTGGTGGCCTGTTGGAATGTGGAGTTAACCAGGGCTATTGAGTATCTGGCTCCAAAAAGCCCACTCCGATTGCATGGAGTGCAACCATCCCATGGTTTTCCAAGGATCTGAGGGCAACGAGATGGGTAGAGCGCCAGTGGCAGAAACCTCATTCTGAATCTGACCGGACACGGGTTAGAGCTCAACGTTGAGCCTACCAAATGGCGATACTGAAGGCGAAGAAAACCTTCTTCACCCCCTCTATTGCATCTGCAGAAAACAGCAGCAGGAGACTCTTTCAGGTGGTTTGCAATTTAATGGAACCATCTCTCCAATGGTGCCCGGTACAGGCCACATGATCTCCTGCAATGATTTTGCAAAGTTTTTTGCAAATAAAGTCGCTCAGATTAAGAGAGGTAGACTCCCCCGTGGGAGCAGGGCGGGGGCTGGTGAGTGCTAGAGTCCTGTCTAGTAAAGTTGCGTGGGATCAATTCCAATCTGTTATGTCCGAGGATGTGGACAGGCTGCTTAGATGAGTGAAACCAACCACCTGTCTCCTTGATCCTTGCCCATCCTGGCTCATAAAATCTAGCCGGGAAGGGCTGGGCGATGGGCTCCATGGGGTGGTGAATGCTTCTCTCTGTGAGGGAGCCTTCCCAGACACACTGAAAGAGGCAGTTACAGTGGTACCTCAGGTTAAGAACTTAATTCGTTCTGGAGATCTGTTCTTAACGTGAAACTGTTCTTAACCTGAAGCACCACTTTAGCTAATCGGGCCTCCTGCTGCCGCTGTACAATTTCTGTTCTCATCCTGAAGCAAAGTTCTTAACCCAAGGTAATATTTCTGGGTTAGCGAAGTCTGTAACCTGAAGCGTATGTAATCCGAGGCACCACTGTATTAAACTGCTTAAAAAAAAATCTTTAGACCCAGCCAATACAGCCAACTATCGCCCAGTCTCAAATCTTCCATTCTTTGGCAAGGTGCATGAGTGGGTGGTTGTTGAACAACTCCAGGGACGCCTGGAAGATGTGGACCATTTGGATCCCTTCCAGTTGGGATTCAGGCCTCATCATGGGACTGAAACTGACCTGGACACGATAATTTCCGGCGGGCTAGGGACAAAGGTGAGAGCTATTTCCTAGATCTGCTGGATCTTTCAGAGGCTTTTGACACCATTGGCCATAACATCCTTCTGGATCAACTAGAGGGGCTGGGAGCTGGAGGAACTGTTATACACTGGGGCTTGTTCAGAAAGTGGTGTTGGGGGATGAGTGTTCAGACCCCTGAGCTCTCACTTGTGGGGTGCCTCAGGGTTCCGTCCTCTCCCCATGCTTTTCAGATTTCTACATGAAGCCGCTGGGAGAGATCAGGGGGTTTGGGCTGGATGTTCATCAGTATGCGGATACCCAGCTCTACCTCTCTTTCAAATCAGAACCAGTGAAGATGATGAAGGTCCTGTGTGAGTGTCTGGAGGTGGTTGGAGGATGGATGGCAGCTAACATATTAAAGTTGAATGCTGACAAGGTAGATGTCCTTTTTTGGGAGACAGGAGGCAGGCAGGTGTGGAGAACTCCCTGGTCCTGAATGGGGTAACTGTGCCCCTAAAGGACCAGGTGCACAGCCTGGCGGTCATTTTGGATTTGCAGCTGTCAATGGAAGCGCAGGTCAATTCAGGGCAGCTGTTTACCAGCTCAATCTGGTACGCAGGCTAAGACCCTATCTGCCCTTAGACTGTATTGCCAGAGTAGTGTATGCTCCAGTTATCTCCTGTTTGGACTACTGCAATGCGCTCTACGTGGGGCTACCTGTGTAAGTGGTCCCGAAACTGCAACTAATCCAGAATGCGGCGGCTAGACTGGTGACAGGAGGAGAGTCTCCACCCCCATCGTTCTGCCTGGACATGGAGGTCCAGTACCAAGAGCCTTCTGGCGGTTGCCTCACTCCGAGAAGTGAAGTTACAGGGAACCATGCAGAAGGCCTTCTCGGTAGTGGTGCCCTCCCTGTGGAATACCCTCCCACCAGATGTCAAAGGAAAAAACAGCCACCAGGCTTTAAAAGACATCTGAAGGCTGCCCTGTTTAGGGAAGCTTTTAATATCTGAAGGACTATTGTATTTCAATATTTTGTTGGAAGCCACCAAGAGTGGCTCTGCCGCAGGGGAAAGCCAGCCAGATGGGTGTGGCATAAATTATTGTTATTATTGTTGCTGTTGCTATTATTATTATTGAAAACAAACACTGCCAAATTCTTTTCTGTACATCCAAAGACTTGACAGTAATCTTCACTTCCCAGGAAATCTGGTAAAACCTGAGTGGAAAACTCCATACATTTATATGGTTTCCCGCCTGTGTGAATTTTCTTATGGATAGTAAGGTCTTCACTCCCTCTGAAGCTCTTTCCACGTTTCATAAATCTGGCTTTCCCCATGTGAGTCAGCGGATGTTTCCTAAGGTTCCATATTGACTTAAGCTTCTCCACTGTGGGAGTTCGCCAATGTAATGTAAGTTTATCCTTCCTGTTGAAGCTCTTCCCACATTCAATACATTCCAATGGTTTCTCCCCTGTATGAGTTAGTTGGTGTATTCTAAGTGCTCTACTTTTGCTGCAGCTCCTTCCACATGCCATACATTAAAATGGTTTCTTCCCCATGTGTTAGTTGGTGTCTTATAAGTTGTCGATATGGACTGAAGCTCTTTCCACATTCTTTCCACATTCAGTACATTTAAATGGCTTCTCCGGTGTGAGTTCGTTGATGTTTCCTAAAGTGTCCATTTTGACTGAAGCTCCTTCCACATTCAATACATTTAAATGGTTTCTCCCCCCGTGTGAGTTTGTTGGTGTATTCTAAGTGTTCCATTTTGACTGAAGCTCTTTCCACATTCTATCCATTTAAATGGTTTCTCCCCCATGTGAGTTCGTTGGTGTCTTCTAAGGTGTCCATATCGACTGAAGCTCTTTCCACATTCAATACATTTAAATGGTTTCTCCCCAGTGTGAGTTCATTGGTGTAATCTAAGTGTTCCATTTTGACAGAAGCACTTTCCACATTCAATACATTTAAATGGTTTCTCCCCCATGTGAGTTCCTTCGTGTATTCTAAGGTGTTCACTTCTACTAAAGCTATTTCCACATTCAATACATTTAAATGGTTTCTCCCCCGTGTGAGTTCGTTGATGTTTTCTAAGGTGTACATATTGACTAAAACATTTTCCACATTCAATACATTCAAATGGTTTCTCCCCCGTGTGAGTTCGTTGGTGTATTCTAAGTGTTCCATTTTGACTGAGGCTCTTCCCCCTTTCAATACATTTAAATGGTTTCTCCCCCGTGTGAGTTCGTTGATGTCTTCTAAGTTTTCCATTTTGACTGAAGCACTTTCCACATTCAATACATTTAAATGGTGTCTCCCCGTGTGAGTTTGTTGATGTTGTCTAAGGTTTCCACTATCATTGAAGCTCTTTCCACATTCAATACATTCAAATGGTTTCTCCCCTGTGTGAGTTCGTTGATGTCTTCTAAGTGTTCCATTTTGACTGAAGCACTTTCCACATTCAATACATTTAAATGGTGTCTCCCCCGTGTGAGTTTGTTGATGTTGTCTAAGGTTTCCACTATCATTGAAGCTCTTTCCACATTCAATACATTCAAATGGTTTCTCCCCTGTGTGAGTTCGTTGGTGCAATCTAAGTGTTCCATTTTGACTGAAGCACTTTCCACATTCAATACATTTAAATGGTTTCTCCCCCGTGTGAGTTCCTTCGTGTATTCTAAGGTTTCCATTTTGACTGAAGCTTTTTCCACATTTAATACATTTAAATGGTTTCTCCCCCGTGTGAGTTTGTTGGTGTATTCTAAGTGTTCCATTTCGACTGAAGCTCTTTCCACATTCTATACATTTAAATGGTTTCTCCCCCATGTGAGTTCGTTGGTGTCTTCTAAGGTTTCCATATCGACTGAAGCTCTTTCCACATTCAATACATTTAAATGGTTTCTCCCCAGTGTGAGTTCATTGGTGTAATCGAAGTGTTCCATTTTGACAGAAGCACTTTCCACATTCAATACATTTAAATGGTTTCTCCCCCGTGTGAGTTCGTTGGTGCAATCTAAGTGTTCCATTTTGACTGAAGCACTTTCCACATTCAATACATTTAAATGGTTTCTCCCCCGTGTGAGTTCGTTGATGTTTTCTAAGGTGTACATATTGACTAAAGCGCTTTCCACATTCAATACATTCAAATGGTTTCTCCCCCGTGTGAGTTCGTGGGTGCAATCTAAGTGTTCCATTTTGACTGAAGCACTTTCCACATTCAATACATTTAAATGGTTTCTCCCCCGTGTGAGTTCGTTGATGTTTTCTAAGGTGTACATATTGACTAAAGCGCTTTCCACATTCAATACATTTAAATGGTTTCTCCCCCGTGTGAGTTCGTTGATGTCTTCTAAGGTCTCCACTTCCACTGAAGCTCTTTCCACATTCAATACATTCAAATGGTTTCTCCCCCATGTGAGTTCGTTGGTGTCTTCTAAGGCTTCCATATCGACTGAAGCTCTTTCCACATTCAATACATTTAAATGGTTTCTCCCCCGTGTGAGTTCGTTGGTGCAATCTAAGTGTTCCATTTCGACTGAAGCACTTTCCACATTCAATACATTTAAATGGTTTCTCCCCCATGTGAGTTCCTTCGTGTATTCTAAGGTGTTCATTTCTACTAAAGCTATTTCCACATTCAATACATTTAAATGGTTTCTCCCCCGTGTGAGTTCGTTGATGTCTTCTAAGGTCTCCACTTCCACTGAAGCTCTTTCCACATTCAATACATTCAAATGGTTTCTCCCCCGTGTGAGTTCGTTGGTGCAATCTAAGTGTTCCATTTTGACTGAAGCACTTTCCACATTCAATACATTTAAATGGTTTCCCCCCTGTGTGAGTTCGTTGGTGCATTCTAAGTGTTCCATATCGACTGAAGCACTTTCCACATTCAATACATTTAAAAGGTTTCTCCCCCGTGTGAGTTCGTTGATGATTTCTAAGGTTTCCAATTACACTGAAGCGCTTTCCACATTCAATACATTCAAATGGTTTCTCCCCCGTGTGAGTTCGTTGGTGTATTCTAAGGTGTTCACTTCTACTGAAGCTCTTTCCACATTCTAGACATTTAAATGGTTTCTCCCCCGTGTGAGTTCGTTGATGTTTTCTTAGTGCTCTACTTTCACTGAAGCTCTTTCCACACTCAATACATTGAAATGGTTTCTCCCCCGTGTGAGTTCGTTGGTGTATTCTAAGCTTTCCATTTCGACTGAAGCACTTTGCACATTCAATACATTCAAATGGTTTATCCACTGTGTGAGTTCGTTGATGTTTTCTAAGAGTTCCATTTTCCCTGAAGCTCTTTCGATAGTCAGTACATTTAAATGGTTTCTCCTCTATGTGAATTCGTTGATGTGTCCTCAGTCTTCCACTGTGACTAAAGCACATCCCACATTCCAGGCATTTAAACTGTTTCTTTGTTCTTCCCAATTAATTCACAGATGGCTCCATAGAATTCTGGCCAACATCTTCCTCACCTGTTTGAGAGTGGGGGAGGGGGAAGAGAATCCTGTTAAGACTTTCAAGAAAGACAAGAAAGGAAGTGAACACATGTCAGTCCCAGTATGCACCTTCTCTTATTTTAACACTGTCTCCTTTCTCCACTGTCCTCTCTATGTTCCAAACTTTTAGGAATGCAGGTGAGATAATGGCAAGAAAAACACATGATCACTCCATTCACACTTAATAAACTGCATTATTTTATAATCTGTGGTGGAATTGGCTTCTTAGACACATCTCTGTATTTCTCTTTGTCCAGGGAGGAAAGGATCACAGGCTCAAGTAGCAGTCTCCCCTATGATTAAGAAGTCAAACTTTCGTGTTACTGTGCCACAAGTAACTGTAAAAATATTGCAATATCTTAGAACAGGCATCCCCAAACTTGGCCCTCCAGATGTTTTGGGACTACAATTCCCATTGGTCCTGTTAGCCAGGGATGATGGACGTTGTAGTCCCAAAACATCTGGAGAGCCAAGTTAGGGGATGCCTATATCAGAACATAAGAAGAGCCTGCTCGATTGGGCAAAGGACGACCTAGTCCAGCATCCTCTTCTCACAGTGGCCAACTACTGTATTTTTCGCACCATAGGACGCACCGGACAATATGACGCACCTTGTTTTAGAGGGGGGAAAACAAGGGGAAAAAAATTTTCCGCTCTCTGCCCAGCGCCCCTTCAGTGAAGCGGCAGGAGGCGCTGCGCAGAGAGTGGGAGAACTTTCCCCCTCTTGTTTTCCCGCTCTAAAACAAGGTGCCGTTTAAGGTGCGTTCAGGCAGCTACCTTGGAAGCCTGGAGAGCGAGAGGGGTCGGTGCGCACCGACCCCTCTCGCTCTCCAGGCTTCAGGTTCCTTTCGACCTGCTCTTTGGGGCTGGCGGGGGGAAGCCCACCACCAGCCCCAAAGAGCAGGTCAGGGAGCAGGGTAAAGGCGCAGCAGAGAGGCTGCTGCCATAGTCACACGTCACTTCTCCAGCTGGGAGAGAGTCGCGGGGCTATGGCTGCTTTAGCCCCACGCGTGCTCTACCGGCTGGAGAGGTGACGCGCGCCTATGGAGGCTCCTGCCATAGGTGTGCATCACCTCTCCAGCCGGGAGAGGGTCGTGGGGGGCTGCTTTAGCCCCGTGCTCGCTCTCCCGGCTGGAGAGGTGACGCTCGGCTATGGAGGCTCCTGCCATAGGCGCGCGTCACCTCTCCAGCCGGGAGAGGGTCGCGGGGGGCTGCTTTAGCCCCGTGCGCGCTCTCCCGGCTGGAGAGGTGACGCGGGCCTATGGAGGCTCCTGCCATAGGCGCGCGTCACCTCTCCAGCCGGGAGAGGGTCGCAGGGGGCTGCTTTAGCCCCGTGCGCGCTCTCCCGGCTGGAGAGGTGATGCTCGGCTATGGAGGCTCCTGCCATAGGCGCGCGTCACCTCTCCGGCCGGGAGAGGGTCGCGGGGGGCTGCTTTAGCCCTGCGCGCGCTCTCCCGGCTGGAGAGGTGACACGCGGCTATAGAGGCTCCTGCCATAGCCCCGCGTTACCTCTCCAGCCGGGAGAGGGTCGCTGGGCTATGGCGTCTTTGCTCCATAGGACGCACACACATTTCCCCTTCATTTTTGAAGGGGGAAAAGTGCGTCCTATAGAGCGAAAAATACGGTAAATGCCTGTGGGAAATCAGCAAGCAGGATTTGAGTACAAGAGCCCTCTGCCTTCCCTTGCTTTCCAGGAACTAGTATCAAGAAGCATTATTGCCTAGGACCATGAGGGCAGAGCACAGACATCAGTCTAATCCTCTTTTTCAAGCTATCCAAGTGACAAAATCAAGGATTAAAAATAAATTATTAACAGATGTAAGAGAGAGAGGAGGTTTTGCCCTGCCGGGTTTGAAACTTTATTATGAAACAGCCTGTATCTGCTAGAACCAGGAATGGACTACATTGGAAAACACAGATACTGTATTTTAGATCTGGAAGGACACAAATAATGGATAGAATGCATATTTATGGTAGGAAAAGGCCAAGGTGCATAGAGCTTTTCAGACTCATATAATAAGAAAATAAATTTGTAGGGTATGGGAGAAGTATAAAAATTTGCTTGAGTAGGGGACTAATGGCGGATTCCCTCCGAGCTCTGGAGGGAATCGGCTCTGCAGGATCGGGTCTTGCCGCTGCGGCGAAGCGGGGACCCTAAAAAATCACAGGTGGAGAAGCCTGTGAACGTGGTGACTCGGCGGGCACCATTTGCGCCCCCCGATCTGCGAAGGAGCCTTTTTAAAGGCTCTGGAACGGGGTCGGGGTGCGGTGCGGTGCTGAGAGTACTTCCTCTTCTTCTGTGGAGTGAAGCCGCAAGCCATTGTCGGAGAGCGCTGACTTCTTCTTTTGAATAATCGGATTTCAAAGTAACAACCCGTGAGTAACATGGAAATTTGGGCTCTAAAGGAAGAATTTCTTTGAATTAGGAACGAGCGGGGAAGGGTTAAAAAGGAAGTCCGCCCCCCCTTTGTAAACATCATAAAGCAAAGGACCTGCTACCTAAGGTCGTAAGAAATTTTCTCTTTTCTCTTGTAAAAGACTTTAATTTCACGGTTTGATATTACAAAATCTTTACTGGAGGATTAAGAACTGATTTTGAGAGCTGAAGTTCTATCCCCCCCGGACCCGGGACCGCCCCGAGAGCCTGATGATGAAGTATTGAAGAGCTTGACAGCTGTCAAGTCGGCTGTCAAGACGGAAAAAGAGAACACTGTTATTGTTGTTTCTGCCGGTTACATTGGTTACAATCTGTTACAATTTGTTGACAATAAGGAATTGCTGTTACAAAATAACTGGATTTCTGGACTCGAGCTGAAAAGAATATTAAGGAACTAAAATCCCCCTAGAGGGACTTGGTGACATTACAGAAATGTCTGGAGGTGGGAAAATCCAGGATGAATTGGATAGAGCATTTGTTCTCTTAGGAAAGTTACAAGGTCAATTTGATGTTATGGCTACAAATGTTTCAACTCTGGACTCTAATGTTTCAACTCTGGATTTAACAGTAAATAACATTCTTGGATTGGATAAGGATTGGAAACAAGGAGCCCATTTAACTGGACAAATAGAGACATCTGAGAGTTTTGAGAATATGGATAAGGAGACATATGTTGCCCTTGAAGAAAAGGAAGGAGGAGTCGGTGTGCAGATGCTAAAAGAGAATTCTACTTTGAGGCCTGACATGATGGCAATGAAGGAAAATAAAAATTTGATGTGGAAAGCTTGGCCTGAATTGGAGATTGAGAAATGGAGAGATCTTCTTATGTGGAGATCAGAAGACCTAAGGATTACAAATGTGATTAAGGTGGAGGTTAGAGCTTTGGGGATTTTTGGACTGGAAAGGAGCAAGAAACAAGAAATGGAACACCCCATGGGCTCTACTTTTAAGTATGGAGGCCTAGCTGGAAAAAACATGGATCCTGTTGGGCCGGAGCCTCTCCAAGATTTGGTGTTTAATATCAAGGTCTATCAAAAAGACCGGCAGAGAGGAACTGAAAGACAATTACGGTAAGTGCCTCGGACGTGAGATCTCCAGGCTGATAGTAGATTAAGACTGATGGATACTTTTGGGGACTGAAACCGGGAAGGGGGGGTGGAGTTTGGGAATCCAAAGGGTTCATAATTACAATTTATTTTGTTGTTTTTATTTTTTTATTATTGCTATGTAAACTGGGAAATTCGTGGAAGGGAATCTTGGTCGACCTTAGAAAAAATGTTTTAAGAATATGAACTGAGGTATAAGCTCGATGATTAAGTATGGATAAGATAAAACTGGATTTCTCTTTTTTTAAATGAACTAAACTAAATGAAAATAAGGTTATCAAAAATAAACTGAAGAAAGGGTTAATAAATGTTAGAATGATGATGGTTTAGGAGCTAAGTGATTTATAGTAGTAATGTCTAAGTTAAAAGAAAAGAATGGTAAATCTAAATGAAATTAAGGGAGAGGACTTGCTGAATAAATATTTTGAAATTGGAATACAGAAAGGGGAGGTAGGAGGAGGTCAGCGAAGTAAGGCATAAGAAAATAAGGAATTGAAATTATACTTGTTCTTTTTTGTCTGTGTTTTGTTTGTTTTTCTTTTGTATATAATTTCTGAAACTTCAATAAATATCTATTTTAAAAAAATTGCTTGAGTAAAAAACACCCTGGTGGCTTTCCCCCTTGGAAGCAATATCTCTGAAAAAAATTGAATATGAGAAGTAACTGGCCGACTTATACAGAGCTGTTAACTGAAGTTGAAAACCAACTGGAATTAAAAGATTTTGAAGTGATAAGGGAAGCTGTAACTGACTGGTTACAGTACCATCAACTAAACACTATCTTTAAGATAGACAAATAGAAAGGTTTTAGTTATGAGACATCACAATTTTAAAAAGAACTCTTAGGAAGTAACATAAAAAGTTCTGTCTAAAATGTATAACTTGCTCCTAGAACGGTATACAAAGGATGAACAGGTCAAATCAGTTATGACGAAATGGGAAAGGGACTTAGGATATAACATACAAATGGCAGATTGGGAGAGGCTTTGGAAAACAGATCTGAAATTCACAGCTTGCTGTACATTGAAAGAAAACTACATGAAAATGATGTACTGGTGGTATTTGACTCCTAGTAAGTTATCTAAAACATATAGAGTAAGTTCAAATATCTGCTGGAAATGTAAAGAAGTGGGTACCTTTTGCTATATGTGGTGGTCATGTAAGATAACAGTATCATTTTGGGAAATGGTATATAATGAAAAAGTAGAGACATCACCTTGCCAACGAGCGCAGTGAAAACCAGGAAGGAAAAAAAAGGCTGGGGAGGGCACAGGATGAGGGGCAGGGGAGCGGGAGCGGGCTTTTTACTTCTACAGCTTGTTTTGAGGCAGGATAGATTTGAGCATTGTCTGGGTCCCAGTGCCCCTACTCCTTTTTATACTCCATTCTGTTGCTGCCAGGGGCTGCTTATTACTCAAACTGAACCTGATACCAGTAGCCATGTGTACAAACAACGTAGAAGGCTTCAAGTAGGAGCGCTTTTACACAGCTAATGGCGAATCCCCTGCAATCCAATTCCTGATCACTTGCTCAAATCTATCCTGCCTCAAAACAAGCAACGGAAGGAAAAGGCTGCAAACTGTTAAATGGAAAAAAAACCCAGGCACAGGGCAAATACCTTAGGTAAAATAGTAAAGGGAGACAGGTGATTCAAAGCCAGCAGGCACTTTTAAAAGTGGTGCGCAGCCAGCAACAGCTGCAGAAGGTTCGCCCGCTCCCTAAACGGAGCAATGAGGCTGCAGAGGGACGGCAGGACACAGGAGGGGAAAGATCGGGAAGGATAAAATTTAAGCAATCAGCAGCAAAAAAAAAAAAACCAACCTCGAGCTCTGAGCCACCAGCGCAGTGAAACCCAGGAAGTAAAAAAGGAAGGCTGCTGGAGACTGGAGGGCAGAGGATGAGGGAGAGGGGGAAATTACGCAAATCCCCCGCGTCTCAGCTGATCCGCTGGCTCCTTGAGCCTGCACACTAAACAAACATACAGCTCCTGTCCCTCTTAGTCTCACTCTGATATACCAGTAGTTTATTAAATAGTTTAGTACAACATTTGATTCAGAATATTTTCCCCCTGTTTTCCTCCTCTGAAAACTAGGTGCGTCTTATGGTCCGGTGCGCCTTATGGAGCAAAAAATACGGTACTATCAGGACCCATGAAAGGGATGGAGCGAAGTCATGTGATTCAGAGAATCTCAGGAATTGATTATATAAATGTATTTGATATAAACTTGCAGTTGTAAAAACCAATAAAAATATTTCAAAAAAAGGGAAGTCCATAGATTGACTATGCTTCTGTTGATTCATCATTTGCAAACCCAGAAATAGGGGCTCCTGTTTTTGAACTTTTCCTCGGAAACAGAACGTGCTCCTGGGCTTCCATTTTTACTGTTGCACAGCAAATTTAAGTCCCCCCCCCCCATCGTAATTAAGGTTTTTTTACATCCCAGTTGTATCCTTGAGCAGCTAATTTAAGTCCCCCCTCCCATTGTAATTAAAGCTTTTTTCATCCCATTTGTTCCCTTGCACAGCTGATTTAAGCCCCCACCCCATCAATATTCAAGCCATTTCTGGTTGCAGTGTTCTGAGGTGACATTTGGTGCTTTAGTTTTTTCCTATTTTTTGCATTTTTGTTTGTGTGGCTTTTTCATTTTTGATTGTGGCTTCTTTTTTTAATTTTACCGTATTTTTTGCACCATAACACTCACTTTTTTCCTCCTAGAAAGTAAGGGGAAATGTCTGTGCGTGTTAAGGAGCGAATGCCTACAGATGGCGGGGTATCTGCTGCAGTCGTGAGCAGAGGATCCATGGTTCCCCTTCCTTCCCTCCTCCGTGGCTTGCTTTGAAACAGCAAAGCGGGAGAAGAGCCCCTGCAGAGGTGCAAAAACATGCTTACAAAGCATGGATCCACATGGATCCTCAGGATTTTTGCATTGGGCTACCCCAAACTCACCGTCAGATCACATGTCTGTGCCCACAGCATGAACCACAAAAATCATACATCCATTGTTTTGTTTAGAATATTTTTTTCCTCCTCAAAAAACTATGTGCGTGTTATGGTCGGGTGCGTGTTATAGAGCGAAAAATACGGTAATTTTTATCATCAACAATACTGTCTTCTTTATTTTATGGTACAGAACATTGATTACTGCTTTCATTTTATGGATCAATGGTCTTGTTAGATAGTAAAATTCATGTTAAATTGCTGTTTTAGGGGTTATTTTTAAAAGTCTGAAACGCATTACCGTATTTTTTGCCCTATAGGACGCACTTTTTCCCCTCCAAAAATGAAGGGGAAATCTGGGTGCGTCCTATGGGGCGAATGGATGCTTTCGCTGAAGCTTGGAGAGCGAGAGGGGTCGGTGCGCACCGACCCCTCTCGCTCTCTAGGCTTCAGGAAGACATCCGCAGCCTAGGCAGCCCTGCGGGAGGTCCGCAGGGATGTCTAGTCTGCGGATAGCAGCCTGCTTACCGGAGCGTCGGGCGCCCTGAAAGCAGAGCGCCCGGCGCTTCGGGAACACATTCGCAGCCTAGGCAGCCCTGCAGGAGGTCCCGCAGGTATGTCTAGGCTGCGAATAGCAGCCTGCTTCCCAGAGCGTCCGGCGCCCTAAAGCAGAGCGCCCCTCACGCCGGACAGACATCGGCCAGCCCCACAAGCTCGGGGGACAGCAGGGAGGCGCAGCGCCGCCATCCCGCTGTTCCTGGACCTGGTTCGGTTTCCCCGACCTGCTTTTGGGGGGGAAATAAAGGGGAAAAAATTTCCTTTATTTCCCCCCAAAAAAACTAGGTGCGTCCTATGGGACAGAAAATACGGTAATCCATTTTGCATTACTTTCTTTTTAAAAAAAAAAAAAAAAATTTATTGAGATTGTAAAAACATTAAAAAGTTTCAAAGTTTAGACTTAACAAATAAGAACAAAGAATAACCTTAAAAAAGAAAAAAAACCTACAAAAATACAAAAACAGAACACATGAAAAATACAAAATAGAAAACAGTTAACAAAAAGGAAAAAAATAAAAGAAAAAAAATCAATAATTTCATATCTTATACTTCATTTACTAGTTTCCTGACCTCCTCACGCCTCCCTTTTTGTATTCCAGTTCAGATATTTAATTCAGCAAATCCTTACCCTCTGTCATTTATCTTTACTCAATATCTTAACCTATTATAACCATATGTTTATAACCACTATCAATCCATATTTACATATTCTTGATAATCTTTTTACCAATACCACTTATTTTCCATCCGACATCATTTTAACATTCCTTAATTTTACAGTATTTCTGCAAGTAGTCTTTAAATTTCTTCCAGTCTTCTTCCACCAACTCTTCTCCCTGGTCACGGATTCTGCCAGTCATTTCTGCCAATTCCATGTAGTCCATCACTTTCATCTGCCATTCTTCCAGTGTGGGTAAATCCTGTGTCTTCCAATACTTTGCAATCAGTATTCTTGCTGCTGTTGTTGCATACATAAAAAAGGTTCTATCCTTCTTTGGTACCAATTGGCCGACTATGCCCAGGAGAAAGGCCTCTGGTTTCTTCAGAAAGGTATATTTAAATACCTTTTTCATTTCATTATAGATCATCTCCCAGAAAGCCTTAATCTTTGGGCACGTCCACCAAAGGTGAAAGAATGTACCTTCAGTTTCTTTACATTTCCAGCATTTATTATCGGGCAAGTGATAGATTTTTGCAAGCTTGACTGGTGTTATGTACCACCTGTATATCATTTTCATAATATTCTCTCTTAAGGCATTACATGCCGTAAATTTCATACCTGTGGTCTACAACTGTTCCCAGTCAGCAAACATAATGTTATGTCCAACATCCTGTGCCCATTTAATCATGGCAGATTTAACCGTTTCATCTTGAGTGTTCCATTTTAACAGCAAGTTATACATTCTTGAAAGTATCTTTGTATTGGGATCTAGCAATTCTGTTTCCAACTTTGATTTTTCCTCCTGGAAGCCAATTTTTTTGTCCAAATTATATACCTCTCTTATTTGATAATAATGAAGCCAATCTCGCACTCTATCTTTTAATTTCTCAAAACTCTGCAATTTCAATTTATCTCCTTCTTGCTCCAAGATCTCCCAATATTTTGGCCACTTGGCATTTTGCATTACTTTCTATGGGAAAGCATGCCTTGGTTTTGAAACGCTTTGGTTTTGGAACACTTCCGGAACCTATTATGTTTGAGAACCAAGGTACCACTGTAACTCCTAAGATTTAAAACCCTGGAGGAAGAAAATCTGTCCCCCACTACAGGGGTACCTCAGGTTAAGTACTTAATTCGTTCCGGAGGTCTGTTCTTAACATGAAACTGTTCTTAACCTGAAGCACCACTTTAGCTAATGCAGCCTCCTGCTACTGCCGCACGTTTTTTGTTCTCATCCTGAAGCAAAGTTCTTAACCAGAGGTACTATTTCTGGGTTAGCGGAGTCTGTAATCTGAAGCGTATGTAACCCGAGATACCACTGTACTTTATGAAAGGGATTCAAGAAACAAAGAGCTGCTTTGGAGAAGGCCTCACCCCTTCCTTCTTACGTTCAGGAACCTCCTTCCATTTGTCTCCTCTCCATCTTTTCCTCTTTCTCCCTCCACCATCCATCTATCCCTGTCCCCATCTCCTCTCCCCTGGAACTCACCAGATTTCTCCAAGGGTCCTGGGAGGGAATGCTCAGAGGTTGTGGGGAGGTATGCGGGAGACAGCCTGACCAGGTCAACCGTCCATCTTCCTCCTTCCATCCTGGCCAGGGTTGCAGGTTCAGTCTCAGCTAGGTTTGCAGCTTCAGCTTCCTGAGGAGCGCAGAATCCAGAGCCAGTTGCAGCTTCCTGGGAGGGAGGGAAGAAGAAGCCAAGGGAGTCTCAGAGCCCCTGCAGGGATTCTCCTGCCCAAGACATTCTGCTGCCCCTGGAGAAGCACCAACTGGGCACCCTCTTCCCAATATCCTCCACCCCTTTTAAAACACCTTTGGCAATTCCTTTCACCTGCCTGTCCCACCTCCCTTCCTAAGGCTGGCATGGTATGCACATTAGTGGCCCGAGAGTAGATCCCATGGAACTTAAGAGTTAATCTGCAAAGGACTGCTCTGAATACATGGGTGGCCCTTGCATGGAGAAGAAGGAAGCGCCAGCGTTTAATGGCGGACATCCCTCCGAGCTCCGGAGGGAGTCTGCTTCGCGGGTTCGAGTCCTGCTGCTACGGCGAAGCAGGGGCCCTCAAAAATCGCAGGCGGTGAAGCCTGGGAACAAGGAGACTCGGCGGGTACCCTTGGCGCCCCCCCGAAGCCAGGAAGAAGCCTTTTTAAAGGCTTCCGAGTGGCAGCGGGTGAGTGGTGCGGTACTGAGAGTCGTCACCCAGTCCGCGGAGCGAAGCCGCATCGCCATTGACGGAGAGCGCTGATTCTTCTCTGAAAATTGGATTCAAAAGCAACTACCCGTGAGTAGGATTAAAAGACCCTATTGGACTTAAAAATAATTTAAAAGAATTGGGAACTGAGACGGGAAAGGTATAAAAGGGAAGTCTGCCTTTCCGGACTACAGAGAAAAACAAAGAGACTGTCAAGCTGTAATATAAAGAGCTGTTTTACAGTGGGACTAAGTAAATCTAACGTCAAAGTGAGAACCCCCTCTTGCCAGCAGGAGCAGAGGGAGAGGATACTTTGCCCTATTTACCTGCTAGAAAAGGGAGAGTAAAATTACATCTGCTGCCTTAAACCCTGGGACGGACTGCCTTGACAGGGGAAGCCGGCTAGAGACTGTCAATGTGTCAAATCTTTTGAAGGGACATTTGAAATCACTCTGCTAAAGGATATAAAGTTGCTGGACTGTTTCATGCATAGAATAACTTTTGAAAGAAATTGAAACTGTGGCATTTTCTGGGACATTTTAAGGAGATATTTTGTTTATCTGTGAAGTGAAACCGGAAAGTTTCTCCCCCTAGAGGAGACTTTGTTACAATTGTAAGAACTGCAAAGCCACTGGAAATTTCCCTTTCAAAACAAGTTTGTAGGTGACCTTGGCTGCATGAGAGTGTTATGGAAAAAACCACCAGGTCTGGTAGACAATACAAGACTGATATTCCACAACAGCGAAGGGTCTCAGTAACTGGTGGCGCAGGAAGTACAGGAGCAACTGCAGCTGTGCAAACAAAACCAAAAGTTATGTCTTCTGATCCAGTGGCACAAGCACTTTGCAAAATAAATGAATCTTTGGAATTCTTAATGAAACAGGGGGCAGAAACAAATAGGCGAATAGCCGAGTTCTCAGTAAAAATTGATGAGAATACTACAAGTATAAAGGATTTAGGAGAGAAAGTGAATTCCAACTCTTACTATGTGTTTGGACCTAGAGGACAACATACACGTTTACACCACCTGGTTCCTTAAAGAGGGCATTTCTTTAAATTCAAAGGCCATTTCTACAAAATGGAAGTCTTCTGATGTCAGCCCTATATAGGGAAGTTTTCGATGTTTTAAATTTTTTGGTGTTTTTGTTGGAAGCCGCCCAGAGTGGCTGAGGCAACACAGTTTTTATTTATTATATTATTATTATTATTATTATTATTATTATTATTATTATTCCCTCCTAAGCGCATCCTGCTATGCATGCTGGTCAGAGACTTTGTCCCAACCCCTCCCCTTGAACGCAAGAGGGGTTCCTATTTTTACTGCTGTTCTTTAAATTTCTATACTGCCCTTCCTCCAAAGATCACAGGGCAGCTAATAATAATAATAATAATAATAATAATAATAATAATAATTTTTTATACCCCGCCCTCCCCAGCCAAGGCCGGGCTCCGAGCGGCTTACAAGCAATAATAAAAACAAGTTGAATGATTACAACTTAAAAACAAAATTAAAATACAACATTAAAATATTGAAACATTAAAATATTAAAATGTAGCCTCCTCGCAGGAGGAGAAGGAAAGAAAAAAGAGAGGGAGGGAATCAAATTGGCACCAAGCCAAAGACCAGGCGGAACAACTCTGTCTTACAGGCCCTGCGGAAATATATCAGATCCTGCAGGGCCCTGGTCTAATGAGGCAGAGCATTCCACCAGGCCGGAGCCAGAGTTGAAAAGACCCTGGCTCTGGTTGAAGCCAATCTAACTTCCTTAGGGCCCAGGACCACTAGGGTGTTGCCATTTATGGACCTTGAGGCTCTCCATGGGGCATACCGGGAGAGGCGGTCCCATAGGTACGAGGGTCCAAGGCCGTGAAGGGCTTTAAAGGTCAAAAGCAGCACCTTAAATCTGACCCTGTACTCCACCGGGAGCCAGTGCAGCTTGAAAAGCACTGGATGAATATGTTCCCATGGCAGAGACCCCATGAGGAGCCTCGCTGCAGCATTCTGCACCCGCTGGAGTTTCTGGGACAGTTTCAAGGGCAGCCCCGTGTAGAGCGAATTACAGTAGTGAAGCCTGGAGATGACTGTCGCATGGATCACTGTGGCCAGGTCAGGGCGGGAAAGGTAAGGGACCAACTGCTTGATGCGGCGAAGGTGGAAAAATGTCACCTTGGCTGTTGCTGTAACCTGCGCCTCCCTGGAAAGGGAGGCGTCAAGGATTACACCCAAACTCTTAACGGAAGGCAATGGCACTAATTGGGCCCCCACAAGAGAAGGGAGTTGGTCCCTCATCCCCATGTCATCCCGACCCAGCCATAGGACCTCTGTCTTCGAAGAATTTAGTTTCAATCGGCTCCCACGAAACCATCCAGCCACAGCTTCCAAGCATCTGGTCAGTGTGTTGGTGTGGCCGAGACGGTGTGGCCATCCATCAGCAGATAGAGCTGAGTGTCATCAGCATATTGGTGACAGCCCAGCCCAAAGCTCCGGATAATCTGGGCAAGGGGGCGCATAAAGATGTTTAAAAGCATCGGGGAGAGAATTGTGCCCTGTGGCACTCCACACACCAAGGAGTGGTGCGACGACATTTCCCTCCCTAGTGCCACCCTCTGTCCCCGACCAGAGATAAAAGAGCACAGCCAGTTACGGGCTATGCCCTGTATCCCCACGTCTGCGAGGCGGTGGTCCAGAAGATCATAATCGACCATGTCAAAGGCAAAGATAATGATCGACCATGACAAATCTAGAAGGATCACCAGTCCTGACCCGCCTCGATCCAGTTGTCTACGGAGATCGTCTGTTAGGGCAACCAGAGCCGTCTCGGTCCCAAAACCAGGACGGAAACCGGACTGAAATGGATCTACAGCCGATGTTTCCTCCAGAAACCAACCAAGCTGTTCGGCAACCGCTCTCTCAATTACCTTACCCAAGAGAAAAACACAGAGATGCATAGCAGAGTAAGAAATAAAAACAACACCCCCCCAACTCAGTTGTAAAGTCCAAAGATTGTTTAATAAGCCAAACCCCTGGGAGAAGAGCAATGCTTTCGCCTGTTGCCTAAAGATAAGGTCCTCCTCCGAGGGGTCTTCTGCTGGGGTATAGATACTAAATTTAAATTACAGTGGTACCTTGGGTTAAATACTTAATTCGTTCTGGAGGTCCGTTCTTAACGTGAAACTGTTCTTAACCTGAAGCACCACTTTAGCTAATGGGACCACCCGCCACCGCGCTGCTGCTGCGTGATTTCTGTTCTCATCCTGAAGCAAAGTTCTTAACCCGAGGTACTATTTCTGAGTTAGCAGAGTCTGTAACCTGAAGCGTATGTAACCCGAGGTAGCACTGTAATACTATTAAGGCGATCCTGGCCAGCAATGCCCACCCCTCTCCCCCCTCCTTCCCTGCAACTCCCTTTGTACCAGATCCCTGCAGGAGGAAGCTTCTCCCCCCCCCTCCCCTTCAAGCCCCCTTTAAGAAAACAGCTCCCTTCCCTCCCTTCTCTTCTCCCCGTCCGGGGGCTTCTCATCCTGGACCCCCTCGCAAAGCCCCTTCCCTCCTTCCCCGCCATTGGCTTTGCACTCACCCGAAATCCTGTATCTGAAGAAGTGTGCATGCACACGAAAGCTTATACCAAGAACTAACTTAGTTGGTCTTTAAGGTGCTACAGGAAGGAATTTTATTATTTCGACTATGGCAGACCAACACGGCTACCCATCTGTAACCGAAATCCTGGGCAGCGGGGGCGGGAATGGGAGCCCCCGCGTGGGAGGCAGGGCGTGAGGGCGCTTAATTAGGAGGCTTAATTAGGAAGAAGCCCCCTCCTCCGCACAATGCAGCCCCCCTTCCCGCCTCCTCCCCTCCCTCCTTTGCCAGCTCCAATTTTATCTCTGCTGGTGAAGCCGGAAGTGGAGGCAACTCAGAGGAGGAAGGAGAAGCTTCTCCCCACGTTCAGCCTCTTGTCTGTTATTTGATAACTGGGGGAAGGAAAACCTTGTAGCACCCAACCAATGGGAAGAGGAGGGAGGGAACGTGTGCATAGGGAATATAAGATCATACTTTGCCCCAGCTGGACTGTGCCTGCTTTGGCTCCCAGTTCCTGCAAGAATATATTGTCCTCACTAAGGGCTTGCCGATCAGAAGGTTGGCTGTTCGAATCCCCGCGAAGGGGTGAGCTCCCATTGCTCTGTCTCTGCTCCTGCCAACCTAGCAGTTCGAAATCACATCAAACTGCAAGTAGATAAATAGGTACCTGTTGTAAACAAAATCTGCCCTTATTCCCTTATGGGGGTCACAAGAGCCCTTATAGAGTCCTTTGCCGGTTCTCCATCAGTTGGAGAAAAACAAAGAAGCCAACCAGAGAATATTGAGAAGCAAAGCAGCTAGTAAGCCTGATCTTTATTGAACTGTTGCAACAGGTTGCTCCCCTCACAGGCAGGAGAAAGGAGGAGGACCCCGGACAAAGGTGTGCCTGCCATTATATAGAATTTTTAAATTCCCTGCCCTGGAGCTCAAGACCACCCCTCCATACATCATACATACATCACAGAAGGGGTGTAACCCAAGACCACCCCCCACCAACATCATACTTACACCACAGAAAAGGTGGTCTACAACAGAACTTTGAATGTTGTTGTTTTTCCTGTCTGCCAGGTTATGTGATAATGTCTTATCTGATTGCCTTTCCTGGTAGTCTGGCCATTCCTTTGAGACAGTGATTACCCAATTCCTGAGACAATGGGAAGGCCCCTCACCCCTCCCTCCTTGCAGAGAATACATTTCGTCAGTTTGGGAGTCAAAATGGTTTCAGGACAGTCTTCCCGTGCTGCTCCAGACACGTGGTCCACGTATCTATGTACGTGTTTGGTTGGTACATTTATGAACATCTATTATATATAAAAGGGACACGGGTGGCGCTGTGGGTAAAACCTCAGCGCCTAGGACTTGCCAATCGCATGGTCGGCAGTTCGAATCCCCGCGGCGGGCTGAGCTCCCGTCGTTTGGTCCCAGCTCCTGCCCACCTAGCAGTTTGAAAGCACCCTTAAGTACAAGTAGATAAATAGGTACCGCTTTCTAGTGGGAAGGTAAATGGCGTTTCCGTGTGCTGCTCTGGTGCCAGTTCGCCACAGCAGCTTCGTCACGCTGGCCATGTGACCCGGAAGTGTCTGCGGACAGCGCTGGCTCCCGGCCTCTAGAGTGAGATGAGCGCACAACCCTAGAGTCTGTCAAGACTGGCCTGTACGGGCAGGGGCACCTTTACCTTTACCTATTATATATAAAAGGCCTTAAATTTTTTTATTACATAACACTCCAGCGGGAAGGTGAACGGCGTTTCCATGCACTGCTCCGGATCGCCAGATGCGGCTTAGTCATGCTGGCCAGATGACCTGGAAACTGTAAGCCGGCTCCCTCGGCCAGTAAAGTGAGATGAGCACCGCAACCCTAGAGTTGTCTGCGACTGGACCTAATGGTCAGGGGTCCCTTTACCTTTATGATTCTTAGTACAGTGGTACCCCGCAAGACGAACGCCTCGCAAGACGGAAAACCCGCTAGACGAAAGGGTCTTCCGTTTTGGAGGCGCTTCGCAAAACGAATTTCCCTATGGGCTTGCTTCGCAAGACGACAGCCCATAGGGAAATCTCAGGGACAGCGGGGAAGCGCAGCGCGTCTTCCCCACTGTCCTCGGACCTCCTCCGAAGCCTGGCGGCGGGGCGGGGACACCTCCTCCCGCCGCCGCCGGGCTTCGGAAGGCTCCTCCGAAGCCGGGCGGCGGGGTGGGAACACCTCCCGCCGCCACCCGGCTTCGGAACGGTGCTCCGAAGCCGGGCGGGGGGGAGGGGACACCTCCCGCCGCCGCCCGGCTTCGGAACGGTGCTCCGAAGCCGGGCGGGGGGGAGGGGACACCTCCCGCCGCCGCCCGGCTTCGGAACGGTGCTCCGAAGCCGGGCGGGGGGGAGGGGACACCCCCCGCCGCCGCCCGGCTTCGGAACGGTGCTCCGAAGCCGGGCGGGGGGGAGGGGACACCTCCCGCCGCCGCCCGGCTTCGGAACGGTGCTCCGAAGCCGGGCGGGGGGGAGGGGACACCTCCCGCCGCCGCCCGGCTTCGGAACGGTGCTCCGAAGCCGGGCGGGGGGGAGGGGACACCTTCTGAAGGCGGGCGGGGGGGCGAAAGTCTTTGCTCCCCCCTGTCTGCCTGTCCCGGAGGGCTTTTGAAGGCAGGGGGGGAGCAAAGACTTTTGCCCCCCGCCCGCCTTCAGAAGAGGTCCAGGACCTCTTCTGAAGGCTGGCGGGGGGCAAAAGTCTTTGTCCCCCCTGCCTGCCTTCCCAGGGGCTTTTAAATCGCCCCGGACAGCGGAGAAGTCCTCCGCTGTCCCGGGGCGATTTTAAAATGCCGCCCGCCAGCATTTTAAGATCGCCCGGACAGCGGAGAAGTCCTCCGCTGTCCCGGGGTTTTTTAAAATGCTGGGGGTATGAAGAAAAGACCTTGTCCCCCCCCCCCCCAGCCTTCAGAAGAGGTCCGGGGACAGACTGTCCCCGGACCTGGTCTGAAGGCGGTTTCCCTAGGAACGCATTAATTGATTTTCAATGCATTCCTATGGGAAACCGTGCATCGCAAGACGAAAAACTCGCAAGACGAAGAGACTTGCGGAACGAATTAATTTCGTCTTGCAAGGCACCACTGTAGATACAATAAAATACCTAGAATGAGACCAGATAAAAAGGCAGCCCTGCTCTTGGTGGATGCGGAGAAAGCATTTGATGTTTCAGGGGCATTCATGCAAAAAACTTTGGAAATGACGAGTTTGGGTGAGAAAATATGTAGTGGCATAAAAGCGAGTTATAATTCCCAAAAGGTCAGACTAATTATCAATGGTGAAATATCAGAAGATTTTAATATCTCTAAGGGAACAAGACAGGTCTGCCCTCTTTCTCCTCTCCTCTTTATCACACTTCTGGAAGTATATTTTAAAGCAATAAGAGAAGACCCTAGAATACAAGGAATTAAAGTTGGACAAAGGGCCTATAAGGTCAGAGCCTAAGCAGACAATCTAATAATTACAACAGAAAACCCTCTACAGCAGCAGTTCTCAACCTGTGGGTCCCCAGATGTTGTTGGACTACAACTCCCATCATCCCTGAGCTCTGGCCTTGCTAGCTAGGGGTGATGGGAGTTGTAGTTCAGCAACATCTGGGGACCCACAGGATGAAAAAGGCTGCTCTGGGAAACCCAGGCAGATGGGCGGGGTACAAATAATAAATTATTGTTGTTATTATTACTATTATTTATTATTATTATTATTATTATTATTATTATTATTATTATTATTGTAGTAATGTTGGAAAAAACAAGGCCAAGAATAAAATACAAAACTCAGACTTAAAAGAAAGGGGAGGCTTTTCCCTTCCAGATCTCAAAATTTACTATGAAGCAGCTTGTCTTACTCGGATTCGAGATTGGATTAAATTGGAGAAAGAAGAGGCAATAGAACTGGAAGGACATGACAACAGATTTGGTTGGCATGCATATTTGTGGTATGGGAAAACAAAAGTACACAAAGGACTCCATAATACAATAATAAGTTTTTAATAAAGGTATGAGGAAAATACAAAAAATTATTGGAACCCCAAACTCCATGGTGGCTATCACCCATTGAAGCACTATCACTTAACACATCAACAATGGAAGGAATACGGCCAACATACAGAGAATTACTAATAGAACAAGAAGGAAAGTTAAAATTGAAAGACTATGATGAGATATAGGAATATTTAGTGATGGTGATGAATATTTGTTGTAAGAAAGAAAATCAATAAAAATTATTATAATAAAAGGAAAGGAAAGGAAAAAGAAAGGCGTTTGGACAATTATCACGATTCAAAATTAATAAAGAAAAAACAAAACTCCTGGTAAAATAATTAGATATACAAGAAAAAGTAAAGTTAGAAATAGACTTAAAATTACAGAGCAAAGTATTTAGGAATTTGGATAACCATGAAAAACATTAATTTATAGAAAGACAATTATATTAAGGTATGGAGCAAAATTAGGAAAGACTTAGAAATCTGGAGTAAATTAAAACTCACGTTGTGGGGAAGAATTTCTACAATCAAGATGGTAGTTTTACCAAAAATGCTGTTCCTTTTTCAATCAATTCCGGTTCTTAATGGCTTAAATTGTTTTAAGGAATGGCACAGGTATTTGGCGAAATACATTTGGCAGGGCAAAAAAAAACACCAGAATTAAATTTAAACTATTAACAGTAACCAAAAACAAAGGAGGGTTTGGAATGCCAGATTTTAGGATCTACTATGAAGTTGTCTGCCTGGGGGCCACCAGGTGGCGCGTTGGAAGATGGCCGACAATAACATCTCTCTGGCCCATACGAGGTAAATAAGGGGCTGCTATGGGAAGTATGCAGTCTTCCTACCCCCCCAGGAGACGGGGGGCACTGCCTTGCCAGCGGTGTTCACAATGCACCCCCTGATCCGAGAGATGGGGCTGCCGAACACTTGGCACGAGCCCTCGGTGAAGTCAGATCTTCCTGACGCCGATTCCAATTAGCGCGTGCTGGTTAGCTTCAGCTCGGAATTATAATTGGAAACATACGATTGGAATGAAGCTGAAGCACATATATCAAGTAATGTTCGAGAGATAAGAGTGCTGATTAATGGATCTCTGTGACCAGGAGTGACAGATGGATAAGTAAATCTTCTGATGAATCACCACTAGGAGACTGTATGTTTGGAATGAAGGGGGGGGGTGTGTGTGGAGGAAAAAACTTTTTTTTCTTTGCACGATGTGATATTAATAACCCTTCACCCCAGATAGAAATAAGATTGTTGCGTTTTTATTAATCACAAGCAGGAATTCAAGAACTGTGTGGGATGGATTATAACAGGAGAGAGGATTGGTGAACGGTGAGAAAGAGGAAAATTTTCATGACGCAGTTAAAAAATGGCGTCTCGCCAAGACAGGCTTGCCGGAGAAAGAAGGACAGGGGGAGGAGAATCAGGATTATTCAAAAGAGAAGGAATGTTGGAATGCAAACTTGACCTGACAGAGCCTCCTGACTCATTTGATTTATTTGGCAAGCCTGAGAAAAGTAAAGGACAGACCGAAGATTAATTTTTTTTATGGAAGCGCTGAACAGAGGGTGTCCCTGAGTGATATGATCTTTGGACAGTACAAAACCCACACAAAGGATGCCTGTTTTCAATCTGCTTGTGAAAATTATCAGAGATCGTAAAGAAAGGAATATACGATAACAACAAGAAGAGAAAGAAATTAATAAAGGACTATCTGGATTGAACTGGATAGAACTGTCTAATTAAAGCAGTAATATAAGTGATGTTTGGACTCGTTCGGAGTTTTGGACTCGTGCGGAGCTTGATGTATGGGTACCCCCAACAAAATTTAAAATTTGGCTGTATAATTTGAAACTAATGTGATTTGGATAATGTGATGTGATTGGCCTGATAATAATATATATATATATATATTTTTTAAAAAAAGAAGTTGCCTGCCTGGTTTAGCTCAAGGAATGGATGATCTTGAAGAATACTAAATTATTGGATATTGAGGGCTGGGATAATATAGTGGGGTGGCACGGCTACCTGGGTTATAATAAAGCAAAAATCCACAAGGGATTCCTAAATCACATTATTAGGAAAGCCTTATATGAAGTTTGGGAAAGGAACAAAAAATTATTAGAACCAAAAACCCTCTGGTGGTTGTCACCAATGGAGGCAGAGGCAGTAAAAAGAAAAAATATGGATTCAAATTGGTTGACGTATAAAGATCTTTTAGAGGAAGTAAATAATAGATTACAAATGAAAAAATATGAAACAATAAGATATACAGGAATAGGCTGGTTTCAATACCATCAATTAAATGCAATTTTTGAGGAAGACAAGAATGTAAATGGATTTGATACAAAATTATCCGAAATAGACAAAAAAATGATTATAAATGATGATAAAAATTTATCCAAAATGTATAAACTATTATTAAATTGGCACTTAAGAGACAAAGCGTTTAAAGATGTCATGGTCAAATGGGCACAAGATATCGGTCATTCAATTGATTTAGAAAAATGGGAAAACTTATAGAAAAGAAGAAGAGGAGGAGTTTGGATTTGATATCCCGCCTTTCACTCCTCTTCAGTAGTCTCAAAGCGGCTAACAATCTCCTTTCCCTTCCTCCCCCACAACAAACACTCTGTGAGGTGAGTGGGGCTGAGAGACTTCAAAGAAGTGTGACTAGCCCAAGGTCACCCAGCAGCTGCATGTGGAGGAGCGGAGACGCGAACCCGGTTCCCCGGATTACGAGACTACCGCTCTTAACCACTACACCACACCACACCACACCACACCACACCACATAAGATTTACAGCATGTTATACAATAAAATAATTTTTTAAAAAAATGATGTACAGATGGTATCTTAAACCCTCGAAATTGGCTAAAATGTACCAAAACACCAGTGGAAAGTGTTGGAGGTGCAAACTTAAAGAAGAGAATTTCTTCCATATGTGGTGGACGTGCCCTAAAATTAAATAATTTTGAGATACCATTACTGAAGAATTAAATAAAATGTTAAGACATACTTTTCCCAAAAAACCAGAAATTTTTTTTGGGGCCTATTAACAACAGACATCCCAAAAGAAAGCAAAAGAATATTTTTGTATGCAGTAACGGCGGCCAGGATAGTAATGGCTAAAAATTGGAAAAGTAACATAACACCAACAAAAGAAGAAAGAGTTCTTAAATTGTCAGGATATCTTGAATTGGCCAGACTTACAGGTTTAATAAGAAGTTATTCTAATGAGAAAATAAGGAGAGAGTGGAAAGTCTTTATAAATTATACGAAGAGAACCGATTTCCAGATTCATACTTGGCTTAGTTTAGAATAAAAATCTCACAGGTAATTAGAATAATTCTCCAAAAAATTAATCATTACAGACAACCAGTGATATGAAGAATAAAGAGCCACATGGAGTTAGTTAGAAGTCATTCCCCCCCCCTTTCTTTTTCTTTTTTGGTGTTTTTTGTTCTTTTTCCTTTTTTGGAGAGAATATAATGTTTTGTATTTTTGATTGCATATTATGTTTAGATCCTTGTAATTTAGTTTTTGCATTTTCTTCTGTTTTCTATTGTTTGTTCGTTTTATTCAATGCTTGTTTGTGTGATGTAGAAGTATAAATTAAAAAAGAAAAAAAGAGGGTCACCAAATAGCATGGCCCCCCATTTCAGTTTGAGGACTATCCCTGCCTCCGGGTCTGGTGTCATTTGGATGGATACTGGAATCAGCAAGGGAGACCCACATGACCCGAAGGTGCCGCTATGGAATGCCAGGTCAATGATTCATATGACCACTGCCATCCATGACTTGATTGTGGATGGAGAACTTGACCTGGCATGTTTAACAGAGACCTGGTGGGATGAAGCAGGTGGACCTGTCCTTGCCACTGCTTGTCCATCAGGTTTCTCTTACGCACAGCAACCCAAGTCATGTGGGCAGGGGAGGGGTGTGATTTGCAGTGATTTGTAGGAAGTCATTAATTTGCACCAGGCGTCCTATTGGGAAGACCCAGTTCTCTGAGTGAATGTTCTTGAAGTTGGACAATAGGGGCAGTACAGGATTCCTTTTGGTGTACCGACCACCCCGCTGCACCAAGGATTCCCTGCCCAAGCTGCTTCAGGTCGTGGCAGATGTTCTCCTGGAGACACCTAATTTGGTTGTCCTGGGGGATTTTAACATTCACGCCGACACAACCTTACAAGGGGCCGATTGGGACTTTGTGGAAAGCATGGCCTCCATGGGCTGTCCCTAAATAAGTTTGGCCCAACTTATAGTCGCAGAAATGCCTTAGACCTGGTTTTTCTCCTCTATGGATGTTGGTGATCTGACACTAAGTAAAAGCGAAACTAAATAAGTGCCATGTTCAGATCACTTCCTGGTGCAACTGGACTTCTCCACAACCCTTCCCCTCTGCAGGGATGTGGGTTCGATTTGGATGGTCCGCCACCACCACTTAATGGATCCAAATGGTTTCCAGAGAGTGGCAGGGGATGTTTTATCCCATGTTGATGGCCTTTCAGCTGATTCCTTGGTGGCCTGTTGGAATGTGGAGTTAACCAGGGCTATTGAGTATCTGGCTCCAAAAAGCCCACTCCGATTGCATGGAGTGCAACCATCCCATGGTTTTCCAAGGATCTGAGGGCAACGAGATGGGTAGAGCGCCAGTGGCAGAAACCTCATTCTGAATCTGACCGGACACGGGTTAGAGCTCAACGTTGAGCCTACCAAATGGCGATACTGAAGGCGAAGAAAACCTTCTTCACCCCCTCTATTGCATCTGCAGAAAACAGCAGCAGGAGACTCTTTCAGGTGGTTTGCAATTTAATGGAACCATCTCTCCAATGGTGCCCGGTACAGGCCACATGATCTCCTGCAATGATTTTGCAAAGTTTTTTGCAAATAAAGTCGCTCAGATTAAGAGAGGTAGACTCCCCCGTGGGAGCAGGGCAGGGGCTGGTGAGTGCTAGAGTCCTGTCTAGTAAAGTTGCGTGGGATCAATTCCAATCTGTTATGTCCGAGGATGTGGACAGGCTGCTTAGATGAGTGAAACCAACCACCTGTCTCCTTGATCCTTGCCCATCCTGGCTCATAAAATCTAGCCGGGAAGGGCTGGGCGATGGGCTCCATGGGGTGGTGAATGCTTCTCTCTGTGAGGGAGCCTTCCCAGACACACTGAAAGAGGCAGTTACAGTGGTACCTCAGGTTAAGAACTTAATTCGTTCTGGAGATCTGTTCTTAACGTGAAACTGTTCTTAACCTGAAGCACCACTTTAGCTAATCGGGCCTCCTGCTGCCGCTGTACAATTTCTGTTCTCATCCTGAAGCAAAGTTCTTAACCCAAGGTAATATTTCTGGGTTAGCGAAGTCTGTAACCTGAAGCGTATGTAATCCGAGGCACCACTGTATTAAACTGCTTCTTAAAAAAAAATCTTTAGACCCAGCCAATACAGCCAACTATCGCCCAGTCTCAAATCTTCCATTCTTTGGCAAGGTGCATGAGTGGGTGGTTGTTGAACAACTCCAGGGACGCCTGGAAGATGTGGACCATTTGGATCCCTTCCAGTTGGGATTCAGGCCTCATCATGGGACTGAAACTGACCTGGACACGATAATTTCCTAGATCTGCTGGATCTTTCAGAGGCTTTTGACACCATTGGCCATAACATCCTTCTGGATCAACTAGAGGGGCTGGGAGCTGGAGGAACTGTTATACACTGGGGCTTGTTCAGAAAGTGGTGTTGGGGGATGAGTGTTCAGACCCCTGAGCTCTCACTTGTGGGGTGCCTCAGGGTTCCGTCCTCTCCCCATGCTTTTCAGATTTCTACATGAAGCCGCTGGGAGAGATCAGGGGGTTTGGGCTGGATGTTCATCAGTATGCGGATACCCAGCTCTACCTCTCTTTCAAATCAGAACCAGTGAAGATGATGAAGGTCCTGTGTGAGTGTCTGGAGGTGGTTGGAGGATGGATGGCAGCTAACATATTAAAGTTGAATGCTGACAAGGTAGATGTCCTTTTTTGGGAGACAGGAGGCAGGCAGGTGTGGAGAACTCCCTGGTCCTGAATGGGGTAACTGTGCCCCTAAAGGACCAGGTGCACAGCCTGGCGGTCATTTTGGATTTGCAGCTGTCAATGGAAGCGCAGGTCAATTCTGTGTCCAGGGCAGCTGTTTACCAGCTCAATCTGGTACGCAGGCTAAGACCCTATCTGCCCTTAGACTGTATTGCCAGAGTAGTGTATGCTCCAGTTATCTCCTGTTTGGACTACTGCAATGCGCTCTACGTGGGGCTACCTGTGTAAGTGGTCCCGAAACTGCAACTAATCCAGAATGCGGCGGCTAGACTGGTGACAGGAGGAGAGTCTCCACCCCCATCGTTCTGCCTGGACATGGAGGTCCAGTACCAAGAGCCTTCTGGCGGTTGCCTCACTCCGAGAAGTGAAGTTACTCCCTGTGGAATACCCTCCCACCAGATGTCAAAGGAAAAAACAGCCACCAGGCTTTAAAAGACATCTGAAGGCTGCCCTGTTTAGGGAAGCTTTTAATATCTGAAGGACTATTGTATTTCAATATTTTGTTGGAAGCCACCAAGAGTGGCTCTGCCGCAGGGGAAAGCCAGCCAGATGGGTGTGGCATAAATTATTGTTATTATTGTTGCTGTTGCTATTATTATTATTGAAAACAAACACTGCCAAATTCTTTTCTGTACATCCAAAGACTTGACAGTAATCTTCACTTCCCAGGAAATCTGGTAAAACCTGAGTGGAAAACTCCATACATTTATATGGTTTCCCGCCTGTGTGAATTTTCTTATGGATAGTAAGGTCTTCACTCCCTCTGAAGCTCTTTCCACGTTTCATAAATCTGGCTTTCCCCATGTGAGTCAGCGGATGTTTCCTAAGGTTCCATATTGACTTAAGCTTCTCCACTGTGGGAGTTCGCCAATGTAATGTAAGTTTATCCTTCCTGTTGAAGCTCTTCCCACATTCAATACATTCCAATGGTTTCTCCCCTGTATGAGTTAGTTGGTGTATTCTAAGTGCTCTACTTTTGCTGCAGCTCCTTCCACATGCCATACATTAAAATGGTTTCTTCCCCATGTGTTAGTTGGTGTCTTATAAGTTGTCGATATGGACTGAAGCTCTTTCCACATTCTTTCCACATTCAGTACATTTAAATGGCTTCTCCGGTGTGAGTTCGTTGATGTTTCCTAAAGTGTCCATTTTGACTGAAGCTCCTTCCACATTCAATACATTTAAATGGTTTCTCCCCCCGTGTGAGTTTGTTGGTGTATTCTAAGTGTTCCATTTTGACTGAAGCTCTTCCCCCTTTCAATACATTTAAATGGTTTCTCCCCTGTGTGAGTTCGTTGGTGTATTCTAAGTGTTCCATTTTGACTGAAGCTCTTCCCCCTTTCAATACATTTAAATGGTTTCTCCCCCGTGTGAGTTCGTTGATGTCTTCTAAGTTTTCCATTTTGACTGAAGCACTTTCCACATTCAATACATTTAAATGGTGTCTCCCCGTGTGAGTTTGTTGATGTTGTCTAAGGTTTCCACTATCATTGAAGCTCTTTCCACATTCAATACATTCAAATGGTTTCTCCCCTGTGTGAGTTCGTTGATGTCTTCTAAGTGTTCCATTTTGACTGAAGCACTTTCCACATTCAATACATTTAAATGGTGTCTCCCCCGTGTGAGTTTGTTGATGTTGTCTAAGGTTTCCATATCGACTGAAGCTCTTTCCACATTCAATACATTTAAATGGTTTCTCCCCCGTGTGAGTTCGTTGGTGCAATCTAAGTGTTCCATTTTGACTGAAGCACTTTCCACATTCAATACATTTAAATGGTTTCTCCCCCGTGTGAGTTAGTTGGTGTATTCTAAGTGTTCCATATCGACTGAAGCACTTTCCACATTCAATACATTCAAATGGTTTCTCCCCCGTGTGAGTTCGTTGATGTCTTCTAAGGTCTCCACTTCCACTGAAGCTCTTTCCACATTCAATACATTCAAATGGTTTCTCCCCCATGTGAGTTCGTTGGTGTCTTCTAAGGTTTCCATATCGACTGAAGCTCTTTCCACATTCAATACATTCAAATGGTTTCTCCCCTGTGTGAGTTCGTTGGTGTATTCTAAGTGTTCCATTTCGACTGAAGCTCTTTCCACATTCAATACATTCAAATGGTTTCTCCCCTATGTGAGTTCGTTGGTGTATTCTAAGTGTTCCATTTTGACTGAAGCACTTTCCACATTCAATACATTTAAATGGTTTCTCCCCCATGTGAGTTCGTTGGTGTCTTCTAAGGTTTCCATATCGACTGAAGCTATTTCCACATTCAATACATTTAAATGGTTTCTCCCCCGTGTGAGTTCGTTGATGTCTTCTAAGGTCTCCACTTCCACTGAAGCTCTTTCCACATTCAATACATTCAAATGGTTTCTCCCCTGTGTGAGTTCGTTGGTGTATTCTAAGTGTTCCATTTCGACTGAAGCTCTTTCCACATTCAATACATTCAAATGGTTTCTCCCCTATGTGAGTTCGTTGGTGTATTCTAAGTGTTCCATTTTGACTGAAGCTCTTTCCACATTCAATACATTTAAATGGTTTCTCCCCTGTGTGAGTTCGTTGATGTCTTCTAAGTTTTCCATTTTGACTGAAGCACTTTCCACATTCAATACATTTAAATGGTGTCTCCCCCGTGTGAGTTTGTTGATGTTGTCTAAGGTTTCTACTATCATTGAAGCTCTTTCCACATTCAATACATTCAAATGGTTTATCCCCTGTGTGAGTTCGTTGATGTTTTCTAAGTGTTCCATTGTCCCTGAAGCTCTTTCGATAGTCAGTACATTTACATGGTTTCTCCCCTGTGTGAATTCGTTGATGTGTCCTCAGTCTTCCACTGTGACTAAAGAACATCCCACATTCCATGCATTTAAACTGTTTCTTTGTTCTTCCCAATGAATTCACAGATGGCTCCATAGAATTCTGGCCATCGTCTTCCTCACCTGTTTGGGAGTGGGGGAGGGGGAAGAGAATCCTGTTAAGACTTTCAGGAAAGACAAGAAAGGAACTGAACACATTTCAATCCCAGTATGCACCTTCTCTTATTTTAACACTGTCTCATTTCTCCATTGTCCTCTCTATGTTCCAAAGTTTTAGGAATGCAGGTGAGATAATTGCAAGAACAACACATGATCACTCCATTCACACTTAATAAACTGCATTATTTTATAATCGATGGTGGAATTGGCTTCTTAGACACATCTCTGTATTTCTCTTTCTGCAGGGAGGAAATGATCACAGGCTCAAGTAGCACTCTCTCCTATGACTAAGAAGTAAAATTTTTTGTTACTATGCCACATGTAACTGTTAAAATATTGCAATATATTAGAACAGGCACCCCCAAACTTGGCCCTCCAGATGTTTTGGGACTACAATTCCCATCATCCCTGAACACTGGTCCTGTTAGCTACAGATGATGGGAGTTGTAGTCCCAAAAACATCTTGAAGGCCAAGTTTGGGGATCCCTGTATTAGAATATAAGAAGAGCCTGCTCATTTGGGCAAAGGCCCACGTAGTCCAGCATCCTGTTCTCACAGTTGTCAACTAAATGCCTGCGGGAAACCAGCAAGCAGGATTTGAGTACAAGAGCCCTCTGCCTTCCTCTGCTTTCAGTCTAATCCTCTTTTTCAAGCTATCCAAGTTGTTGGCCATCACTCCTGTAGGATGGAAGTCGATAGAAGTCCATTTAGAGTATTGCTCATATCTTGGGCAATAGAATGAAAGGTGTTTTAGCAGAAAAAATTCATGACAAGCAGGCCTGCTTTCTACGAGGACGTCAGATGAAGGAATATAATTGATATTATTGAATATTTGGAAGTAAGAAATGAGAAAAAAGCGGTCTTAATGTTTATTGATGCTGAAAAGGCTTTTGATAATGTTTCATGGGCTTTTATGAAAAAGATAAAAGAAAAAATGAATTTTGGGGAAGCATTTGGGAGAGGAATTGATGCAATTTATTTTTACCAACAGTCTATGCTGATTGTTAATAAGGTTATAAAAGAAAAGTGTAAAATAACAAAGGGGACAAGACAAGGATATCCCCTATCACCATTATTATTTATTTTGGTATTAGAGGCCCTGGTGAGAGAGAAAAAGTGGAGAAATTAATTACAGGAATAACAGTAGAAAATAAAGCATATAAATTAAAAGCTTCTACAGTTCACCTTGTAATTACAGTAAAGAATCCCAAAAATACTCCACCGAATGTGGTAGAAAAGATACGGGACTTCGGGCAGGCCGGAGGCTTTAAACTAAACAAGAATAAGACTACGTTTTTGGTAAAAAGCACAATGGAGCAAGGCCAAAAGGAATTACAACAGAAAACAGAATTAGTTATATATAACAAAGTCAAATTCTGAGAGATTTGTTTGACAGCTAAGAATATTAATATTTTTAAAGACAATTACAAGAATGAGTGGAAAGAAATAAAAAGAGCTTTAGAGATATGGGGAAGAATGGATTTATCATTTTGGGGAAGAATATCAGTAATAAAAATGAATGTATTGCCAAAAATGTTATTTTTATTCCAATCAGTCCCAGCAATAGGCAACACAGGATGCTTTGAAAAATGGCAAGGAGATATATCTAGGTTTATATGGAAAGGGAAGAAACCAAGGATAAAAAATAAATTATTAACAGATGTGAGAGAGAGAGGAGGTTTTGCCCTGCTGGATTTGAAACTTTATTATTAAGCATCCTATATCTGCTAGAACCAGGAATGGATTACATTGGAAAACACAGATACTGTATTTTAGACCTGGAAGGACATGAATTATGGATAGCATGGATATTTACGGTACGAAAAGGCCTAGATGCATAGAGCTTCTCAGAATCATAGAGGAAGATAATCAATTTTTAGGGTATGGGAGAAGTATAAAAATTTGTTTGAGTAAAAAACACACTGGTGGCTTTCCCCCTTGGAAGCAATATCTCTGAAAAAAATTGAATATGAGAAGTAATTGGCCGACTTATAGAGAACTCTTAACTGAAGTTGAAAACCAACTGAAATAAAAAGATTTTGAAGAGATAAGGGAAGCTGGAACTGACTGGTTACAGTACCATCAACTAAACAATATCTTTAAGATAGACATGAAAAAACTATTAAAAGAATTGTGTCTAGGTGAAAAATTCCAAAAAGGTATAAATGTAATATGTGACCAACAGAAAGCAAAAATTATTATTAATGGAGAGTTTGGAGAAGACATCAACATCTAAAGGTACAAGACAAGGATGCCCCCTATCCCCAATGCTATTTACAATAGTATTAGAGGTTCTATTAAAGAAAATAAGGCAGGACAACCAAATAAGAGGAATAGCAGTTGGTGAAAAAAGATACAAGTTAAGAGCCTTTGCAGATGATGTTATGATCACAACAGAAAATCCCCTACAATGTACACCTAGAATATTGGAATGCATAAACGAATTTGGCAGATTAGCAGGATACAAATTAAACTATGGGAAAAGCAAAATACTAGTGAAAAATATGGAAGAAAAAGATAAAGTGAAATTACAATAAATTACAGGATTGGAAATTAAAAAGAAAATAAGGTATCTTGGAATAAATTTAACAACAAACACTATAGACTTAAGTAATGAGAACTATGGGAAAACATGGAATGAAATAAAAAATGACTTGCAAGTATGGGGGAAATTAAATCTTTCCTTACTAGGGAAAATATCGGTAATAAAGATGAACATATTACCAAGGATGATGTTTTTATTTCAAAGTATCTCAATACTAGGAGGAGATAAATGTTTTAATAACTGGAAAAGAGATTTGGCTAAATTCGTATGGTCAGGGAAAAAGCCAAGAATAAAACACAAAATAATGATAGATAAGAAGGAGAGAGGAGGATTTGGTCTCCCAGACATGGAGTTATATCATGATGCGGTGGGTCTGACCTGGCTAAAAGAATGGATCAAATTAGATGACTCGGATGTATTGGATTTAGACAGAGTAGAGACGAGATTTGGATGGCATGCCTATCTAATAGATGAAAAAGTCAAAGTACATAAAGGCTTCCTAGGGCATATAGTCAGAAAGTCTATATATAAAATATGGGAGAAATATAAAAGACTCCTAGAACCGAAAACTCCCTGGTGGGCATCGCCAGCAGAAATTGTCGCAGTGAAAAAATTAAATATGAAATAAAATTGGGTTACCTATAAAACTGTATTAAAGGAAGAAGGAGGTATGTAATGAGATTATGGAGGGGAAGAAGGCACCGGAAACGTGGAAAGAAGCTTTCATCACACTTATACCTAAATCTGAAACTGAAAAGACACAACTCAAGAACTACCGTCCCATTTCCCTTTTAAACGTGGATTACAAAATTTTTGCAGACATTTTGGCTAATAGATTAAAACGAGTGTTAAATGGAGTGATTCATAAAGACCAGGCAGGCTTTCTCCCAGGTAGACATTTGTCTGACAATACAAGGAACATCATTGACATTTTGGAACTATTGCAAATGAATACTAATACAAAAGCAGTGTTGATTTTTATAGATGCGGAGAAGGCCTTTGATAACATTTCATGGAATTTTATGAAGAAAAATCTTAAAGGGATGGGAGTGGGACGGGGGTTTGAAAATGGTATAGATGCAATTTATTCAGAACAAAAGGCAAAATTGATAGTTAATAATGTGGTGTCAGAAGAGTTTAAAATTGAGAAAGGAACACGACAGGGTTGCCCTATTTCCCCATTGCTATTCATCTCGGTCCTGGAGGTGTTCTTGAACTATGATTAGAGGAGACCGGTTGATTGAAGGAATTCAGGTCGGAGCTAAACAGTACAAACTTAAGGCTTTTGCAGATGACCTTGTTTTGACATTACAGGAGCCAAAATCTAGTACGAAAAGGGTGTTAGAACTGATCCAAAAATTTGGTCGAGTGGCAGGATTCAAATTAAACAAGCAGAAAACTAAGGTTCTGGGAAAAAACTTGACAACTTTGGAAAAAGAAAGGTTTCAGAAGGAGACAGAGTTAAATGTGGTCAAAAAGGTGAAATATTTAGGGGTTAATATGACGGCTAAAAACCTGAATTTATTTAAAGACAATTATGAAAAATGCTGGTCAGAAATCAAAAAGGATTTAGAAATTTGGTCAAAATTGAAGCTTTCCTTGCTGGGTCGAATAGCTGCTATAAAGATGAATGTATTGCCAAAAATGTTGTTTTTGTTTCAGACTTTGCAGATTGTGGACAAGATGGACTGTTTCAAGAGGTGGCAGAGAGATATTTCTAGGTTTGTCTGGCAGGGCAAAAAGCCCAGAATAAAATTTAAAATACTAACTGATGCTAAAGAAAGAGGGGGGTTTGCCCTGCCAGATATGAAACTGTATTATGAATCAGCAGCTTTCTGCTGGTTGAAAGATTGGCTACTTCTCGAAAACACTGACATCTTGGATTTGGAAGGGTTTAACAATGTGTTTGGGTGGCATGCATATCTGTGGTATGACAAGGTTAAAGCTCATAAAGCATTTAAGAACCATATAGTCAGGAAGACACTGTTTAATGTCTGGACAAGATATAAAGATTTATTAGAGAGTAAGACCCCAAGGTGGTTGTCACCAATGGAAGCTAAGGCTCAGAAAAGACTCAATATGGAGGCCAATTGGCCAAAATATTGGGAGATAGTAGAAGAGGATGGAGACACTTGGAGATTGCAGAGTTTTGAGAAATTAAAGGACAAAGTGCGAGACTGGTTACATTATGGTCAGATTAGGGAGGCCTTTAAGGTGGATAAAAAAATAGGCTTCCAGGTGGAAAAATCGAAACTAGAAACAGAACTGCTAGAACGAAAAACTAAGGTACTTTCAAGAATGTATAACTTGCTGTTAAAATGGAACACTCAGGATGAAACGGTTAAATCAGCAATGATAAAATGGGCGCAAGACATTGGCTATAATATTATGTTTGCTGACTGGGAACGGTTATGGACCACTGGTGTGAAATTTACGGCATGTAATGCCCTGAAAGAAAATATTATGAAAATGATATACAGGTGGTACATGACCCCAGTCAAGCTTGCAAAAATATACCATTTGCCAGACAATAAGTGTTGGAAATGTAAAGAAACTGAAGGAACATTCTTTCACCTTTGGTGGACGTGCCCTAAGATTAAGGCTTTCTGGGAAATGATCTATAATGAACTGAAAAAGGTATTTAAATATACCTTCCCTAAGAAACCAGAGGCCTTCCTTCTGGGCATTGTTGGCCAAATGGTGTTAAAGAAGGACAGAACTTTCTTTATGTATGCAGTAACAGCAGCAAGAATACTCATCGCAAAATATTGGAAGACACAAGATTTGCCCACCCTGGAAGAATGGCAGATGCAACTGATAGACTACATGGAACTGGCAGAAATGACTGGCAGAATCCGAGACCTGGGAGAAGAGATAGTGGAAGAGGACTGGAAGAAATTTAAGGATTATTTGCAAAAGTATTGTAAATTGTATGAATGTTAGAATGATGCAGGATATAAAGATAATATGGCATTAGTGACTTAGTTGAAAGGAGTATGAAAACAATTGAACTATAAGAACAAAGGTGAAATTTGAATAACATTATGTCAAGCTTAAATATTTGATAACAAAGGGTAAAACTGGAGACATAATAGTTGAAACGTACAATTTAAAATAAGTTTTGAGAGAAGGTGAAGCATTGCTGAACAAGATTTTGTAAATGGGAACACAGAAAAGGGAGATGTGAGGGAGTCAGAAAAGAGGGTTATGGAAATTTTGTTTATGAAACTGAACTATTTTTCATGTCTTTTATATGATTTTTTGTCTTTTGTCTTTTTTTGTATGTTTTTTTCGGGGTTTTTTCTTTTGGTCTATGTGACCGATGGTGATGGTGTTTTTCCTTTTTTGGGTTGTGTATGTGAATGGTGTTTTATTGTTTAAAACCTTTAATAAATATTTTATATATATAAAAAACTGTATTAAAGGAAGAAAACGGAGAATTGGAATTAAAGGATTATACAGAAAGTAAAGCTCATATTAGTGATTGGTTCCAATATATTCAAATTAAGTATAGATTAGCGAAAGACAAAAAGCTAGGATTTGAAAAAGAAATATCAAAATTTGATAAATATTTAATACAAGAAAAATCAAATAATATATCTAGATTGTATAATCTGATCTTAGAGTGGGAAACAAAGGATGAATTGGTTAAAGTATCAATGATTAAATGGGCGCAAGATATTGGGGAAAATATTATGTTTGAACAATGGGAAAAATTGTGGAAAGAAGATATGAAATTCACGATGTGTTATATACTGAAAGAAAATTACCTCAAAGTACAACATAGATGGTATTTAACACCTGAAAGAATAACAAAAACGAATAAAAATTGTAGCGATGTCTGTTGGCGATGCAACACTGGAAAAGGTACTATGATACATATATAGTGGAATTGTTTAAACATCAAACAATTTTGGGAAATAATATATAATGAAATGAAAAAAAATGTTTAGATATTCATTTAGGAAAACACCAGAAGATTTTCTATTGGGAATAGTACCAGGAAGCCTAAAGGAAGAAGACAAGACCTTATATTTATACGCAACAGTAGCCGCAAGGCTATTGAGTGCGAAAAACTGGAAAAGTGGTATTGTACTGACAAAAATAGAGTGGCTTGCCAAATTATTGGAGTCCTACAATATATCTAAAACAGTGGGAGAAATTGGAAGGATCTCAAAAGAGTAGATAGATAGGGACTGGAAGGTGTTTAAAAGATACTTGCAAAACCATATCGAAAAATCAGAACTCCTATTGGAATAAACAAGTTCAGTTTCAAACACTGAAATACTAAATAAGATGGATAACAATGTGTAATAGAAAAAGAAGTTCCTGCGCAATGTTTGCCATCTTGCCAAAGGTTGCAGGCAGCTTTACCTGCAGCAATTGTATATTGATTGCCCTCTTAGAAGACAAAGTCCAGCAACTGGAGGAACGTGTAGCTACGCTCCAAAGAATTAGAGAGCTGGAGCTCTTCTTGGAAGCAACAGAGAACACCGTCTCCACCAAGGAGGAGACAGGGAACACCCCTGAGAAGGAGGCTAGTTCACCAACACAGGTGCCAGATATATGGAGAAACGTGACTCAAAGAAGTAGGAGGCCCAGGGTTCGCTCTGATTGTTTAGAAATACACAATCGCTTTGAAGTCCTCTCCCCTAGCATGGAAGACGAAGAACAGACTCCATTTGAGGATCTCTCCCTCATTGCAGTCGATCAGGTATATGAAGACGAGCAGCAAAGTCAGTCCTCAGGGAATGTGCAGGCGACCTTGGAATGGACAGCTCACGGAAGAACCCCGACCAAACCTAAGAGGAGGCGTGTAGTGGTGATAGGGGATTCCCTACTGAGGGGAACAGAAGCAGTGATCTGTGGGCCTGACAAGATGTTTCGGGAGATGTGCTGTCTCCCCGGGGCTAAGATCCAAGATGTGATTGAACGACTGCAAGGAATCATAAAACCCACTGACAAATACCCCTTCCTCTTGGTTCATGTGGGAACCAATGACACTGCAAGCAATAGCCTCCAGAAGATCAAAAGAGATTACGAGGCTCTGGGCAGGAAATTGAAGCAATTAAATGCACAAATTGTCATCTCATCTGTCCTCCCAGTTGAACGACGTGGCCCAGGGAGAGAGGGAAAAATAGTGGAAGTGAACAGCTGGCTTCGCAAATGGTGTAAACAGGAACGGTTTGGATTCTTAGATCACGGACTGCAGTTTCTTGAAGATGGACTTCTGGCAAGTGATGGGCTGCACCTCACAACGGTTGGGAGGAATGTTTTTGCCAAAAATCTCAGAAACCTCATCAGGAGGGCTTTAAACTGACTAATGTGGGGGAGGGAGACAGTGCTCCTGAAGGTGGGAGTCTATCAATTGATGAAGATGATCATCCAAATGTCATATACCAAATGGAGCAAACAGCACGCAGACCTAGTGGTGGGAGGAAAAAATCCTGAAATAAGAGACACGGGGGAATGATTAATGGACTTCAATGTCTGTACACTAATGCGCAAAGCATGGGAAATAAACAAGATGAGCTTGAGCTCTTGGTACAGCAAGCTAAATATTGACATAATAAGCATCACTGAAACCTGGTGGGATAAGTCCCACGATTGGAATGTAATAATGGAGGGATACAATCTATTTCAGAGAAACAGACCAGACAAGAAAGGAGGAGGAGTGGCGTTATATGTCAGGGATGTGTATACCTGTGAAGAGATCCAAGATTTAGAACCTCAAAGCTAAAGTGAGAGCATTTGGGTCAAAATTAAGGGAGAGAAGAATAACAGAGACCTCATTGTGGGAGTTTACTATAGATCCCCAAGCCAAACGGAGGACATAGACGATGCCTTCCTGGAACAGATGGCCAAGCATGCAAAAGGAAGGGAGATAGTAGTAATGGGGAACTTCAATTACCTGGATATTTGTTGGATGTCAAACTCAGCCAAGAGCATAAGGTCAAACAGATTCCTCACTGGCCTTGCAGACAACTTCATTGTCCAGAAAGTGGGAGAAGCAACAAGAGGAACAGCCATTTTAGATCTGGTCCTAACCAATGTTGATGACCTGGTTAGTGGGGTAGAAGTGGAAGGATCATTAGGCGTGAGTGATCATGCTCTTCTGAAGTTTACTATACAGCGGAAAGGAGCAGCCTAGGACTCAATTTCTTGACTTTAAGAAAGCCGACTTCATAAAACTTAGGGAAGTGCTGGGTGAGATCCCATGGACAGTAATACTAAAAGGAAAGGGAGTTCATGATGGCTGGGAGTTTGTTAAGAGGGAGATAGTAAAAGCACAACTTCAGGCAATACCAATGAGACGGAAACATGGAAGGTGCCTAAAGAAGCCAGGGTGGCTATCTAAAGAACTTTTAACTGAGTTAAGATTAAAAAAGGATGTGTACAAAAAATGGAAAAGGGGGGGAACCACCAAAGAGGAATTCAAACAAATAGCCAGCACATGTAGACACAAAGCCAGAAAAGCTAAAGCACAGAATGAACTCAGGCTTGCTAGAGAGGTTAAAAGCAACAAAAAAGGCTTTTATGGGTATGTCCGTAGCAAAAGGAAGAACAAAGAAACAGTGGGGTCACTCAGAGGAGAAGATGGTGAAATGCAAACAGGGGACACAGAAAGGGCTGAACTCCTCAATGCTTTCTTTGCCTCAGTCTTCTCCGATAAAGAAAACAATGCCCGACCTGAAGAATTTGGAGCAAATGATTCAGCAGAGGAAACACAGCCCAGAATAACTAAGGAGATAGTACAAGAATACTTGGCTAGTTTAGATGTATTCAAGTCTCCAGGGCCAGATGAACTGCATCCAAGAGTATTAAAAGAACTGGCAGATGTGATCTCAGAACCACTGGCAGTCATCTTTGAGAATTCCTGGAGAACAGGCAAAGACCCGGCAGACTGGAGGAGGGCAAATGTTGTCCCTATTTTCAAAAAGGGGGAAAGAGAGGACCCAAATAATTATCGCCCAGTCAGTCTGACATCAATACCAGGGAAGATTCTGGAGCAGATCATTAAGCAAACAGTCTGTGAGCACCTAGAAAGGAATGCTGTGATCACCAATAGTCAGCATGGATTTCTGAAAAATAAGTCATGTCAGACTAACCTGATCTCGTTTTTTGACAGAATTACAAGCCTGGTAGATGAAGGGAACGCAGTGGATGTAGCCTACCTTGATTGCAGTCCAAGATGGCGACGAGGTAAGACGCATTTGCCGGAGTTCATTTCGAATCCTCCCTAAAATCTGTGTTGTGGCACCCAGCCTTTCAAGTTTTTGCTGAAGATTGTACCAGAGTGCTGGAATCCCATGCCAGGAGTTCACATTGCTGATAATTGTAAAGCCTGCATCGTAAATCAGCTTTAATGAGCAGATAATTGTATTCTCCGGCAGCCTTGGAAGCAGCCTTCGACTTACTGGTTTTCCGCCAGCTCACAGCCAGCTGTATTTCTATTTCTACCACCTTTTATTACCTTTTAAGCACTGCTATTTTAAAAGACTCATAATGATGGGCCAAGGCAAACGCCTAAGGGATTGTGACGAGGCTCTGCCCTCCCCAAGAGCCAAACAATTAAAAACCGACCCCCCCGTGTCTGGCAAACGGAGTGACCCCACTGAACACTACTATGGGGTGAAAACTCAGAACCGTTTCTACCCTCTAACGTCTCCAGAAACAACGTCAACACCAGAGGAATTATTTTTACCTCAGACTAAAACCGCGGACGGCAAGCTTGGAGGAAGAGGGAGTGTCCCATTGAGGGTGGTGCAGGACGCTGGAACTGAGGACTGCGCAAGACAAGAACAACATGAACATCTCCATCTTGTGGTCAGAACCCTTAATTGCATATTCAAGAAGATTGATGTGCTATCCTCCCAGCTATGTAACCTCGAACAGAAAATTGATAACCTCTGGTCAGAGTTTAAACCAACTGTAGATACGGGGGACTTGAAGTGCCAGAGGTCCTTACCTCCAACCAAAAAAAGAAGTGTGATCCCTAAATATAAACCAAATCCTGCTCTGAAACTTCAAGCGTTGTCCCTGCAACCTAAGAAAATCTGCCTAAACATCGGGGCAGAGTCACCAAGGTGGCTTACTCTGAGTGGGGTTAAAAAGCACCTAAGCAATCTCCTAAACATAGAAATCTCACAATGCGATCTCATTGCAGTATTACCTTTGAACCAGCACCTCAGGCAACAGAAAGTGATGCTTGCGTTTTACTCTCCAAGGATCCCTTCAGCTATCATCAGGCAGAAATCACTCTTGGCTAGGTATGATATCATCCCAACAAGAGTTTTTATGGATAGCATGACCCACCCCCTTCTACTTGCCGGCCACGGCACGGAGCAGACTCTGTCGGAGAGGTCAGGAGTACCTCGGGACATCGAGCCTCCTCTCTCGGAGGATATCCACCCGTACCGAAACTGGACTTACCCTACGCCCCCACGAGCTTTAAAGAAACCCACTGGCGCAAGTAATTCTCTGACCCCGCCGGAGGAAAGAGAGCTTTTAGCCACCTTTGGCGACCTTCCACCGAGAGAACAACAAGAAATAATTGATAGACTAGAAGTACTAAATCATCAGCTCATATATGTCCAGAAGAACGGAAAAGTCCTGCCCACTTTTCAGGATATCCCTGCCAGCTTTTCGGAGTCGTGTTTTAAGGAAGCAGGAAGTCTTCCTTACCTTAGTCCAGCTCCTAAACCCATGCCTCCCCCTCTTGTGGGCAAAACCCACCGACGCTTGGCAGACCCAGGTCTTGCCTCACAAGTTGGCCTCTCATCCCAACTCTTGATAAATTTTGACTCGCCCTCCAAGAGTCCCCCGCTGAGGAGTGTAACTCAGAGTTCCTTCCACCAAAACAATTCCTTACCATCTAATCCATCAATGCCGGAACTGGAGTCTTCATACTCCCCTGAGCGGCATAGACCCGACATACAAACGGTACCAGTACGCTGAGCATCCCCTGTACCTTCGCCAGCACCAGGTCAGGGGAGTGCTCCACCTACATCAAAAAATGGCCCGGATTTGATTGAAGACCCGGCCGGACATATAAACCAAATGGTTTCATCGGCGACCTTTAGACCTCGCGGTGGGGCAGTCTCAGCAAATCCAGTGGAGTTTCCCACTGAAGTGTCCGCCCTTGGGTTAGCCAGCGGGAGACCCGTTTTGTCACCCCAGCCAGAATACCTCACTACCAACTTTAAGACTAGGTACCTTCAGCAGGTGCCTGCCATGCAAAGTAAAATAACTGACTTTTTTGTGGGGTCTGCCTTGCCTCCAAAGGACTCACATTTCTCCCCGAAATGACAGCGAATTGGTCACAACAGGAACTCCCCCCTATCAGTCCTCAGCTGGAACATTGCGGGCTGGAGGGGAAAAAAACTTGACCCAGAATTCTTGGGAGTATATTAACCTGTTTCATATTATCTTGTTCCAAGAATCGTGGGAAGTAGAGAAAATTGCCCTAAATGGCTTTGAGCTTCTAGAACTCCCTGCCTGCCCCTCTCAGAAAGGAGGCCGCCCCAAAGGGGGCCTAATAATAGGCATCTCCCTCAACCTACATTCTAAATTTACTCTAGTACAGGCCTTGCCTCCTTACGCCCTTACCGGGCTGATAGAGGGGGAAAAGATCTCACTTCTAGTTACAAATGTTTACTTGCCACCTGGGGGTTCTTCCTCCGAACTGGGCTCTAAATGGGGCTCGCTAGAAGAGCATTTGCTCTCATGCTATGTTAAGTTTCCAAACACCCCGGCCATAATAGGTGGCGATTTTAACGCCCGCACAGCAGCAAATTGGGACTCGCTGACCAAAGCCAAATGGTGGGTTACCCCAAACCTTGATAATTATGATCTGGAACATATCATGAGGAGAACTTCTAAAGACCAACGAGCAAATGAGGCTGGAGTACTCCTCTATCAAATGGCCATCCGTTTAAATCTGGTCCCCCTAAATGGCACATGCCTCCCTGATATTCCAGGGGATTTCACTCACCTGAGCGTCAAATCAAACAGCGTCCTCGATTACCTGTTGGTCTCCAGTGATCTACTTAAGTGTATTTCCACCTTTAAGATCGAGAATGTACAATCTAGTGATCATCTTCCCCTGGTAGCCAAGCTTTCCCTGAACTGGCAGTCGGAGGCCCATAGACATGCGACCCAGATGGTAACCAACGAATCTCTCCAAGTAAGAGGAATCAAATGGTCGGAGACCCAGGCTCAAAGGTATCAGGAATTCTTTCAAAAAGAAATCCTTGGGCCCCATTCCAACATAGGCTCTGCCTCAGATGAGCATAGCATAGTGTTGAAACGCTTCCACCATCATACGACTGATCTTACGTCCTTCTTCAGGTTACCACCCAAAATATTAAATCGAAACGAGTATACTTACGGTGCCCCCTGGTATAATTCTCAGTGCAAACAAGCAAGACAGCGCCTTCGTGCTATATATAATGTATATAAGACCTCTGATGCATCTACTCTGCCAGCTAGTTATGCACAAGCCAAGCAAGTTTACAAACGCACGCAGAAAACTGCCAAATGTGAGTGGCAACAAAATCGCTGGCAGGCCTTGATTACTGCTTCAAAGCCACATAGATCCAGGGAATTCTGGTCTTTGATTAATAGAAGGGTGAGGAAATACCCAAGGGCAGTCATCCCAGCACCGACATGGGAATTGTTCCTGAAGAAATGTTTCTCACAGGCAGATGCTCCCTCCGACCATCTGATGCATCTGTTTTCCCACCTACCTATTTGGCCTCCCACCGATCCTGACGAAATAGCTAAGCTAATAGCCCAGCTGAAACCGGGCAAAGCCCCAGGGCCCGACCTGATCCCTGCTGAAGCCATCAAACTACACCCAAAATGGTGGGCTGGCATCTTGGCCAAAACCTTCGACGCAATCAACGCTTCCGGTCTCATCCCCAAAATATGGAAGGAGGCCATTATAGTACCAATTCATAAAAAAGGTTCTCCAATGGAGCCGGAAAACTACCGTAACATCAGCCTCCTCTCGATCATAGGGAAAATTTATGCCAGCTTTTTGCTGACTAAACTATCGCGATGGGTAGATGAGACTAACCAGATTGGCCATGAACAAGCAGGGTTCAGAACTAAACGTTCTACAACTGATCATGCGATAGTTCTTTACCATCTGGCACGGAAGTACTCCTCCCCTCCCCGGGGCTACCTTTGTGCTGCCTTCTTAGATCTAAAGGCAGCCTTTGACAGCGTTCCTAGAAATATTCTTTGGGAGAAACTTGCGAAACAGGGCATCGATAGAAGACTCCTATGGCTTATAAGTCAGCTCCACGAAGGTACCCATGCCAGAGTGAGACTTACTCCTGCGGGCGACCTCACAAATTCGATACCAATAAACAAGGGAGTGTGCCAAGGATGTATATTGGTTCCCTGCCTATTCAACCTATTCATCAGCGACATGCGAGCACCCCTAGTCAACTCATCTCCAAGTACACACGCGCCTAGACTAGCGGATTACCGCTGTCCACTCCTTTTATATGCGGACGATGCGGTAATTCTATCTTATACACGTGTTGGACTAACCAGAGCTCTGAAGATCTTTGCCACGTATTGTCAACTCAACCAATTAACCATCAACCATGTTAAATCTAAGATTCTGATTTTCGCCAGAAGTCGGAGATTATACGAATGGAAGCTTGGCGGAGCAAAAATAGAGCAAGTCCTAAAATTTCAATACCTAGGAGTTATTTTTCAATACAATTTGGGGTGGAAAGCACAAATTCAACACCTACTTAATAAGGCCAAAACTCTGTCATATGCGCTCCTCCGATTTTTCTTTTCGGATGGAGCTTTGCATGTTCCCTCGGCCCTAAAGGTGTTCAAGGCAAAAGTGGTTACCGCGCTTGCCTATGCTGCCCCGCTCTGGGCCGTGATGACAGATCTTGCTCCTCTTGAGACTCTGCAAAACCAATTCCTACGTCGGATCCTAATGCTCCCCCTGTGCGTAAGTAACGCAGCCATGCGACTAGAATTGAAGATCGCATCCCTAGAAACTTGCCTGTGGAAGCAAGTCTTCAGTTATTGGTTATCATTGTGGCATAGATTACCAGACCATTACCTTGTCCAATGCTTATGGCGAGATGAATTCTCCAGCCTTTGGACTAGTAGAATTCATGCCAAACTCCTGAGTTATGGAATCTCTCCCTTAGATTCCCTAAAACTAGATCAAATCACTGCTCAAAGACTGATCCGCCAAAGACTGGATGACATCGATTTACAGCGAAATTATACGCTGGGGGGAGGTGTTTGTTCGCCCCAGAACATTGGTATTACTTTAACTTACTGCGTTCCATCATACCTCTCCTCCCTTTCGACTGTTGCCCATAGGCTGGCCTTCACCAAAGCGAGGTTTAACGTTTTTCCCTCCAATGTCCTGAGACATAGATTCTCAAAGGGCCAAGCCTCCGCCATGTGCGAATGTGATAAGGAGACGCCGGAGTCGCTTCAGCACATTATGTTCACTTGCCCCTTGTTCAACGTGCCACGGGCAAATTTGTTGGGATCAATCATGCAGAAACTAGAGGGTACCCCACCAAAATTCCACCTTGCCCAAATCTTGCAGGATAAGGATACCCATACGACCCTGAAAGTGGCTAGGTTTCTGGTCGCTGTCCTTACCCAAAAGCGTTGCCAAGGAGCACTACAAGCTAATTAAGGCGCAGTATGTCATTCCATCTCATAGTATTTTATTGTTACAGTGGTGTTTTAGCGGCTGTTTTTACCCACGTGCACAAGCTGTTATTTATGTCTTGTTTTTATCTGCATGGGCCTATGGCCGTAATAAATATTATTATTATTATTATAAGGGAACGCAGTGGATGTAGCCTACCTTGATTTCAGCAAGGCATTCTACAAGGTGCCCCATGATATTCTTGTAAAGAAGCTGGTAAAATGCGGACTTGACTATGCTACCACTCAGTGGATTTGTAACTGGATGACTGACCGAACCCAAAGGGTGCTCATCAATGGTTCCTCTTCATCCTGGAGAAGAGTGAGCCAACAGTGTGACACGGCAGCTAAAAAAGCCAATGCAGTTCTGGGCTGCATCAATAGGAGTATAGCATCTAGATCAGGGGAAGTAATAGTGCCACTGTATTCTGCTCTGGTCAGACCTCACCTGGAGTACTGTGTCCAGTTCTGGGCACCACAATTCAAGACAAACTGGAACGTGTCCAGAGGAGGGTAACCAAAATGGTCAAAGGCCTGGAAACGATGCCTTATGAGGAACGGCTTAGGGAGCTGGGCATGTTTAGCCTGGAGAAGAGGAGGTCAAGGGGTGATATGATAGCCATGTTCAAATATATAAAAGGATGTCATATAGAGGAGGGAGAAAGGTTGTTTTCTGCTGCTCCAGAGAAGCGGACACGGAGCAATGGATCCAAACTACAAGAAAGAAGATTCCACCTAAACATTAGGAAGAACTTCCTGACAGTAAGAGCTGTTAGACAGTGGAATTTGCTGCCAAGGAGTGTGGTGGAGTCTCCTTCTTTGGAGGTCTTTAAGCAGAGGCTTGACAACCATATGTCAGGAGTGCTCTGATGGTGTTTCCTGCTTGGCAGGGGGTTGGACTCGATGGCCCTTGTGGTCTCTTCCAACTGTATGATTCTATTATATGATTCTATGAAATTAGGCTAAAGGTGTGTGAAAGAAAGTAATAGAAGTGGAAAGAAATTGCAATTGAGTAGATTGGAAGTCTAACACAAAGGTGGGGTGAGGGGTGGTGGATGGTGATGGGAAAAGGAATTATTTGTGGGATTGAGTGTAAGTATGTTTGAACACTTTTAAGGATTGTATGAAATGTATGTTTGTATGCTTGTATATCTGTAATATATGTGGATTAATGATGAACTATTTTAACAATAATTTTTTTTAAAAAAATTAAAATAAAAAAAGGTTTTAGTTATGAGACATCACAATTTCAAAAAGAACTCTTAGGAAGAAACATAAAAAAATCTGTCTAAAATGTATAACTTGCTCCTAGAATGGCATACAAAGGATGAACAGGTCACTTCAAAGAAGAAGTGGGTACCTTTTGCTATATGTGGTGGTTATGTAAAATAACAGTATCATTTTGGGAAATGGTATATAATGAATTGGAAAAAAATGTTTAAAATAAATTTTGTTAAGAAACCAGAAGTTTATTTATTTGGAATTACAGGTACTGCGATCCCAAAAGACCAGGAAAGACTATGTATGCAACAACAGCTGCACAGATGTTATTATCTCAAAGATGGGAAGATGCAATAATCCGAAGAATGGTGAGCTAAACTGCTGGACTCTGCCAAAATGGCAAAATTAGCCATGAGACTCAGGAATCAAGAAAACAAGGACTTTAAAAAAGAATGGGGAAATTTTATAATTTACGTATGAGATTACTGCACGCAAATCAAAACGTTAGCTGGACTTTAGGAATCACTTGTAAATAAGTTTATGGACACTTTAGATAAATGAGAACTGTGGAGAATGTATCTATACAGTGGTACCTCATGTTACGTAACCCTCTGGTATTTTTCCGGGTTTCGCCACTCGCACGCGTAGAAGCACTCTATTGCGCCGTGTGCGTGTGCAGAAGCGATCCTCTGGTTTGCAAAAACCTCGGGATCTGTCATTTAAAATGCTATAAAAACATTATATCAAATGTTTTTGATGTAAACTTGTATTTGTAAAAACCAATAAAAATATTTCAAAAAAAGGGGAAGTCCATAGATTGACTATGCTTCTGTTGATTCATCATTTGCAAACCCAGAAATAGGGGCTCCTGTTTTTGAAGTTTGCCTCGGAAACCGAACGTGCTCCTGAGCTCCATTTTTATGGTTGGGCAGTAAATTTAAGTGCCCCCCATCCTAATTAAGGCTTTTTTTCATTCCGTTTTACCCTTCAGCAGCTAATTTAAGTCGTCTCCATCGTAATCAAGGTTTTTTTCATCCCATTCGTTCCCTTGGACAGCTAATTTAAGGCCCCCCCCCTCAATATTCAAGCCATTCCTGGTTGCAGTGTTCTGAGGTGACATTTGCAGCTTTAGTTTTTTCCTATTTTTTGAGTTTTTGTTTTTGTGGCTTTTTCATTTTTGACTGAGGCTTGGTTTTTGTTTTATGATTGATTGATTGATTGATTAATTGACTGTGGAAAGGGATATTAGCTCCCCATTCAAACATTGACTATCATCAATGCAGGTACGAAAAAATAATAATTTTAATTTTTATCATATACAATACTGTCTTAATTATTTTATGGTACAGAACATTGATTATTGCTTTCATTTTACAGATCAATGGTCTTGTTTGATAGTAAAATTCATGTTAAATTGCTGTTTTAGGGGTTGTTTTTAAAAGTCTGGAATGGATTAATCCATTTTGCATAACTTTCTACGGGACAGCACGCCTTGGTTTTGGAACGCTTTGGTTTTGGAAGACTTCCAGAACCGATTAAATTTGAGAACCGAGGTACCACTGTAACTCCTAAGATTTAAAATCCTGGAGGGAGAAAATCTGCCCCCGCTACTTTATGAAAGGGATTCAAGAAACAAAGAGCTGCTTTGGAGAAGGCCTCACCCCTTCCTTCTTCCTTTCAGGAACTTTCTTCCATTTGTCTCCTCTCCATCTTTTCCTCTTTTTCCCTCCACCTTCCATCTACCCCTGTCCCCATCTCCTCTCCCCTGGAACTCACCAGATTTCTCCAAGGGTACTGGGAGGGAATGCTCAGAGGTTGTGGGGAGGGATGCAGGAGACAGCCTGACCAGGTCACCCGTCCATCTTCCTCCTTCCATCCTGGCCAGGGTTGCAGGTTCAGTCTCAGCTAGGTTTGCAGCTTCAGCTTCCTGAGGAGCGCAGAATCCAGAGCCAGTTGCAGCTTCCTGGGAGGGAGGGAAGAAGAAGAAGCCAAGGGAGTCTGAGAGCCCCTGCAGGGATTCTCCTGCCCAAGACATTCTGCTGCCCCTGGAGAAGCCCCAACTGGGCACCCCCTTCCCAAGAGCCCCACCCATTTTCAAACACCTTTGGCAATTCCTTTCACCTGCCTGTCCCACCTCCCTTCCTAAGGCTGGCATGGCACGCACATTTGTGGCCTGAGAGTAGGTCCCTTGGAACTTAAGAGTTCATCTGCAAAGGACTGCTCTGAACGGCCCTTGCATGGAGAAGAAGGAAGCCCCTTGCTTGCATCAGGACCCCCTGGGAGAGGCGGGGGATCCGCCCACTGCTCCCTCTGCCCTCGCTGCCCCCTCCTCTGCCCTCCTGCCCTGCAAACACCCTTTGCTCTTGTTCCTCAGGGGAGAGAGGCAGGAAGAGCCTTCAAACCCATCCCTTTCCTCCTCTGCTGCCTTTTCTTGCAGCAGCCCAGTGAGAGGGGAAGGAGCTGCAGCGCCTGGTTCACTTCAGATACACACATGGTTTACTGGGTTTGTGAATGAACACGTCCTCTGCCTTCCATGCGGTGGGAGTGGGGGGGTTAAAAGTGGTGAGGAGACCCCCCCCCTCCAGTCCTTTTGGGAAACAGGAGTTTTGGTCAGGAGTAAACAACTTAGATGGCAAGTTCACAAGAGAAGCACTTTGGAGCACTGCTTGCTCTTACTATGTGTTTGGACCTAGAGGACAACATACACGTTTACACCACACAATTCCTTGAAGAGGCCATTTCTTTATATTTGAGGGCCATTTCTACAAAACAGTAGTCTTATGATGGCAGCCCTGTACAGGAAAGTTTTTGATGTTTTAAATTTTTTGGTGTTTTTGATGGAAATCGCCCAGTGGCTGAGGCAACACAGTCAGATGGGCAGGGGGCAAGCAATGAATTATTTATTTTTATTTTACTCTTATTCTTATTAGTATTATTCCCTCCTAAGCCCATCCTGTTATGCATGCTGATCAATGACTTTGTCCCAACCCCCCCCCCCTTGAACGCAAGAGGGCTTCCTATTTTTACAGCTATTCTTCACATTTCTATACTGCCCTTCCTCCAAAGATCACAGGGCAGCTTACAAGAGAAAAAACACAGAGATGCGTAGCAGAGTAAAAAATAAAAACAACCCCCCCCCCCAATTCAGTTGTGAAGTCCATAGATTGTTTAATGAGCCAAACGCCTGGGAGAAGAGCAAGGCTTTCGCCTGTTGCCTAAAGATAAGGTCCTCCTCCGAGGGGTCTTCTGCTGGAGTACAGATATTAAATTTAAATTAATACTATTAAGGCGATCCTGGCCAGCAATGCCCACCCCTCTCCCCTCTCCCCCCTGCAATTCCCTTCGTACCAGATCCCTGCAGGAGGAAGCTTCTCCCCCCCCCCCCCCGCCCCTTCAAATAAACAGCTCCCTTCCCTCCCTTCTCTTCTCCCCGTCCCGGGGCTTCTCATCCTGGACCTCCTCGTAAAGCCCCTTCCCGCCATTGGCTTTGCACTCACCCGACATCCTGGGCAGCGGGGGCGGGAATGGGAGCCCCCGCATGGGAGGCAGGGAGTGAGGGCGCTTAATTAGGAGCCTTAATTAGGAAGCAGCCCCTCCTCCGCCTCCGCAGGACGCAGCCCCCCTTCCCGCCTCCTTCCCTCCCTCCCTTGCAAGCCCCAATTTTATCTCTGCTGGTGAAGCCGGAAGTGGAGGCAACTCGGAGGAGGAAGGAGAAATTTCTCCCCACGTTCAGCCTCTTGTCTGTTATTTGATAATGGGGGGAGGAAAACCTTGCAGCACCCAACCAATGGGAAGAGGAGGGAGGGAACGTGTGCATAGGGAATAAAAGCTCATTCTGTGCCCCAGCTAGACTGTGCCTGCTTTGGAGCCTCGCTTTTGCAAGAACGTATTGTCCTCAATAAGGGACGCAGGTGGCGCTGTGGGTTAAACCACAGAGCCTAGGGCTTGGCGATCTGAAGGTTGGCAGTTCGAATCCCCGCGAAGGGGTGAACTCCCGTTGCTCTGTCTCTGCTCCTGCCAACCTAGCAATTCGAAAGCACAAAGTGCAAGAAGATAAAGAGGTACCTGTTGTAAACAAAATCTGCCCTTATTCCCTTATGGGGGACACAAGAGCCCTTGTAGAGTCCTTTGCAGGTTCTCCATCAGTGGGAGAAAATAACAGAGGCCAACCAGAGAATATTGAGAAGCAAAGCAGCTAGTAAGACTGATCTTTATTGAACTGTTGCAACAGGGTGCTACCCTCACACCCCGAACAAAGGTGGGCCTGCCCTTATACAGATCATTTAAATTTCCTGCCCTGGAGCTCAAGACCACCCCTCCATACATCATACATACATCACAAAAGAGGTGTAACCCAAGACCACCCCCCACAAACATCATACGTACATCACAGAAAAGGCGATCTACAACAGAAATTTGAATGTTGTTTTTCCTGTGTGCCAGGTTATCAGATAATGCCTTATCTGATTGCCTTTCCTGGTAGTCTGGTCATTCCTTTGAGATGGTGATTACTCAATTCCTGAGACAATGGGAAGGTTCCCTCACCCCCTCCCTCCTTGCAGGGAAAACATTTGGTCAGTTTGGGAGTCAAAATGGTTTCAGGACGGTCTTCTTGTGCTGCTCCAGACATGTGGTCCACATATGTATTTACGTGCATGGTTGGTGCATTTATGAACATTCATTATATATATATATATATATATATATATATATATTTCATAGCTTTCATAATTGTAGAGTTAGAAGGGACCCTGAGGGTCATCTAGTCCAACCCCCTGCAAAGCAGGAATCCTGCCCACAGTTATCCCTGGGTGGGCTTGAACCACCAACTTTCTGGTTAAAGTCAGGTGCACTAACCCATTGCACCACCTGAGGGACATATATATATATATATATGACTTTAAAAATTATTTAATACTTACTGCTACAGCAGGAAAGTAAACGGCGTTTCTGTGCACTGCTCTGGTTTGCCAGAAGCGGCTTAGTCATGCTGGCCACATGACCTGGAAGCTGTACGCTGGCTCCCTCGGCCGGTAAAGCGAGATGAGTGCCGCAACTCCAGAGTTGTCCGCGACTGGACCTAATGGTCAGGGGTCCCTTTACCTTTACCTGTTGTCCTCAATAAACTCTTTACTACTTCACCAATTTTGTTCAGATGGTATTTTAAGGAAGGGGATCAAGGGTCTCAGGACCCACTTCTTATAATGTATGAATTAGCTTACAACAAAAAAGCCTAATAACACTTCTATGTATCTGAATAAATTATTTTAATAAACATTTAAATGGAGAACATATTTTGCCTTCTCATGTTCATGTAAACATAGTTCTACTCCAACCTCACTTAGTATTAAATTGTGTGTGGACATAGCAGACAACACAGAGATTTCTCCAAGTGGTTCTTTATAGTAAGCTGGAACTGAACTGAGCTCAAACAGCTCAGCCGGCCTGCTTTTATTGTAACAACAACAACAACAACAACAACAACAACAACAACAACAACCCAGGGTTTCCCACCTAAATTAACTGACGTGGACCTGAGTGAAAACTATAGACACAATACCCCTGGTGGCCAGGGTGAGAACTTCAATACATAACACTTAGTCCCCACTTCCACCTCAGCAAAGAATTTTTTATACAGAAATCTCCTGGACAGAAGTCTCCCTGTTTGCATTGCAGGGTCTTTTGCCGTGTCCTGTATTCTCTTCAAAGAAACACTCCAGAGACACAGTAACAGTGACAGGCAGCAGCAGCTAGACAGATTAGCTAGGGATTTTGATCCAGAAAATTACCTTTCCTTCTGGTCAGCTATTCCAGCTCTTGTCTCCCTGCCATTTCTTTCTTTATGGAGGGGCAAAGGCTATGCACTTTGTATAGATGCAACTACAACCCACAACTGGAATCTTCTGAGTGCATTGAGCTCACCCCCCCGATAGAATAGATTCCCTCAGCATCTTGCCCCACCTCCCAGAAGGCAAGTTTATCTGGTTAAAGTGTTTGTTTGGGACAGCATTATATTGTATGGAATATCACCTTATTTCTCTGAAGGATAGACTCTTTATATCAGCAGTAATAAATATATTAACTGGGTTATGAATAGCAGTTTTGATACTGTCAACAAGAACTTTATCTGAGGTCTCAGACATACCCATTTCAATCAAGAAAGATGCAGAAAATACTTTTCCTTTTTGATTCTGGGCACTTGACTTCTCCCATCCTGCTACCATCAAGGCAAACGTTTGGGGCAGATATCCAGGTTCCCACTCATCAGAAGCAACAGGGGGAGGAGGAGGCCCCACAAACATTTTCCACATTTTGAAGTTAAATGATACAAAGCCCCCTCAAGAATCAACAGAAGCTTACCAGGGTACCTTTCCTTCTAGTCAGCTATTCAGGCTCCTCATTCCTCCCCATTTCTCTATGGAGGGTCAAATGCTATGCACTTTGTATAGACGTAACTACAACCAACATCTGGTATCTTCTGGGTGCACCAAGGTAGCCTCCTTCTGCATTGTCAGAAAGTGACAACTGTCATGGAACAATCCCCAGTGTCTCTGCAGAAAATTTTACTGATGGGCTTGTAGGGCCAGGGGACAGAGGCAGTCTGCTAAGTGGATAGGGTTGTGGGATAGAAATGTCAATAACCAAAGACTGAACTGGAATAAATGTGTAACCTGCCTCAAGATTCTTTTTGGTTCTTTTGTGCTTTCACATTAACTAAATCTGCTGCAAAACAACAACAGAAATGGAAGTGAGCTGGAAGAACTTGACGAAAAAATAGGATTTTTTAAAAATAAACAATAGACTGGCAAAAATAAGAGAAAGAATAGAAATACTTAAATGCCCCTATTAATATAAATGAAATAAAAGAAGGAATTGTGACTTCTAAGAATGGTAAAGTCCCTGGTCCAGATGGTATTTCTATAATGAATTACAAAAAATTGGAAGAGACCATATTACCGGTGTTAGAAAAAAATAATGAACAAAATTTTAGAAGGAGGACAAGTGCCAGAATCATGGCAAGAGGCCCTAATTACATTGATACTGAAATATGGATCCAATTTAGAGTAAATTAAAAATTATAGACCAATCTCATTTCTAAATTCAGATTATAAATTATTTGCAAAGAAATTAGTCAATAAATTGAAAAAGATCCTGGCAAAATTAATAAAGAAAGATCAGTCAGGCTTCCTACGCAGAGGACAAATTTACAGCAGATACAATAGTAGATTGGTAGTAGATACAATAGAATACCTATAAATGAGACCAGATAAAAAGGCAGCCCTGATCTTGGTGGATGCGGAGAAAGCATTGGATAATGCTTCAGGGGCATTCATGCAAAAAACTTTGGAAATGATGAGTTTGGGTGAGAAAATATGTAGTGGTATAAAAGCGATTTATAATTCCCAAAAGGTCAGACTAATTATAAATGGTGAAACATCAGAAGCTTTTAATATCTCTAAGGTAACAAGACAGGGCTGCCCTCTTTCTCGTCTCCTCTTTATCACACTTCTGGAAGTATATTTGAAAGCAGTAAGAGAAGACCCTAGAATAGAAAGAATTAAAGTTGGACAAAGGGCATATAAGGTCAGAGCTAAGCAGACAATCTAATAATTACAACAGAAAACCCTCTAGAGCAGCGGTTCTCAACCTGTGGGTCCCCAGATGTTGTTGGACTACAACTCCCATCATCCCTGAGCTCTGGCCTTGCTAGCTAGGGGTGATGGGAGTTGTAGTTCAGCAACATCTGGGGGGCCCACAGGTTGAAAAAGGCTGCTCTGGAGTATTGTAGTAATATTGGAAAAAACAAGGCCAAGAATAAAATACAAAACTCAGACTTAAAAGAAAGGGGAGGCTTTTCCCTTCCAGATCTCAAAATTTACTATGAAGCAGCTTGTTTTACTCGGATTCGGGATTGGATAAAATTGGAGAAAGAAGAGCCAATAGAACTGGAAGGACATGACAACAGATTTGGTTGGCATGCATATTTGTGGTATGGGGGGGGGGAGTACACAAAGGACTCCACAATACTATAATAAGTTTTTAATAAAGGTATGGAGAAAATACAAAGAATTATTGGAACCCCAAACTCCGTGATGGCTATCACCCATTGAAGCACTATTACTTAACATGTCAACAATGAAAGGAATATGGCCAACATACAGAGAATTACTAATAGAACAAGAAGGAAAGTTAAAATTGAAAGACTATGATGAGATATAGGAAGATTTAGTGATGGTGATGGATATTTGTTGTAAGAAAGAAAATCAATAAAACATATTATAATGAAAGGAAAGGAAAGGAAAAAGAAAGGCGTTTGGACAATTTTCACGATTCAAAATTAATAAATAAAAAACAAAACTCCTGGTAAAAAAATTAGATATACAAGAAAAAGTAAAGTTAGAAATAGAAACAGGACTTAAAATTACTAACAGAGCAAAGTACTTAGGAATTTGGATAACCATGAAAAACATTCATTTATAGAAAGACATTTATATTAAGGTATGGAACAAAAGGAAAGACTTAGAAATCTGGAGTAAATTAAAACTCACGTTGTGGGGAAATTTCTACAATCAAGATGGTAGTTTTACCAAAAATGCTGTTCCCTTTTCAATCAATTCTGGTTCTTAATGGCTTAAATTGTTTTAGGGAATGGCACAGGTATTTGGCAAAATACATTTGGCAGGGCAAAAAAAAAAAAAAAAACAGAATTAAATTTAAATTATTAGCAGAAACCAAAAACAAAGGAGGGTTTGGAATGCCAGATTTTAGGATCTACTACGAAGCTGCCTGCCCGGTCTGGCTTAAGGAATGGATGATATTGAAGAATACTAAATTATTGGATATTGAGGGCTGGGATAATATAGTGGGGTGGCACAGCTACCTGGATTATAATAAAACAAAAATCCACAATGGATTTCTAAATCACATTATTAGGAAAGCCTTATATGAAGTTTGGGAAAGGAACAAAAAATTATTGGAACCAAAAAGCCGATGGTGGTTGTCACCAATGGAGGCAGAGGCAGTAAAAAGAAAAAATATGGATTCAAATTGGTTGACGTATAAAGATCTTTTAGAGGAAGTAAATAATAGATTACAAATGAAAAAAATTGAAACAATAAGACATACAGGAGTAGGCTGGTTTCAATACCATCAATTAAATGCAATTTTTGAGGAAGACAAGAAAGTAAATGGATTTGATACAAAATTATTTGAAATAGACAAAGAATTGATTATAAATGATGATAAAAATTTATCCAAATTGTATTTATCCAAAATTTATTAACTATTATTAAATTGGCACTTAAAAGACAAAGGGGTTAAAGATGTCATGGTCAAATGGGCACAAAATTTCGGTCATACAATTGATTTAGAAAAATGGGAAAACTTACAGCATGCTATACAATAAAATATTTTTTTAAAAAAAAATGATGTACAGATGGTATCTTAAATCCTCAAAATTGGCTAAAATGTACCAAAACACCAGTGGAAAGTGTTGGAGGTGCAAACTTAAAGAAGGGAATTTCTCCCATATGTGGTGGACATGCCCTAAAATTAAATAAATTTGGGATACCATTAATGAAGAATTAAATAAAATGTTACAACATACTTTCCCCAATAAGCCAGAAATGTGTTTTTTTTGGCCTATTAACAACAGACATCCCAAAAGAAACAAAAGAATATTTTTGTATGCAGTAATGGACCTGTCCTTGCCACTGCTTGTCCACCAGGTTTCTCTTACGCACAGCAACCCAAGTCATGTGGGCAGGGAGGGGGTGGTGGTTTGCAGTGATTTGTAGGAAGTCATTAATTTGCACCAGGTGTCCTATTGGGAAGACCCAGTTCTCCGAGTGCATATTCTTGATGTTGAACAATAGGGGCAGTACAGGATTCCTTTGTACCGATCTCCCCGCTGCACCAAGGATTCCCTGCCCGAACTGCTTCAGGTTGTGGCAGATGTTCTCCTGGAGACACCTAGTTTGGTTGTCCTGGGGAATTATAACATTCACACCGACACAACCTTACAAGGGGCTGATTGGGACTTTGTGGAAAGCATGGCCTCCATGGGGCTGTCCCTGAATAAGTTTGGCCCAACTCATAGCCGCGGACATGCCTTAGACCTGGTGTTCACCTGTTGGTGATCTGACACTAAGTAAAAGCAAATCTAAAGAAGTGCCATGGTCAGATCACTTCCTGGTGCAACTGGACTTCTCCACAACCCTTCCCCTCTGCAGGGACGTGAGACCGATTTGTATGGTCCGCCCCTGCCACTTAATGGATCCAAATGGTTTCCAGAGAGTGGTAGGTGATGTTTTATCCCATGCTGATGGCCTTTCAGCTGATTCCCTGGTGGCCCGTTGGAATGTGGAGTTAACCAGGGCTATTGCCTGTCTGGTTCTGAAGCGCCCTCTCCTATTGCATGGAGCCCGGACAGCCCCGTGGTTTTCCATGGATCTGAGGGCAATGAGACGGCTAGAGCACCAGTGGCAGAAACCTCATTCTGAATCTGACCAGACACGGGTTAGAGCTCAACGTTGAGCCTACCAAATGGCGATAGTGAAGGTGAAGAAAACCTTCTTCACCCCCTCTATTGCATCTGCAGAAAACAGCAGCAGGAGACTCTTTCAGGTGGTTTGCAATTTAATGGAACCATCTCTCCAATGGAGTCCGGTACAGGCCACATGATCTCCTGCAATGATTTTGTAAAGTTTTTTTGCAGATAAAGTCACTCAGATTCAGAGAGGTAGACTCCTCCGTGGGAGCAGGGCGGGGGCTGGTGAGTGCTAGAGTCCTGTCTAGTAAAGTTGTGTGGGATCAATTCCAATCTGTTACGTCTAATCAATCAATTTCTTTATTCGACCGATAGTCAGAATTAAAACATTACACAATAATTATAAACTATAACATCATAAGTTACATAAGGTACATAAGTAAGGTAGGGCCACAGTACTAGACCTCTCACAGATAACCCACGTCAAAGCATTCAATTATACGTTTCCGACACTTGAGTGCCAGGAAAAGAAATTTAGCCACTGACAAGGTTGTTTTCCCAGAAGACTTATTTAGCAGATATGCTGTCTGCTTTCCTCTTTGTCGGGAACTGAGCTGGGGTAAGTATGGAGTTATAAGATACTGTCTTAAATCGTTGTAGAAGGGACAGCTCAATAAAATGTGCTCTGTGGATTCTACCTCACCCAATGCACAGTGGCATAATCTCTGGTCATATGGGACTCCTCCATATCTTCCCTTCAGGACCGCCGAGTCAAGAACATTCAGCCTAGCCGCAGTAAATAGTCTGCGGTATTCCACGTAGTGGATATCCGCCAGGTAGCGAGCTGGAGCAGCCCGATACAACTGCTCCCCCAGAAACAACCCAGGTTTCACACGGGCTATGTCCTCCTGTCTGGCAATATCCCTTAATCTTTGCGCGATCACCGCCTTTGCGTGGCTATACGTCATGGACTCTATATAAAGGGAGGACAACCCACACTTCTGCACTTCCTCCACTATCTCCCCTTCCCATGGAGATTTAAAGTTATCCCTCAGAATCAAGGGGGCCAAACCCACCGGTCTGAAACAGAGCTTGAGCCATAGCCATAACTTCGCTTTCAGGGCCACATACCTAAAGGCTTGACAACCGGTTTCCAGTCTCATGATCGCACCTGCCACAGAGGGGGGGATCCTGAGTATGGCCCTGAGGAATTGGGTTTGGATAGATTCCAATTTTTCAAAATCCCTACGTGAGCCCAAGGCAATGCCCACCAGCAGAAGAGGGAGGACTTTCATTTTAAAGAGACGTAAGGCAACATTGACAGTTTGTGCCTGTTTCTTGGAGTACAGGGTTCTAATCATCAGGGCTGCTTTGGATGCGTTCGAGGCTATGTATTCTCTGTGCGCCAGGAAGGACCTATTTGATCTTACAACCTGACCCAGGTACTTGAAGCAACTGACCTGCTCTAAAGGAATACCATTAATTGACCATAAATTAGGTTTCGGTCGAGCCGCAAAGACCATTATTTTGGTCTTGGCATAATTTAATTGGAGCTCGTGTTGGGTCTCATATTCATGAAGAGCTCGAAGCATCCTCCTTAATCCGATGGGGGAGGTAGCTAATAGGGCGGCATCGTCCGCATACAGTAGGACATTCAAGGCTCGTCCTGCCAGTTTTGGTGGATGGAAATCAGCATTTGCCATATGCACCACTAGCGAATTAATATAGAAGTTAAACAGAGCAGGGGCAAGCAAACAGCCCTGTCTTACCCCCCTAGTGGTGGCAACCGGATTGGAGACTAGCCCCTTACTATCTATCCTAATCCTCAAGAGGGTATTTGTATGCAAATTAATAATCAGCAAGAGAAGGCGGCGGTCGATAGATGTCGCTGCCAATTTTGTCCATAGCTGGTTCCTGGGAATTAGATCAAAGGCCTGCTTAAAGTCTATAAAGGCGACGTGGAGGGCTTTTAGGCCATTGCCAGCGTACTTGGTGGCCAAGTGATTTAGGATTAAGATTTGGTCTGTTGTTGATCTTCCGGGGCGGAAACCCGCCTGTTCCTCTGCGATGATATTGTTGCTTTCCATCCAGGTCGTTAATTTGTTAAGTAGAAATCTTGAATAGATCTTCCCGATAACATTTAGCAGGCTAATTGGTCTAAAATTGGCCGGGTCTGTGCACGGCCCTTTCTTGTGAATTAACACAATCAGTGCAGAGTTCCAGCTTGGAGGAAATTGTGCTGTTTTGTTTATATAAGTAAAAAGAGCTGCTAGGGGTGGACACCACCAATCCTTATTGGCTTTAATAACATCTATGGAAATAAGATCGTCTCCGGGTGCCTTGCCCGCCTCAAATTGGCCTATAAGTGTTTCCACTTCAGAGCAGGTAACAGGATCCCACTCTGGCAAGGGGGCCAAATCTAACCTTCCTCCGCTAGCTGCGTGAGCTGCATATAAAACGGAGAAGAAGCTTTCCCAGGTGTCAGCTGAAATTTGGGGTTCTATCCTTGACAACGGTCTACCCAGGTATCTGGAAATTTGGTGCCAAAAGGAGGAGGGATTTCTATTTTCTGCAGCTTTTAGAAGGTTCTTCCAATCATTTCTTTCTGCCGCACGCTTCTTTTCCTTTAATAGTGCTTTATACCTTCTCTTGAGGTTCATAAGGTGACTGCTAGGTGCGGAGTCATTTGATGCCCTATATGCCAAGAATTCATTATATAGGTTGTTCTTGAAGTGCCTACATTCCTCGTCAAACCACTTTTTATGAGAGAAATGGTTACTATTCATTACCGGGGTCTTAGCCAACGAAGGTTTTAGCAGTTCTACTAAATTGTCATATATTGGCAGTGGCTCAACTGCCTGGATAAGGGAGTCCCTTGTCTCTTGCAGTTGGTCAGACCAAAGGAGTTCATTTATCCGTTGAGCCATATTGTCGGTCCATTTTAAGGCAGTGGGCCTCATCTGAAGCTGGTTATTTGTAATAGGCACGCAGGAATAGGTAGCCAATTCTCCATCCAGGGTCAGAGAAAGTTCTAATGGAAAATGGTCACTTTCCAGCCTCGTTACCACCCTAAAGTTGGAAATTTTGGGAATTAGGTCTACTGATGTCCAAATAAAGTCTATGGTAGAGGCTCGGGAGCCTGACCAGAAAGTAAATTCGGCAGGGTAATCAGAACTGAGAGCTCCGTTTAAAAGGTGAAAATTAAGAGCCATCAAGGTTTGTCTACATTTAAAACCTGCATATGTAGCAACACTGTCTTTAAAATTCCGGGGTAAAAGGTCTGAGGTTAAAATGGGTAGTGAGGGATATTTATTATATTTAGCAAATAATGATTTATCAGAGTGAGACAATCGGCCATTGAAATCTCCTGCAACTAGGAAGGTGGCTTCAGGATATTTCTCTAGGAGAGTTTCAAGAGTCTGTTGAATTTCCCTCCATCTTTGGTCCACCAGGTTTTTCTTATAGATTGGGTGCAAATAAACATTAATCACCACGAACACTTCCTCCGCTGTTTGTAGCTTAACACCCAGCATGGATGACGACTGGATGTCGATTTGTTCCACCTGCAGGTTTAAGGCCAAAGAAACTAGGGTAGCCAACCCACCTTGTGGTCTGCCAGGAGATAGTAAATTCTGATGTGCATTCAGGTAGAAGCCCTTATACCCTGATAGGGAGAAGCCCTCACAAGCCCAGGTCTCTTGCAGCAAAAGAATATGACTGCCTTTTATGTAGGCGACAAAGGATGGATCCATCAGCTTAGGTTTAATGCCAGCTACATTCCAGGATAAGAAAGTAAGTAATCTCCTGGTCACCCCTTCGAGTCATGCTGGGCCTTGCGGAACCAGCACGGCAGAATCCACCTGGGAATGCATGCGGCGAGGGGGGACAATAGGCTGGAAGAAGGAAGTAATTGTAGCTTGCTTACCAGGCAATTTCCGAGCACCACTTACCGCAGCAGCAGCCATGGATTGAGGCTTAATTATTGGTAGCTGCAGGGATGGATTCTGGTGCACAGGAGTATCACTTAACGACAGGTCCATAGACTCTACATTTAAAGTATGCTCTAAGATTGAGGGGGGTGGGCCTTTTGGATCTGCAGATGCTGTAGGGAACATGCAGTGTAAGGCAGGTGGAAGGCATCCTTTTCGGTTTGCCTCCAAAAGAGCATCCAGTCTTGCCACAGCTTCCGAATTTGACCAGAGGGTTGTCGAATCTTCCACTGTATCTTGCCCGGACTTGACATCCCGAGGCCGTGTACAGCCAGGTTGCAGATCAAAGGTCGTTAAAGCAGGTACCACTTGGGCTTGTGTAGACTGATCTACAATTGGTGAGGAATTCATCTTATTTACATGAGCATGATCTTCTGAGTTACGGAGACAGAGTAGCAACTCGTCCAATCTGTCCGTTATCTCTGTTCGCTCCAGTTTTGGCAATTGGGAGAAGGATAGAAGTAACTCACGCTCCGTAGAATTCTCCAAATGTATGGCCTTTGTCAGTGGAGGCAGGGGGGCGTCAATCCAGCTGATTAGATCTGCGGCCAGGGGAGTTGGGGTCGTGGCAATTGGCGGACCCTCAGACTTATCTGCTTTCTTTTTGAACAAGCAGTTTGGTAAGAGGGGGCAGATCTTGGTATTGGTAAAGACTCTTGTAGCAAGGATTCCATAGTTCATTAGAAGGCTTCTTGAGGACATAATAAGTGCAGGGAGCTTTTTGGTTTTAAAGGAGAGCAGCACTCTCTGCCTCTGAGGTCTGCTGCTAATATGATCAATATGCTTCAGGTCAATAGAACTAGGGGTTACCCTCAGAAGCTCCGCTAGGTGTCTCCTTATATCACTCTTATAATGCCAGTTTATCACCTTGCCTCTAAAGGGGCAAACCGTTAGGCAGATTTTGGTAGCTTGCAGCAGCAGTTTGTGAGGAGGTGCAGAGTGTTGTTCCTTCTTATTTTGCTCACCTTGCTCACTTTTCTGATTGCCAGCAGCTTGAGGAATTATACAGGAGGTATGAGGTAAAACGGGTGCTCTGGGCATTTGTAAGGGCTTCATCTCAGGTGGTACATCAGGGGAACTGTCTTTACCTGTTAGGGATACAAGCGAGATAATCTTCTCCAAGGATCCTCGGATGTCTTTTATGTATTTAAAGATATAGTCCACTGTTCTAGCAACCAGGTCTAAAGTAGTCGAGTGTTCAAATAGTATCTCGTCAATGCAGCTTTCACGGGCTCTAGTGCAAACATTCGAGTGGATGCCAGTATTATTATTGCTTGAAGGTTTAGTAGGCAGGTTATCAAAAGGTTCTTTCACACTGGATTCCTCGTCATTCATCTCTGCTAGCAGTGTGAAAGAGTTTGAAACCGGGATATTAAAAATATCCTTTGTACTTTCAGATTCACTAATTTTTGTTTGTTTAGCAAGAGGCAGGCATCTCAGTTCCTCTGTGTCGTCTATATCTCTAGAATCTCTGGTACGTTTCCCAGTTCCTCTCCCACAAGCAGGGCTGTATAGTTGCTTAGTCATTTCTCTCTTCATGCAACCGCCCCAGTTTCAAGGTTAATGGTTGTCTCCCCGATAGAAAAAGGCGTCCTCCTACTTACTAATTTAAAACTAAGACTAAAAACTAAAAACTAAAGTTAAAAGTTAAAAGGTTTCTATACTCATTAAAACAATGTTAAAAGATAAATCAGGGAGCTCACACTCACGCTGACTAAGTGCCGTTCGCCATCTTGGAAATCGGGCATCTGTTACGTCTAAGGATGTGGACAGGTTGCTTGGACGAGTGAAACCAACCACCTGTCTCCTTGATCCTTGCCCATACTGGCTCATAAAAGCTAGCCGGGAAGGGCTGGGCGATGGGCTTCGTGGGGTGGTGAATGCTTCCCTCTGTGAGGGAGCCTTCCCAGACACACTGAAAGAAGCAGTTACAGTGGTACCTCTGGTTAAGAACTTAATTTGTTCTGGAGGTCTGTTCTTAACGTGAAACTGTTCTTAACCTGAAGCACAACTTTAGCTAATCGGGCCTCCTGCTGCCGCTGCACGATTTCTGTTCTCATCCTGAAGCAAAGTTCATAACCCGAGATAATATTTCTGGGTTAGCGGAGTATGTAACCTGAAGCGTATGTAACGCGAGGAACCACTGTATTAAACTGCTTCTTAAAAAAATAATAATCTTTAGACCCAGCCGATACGGCCAACTATCGCCCAGTCTCAAATCTTCCATTCTTTGGCAAGGTGATTGAGTGGTTGGTTGCTGAACAACTCCAGGGAAGCCTGGAAGATGTGGACCATTTGGATCCCTTCCAGTTGGGATTCAGGCCTCATCATGCGACTGAAACAGACCTGGGCACGCTGGTCAATGATCTCCGGCGGGCTAGGGACAAAAGTGAGAGCCGTTTCCTAGTTCTGCTTAATCTTTCAGAGGCTTTGACACCATCAGCCATAACATTCTTCTGGACTGTCTAGAGGGGCTGGGGACTGGGAGCTAGAGGCACTGTTATACACTGGGGCGTGTTCAGAGAGTCGTGTTGGGGGTTGAGTGTTCAGACCCCTGGGCTCTCACTTGTGGGGTGCCTCAGGGTTCCGTCCTCTCCCCATGCTTTTCAACATCTATATGAAGCCGCTGGGAGAGATCAGGGGGTTTGGGCTGGGTGTTCACCAGTATGCGGATACCCAGCTCAAACTCTCTTTCAAATCAGAACCAGTGAAGATGGTGAAGGTCCTGTGTGAGTGTCTGGAGGCGGTTGGAGGATGGATGGCAGCTAACATATTAAAGTTGAATGCTGACAAGGCAGGTTTTGGGGGGACAGGAGTCAGGCAGGTTTGGCGGACTCCCTGGTCCTGAATGGGGTAACTGTACCCCTAAAGGACCAGGTGCACAGCCTGGGTGTCATTTTGAACTCATAACTGTCCATGGAGGCACAGGTCAATTCTGTGTCCAGGGCAGCTGTTCACCAGCTCCATCTGGTACGCAGGCTGAGACCCTATCTGCCCGCAGACTGTCTTGCCAGAGTAGTGCATGCTCCAGTTATCTCCCGCTTGGACTACTGCAATGCGCTCTACATGGGGCTACCTTTGAAGGCGATCCAGAAACAACAACTAATCCAGAATGCGGCAGCTAGACTGGTGACGGGAGGAGAGAGCAAAGTTCTCACTGTGAGACGCAAAGTTACAGGGAACCAGGCAGAGGGCCTTCTCGGTAGTGGTGCCCTCCCTGTGGAATACCTTCCCACCAGATGTCAAAGGAAAAAACAGCCACCAGACTTTAAAAGACATCTGAAGGCTGTCCTGTTTAGGGAAGCTTTTAATATCTGAAGGACTATTGTATTTCAATATTTTGTTGCAAGCCACCAAGGTTGGTAGGGGAAATCCAGCCAGATGGACGTGGTACAAATAAAAAATATTATTATTTTTATTGAAATTCTTTTCTGTACATCCAGAGACTTGACAATCATCTTCACTTCCCAGGAAATCTGGGAAACCTGAGTGGAAAACTCCATACATTTATATGGTTTCCCGCCTGTGTGAATTATCTTATGAATATTAAGGTCTCCACTCCCTCTGAAGCTTTTTCCACGTTTCATAAATCTAGTTTTCCCTATGTGAGTTAGCGGATGTTTCCTAAGGTTCCATATTGACTTAAGCTTCTCCCCTTTGGGAGTTCGCCAGTGTAATGCAAGTTTATCCTCCCTGTTGAAGCTCTTCCCACATTCAATACATTCCAATGGTTTCTCCCCTGTATGAGGTAGTTGGTGTATTCTAAGTGCTCTACTTTTGCTGCAGCTCCTTCCACATGCCATACATTAAAATGGTTTCTTCCCCATGTGTTAGTTGGTGTCTTATAAGGTGTCGATATGGATTGAAGCTCTTTCCACATTCTTTCCACATTCAATGGCTTCTCCCGTGTGAGTTTGTTGATGTTTCCTAAGGTGTCCATTTTCACTGAAGCACTTTCCACATTCAGTACATTTAAATGGTTTCTCCCCCGTGTGAGTTAGTTGATGGCTTCTAAGGTGTCCATTTTGACTGAAGCTCTCCATATTCAATACATTTAAATGGTTTCTCTCCTGTGTGAGTTCGTTGGTGTATTCTAAGGTGTCCATATTAACTGAAGCTCTTTCCACATTCAATACATTTAAATGGTGTCTCCCCTGTGTGAGATTGTTGGTGTATTCTAACTGTTCCATTTTGACTGAAGCTCTTTCCACATTCAATACATTCAAATGGTTTCTCCCCCGTGTGAGTTCGTTGGTGTCTTCCAAGGTTTCCACTTTCACTGAAGCTCTTTCCACATTCAATACATTTAAATGGTTTCTCCCCGTGTGAATTTTTTGGTGTTTTGTAAGGTTTCCATATCGACTGAAGCTGTTTCCACATTCAATACATTTAAATGGTTTCTCCCCTGTATGAGTTCGTTGGTGCATTCTAAGGTGTCCATTTCGACTGAAGCTCTTTCCACATTCAATACATTCAAATGGTTTCTGCCCTGTGTGAGTTCGTTGGTGTCTTCTAAGATTTCCACTTTCACTGAAACTCTTTCCGCATTCAGTACATTCAAATGGTTTCTCCCCCGTGTGAGTTCGGTGGTGTACTCTAAGGTCTCCACTTTCACTGAAGCTCTTTCCACATTAAGTACATTTAAATGGTTTCTCCCCCGTGTGAGTTAGTTGATGGCTTCTAAGGTGTCCATTGTGACTGAAGCTCTTTCCACATTCAATACATTTAAATGGTTTCTCCCCCGTGTGAGTTTGTTGATGTTTTCTTAGTGCTCCACTTTCACTGAAGCTCTTTCCACATTCAATACATTTAAATGGTTTCTCCCCCGTGTGAGTTAGTTGGTGTATTCTAAGTGTTCCATATCGACTGAAGCACTTTCCACATTCAATACATTCAAATGGTTTCTCCCCCGTGTGAGTTCGTTGGTGTAGTCTAAGGTGTTCACTTCTACTGAAGCTCTTTCCACATTCCATACATTTAAATGGTTTCTCCCCCGTGTGAGTTCGTTGATGTTTTCTTAGTGCTCTACTTTCACTGAAGCTCTTTCCACATTCAATACATTTAAATGGTTTCTCCCCCGTGTGAGTTCGTTGGTGTATTCTAAGCTTTCCATTTCGACTGAAGCACTTTCCACATTCAATACATTCAAATGGTTTATCCACTGTGTGAGTTCCTTGATGTTTCTTTCGCTAATCAGTACATTTAAATGGTTTCTCCTCTATGTGAATTCGTTTTTGTGTCCTCAGTCTTCCACTGTGACTAAAACACATCCCACATTCCATGCATTTAAACTGTTTCTTTGTTCTTCCCAATGAATTCACAGATGGCTCAATAGAATTCTGGCCATCATCTTCCTCACCTGTTTGGGAGTGGGGGAGGGGGAAGAGAATCCTGTTAAGACTTTCAAGAAAGACAAGAAAGGAACTGAACACATGTCAGTCCCAGTATGTACCTTCTCTTATTTTAACACTGTCTCCTTTCTCTACTGTCCTCTCTATGTTCCAAACTTTTAGGAATGCAGGTGAGATAATGGCAAGAAAAACACATGATCACTCCATTCACACTTAATAAACTGCATTATTTTATACTTTATGGTGGAACTGGCTTCTTAGACACATCTCTGTACAGTGGTACTTCGGGTTAAGTACTTAATTCGTTCCGGAGGTCCGTTCTTAACCTGAAACTGTTCTTAACCTGAAGCAGCACTTTAGCTAATGGGGCCTCCTGCTGCTGCTGCGCCACCAGAGCACTATTTCTGTTCTCATCCTGAAGCAAAGTTCTTAACCTGAAGCACTATTTCTGGGTGAGCAGAGTCTGTAACCTGAAGTGTATGTAACCTGAAGCGTATGTAACCTGAGGTACCACAGTATTTCTCTTTTTCCAGGGAGGAAATGATCACAGGCTCGAATAGCAGTCTCTCCTATGACTAAGAAGTCAAACTTTTGTGTTACTCTGCCACATGTAAGTGTAAAAATATTGCAATATCTTAGAACAGGCATCCCCAAACTTGGCCCTCCAGATGTTTTGGGACTACAATTCCCATCAGCCCGACCACTGTTCCTGTTAGCTAGGGATGATGGACGTTGTAGTCCCAAAACATCTGGAGGGCCAAGTTTGGGGATGCCTGTATCAGAACATAAGAAGAGCCTGCTCGATTGGGCAAAGGCCCACCTAGTCCAGCATCCTGTTCTCAAGGTGGCCAGCTAGATGCCTGTGGGAAACCAGCAAGCAGGATTTGAGTACAAGAGCCTTCTGCCTTCCTGTGCTTTCCAGGAACTAGTATCAAGAAGCATTATTGCCTAGGACCACGAGGGCAGAGCACAGACATCAGTCTAATCCTCTTTTTCAAGCTATCCAAGGGACAAAATCAAGGATTAAAAATAAATTATTAACAGATGTAAGAGAGAGAGGAGGTTTTGCCCTGCCGGGTTTGAAACTTTATTATGAAACATCCTGTATCTGCTAGAACCGGGAATGGATTACATTGGAAAACACAGATACTGTATTTCAGATCTGGAAGGACACAAATAATGGATAGCATGCATATTTATGGTAGGAAAAGGCCAAGGTGCATAGAGCTTTTCAGAATCATATAGTAAGAAAATCAATTTTTAGGGTATGGGAGAAGTATAAAAAATTGCTTGAGTAAAAAACACCCTGGTAGCTTTCCCCCTTGGAAGCAATTATCTCTGAAAAAAATTGAATATGAGAAGTAATCAGATGACTTATACAGAGCTGTTAACTGAAGTTGAAAACCAACTGAAATTAAAAGATTTTGAAGAGATAAGGAAAGCTGTAACTGACAGGTTACAGTACCATTAACTAAATGATATCTTAAAGATAGACAAAAAGAAAGGTTTAATTATGAGACATCACAATTTCAAAAAGAACTCTTAGGAAGTAACATAAAAAGATCTCTCTAAAATGTATAACTTGCTCCTAGAACGGTATACAAAGGATGAACAGGTCAAATCAGTTATGACTAAATGGGAAAGGGACTTAGGATATAACATACAAATGGCAGATTGGGAGAGGCTTTGGAAAACAAATCTGAAATTCACAGCTTGCTGTTCATTGAAAGAAAACTACATGAAAATGATGTACTGATGGTATTTGACTCCTAGTAAGTTCAAATATCTAATAATAATAATAATAATAATTTATTATTTGCACCCCGCCCATCTGGCTGGGTTTCCCCAGCCACTCTGGGCGGCTTCCAACAAAGATGAAAAATACACTAAAATGTCACATATTAAAAACTTCCCTGAACAGGGCTGCCTTCAGATGTCTTCTGAATGTCAGGTAGTTGTTTATCGCTTTGACATCTGATGGGAGGGCGTTCCACAGGGCGGGCGCCACTACCGATAAGGCCCTCTGCCTGGTTCCCTGTAACTTGGCCTCTCGCAGTGAGGGAACCGCCAGAAGGCCCTCGGAGCTGGACCTCAGTGTCTGGGCAGAAAGATGGGGGAGGATACTCTCCTTTAAATATACTGGACCGAGGCCGTTTAGGGCTTTAAAGGTCAGCACCAACACTTTGAATTGTGCTCGGAAATGTACTGGGAGCCAATGTAGGTCTTTCAAGACCGGTGTTATATGGTCTCGGTGGCCGCTCCCAGTCACCAGTCTAGCTGCCGCGTTCTGGATTAGTTGTAGTTTCCGGGTCACCTTCAAAGGTAGCCCCACGTAGAGCGCATTGCAGTAGTCCAAGCGGGAGATAACCAGAGCATGCACCACTCTGGCGAGACAGTCTGCAGGCAGATAGGGTCTCAGCCTACGTACCAGATGGAGCTGGTAAACAGCTGCCCTGGATACAGATTTGACCTGTGCCTCCATGGACAGCTGTGAGTCCAAAATGACTCCCAGTCTCCGCACCTGGTCCTTCAGGGGCACAGTTACCCCATTTAGGACCAGGGAATCCTCCACACCTGCCCGCCTCCTGTCCCCCAAAAACAGTACTTCTGTCTTGTCAGGATTCAACCTCAATCTGTTAGCCGCCATCCATCCTCCAACCGCCTCCAGACACTCACACAGGACCTTCACCGCCTTCACTGGTTCTGATTTAAAAGAGAGGTAGAGCTGGGTATCATCTGCATACTGATGAACACCCAGCCCAAACCTCCTGATGATCTCTCCCAGTGGCTGCATGTAAATGTTGAAAAGCATGGGGGAGAGGACAGAACCCTGAGGCACCCCACAAGTGAGAGCCCAGGGGTCTGAACACTCATCCCCCACCACCACTTTCTGAACACGGCCCAGGAGGGAGGAGCGGAACCACTGTATGACAGTGCCCCCAGTTCTCAGCCCCTCAAGACGGTCCAGAAAGATGTTATGGTCGATGGTATCAAACGCCGCTGAGAGATCCAGCAGAACTAGGAAACAGCTCTCACTTTTGTCCCTAGCCCGCCGGAGATCATCAACCAGTGCGACCAAGGCAGTTTCAGTCCCATGATGAGGCCTGAATCCCGACTGGAAGGGATCCAAATAGTCCACATATTCCAGGCATGCCTGGAGTTGTTCAGCAACCACTCGCTCAATCACCTTGCCCAAGAATGGAAGATTTGAGACTGGGCGATAATTGGCCATCGTGGCCGCATCTAAAGATGGTTTTTAAAGAAGCGGTTTAATAACCGCCTCTTTCAGCGGGTCTGGGAAGGCTCCCTCACGGAGGGAAGCATTCACCACCCCACGAAGCCCATCGCTCAGTCCTTTCCGGCTAGCTTTTATAAGCCAGGATTGGCAAGGATCCAGGAGACAGGTGGTTGGCTTCACTCGTCCAAGCAGCCTGTCCACATCCTCAGAGGTAACAGATTGGAATTGATCCCACACAACCTGACTAGACAGGATTCTAGCACTCTCCCGCCCTGGCCCTGCTCCCACGGTGGAGTCTACTTCTTCCCGAATCTGAGCGATTTTATCTGCAAAAAACTTTGCGAAATCATTGCAGGAGAACATGTGGCCCGTACTGGGCCCCGATGTCGCAGGTGGTTCCGCTAAATTGTGAACCACCTGAAAAAGTCTCCTGCTGCTGTTTTCTGCAGATGCAATAGAGGCGGCGAAGAAAGTCTTCTTCGCTGTCGCTATCGCCACTTGGTAGGCTCGACGTTGAGCTCTAACCTGTGTCCGGTCAGCTTCAGAATGAGTTATCCGCCACCGGCGCTCTAGCCGTCTCAATGATTGTTTCATTGCCCTCAGATCCGTGGAAAAACACGGGGCTGCCCGGGCTCCATGCAATCGGAGAGGGCGCTTCGGAGCCAAACAGTCAATAGCCTTGGTTAACTCCACATTCCAGCGGGCCACCAGGGAATTGGCTGAAAGGCCATCAACATGGGATAAAGCATCCCCTACCACTCTCTGGAAACCACTTGGATCCATTAAGTGGCGGGGGCGGACCATCTGAATCGGTCCCACCTCCCTGCAGGAAATGTAAAGAAGAAGTGGGTACCTTTTGCTATATGTGGTGGTCATGTAAGATAACAGTATCATTTGGGCAAATGGTATATAATGAATTTAAAAAAAATGTTTAAAATAAAATTTGTTAAGAACCTAGAAGCTTATTTATTTGGAATTACAGGTACTGAGATCCCAAAAGACCAGGAAAGACTATGTATGCGACAACAGCTGCACAGATGTTATTATCCCAACGATGGAAAGATGCAATAATCCCAACTAGGGAAGATTGGCAAGCCAAACTGCTGGACTCTGCCGAAATGGCAAAATTAGCCGCGAGACTCAGGAATCAAGAAAACAAGGACTTTAAAAAAGATTTGGGAAATTTTATAATTTACCTATGAGATTATTGCACGCAAATCAAAACGTTAGCTGGACTTTAGGAATCACTTGTAAATAAGTTTATGGACAATTTAGATAAATGAAAACTGTGGAGAATGTATCTATACTGTGGTAACTCGTGTTACGTAACCCTCTGGAACTTTTACGGGTTTCGCCGCTCGCACGCATAGAAGCACTCTATTGTTCCGCGTGCGTGTGCAGAAGCGGTCCTCCGGTTTGCAAAAACCTCGGGATCCGTCTGGAGCTCCGGAACAGATCCTGTTTGCAACCGGAGGTACCACTGTATGTAGTTTTGGAAAAATTAATATAAGGACCCATGAAAGGGATGGAGCGAAGTCATGTGATTCAGAGAATCTCATGAAATGATTATATAAATGTCTTTGATATAAACTTGTATTTGTAAAAACCAATAAAAATATTTCAAAAAAAGGAAGTCCATAGATAGACTATGCTTCTGTTGATTCATCATTTGCAAACCCAGAAATAGGTGCTCCTGTTTTTGAAGTTTGCCTTGGAAACCGAACGTGCTCCTGAGCTTCCATTTTTACTGTTGCGCAGCAAATTTAAGTGCCCCCCACCCTAATTAAGGCTTTTTTTCATTCCGTTTTACCCTTGAGCAGCTAATTTAAGTCATCTCCATCATAATCAAGGTTTTTTTCATCCCATTTGTTCCCTTGCACAGCTAATTTAAGCTCCCCCACCCCCAATCAATATTAAAGCCGTTTCTGGTTGCAGTGTTCTGAGGTGATATTTGCTGCTTTAGTTTTTTCCTATTTTTTGCGTTTTTGTGGCTTTTTCATTTTTGACTGAAGCTTGTTTTTTGTTTTATGATTGATTGATTGATTGACTGTGGAAAGGGATAAAAGGTCCCAATTCAAACAATGACTATCATCAATGTAGGTACGATTTTTTTTTTTTTAAATTTTTATCATCTACAATACTGTCTTATTTATTTTATGGTACAGAACATTGATTATTGCTTTCATTTTATGGATCAATGGTCTTGTTAGATAGTAAAATTCATGTTAAATTGCTGTTTTAGGGGTTGTTTTTAAAAGTCTGGAACGGATTAATCCATTTTGCATTACTTTCTACGGGACAGCACGCCTTGGTTTTGGAACGCTTTGGTTTTGGAAGACTTCTGGAACTGATTAAGTTTGAGACCCGAGGTACCACTGTAACTCCTAAGATTTAAAATCCTGGAGGGAGAAAATCTGCCCCCACTCCTTTCTGAAAGGGATTCAAGAAACAAAGAGCTGCTTTGGAGAAGGCCTCACAACTTCCTTCTTCCTGTCAGGAACTTCCTTCCATTTGTCTCCTCTCCATCTTTTCCTCTTTCTTCCTCCACCATCCATCTATCCCTGTCCCCATCTCCTCTCCCCTGGAACTCACCAGATTTCTCCAAGGGTCCTGGGAGGGAATGCTCAGAGGTTGTGGGGAGGGATGCGGGAGACAGCCTGACCAGGTCAGCCGTCCATCTTCCTCCTTCCATCCTGGCCAGGGTTGCAGGTTCAGTCTCAGCTAGGTTTGCAGCTTCAGCTTCCTGAAGAGCGCAGAAGCCAGAGCAAGTTGAGGCTTCCTGGGAGGGAGAGAAGAAGCAGCCAAGGGAGTCTGAGAGCCCCTGCAGGGATTCTCCTGCCCAAGACATTCTGCTGCCCCTGGAGAAGCCCCAATTGGGCACCCCCTTCCCAAGAGCCCCCACCCATTTTCAAACACCTTTGGCAATTCCTTTCATCACCTCCTTTCCTTTTTTATTTATTTTATTTTGTTTATTCAATCTTTATTGGTTTAAAATCAACACACACACACACACACACACACACACACACAAAAGCTTATAAATAGGAAAAGAAACAAAACAAAAAAGCACAATACATTTCTTACAAAAAGAAATAGAATACATCACGAATGCACAAAATTATTCCAGCCATCAACTTCCGACTTCCTTGATATAGGTTATTTATTTTCTTAATTAGGTAAAGGTACCCCTGACCATTAGGTCCAGTCACGCATGATTCTGCGGTTGCAATGCTCATCTCGCTTTACTGGCCGAGGGAGCCGGCGTTTGTCTGCACTCAGCTTCCGGGTCATGTGGACAGCATGACTAAGCCGCTTCTGGCGAACCAGAGCAGTGAATGAAAACGCCATTTACCCTCCTGCCAGAGCGGTACCTATTTATCTACTTTTGATGTGCTTTCGAACTGCTAGGTTGGCAATTTTCTTAATTGCGTGCCTCTATTTTTCAATAAACTTTATCTTTGTTAAATCTTGTCTGAATTCTTTGTACCTTATTCAATTCCGAGAGTTATTCGAAGCATTTTAAAGTTTTTATAAGGGGACACTGTTCTTTTAAATATTGTCTATAGAGCTCCCATTCCCTTTTAAACTTTTGGGTCGATCGATTTCTTATCTTTTCCGTCATCTATGCTACTTCTATATATTGAAGGATTTTTACTTGCCACTCCTCTTCTGATGGAATTTTATCTCCTTTCTATCCCTGGCAATCAGCATCCCCACTGCAGTTGTTGCATACAAAAAGACCCCTTCCCAGGAGCCCCTGCCCATTTTCAAACACCTTTGGCAATTCCTTTCACCTGCCTGTCCCACCTCCCTTCTTAAGGCTGGCATGGTATGCACATTAGTGGCCTGAGAGTAGATCCCATGGAACTTAAGAGTTAATCTGCAAAGGACTGCTCTGAATACATGGGTGGCCCTTGCATGGAGAAGAAGGAAGCCCCTTGCTTGCATCTGGACCCCCTGGGAGAGGCGGTAGATCCGCCCACTGCTCCCTCTGCCCTCGCTGCCTCCTCCTCTGCCCTCCTGCCCTGCAAACACCCTTTGCTCTTTTTGCACAGGGGAGAGAGGCAGGAAGAGCCTTCAAACCCATCCGTTTCCTCCTCTGCAGCCCAGTGAGAGGGGAAGGAGCTGCAGCGCCTGGTTCACTTCAGATACACACATGGTTTACTGGGATTGTGAATGAACACGTCCTCTGCCTTCCATGCGGTGGGAGTGGGGGGGGGTTAAAAGTGGTGAGGAGCCCCCCTCCAGTCCTTTTGGGAAACAGGAACTTTGGTCAGGAGTAAACAAGTTAGATGGCAAGTTCACAACAGAAGCACTTTGGAGCACTTCTTGCTCTTACTATGTGTTTGGACCTAGAGGACAACATACACGTTTACACCACGGGACTCCTTAAAGAGGGCATTTCTTTCTATTTGAAGGCCATTTCTACAAAACAGTAGTCTTATGATGGCAGCCCTGTACAGGAAAGTTTTTCATGTTTTAATTTTTTTGGTGTTTTTGTTGGAAGCCGCCCAGAGTGGCTGAGGCAACGGAATCAGATGGGCAGGCTGCAAGTAATGAATTATTTATTTTTATTTTACTCTTATTCTTATTAGTATTATTCCCTCCTAAGCCCATCCTGTTATGCATGCTGATCAGAGACTTTGTCCAAACCCGCCCCCCCTTGAACGCAAGAGGGCTTCCTATTTTTACAGCTATTCTTCACATTTCTATACTGCCATTTCTCCAAAGATCACAGGGCAGCTTACAAGAGAAAAACACAGAGATGCATAGCAGAGTAAGAAATAAAAACGACAACCCCCCCCCCATGCAGGTGTGCAGTCCATAGATTGTTTAATGAGCCAAACACCTGGGAGAAGAGCAAGGCTTTCGCCTGTTGCCTAAAGATAAGGTCCTCCTCCGAGGGGTCTTCTGCTGGGGTATAAATATTAAATTTAATTAATACTATTAAGGCGATCCTGGCCAGCAGTGTCCACCCCTCTCCTCTTGCCCGCCTCCTTCCCTGCAACTCCCTTTGTACTAGATCCATGCAGGAGGAAGCTTCTCCCCCCCCCCTTTCAAGGCCCCCCGTTTAAGAAAACAGCTCCCTTTCCTCCCTTCTCTTCTCCTCGTCCCGGGGCTTCTCATCCTGGACCCCCTCGCAAAGCCCCTTCCCTCCTTCCCCGCCATTGGCGAAATTACCCGACATCCTGGGCAGCGGGGGCGGGAATGGGAGCCCCCGCGTGGGAGGCAGGGAGTGACGCGCTTAATTAGGAGGCTTGATTAGGAAGCAGCCCCTCCTCAGCCTCCGCACGATGCAGCCCCGCTTCCCGCCTCCTTCCCTCCTTCCTTTGCAAGCCCGGAGATTATCTCTGCTGGTGAAGCCGGAAGTGGAGGCAACTCTGAGGAGGAAGGAGAGGTTTCTCTCCACGCTCAGCCTCTTGTCTGTTATTTGATAATCGGGGGAAGGAAAACCTTGTAGCACCCAACCAATGGGAAGGCGAGGGAGGAAACGTGTGCATGGGGAATCTAAGCTCTTTCTTTGCCCCAGCTGGACTGTGCCTGCTTTGGACCCCCACTTTTGCAAGAACGTATTGTCCTCAATAAGGAACGCGGCTGGAGCTGTGGGTTAAACCCCAGAGCCTAGGGCTTGGCGATCTGAAGGTTGGCAGTTTGAATCCCCGCGAAGGGGTGAGCTCCCGTTGCTCGGTCCCTGCTCCTGCCAACCTAGCAATTGGAAAGCACAAAGTGCAAGAAGATAAATAGGTACCTGTTGTAAACAAAATCTGCCCTTATGCTCTTATGGGGGACACAAGAGCCTTTACAGAGTCCTTTGCTGGTTCTCCATCAGTGGGAGAAAATAACAGAGGCCAACCAGAGAATATTGAGAAGCAAAGCAGCTAGTAAGCCTGATCTTTATTGAACTGTTGCAACAGGTTGCTCCCCTCACATGGAGGAGAAAGGAGGAGGACCTCGAACAAAGGTGTGCCTGCCCTTATATAGCCCTTTTAAATTCCCTGCCCTGGAGCTCAAGACCACCCCTCCTCCATACATCATACATACATCACAGAAAAGGCTGTCTACAACACTAATTTGAATGTTGTTGCTTTTCCTGTGCTGCTCCAGACATGTGGTCCACATATCTATGTATGTGTTTGCTTCGTACATTTATGAACATTTATTATATATATAAGACCTTAAAATTTTTTATTACATTTTTATTACCTCCAGCGGGAAGGTAAATGGCGTTTCCGTGCACTGCTCTGGTTCGCCAGAGGCGGCCTAGTCATGCTGGCCACATGAACCAGAAGCCGTACACTGGCTCCCTCGGCCAGTAAAGTGAGATGAGCACCACAGCCCCAGTGTCATCCTCGACAGGACCTCACGGTCAGGGGTCCCTTTACCTTTACCTATTGTCCTCAATAAACTCTTTATTTGCTTCTCCAATATTCTTCAGATGGTATTTTAAGGAAGGGGATCAAGGGTCTCAGGACCCACTTCTTACAATGTATGAAGTAGCTTATGGCAAAAGAGCCTAATAACTCTTCTGGGTAACTGAATAAATTATTTTAATAAATATTTAAATGGAGAACATATTTTGCCTTCTCATGTTCATGCAAACATGGTTCTACTCCAATCTCACTTAGTATTAAATTGTGGGTGGACATAGCAGACGCCACAGAGATTTCTCCAAGTGGTTCTTTATAGTAAGCTGGAACTGAACTGAACAGCAAACAGCTCAGCAACCCAGGGTTTCCCGCCTAAATTGACTGATGTGGACCCGAGTGAAAACTATATACACAATACCCCTGGTGGCCAGGATGAGAACGTCAATACATAACACTTAGTCCCCACTTCCACCTCAGCAAAGAATTTTTTATACAGAAATCTCCTGGACAGAAGTCTCCCTGTTTGCATTACAGGGAGGGCTCAGCCTCTGTCTACCTTATTGCACACTCAATACACACAATGTCTTTTGCCATGTCCTGTATTCTCAAAGAAACACTCCAGAGACACAGGAACAGTGACAGGCAGCAGCAGCAGCAGCTTGACAGATTAGCTGGGGATTTTGATCCAGAAAAGGAGCAGACGGGGAAAGGTTAAGCAGAACCCACCCCCCCATGTTGCCCTTAGGTGTGCTCAGTCTTCACCTGCTTCATGACTCCACCTGGCATGAGAAAGGATGGAGCTCCAGGAAACAGGAAGTGGTCCTTCAACCAGCAAGGAATCTCACCATCACAGACAGATCCAGTCTCCTGCTGGGGAGTCAAGAGTGGCCCTGGGGTGGCAGAGAGAGGAAGGGAAAGGACCAGCGTCAGAAGGAATGGCAGGGCTCCAGATGCTCCCTTGGACCCCCCCCTCCCTTGACACCAAGGGGAGCTCCTGTTCTGGGGCTGAAAGCATTGGCGTGGAGGTTAGTTTTTGTCAGGACTGCAAGGAAGGGGGGAAAGGAAACGTAAAACACACCCACCCATGGACACACTAAGAACTGAATGAAAATAGGCCTGTCTGAAGGAATAGCTACTGGAGAGCATAATGTGGGGTTTAGCTGTAATGCTCACCTGCCTCCCTGGACTGGTCTTGGGGTCAGGGAGCTGAGGTGGTCGATCAACATGAAGTTCCAAGGTTACCTTTCCTTCTACTCAGCTATTCCAGCTCTTGTCTCCCCCCCATTTCTTTCTTTATGGAGGGTCAAAGGATATGCACTTTGTATAGACGTAACTACAACCAACATCTGGTATCTTCTGGGTGCACCAAGGTGGCCTCCTTCTGCATTGTCAACAAGTGACAACTGTCATGGAACAATCCCCAGTGTCTCTGCAGAAGTTTTTACTGATGGGCTTGTAGGGGCAGGGGAGAGAGGCAGACTGCTAGGTGGATAGGGTTGTGGGATAGAAATGTCAATAACCAAAGACTGAACTGGAATAAATGTGTAACCTGCCTCAAGATTCTTTGTGGTTCTTTTGTGCTTTCACATTAACTAAATCTGCTGCAAAACAACAACAGAAATGGAAATGAGCTGGAAGAACTTGACGAAAAAATAGGAATTTTTTTTATAAACAATAGATTGCCAAAAATAAGAGAAAGAATAGAAATACTTAAATGCCCCTATTAATATTAATGAAATAAAAGAAGGAATTGTGACTTCTAAGAATGGTAAAGTCCCTGGTACGGTACACATGGTATTTCTATAATGAATTACAAAAAATTGGAAGAGACAATATTACCGGTATTAGAAAAAGTAATGAACAAAATTTTAGAAGGAGGACATGTGCCAGAATAATGGCAAGAGGCCCTAATTACATTAATACTGAAATATGGATCCAATTTAGAGTAAATTAAAAATTATAGACCAATCTCACTTCTAAGTTCAGATTATAAATTATTTGCAAACATTTTTGCCAATAAATTGAAAAAGATCCTGGCAAGATTCATAAAGATTAATAAAGATTAATAAAGTCAGGCTTACTATGGAGAAGACAAATTTACAGCAACGTAAGATTGGTAGTAGATACAATAGAATACCTAGAAATGAGACCAGATAAAAAGGCAGCCCTGATCTTGGTGGATGCGGAGAAAGCATTGGATCATGTTTTGGGAGCATTCATGCAAAACACTTTGGAAATGATGAGTTTGGGTGAGAAAATATGTAGTGGTATAAAAGCGATTTATATTTCCCAAAGGGTCAGACTAATTATAAATGGTGAAACATCAGAAGCTTTTAATATCTCTTAAGGGAACAAGACAGGGCTGCCCTCTTTCTCCTCTCCTCTTTATCACACTTCCGGAAGTGTTTTTGAAAGCAGTAAGAGAAGACCCTAGAATAGAAGGAATTAAAGTTGGACAAAGGGCCTATAAGGTCAGAGCCTTAGCAGACAATCTAATAATTCCAACAGGAAACCCTCTAGAGCAGCGATTCTCAACCTGTGGGTCCTCAGATGTTGTTGGACTACAACTCCCATCATACCTGAGCTCTGGCCTTGCTAGCTAGGGGTGATGGGAGTTGTAGTTCAGCAACATCTGGGGGCCCACAGGTTGAGAAAGGCTGCTCTAGAAAGTACTATACAGTGGTACCTCTGGTTACATACGATTCAGGTTACATAAGCTTCAGGTTACAGACTGTGCTAACCCAGAAATAGGACCTCGGGTTAAGAACTTTGTTACAGGATGAGAATGGAAATTGTGTGGTGGCGGCGTGACGGCAGCAGGAGGCCCAAACAGCTAAAGTGGTGCTTCAGGTTAAGAACAGTTTCAGGTTAAGAATACACCTCCGGAACAAATTAAGTACTTAACCCGAGGTACCACTGTATTAAGACCTCCCCATGTAAATTAGTGGATATTTCCTAAGGTTCCATATTGACTAAAGCTTCTCTGCTGTGTGAGTTTGCCAATGTAATGTAAGTTTATCCTTCCTGTTGAAGCTTTTTCCACATTCAGTACATTTAAATGGTTTCTCCCCCGTGTGAGTTCGCTGGTGTATTCTAAGGTGTCCACTTTTACTGAAGCTCTTTCCACATTCAATACATTTAAATGGTTTCTCCTCTATGTGAGTTTGTAGATGTCTTCTAAGTATTACATTTTGACTAAAGCTTTTTCCACATTCAATACATGCAAATGGTTTCTCCCCTGTGTGAGTTCGTTGGTGTCTTCTAAGGTGTCCACTGTCACTGAAGCTCTTTCCACATTCAACACATTTAAATGGTTTTCCCCCCGTGTGAGTTCGTTGATGTATTCTAAGGTATCTATTTTGACTGAAGCTGTTTCCACATTCAATACATGCAAATGGTTTCTCCCCCGTGTGAGTTCGTTGGTGTCTTCTAAGGTTTCCACTTCTACTGAAGCACTTTCCACATTGAGTACATTCAAATGGTTTTTCCCCTGTGTGAGTTCGTTGGTGTATTCTAAGTGCTCCACTTTGACTGAAGCTGTTTCCACATTCAATACATTTAAATGGTTTCTCCCCTGTGTGAGTTTGTTGATGTATTCTAAGGTGTTCACTTCTACCGAAGCTCTTTCCACATTCAATACATTTAAATTGTTTCTCCTCTGTGTGAGTTCGTTGATGTCTTCTAAGTGTTCCACTTCTACAGAAGCCCTTTCCACATGCAATACATTTAAATGGTTTCTCCTCTATGTGAGTTTGTAGATGTCTTCTAAGTGCTCCACTTTCACTGAAGCTCTTTCCACATTCAATACATGCAAATGGTTTCTCCCCTGTGTGAGTTCGTTGGTGTATTCTAAGTGTTGCATATTGACTGAAGCTCTTTCCACATTCAATACATGCAAATGGTTTCTCCCCTGTGTGAGTTCGTTGGTGTATTCTAAGTGTTGCATATTGACTGAAGCTCTTTCCACATTCAGTACATTCAAATGGTTTTTCCCCTGTGTGAGTTCGTTGGTGTATTCTAAGGTTTCCATTTTGACTGAAGCAGTTTCCACATTCAATACATTTAAATGGTTTCTCCTCTGTGTGAGTTCGTTGATGTATTCTAAGGTGTCCACTTCTACTGAAGCACTTTCCACATTCAGTACATTCAAATGGTTTCCCCCCTGTGTGAGTTCCTTGATGTTTTCTAAGAGTTCCATTTTCCTTGAAGCTCTTTCGATAGTCAGTACATTTAAATGGTTTCTCCTCTATGTGAATTCGTTGATGTGTCCTCAGTCTTCCACTGTGACTAAAGCACATCCCACATTCCATGCATTTAAACTGTTTCTTTGTTCTTCCCAATGAATTCACTGATGGCTCCATAGAATTCTGGCTATCATCTTCCTCATCTGTTTGGGAGTGGGGAGGAAGGGGAAGAGAATCCTGTTAAGACTTACAATAAAGAAACTGAACACACGTCAATCCAAATATGCACCTTCTCCTATTTTAACACTGTCCCATTTCTCTATTGTCCTCTCTATGTTCCAAAGTTTTAGGAATGCAGATGAGATAATGGCAAGAACAACACATGATCACTCCATTCACACTTAATAAACTGCATTATTTTATAATCTATCGTGGAATTGGCTTCTTAGACACATCTCTGTATTTCTCTTTTCCCAGGGAGGAAATGATTACTGGATCGAGTAGCAGTCTCTCCTATGTCTAAGAAGTAAAACTTTAGTGTTACTATGCCACATGTAACTGTAAAAATATTGCAATATATTTGAATCCCCAAACTTGGCCCTCCAGATATTTTGGGACTACAATTCCCATCATCCCTGACCACTGGTCCTGTTAGCTTGGGATGATGGGAGTTGTAGTCCCAAAACATCTGAAGGGCCAAGTTTCGGGATGCCTGTATTAGAACATAAGAACAGTCTGCTCGATTGGGCAAAGGCCCACCTAGTCCAGCATCCTGTTCTTACAGTGGCCAGCTAGATGCCTGTGGGAAACCAGCAAGCAGGATTTGAGTACAAGAGCCCTCTGCCTTCCTGTGCTTTCCCGGAACTAGTATTAAGAAGCATTATTGCCTAGGACCGTGAGGGCAGAGCAGACATCAGTCCCATCCTCTTTTTCAAGCTATCCAAGTTGTTGGCCATCGCTGTCTCCTGTAGGATGGAATTCCATAGATTAAAAAAGCAGAAATACAACCAAGAACGCTTTTGGACCACAACTCAATAATTCTTGAACTAAAAGGCGAGAAAAATACTCCATTTAGAGTATTGATCATATTTTGGACAATAGAATGAAAGGTGTTTTAGCAGAAAAAAATCATCACAATCAGGCCTGCTTTCTACCAGGACGTCAGATGAAGGAGAATATAAGGAATATAATTGAAATTATTGAATATTTGGAAGTAAGAAATTAGAAAAAAGCGGCCTTAATGTTTATAGATGCTGAAAAGGTTTTTGATAATGTTTCATGGGCTTTTATGAAAAAGATGAAAAAATGAATTTTGGGGAAGCATTTGGGAGAGGAATTGATGCAATTTATTTTTACCAACAGTCTATGCTGATTGTTAATAAGGTTATAACAGAAAAGTGTAAAATAATGAAGGGGACAAGACAGGGATAGCCCCTATCACCATTATCATTTATTTTGGTATTGGAGGCCCTGGCGAGAGAGAAAAAGTGGAGAAATTAATTACAGGAATAATAGTAGAAAATAAAGTATATAAATTAAAAGCTTTTACAGTTCACGTTGTAATTACAGTGAAGGATCCCATAAATACTCCACCAAAGGTAGTAAAAAAAGATATAGGACTTCAGGCAGGCCGGAGGCTTTAAACTAAACAAGAATAATACTAGGTTTTTGGTAAAAAACACAATGGAGCAAGACCAAAAGGAATTTCAACAGAAAACAGAGTTAGTTATACATAACAAAGTCAAATACTGAGAGATTTGTTTGACAGCTAAGAATATAAATATTTTTAAAGACAATTACAAGAATGAGTGGAAAGAAATAAAAAGAGCTTTAGAGATATGGGGAAGAATGAATTTCTTATTTTGAGGAAGAATATCAGTAATAAAAATGAATGTATTGCCAAAAATGTTATTTTTATTCCAATCAGTCCAGGCAATAGGCAACGCAGGATGCTTTGAAAAATGGCAAGAAGATATATCTAGGTTTATCTGACAAGGGACGAAACCAAGTATAAAAAATAAATTATTAAGAGAGGAGGTTTCGCCCTGCCGGGTTTGAAACTTTATTATGAAGCGTCCTGTATCTGCTAGAACCGGGAATGGATTACATTGGAAAACACAGATACTGTATTTTAGATCTGGAAGGACACAAATAATGGATAGCATGCATATTTATGGTAGGAAAAGGCCAAGGTGTTTAGAGCTTTTCAGAATCATATAGTAAGAAAACCAATTTGTAGGGTATGGGAGAAGTATTAAAATTTGCTTGAGTAAAAAACACCCTGGTGGCTTTCCCCCTTGGAAGTAATATCTCTGAAAAAAATTGAATATGAGAAGTTATCAGCCGACTTATAGAGAGCTGTTAACTGAAGTTGAAAACCAACTGAAATTAAAAGATTTTGAAGAGATAAAAGGAAGCTGTAACTGACTACTTATAGTATCATCATCTAAACGCTATCTTTAAGATAGACAAAAAGAACAGTTTTAGTTATGAGACATCACTATTTCAAAAAGAACTCTTAGGAAGTAACATAAAAAGTTCTGTCTAAAATGTATAACTTGCTCCTAGAACGGTATACAAAAGATGAACAGGTCAAAGCAGTTATGACGAAATGGGAAAGGGACTTAGGACATAACATACAAATGGCAGATTGGGAGAGGCTTGGGAAAACAGATCTGAAATTCACAGCTTGCTGTACATGGAAAGAAAACTACATGAAAAGGATGTACTAGTGGTATCTGACTCCTAGTAAGTTATCTAAAACGTATAGAGTAAGTTCAAATATCTGCTGGAAATGTAAAGAAGAAGTGGATACCTTTTGCTATATGTGGTGGTCATGTAAGATAACAGTATCATTTTGGGAAATGGTATAAAATGAAAAAGTAGAGACACGACCTTGCCAACGAGCGCAGTGAAAACCAGGAAGCTATAAAAAAGGCTGGGGAGGGCACGGGATGAGGGGCAGGGGAGGGAGAGCATGCTTTTTACTTCTACAGCTTGTTTTGAGGCAGGATAGATTTGAGCATTGTCTGGGTCCCAGTGCCCCTAATCCTTTTTTATGCTCCATTCTATTGCTGCCAGTGGCTGCTTATTACTCAAACTGAACCTGATACCAGTAGCCACGTGTACAAACAACGTAGAAGGCTGCAAGGAGGAGCGCTTCTACACAGCTAATGGCGAATCCCCTGCAGGCTAAACATGCCCAGCTCCCTTAGCCGTTCCTCATAAGGCATCGTTTCCAGGCCTTTGACCATTTTGGTTGCCCTCCTCTGGACACGTTCCAGTTTGTCAGTGTCCTTCTTGAACTGTGGTGCCCAGAACTGGACACAGTACTCCAGGTGAGGTCTGACCAGAGCAGAAGACAGTGGCACTATTACTTCCCTTGATCTAGATGCTATACTCCTATTGATGCAGCCCAGAATTGCATTGGCTTTTTTAGCTGCCGCGTCACACTGTTGGCTCATGTCAAGTTTGTGGTCAACCAAGACTCCTAGATCCTTTTCACATGTACTGCTCTCAAGCCAGGTGTCACCCATCTTGTATTTGTACCTCTCTTTTTTTTTTTGCCCAAGTGCAATACTTTACATTTCTCCCTGTTAAAATTCATCTTGTTTGTTTTGGCCCAGTTCTCTAATCTGTCAAGGTCGTTTTGAAGTGTGATCCTGTCCTCTGGGGTGTTAGCCACCCCTCCCAGTTTGGTGTCATCTGCAAATTTGATCAGGATGCTCTTGAGTCCATCATCCAAGTCGTTGATAAAGATGTTGAATAAGACCGGGCCCAAGACAGAACCCTGTGGCACCCCACTAGTCACTCTTCTCCAGGATGAAGAGGAACCATTGATGAGCACCCTTTGGGTTCGGTCAGTCAGCCAGTTACAAATCCACTGAGTGGTAGCATAGTCAAGACCGCATTTTACCAGCTTCTTTACAAGAATATCATATATCATATATTGTTTGCTTAATGATCTGCTCCAGAATCTTCCCTGGTATTGATGTCAGACTGACTGGGCGGTAATTATTTGGGTCCTCTCTTTTCCCCTTTTTGAAAATAGGGACAACATTTGCCCTCCTCCAGTCTGCCGGGACTTCGCCTGTTCTCCAGGAATTCTCAAAGATGACTGCCAGTGGTTCTGAGATCACATCTGCCAGTTCTTTTAATACTCTTGGATGCAGTTCATCTGGCCCTGGAGACTTGAATACATCTAAACTAGCCAAGTATTCTTGTACTATCTCCTTAGTTATTCTGGGCTGTGTTTCCTCTGCTGAATCATTTGCTCCAAATTCTTCAGGTCGGGCATTGTTTTCTTTATCGGAGAAGACTGAGGCAAAGAAGGCATTGAGGAGTTCAAATCTTGCTCAAATCTATCCTGCCTCAAAACAAGCAACGGAAGGAAGAGGCTGCAAACTGTTAAATGGAAAAATCCCCCAGGCACAGGGCAAATACCTTGAGTAAAATAGCAAAGGGAGGCAGGTGATTCAAAGCCAGAAGGCACTTTGAAAAGTGGTGCGTAGCCAGCAACAGCTGCAGAAGGTCCGCCCGCTCCCTGAACGGAGCAATGAGGCTGCAGAGGGACGGCAGGACACAGGAGGGGAAGGATAAAATTTAAGCAACCAGCAGCAAAAAAAACCCAACCTCAAGCTCTGAGCCACAAGCGCAGTGAAAATCAGGAGGTAAAAAAGGAAGGCTGCTGGGGACTGGAGGGCAGAGGATGAGGGAGAGGGGGAAATTACGCAAATCCCCCACGTCTCAGCTGATCCGCTGGCTCCTTGAGCCTGCACACTAAACAAACATACAGTTCCTGTCCCTCTTAGTCTCACTCTGATATACCAGTAGTTTCTTAAATAGTTTAGTACAACATTTGATTCAGAATATTTTTTCCCTGTTTTCCCCCTCTGAAAACTAGGTGCGTCTTAAGGTCCGGTATGCCTTACGGAGCGAAAAATACGGTAATATAAGGACCCATGAAAGGAATGGAGTGAAGTCATGTGATTCAGAGAATCTCATGAAATGATTATATAAATGTCTTTGATATAAACTTGCATTTGTAAAAACCAATAAAAATATTTCAAAAAAAGGGAAGTCCATAGATTGACTATGCTTCTGTTGATTCATCATTTGGAAACCCAGAAATAGGTGCTCCTGTTTTTGAACTTTGCCTCGGAAACCGAACGTGCTCCTGAGCTTCAGCAAATTTAAGTCCCCCCCATCGTAATTAAGGTTTTTTTCATCCCACTTGTATCCTTGAGCAGCTAATTTAAGTCCCCCCCTCCCATTGTAATTAAAGCTTTTTTCATCCCATTTGTTCCCTTGCACAGCTGATTTAAGCTCCCCCCCATCAATATTAAAGCCATTTTTGATTGCAGTGTTCTGAGGTGACATTTGCTGCTTTAGTTTTTTCCTATTTTTTACGTTTTGGTTTGTGTGGCTTTTTCATTTTTGACTGTGGCTTCTTCTTTTTTTAATTTTAATTTTTATCATCAACAATACTGTCTTCTTTATTTTATGGTACAGAACATTGATTACTGCTTTCATTTTATGGATCAATGGTCTTGTTAGATAGTAAAATTCATGTTAAATTGCTGTTTTAGGGGTTGTTTTTAAAAGTCTGGAACGGATTAATCCATTTTGCATTACTTTCTATGGGAAAGCACGCCTTGGTTTTGGAACGCTTTGGTTTTGGAAGACTTCCGGAACCTATTATGTTTGAGAACCAAGGTACCACTGTAACTCCTAAGATTTAAAATCCTGGAGGAAGAAAATCTGCCCCCACTACAGTGGTACCTCAGGTTAAGTACTTAATTCGTTCCGGAGGTCTGTTCTTAACCTAAAACTGTTCTTAACCTGAAGCACCACTTTAGCTAATGCGGCCTCCTGCTGCTGCCGCGTGTTTTTTGTTCTCATCCTGAAGCAAAGTTCTTAACCAGAGGTACTATTTCTGGGTTAGCGGAGTCTGTAACCTGAAGCGTATGTAACCCGAGGTACCACTGTACTTTATGAAAGGGATTCAAGAAACAAAGAGCTGCTTTGGAGAAGGCCTCACAACTTCCTTCTTCCTGTCAGGAACTTCCTTCCATTTGTCTCCTCTCCATCTTTTCCTCTTTCTCCCTCCACCATCCATCTATCCCTCTCCCCATCTCCTCTTCCCTGGAACTCACCAGATTTCTCCAAGGGTCCTGGGAGGGAATGCTCAGAGGTTGTGGGGAGGGATGCGGGAGACAGCCTGACCAGGTCAGCCGTCCATCTTCCTCCTTCCATCCTGGCCAGGGTTGCAGGTTCAGTCTCAGCTAGGTTTGCAGCTTCAGCTTCCTGAGGAGCGCAGAATCCAGAGCAAGTTGCAGCTTCCTGGGAGGGAGGGAAAAAGAAGAAGCCAAGGGAGTCTGAGAGCCCCTGCAGGGATTCTCCTGCCCAAGACATTCTGCTGCCACTGGAGAAGCCCCAACTGGGCATCCCCTTCCCAAGAGCCCCCACCCATTTTCAAACACCTTTGGCAATTCCTTTCACCTGCCTGTCCCACCTCCCTTCTTAAGGCTGGCATGGTATGCACATTAGTGGCCTGAGAGTAGATCCCATGGAACTTAAGAGTTAATCTGCAAAGGACTGCTCTGAATACATGGGTGGCCCTTGCATGGAGAAGAAGGAAGCCCCTTGCTTGCATCTGGACCCCCTGGGAGAGGCGGTAGATCCGCCCACTGCTCCCTCTGCCCTCGCTGCCTCCTCCTCTGCCCTCCTGCCCTGCAAACACCCTTTGCTCTTTTTGCACAGGGGAGAGAGGCAGGAAGAGCCTTCAAACCCATCCGTTTCCTCCTCTGCAGCCCAGTGAGGGGGGAAGGAGCTGCAGCGCCTGGTTCACTTCAGATACACACATGGTTTACTGGGATTGTGAATGAACACGTCCTCTGCCTTCCATGGGGTGGGAGTGGGGGGAGTTAAAAGTGGTGAGGAGACCCCCCCCCAAGTCCTTTTGGGAAACAGGAGTTTTGGTCAGGAGTAAACAACTTAGATGGCAAGTTCACAAGAGAAGCACTTTGGAGCACTGCTTGCTCTTACTATGTGTTTGGACCTAGAGGACAACATACACGTTTACACCATGGGATTCCTTAAAGAGGGCATTTCTTTAAATTCAAAGGCCATTTCTACAAAATGGAAGTATTCTGCTGGCAGCCCTATATAGGGAAGTTTTTGATGTTTGGTGTTTTTATTTTGGTGTTTTTGTTGGAAGCCGCCCAGAGTGGCTGAGGCAACACAGTTTTTATTTATTTATTTATTTATATTATTATTATTATTATTATTATTATTATTATTATTATTATTCTTCCCTCCTAAGCCCATCCTGCTATGCATGCTGGTCAGAGACTTTGTCTCAACCCCCCCCCCTTGAATGCAAGAGGGCTTCCTCTTTTTACTGCTGTTCTTTACTGCCCTTCCTCCAAAGATCACAGGGCAGCTTATAATAATAATAATAATAATAATAATAATAATAATAATAATAAATTTTATACCCCGCCCTCCCCAGCCAAGGCCGCGCTCAGAGCGGCTTACAAGCAATAATAAAAACAAGTTGAATGATTACAACTTAAAAACAAAATTAAAATACAACATTAAAATATTGAAACATTAAAATATTAAAATGTAGCCTCCTCGCAGGAAGAGAAGGAAAGAAAAAAGAAAGAAAGGGAGGGAATCAAATTGGCACCAAGCCAAAGGCCAGGCGGAACAACTCTGTCTTACAGGCCCTGTGGAAATATATCAGATCCTGCAGGGCCCTGGTCTAATGAGGCAGAGCATTCCTCCAGGCCGGAGCCAGAGTTGAAAAGGCCCTGGCTCTGGTTGAAGCCAATCTAACTTCCTTAGGGCCCGGGACCACTAGGGTGTTGCTATTTATGGACCTTGAGGCTCTCCGTGGGGCATACCGGGAGAGGCGGTCCCGTAGGTACGAGGGTCCTAGGCCGTGAAGGGCTTTAAAGGTCAAAAGCAGCACCTTAAATCTGACCCTGTACTCCACTGGGAGCCAGTGCAGCTGGAAAAGCACTGGGTGAATATGCTCCCATGGCAGAGACCCCGTGAGGAGCCTTGCTGCAGCATTCTGCACCCGCTGGAGTTTCTGGGACAGCTTCAAGAGCAGCCCCGCGTAGAGCGAATTACAGTAGTCAAGCCTGGAGATGACTGTCACATGGATCACTGTGGCCAGGTCGGGGCGGGAAAGGTAAGGGACCAACTGCTTGATGCGGCGAAGGTGGAAAAATGTCACCTTGGCTGTTGCTGTAACTTGCGCCTCCATGGAAAGGGAGGCGTCAAGGATTACACCCAAACTCTTAACGGAAGGCAATGGCACTAATTGGGCCCCCGCAAGAGAAGGGAGTTGGTCCCTCATCCCCATGCCATCCCGACCCAGCCATAGGACCTCTGTCTTCGAAGAATTTAGTTTCAATCGGCTCCCACGAAACCATCCAGCCACAGCTTCCAAGCATCTGGTCAGTGTGTTCGGGGCTGAGTCGGTGTGGCCATCCATCAGCAGATAGAGCTGAGTGTCATCGGCATACTGGTGACAACCCAGCCCAAAGCTCTGGATAATGTGGGCAAGGGGGCGCATAAAGATGTTAAAAAGCATCGGGGAGAGAATTGTGCCCTGTGGCACTCCACACACCAAGGAGTGGCGCAATGACATTTACCTCCCTAGTGCCACCCTCTGTCCCCCACCAGAGATAAAAGAACACAGCCAGTTACGGGCTATGCCCTGTATCCCCACGTCTGCGAGGCGGTGGTCCAGAAGATAATGATCGACCATGTCAAAGGCTGCTGACAAATCTATAAGGATCGCCAGTCCTGACCCGCCTCGATCCAGTTGTCTACGGAGATCATCTGTTAGGGCAACCAGAGCCATCTCGGTCCCAAAACCAGGACGGAGACCGGACTGAAATGGATCTAAAGCCGATGTTTCCTCCAGAAACCAACCAAGCTGTTCGGCAACCGCTCTCTCAATTACCTTACCCAAGAGAAAAACACAGAGATGCATAGCAGAGTAAGAAATAAAAACAACACCCCCCCAACTCAGTTGTGAAGTCCATAGATTGTTTAATAAGCCAAACCCCTGGGAGAAGAGCAAGGCTTTCCCCTGTTGCCTAAAGATAAGGTCCTCCTTCTGCGGGGGTATAGATATTAAATTTAAATTAATACTATTAAGGCGATCCTGGCCAGCAATGCCCATCCCTCTCCCCTCTCCCGCCTCCTTCCCTGCAACTCCCTTTGCACCAGATCCATGCAGGAGGAAGCTTCTCTCTCTTTCCCCAGCACAACCTCCCCCCACTCTTGTGCAGGGCCGCCCCTCCCCGTCCTGGGGCTTCTCATCCTGGACCCCCTCGCAAAGCCCCTTCCCTCCTTCCCCGCCATTGGCTTTGCACTCACCCGAAATCCTGGGCAGCGGGGGCGGGAATGGGAAGAAAGGGTTCTTCTGCTGGGGTATAGATACTAAATTTAAATTACAGTGGTACCTTGGGTTAAATACTTAATTCGTTCTGGAGGTCCGTTCTTAACGTGAAACTGTTCTTAACCTGAAGCACCACTTTAGCTAATGTGACCACCCGCCACCACGCTGCTGCTGCGTGATTTCTGTTGTAGCAGGAACCCCCCACCCCAATCATTCTGTTTGCACAAACTTCACACACACTCACACTCACACACTACATACGCCCCATTTCTGTTACAAATTCATAGAAAATCAACCATACATTGGATTTGCACTGTTCCATTTTTATTTTACTCCATGTGACAAGGACTATCAAAGGGGGGTGGCTTGGTTCTGGTCAGCCATAATCCCTTCAGCATACCAGCACATCCACAGGAGCCCTGCCCAGTTGCTATGTCAGCCTTGATAATCCCAGACAGAAGACAATCAAAATGACAAAGAACTTGCATATGATAGTGGATTCAGCACGGACTGGAACAAAGGACAATAATCAGATCTTCCCTCTGGGGGCAGGAAACTGCAAACTCCCCTTTGTCTCCTGGAAGACACTCCAGGACACTCAGGTTACCACCACAACTCCTCCCTCAACCCCTCCTTTCTGTAATGTATGCATGATGTCAACCCTTTCTGTAATGTATGCATGATGTTTCTGGGGGTGGGCTTGACCTGGAGGATGGGAATTTCAAAAGTTTTTATAAGGTCTGGCACACCATCTTTCTGGGTCTTTCCTCTCACCTGCAAGTGAGGGGAGCACCCTGTCGCGACAGTCTTTCTTCAATAAAGACCAAGCCTACAGGCTGCTGATTTGCTTCAATTTACTCTGGTTGGTGTCTTTACTTTTTGTCCAAGGGAGCCCTCAGATTTTTCCGTTAACAGTTGGCGACCATTCTCAGGGACACTTGGTTCTCCTGCAGAGGTGAGGAGGGAGATAGAGGGGATCAGGCGCCACTGGGCAACCTTAGCCCAGAGATCCTTCTTCCTCTCCCTGCCTCCTCTTTGCGGGCGGTAATCAATCGTCACCAAAAGCCCAACCAGGGGAAGCAAAGGCGAGGTCAAGCCGGCTAAGGGGAAAGGATCCTGAGATCCGCAGGGGACATCTTCGAACGTGAGTATGGTTTGAAGTAAATACATTGGGAGGGGGGTGGAAAAGGAACATCTTCACGACAGCCAGACTTTCCTTCTTTCATTTCTGACGTTACCCCTCGGAGTCGCCCGGGTACGTTTAAATTCTGTCCTTTTCTACCCCGATTCTCCCCTTTCGGAAAGTGGCCAGGGAAATCGCGGAGCTTTACTGTCTGGCGTTACCCCTCGGAGTCGTCTAGGAACGTCAAAACCTTTCTCTGTCTCTCCCCTCAATTTCTTACGCGGAGCGTGTCCGGGGAAATTGTGGTACTCTTGCTGTTTTCCGGCGTTACCCCTCGGAGTCGTCCGGGTACGCCTTAATCTATCTGTCCTTTTCTCCCCCGTTTCCCGTCTTGGAATTGAGTCTGGGGAAGCGTGGCCCTTTATTGTTTTTTCTCTGACGTTCCTCTCTCGGAGTCGTCCAGAGGCGTCCATCCAAACATTTCTCTCTCTCTCTCTTTTCTCGTCTAATTATGCAAATGAAGCCACCCCTCCTGCCTGGCGACCTTTGCTAGGGATGACCCGGGTATGTGAGAACGCAAGGTCGTTTGCTCCCCTTTCAAAACTTTGTTTTCTCGGACCCCCGATCTGGCACTGCACAGCGCAGGCGTCCAGTAGGGAGCCCAAACTTAGTCTCAAAGGCTAGGCAGGAGGCTGTTGTGGAGGGTAGAAGGGGCGGTTCACGAAGTGGGGCCCCACACTAGGATTAGTCTTGTAAACAGCGCTGAGGTAAAGGAATTCCGGGCAGAGGGACCCGTGGTTTGAGTTTCCGGGCAGAGGGACCCGTGGTTTGAGTTTCCGGGCAGAGAGACCCGTGGTTTTGTTTCAGGTTCAGGTTTGAGATTTCCAGAAATTAATTCGTGGTTTATAGATAAGTAGGAATTGTGTTAGTCAAGGGTACTTTGAGTACTGAAAGGATCTTTTATCTGTCCCCCCTTTCTTTCCCATTGCCCCTCCTCCCTTGTGTGTGTGTTCCCACTCTTTCTGTCTTTAGCGTACTTCGTTAATGGAAAAAAAAAAAAAAAGCCCAATAATAACATATGAGAGAATGGGAGCTCACTAAACACCCTAGCTGGACTCCTCCTGGCAACAAAGCTTCCATGAAGCTTTTTGCCCCAGAGAGGATTCCAATATGCCCCTCCAGCTTGTCATCTCCAATTAGAGAAAAATAGAAATAAAATAAAGGGGCAAAAAAAAAAATGGTTAAGTTTGTGTTGTTAAACTGTAGCCTAGAGCTGGAACATGAAACTGTAAACTTAATGGTGCTCAGAAGGCAGTAGATACAGCCCAGCCTGAGAGCCCACGCATTAGAGATCTTAGTTTCTCTTAAAAACAAACAAACAAACAAAAAAAAAAACGAATAAGAGATGTACTCAAAGATTTAGAAATATTTCAAGGGTTTGTATTTACATTGGCCTCGGCATCCACAGACTGTTCTTAAATGCACATAGTTTTAAATTGCAAGCTTGCTTCAAAATTTTAAAGCTAAGGAAGCCATGTTGCAACTTATTAATCTTAAACAAAACAAAATGGAGAATGGAGTGTGCAAATGTTTGTTATTTGAGAGAGGCTCTAAAAGAGAGTTTTCCTCCCAAGTGGTAAAATCCTGTATACGTGCTACTTGTGTTCTGAAAGGGGGACTACCCCACCTCCTTCCTCCAATTTAAGTGAGGAGGGTGATTTTAAGTCTAATGGTAAATGATGTTTTGTTGTAACTTTTGAGTTTGTGAGTACACCTGTGTTCCAGTCTATTTTGGAAGGTGAAGTTAACCTAATGTTTCTGCTGCAAAAGCCTAGTTGAGCCAACTGCTCTCTCAAGCTAAAATGCAGTGTATGTATTTCATTAAGCATATGCCTATGAAAGTATGGTGTTCCTTCTAAGAAAAATATGTGAGTCCAGTTTTAACTTTGATTTGGTTGGACAGAAGAGTTATTGTAAGGCTCCTGATATCAGTCTCTATAAGACGTCCTGGCCTCTTTTCTTAGAAAATGCCCCCCCCTTGTTTCATTCTGTCTCTTTCAGGTTTTTTTTCCCCCTTCTCCTCCTTACTTCTGTGCCAAGTAAATTTACTCCCGAGTAAGCTTCCTTTAAAGGAAACTGCAAAGGGGGGGGCATAGATTAGGCTTACTATTCCTCTGCAAGTTCAGGAAAAATTGTTCACTTTTGTACTCCTTTTAAATCAAATCTATGGCTGTTTTAATTATTTGTGAGTGGTTATATCAATTGAATTAACTTTGCTTTATAAAGGATCCTCTCCCTATCTTAGGAAAAAAATGTTCACTTCAATCTTCCTTTAAAGATAATTTCTCTAGGAACTTGCACTCCTTAGTCTAAGGAAGAAAACTCTCACTCAAACTAGCTTCAAGATCTGCTAAAAAAAGGTTCTGTATAAAGTTGGGTACTTTTATTTTCCTCTTCCTTAGTACATGATAGGCGCATGGCTTGTGATCTCTTCCCCAGTTGTGTCTGTGTACATAAGTATGTGTGTGTTTCTGGTAGTACAAATCTTGCTATGAACCCTGTATTTTAGGGTTGGACTAGGTGACCCCAGGTCCCTTTCAACTTTCCCAATTTGTAGCTGCTGTGTTGAAATTCAGCCCAGATTTGCTCTTTGTTTTTAAAAGGTGCGAGGTGAAGCCGTGATGTTTGAAGCAGAACTGGTGATATCAGGCATTTAAGTGATTACAGTGTTTATCATTTTGTCTATTATTTACAAAAATCAGACTTAAAAGTCTACTCAAAGTTTAAGCACATACAAATGAATAATCAAGTAGAATTAGCCTTGACCAATCCTGTAAATAAAGGGCAGGGGAAAAAAAAAAAAATTTGTCTGCAAATGGTAAGGTTGAAATGACTGAGAATGATGTATGCAACAACAGCAGCAAGGATACTTCTCGCCAAACATTGGAAAACTCAAGATCTACCCACACTGGAAGAATGGCAGATACAACTGATAGACTACATGGAACTGGCTGAAATGACCGGCAGAATCCGTGACCTGGGAGAAGAGAGGATTGAGGAGGACTGGAAGAAATTTAAGAACTATTTACAAAAGTATTGTAATTTGAGTGAATGCTAAATAAGATGCTAGATTAAAATAACTGAGCACCACTAAATTTAGAAGTTTTTAAGAAAATAAGTAAGACTGTGAAAATTTAGCTCCTTTCGAGAATTATAAGATTATGAAATATAGAAGGGATATAAGAATTAAAATAAGATGATAAATTGCTGACAAAATGTTACAACGATGAAAGTGGGAGCGGGAGATGTGAGGAAGTCCAAAGAAAATGTGAAAATATGTTAAGATAAATGTTATATTGTTTATTATGTTTATTTTTATTGTAAAACCCAATAAATTGCTTTAAAAAAAATAAATAAAAAATGAAATGACTGAGAATGTTGAAAAAAGCGTGGCATTGTTCCGCGAATGGCCAGAGGGATATTAGCCCTTTCCTGTACATAAAGGAAGCAGTCTCTTTTGCTTGGGCTGAAATTGCTAGTTTTGGTGAATACTTAAATTGCTGAGTTTCTCTTTTTTGTTTAAAATCAAACCCTATTTTCAAAATCTACTCCTTACCCTTCCCTTCCCTTACTCAAATAGTAGTTTAGCCAAAGGATGCAACATTTTCAATAGTATAAAAGGTTTGCTGAGACACAATCACTCTGCACATGCACAGAGGCTAGATCAGCTAAAGAGAGAGAGAGAGAGGGAGAGAGGAAGGGGGGAACTGTAAGGGGGGAGAGGTTTTCTTTGAGAACTGCAGAGAGAAACGTATCCAAATTTCCTTATGTAAAACTTGGAACCATTGAGGGAAATCACCCTTAATATGTCTTTGCTCCAGGGGCTACGTAAGACAAAAGGGTTAAAAAACTAGCCCATCAAAAGTCAAGAGCTTTCCAGGTTCCAAATCTTAACATGCCAAATTCTTTTCACAGGTAAATATCAAAGCATTCCCCCCTCAATGGGAATTTTAGGAACAGCATTTCCTGACAGGCTTCTCACATGAAATAATTTTCCCTTTAAAACAGGATACGTGAACTCGGACCCACATAAGCAAAATGTTTAATAACTTGCCAATTGTGTTCAAATTAACAAAGGTTTTGTCCCTTCGTTTCTTCCACAGCCAAACTAAGTGAAGGAAAGCAAACAAACTGGGCAGATAATAACAGTAATTATATGAAAATGTGATGATAATAATATTGGAATGAATGAAATGCTTAATCCGCTAAGATTTTTATTATTTGCAGCTTCCCACGTAAATTGAAAGACATCCTTTTTGCCTTTTGCTCCTTACTTTTTCTAACTGTCTTTCAAGCCCTCAAAACCCTGTCCCTTACAGGATATCACTTCTACAGATGTGTTACTACAGATCCAATGAAAAGCTTCGCCACCACAAGACCTGCAACAACAGACACCAAAGTTTTCAAAGTGGCCACAGCTATCTCTTTCAAAGGATATAGACTGATGGGGGAGTGGGGCTGACAAAGGGGGGAGGAGTTGAATTACAAGGACATTTTCTCACTTTTGAAACTCAAGCCTCTGTGCTCCAGGATTCAAAAGATACATGCGTAAAAGTCACAATTGTGTCAAGATATGCAACTGATATTTAATTAGTTTGTTTTGTATTATGTGTTATTATGTAAGAATGTTGAAATGTGTCTGACAGTGTGATTTCCACAAAGGGGGGCATTTTTTTTGTTTAACTGTTTTATGTTTAATGTCTTATTCCTTACACCCCAGTGGAGGATTCTCATACATTTTATGCTTTTAACAGGTCAGGCTATTATGTAGTCCAATGTTTAGAATTAGATAAATTTATAACCACATTTCATTGTTCCACCTGGCACTCTGCCAACTTCCCTACCCATTTTAAAATGTGCTAAAACTCGCTTTACCAAAGAGAAGCTGATAAGATACATGAAGGTGCATATGCTTTGGTTTAGCAGGAATGATCCCTTATAGATTTAAATTGACTTATTTGGACAACTGCCCTTGTTAAGAATGGTTTTCTTTTAACAGATTGGTTTGAAGAGTTGAGAACCATGGGGCAAGATAAATTCAAATTGGACTCAGTTTGAATTGGGCAAGTGTATCCAGGCTGCAATTAGCTTTTTGGTCCTTAAAGTGCAAGTGAGCAACTTCCCATGAGTGCAAGACCACAGCCTATAATAAAATCCCATCGAAAGGCCAAGGCCAAGGCATCTCCCTCACGAGGTGTCCAAACCTGTGCCAGCTATGGTGAATGCCAGGCGACATGGTTAAATGAAAGCCCCGAGGGGATTCAACAGGATGTGTTGCTGTAGCACTATGTCAGTGTGAGACCACAGAAGAGCTAGCTTGACACCTGAGAACACGAAAATGGCGGGGGGGGGGGAGCAAACTGCACTTTTCAGTCATTAGTGGACCTTCCTGCTAAATGTAAAGCATAGACCACTATTGAGAAAATATTTCTTCCAAGGTGCTAGAATACCACAAGTAACTGAGCAACAAAATATTAATTTTACGTGATATCCTATGTCTAACTATGTGCACTGTTACACCATTATATTTCTATGCAAATATCCTTAAAGAAGCATGATATCCAAGTCCCTTTCAGGTTCACATGGACACACGCATCGGGGACGGAGAATAGCAGGTTAATATTTACCACCTTAAATTGTGCGGAGAAAAGGATTGCAAAGTAGCCACCTTTGCAATCTTATCTCCGAAGGGGGGAACTGTAGCAGGAACCCCCCACCCCAATCATTCTGTTTGCACAAACTTCACACACACTCACACTCACACACTACATACGCCCCATTTCTGTTACAAATTCATAGAAAATCAACCATACATCGGATTTGCACTGTTCCATTTTATTTTACTCCATGTGACAAGGACTATCAAAGGGGGGTGGCTTGGTTCTGGTCAGCCATAATCCCTTCAGCATACCAGCACATCCACAGGAGCCCTGCCCAGTTGCTATGTCAGCCTTGATAATCCCAGACAGAAGACAATCAAAATGACAAAGAACTTGCATATGATAGTGGATTCAGCACGGACTGGAACAAAGGACAATAATCAGATCTTCCCTCTGGGGGCAGGAAACTGCAAACTCCCCTTTGTCTCCTGGAAGACACTCCAGGACACTCAGGTTACCACCACAACTCCTCCCTCAACCCCTCCTTTCTGTAATGTATGCATGATGTCAACCCTTTCTGTAATGTATGCATGATGTTTCTGGGGGTGGGCTTGACCTGGAGGATGGGAATTTCAAAAGTTTTTATAAGGTCTGGCACACCATCTTTCTGGGTCTTTCCTCTCACCTGCAAGTGAGGGGAGCACCCTGTCGCGACAGTCTTTCTTCAATAAAGACCAAGCCTACAGGCTGCTGATTTGCTTCAATTTACTCTGGTTGGTGTCTTTACTTTTTGTCCAAGGGAGCCCTCAGATTTTTCCGTTAACACTGTTCTTATCCTGAAGCAAAGTTCTTAACCCGAGGTACTATTTCTGAGTTAGCACAGTCTGAAACCTGAAGCGTATGTAACCCGAGGTAGCACTGTAATACTATTAAGGCGATCCTGGCCAGCAATGCCCACCCCTCTCCCCTCTCCCCCCTCCTTCCCTGCAACTCCCTTTGTACCAGATCCATGAAGGAGGAAGCTTCTCCCCCCCTCCCCTTCAAGGCCCCCCGTTTAAGAAAACAGCTCCCTTTCCTCCCTTCTCTTCTCCCCATCCAGCGGCTTCTCATCCTGGACCCCCTCGCAAAGCCCCTTCCCTCCTTCCCCGCCATTGGCTTTGCACTAACCCGACATCCTGGGCAGCGGGGGCGGGAATGGGAGCCCCCGCGTGGGAGGCAGGGCGTGAAGGCGCTTAATTAGGAGGCTTGATTAGGAAGAAGCCCCCTCCTCCGCCTCCGCAGGATGCAGCCCCCCTTCCCGCCTCCTCCCCTCCCTCCCTCCCTCCTTTGCCAGCTCTAATTTTATCTCTGCTGGTGAAGCCGGAAGTGGAGGCAACTCTGAGGAGGAAGAAGTTTCTCTCCACGTTCAGCCTCTGGTCTGTTATTTTATAATTGGGGGAAGCAAATCCTTGTAGCACCCAACCAATGGGAAGACGAGGGACGGAACGTGTGCATAGGGAATATAAACTTATACTTTGCCCCAGCTGGACTGTGCCTGCTTTGGCTCCCAGCTCTTGCAAGAATATATTGTCCTCACTAAGGGCTTGCCGATCAGAAGGTTGGCAGTTTGAATCCCTGCAATGGGGTGAGCTCCCATTGCTCTGTCTCTGCTCCTGCCAACCTAGCAGTTCGAAAGCACATCAAACTGCAAGTAGATAAATAGGTACCTGTTGTAAACAAAATCTGCCCTTATTCCCTTATGGGGGACACAAGAGCCCTTATAGAGTCCTTTGCAGGTTCTCCATCAGTGGGAGAAAATAACAGAGGCCAACCAGAGAATATTGAGAAGCAAAGCAGCTGGTAAGCCAGATCTTTATTGAACTGTTGCAACAGGTTGCTCCCCTCACAGGCAGGAGAAAGGAGGAGGACCCCGGACAAAGGTGTGCCTGCCATTATATAGCCCTTTTAAATTCCCTGACTTGGAGCTCAAGACCACCCCTCCTCCATACATCATACATACATCACAGAAGGGGTGTAACCCAAGACCACCCCCCATAAACATCATACCTACAACATAGAAAAGGCGGTCTGCAACAGAAATTTGAATGTTGTTGTATTTCCTGTCTGCCAGGTTATCTGATAATGCCTTATCTGATTGCCTTTCCTGGTAGTCTGGCCATTCCTTTGAGACGGTGATTACCCAATTCCTGAGACAATGGGAAGGCCCCTCACCCCTCCCTCCTTGCAGAGAATACATTTCATCAGTTTGGGAGTCAAAATGGTTTCAGGACGGTCTTCCCGTGCTGCTCCAGACACGTGGTCCACGTATCTATGTACGTGTTTGGTTGGTACATTTATGAACATCTATTATATATAAAAGGGACGCGGGTGGCGCTGTGGGTAAAACCTCAGCGCCTAGGACTTGCCGATCGCATGGTCGGCGGTTCGAATCCTCGCTGCAGGCTGAGCTCCCGTCGTTCGGTCCCAGCTCCTGCCCACCTAGCAGTTTGAAAGCACCCTTAAGTGCAAGTAGATAAATAGGTACCGCTTTCTAGCGGGAAGGTAAACGGCGTTTCCGTGTGCTGCTCTGGTGCCAGTTCACCACAGCAGCTTCGTCACGCTGGCCACGTGACCCGGAAGTGTCTGCGGACAGCGCTGGCTCCCGGCCTCTAGAGGGAGATGAGCGCACAACCCTAGAGTCTGTCAAGACTGGCCTGTATGGGCAAGGGTACCTTTACCTTTACCTATTATATATAAAAGGCCTTAATTTTTTTTATTACATAACGCTCCAGCGGGAAGGTGAACGGCGTTTCCGTGCACTGCTCCGGATCGCCAGAAGCGGCTTAGTCATGCTGGCCACATGACCTGGAAGCTGTAAGCCAGCTCCCTCGGCCAGTAAAGTGAGATGAGCACTGCAACCCTAGAGTTGTGGGGATGAATTTCTACAATCAAGATGGTAGTTTTACCAAAAATGCTGTTCCCTTTTCAATCAATTCTGGTTCTTAATGGCTTAAATTGTTTTAAGGAATGGCACAGGTATTTGGCAAAATACATTTGGCAGGGCAAAAAAACCCCAGAATTAAATTTAAACTATTAACAGAAACCAAAAACAAAGGAGGGTTTGGAATGCCAGATTTTAGGATCTACTATGAAGTTGCCTGCCTGGTCTAGCTCAAGGAATGGATGATCTTGAAGAATACTAAATTATTGGATATTGCGGGCTGGGATAATATAGTGGGGTGGCACGGCTACCCGGGTTACAATAAAGCAAAAATCCACAATGGATTTCTAAATCACATTATTAGGAAAGCCTTATATGAAGTTTGGGAAAGGAACAAAAAATTATTAGAACCAAAAACCCCCTGGTGGTTGTCACCAATGGAGGCAGAGGCAGTAAAAAGAAAAAATATGGATTCAAATTGGTTGACGTATAAAGATCTTTTAGAGGAAGTAAATAATAGATTACAAATGAAAAAATTTGAAACAATAAGACATACGGAAATAGGCTGGTTTCAATACCATCAATTAAATGCAATTTTTGAGGAAGACAATAATGTAAATGGATTTGATACAAAATTATCTATAATAGACAAAAAAATTGATTATAAATGATGATAAAAATGTATCCAAAATGTATAAACTATTATTAAATTGGCACTTAAGAGACAAAGAGTTTAAAGATGTCATGGTCAAATGGGCACAAGATATCGGTCATTCAATTGATTTAGAAAACTGGGGAAACTTATGGAAAAGAGACATAAGATTTACAGCATGTTATACAATAAAATATTTTTTTAAAAAAATGATGTACAGATGGTATCTTAAACCCTCGAAATTGGCTAAAATGTACCAAAACACCAGTGGAAAGTGTTGGAGGTGCAAACTTAAAGAAGTGAATGTCTTCCATATGTGGTGGACGTGCCCTAAAATTAAATAATTTTGAGATACCATTAATGAAGAATTAAATAAAATGTTAAGACATACTTTCTCCAAAAAACCAGAAAGGTTTTTTTGGGCCTATTAACAACAGACATCCCAAAAGAAACCAAAATAATATTTTTGTATGCAGTAATGGCGGCCAGGATAGTAATGGCTAAAAATTGGAAAAGTAACATAACACCAACAAAAGAAGAAAGAGTTCTTAAATTGTCAGGATATCTTGAATTGGCCAGAGTTACAGGTTTAATAAGAAGTTATTCTAATAAGAAAATAAGGAGAGAGTGGGAAGTCTCTATAAATTATACGAAGAGAACCGATTTCCAGATTCATACTTGGCTTAGTTTAGGATAAAAATCTCACAGGTAATTAGAATAATTCTCCAAAAAATTAATCATTACAGACAACCAGTGATATGAAGAATAAAGAGCCACATGGAGTTAGTTAGAAGTCATTCCCCCCCCCTTTCTTTTTCTTTTTTGGGTGTTTTTCGTTCTTTTTCCTTTTTTGGAGAGAATATAATGTTTTGTATTTTTGATTGCATATTATGTTTAGATCCTTGTAATTTAGTTTTTGCATTTTCTTCTGTTTTCTATTGTTTGTTCGTTTTATTCAATGCTTGTTTGTGTGATGTAGAAGTATAAATTAAAAAAGAAAAAAAGAGGGTCACCAAATAGCATGGCCCCCCATTTCAGTTTGAGGACTATCCCTGCCTCCGGGTCTGGTGTCATTTGGATGGATACTGGAATCAGCAAGGGAGACCCACATGACCCGAAGGTGCCGCTATGGAATGCCAGGTCAATGATTCATATGACCACTGCCATCCATGACTTGATTGTGGATGGAGAACTTGACCTGGCATGTTTAACAGAGACCTGGTGGGATGAAGCAGGTGGACCTGTCCTTGCCACTGCTTGTCCATCAGGTTTCTCTTACGCACAGCAACCCAAGTCATGTGGGCAGGGGAGGGGTGTGATTTGCAGTGATTTGTAGGAAGTCATTAATTTGCACCAGGCGTCCTATTGGGAAGACCCAGTTCTCTGAGTGAATGTTCTTGAAGTTGGACAATAGGGGCAGTACAGGATTCCTTTTGGTGTACCGACCACCCCGCTGCACCAAGGATTCCCTGCCCAAGCTGCTTCAGGTCGTGGCAGATGTTCTCCTGGAGACACCTAATTTGGTTGTCCTGGGGGATTTTAACATTCACGCCGACACAACCTTACAAGGGGCCGATTGGGACTTTGTGGAAAGCATGGCCTCCATGGGCTGTCCCTAAATAAGTTTGGCCCAACTTATAGTCGCAGAAATGCCTTAGACCTGGTTTTTCTCCTCTATGGATGTTGGTGATCTGACACTAAGTAAAAGCGAAACTAAATAAGTGCCATGTTCAGATCACTTCCTGGTGCAACTGGACTTCTCCACAACCCTTCCCCTCTGCAGGGATGTGGGTTCGATTTGGATGGTCCGCCACCACCACTTAATGGATCCAAATGGTTTCCAGAGAGTGGCAGGGGATGTTTTATCCCATGTTGATGGCCTTTCAGCTGATTCCTTGGTGGCCTGTTGGAATGTGGAGTTAACCAGAGCTATTGAGTATCTGGCTCCAAAAAGCCCACTCCGATTGCATGGAGTGCAACCATCCCATGGTTTTCCAAGGATCTGAGGGCAACGAGATGGGTAGAGCGCCAGTGGCAGAAACCTCATTCTGAATCTGACCGGACACGGGTTAGAGCTCAACGTTGAGCCTACCAAATGGCGATACTGAAGGTGAAGAAAACCTTCTTCACCCCCTCTATTGCATCTGCAGAAAACAGCAGCAGGAGACTCTTTCAGGTGGTTTGCAATTTAATGGAACCATCTCTCCAATGGTGCCCGGTACAGGCCACATGATCTCCTGCAATGATTTTGCAAAGTTTTTTGCAAATAAAGTCGCTCAGATTAAGAGAGGTAGACTCCCCCGTGGGAGCAGGGCGGGGGCTGGTGAGTGCTAGAGTCCTGTCTAGTAAAGTTGTGTGGGATCAATTCCAATCTGTTATGTCCGAGGATGTGGACAGGCTGCTTAGATGAGTGAAACCAACCACCTGTCTCCTTGATCCTTGCCCATCCTGGCTCATAAAATCTAGCCGGGAAGGGCTGGGCGATGGGCTCCATGGGGTGGTGAATGCTTCTCTCTGTGAGGGAGCCTTCCCAGACACACTGAAAGAGGCAGTTACAGTGGTACCTCAGGTTAAGAACTTAATTCGTTCTGGAGATCTGTTCTTAACGTGAAACTGTTCTTAACCTGAAGCACCACTTTAGCTAATCGGGCCTCCTGCTGCCGCTGTACAATTTCTGTTCTCATCCTGAAGCAAAGTTCTTAACCCAAGGTAATATTTCTGGGTTAGCGAAGTCTGTAACCTGAAGCGTATGTAATCCGAGGCACCACTGTATTAAACTGCTTAAAAAAAAATCTTTAGACCCAGCCAATACAGCCAACTATCGCCCAGTCTCAAATCTTCCATTCTTTGGCAAGGTGCATGAGTGGGTGGTTGTTGAACAACTCCAGGGACGCCTGGAAGATGTGGACCATTTGGATCCCTTCCAGTTGGGATTCAGGCCTCATCATGGGACTGAAACTGACCTGGACACGATAATTTCCGGCGGGCTAGGGACAAAGGTGAGAGCTATTTCCTAGATCTGCTGGATCTTTCAGAGGTTTTTGACACCATTGGCCATAACATCCTTCTGGATCAACTAGAGGGGCTGGGAGCTGGAGGAACTGTTATACACTGGGGCTTGTTCAGAAAGTGGTGTTGGGGGATGAGTGTTCAGACCCCTGAGCTCTCACTTGTGGGGTGCCTCAGGGTTCCGTCCTCTCCCCATGCTTTTCAGATTTCTACATGAAGCCGCTGGGAGAGATCAGGGGGTTTGGGCTGGATGTTCATCAGTATGCGGATACCCAGCTCTACCTCTCTTTCAAATCAGAACCAGTGAAGATGATGAAGGTCCTGTGTGAGTGTCTGGAGGTGGTTGGAGGATGGATGGCAGCTAACATATTAAAGTTGAATGCTGACAAGGTAGATGTCCTTTTTTGGGAGACAGGAGGCAGGCAGGTGTGGAGAACTCCCTGGTCCTGAATGGGGTAACTGTGCCCCTAAAGGACCAGGTGCACAGCCTGGCGGTCATTTTGGATTTGCAGCTGTCAATGGAAGCGCAGGTCAATTCTGTGTCCAGGGCAGCTGTTTACCAGCTCAATCTGGTACGCAGGCTAAGACCCTATCTGCCCTTAGACTGTATTGCCAGAGTAGTGTATGCTCCAGTTATCTCCTGTTTGGACTACTGCAATGCGCTCTACGTGGGGCTACCTGTGTAAGTGGTCCCGAAACTGCAACTAATCCAGAATGCGGCGGCTAGACTGGTGACAGGAGGAGAGTCTCCACCCCCATCGTTCTGCCTGGACATGGAGGTCCAGTACCAAGAGCCTTCTGGCGGTTGCCTCACTGCGAGAAGTGAAGTTACAGGGAACCATGCAGAAGGCCTTCTCGGTAGTGGTGCCCTCCCTGTGGAATACCCTCCCACCAGATGTCAAAGGAAAAAACAGCCACCAGGCTTTAAAAGACATCTGAAGGCTGCCCTGTTTAGGGAAGCTTTTAATATCTGAAGGACTATTGTATTTCAATATTTTGTTGGAAGCCACCAAGAGTGGCTCTGCCGCAGGGGAAAGCCAGCCAGATGGGTGTGGCATAAATTATTGTTATTATTGTTGCTGTTGCTATTATTATTATTGAAAACAAACACTGCCAAATTCTTTTCTGTACATCCAAAGACTTGACAGTAATCTTCACTTCCCAGGAAATCTGGTAAAACCTGAGTGGAAAACTCCATACATTTATATGGTTTCCCGCCTGTGTGAATTTTCTTATGGATAGTAAGGTCTTCACTCCCTCTGAAGCTCTTTCCACGTTTCATAAATCTGGCTTTCCCCATGTGAGTCAGCGGATGTTTCCTAAGGTTCCATATTGACTTAAGCTTCTCCACTGTGGGAGTTCGCCAATGTAATGTAAGTTTATCCTTCCTGTTGAAGCTCTTCCCACATTCAATACATTCCAATGGTTTCTCCCCTGTATGAGTTAGTTGGTGTATTCTAAGTGCTCTACTTTTGCTGCAGCTCCTTCCACATGCCATACATTAAAATGGTTTCTTCCCCATGTGTTAGTTGGTGTCTTATAAGTTGTCGATATGGACTGAAGCTCTTTCCACATTCTTTCCACATTCAGTACATTTAAATGGCTTCTCCGGTGTGAGTTCGTTGATGTTTCCTAAAGTGTCCATTTTGACTGAAGCTCCTTCCACATTCAATACATTTAAATGGTTTCTCCCCCCGTGTGAGTTTGTTGGTGTATTCTAAGTGTTCCATTTCGACTGAAGCTCTTTCCACATTCTATCCATTTAAATGGTTTCTCCCCCATGTGAGTTCGTTGGTGTCTTTTAAGGTGTCCATATCGACTGAAGCTCTTTCCACATTCAATACATTTAAATGGTTTCTCCCCAGTGTGAGTTCATTGGTGTAATCTAAGTGTTCCATTTTGACAGAAGCACTTTCCACATTCAATACATTTAAATGGTTTCTCCCCCATGTGAGTTCCTTCGTGTATTCTAAGGTGTTCACTTCTACTAAAGCTATTTCCACATTCAATACATTTAAATGGTTTCTCCCCCGTGTGAGTTCGTTGATGTTTTCTAAGGTGTACATATTGACTAAAACGTTTTCCACATTCAATACATTCAAATGGTTTCTCCCCCGTGTGAGTTCGTTGGTGTATTCTAAGTGTTCCATTTTGACTGAAGCTCTTCCCCCTTTCAATACATTTAAATGGTTTCTCCCCTGTGTGAGTTCGTTGGTGTATTCTAAGTGTTCCATTTCGACTGAAGCTCTTTCCACATTCAATACATTCAAATGGTGTCTCCCCTATGTGAGTTCGTTGGTGTATTCTAAGTGTTCCATTTTGACTGAAGCTCTTCCCCCTTTCAATACATTTAAATGGTTTCTCCCCCGTGTGAGTTCGTTGATGTCTTCTAAGTTTTCCATTTTGACTGAAGCACTTTCCACATTCAATACATTTAAATGGTGTCTCCCCGTGTGAGTTTGTTGATGTTGTCTAAGGTTTCCACTATCATTGAAGCTCTTTCCACATTCAATACATTCAAATGGTTTCTCCCCTGTGTGAGTTCGTTGATGTCTTCTAAGTGTTCCATTTTGACTGAAGCACTTTCCACATTCAATACATTTAAATGGTGTCTCCCCCGTGTGAGTTTGTTGATGTTGTCTAAGGTTTCCACTATCATTGAAGCTCTTTCCACATTCAATACATTCAAATGGTTTCTCCCCTGTGTGAGTTCGTTGATGTCTTCTAAGTGTTCCATTTTGACTGAAGCACTTTCCACATTCAATACATTTAAATGGTGTCTCCCCCGTGTGAGTTTGTTGATGTTGTCTAAGGTTTCCACTATCATTGAAGCTCTTTCCACATTCAATACATTTAAATGGTTTCTCCCCCGTGTGAGTTCCTTCGTGTATTCTAAGGTTTCCATTTTGACTGAAGCTTTTTCCACATTTAATACATTTAAATGGTTTCTCCCCCGTGTGAGTTTGTTGGTGTATTCTAAGTGTTCCATTTCGACTGAAGCTCTTTCCACATTCTATACATTTAAATGGTTTCTCCCCCATGTGAGTTCGTTGGTGTCTTCTAAGGTTTCCATATCGACTGAAGCTCTTTCCACATTCAATACATTTAAATGGTTTCTCCCAAGTGTGAGTTCATTGGTGTAATCGAAGTGTTCCATTTTGACAGAAGCACTTTCCACATTCAATACATTTAAATGGTTTCTCCCCCGTGTGAGTTCGTTGGTGCAATCTAAGTGTTCCATTTTGACTGAAGCACTTTCCACATTCAATACATTTAAATGGTTTCTCCCCCGTGTGAGTTCGTTGATGTTTTCTAAGGTGTACATATTGACTAAAGCGCTTTCCACATTCAATACATTCAAATGGTTTCTCCCCCGTGTGAGTTCGTTGGTGCAATCTAAGTGTTCCATTTTGACTGAAGCACTTTCCACATTCAATACATTTAAATGGTTTCTCCCCCGTGTGAGTTCCTTCGTGTATTCTAAGGTGTTCACTTCTACTAAAGCTATTTCCACATTCAATACATTTAAATGGTTTCTCCCCCGTGTGAGTTCGTTGATGTCTTCTAAGGTCTCCACTTCCACTGAAGCTCTTTCCACATTCAATACATTCAAATGGTTTCTCCCCCATGTGAGTTCGTTGGTGTCTTTTAAGGTGTCCATATCGACTGAATCTCTTTCAACATTCAATACATTTAAATGGTTTCTCCCCAGTGTGAGTTCATTGGTGTAATCTAAGTGTTCCATTTTGACAGAAGCACTTTCCACATTCAATACATTTAAATGGTTTCTCCCCCGTGTGAGTTCGTTGGTGCAATCTAAGTGTTCCATTTTGACTGAAGCACTTTCCACATTCAATACATTTAAATGGTTTCTCCCCCGTGTGAGTTCGTTGATGTTTTCTAAGGTGTACATATTGACTAAAGCGCTTTCCACATTCAATACATTCAAATGGTTTCTCCCCCGTGTGAGTTCGTTGGTGCAATCTAAGTCTTCCATTTTGACTGAAGCACTTTCCACATTCAATACATTTAAATGGTTTCTCCCCCGTGTGAGTTCGTTGATGTTTTCTAAGGTGTACATATTGACTAAAGCGCTTTCCACATTCAATACATTTAAATGGTTTCTCCCCCGTGTGAGTTCGTTGATGTCTTCTAAGGTCTCCACTTCCACTGAAGCCCTTTCCACATTCAATACATTCAAATGGTTTCTCCCCCATGTGAGTTCGTTGGTGTCTTCTAAGGCTTCCATATCGACTGAAGCTCTTTCCACATTCAATACATTTAAATGGTTTCTCCCCCGTGTGAGTTCGTTGGTGCAATCTAAGTGTTCCATTTTGACTGAAGCACTTTCCACATTCAATACATTTAAATGGTTTCTCCCCCGTGTGAGTTCCTTCGTGTATTCTAAGGTGTTCATTTCTACTAAAGCTATTTCCACATTCAATACATTTAAATGGTTTCTCCCCCGTGTGAGTTCGTTGATGTCTTCTAAGGTCTCCACTTCCACTGAAGCTCTTTCCACATTCAATACATTCAAATGGTTTCTCCCCCGTGTGAGTTCGTTGGTGCAATCTAAGTGTTCCATTTTGACTGAAGCACTTTCCACATTCAATACATTTAAATGGTTTCTCCCCCGTGTGAGTTCCTTCGTGTATTCTAAGGTGTTCATTTCTACTAAAGCTATTTCCACATTCAATACATTTAAATGGTTTCTCCCCCGTGTGAGTTCGTTGATGATTTCTAAGGTTTCCAATTACACTGAAGCGCTTTCCACATTCAATACATTCAAATGGTTTCTCCCCCGTGTGAGTTCGTTGGTGTATTCTAAGGTGTTCACTTCTACTGAAGCTCTTTCCACATTCTAGACATTTAAATGGTTTCTCCCCCGTGTGAGTTCGTTGATGTTTTCTTAGTGCTCTACTTTCACTGAAGCTCTTTCCACACTCAATACATTGAAATGGTTTCTCCCCCGTGTGAGTTCGTTGGTGTATTCTAAGCTTTCCATTTCGACTGAAGCACTTTGCACATTCAATACATTCAAATGGTTTATCCACTGTGTGAGTTCGTTGATGTTTTCTAAGAGTTCCATTTTCCCTGAAGCTCTTTCGATAGTCAGTACATTTAAATGGTTTCTCCTCTATGTGAATTCGTTGATGTGTCCTCAGTCTTCCACTGTGACTAAAGCACATCCCACATTCCAGGCATTTAAACTGTTTCTTTGTTCTTCCCAATGAATTCACAGATGGCTCCATAGAATTCTGGCCAACATCTTCCTCACCTGTTTGAGAGTGGGGGAGGGGGAAGAGAATCCTGTTAAGACTTTCAAGAAAGACAAGAAAGGAAGTGAACACATGTCAGTCCCAGTATGCACCTTCTCTTATTTTAACACTGTCTCCTTTCTCCACTGTCCTCTCTATGTTCCAAACTTTTAGGAATTCAGGTGAGATAATGGCAAGAAAAACACATGATCACTCCATTCACACTTAATAAACTGCATTATTTTATAATCTGTGGTGGAATTGGCTTCTTAGACACATCTCTGTATTTCTCTTTGTCCAGGGAGGAAAGGATCACAGGCTCAAGTAGCAGTCTCCCCTATGATTAAGAAGTCAAACTTTCGTGTTACTGTGCCACAAGTAACTGTAAAAATATTGCAATATCTTAGAACAGGCATCCCCAAACTTGGCCCTCCAGATGTTTTGGGACTACAATTCCCATTGGTCCTGTTAGCCAGGGATGATGGACGTTGTAGTCCCAAAACATCTGGAGAGCCAAGTTAGGGGATGCCTATATCAGAACATAAGAAGAGCCTGCTCGATTGGGCAAAGGACGACCTAGTCCAGCATCCTCTTCTCACAGTGGCCAACTACCGTATTTTTCGCACCATAGGACGCACCGGACAATATGACGCACCTTGTTTTAGAGGGGGGAGAACAAGGGAAAAAAAATTTTCCGCTCTCTGCCCAGCGCCCCTTCAGTGAAGCGGCAGGAGGCGCTGCGCAGAGAGTGGGAGAACTTTCCCCCTCTTGTTTTCCCGCTCTAAAACAAGGTGCCGTTTAAGGTGCGTTCAGGCAGCTACCTTGGAAGCCTGGAGAGCGAGAGGGGTCGGTGCGCACCGACCCCTCTCGCTCTCCAGGCTTCAGGTTCCTTTCGACCTGCTCTTTGGGGCTGGCGGGGGGAAGCCCACCACCAGCCCCAAAGAGCAGGTCAGGGAGCAGGGTAAAGGCGCAGCAGAGAGGCTGCTGCCATAGTCACACGTCACTTCTCCAGCTGGGAGAGAGTCGCGGGGCTATGGCTGCTTTAGCCCCACGCGTGCTCTACCGGCTGGAGAGGTGACGCGCGCCTATGGAGGCTCCTGCCATAGGTGTGCATCACCTCTCCAGCCGGGAGAGGGTCGTGGGGGGCTGCTTTAGCCCCGTGCTCGCTCTCCCGGCTGGAGAGGTGACGCTCGGCTATGGAGGCTCCTGCCATAGGCGCGCGTCACCTCTCCAGCCGGGAGAGGGTCGCGGGGGGCTGCTTTAGCCCCGTGCGCGCTCTCCCGGCTGGAGAGGTGACGCGGGCCTATGGAGGCTCCTGCCATAGGCGCGCGTCACCTCTCCAGCCGGGAGAGGGTCGCGGGGGGCTGCTTTAGCCCCGTGCGCGCTCTCCCGGCTGGAGAGGTGATGCTCGGCTATGGAGGCTCCTGCCATAGGCGCGCGTCACCTCTCCGGCCGGGAGAGGGTCGCGGGGGGCTGCTTTAGCCCTGCGCGCGCTCTCCCGGCTGGAGAGGTGACACGCGGCTATAGAGGCTCCTGCCATAGCCCCGCGTTACCTCTCCAGCCGGGAGAGGGTCGCTGGGCTATGGCGTCTTTGCTCCATAGGACGCACACACATTTCCCCTTCATTTTTGAAGGGGAAAAAGTGCGTCCTATAGAGCGAAAAATACGGTAAATGCCTGTGGGAAATCAGCAAGCAGGATTTGAGTACAAGAGCCCTCTGCCTTCCCTTGCTTTCCAGGAACTAGTATCAAGAAGCATTATTGCCTAGGACCATGAGGGCAGAGCACAGACATCAGTCTAATCCTCTTTTTCAAGCTATCCAAGTGACAAAATCAAGGATTAAAAATAAATTATTAACAGATGTAAGAGAGAGAGGAGGTTTTGCCCTGCCGGGTTTGAAACTTTATTATGAAACAGCCTGTATCTGCTAGAACCAGGAATGGACTACATTGGAAAACACAGATACTGTATTTTAGATCTGGAAGGACACAAATAATGGATAGAATGCATATTTATGGTAGGAAAAGGCCAAGGTGCATAGAGCTTTTCAGACTCATATAATAAGAAAATAAATTTGTAGGGTATGGGAGAAGTATAAAAATTTGCTTGAGTAGGGGACTAATGGCGGATTCCCTCCGAGCTCTGGAGGGAATCGGCTCTGCAGGATCGGGTCTTGCTGCTGCGGCGAAGCGGGGACCCTAAAAAATCACAGGTGGAGAAGCCTGTGAACGTGGTGACTCGGCGGGCACCATTTGCGCCCCCCGATCTGCGAAGGAGCCTTTTTAAAGGCTCTGGAACGGGGTCGGGGTGCGGTGCGGTGCTGAGAGTACTTCCTCTTCTTCTGTGGAGTGAAGCCGCAAGCCATTGTCGGAGAGCGCTGACTTCTTCTTTTGAATAATCGGATTTCAAAGTAACAACCCGTGAGTAACATGGAAATTTGGGCTCTAAAGGAAGAATTTCTTTGAATTAGGAACGAGCGGGGAAGGGTTAAAAAGGAAGTCCGCCCCCCCTTTGTAAACATCATAAAGCAAAGGACCTGCTACCTAAGGTCGTAAGAAATTTTCTCTTTTCTCTTGTAAAAGACTTTAATTTCACGGTTTGATATTACAAAATCTTTACTGGAGGATTAAGAACTGATTTTGAGAGCTGAAGTTCTATCCCCCCCGGACCCGGGACCGCCCCGAGAGCCTGATGATGAAGTATTGAAGAGCTTGACAGCTGTCAAGTCGGCTGTCAAGACGGAAAAAGAGAACACTGTTATTGTTGTTTCTGCCGGTTACATTGGTTACAATCTGTTACAATTTGTTGACAATAAGGAATTGCTGTTACAAAATAACTGGATTTCTGGACTCGAGCTGAAAAGAATATTAAGGAACTAAAATCCCCCTAGAGGGACTTGGTGACATTACAGAAATGTCTGGAGGTGGGAAAATCCAGGATGAATTGGATAGAGCATTTGTTCTCTTAGGAAAGTTACAAGGTCAATTTGATGTTATGGCTACAAATGTTTCAACTCTGGACTCTAATGTTTCAACTCTGGATTTAACAGTAAATAACATTCTTGGATTGGATAAGGATTGGAAACAAGGAGCCCATTTAACTGGACAAATAGAGACATCTGAGAGTTTTGAGAATATGGATAAGGAGACATATGTTGCCCTTGAAGAAAAGGAAGGAGGAGTCGGTGTGCAGATGCTAAAAGAGAATTCTACTTTGAGGCCTGACATGATGGCAATGAAGGAAAATAAAAATTTGATGTGGAAAGCTTGGCCTGAATTGGAGATTGAGAAATGGAGAGATCTTCTTATGTGGAGATCAGAAGACCTAAGGATTACAAATGTGATTAAGGTGGAGGTTAGAGCTTTGGGGATTTTTGGACTGGAAAGGAGCAAGAAACAAGAAATGGAACACCCCATGGGCTCTACTTTTAAGTATGGAGGCCTAGCTGGAAAAAACATGGATCCTGTTGGGCCGGAGCCTCTCCAAGATTTGGTGTTTAATATCAAGGTCTATCAAAAAGACCGGCAGAGAGGAACTGAAAGACAATTACGGTAAGTGCCTCGGACGTGAGATCTCCAGGCTGATAGTAGATTAAGACTGATGGATACTTTTGGGGACTGAAACCGGGAAGGGGGGGTGGAGTTTGGGAATCCAAAGGGTTCATAATTACAATTTATTTTGTTGTTTTTATTTTTTTATTATTGCTATGTAAACTGGGAAATTCGTGGAAGGGAATCTTGGTCGACCTTAGAAAAAATGTTTTAAGAATATGAACTGAGGTATAAGCTCGATGATTAAGTATGGATAAGATAAAACTGGATTTCTCTTTTTTTAAATGAACTAAACTAAATGAAAATAAGGTTATCAAAAATAAACTGAAGAAAGGGTTAATAAATGTTAGAATGATGATGGTTTAGGAGCTAAGTGATTTATAGTAGTAATGTCTAAGTTAAAAGAAAAGAATGGTAAATCTAAATGAAATTAAGGGAGAGGACTTGCTGAATAAATATTTTGAAATTGGAATACAGAAAGGGGAGGTAGGAGGAGGTCAGCGAAGTAAGGCATAAGAAAATAAGGAATTGAAATTATACTTGTTCTTTTTTGTCTGTGTTTTGTTTGTTTTTCTTTTGTATATAATTTCTGAAACTTCAATAAATATCTATTTAAAAAAAATTGCTTGAGTAAAAAACACCCTGGTGGCTTTCCCCCTTGGAAGCAATATCTCTGAAAAAAATTGAATATGAGAAGTAACTGGCCGACTTATACAGAGCTGTTAACTGAAGTTGAAAACCAACTGGAATTAAAAGATTTTGAAGAGATAAGGGAAGCTGTAACTGACTGGTTACAGTACCATCAACTAAACACTATCTTTAAGATAGACAAATAGAAAGGTTTTAGTTATGAGACATCACAATTTTAAAAAGAACTCTTAGGAAGTAACATAAAAAGTTCTGTCTAAAATGTATAACTTGCTCCTAGAACGGTATACAAAGGATGAACAGGTCAAATCAGTTATGACGAAATGGGAAAGGGACTTAGGATATAACATACAAATGGCAGATTGGGAGAGGCTTTGGAAAACAGATCTGAAATTCACAGCTTGCTGTACATTGAAAGAAAACTACATGAAAATGATGTACTGGTGGTATTTGACTCCTAGTAAGTTATCTAAAACATATAGAGTAAGTTCAAATATCTGCTGGAAATGTAAAGAAGTGGGTACCTTTTGCTATATGTGGTGGTCATGTAAGATAACAGTATCATTTTGGGAAATGGTATATAATGAAAAAGTAGAGACATCACCTTGCCAACGAGCGCAGTGAAAACCAGGAAGGAAAAAAAAGGCTGGGGAGGGCACAGGATGAGGGGCAGGGGAGCGGGAGCGGGCTTTTTACTTCTACAGCTTGTTTTGAGGCAGGATAGATTTGAGCATTGTCTGGGTCCCAGTGCCCCTACTTCTTTTTTATGCTCCATTCTATTGCTGCCAGGGGCTGCTTATTACTCAAACTGAACCTGATACCAGTAGCCATGTGTACAAACAACGTAGAAGGCTTCAAGCAGGAGCGCTTTTACACAGCTAATGGCGAATCCCCTGCAATCCAATTCCTGATCACTTGCTCAAATCTATCCTGCCTCAAAACAAGCAACGGAAGGAAAAGGCTGCAAACTGTTAAATGGAAAAAAAACCCAGGCACAGGGCAAATACCTTAGGTAAAATAGTAAAGGGAGACAGGTGATTCAAAGCCAGCAGGCACTTTTAAAAGTGGTGCGCAGCCAGCAACAGCTGCAGAAGGTTCGCCTGCTCCCTAAACGGAGCAATGAGGCTGCAGAGGGACGGCAGGACACAGGAGGGGAAAGATCGGGAAGGATAAAATTTAAGCAACCAGCAGCAAAAAAAAAACAACCAACCTCGAGCTCTGAGCCACCAGCGCAGTGAAAACCAGGAAGTAAAAAAGGAAGGCTGCTGGAGACTGGAGGGCAGAGGATGAGGGAGAGGGGGAAATTACGCAAATCCCCCGCGTCTCAGCTGATCCGCTGGCTCCTTGAGCCTGCACACTAAACAAACATACAGCTCCTGTCCCTCTTAGTCTCACTCTGATATACCAGTAGTTTATTAAATAGTTTAGTACAACATTTGATTCAGAATATTTTCCCCCTGTTTTCCTCCTCTGAAAACTAGGTGCGTCTTATGGTCCGGTGCGCCTTATGGAGCAAAAAATACGGTACTATCAGGACCCATGAAAGGGATGGAGCGAAGTCATGTGATTCAGAGAATCTCAGGAATTGATTATATAAATGTATTTGATATAAACTTGCAGTTGTAAAAACCAATAAAAATATTTCAAAAAAAGGGAAGTCCATAGATTGACTATGCTTCTGTTGATTCATCATTTGCAAACCCAGAAATAGGGGCTCCTGTTTTTGAACTTTTCCTCGGAAACAGAACGTGCTCCTGGGCTTCCATTTTTACTGTTGCACAGCAAATTTAAGTCCCCCCCCCCATCGTAATTAAGGTTTTTTTACATCCCAGTTGTATCCTTGAGCAGCTAATTTAAGTCCCCCCTCCCATTGTAATTAAAGCTTTTTTCATCCCATTTGTTCCCTTGCACAGCTGATTTAAGCCCCCACCCCATCAATATTCAAGCCATTTCTGGTTGCAGTGTTCTGAGGTGACATTTGGTGCTTTAGTTTTTTCCTATTTTTTGCATTTTTGTTTGTGTGGCTTTTTCATTTTTGATTGTGGCTTCTTTTTTTAATTTTACCGTATTTTTTGCATCATAACACTCACTTTTTTCCTCCTAGAAAGTAAGGGGAAATGTCTGTGCGTGTTAAGGAGCGAATGCCTACAGATGGCGGGGTATCTGCTGCAGTCGTGAGCAGAGGATCCATGGTTCCCCTTCCTTCCCTCCTCCGTGGCTTGCTTTGAAACAGCAAAGCGGGAGAAGAGCCCCTGCAGAGGTGCAAAAACATGCTTACAAAGCATGGATCCACATGGATCCTCAGGATTTTTGCATTGGGCTACCCCAAACTCACCGTCAGATCACATGTCTGTGCCCACAGCATGAACCACAAAAATCATACATCCATTGTTTTGTTTAGAATATTTTTTTCCTCCTCAAAAAACTATGTGCGTGTTATGGTCGGGTGCGTGTTATAGAGCGAAAAATACGGTAATTTTTATCATCAACAATACTGTCTTCTTTATTTTATGGTACAGAACATTGATTACTGCTTTCATTTTATGGATCAATGGTCTTGTTAGATAGTAAAATTCATGTTAAATTGCTGTTTTAGGGGTTATTTTTAAAAGTCTGGAACGCATTACCGTATTTTTTGCCCTATAGGACGCACTTTTTCCCCTCCAAAAATGAAGGGGAAATCTGGGTGCGTCCTATGGGGCGAATGCATGCTTTCGCTGAAGCTTGGAGAGCGAGAGGGGTCGGTGCGCACCGACCCCTCTCGCTCTCTAGGCTTCAGGAAGACATCCGCAGCCTAGGCAGCCCTGCGGGAGGTCCGCAGGGATGTCTAGTCTGCGGATAGCAGCCTGCTTACCGGAACGTCGGGCGCCCTGAAAGCAGAGCGCCCGGCGCTTCGGGAACACATTCGCAGCCTAGGCAGCCCTGCAGGAGGTCCCGCAGGGATGTCTAGGCTGCGAATAGCAGCCTGCTTCCCAGAGCGTCCGGCGCCCTAAAGCAGAGCGCCCCTCACGCCGGACAGACATCGGCCAGCCCCACAAGCTCGGGGGACAGCAGGGAGGCGCAGCGCCGCCATCCCGCTGTTCCTGGACCTGGTTCGGTTTCCCCGACCTGCTTTTGGGGGGGAAATAAAGGGGAAAAAATTTCCTTTATTTCCCCCCAAAAAAACTAGGTGCGTCCTATGGGACAGAAAATACGGTAATCCATTTTGCATTACTTTCTTTAAAAAAAAAAAAAAAATATTTATTGAGATTGTAAAAACATTAAAAAGTTTCAAAGTTTAGACTTAACAAATAAGAACAAAGAATAACCTTAAAAAAGAAAAAAAACCTACAAAAATACAAAAACAGAACACATGAAAAATACAAAATAGAAAACAGTTAACAAAAAGGAAAAAAATAAAAGAAAAAAAATCAATAATTTCATATCTTATACTTCATTTACTAGTTTCCTGACCTCCTCACGCCTCCCTTTTTGTATTCCAGTTCAGATATTTAATTCAGCAAATCCTTACCCTCTGTCATTTATCTTTACTCAATATCTTAACCTATTATAACCATATGTTTATAACCACTATCAATCCATATTTACATATTCTTGATAATCTTTTTACCAATACCACTTATTTTCCATCCGACATCATTTTAACATTCCTTAATTTTACAGTATTTCTGCAAGTAGTCTTTAAATTTCTTCCAATCTTCTTCCACCAACTCTTCTCCCTGGTCACGGATTCTGCCAGTCATTTCTGCCAATTCCATGTAGTCCATCACTTTCATCTGCCATTCTTCCAGTGTGGGTAAATCCTGTGTCTTCCAATACTTTGCAATCAGTATTCTTGCTGCTGTTGTTGCATACATAAAAAAGGTTCTATCCTTCTTTGGTACCAATTGGCCGACTATGCCCAGGAGAAAGGCCTCTGGTTTCTTCAGAAAGGTATATTTAAATACCTTTTTCATTTCATTATAGATCATCTCCCAGAAAGCCTTAATCTTTGGGCACGTCCACCAAAGGTGAAAGAATGTACCTTCAGTTTCTTTACATTTCCAGCATTTATTATCGGGCAAGTGATAGATTTTTGCAAGCTTGACTGGTGTTATGTACCACCTGTATATCATTTTCATAATATTCTCTCTTAAGGCATTACATGCCGTAAATTTCATACCTGTGGTCTACAACTGTTCCCAGTCAGCAAACATAATGTTATGTCCAACATCCTGTGCCCATTTAATCATGGCAGATTTAACCGTTTCATCTTGAGTGTTCCATTTTAACAGCAAGTTATACATTCTTGAAAGTATCTTTGTATTGGGATCTAGCAATTCTGTTTCCAATTTTGATTTTTCCACCTGGAAGCCAATTTTTTTGTCCAAATTATATACCTCTCTTATTTGATAATAATGAAGCCAATCTCGCATTCTATCTTTTAATTTCTCAAAACTCTGCAATTTCAATTTATCTCCTTCTTGCTCCAAGATCTCCCAATATTTTGGCCACTTGGCATTTTGCATTACTTTCTATGGGAAAGCATGCCTTGGTTTTGAAACGCTTTGGTTTTGGAACACTTCCGGAACCTATTATGTTTGAGAACCAAGGTACCACTGTAACTCCTAAGATTTAAAACCCTGGAGGAAGAAAATCTGTCCCCCACTACAGGGGTACCTCAGGTTAAGTACTTAATTCGTTCCGGAGGTCTGTTCTTAACATGAAACTGTTCTTAACCTGAAGCACCACTTTAGCTAATGCAGCCTCCTGCTACTGCCGCACGTTTTTTGTTCTCATCCTGAAGCAAAGTTCTTAACCAGAGGTACTATTTCTGGGTTAGCGGAGTCTGTAATCTGAAGCGTATGTAACCCGAGATACCACTGTACTTTATGAAAGGGATTAAAGAAACAAAGAGCTGCTTTGGAGAAGGCCTCACCCCTTCCTTCTTACGTTCAGGAACCTCCTTCCATTTGTCTCCTCTCCATCTTTTCCTCTTTCTCCCTCCACCATCCATCTATCCCTGTCCCCATCTCCTCTCCCCTGGAACTCACCAGATTTCTCCAAGGGTCCTGGGAGGGAATGCTCAGAGGTTGTGGGGAGGGATGAGGGAGACAGCCTGACCAGGTGAACCGTCCATCTTCCTCCTTCCATCCTGGCCAGGGTTGCAGGTTCAGTCTCAGCTAGGTTTGCAGCTTCAGCTTCCTGAGGAGCGCAGAATCCAGAGCCAGTTGCAGCTTCCTGGGAGGGAGGGAAGAAGAAGCCAAGGGAGTCTCAGAGCCCCTGCAGGGATTCTCCTGCCCAAGACATTCTGCTGCCCCTGGAGAAGCACCAACTGGGCACCCTCTTCCCAATATCCTCCACCCCTTTTAAAACACCTTTGGCAATTCCTTTCACCTGCCTGTCCCACCTCCCTTCCTAAGGCTGGCATGGTATGCACATTAGTGGCCCGAGAGTAGATCCCATGGAACTTAAGAGTTAATCTGCAAAGGACTGCTCTGAATACATGGGTGGCCCTTGCATGGAGAAGAAGGAAGCGCCAGCGTTTAATGGCGGACATCCCTCCGAGCTCCGGAGGGAGTCTGCTTCGCGGGTTCGAGTCCTGCTGCTACGGCGAAGCAGGGGCCCTCAAAAATCGCAGGCGGTGAAGCCTGGGAACAAGGAGACTCGGCGGGTACCCTTGGCGCCCCCCCGAAGCCAGGAAGAAGCCTTTTTAAAGGCTTCCGAGTGGCAGCGGGTGAGTGGTGCGGTACTGAGAGTCGTCACCCAGTCCGCGGAGCGAAGCCGCATCGCCATTGACGGAGAGCGCTGATTCTTCTCTGAAAATTGGATTCAAAAGCAACTACCCGTGAGTAGGATTAAAAGACCCTATTGGACTTAAAAATAATTTAAAAGAATTGGGAACTGAGACGGGAAAGGTATAAAAGGGAAGTCTGCCTTTCCGGACTACAGAGAAAAACAAAGAGACTGTCAAGCTGTAATATAAAGAGCTGTTTTACAGTGGGACTAAGTAAATCTAACGTCAAAGTGAGAACCCCCTCTTGCCAGCAGGAGCAGAGGGAGAGGATACTTTGCCCTATTTACCTGCTAGAAAAGGGAGAGTAAAATTACATCTGCTGCCTTAAACCCTGGGACGGACTGCCTTGACAGGGGAAGCCGGCTAGAGACTGTCAATGTGTCAAATCTTTTGAAGGGACATTTGAAATCACTCTGCTAAAGGATATAAAGTTGCTGGACTGTTTCATGCATAAAATAACTTTTGAAAGAAATTGAAACTGTGGCATTTTCTGGGACATTTTAAGGAGATATTTTGTTTATCTGTGAAGTGAAACCGGAAAGTTTCTCCCCCTAGAGGAGACTTTGTTACAATTGTAAGAACTGCAAAGCCACTGGAAATTTCCCTTTCAAAACAAGTTTGTAGGTGACCTTGGCTGCATGAGAGTGTTATGGAAAAAACCACCAGGTCTGGTAGACAATACAAGACTGATATTCCACAACAGCGAAGGGTCTCAGTAACTGGTGGCGCAGGAAGTACAGGAGCAACTGCAGCTGTGCAAACAAAACCAAAAGTTATGTCTTCTGATCCAGTGGCACAAGCACTTTGCAAAATAAATGAATCTTTGGAATTCTTAATGAAACAGGGGGCAGAAACAAATAGGCGAATAGCCGAGTTCTCAGTAAAAATTGATGAGAATACTACAAGTATAAAGGATTTAGGAGAGAAAGTGAATTCCAACTCTTACTATGTGTTTGGACCTAGAGGACAACATACACGTTTACACCACCTGGTTCCTTAAAGAGGGCATTTCTTTAAATTCAAAGGCCATTTCTACAAAATGGAAGTCTTCTGATGTCAGCCCTATATAGGGAAGTTTTCGATGTTTTAAATTTTTTGGTGTTTTTGTTGGAAGCCGCCCAGAGTGGCTGAGGCAACACAGTTTTTATTTATTTATATTATTATTATTATTATTATTATTATTATTATTATTCCCTCCTAAGCGCATCCTGCTATGCATGCTGGTCAGAGACTTTGTCCCAACCCCTCCCCTTGAACGCAAGAGGGGTTCCTATTTTTACTGCTGTTCTTTAAATTTCTATACTGCCCTTCCTCCAAAGATCACAGGGCAGCTAATAATAATAATAATAATAATAATAATAATAATTTTTTATACCCCGCCCTCCCCAGCCAAGGCCGGGCTCCGAGCGGCTTACAAGCAATAATAAAAACAAGTTGAATGATTACAACTTAAAAACAAAATTAAAATACAACATTAAAATATTGAAACATTAAAATATTAAAATGTAGCCTCCTCGCAGGAGGAGAAGGAAAGAAAAAAGAGAGGGAGGGAATCAAATTGGCACCAAGCCAAAGACCAGGCGGAACAACTCTGTCTTACAGGCCCTGCGGAAATATATCAGATCCTGCAGGGCCCTGGTCTAATGAGGCAGAGCATTCCACCAGGCCGGAGCCAGAGTTGAAAAGACCCTGGCTCTGGTTGAAGCCAATCTAACTTCCTTAGGGCCCAGGACCACTAGGGTGTTGCCATTTATGGACCTTGAGGCTCTCCATGGGGCATACCGGGAGAGGCGGTCCCATAGGTACGAGGGTCCAAGGCCGTGAAGGGCTTTAAAGGTCAAAAGCAGCACCTTAAATCTGACCCTGTACTCCACCGGGAGCCGGTGCAGCTTGAAAAGCACTGGATGAATATGTTCCCATGGCAGAGACCCCATGAGGAGCCTCGCTGCAGCATTCTGCACCCGCTGGAGTTTCTGGGACAGTTTCAAGGGCAGCCCCGTGTAGAGCGAATTACAGTAGTGAAGCCTAGAGATGACTGTCGCATGGATCACTGTGGCCAGGTCAGGGCGGGAAAGGTAAGGGACCAACTGCTTGATGCGGCGAAGGTGGAAAAATGTCACCTTGGCTGTTGCTGTAACCTGCGCCTCCCTGGAAAGGGAGGCGTCAAGGATTACACCCAAACTCTTAACGGAAGGCAATGGCACTAATTGGGCCCCCACAAGAGAAGGGAGTTGGTCCCTCATCCCCATGTCATCCCGACCCAGCCATAGGACCTCTGTCTTCGAAGAATTTAGTTTCAATCGGCTCCCACAAAACCATCCAGCCACAGCTTCCAAGCATCTGGTCAGTGTGTCGGTGTGGCCGAGACGGTGTGGCCATCCATCAGCAGATAGAGCTGAGTGTCATCAGCATATTGGTGACAGCCCAGCCCAAAGCTCCGGATAATCTGGGCAAGGGGGCGCATAAAGATGTTTAAAAGCATCGGGGAGAGAATTGTGCCCTGTGGCACTCCACACACCAAGGAGTGGTGCGACGACATTTCCCTCCCTAGTGCCACCCTCTGTCCCCGACCAGAGATAAAAGAGCACAGCCAGTTACGGGCTATGCCCTGTATCCCCACGTCTGCGAGGCGGTGGTCCAGAAGATCATAATCGACCATGTCAAAGGCAAAGATAATGATCGACCATGACAAATCTAGAAGGATCACCAGTCCTGACCCGCCTCGATCCAGTTGTCTACGGAGATCGTCTGTTAGGGCAACCAGAGCCGTCTCGGTCCCAAAACCAGGACGGAAACCGGACTGAAATGGATCTACAGCCGATGTTTCCTCCAGAAACCAACCAAGCTGTTCGGCAACCGCTCTCTCAATTACCTTACCCAAGAGAAAAACACAGAGATGCATAGCAGAGTAAGAAATAAAAACAACACCCCCCCAACTCAGTTGTAAAGTCCAAAGATTGTTTAATAAGCCAAACCCCTGGGAGAAGAGCAATGCTTTCGCCTGTTGCCTAAAGATAAGGTCCTCCTCCGAGGGGTCTTCTGCTGGGGTATAGATACTAAATTTAAATTACAGTGGTACCTTGGGTTAAATACTTAATTCGTTCTGGAGGTCCGTTCTTAACGTGAAACTGTTCTTAACCTGAAGCACCACTTTAGCTAATGGGACCACCCGCCACCGCGCTGCTGCTGCGTGATTTCTGTTCTGATCCTGAAGCAAAGTTCTTAACCCGAGGTACTATTTCTGAGTTAGCAGAGTCTGTAACCTGAAGCGTATGTAACCCGAGGTAGCACTGTAATACTATTAAGGCGATCCTGGCCAGCAATGCCCACCCCTCTCCCCCCTCCTTCCCTGCAACTCCCTTTGTACCAGATCCCTGCAGGAGGAAGCTTCTCCCCCCCCCTCCCCTTCAAGCCCCCTTTAAGAAAACAGCTCCCTTCCCTCCCTTCTCTTCTCCCCGTCCGGGGGCTTCTCATCCTGGACCCCCTCGCAAAGCCCCTTCCCTCCTTCCCTGCCATTGGCTTTGCACTCACCCCACATCCTGGGCAGTGGGGCGGGAATGGGAGCCCCCGCGTGGGAGGCAGGGCGTGAGGGCGCTTAATTAGGAGGCTTAATTAGGAAGAAGCCCCCTCCTCCGCACAATGCAGCCCCCCTTCCCGCCTCCTCCCCTCCCTCCTTTGCCAGCTCCAATTTTATCTCTGCTGGTGAAGCCGGAAGTGGAGGCAACTCAGAGGAGGAAGGAGAAGCTTCTCCCCACGTTCAGCCTCTTGTCTGTTATTTGATAACTGGGGGAAGGAAAACCTTGTAGCACCCAACCAATGGGAAGAGGAGGGAGGGAACGTGTGCATAGGGAATATAAGATCATACTTTGCCCCAGCTGGACTGTGCCTGCTTTGGCTCCCAGTTCCTGCAAGAATATATTGTCCTCACTAAGGGCTTGCCGATCAGAAGGTTGGCTGTTCGAATCCCCGCGAAGGGGTGAGCTCCCATTGCTCTGTCTCTGCTCCTGCCAACCTAGCAGTTCGAAATCACATCAAACTGCAAGTAGATAAATAGGTACCTGTTGTAAACAAAATCTGCCCTTATTCCCTTATGGGGGTCACAAGAGCCCTTATAGAGTCCTTTGCCGGTTCTCCATCAGTTGGAGAAAATCAAAGAAGCCAACCAGAGAATATTGAGAAGCAAAGCAGCTAGTAAGCCTGATCTTTATTGAACTGTTGCAACAGGTTGCTCCCCTCACAGGCAGGAGAAAGGAGGAGGACCCCGGACAAAGGTGTGCCTGCCATTACATAGAATTTTTAAATTCCCTGCCCTGGAGCTCAAGACCACCCCTCCATACATCATACATACATCACAGAAGGGGTGTAACCCAAGACCACCCCCCACCAACATCATACTTACACCACAGAAAAGGTGGTCTACAACAGAACTTTGAATGTTGTTGTTTTTCCTGTCTGCCAGGTTATGTGATAATGTCTTATCTGATTGCCTTTCCTGGTAGTCTGGCCATTCCTTTGAGACGGTGATTACCCAATTCCTGAGACAATGGGAAGGCCCCTCACCCCTCCCTCCTTGCAGAGAATACATTTCGTCAGTTTGGGAGTCAAAATGGTTTCAGGACAGTCTTCCCGTGCTGCTCCAGACACGTGGTCCACGTATCTATGTACGTGTTTGGTTGGTACATTTATGAACATCTATTATATATAAAAGGGACACGGGTGGCGCTGTGGGTAAAACCTCAGCGCCTAGGACTTGCCAATCGCATGGTCGGCAGTTCGAATCCCCGCGGCGGGCTGAGCTCCCGTCGTTTGGTCCCAGCTCCTGCCCACCTAGCAGTTTGAAAGCACCCTTAAGTACAAGTAGATAAATAGGTACCGCTTTCTAGTGGGAAGGTAAATGGCGTTTCCGTGTGCTGCTCTGGTGCCAGTTCGCCACAGCAGCTTCGTCACGCTGGCCATGTGACCCGGAAGTGTCTGCGGACAGCGCTGGCTCCCGGCCTCTAGAGTGAGATGAGCGCACAACCCTAGAGTCTGTCAAGACTGGCCTGTACGGGCAGGGGCACCTTTACCTTTACCTATTATATATAAAAGGCCTTAAATTTTTTTATTACATAACACTCCAGCGGGAAGGTGAACGGCGTTTCCATGCACTGCTCCGGATCGCCAGATGCGGCTTAGTCATGCTGGCCAGATGACCTGGAAACTGTAAGCCGGCTCCCTCGGCCAGTAAAGTGAGATGAGCACCGCAACCCTAGAGTTGTCTGCGACTGGACCTAATGGTCAGGGGTCCCTTTACCTTTATGATTCTTAGTACAGTGGTACCCCGCAAGACGAACGCCTCGCAAGACGGAAAACCCGCTAGACGAAAGGGTCTTCCGTTTTGGAGGCGCTTCGCAAAACGAATTTCCCTATGGGCTTGCTTCGCAAGACGACAGCCCATAGGGAAATCTCAGGGACAGCGGGGAAGCGCAGCGCGTCTTCCCCAGTCCTCGGACCTCCTCCGAAGCCTGGTGGCGGGGCGGGGACACCTCCTCCCGCCGCCGCCGGGCTTCGGAAGGCTCCTCCGAAGCCGGGCGGCGGGGTGGGAACACCTCCCGCCGCCACCCGGCTTCGGAACGGTGCTCCGAAGCCGGGCGGGGGGGAGGGGACACCTCCCGCCGCCGCCCGGCTTCGGAACGGTGCTCCGAAGCCGGGCGGGGGGGAGGGGACACCTCCCGCCGCCGCCCGGCTTCGGAACGGTGCTCCGAAGCCGGGCGGGGGGGAGGGGACACCTCCCGCCGCCGCCCGGCTTCGGAACGGTGCTCCGAAGCCGGGCGGGGGGGAGGGGACACCTTCTGAAGGCGGGCGGGGGGGCGAAAGTCTTTGCTCCCCCCTGTCTGCCTGTCCCGGAGGGCTTTTGAAGGCAGGGGGGGGAGCAAAGACTTTCGCCCCCCGCCCGCCTTCAGAAGAGGTCCAGGACCTCTTCTGAAGGCTGGCGGGGGGCAAAAGTCTTTGTCCCCCCTGCCTGCCTTCCCAGGGGCTTTTAAATCGCCCCGGACAGCGGAGAAGTCCTCCGCTGTCCCGGGGCGATTTTAAAATGCCGCCCGCCAGCATTTTAAGATCGCCCGGACAGCGGAGAAGTCCTCCGCTGTCCCGGGGTTTTTTAAAATGCTGGGGGTGGGAAGAAAAGACCTTGTCCCCCCCCCCCCAGCCTTCAGAAGAGGTCCGGGGACAGACTGTCCCCGGACCTGGTCTGAAGGCGGTTTCCCTAGGAACGCATTAATTGATTTTCAATGCATTCCTATGGGAAACCGTGCATCGCAAGACGAAAAACTCGCAAGACGAAGAGACTTGCGGAACGAATTAATTTCGTCTTGCAAGGCACCACTGTAGATACAATAAAATACCTAGAATGAGACCAGATAAAAAGGCAGCCCTGCTCTTGGTGGATGCGGAGAAAGCATTTGATGTTTCAGGGGCATTCATGCAAAAAACTTTGGAAATGACGAGTTTGGGTGAGAAAATATGTAGTGGCATAAAAGCGAGTTATAATTCCCAAAAGGTCAGACTAATTATCAATGGTGAAATATCAGAAGATTTTAATATCTCTAAGGGAACAAGACAGGTCTGCCCTCTTTCTCCTCTCCTCTTTATCACACTTCTGGAAGTATATTTTAAAGCAATAAGAGAAGACCCTAGAATACAAGGAATTAAAGTTGGACAAAGGGCCTATAAGGTCAGAGCCTAAGCAGACAATCTAATAATTACAACAGAAAACCCTCTACAGCAGCAGTTCTCAACCTGTGGGTCCCCAGATGTTGTTGGACTACAACTCCCATCATCCCTGAGCTCTGGCCTTGCTAGCTAGGGGTGATGGGAGTTGTAGTTCAGCAACATCTGGGGACCCACAGGTTGAAAAAGGCTGCTCTGGGAAACCCAGGCAGATGGGCGGGGTACAAATAATAAATTATTGTTGTTATTATTACTATTATTTATTATTATTATTATTATTATTATTATTATTATTATTATTGTAGTAATGTTGGAAAAAACAAGGCCAAGAATAAAATACAAAACTCAGACTTAAAAGAAAGGGGAGGCTTTTCCCTTCCAGATCTCAAAATTTACTATGAAGCAGCTTGTCTTACTCGGATTCGAGATTGGATTAAATTGGAGAAAGAAGAGGCAATAGAACTGGAAGGACATGACAACAGATTTGGTTGGCATGCATATTTGTGGTATGGGAAAACAAAAGTACACAAAGGACTCCACAATACAATAATAAGTTTTTAATAAAGGTATGAGGAAAATACAAAAAATTATTGGAACCCCAAACTCCATGGTGGCTATCACCCATTGAAGCACTATCACTTAACACATCAACAATGGAAGGAATACGGCCAACATACAGAGAATTACTAATAGAACAAGAAGGAAAGTTAAAATTGAAAGACTATGATGAGATATAGGAATATTTAGTGATGGTGATGAATATTTGTTGTAAGAAAGAAAATCAATAAAAATTATTATAATAAAAGGAAAGGAAAGGAAAAAGAAAGGCGTTTGGACAATTATCACGATTCAAAATTAATAAAGAAAAAACAAAACTCCTGGTAAAATAATTAGATATACAAGAAAAAGTAAAGTTAGAAATAGACTTAAAATTACAGAGCAAAGTATTTAGGAATTTGGATAACCATGAAAAACATTAATTTATAGAAAGACAATTATATTAAGGTATGGAGCAAAATTAGGAAAGACTTAGAAATCTGGAGTAAATTAAAACTCACGTTGTGGGGAAGAATTTCTACAATCAAGATGGTAGTTTTACCAAAAATGCAGTTCCTTTTTCAATCAATTCCGGTTCTTAATGGCTTAAATTGTTTTAAGGAATGGCACAGGTATTTGGCGAAATACATTTGGCAGGGCAAAAAAAAACACCAGAATTAAATTTAAACTATTAACAGTAACCAAAAACAAAGGAGGGTTTGGAATGCCAGATTTTAGGATCTACTATGAAGTTGTCTGCCTGGGGGCCACCAGGTGGCGCGTTGGAAGATGGCCGACAATAACATCTCTCTGGCCCATACGAGGTAAATAAGGGGCTGCTATGGGAAGTATGCAGTCTTCCTACCCCCCCAGGAGACGGGGGGCACTGCCTTGCCAGCGGTGTTCACAATGCACCCCCTGATCCGAGAGATGGGGCTGCCGAACACTTGGCACGAGCCCTCGGTGAAGTCAGATCTTCCTGACGCCGATTCCAATTAGCGCGTGCTGGTTAGCTTCAGCTCGGAATTATAATTGGAAACATACGATTGGAATGAAGCTGAAGCACATATATCAAGTAATGTTCGAGAGATAAGAGTGCTGATTAATGGATCTCTGTGACCAGGAGTGACAGATGGATAAGTAAATCTTCTGATGAATCACCACTAGGAGACTGTATGTTTGGAATGAAGGGGGGGGGGTGTGTGTGGAGGAAAAAACTTTTTTTTCTTTGCACGATGTGATATTAATAACCCTTCACCCCAGATAGAAATAAGATTGTTGCGTTTTTATTAATCACAAGCAGGAATTCAAGAACTGTGTGGGATGGATTATAACAGGAGAGAGGATTGGTGAACGGTGAGAAAGAGGAAAATTTTCATGACGCAGTTAAAAAATGGCGTCTCGCCAAGACAGGCTTGCCGGAGAAAGAAGGACAGGGGGAGGAGAATCAGGATTATTCAAAAGAGAAGGAATGTTGGAATGCAAACTTGACCTGACAGAGCCTCCTGACTCATTTGATTTATTTGGCAAGCCTGAGAAAAGTAAAGGACAGACCGAAGATTAATTTTTTTTATGGAAGCGCTGAACAGAGGGTGTCCCTGAGTGATATGATCTTTGGACAGTACAAAACCCACACAAAGGATGCCTGTTTTCAATCTGCTTGTGAAAATTATCAGAGATCACAAAGAAAGGAATATACGATAACAACAAGAAGAGAAAGAAAGTAATTAAAGGACTATCTGGATTGAACTGGATAGAACTGTCTAATTAAAGCAGTAATATAAGTGATGTTTGGACTCGTTCGGAGTTTTGGACTCGTGCGGAGCTTGATGTATGGGTACCCCCAACAAAATTTAAAATTTGGCTGTATAATTTGAAACTAATGTGATTTGGATAATGTGATGTGATTGGCCTGTTAATAAAAATTATTTTTTTTTTAAAAAGAGAAGTTGCCGGCCTGGTCTAGCTCAAGGAATGGATGATCTTGAAGAATACTAAATTATTGGATATTGAGGGCTGGGATAATATAGTGGGGTGGCACGGCTACCCGGGTTACAATAAAGCAAAAATCCACAAGGGATTCCTAAATCACATTATTAGGAAAGCCTTTTATGAAGTTTGGGAAAGCAACAAAAAAATATTAGAACCAAAAACCCGATGGTGGTTGTCACCAATGGAGGCAGAGGCAGTAAAAAGAAAAAATATGGATTCAAATTGGTTGATGTATAAAGATCTTTTAGAGGAAGTAAATAGTAGATTACAAATGAAAAAAATATGAAATAAGACATACAGGAAAAGGCTGGTTTCAATACCATCAATTAAATCCAATTTTTGAGGAAGACAAGAATGTAAATGGATTTGATACAAAATTATCCGAAATAGACAAAAAAATGATTATAAATGATGATAAAAATTTATCCAAAATGTATAAACTATTATTAAATTGGCACTTAAGAGACAAAGAGTTTAAAGATGTCATGGTCAAATGGGCACAAGATATCGGTCATTCAATTGATTTAGAAAAATGGGAAAACTTATAGAAAAGAAGAAGAGGAGGAGTTTGGATTTGATATCCCGCCTTTCACTCCCCTTCAGTACTCTCAAAGCGGCTAACAATCTCCTTTCCCTTCCTCCCCCACAACAAACACTCTGTGAGGTGAGTGGGGCTGAGAGACTTCAAAGAAGTGTGACTAGCCCAAGGTCACCCAGCAGCTGCATGTGGAGGAGCGGAGACGCGAACCAGGTTCCCCAGATTACGAGACTACCGCTCTTAACCACTACACCACACCACACCACACCACATAAGATTTACAGCATGTTATACAATAAAATAATTTTTTTTAAAAATGATGTACAGATGGTATCTTAAACCCTCGAAATTGGCTAAAATGTACCAAAACACCAGTGGAAAGTGTTGGAGGTGCAAACTTAAAGAAGTGAATGTCTTCCATATGTGGTGGACGTGCCCTAAAATTAAATAATTTTGAGATACCATTAATGAAGAATTAATTAAAATGTTAAGACATACTTTCTCCAAAAAACCAGAAAGGTTTTTTTGGGCCTATTAACAACAGACATCCCAAAAGAAACCAAAATAATATTTTTGTATGCAGTAACGGCGGCCAGGATAGTAATGGCTAAAAATTGGAAAAGTAACATAACACCAACAAAAGAAGAAAGAGTTCTTAAATTGTCAGGATATCTTGAATTGGCCAGACTTACAGGTTTAATAAGAAGTTATTCTAATGAGAAAATAAGGAGAGAGTGGAAAGTCTTTATAAATTATACGAAGAGAACCGATTTCCAGATTCATACTTGGCTTAGTTTAGAATAAAAATGTCACAGGTAATTAGAATAATTCTCCAAAAAATTAATCATTACAGACAACCAGTGATATGAAGAATAAAGAGCCACATGGAGTTAGTTAGAAGTCATTCCCCCCCCTTTCTTTTTCTTTTTTGGTGTTTTTCGTTCTTTTTCCTTTTTTGGAGAGAATATAATGTTTTGTATTTTTGATTGCATATTATGTTTAGATCCTTGTAATTTAGTTTTTGCATTTTCTTCTGTTTTCTATTGTTTGTTCGTTTTATTCAATGCTTGTTTGTGTGATGTAGAAGTATAAATTAAAAAAGAAAAAAAGAGGGTCACCAAATAGCATGGCCCCCCATTTCAGTTTGAGGACTATCCCTGCCTCTGGGTCTGGTGTCATTTGGATGGATACTGGAATCAGCAAGGGAGACCCACATGACCCGAAGGTGCCGCTATGGAATGCCAGGTCAATGATTCATATGACCACTGCCATCCATGACTTGATTGTGGATGGAGAACTTGACCTGGCATGTTTAACAGAGACCTGGTGGGATGAAGCAGGTGGACCTGTCCTTGCCACTGCTTGTCCATCAGGTTTCTCTTACGCACAGCAACCCAAGTCATGTGGGCAGGGGAGGGGTGTGATTTGCAGTGATTTGTAGGAAGTCATTAATTTGCACCAGGCGTCCTATTGGGAAGACCCAGTTCTCTGAGTGAATGTTCTTGAAGTTGGACAATAGGGGCAGTACAGGATTCCTTTTGGTGTACCGACCACCCCGCTGCACCAAGGATTCCCTGCCCAAGCTGCTTCAGGTCGTGGCAGATGTTCTCCTGGAGACACCTAATTTGGTTGTCCTGGGGGATTTTAACATTCACGCCGACACAACCTTACAAGGGGCCGATTGGGACTTTGTGGAAAGCATGGCCTCCATGGGCTGTCCCTAAATAAGTTTGGCCCAACTTATAGTCGCAGAAATGCCTTAGACCTGGTTTTTCTCCTCTATGGATGTTGGTGATCTGACACTAAGTAAAAGCGAAACTAAATAAGTGCCATGTTCAGATCACTTCCTGGTGCAACTGGACTTCTCCACAACCCTTCCCCTCTGCAGGGATGTGGGTTCGATTTGGATGGTCCGCCACCACCACTTAATGGATCCAAATGGTTTCCAGAGAGTGGCAGGGGATGTTTTATCCCATGTTGATGGCCTTTCAGCTGATTCCTTGGTGGCCTGTTGGAATGTGGAGTTAACCAGGGCTATTGAGTATCTGGCTCCAAAAAGCCCACTCCGATTGCATGGAGTGCAACCATCCCATGGTTTTCCAAGGATCTGAGGGCAACGAGATGGGTAGAGCGCCAGTGGCAGAAACCTCATTCTGAATCTGACCGGACACGGGTTAGAGCTCAACGTTGAGCCTACCAAATGGCGATACTGAAGGTGAAGAAAACCTTCTTCACCCCCTCTATTGCATCTGCAGAAAACAGCAGCAGGAGACTCTTTCAGGTGGTTTGCAATTTAATGGAACCATCTCTCCAATGGTGCCCGGTACAGGCCACATGATCTCCTGCAATGATTTTGCAAAGTTTTTTGCAAATAAAGTCGCTCAGATTAAGAGAGGTAGACTCCCCCGTGGGAGCAGGGCGGGGGCTGGTGAGTGCTAGAGTCCTGTCTAGTAAAGTTGCGTGGGATCAATTCCAATCTGTTATGTCCGAGGATGTGGACAGGCTGCTTAGATGAGTGAAACCAACCACCTGTCTCCTTGATCCTTGCCCATCCTGGCTCATAAAATCTAGCCGGGAAGGGCTGGGCGATGGGCTCCATGGGGTGGTGAATGCTTCTCTCTGTGAGGGAGCCTTCCCAGACACACTGAAAGAGGCAGTTACAGTGGTACCTCAGGTTAAGAACTTAATTCGTTCTGGAGATCTGTTCTTAACGTGAAACTGTTCTTAACCTGAAGCACCACTTTAGCTAATCGGGCCTCCTGCTGCCGCTGTACAATTTCTGTTCTCATCCTGAAGCAAAGTTCTTAACCCAAGGTAATATTTCTGGGTTAGCGAAGTCTGTAACCTGAAGCGTATGTAATCCGAGGCACCACTGTATTAAACTGCTTTAAAAAAAATCTTTAGACCCAGCCAATACAGCCAACTATCGCCCAGTCTCAAATCTTCCATTCTTTGGCAAGGTGCATGAGTGGGTGGTTGTTGAACAACTCCAGGGACGCCTGGAAGATGTGGACCATTTGGATCCCTTCCAGTTGGGATTCAGGCCTCATCATGGGACTGAAACTGACCTGGACACGATAATTTCCGGCGGGCTAGGGACCAAGGTGAGAGCTATTTCCTAGATCTGCTGGATCTTTCAGAGGCTTTTGACACCATTGGCCATAACATCCTTCTGGATCAACTAGAGGGGCTGGGAGCTGGAGGAACTGTTATACACTGGGGCTTGTTCAGAAAGTGGTGTTGGGGGATGAGTGTTCAGACCCCTGAGCTCTCACTTGTGGGGTGCCTCAGGGTTCCGTCCTCTCCCCATGCTTTTCAGATTTCTACATGAAGCCGCTGGGAGAGATCAGGGGGTTTGGGCTGGATGTTCATCAGTATGCGGATACCCAGCTCTACCTCTCTTTCAAATCAGAACCAGTGAAGATGATGAAGGTCCTGTGTGAGTGTCTGGAGGTGGTTGGAGGATGGATGGCAGCTAACATATTAAAGTTGAATGCTGACAAGGTAGATGTCCTTTTTGGGAGACAGGAGGCAGGCAGGTGTGGAGAACTCCCTGGTCCTGAATGGGGTAACTGTGCCCCTAAAGGACCAGGTGCACAGCCTGGCGGTCATTTTGGATTTGCAGCTGTCAATGGAAGCGCAGGTCAATTCTGTGTCCAGGGCAGCTGTTTACCAGCTCAATCTGGTACGCAGGCTAAGACCCTATCTGCCCTTAGACTGTATTGCCAGAGTAGTGTATGCTCCAGTTATCTCCTGTTTGGACTACTGCAATGCGCTCTACGTGGGGCTACCTGTGTAAGTGGTCCCGAAACTGCAACTAATCCAGAATGCGGCGGCTAGACTGGTGACAGGAGGAGAGTCTCCACCCCCATCGTTCTGCCTGGACATGGAGGTCCAGTACCAAGAGCCTTCTGGAGGTTGCCTCACTGCGAGAAGTGAAGTTACAGGGAACCATGCAGAAGGCCTTCTCGGTAGTGGTGCCCTCCCTGTGGAATACCCTCCCACCAGATGTCAAAGGAAAAAACAGCCACCAGGCTTTAAAAGACATCTGAAGGCTGCCCTGTTTAGGGAAGCTTTTAATATCTGAAGGACTATTGTATTTCAATATTTTGTTGGAAGCCACCAAGAGTGGCTCTGCCGCAGGGGAAAGCCAGCCAGATGGGTGTGGCATAAATTATTGTTATTATTGTTGCTGTTGCTATTATTATTATTGAAAACAAACACTGCCAAATTCTTTTCTGTACATCCAAAGACTTGACAGTAATCTTCACTTCCCAGGAAATCTGGTAAAACCTGAGTGGAAAACTCCATACATTTATATGGTTTCCCGCCTGTGTGAATTTTCTTATGGATAGTAAGGTCTTCACTCCCTCTGAAGCTCTTTCCACGTTTCATAAATCTGGCTTTCCCCATGTGAGTCAGCGGATGTTTCCTAAGGTTCCATATTGACTTAAGCTTCTCCACTGTGGGAGTTCGCCAATGTAATGTAAGTTTATCCTTCCTGTTGAAGCTCTTCCCACATTCAATACATTCCAATGGTTTCTCCCCTGTATGAGTTAGTTGGTGTATTCTAAGTGCTCTACTTTTGCTGCAGCTCCTTCCACATGCCATACATTAAAATGGTTTCTTCCCCATGTGTTAGTTGGTGTCTTATAAGTTGTCGATATGGACTGAAGCTCTTTCCACATTCTTTCCACATTCAGTACATTTAAATGGCTTCTCCGGTGTGAGTTCGTTGATGTTTCCTAAAGTGTCCATTTTGACTGAAGCTCCTTCCACATTCAATACATTTAAATGGTTTCTCCCCCCGTGTGAGTTTGTTGGTGTATTCTAAGTGTTCCATTTCGACTGAAGCTCTTTCCACATTCTATCCATTTAAATGGTTTCTCCCCCATGTGAGTTCGTTGGTGTCTTTTAAGGTGTCCATATCGACTGAAGCTCTTTCCACATTCAATACATTTAAATGGTTTCTCCCCAGTCTGAGTTCATTGGTGTAATCTAAGGTGTTCACTTCTACTAAAGCTATTTCCACATTCAATACATTTAAATGGTTTCTCCCCCGTGTGAGTTCGTTGATGTCTTTTAAGGTGTACATATTGACTAAAACGTTTTCCACATTCAATACATTCAAATGGTTTCTCCCCCGTGTGAGTTCGTTGGTGTATTCTAAGTGTTCCATTTTGACTGAAGCTCTTCCCCCTTTCAATACATTTAAATGGTTTCTCCCCTGTGTGAGTTCGTTGGTGTATTCTAAGTGTTCCATTTCGACTGAAGCTCTTTCCACATTCAATACATTCAAATGGTGTCTCCCCTATGTGAGTTCGTTGGTGTATTCTAAGTGTTCCATTTTGACTGAAGCTCTTCCCCCTTTCAATACATTTAAATGGTTTCTCCCCCGTGTGAGTTCGTTGATGTCTTCTAAGTTTTCCATTTTGACTGAAGCACTTTCCACATTCAATACATTTAAATGGTGTCTCCCCGTGTGAGTTTGTTGATATTGTCTAAGGTTTCCACTATCATTGAAGCTCTTTCCACATTTAATACATTTAAATGGTTTCTCCCCCGTGTGAGTTTGTTGGTGTATTCTAAGTGTTCCATTTCGACTGAAGCTCTTTCCACATTCAATACATTTAAATGGTTTCTCCCCCATGTGAGTTCGTTGGTGTCTTCTAAGGTTTCCATATCGACTGAAGCTCTTTCCACATTCAATACATTTAAATGGTTTCTCCCCAGTGTGAGTTCATTGGTGTAATCTAAGTGTTCCATTTTGACAGAAGCACTTTCCACATTCAATACATTTAAATGGTTTCTCCCCCGTGTGAGTTCGTTGGTGCAATCTAAGTGTTCCATTTTGACTGAAGCACTTTCCACATTCAATACATATAAATGGTTTCTCCCCCGTGTGAGTTCGTTGATGTTTTCTAAGGTGTACATATTGACTAAAGCGCTTTCCACATTCAATACATTCAAATGGTTTCTCCCCCGTGTGAGTTCGTTGGTGCAATCTAAGTGTTCCATTTTGACTGAAGCACTTTCCACATTCAATACATTTAAATGGTTTCTCCCCAGTGTGAGTTCGTTGATGTTTTCTAAGGTGTACATATTGACTAAAGCGCTTTCCACATTCAATACATTTAAATGGTTTCTCCCCCGTGTGAGTTCGTTGATGTTGTCTAAGGTTTCCACTATCATTGAAGCTCTTTCCACATTCAATACATTGAAATGGTTTCTCCCCCATGTGAGTTCGTTGGTGTCTTCTAAGGCTTCCATATCGACTGAAGCTCTTTCCACATTCAATACATTTAAATGGTTTCTCCCCCGTGTGAGTTCGTTGGTGCAATCTAAGTGTTCCATTTTGACTGAAGCACTTTCCACATTCAATACATTTAAATGGTTTCTCCCCCGTGTGAGTTCCTTCGTGTATTCTAAGGTGTTCATTTCTACTAAAGCTATTTCCACATTCAATACATTTAAATGGTTTCTCCCCCGTGTGAGTTCGTTGATGTCTTCTAAGGTCTCCACTTCCACTGAAGCTCTTTCCACATTCAATACATTCAAATGGTTTCTCCCCTGTGTGAGTTCGTTGGTGCAATCTAAGTGTTCCATTTTGACTGAAGCACTTTCCACATTCAATACATTTAAATGGTTTCTCCCCCGTGTGAGTTCCTTCGTGTATTCTAAGGTGTTCATTTCTACTAAAGCTATTTCCACATTCAATACATTTAAATGGTTTCTCCCCCGTGTGAGTTCGTTGATGTCTTCTAAGGTCTCCACTTCCACTGAAGCTCTTTCCACATTCAATACATTCAAATGGTTTCTCCCCCGTGTGAGTTCGTTGATGTTTTCTAAGGTCTCCACTTCCACTGAAGCTCTTTCCACATTCAATACATTTAAATGGTTTCTCCCCTGTGTGAGTTCGTTGATGTCTTCTAAGTTTTCCATTTTGACTGAAGCACTTTCCACATTCAATACATTTAAATGGTGTCTCCCCCGTGTGAGTTTGTTGATGTTGTCTAAGGTTTCTACTATCATTGAAGCTCTTTCCACATTCAATACATTCAAATGGTTTCTCCCCCATGTGAGTTCGTTGGTGTCTTCTAAGGTTTCCATATCGACTGAAGCTCTTTCCACATTCAATACATTTAAATGGTTTCTCCCCCGTGTGAGTTCGTTGGTGCAATCTAAGTGTTCCATTTTGACTGAAGCACTTTCCACATTCAATACATTTAAATGGTTTCTCCCCCGTGTGAGTTCCTTCGTGTATTCTAAGGTGTTCATTTCGACTAAAGCTATTTCCACATTCAATACATTTAAATGGTTTCTCCCCCGTGTGAGTTCGTTGATGTCTTCTAAGGTCTCCACTTCCACTGAAGCTCTTTCCACATTCAATACATTCAAATGGTTTCTCCCCCGTGTGAGTTTGTTGATGTTTTCTAAGGTCTCCACTTCCACTGAAGCTCTTTCCACATTCAATACATTTAAATGGTTTCTCCCCTGTGTGAGTTCGTTGATGTCTTCTAAGTTTTCCATTTTGACTGAAGCACTTTCCACATTCAATACATTTAAATGGTGTCTCCCCCGTGTGAGTTTGTTGATGTTGTCTAAGGTTTCTACTATCATTGAAGCTCTTTCCACATTCAATACATTCAAATGGTTTATCCCCTGTGTGAGTTCGTTGATGTTTTCTAAGTGTTCCATTGTCCCTGAAGCTCTTTCGATAGTCAGTACATTTACACGGTTTCTCCCCTGTGTGAATTCGTTGATGTGTCCTCAGTCTTCCACTGTGACTAAAGAACATCCCACATTCCATGCATTTAAACTGTTTCTTTGTTCTTCCCAATGAATTCACAGATGGCTCCATAGAATTCTGGCCATCGTCTTCCTCACCTGTTTGGGAGTGGGGGAGGGGGAAGAGAATCCTGTTAAGACTTTCAGGAAAGACAGGAAAGGAACTGAACACATTTCAATCCCAGTATGCACCTTCTCTTATTTTAACACTATCTCATTTCTCCATTGTCCTCTCTATGTTCCAAAGTTTTAGGAATGCAGTTGAGATAATTGCAAGAACAACACATGATCACTCCATTCACACTTAATAAACTGCATTATTTTATAATCGATGGTGGAATTGGCTTCTTAGACACATCTCTGTATTTCTCTTTCTCCAGGGAGGAAATGATCACAGGCTCAAGTAGCACTCTCTCCTATGACTAAGAAGTAAAATTTTTTGTTACTATGCCACATGTAACTGTTAAAATATTGCAATATATTAGAACAGGCACCCCCAAACTTGGCCCTCCAGATGTTTTGGGACTACAATTCCCATCATCCCTGAACACTGGTCCTGTTAGCTACAGATGATGGGAGTTGTAGTCCCAAAAACATCTTGAAGGCCAAGTTTGGGGATCCCTGTATTAGAATATAAGAAGAGCCTGCTCATTTGGGCAAAGGCCCACGTAGTCCAGCATCCTGTTCTCACAGTTGTCAACTAAATGCCTGCGGGAAACCAGCAAGCAGGATTTGAGTACAAGAGCCCTCTGCCTTCCTCTGCTTTCAGTCTAATCCTCTTTTTCAAGCTATCCAAGTTGTTGGCCATCACTCCTGTAGGATGGAAGTCGATAGAAGTCCATTTAGAGTATTGCTCATATCTTGGGCAATAGAATGAAAGGTGTTTTAGCAGAAAAAATTCATGACAAGCAGGCCTGCTTTCTACGAGGACGTCAGATGAAGGAATATAATTGATATTATTGAATATTTGGAAGTAAGAAGTGAGAAAAAAGCGGTCTTAATGTTTATTGATGCTGAAAAGGCTTTTGATAATGTTTCATGGGCTTTTATGAAAAAGATAAAAGAAAAAATGAATTTTGGGGAAGCATTTGGGAGAGGAATTGATGCAATTTATTTTTACCAACAGTCTATGCTGATTGTTAATAAGGTTATAAAAGAAAAGTGTAAAATAACAAAGGGGACAAGACAAGGATATCCCCTATCACCATTATTATTTATTTTGGTATTAGAGGCCCTGGTGAGAGAGAAAAAGTGGAGAAATTAATTACAGGAATAACAGTAGAAAATAAAGCATATAAATTAAAAGCTTCTACAGTTCACCTTGTAATTACAGTAAAGAATCCCAAAAATACTCCACCGAATGTGGTAGAAAAGATACGGGACTTCGGGCAGGCCGGAGGCTTTAAACTAAACAAGAATAAGACTACGTTTTTGGTAAAAAGCACAATGGAGCAAGGCCAAAAGGAATTACAACAGAAAACAGAATTAGTTATTGTCAGAGCTGCTTCCAGATCCTAGCTCACAGAGGATCACGCTAGCCAGCGATCATTAAACAAAAGTCTTTATTGAGTTACAGTTTCCATTCTCAAGCTGCTGCGTGCAACTCTACGTCTCATGGTTAGATCGGCGAAGCTCCATCTGAGTCTCCGCCCCCTGTACACCAGTTTAAGATTCTAGCCTTACTCCACCTCTTCCGTCTCTCCTTTCTCCTCTGGGTCCTGCTACCCCCCGGGGTCCCTTCCTTCCTGGATTCTTCTGACGCTGACGTTGACCCCCCTGACTCCTCCCCGTCTTTTCGGCGGGCTTTGGGACCTGGCTCCCTATCCGGGCTGCCAACTGCACCGCCCTCCTGTACATTTGAACTTGGCGCACGCGCCCAGCCTTCAACCTTCCTCTCGACCGTTTCCTCGCTCCCCGATGGAGGCGTGGCCAATCCTGACTCATGTCCTCCCACTGGCAGTGCGCCGCCTGATCCCGATGCCTGGGACTCCTCCCCCCTACTGCACTCTGGTGTGGACGCTGGTCCTGATTTCCAACTGCTTCTCTCTGAGTCCCCTCTGGCCCCTTCTTCCTGGGGTGTCCCCCTCGGCACCCCCCTTGCTCTGACCATGGGAGCCCCTTTCTGTGAATCTTCCGATTCGCTGGAAAGACTCAGAGACCTCGGACCGCTGTCATCGCTAACATTACCTTCGGACTCCTCCCCCTCGCTCTCTATTTCCTCCCTTTCCTGTGCCTCTGTTCCGGAACCCCTGACATCCATCCCCCCCTCGAAGCCCCCCTTCCCCCCTCCCCTCCTTCAGGTGTGGGTACTGGGTGCTCCGTCGTTGTGGGGGTGAGTGCCGGATACAGTTCGTCCCCCGTGGCGTGCATCCAGCCGGATAAGTCCGGCTCGTCCTCCGTGCTCTCGCCGACCTCGATTTCCTCTGCTTCCATCTCTTTGCCGCTGTGCTCGAACCCAAGGTCCTCCCCCAACACGTCCATGTCCGTCTCTCCCCCGGTCTCCTCCGGGGACGTTGCCTGCCAAGGACCCCCCAGCCACTTCCTGCGCCACTGCTCCTCTGGTCGATCGTCCCACCAATAGGAACGGTCTGAGGCCGACTCCGAGGGTGATCCCTCCGGGGAACGTGTTTCTAGTGCCGGTTCCTCGTCCGAGGTGAACCCCTGGAATGTGCTGGCTGAAAATGTGGGTGTGAAAAGCCAGTCGTCGAAATACTCGGCTGGCATGGGCCTGTGTGGGAAAAGGGCATGAAACTCGTCCTTGAGAAGAGGCTCGTCCAAGGCATAGTCCGGCACCCAACTGTTGGCGCTGGCCGGGGTACCTTCTCTGGCGAGAAAATATTCTACACCCTCTTCCCCCCATCTCGAGTCTAAAATCTCTGTGACCTCGTTGATGGGTTCCCCCCTTGGCGACCCCCTCCTTGGGGGCGTCTCCCTGAGCGGGTCTGGTGCCGTGCCCGGCTCCTGAAATCTGTGAGGTGCTTTGTAGGGCGTGAGCACTGATCTATGGAACACTGGGTGCATTCTGGATCCCTCCGGAAGTGTCAACCGGAAGGCCACTGGATTGACCTGTGCCTCGACTTGGTAAGGGCCTAGCTGCTTATGTCCGAGCTTCTTCTTCGCTAACGATCTGGCCGGCACCGCCTGGGCTGCTAACCAAACCCAGTCTCCCACCTGTATGTCTTCCCCAACCCTTCTGTGCTTGTCAGCCTGCAGTTTGTATGCGTGCTTTGCTAGTTCTAACTGCCTCCGAAGCTGTTCGTGAACCTCCTGCAACTCTGACGCTAAGGCTTCCGCTGCCTGTGGCTCCCCCTCCCCCAGTCTCTCTAATCCCGGGAAGGTTCTGGGATGCCTCCCGTTGTTGGCGAAGAACGGTGTCACCCCCGTGGACACGTGCTTCGTGTTGTTGTAGGCGAACTCAGCGAGCGGCAGGTAGTCCACCCATGTTGCCGGCTGCTGATTTGCGTAGCATCTCAGGTACTGCTGCATGATGGCGTTGACTCGCTCCGCTTGTCCGTTGGTCTGCGGGTGTCTTGCCGACGCTAGGTTGATCTTGACGTTCAGGAAACCCATCAGCTTCTGCCAGAAGTTCGAGATGAACTGTCGCCCCCGGTCGGACAGGATAGACCGTGGCAGACCGTGAACCCTGAACACGTGGTCTATGAACAGTTTGGCGGTCTGTTCCGCTGTGGCCACCTTTGCGCACGGAATGAAGTGGGCCATTTTGGTGAACATGTCCACCACCACTAGCACTGCCGTCTTGCCCCTCGAGCTGGGCAGATCCGTGACAAAGTCCAGGGCCACTCTCTCCCATGGTTCGAACGGAGTTTGCAGTGGTTCCAGCAGTCTGGCCGGCGGTCTGTGCACTGGTTTGGCCCTCTGGCAGGTGTCACACCTCGCCACGTAGTCCGCGACTTCCCCTCTCATTCCGGGCCACCAGAAGTCTCTGGCGACTAATTCCACCGTCTTCTCCTTGCCAAAGTGCCCGGCAGTGGACGCGTCGTGCAGCTGCTGCAGTACCTTGGCGCGAAGTTCGTCTCCCGGCACGTAGATGGCCCCTTTACGGATGAGCAATCCATCTCGCAGCAGGAACTCGTCGGTCGCTGCCGTGCCCTTGCGCACCTCTGCCATCTTTGCTTGCGCGAAGGAGTCATCCTGCAACGCTCGTCGCACCGCCTCCAGGTCAACTGTTGCAGCAGCGCACGCCCACACTGTCGGTGCGAAGATGTGCATGGCGGCCGCTGGCGTTGCCTCCTCCAGATACTGTGGCTTACGGGAGAGAGCATCCGCCATGATGTTGGTGTCCCCCGGGACATACTCTATTCGGAAGTCGAAGTTCGCAAAGAACTCAGCCCAACGTATCTGCCTCTGGTTCAGGAACTGTGCCGTGCGCCAGTGCTCCAGATTCTTGTGGTCCGTGCAGACCTGCACCGTGTGCTTGGCGCCGATCAGGAAGTGCCTCCACGCTTTGAATGCTGCATGAATGGCCAGCAACTCCCTGTCCCAGATGGTGTAGTTCTGTTCAGACTTGCTGAGCTTCCTGGAGTAAAACGCTCCCGGCCTCCAAGCCCCCTGCGGGTCTTTCTGCAGCAGGACTGCTCCCACGGCTCTGTCCGAAGCGTCTGTCTCCACCCTCATCGGCCTGCTGGGGTTGACATGAAGCAGCTGCTCTTCCGACGGGAAGAGACGCTTGAGTGCCTGAAAGGACTGCTCCGCCTGCTCTGTCCAGATGAACTTCTTTTTCTTGGAGCTGAGCGTGTCCGTGATGGCCGCTGTCTGCATGGCAAAGCCTTTGATAAACTTGCGATAGAAGTTCGCGAAGCCGACAAACCGTTGGACCTCCTTCCGGTTGCGTGGGCTTTTCCAATCCAACACTGCTCGAACCTTGGCGCTGTCCATGGCGAGCCCCTTGTCAGACAACTTGTAGCCCAGGAAATCCACCTCGGTCACGTCGAATTGGCACTTCTCCAGCTTGGCGTAAAGCCTATGTTGCTGTAGCCTGCTCAGCACTTCCTTGACGTGTCTGTCATGCTCCTGCTGCGATTCCGAAAAGATCAGGATGTCATCCAAGAAACAGACGCACGTCTTGTAGAGGAGCCCCGCCAACACGTGATGCATGAAAGCTTGAAAAACGTGGGAACCATTTTGCAATCCAAAAGGCATAACTCTATATTCGTAGGTGCCCAGGGGCGTGAACATGGCTGTCTTCCACTCATCTCCTTCCCGCATGCGAATGAGGTTGTACGCCCCTCGCAGGTCCAACTTGGTGAACACGCTGCCCTTCCGTACCTTTGCGAGGAGGTCGTCGATTCGGGGCATGGGGAAGTCCGATGGCTTGGTCACACTGTTCAAAATGCGATAGTCCACTACAAGTCTTTTTTGGGGCGTGTCCCGCTTCTTAACAAAGAATACCGGACTGCCCCCCGCTGCCTTGGACTCTCGGATGAAACCGCGGTCCAAATTATGATCTATGAACTCTTTGAGTTCCTGCAGTTCGTCCTCAGACATGGAATACAGCTTCCCTTTGGGCAGCGCCGCCCCCGGCAGCAGGTCAATTTTGCAGTCATATGGTCTGTGGGGGGGTAGCCTGTCTGCCTCCTTCTCGCAGAAAACCTCCAAAAATTCTGCGTACTTGTGGGGAACCGCTTGCAGCGTGCCTAGCTGCAGCTGTGACACCTCTTCCTCTCCTTCCTGCCGGGGCACGATGCAGTGTTCAGCGCAAAAGGAAGAGCCGAAGGTCAGCTGCCTCTGGTACCAAGCCAGCGTCGGGCTGTGCTTGTCCAGCCAACTCATGCCCAATACAATGGGCGTGTCCGATAGTTGAGTGACATTGAAGCTGATGATTTCCCTGTGATTCCCAAGTCGCATCACCATTGGTGGCGTCTGCTTCACCACTTGCCCCCCTAGCAGCTCCCTGCCATCCACCGTGACAACCTGCAGGGGCAGCGTGGCAGGCAGCAACTGTATAGCGTGCCGGTCGACAAAGTCCTGCCCTATAAAGTCCGCATTGCTTCCGGAGTCAATGGTGATTGGCACGTCCATGGTGATTCCATTGGGCAGCTGGAGCGACGCGGTGAGCCTCACTACTGGTTTGGGCGGGAGGGGGTCCATGGGCTGTAAAATCTCTGGGGACTGCTTCACTGACACGTCTGGCTGGGCCCCAGTGCCTCTTTCTCCAGCCAGACTCCGTCGTTTCCCTGCTGTGGTTCTCCTTGCTGCGTTGCTGCAGTTACCATTGCTGAGGCTGCAGTGTGCTTGTGGAGCCTCTGGGGACACTCTTTCGCCATATGCTGTGGATCATCGCAGATGTAACACTTCCTGTTCCCTCTAGGAGGCTTCGCTTTCACTGCTGCCGGTGCTAGGGCTCTGGCTGCTGACTGAGCCCTTGCACCTCCTACCTCCATAGGTTCCGCTCCTCCTCCTGGCGGAGGCGTGGATTGCGCACGCGCTGCTTCTCTGGGAAGGAAGGAGGAGCCCCTGGCTGGTTCGCGCCCTCCACGCCCTTCGTCCCTGCTCCACGGACGTTCTTCCAGCCGCACCCCCACCGCCAGCGCCCTCTGAACGATCTCCTGCGTGGTCCGGGGTCTCTCCCCCCTCGCAATTTCATCTTTAACCAAGCCGTGCAATCCCTCCCAAAACAGGTCTCTTACAGGAGCCGAATCTCTGTCCCATTCCAGAGCACTGACCAAAGCGAAAAAGCGGGCATGGTACTGCCTTACGCTGGCCCTCCCTTGCTTCAGTCCATGTATCTGCTGCCGAGCAAGATCCACGTCAATGCTTGATAAAAAGCACCCATCCATCGCTTTAATAAAGGCATCCGCATTTTGGAGCGCCGGATCATTATCTCTCCACAAATTGCGCAGCCATGCTTTAGCATCTCCATGCAAATGGGACATGATGAATCTCACCTTCTCTTGCTCATCTCTAAAGTCTTTGTTCAGCAGTTGCAGTGCACACATTACATCTGCTCTAAAGTTGGGGTACTGTTGCAAATTCCCATCGAAGTGAGAGACCAGACCGCCTGTTCGTCTCCCCAACCCAATCCCCTCCGGTTTGGGTGTCAGTTGCCCTTGCTTCGTAAGCACTTCCAACCTGACCTGGAGATCCCTGTAGGCGGCAGCTGCGTCCTCCTCTCTCTTCCTGGATGCAAGAGCCTCGGCATTCAGTCGTGACACTGCTTCTCTGAGTTCCGCTATCTGCTGTTCGGCCGTCATATTGTCTGCCGTTCGTGAGCTCGCTAGTAGGCACCCGCTTTCTCTCCTCTCCGCGAGGCCGTAGATGCCCACAATTTAAGAGATGGAGCTTACTGTCAGAGCTGCTTCCAGATCCTAGCTCACAGAGGATCACGCTAGCCAGCGATCATTAAACAAAAGTCTTTATTGAGTTACAGTTTCCATTCTCAAGCTGCTGCGTGCAACTCTACGTCTCATGGTTAGATCGGCGAAGCTCCATCTGAGTCTCCGCCCCCTGTACACCAGTTTAAGATTCTAGCCTTACTCCACCTCTTCCGTCTCTCCTTTCTCCTCTGGGTCCTGCTACCCCCCAGGGTCCCTTCCTTCCCGGATTCTTCTGACGCTGACGTTGACCCCCCTGACTCCTCCCCGTCTTTTCGGCGGGCTTTGGGACCTGGCTCCCTATCCGGGCTGCCAACTGCACCGCCCTCCTGTACATTTGAACTTGGCGCGCGCGCCCAGCCTTCAACCTTCCTCTCGACCGTTTCCTCGCTCCCCGATGGAGGCGTGGCCAATCCTGACTCATGTCCTCCCACTGGCAGTGCGCCGCCTGATCCCGATGCCTGGGACTCCTCCCCCCTACTGCACTCTGGTGTGGACGCTGGTCCTGATTTCCAACTGCTTCTCTCTGAGTCCCCTCTGGCCCCTTCTTCCTGGGGTGTCCCCCTCGGCACCCCCCTTGCTCTGACCATGGGAGCCCCTTTCTGTGAATCTTCCGATTCGCTGGAAAGACTCAGAGACCTCGGACCGCTGTCATCGCTAACATTACCTTCGGACTCCTCCCCCTCGCTCTCTATTTCCTCCCTTTCCTGTGCCTCTGTTCCTGAACCCCTGACAGTTATATATAACAAAGTCAAATTCTGAGAGATTTGTTTGACAGCTAAGAATATTAATATTTTTAAAGACAATTACAAGAATGAGTGGAAAGAAATAAAAAGAGCTTTAGAGATATGGGGAAGAATGGATTTATCATTTTGGGGGGAGAATATCAGTAATAAAAATGAATGTATTGCCAAAAATGTTATTTTTATTCCAATCAGTCCCGGCAATAGGCAACACAGGATGCTTTGAAAAATGGCAAGGAGATATATCTAGGTTTATATGGAAAGGGAAGAAACCAAGGATAAAAAATAAATTATTAACAGATGTAAGAGAGAGAGGAGGTTTTGCCCTGCTGGATTTGAAACTTTATTATTAAGCATCCTATATCTGCTAGAACCAGGAATGGATTACATTGGAAAACACAGATACTGTATTTTAGACCTGGAAGGACATGAATTTTGGATAGCATGGATATTTACGGTAGGAAAAGGCCTAGATGCATAGAGCTTCTCAGAATCATAGAGGAAGATAATCAATTTTTAGGGTATGGGAGAAGTATAAAAATTTGTTTGAGTAAAAAACACGCTGGTGGCTTTCCCCCTTGGAAGCAATATCTCTGAAAAAAATTGAATATGAGAAGTAATTGGCCGACTTATAGAGAACTCTTAACTGAAGTTGAAAACCAACTGAAATAAAAAGATTTTGAAGAGATAAGGGAAGCTGTAACTGACTGGTTACAGTACCATCAACTAAACAATATCTTTAAGATAGACATGAAAAAACTATTAAAAGAATTGTGTCTAGGTGAAAAATTCCAAAAAGGTATAAATGTAATATGTGACCAACAGAAAGCAAAAATTATTATTAATGGAGAGTTTGGAGAAGACATCAACATCTAAAGGTACAAGACAAGGATGCCCCCTACCCCCAATGCTATTTACAATAGTATTAGAGGTTCTATTAAAGAAAATAAGGCAGGACAACCAAATAAGAGGAATAGCAGTTGGTGAAAAAAGATACAAGTTAAGAGCCTTTGCAGATGATGTTATGATCACAACAGAAAATCCCCTACAATGTACACCTAGAATATTGGAATGCATAAACGAATTTGGCAGATTAGCAGGATACAAATTAAACTATGGGAAAAGCAAAATACTAGTGAAAAATATGGAAGAAAAAGATAAAGTGAAATTACAATAAATTACAGGATTGGAAATTAAAAAGAAAATAAGGTATCTTGGAATAAATTTAACAACAAACACTATAGACTTAAGTAATGAGAACTATGGGAAAACATGGAATGAAATAAAAAATGACTTGCAAGTATGGGGGAAATTAAATCTTTCCTTACTAGGGAAAATATCGGTAATAAAGATGAACATATTACCAAGGATGATGTTTTTATTTCAAAGTATCTCAATACTAGGAGGAGATAAATGTTTTAATAACTGGAAAAGAGATTTGGCTAAATTCGTATGGTCAGGGAAAAAGCCAAGAATAAAACACAAAATAATGATAGATAAGAAGGAGAGAGGAGGATTTGGTCTCCCAGACATGGAGTTATATCATGATGCGGTGGGTCTGACCTGGCTAAAAGAATGGATCAAATTAGATGACTCGGATGTATTGGATTTAGACAGAGTAGAGACGAGATTTGGATGGCATGCCTATCTAATAGATGAAAAAGTCAAAGTACATAAAGGCTTCCTAGGGCATATAGTCAGAAAGTCTATATATAAAATATGGGAGAAATATAAAAGACTCCTAGAACCGAAAACTCCCTGGTGGGCATCGCCAGCAGAAATTGTCGCAGTGAAAAAATTAAATATGAAATAAAATTGGGTTACCTATAAAACTGTATTAAAGGAAGAAGGAGGTATGTAATGAGATTATGGAGGGGAAGAAGGCACCGGAAACGTGGAAAGAAGCTTTCATCACACTTATACCTAAATCTGAAACTGAAAAGACACAACTCAAGAACTACCGTCCCATTTCCCTTTTAAACGTGGATTACAAAATTTTTGCAGACATTTTGGCTAATAGATTAAAACGAGTGTTAAATGGAGTGATTCATAAAGACCAGGCAGGCTTTCTCCCAGGTAGACATTTGTCTGACAATACAAGGAACATCATTGACATTTTGGAACTATTGCAAATGAATACTAATACAAAAGCAGTGTTGATTTTTATAGATGCGGAGAAGGCCTTTGATAACATTTCATGGAATTTTATGAAGAAAAATCTTAAAGGGATGGGAGTGGGACGGGGGTTTGAAAATGGTATAGATGCAATTTATTCAGAACAAAAGGCAAAATTGATAGTTAATAATGTGGTGTCAGAAGAGTTTAAAATTGAGAAAGGAACACGACAGGGTTGCCCTATTTCCCCATTGCTATTCATCTCGGTCCTGGAGGTGCTCTTGAACTATGATTAGAGGAGACCGGTTGATTGAAGGAATTCAGGTCGGAGCTAAACAGTACAAACTTAAGGCTTTTGCAGATGACCTTGTTTTGACATTACAGGAGCCAAAATCTAGTACGAAAAGGGTGTTAGAACTGATCCAAAAATTTGGTCGAGTGGCAGGATTCAAATTAAACAAGCAGAAAACTAAGGTTCTGGGAAAAAACTTGACAACTTTGGAAAAAGAAAGGTTTCAGAAGGAGACAGAGTTAAATGTGGTCAAAAAGGTGAAATATTTAGGGGTTAATATGACGGCTAAAAACCTGAATTTATTTAAAGACAATTATGAAAAATGCTGGTCAGAAATCAAAAAGGATTTAGAAATTTGGTCAAAATTGAAGCTTTCCTTGCTGGGTCGAATAGCTGCTATAAAGATGAATGTATTGCCAAAAATGTTGTTTTTGTTTCAGACTTTGCAGATTGTGGACAAGATGGACTGTTTCAAGAGGTGGCAGAGAGATATTTCTAGGTTTGTCTGGCAGGGCAAAAAGCCCAGAATAAAATTTAAAATACTAACTGATGCTAAAGAAAGAGGGGGGTTTGCCCTGCCAGATATGAAACTGTATTATGAATCAGCAGCTTTCTGCTGGTTGAAAGATTGGCTACTTCTCGAAAACACTGACATCTTGGATTTGGAAGGGTTTAACAATGTGTTTGGGTGGCATGCATATCTGTGGTATGACAAGGTTAAAGCTCATAAAGCATTTAAGAACCATATAGTCAGGAAGACACTGTTTAATGTCTGGACAAGATATAAAGATTTATTAGAGAGTAAGACCCCAAGGTGGTTGTCACCAATGGAAGCTAAGGCTCAGAAAAGACTCAATATGGAGGCCAATTGGCCAAAATATTGGGAGATAGTAGAAGAGGATGGAGACACTTGGAGATTGCAGAGTTTTGAGAAATTAAAGGACAAAGTGCGAGACTGGTTACATTATGGTCAGATTAGGGAGGCCTTTAAGGTGGATAAAAAAATAGGCTTCCAGGTGGAAAAATCGAAACTAGAAACAGAACTGCTAGAACGAAAAACTAAGGTACTTTCAAGAATGTATAACTTGCTGTTAAAATGGAACACTCAGGATGAAATGGTTAAATCAGCAATGATAAAATGGGCGCAAGACATTGGCTATAATATTATGTTTGCTGACTGGGAACGGTTATGGACCACTGGTGTGAAATTTACGGCATGTAATGCCCTGAAAGAAAATATTATGAAAATGATATACAGGTGGTACATGACCCCAGTCAAGCTTGCAAAAATATACCATTTGCCAGACAATAAGTGTTGGAAATGTAAAGAAACTGAAGGAACATTCTTTCACCTTTGGTGGACGTGCCCTAAGATTAAGGCTTTCTGGGAAATGATCTATAATGAACTGAAAAAGGTATTTAAATATACCTTCCCTAAGAAACCAGAGGCCTTCCTTCTGGGCATTGTTGGCCAAATGGTGTTAAAGAAGGACAGAACTTTCTTTATGTATGCAGTAACAGCAGCAAGAATACTCATCGCAAAATATTGGAAGACACAAGATTTGCCCACCCTGGAAGAATGGCAGATGCAACTGATAGACTACATGGAACTGGCAGAAATGACTGGCAGAATCCGAGACCTGGGAGAAGAGATAGTGGAAGAGGACTGGAAGAAATTTAAGGATTATTTGCAAAAGTATTGTAAATTGTATGAATGTTAGAATGATGCAGGATATAAAGATAATATGGCATTAGTGACTTAGTTGAAAGGAGTATGAAAACAATTGAACTATAAGAACAAAGGTGAAATTTGAATAACATTATGTCAAGCTTAAATATTTGATAACAAAGGGTAAAACTGGAGACATAATAGTTGAAACGTACAATTTAAAATAAGTTTTGAGAGAAGGTGAAGCATTGCTGAACAAGATTTTGTAAATGGGAACACAGAAAAGGGAGATGTGAGGGAGTCAGAAAAGAGGGTTATGGAAATTTTGTTTATGAAACTGAACTATTTTTCATGTCTTTTATATGATTTTTTGTCTTTTGTCTTTTTTTGTATGTTTTTTTCGGGGTTTTTTCTTTTGGTCTATGTGACCGATGGTGATGGTGTTTTTCCTTTTTTGGGTTGTGTATGTGAATGGTGTTTTATTGTTTAAAACCTTTAATAAATATTTTATATATATAAAAAACTGTATTAAAGGAAGAAAATGGAGAATTGGAATTAAAGGATTATACAGAAAGTAAAGCTCATATTAGTGATTGGTTCCAATATATTCAAATTAAGTATAGATTAGCGAAAGACAAAAAGCTAGGATTTGAAAAAGAAATATCAAAATTTGATAAATATTTAATACAAGAAAAATCAAATAATATATCTAGATTGTATAATCTGATCTTAGAGTGGGAAACAAAGGATGAATTGGTTAAAGCATCAATGATTAAATGGGCGCAAGATATTGGGGAAAATATTATGTTTGAACAATGGGAAAAATTGTGGAAAGAAGAGATGAAATTCACGATGTGTTATATACTGAAAGAAAATTACCTCAAAGTACAACATAGATGGTATTTAACACCTGAAAGAATAACAAAAACGAATAAAAATTGTAGCGATGTCTGTTGGCGATGCAACACTGGAAAAGGTACTATGATACATATATAGTGGAATTGTTTAAACATCAAACAATTTTGGGAAATAATATATAATGAAATGAAAAAAAATGTTTAGATATTCATTTAGGAAAACACCAGAAGATTTTCTATTGGGAATAGTACTAGGAAGCCTAAAGGAAGAAGACAAGAACCTTATATTTATACGCAACAGTAGCCGCAAGGCTATTGAGTGCGAAAAACTGGAAAAGTGGTATTGTACTGACAAAAATAGAGTGGCTTGCCAAATTATTGGAGTCCTACAATATATCTAAAACAGTGGGAGAAATTGGAAGGATCTCAAAAGAGTAGATAGATAGGGACTGGAAGGTGTTTAAAAGATACTTGCAAAACCATATCGAAAAATCAGAACTCCTATTGGAATAAACAAGTTCAGTTTCAAACACTGAAATACTAAATAAGATGGATAACAATGTGTAATAGAAAAAGAAGTTCCTGCGCAATGTTTGCCATCTTGCCAAAGGTTGCAGGCAGCTTTACCTGCAGCAATTGTATATTGATTGCCCTCTTAGAAGACAAAGTCCAGCAACTGGAGGAACGTGTAGCTACGCTCCAAAGAATTAGAGAGCTGGAGCTCTTCTTGGAAGCAACAGAGAACACCGTCTCCACCAAGGAGGAGACAGGGAACACCCCTGAGAAGGAGGCTAGTTCACCAACACAGGTGCCAGATATATGGAGAAACATGACTCAAAGAAGTAGGAGGCCCAGGGTTCGCTCTGATTGTTTAGAAATACACAATCGCTTTGAAGTCCTCTCCCCTAGCATGGAAGACGAAGAACAGACTCCATTTGAGGATCTCTCCCTCATTACAGTCGATCAGGTATATGAAGACGAGCAGCAAAGTCAGTCCTCAGGGAATGTGCAGGCGACCTTGGAATGGACAGCTCACGGAAGAACCCCGACCAAACCTAAGAGGAGGCGTGTAGTGGTGATAGGGGATTCCCTACTGAGGGGAACAGAAGCAGTGATCTGTGGGCCTGACAAGATGTTTCGGGAGATGTGCTGTCTCCCCGGGGCTAAGATCCAAGATGTGACTGAACGACTGCAAGGAATCATAAAACCCACTGACAAATACCCCTTCCTCTTGGTTCATGTGGGAACCAATGACACTGCAAGCAATAGCCTCCAGAAGATCAAAAGAGATTACGAGGCTCTGGGCAGGAAATTGAAGCAATTAAATGCACAAATTGTCATCTCATCTGTCCTCCCAGTTGAACGACGTGGCCCAGGGAGAGAGGGAAAAATGGTGGAAGTGAACAGCTGGCTTCGCAAATGGTGTAAACAGGAACGGTTTGGATTCTTAGATCACGGACTGCAGTTTCTTGAAGATGGACTTCTGGCAAGTGATGGGCTGCACCTCACAACGGTTGGGAGGAATGTTTTTGCCAAAAATCTCAGAAACCTCATCAGGAGGGCTTTAAACTGACTAATGTGGGGGAGGGAGACAGTGCTCCTGAAGGTGGGAGTCTATCAATTGATGAAGATGATCATCCAAATGTCATATACCAAATGGAGCAAACAGCACGCAGACCTAGTGGTGGGAGGAAAAAATCCTGAAATAAGAGACACGGGGGAATGATTAATGGACTTCAATGTCTGTACACTAATGCGCAAAGCATGGGAAATAAACAAGATGAGCTTGAGCTCTTGGTACAGCAAGCTAAATATTGACATAATAGGCATCACTGAAACCTGGTGGGATAAGTCCCACGATTGGAATGTAATAATGGAGGGATACAATCTATTTCAGAGAAACAGACCAGACAAGAAAGGAGGAGGAGTGGCGTTATATGTCAGGGATGTGTATACCTGTGAAGAGATCCAAGATTTAGAACCTCAAAGCTAAAGTGAGAGCATTTGGGTCAAAATTAAGGGAGAGAAGAATAACAGAGACCTCATTGTGGGAGTTTACTATAGATCCCCAAGCCAAACGGAGGACATAGACGATGCCTTCCTGGAACAGATGGCCAAGCATGCAAAAGGAAGGGAGATAGTAGTAATGGGGAACTTCAATTACCTGGATATTTGTTGGATGTCAAACTCAGCCAAGAGCATAAGGTCAAACAGATTCCTCACTGGCCTTGCAGACAACTTCATTGTCCAGAAAGTGGGAGAAGCAACAAGAGGAACAGCCATTTTAGATCTGGTCCTAACCAATGTTGATGACCTGGTTAGTGGGGTAGAAGTGGAAGGATCATTAGGCGTGAGTGATCATGCTCTTCTGAAGTTTACTATACAGCGGAAAGGAGCAGCCTAGGACTCAATTTCTTGACTTTAAGAAAGCCGACTTCATAAAACTTAGGGAAGTGCTGGGTGAGATCCCATGGACAGTAATACTAAAAGGAAAGGGAGTTCATGATGGCTGGGAGTTTGTTAAGAGGGAGATAGTAAAAGCACAACTTCAGGCAATACCAATGAGACGGAAACATGGAAGGTGCCTAAAGAAGCCAGGGTGGCTATCTAAAGAACTTTTAACTGAGTTAAGATTAAAAAAGGATGTGTACAAAAAATGGAAAAGGGGGGGAACCACCAAAGAGGAATTCAAACAAATAGCCAGCACATGTAGACACAAAGCCAGAAAAGCTAAAGCACAGAATGAACTCAGGCTTGCTAGAGAGGTTAAAAGCAACAAAAAAGGCTTTTATGGGTATGTCCGTAGCAAAAGGAAGAACAAAGAAACAGTGGGGTCACTCAGAGGAGAAGATGGTGAAATGCAAACAGGGGACACAGAAAGGGCTGAACTCCTCAATGCTTTCTTTGCCTCAGTCTTCTCCGATAAAGAAAACAATGCCCGACCTGAAGAATTTGGAGCAAATGATTCAGCAGAGGAAACACAGCCCAGAATAACTAAGGAGATAGTACAAGAATACTTGGCTAGTTTAGATGTATTCAAGTCTCCAGGGCCAGATGAACTGCATCCAAGAGTATTAAAAGAACTGGCAGATGTGATCTCAGAACCACTGGCAGTCATCTTTGAGAATTCCTGGAGAACAGGCAAAGACCCGGCAGACTGGAGGAGGGCAAATGTTGTCCCTATTTTCAAAAAGGGGAAAAGAGAGGACCCAAATAATTATCGCCCAGTCAGTCTGACATCAATACCAGGGAAGATTCTGGAGCAGATCATTAAGCAAACAGTCTGTGAGCACCTAGAAAGGAATGCTGTGATCACCAATAGTCAGCATGGATTTCTGAAAAATAAGTCATGTCAGACTAACCTGATCTCGTTTTTTGACAGAATTACAAGCCTGGTAGATGAAGGGAACGCAGTGGATGTAGCCTACCTTGATTTCAGCAAGGCATTCTACAAGGTGCCCCATGATATTCTTGTAAAGAAGCTGGTAAAATGCGGACTTGACTATGCTACCACTCAGTGGATTTGTAACTGGATGACTGACTGAACCCAAAGGGTGCTCATCAATGGTTCCTCTTCATCCTGGAGAAGAGTGAGCCAACAGTGTGACACGGCAGCTAAAAAAGCCAATGCAGTTCTGGGCTGCATCAATAGGAGTATAGCATCTAGATCAGGGGAAGTAATAGTGCCACTGTATTCTGCTCTGGTCAGACCTCACCTGGAGTACTGTGTCCAGTTCTGGGCACCACAATTCAAGACAAACTGGAACGTGTCCAGAGGAGGGTAACCAAAATGGTCAAAGGCCTGGAAACGATGCCTTATGAGGAACGGCTTAGGGAGCTGGGCATGTTTAGCCTGGAGAAGAGGAGGTCAAGGGGTGATATGATAGCCATGTTCAAATATATAAAAGGATGTCATATAGAGGAGGGAGAAAGGTTGTTTTCTGCTGCTCCAGAGAAGCGGACACGGAGCAATGGATCCAAACTACAAGAAAGAAGATTCCACCTAAACATTAGGAAGAACTTCCTGACAGTAAGAGCTGTTCGACAGTGGAATTTGCTGTCAAGGAGTGTGGTGGAGTCTCCTTCTTTGGAGGTCTTTAAGCAGAGGCTTGACAACCATATGTCAGGAGTGCTCTGATGGTGTTTCCTGCTTGGCAGGGGGTTGGACTCGATGGCCCTTGTGGTCTCTTCCAACTGTATGATTCTATTATATGATTCTATGAAATTAGGCTAAAGGTGTGTGAAAGAAAGTAATAGAAGTGGAAAGAAATTGCAATTGAGTAGATTGGAAGTCTAACACAAAGGTGGGGTGAGGGGTGGTGGATGGTGATGGGAAAAGGAATTATTTGTGGGATTGAGTGTAAGTATGTTTGAACACTTTTAAGGATTGTATGAAATGTATGTTTGTATGCTTGTATATCTGTAATATATGTGGATTAATGATGAACTATTTTAACAATAATTTTTTTTAAAAAAATTAAAATAAAAAAAGGTTTTAGTTATGAGACATCACAATTTCAAAAAGAACTCTTAGGAAGTAACATAAAAAAATCTGTCTAAAATGTATAACTTGCTCCTAGAATGGCATACAAAGGATGAACAGGTCACTTCAAAGAAGAAGTGGGTACCTTTTGCTATATGTGGTGGTTATGTAAAACAACAGTATCATTTTGGGAAATGGTATATAATGAATTGGAAAAAAATGTTTAAAATAAATTTTGTTAAGAAACCAGAAGTTTATTTATTTGGAATTACAGGTACTGCGATCCCAAAAGACCAGGAAAGACTATGTATGCGACAACAGCTGCACAGATGTTATTATCTCAAAGATGGGAAGATGCAATAATCCGAACTAGGGAAGAATGGTGAGCTAAACTGCTGGACTCTGCCAAAATGGCAAAATTAGCCATGAGACTCAGGAATCAAGAAAACAAGGACTTTAAAAAAGAATGGGGAAATTTTATAATTTACGTATGAGATTACTGCACGCAAATCAAAACGTTAGCTGGACTTTAGGAATCACTTGTAAATAAGTTTATGGACACTTTAGATAAATGAGAACTGTGGAGAATGTATCTATACAGTGGTACCTCATGTTACGTAACCCTCTGGTATTTTTCCGGGTTTCGCCACTCGCACGCGTAGAAGCACTCTATTGCGCCGTGTGCGTGTGCAGAAGCGATCCTCTGGTTTGCAAAAACCTCGGGATCTGTCATTTAAAATGCTATAAAAACATTATATCAAATGTTTTTGATGTAAACTTGTATTTGTAAAAACCAATAAAAATATTTCAAAAAAAGGGGAAGTCCATAGATTGACTATGCTTCTGTTGATTCATCATTTGCAAACCCAGAAATAGGGGCTCCTGTTTTTGAAGTTTGCCTCGGAAACCGAACGTGCTCCTGAGCTCCATTTTTATGGTTGGGCAGTAAATTTAAGTGCCCCCCATCCTAATTAAGGCTTTTTTTCATTCCGTTTTACCCTTCAGCAGCTAATTTAAGTCGTCTCCATCGTAATCAAGGTTTTTTTCATCCCATTCGTTCCCTTGGACAGCTAATTTAAGCCCCCCCCCTCAATATTCAAGCCATTCCTGGTTGCAGTGTTCTGAGGTGACATTTGCAGCTTTAGTTTTTTCCTATTTTTTGAGTTTTTGTTTTTGTGGCTTTTTCATTTTTGACTGAGGCTTGGTTTTTGTTTTATGATTGATTGATTGATTGATTGATTAATTGACTGTGGAAAGGGATATTAGCTCCCCATTCAAACATTGACTATCATCAATGCAGGTACGAAAAAATAATAATTTTAATTTTTATCATATACAATACTGTCTTAATTATTTTATGGTACAGAACATTGATTATTGCTTTCATTTTACGGATCAATGGTCTTGTTTGATAGTAAAATTCATGTTAAATTGCTGTTTTAGGGGTTGTTTTTAAAAGTCTGGAATGGATTAATCCATTTTGCATAACTTTCTACGGGACAGCACGCCTTGGTTTTGGAACGCTTTGGTTTTGGAAGACTTCCAGAACCGATTAAATTTGAGAACCGAGGTACCACTGTAACTCCTAAGATTTAAAATCCTGGAGGGAGAAAATCTGCCCCCACTACTTTATGAAAGGGATTCAAGAAACAAAGAGCTGCTTTGGAGAAGGCCTCACCCCTTCCTTCTTCCTTTCAGGAACTTTCTTCCATTTGTCTCCTCTCCATCTTTTCCTCTTTTTCCCTCCACCTTCCATCTACCCCTGTCCCCATCTCCTCTCCCCTGGAACTCACCAGATTTCTCCAAGGGTCCTGGGAGGGAATGCTCAGAGGTTGCGGGGAGGGATGCAGGAGACAGCCTGACCAGGTCAACCGTCCATCTTCCTCCTTCCATCCTGGCCAGGGTTGCAGGTTCAGTCTCAGCTAGGTTTGCAGCTTCAGCTTCCTGAAGAGCGCAGAATCCAGAGCAAGTTGCAGCTTCCAGGGAGAGAGGGAAGAAGAAGAAGCCAAGGGAGTCTGAGAGCCCCTGCAGGGATTCTCCTGCCCAAGACATTCTGCTGCCCCTGGAGAAGCCCCAACTGGGCACCCCCTTCCCAAGAGCCCCACCCATTTTCAAACACCTTTGGCAATTCCTTTCACCTGCCTGTCCCACCTCCCTTCCTAAGGCTGGCATGGTATGCACATTAGTGGCCTGAGAGTAGATCCCATGGAACTTAAGAGTTCATCTGCAAAGGACTGCTCTGAATGGCCCTTGCATGGAGAAGAAGGAAGCCCCTTGCTTGCATCAGGACCCCCTGGGAGAGGCGGGGGATCCGCCCACTGCTCCCTCTGCCCTCGCTGCCCCCTCCTCTGCCCTCCTGCCCTGCAAACACCCTTTGCTCTTGTTCCTCAGGGGAGAGAGGCAGGAAGAGCCTTCAAACCCATCCCTTTCCTCCTCTGCTGCCTTTTCTTGCAGCAGCCCAGTGAGAGGGGAAGGAGCTGCAGCGCCTGGTTCACTTCAGATACACACATGGTTTACTGGGTTTGTGAATGAACACGTCCTCTGCCTTCCATGCGGTGGGAGTGGGGGGGTTAAAAGTGGTGAGGAGACCCCCCCCTCCAGTCCTTTTGGGAAACAGGAGTTTTGGTCAGGAGTAAACAACTTAGATGGCAAGTTCACAAGAGAAGCACTTTGGAGCACTGCTTGCTCTTACTATGTGTTTGGACCTAGAGGACAACATACACGTTTACACCACACAATTCCTTGAAGAGGCCATTTCTTTATATTTGAGGGCCATTTCTACAAAACAGTAGTCTTATGATGGCAGCCCTGTACAGGAAAGTTTTTGATGTTTTAAATTTTTTGGTGTTTTTGATGGAAATCGCCCAGTGGCTGAGGCAACACAGTCAGATGGGCAGGGGGCAAGCAATGAATTATTTATTTTTATTTTACTCTTATTCTTATTAGTATTATTCCCTCCTAAGCCCATCCTGTTATGCATGCTGATCAATGACTTTGTCCCAACCCCCCCCCCTTGAACGTAAGAGGGCTTCCTATTTTTACAGCTATTCTTCACATTTCTATACTGCCCTTCCTCCAAAGATCACAGGGCAGCTTACAAGAGAAAAAACACAGAGATGCGTAGCAGAGTAAAAAATAAAAACAACACCCCCCCCCCCAATTCAGTTGTGAAGTCCATAGATTGTTTAATGAGCCAAACGCCTGGGAGAAGAGCAAGGCTTTCGCCTGTTGCCTAAAGATAAGGTCCTCCTCCGAGGGGTCTTCTGCTGGAGTACAGATATTAAATTTAAATTAATACTATTAAGGCGATCCTGGCCAGCAATGCCCACCCCTCTCCCCTCTCCCCCCTGCAATTCCCTTCGTACCAGATCCCTTCAGGAGGAAGCTTCTCCCCCCCCCCCCGCCCCTTCAAATAAACAGCTCCCTTCCCTCCCTTCTCTTCTCCCCGTCCCGGGGCTTCTCATCCTGGACCTCCTCGTAAAGCCCCTTCCCGCCATTGGCTTTGCACTCACCCGACATCCTGGGCAGCGGGGGCGGGAATGGGAGCCCCCGCATGGGAGGCAGGGAGTGAGGGCGCTTAATTAGGAGCCTTAATTAGGAAGCAGCCCCTCCTCAGCCTCCGCACGATGCATCCCCCTTCCCGCCTCCTCCCCTCCCTCCCTTGCAAGCCCCAATTTTATCTCTGCTGGTGAAGCCGGAAGTGGAGGCAACTCGGAGGAGGAAGGAGAAATTTCTCCCCACGTTCAGCCTCTTGTCTGTTATTTGATAATGGGGGGAGGAAAACCTTGCAGCACCCAACCAATGGGAAGAGGAGGGAGGGAACGTGTGCATAGGGAATAAAAGCTCATTCTGTGCCCCAGCTAGACTGTGCCTGCTTTGGAGCCTCGCTTTTGCAAGAACGTATTGTCCTCAATAAGGGACGCAGGTGGCGCTGTGGGTTAAACCACAGAGCCTAGGGCTTGGCGATCTGAAGGTTGGCAGTTCAAATCCCCGCGAAGGGGTGAACTCCCGTTGCTCTGTCTCTGCTCCTGCCAACCTAGCAATTCGAAAGCACAAAGTGCAAGAAGATAAATAGGTACCTGTTGTAAACAAAATCTGTCCTTATTCCCTTATGGGGGACACAAGAGCCCTTGTAGAGTCCTTTGCAGGTTCTCCATCAGTGGGAGAAAATAACAGAGGCCAACCAGAGAATATTGAGAAGCAAAGCAGCTAGTAAGACTGATCTTTATTGAACTGTTGCAACAGGGTGCTACCCTCACACCCCGAACAAAGGTGGGCCTGCCCTTATACAGATCATTTAAATTTCCTGCCCTGGAGCTCAAGACCACCCCTCCATACATCATACATACATCACAAAAGAGGTGTAACCCAAGACCACCCCCCACAAACATCATACGTACATCACAGAAAAGGCGATCTACAACAGAAATTTGAATGTTGTTTTTCCTGTGTGCCAGGTTATCAGATAATGCCTTATCTGATTGCCTTTCCTGGTAGTCTGGTCATTCCTTTGAGATGGTGATTACTCAATTCCTGAGACAATGGGAAGGTTCCCTCACCCCCTCCCTCCTTGCAGGGAAAACATTTGGTCAGTTTGGGAGTCAAAATGGTTTCAGGACGGTCTTCTTGTGCTGCTCCAGACATGTGGTCCACATATGTATTTACGTGCATGGTTGGTGCATTTATGAACATTCATTATATATATATATATATATATATATATATATATATATTTCATAGCTTTCATAATTGTAGAGTTAGAAGGGACCCTGAGGGTCATCTAGTCCAACCCCCTGCAAAGCAGGAATCCTGCCCACAGTTATCCCTGGGTGGGCTTGAACCACCAACTTTCTGGTTAAAGTCAGGTGCACTAACCCATTGCACCACCTGAGGGACATATATATATATATATATATGACTTTAAAAATTTTTTAATACTTACTGCTACAGCAGGAAAGTAAATGGCGTTTCTGTGCACTGCTCTGGTTTGCCAGAAGCGGCTTAGTCATGCTGGCCACATGACCTGGAAGCTGTACGCCGGCTCCCTCGGCCGGTAAAGCGAGATGAGTGCCGCAACTCCAGAGTTGTCCGCGACTGGACCTAATGGTCAGAGGTCCCTTTACCTTTACCTGTTGTCCTCAATAAACTCTTTACTACTTCACCAATTTTGTTCAGATGGTATTTTAAGGAAGGGGATCAAGGGTCTCAGGACCCACTTCTTATAATGTATGAATTAGCTTACAACAAAAAAGCCTAATAACACTTCTATGTATCTGAATAAATTATTTTAATAAACATTTAAATGGAGAACATATTTTGCCTTCTCATGTTCATGTAAACATAGTTCTACTCCAACCTCACTTAGTATTAAATTGTGTGTGGACATAGCAGACAACACAGAGATTTCTCCAAGTGGTTCTTTATAGTAAGCTGGAACTGAACTGAGCTCAAACAGCTCAGCCGGCCTGCTTTTATTGTAACAACAACAACAACAACAACAACAACCCAGGGTTTCCCACCTAAATTAACTGACGTGGACCTGAGTGAAAACTATAGACACAATACCCCTGGTGGCCAGGGTGAGAACTTCAATACATAACACTTAGTCCCCACTTCCACCTCAGCAAAGAATTTTTTATACAGAAATCTCCTGGACAGAAGTCTCCCTGTTTGCATTGCAGGGTCTTTTGCAGTGTCCTGTATTCTCTTCAAAGAAACACTCCAGAGACACAGGAACAGTGACAGGCAGCAGCAGCTAGACAGATTAGCTAGGGATTTTGATCCAGAAAATTACCTTTCCTTCTGGTCAGCTATTCCAGCTCTTGTCTCCCTGCCATTTCTTTCTTTATGGAGGGGCAAAGGCTATGCACTTTGTATAGATGCAACTACAACCCACAACTGGAATCTTCTGAGTGCATTGAGCTCCCCCGCCCCCGATAGAATAGATTCCCTCAGCATCTTGCCCCACCTCCCAGAAGGCAAGTTTATCTGGTTAAAGTGTTTGTTTGGGACAGCATTATATTGTATGGAATATCACCTTATTTCTCTGAAGGATAGACTCTTTATATCAGCAGTAATAAATATATTAACTGGGTTATGAATAGCAGTTTTGATACTGTCAACAAGAACTTTATCTGAGGTCTCAGACATACCCATTTCAATCAAGAAAGATGCAGAAAATACTTTTCCTTTTTTATTCTGGGCACTTGACTTCTCCCATCCTGCTACCATCAAGGCAAACGTTTGGGGCAGATATCCAGGTTCCCACTCATCAGAAGCAACAGGGGGAGGAGGAGGCCCCACAAACATTTTCCACATTTTGAAGTTAAATGATACAAAGCCCCCTCAAGAATCAACAGAAGCTTACCAGGGTACCTTTCCTTCTAGTCAGCTATTCAGGCTCCTCATTCCTCCCCATTTCTCTATGGAGGGTCAAATGCTATGCACTTTGTATAGACGTAACTACAACCAACATCTGGTATCTTCTGGGTGCACCAAGGTAGCCTCCTTCTGCATTGTCAGAAAGTGACAACTGTCATGGAACAATCCCCAGTGTCTCTGCAGAAAATTTTACTGATGGGCTTGTAGGGCCAGGGGAGAGAGGCAGACTGCTAGGTGGATAGGGTTGTGGGATAGAAATGTCAATAACCAAAGACTGAACTGGAATAAATGTGTAACCTCCCTCAAGATTCTCTGTGGTTCTTTTGTGCTTTCACATTAACTAAATCTGCTGCAAAACAACAACAGAAATGGAAGTGAGCTGGAAGAACTTGACGAAAAAATAGGATTTTTTAAAAATAAACAATAGACTGGCAAAAATAAGAGAAAGAATAGAAATACTTAAATGCCCCTATTAATATAAATGAAATAAAAGAAGGAATTGTGACTTCTAAGAATGGTAAAGTCCCTGGTCCAGATGGTATTTCTATAATGAATTACAAAAAATTGGAAGAGACCATATTACCGGTGTTAGAAAAAAATAATGAACAAAATTTTAGAAGGAGGACAAGTGCCAGAATCATGGCAAGAGGCCCTAATTACATTGATACTGAAATATGGATCCAATTTAGAGTAAATTAAAAATTATAGACCAATCTCATTTCTAAATTCAGATTATAAATTATTTGCAAAGAAATTAGTCAATAAATTGAAAAAGATCCTGGCAAAATTAATAAAGAAAGATCAGTCAGGCTTCCTACGCAGAGGACAAATTTACAGCAGATACAATAGTAGATTGGTAGTAGATACAATAGAATACCTATAAATGAGACCAGATAAAAAGGCAGCCCTGATCTTGGTGGATGCGGAGAAAGCATTGGATAATGCTTCAGGGGCATTCATGCAAAAAACTTTGGAAATGATGAGTTTGGGTGAGAAAATATGTAGTGGTATAAAAGCGATTTATAATTCCCAAAAGGTCAGACTAATTATAAATGGTGAAACATCAGAAGCTTTTAATATCTCTAAGGTAACAAGACAGGGCTGCCCTCTTTCTCGTCTCCTCTTTATCACACTTCTGGAAGTATATTTGAAAGCAGTAAGAGAAGACCCTAGAATAGAAAGAATTAAAGTTGGACAAAGGGCATATAAGGTCAGAGCTAAGCAGACAATCTAATAATTACAACAGAAAACCCTCTAGAGCAGCGGTTCTCAACCTGTGGGTCCCCAGATGTTGTTGGACTACAACTCCCATCATCCCTGAGCTCTGGCCTTGCTAGCTAGGGGTGATGGGAGTTGTAGTTCAGCAACATCTGGGGGGCCCACAGGTTGAAAAAGGCTGCTCTGGAGTATTGTAGTAATATTGAAAAAAACAAGGCCAAGAATAAAATACAAAACTCAGACTTAAAAGAAAGGGGAGGCTTTTCCCTTCCAGATCTCAAAATTTACTATGAAGCAGCTTGTTTTACTCGGATTCGGGATTGGATAAAATTGGAGAAAGAAGAGCCAATAGAACTGGAAGGACATGACAACAGATTTGGTTGGCATGCATATTTGTGGTATGGGGGGGGGAAGTACACAAAGGACTCCACAATACTATAATAAGTTTTTAATAAAGGTATGGAGAAAATACAAAGAATTATTGGAACCCCAAACTCCGTGATGGCTATCACCCATTGAAGCACTATTACTTAACATGTCAACAATGAAAGGAATATGGCCAACATACAGAGAATTACTAATAGAACAAGAAGGAAAGTTAAAATTGAAAGACTATGATGAGATATAGGAAGATTTAGTGATGGTGATGGATATTTGTTGTAAGAAAGAAAATCAATAAAACATATTATAATGAAAGGAAAGGAAAGGAAAAAGAAAGGCGTTTGGACAATTTTCACGATTCAAAATTAATAAATAAAAAACAAAACTCCTGGTAAAAAAATTAGATATACAAGAAAAAGTAAAGTTAGAAATAGAAACAGGACTTAAAATTACTAACAGAGCAAAGTATTTAGGAATTTGGATAACCATGAAAAACATTCATTTATAGAAAGACATTTATATTAAGGTATGGAACAAAAGGAAAGACTTAGAAATCTGGAGTAAATTAAAACTCACGTTGTGGGGAAATTTCTACAATCAAGATGGTAGTTTTACCAAAAATGCTGTTCCCTTTTCAATCAATTCTGGTTCTTAATGGCTTAAATTGTTTTAAGGAATGGCACAGGTATTTGGCAAAATACATTTGGCAGGGCAAAAAAAAAAACAAAACAGAATTAAATTTAAATTATTAGCAGAAACCAAAAACAAAGGAGGGTTTGGAATGCCAGATTTTAGGATCTACTACGAAGCTGCCTGCCCGGTCTGGCTTAAGGAATGGATGATATTGAAGAATACTAAATTATTGGATATTGAGGGCTGGGATAATATAGTGGGGTGGCACAGCTACCTGGATTATAATAAAACAAAAATCCACAATGGATTTCTAAATCACATTATTAGGAAAGCCTTATATGAAGTTTGGGAAAGGAACAAAAAATTATTGGAACCAAAAAGCCGATGGTGGTTGTCACCAATGGAGGCAGAGGCAGTAAAAAGAAAAAATATGGATTCAAATTGGTTGACGTATAAAGATCTTTTAGAGGAAGTAAATAATAGATTACAAATGAAAAAAATTGAAACAATAAGACATACAGGAGTAGGCTGGTTTCAATACCATCAATTAAATGCAATTTTTGAGGAAGACAAGAAAGTAAATGGATTTGATACAAAATTATTTGAAATAGACAAAGAATTGATTATAAATGATGATAAAAATTTATCCAAATTGTATTTATCCAAAATTTATTAACTATTATTAAATTGGCACTTAAAAGACAAAGGGGTTAAAGATGTCATGGTCAAATGGGCACAAAATTTCGGTCATACAATTGATTTAGAAAAATGGGAAAACTTACAGCATGCTATACAATAAAATTTTTTTTTTTTTAAAAAAATGATGTACAGATGGTATCTTAAATCCTCAAAATTGGCTAAAATGTACCAAAACACCAGTGGAAAGTGTTGGAGGTGCAAACTTAAAGAAGGGAATTTCTCCCATATGTGGTGGACATGCCCTAAAATTAAATAAATTTGGGATACCATTAATGAAGAATTAAATAAAATGTTACAACATACTTTCCCCAATAAGCCAGAAATGTGTTTTTTTTGGCCTATTAACAACAGACATCCCAAAAGAAACAAAAGAATATTTTTGTATGCAGTAATGGACCTGTCCTTGCCACTGCTTGTCCACCAGGTTTCTCTTACGCACAGCAACCCAAGTCATGTGGGCAGGGAGGGGGTGGTGGTTTGCAGTGATTTGTAGGAAGTCATTAATTTGCACCAGGTGTCCTATTGGGAAGACCCAGTTCTCCGAGTGCATATTCTTGATGTTGAACAATAGGGGCAGTACAGGATTCCTTTGTACTGATCTCCCCGCTGCACCAAGGATTCCCTGCCCGAACTGCTTCAGGTTGTGGCAGATGTTCTCCTGGAGACACCTAGTTTGGTTGTCCTGGGGAATTATAACATTCACACCGACACAACCTTACAAGGGGCTGATTGGGACTTTGTGGAAAGCATGGCCTCCATGGGGCTGTCCCTGAATAAGTTTGGCCCAACTCATAGCCGCGGACATGCCTTAGACCTGGTGTTCACCTGTTGGTGATCTGACACTAAGTAAAAGCAAATCTAAAGAAGTGCCATGGTCAGATCACTTCCTGGTGCAACTGGACTTCTCCACAACCCTTCCCCTCTGCAGGGACGTGAGACCGATTTGTATGGTCCGCCCCTGCCACTTAATGGATCCAAATGGTTTCCAGAGAGTGGTAGGTGATGTTTTATCCCATGCTGATGGCCTTTCAGCTGATTCCCTGGTGGCCCGTTGGAATGTGGAGTTAACCAGGGCTATTGCCTGTCTGGTTCTGAAGCGCCCTCTCCGATTGCATGGAGCCCGGACAGCCCCGTGGTTTTCCATGGATCTGAGGGCAATGAGACGGCTAGAGCACCAGTGGCAGAAACCTCATTCTGAATCTGACCAGACACGGGTTAGAGCTCAACGTTGAGCCTACCAAATGGTGATAGCGAAGGTGAAGAAAACCTTCTTCACCCCCTCTATTGCATCTGCAGAAAACAGCAGCAGGAGACTCTTTCAGGTGGTTTGCAATTTAATGGAACCATCTGTCCAATGGAGTCCGGTACAGGCCACATGATCTCCTGCAATGATTTTGTAAAGTTTTTTTGCAGATAAAGTCACTCAGATTCAGAGAGGTAGACTCCTCCGTGGGAGCAGGGCGGGGGCTGGTGAGTGCTAGAGTCCTGTCTAGTAAAGTTGTGTGGGATCAATTCCAATCTGTTACGTCTAAGGATGTGGACAGGTTGCTTGGACGAGTGAAACCAACCACCTGTCTCCTTGATCCTTGCCCATACTGGCTCATAAAAGCTAGCCGGGAAGGGCTGGGCGATGGGCTTCGTGGGGTGGTGAATGCTTCCCTCTGTGAGGGAGCCTTCCCAGACACACTGAAAGAAGCAGTTACAGTGGTACCTCTGGTTAAGAACTTAATTTGTTCTGGAGGTCTGTTCTTAACGTGAAACTGTTCTTAACCTGAAGCACAACTTTAGCTAATCGGGCCTCCTGCTGCCGCTGCACGATTTCTGTTCTCATCCTGAAGCAAAGTTCATAACCCGAGATAATATTTCTGGGTTAGCGGAGTATGTAACCTGAAGCGTATGTAACGCGAGGAACCACTGTATTAAACTGCTTCTTAAAAAAATAATAATCTTTAGACCCAGCCGATACGGCCAACTATCGCCCAGTCTCAAATCTTCCATTCTTTGGCAAAGTGAATGAGTGGGTGGTTGCTGAACAACTCCAGGGAAGCCTGGAAGATGTGGACCATTTGGATCCCTTCCACTTGGGATTCAGGCCTCATCATGCGACTGAAACAGACCTGGGCACGCTGGTCAATGATCTCCGGCGGGCTAGGGACAAAGGTGAGAGCTGTTTCCTTGTTCTGCTGGATCTTTCAGAGGCTTTTGACATCATCAGTCATAACATTCTTCTGGACCGTCTAGAGGGGCTGGGGGCTAGAGGCACTATTATACACTGGGGCGTGTTCAGAAAGTCATGTTGGGGGTTGAGTGTTCAGACCCCTGGGCTCTCACTTGTGGGGTGCCTCAGGGTTCCGTCCTCTCCCCATGCTTTTCAACATCTATATGAAGCCGCTGGGAGAGATGAGGGGGTTTGGGCTGGGTGTTCATCAGTATGCGGATACCCAGCTCAACCTCTCTTTCAAATCAGAACCAGTGAAGATGGTGGAAGTTCTGTGTGAGTGTCTGGAGGCGGTTGGAAGATGGATGGCGGCTAACATATTAAAGTTGAATGCTTTATAAGGCAGATGTCCTGTTTTGGGGGGACAGGAGGCAGGCAGGTGTGGAGGACTCCCTGGTCCTGAATGGGGTAACTGTGCCCCTGAAGGACCAGGTGCGCAGACTGGGAGTCATTTTGGACTCATAGCTGTCCATGGAGGCACAGGTCAATTCTGTGTCCAGGGCAGCTGTATACCAGCTCCATCTGGTACGCAGGCTGAGACCCTATCTGCCCGCAGACTGTCTTGCCAGAGTAGTGCATGCTCCAGTTATTTCCCGCTTGGACTACTGCAATGTGCTCTACGTGGGGCTACCTTTGAAGGTGATCCGGAAACAACTAATCCAGAATGCGGCAGCTAGACTGGTGACGGGAGGAGAGAGCAAAGTTCTCACTGTGAGAAGCAAAGTTACAGGGAACCAGGCAGAGGGCCTTCTCGGTAGTGGTGCCCTCCCTGTGGAATACCTTCCCACCAGATGTCAAAGGAAAAAACAGCCACCAGACTTTAAAAGACATCTGAAGGCTGTCCTGTTTAGGGAAGCTTTTAATATCTGAAGGGCTATTGTATTTCAATATTTTGTTGGAAGCCACCAAGATTGGCGGGGGAAATCCAGCCAGATGGACGTGGTACAAATAAAAAATATTATTATTATTATTGAAATTCTTTTCTGTACATCCAGAGACTTGACAATCATCTTCACTTCCCAGGAAATCTGGGAAACCTGAGCGGAAAACTCCATACATTTATATGGTTTCCCGCCTGTGTGAATTATCTTATGAATATTAAGGTCTCCACTCCCTCTGAAGCTTTTTCCACATTTCATAAATCTAGTTTTCCCTATGTGAGTTAGCGGATGTTTCCTAAGGTTCCATATTGACTTAAGCTACTCCCCTTTGGGAGTTCGCCAGTGTAATGCAAGTTTATCCTCCCTGTTGAAGCTCTTCCCACATTCAATACGTTCCAATGGTTTCTCCCCTGTATGAATTAGTTGGTGTATTCTAAGTGCTCTACTTTTGCTGCAGCTCCTTCCACATGCCATACATTAAAATGGTTTCTTCCCCATGAGTTAGTTGGTGTCTTATAAGGTGTCGATATGGACTGAAGCTCTTTCCACATTCTTTCCACATTCAGTACATTTAAATGGCTTCTCCCCCCGTGTGAGTTCGTTGGTGTATTCTAAGGTGTTCACTTCTACTGAAGCTCTTTCCACATTCCATGCATTTAAATGGTTTCTCCCCCGTGTGAGTTTCTTGATGTTTTCTTAGTGCTCCACTTTCACTGAAGCTCTTTCCACATTGGATTTGATATCCCGCCTTTCACTCCCCTTCAGGAGTCTCAAAGCGGCTAACATTCTCCTTTCCCTTCCTCCCCCACAACAAACACTCTGTGAGGTGAGTGGGGCTGAGAGACTTCAAAGAAGTGTGACTGGCCCAAGGTCACCCAGCAGCTGCATGTGGAGGAGCGGAGACGCGAACCCGGTTCCCCAGATTACGAGACTACCGCTCTTAACCACTACACCACACTGGCTCTCAATACATTCAATACATTTAAATGGTTTCTCCCCTGTGTGAGTTCGGTGGTGTACTCTAAGGTCTCCACTTTCACTGAAGCACTTTCCACATTTAATACATTTAAATGATGTTTCCCCTGTGTGAGTTCGGTGGTGTACTCTAAGTGTTCCATTTTGACTGAAGCACTTTCCACATTCAGTACATTTAAATGGTTTCTCCCCCGTGTGAGTTAGTTGATGCCTTCTAAGGTGTCCATTTTGACTGAAGCACTTTCCACATTCAATACATTTAAATGGTTTCTCTCCTGTGTGAGTTCGTTGATGGCTTCTAAGGTGTCCATATTGACTGAAGCTCTTTCCACATTCAATACATTTAAATGGTGTCTCCCCTGTGTGAGTTTGTTGGTGTATTCTCAGTGTTCCATTTCGACTGAAGCTCTTTCCACATTCAGTACATTCAAATGGTTTCTGCCCCGTGTGATTTCGTTGGTGTACTCTAAGTGTTCCATTTCGACTGAAGCTCTTTCCACATTCAGTACATTCAAATGGTTTCTCCCCTGTGTGAGTTCGTTGGTGTATTCTAAGTGTTCCATATCGACTGAAGCACTTTCCACATTCAATACATTCAAATGGTTTCTCCCCCGTGTGAGTTAGTTGGTGTCTTCTAAGGTGTCCATATTGGCTGAAGCACTTTCCACATTCAGTACATTCAAATGGTTTCTCCCCCGTGTGAGTTCGTTGATGTTTTCTTAGTGCTCCACTTTCACTGAAGCTCTTTCCACATTCAATACATTTAAATAGTTTCTCCCCCGTGTGAGTTCGTTGGTGTATTCTAAGCTTTCCATTTCGACTGAAGCACTTTGCACATTCAATACATTCAAATAGTTTATCCACTGTGTGAGTTCCTTGATGTTTCTTTTGATAGTCAGTACATTTAAATGGTTTCTCCTCTATGTGAATTCGTTGATGTGTCCTCAGTCTTCCACTGTGACTAAAACACATCCCACATTCCAGGCATTTAAACTGTTTCTTTGTTTTTCCCAATGAATTCACAGATGGCTCTATAGAATTCTGGCCATCATCTTCCTCACCTGTTTGAGAGTGGGGGAGGGGGAAGAGAATCCTGTTAAGACTTTCAAGAAAGACAATATAGGAACTGAATACATGTCAGTCCCAGTATGCACCTTCTCTTATTTTAACACCGTCTCCTTTCTCCACTGTCCTCTCTATGTTCCAAACTTTTAGGAATGCAGGTGAGATAATGGCAAGAACAACACATGATCACTCCATTCACACTTAATAAACTGCATTATTTTATAATTTATGGTGGAACTGGCTGCTTAGACACATCTCTGTACAGTGGTACCTCAGGTTAAGTACTTAATTCGTTCCGGAGGTCCGTTCTTAACCTGAAACTGTTCTTAACCTGAAGCAGCACTTTAGCTAATGGGGCCTCCTGCTGCTGCTGCGCCACCGGAGCGCTATTTCTGTTCTCATCCTGAAGCAAAGTTCTTAACCTGAAGCTCTATTTCTGGGTGAGCAGAGTCTGTAACCTGAAGTGTATGTAACCTGAAGTGAATGTAACCTGAGGTACCATAGTATTTCTCTTTTTCCAGGGAGGAAATGATCACAGGCTCGAATAGCAGTCTCTCCTATGACTAAGAAGTAAAACTTTCATGTTACTATGGCTTGAACAATACTTGAGACGTATCCAACCTGCTTGGACACGCTGACATACATTCTGGAAACGTATGTCCAAATGCTTGGTTCTGGACTTTAACTGTCCAGATTCTGCCAACCTAAGACAAGGTTGATTTTCTCCCCAAACAGTTATGGGCAAGTAACAATCCCCACAGGTTCAAATAGCAGTCTCTCCTGTGACTAAGAAGTCAAACTTTTGTGTTACTCTGCCACAAGTAACTGTAAAAATATTGCAATATCTTAGAACAGGCATCCCCAAACTTGGCCCTCCAGATGTTTTGGGACTACAATTCCCATCAGCCCTGACCACTGTTCCTGTTAGCTAGGGATGATGGACGTTGTAGTCCCAAAACATCTGGAGGGCCAAGTTTGGGGATGCCTGTATCAGAACATAAGAAGAGCCTGCTCGATTGGGCAAAGGCCCACCTAGTCCAGCATCCTGTTCTCACATTGGCCAGCTAGATGCCTGTGGGAAACCAGCAAGCCGGATTTGAGTACAAGAGCCCCCTGTCATCCTGTGCTTTCCAGGAACTAGTATCAAGAAGCATTATTGCCTAGGACCGTGAGGGCAGAGCACAGACATCAGTCTAATCCTCTTTTTCAAGCTATCCAAGGGACAAAATCAAGGATTAAAAATAAATTATTAACAGATGTAAGAGAGAGAGGAGGTTTTGCCCTGCCGGGTTTGAAAGTTTATTATGAAACATCCTGTATCTGCTAGAACCGGGAATGGATTACATTGGAAAACACAGACACTGTATTTCAGATCTGGAAGGACAAGAATAATGGATAGAATGCATATTTATGGTAGGAAAAGGCCAAGGTGCATAGAGCTTTTCAGACTCATATAGTAAGAAAATCAATTTGTAGGGTATGGGAGAAGTATAAAAATTTGCTTGAGTAAAAAACACCCTGGTGGCTTTCCCCCTTGGAAGCAATATCTCTGAAAAAAATTGAATATGAGAAGTAATCGGCTGACTTATACAGAGCTGTTAACTGAAGTTGAAAACCAACTGAAATTAAAAGATTTTGAAGAGATAAGGAAAGCTGTAACTGACTGGTTACAGTACCATCAACTAAATGATATCTTTAAGATAGACAAATAGAAAGGTTTTAGTTATGAGACATCACGATTTCAAAAAGAACTCTTAGGAAGTAACATAAAAAGATCTCTCTAAAATGTATAACTTGCTCCTAGAACGGTATACAAAGGATGAACAGGTCAAATCAGTTATGACGAAATGGGAAAGGGACTTAGGATATAACATACAAATGGCAGATTGGGAGAGGCTTTGGAAAACAGATCTGAAATTCACAGCTTGCTGTTCATTGAAAGAAAACTACATGAAAATGATGTACTGATGGTATTTGACTCCTAGTAAGTTCAAATATCTAATAATAATAATAATAATTTATTATTTGTACCCCGCCCATCTGGCTGGGTTTCCCCAGCCACTCTGGGCGGCTTCCAACAAAGATGAAAAATACACTAAAATGTCACATATTAAAAACTTCCCTGAACAGGGCTGCCTTCAGATGTCTTCTGAATGTCAGGTAATTGTTTATCGCTTTGACATCTGATGGGAGGGCGTTCCACAGGGCGGGCGCCACTACCGAGAAGGCCCTCTGCCTGGTTCCCTGTAACTTGGCCTCTCGCAGTGAGGGAACCGCCAGAAAGCCCTCGGAACTGGACCTCAATGTCTGGGCAGAAAGATGGGGGAGGAGGCGCTCCTTCAGATATACTGGACCGAGGCCGTTTAGGGCTTTAAAGGTCAGCACCAACACTTTGAATTGTGCTCGGAAATGTACTGGCAGCCAATGTAGGTCTTTCAAGACCGGTGTTATATGGTCTCGGTGGCCACTCCCAGTCACCAGTCTAACTACCGCGTTCTGGATTAGTTGTAGTTTCCGGGTCACCTTCAAAGGTAGCCCCACATAGAGCGCATTGCAGTAGTCCAAGCGGGAGATAACCAGAGCATGCATGAGACAGTCTGCAGGCAGATAAGGTCTCAGCCTACCTACCAGATGGAGCTGGTAAACAGCTGCCCTGGATACAGATTTGACCTGTGCCTCCATGGACAGCTGTGAGTCCAAAATGACTCCCAGGCTGCGCACCTGGTCCTTCAGGGGCACAGTTACCCCATTTAGGACCAGGGAATCCTCCACACCTGCCCGCCTCCTGTCCCCCCAAAACAGTACTTGTGTCTTGTCAGGATTCAACCTCAATCTGTTAGCCGCCATCCATCCTCCAACCGCCTCCAGACACTCACACAGGACCTTCACTGCCTTCACTGGTTCTGATTTAAAAGAGAGGTAGAGCTGGGTATCACCCGCATACTGATGAACACCCAGCCCAAACCTCCTGATGATCTCTCCCAGTGGCTGCATGTAAATGTTGAAAAGCATGGGGGAGAGGACAGAACCCTGAGGCACCCCACAAGTGAGAGCCCAGGGGTCTGAACACTCATCCCCCACCACCACTTTCTGAACACGGCCCAGGAGGAAGGAGCGGAACCACTGTATGACAGTGCCCCCAGTTCCCAGCCCCTCAAGACGGTCCAGAAAGATGTTATGGTCGATGGTATCAAACGCCGCTGAGAGAGCCAGCAGAACTACGAAACAGCTCTCACTTTTGTCCCTAGCCCGCCAGAGATCATCAACCAGTGCGACCAAGGCAGTTTCAGTCCCATGATGAGGCCTGAATCCCGACTGGAAGGGATCCAAATGGTCCGCTTCTTCCAGGCGTGCCTGGAGTTGTTCAGCAACCACTCGCTCAATCACCTTGCCCAAGAATGGAAGATTTGAGACTGGGCGATAATTGGCCATCGTGGCCGCATCTAAAGATGGTTTTTTAAGAAGCGGTTTAATAACCGCCTCTTTCAGCGGGTCTGGGAAGGCTCCCTCACGGAGGGAAGCATTCACCACCCCACGAAGCCCATCGCCCAGTCCTTCCCGGCTAGCTTTTATAAGCCAGGATTGGCAAGGATCAAGGAGACAGGTGGTTGGTTTCACTCGTCCAAGCAGCCTGTCCACATCCTCAGAGGTAACAGATTGGAATTGATCCCACACAACTTGACTAGACAGGACTCTAGCACTCTCCCACCCTGGCCCTGCTCCCACGGTGGAGTCTACTTCTTCCCGAATCTGAGCGATTTTATCTGCAAAAAACTTTGCGAAATCATTGCAGTACTGGGCCCCAATGTCGCAGGTGGTTCCGCTAAATTGTGAACCACCTGAAAAAGTCTCCTGCTGCTGTTTTCTGCAGATGCAATAGAGGCGGCGAAGAAAGTCTTCTTCGCTGTCGCTATCGCCACTTGGTAGGCTCGACGCTGAGCTCTAACCTGTGTCCGGTCAGATTTGGAATGAGTTATCCGCCACCGGCGCTCTAGCCGTCTCAATGATTGTTTCATTGCCCTCAGATCCGTGGAAAACCACGGGGCTGCCCGGGCTCCATGCAATCGGAGAGGGCGCTTCGGAGCCAAACAGTCAATAGCCCTGGTTAACTCCACATTCCACATTCCAGTATCATTTGGGTAAATGGTATATAATGAATTTTTAAAAAAATGTTTAAAATAAAATTTGTTAAGAACCTAGAAGCTTATTTATTTGGAATTACAGGTACTGAGATCCCAAAAGACCAGGAAAGACTATGTATGCGACAACAGCTGCACAGATGTTATTATCCCAACGATGGAAAGGTGCAATAATCCCAACGAGGGAAGATTGGCAAGCCAAACTGCTGGACTCTGCCGAAATGGCAAAATTAGCCGCGAGACTCAGGAATCAAGAAAACAAGGACTTTAAAAAAGATTTGGAAAATTTTTTAATTTACCTATGAGATTATTGCACACAAATCAAAACGTTAGCTGGACTTTAGGAATCACTTGTAAATAAGTTTATGGGCAATTTAGATAAATGAAAATTGTGGAGAATGTATGTATACAGTGGTGACTCGTGTTACGTAACCCTCTGGAACTTCCATTTTTACTGTTGCGCAGCAAATTTAAGTGCCCCCCCACCCTAATTAAGGCTTTTTTTCATTCCGTTTTACCCTTGAACAGCTAATTTAAGTCGTCTCCATCGTAATCAAGGTTTTTTTCATCCCATTCGTTCCCTTGGACAGCTAATTTATGGCCCCCCCAATCAATATTCAAGCCGTTTCTGGTTGCAGTGTTCTGAGGTGACATTTGCTGCTTTAGTTTTTTCCTATTTTTGGGGTTTTTGTTTTTGTGGCTTTTTCATTTTTGACTGAAGCTTGTTTTTTGTTTTATGATTGATTGATTGATTGATTGATTGATTGACTGTGGAAAGGGATAAAAGCTCCCCATTCAAACAATGACTATCATCAATGCAGGTACGAAAAAAATAATAATTTTAATTTTTATCATCTACAATACTGTCTTATTTATTTTATGGTACAGAACATTGATTATTGCTTTCATTTTATGGATCAATGGTCTTGTTTGATAGTAAAATTCATGTTAAATTGCTGTTTTAGGGGTTGTTTTTAAAAGTCTGGAATGGATTAATCCATTTTGCATTACTTTCTACGGGACAGCACGCCTTGGTTTTGGATCGCTTTGGTTTTGGAAGACTTCTGGAACCGATTAAGTTTGAGACCCGAGGTACCACTGTAACTCCTAAGATTTAAAATCCTGGAGGGAGAAAATCTGCCCCCACTACTTTATGAAAGGGATTCAAGAAACAAAGAGCTGCTTTGGAGAAGGCCTCACCCCTTCCTTCTTCCTGTCAGGAACTTCCTTCCATTTGTCTCCTCTCCATCTTTTCCTCTTTCTCCCGCCGCCTTCCATCTATCCCTGTCCCCATCTCCTCTCCCCTGGAACTCACCAGATTTCTCCAAGGGTCCTGGGAGGGAATGCTCAGAGGTTGTGGGGAGGGATGCGGGCGACAGCCTGACCAGGTCAGCCGTCCATCTTCCTCCTTCCATCCTGGCCAGGGTTGCAGGTTCAGTCTCAGCTAGGTTTGCAGGTTCAGCTTCCTGAAGAGCGCAGAAGCCAGAGCAAGTTGAGGCTTCCTGGGAGGGAGAGAAGAAGCAGCCAAGGGAGTCTGAGAGCCCCTGCAGGGATTCTCCTGCCCAAGACATTCTGCTGCCCCTGGAGAAGCCCCAATTGGGCACCCCCTTCCCAAGAGCCCCCACCCATTTTCAAACACCTTTGGCAATTCCTTTCATCACCTCCTTTCCTTTTTTATTTATTTTATTTTGTTTATTCAATCTTTATTGGTTTAAAATCAACACACACACACACACACCAAAAGCTTATAAATAGGAAAAGAAACAAAACAAAAAAGCACAATACATTTCTTACAAAAAGAAATAGAACAATACATCACAAATGCACAAAATTATTCCAGCCATCAACTTCCGACTTCCTTGATATAGGTTATTTATTTTCTTAATTAGGTAAAGGTACCCTTGACCGTTAAGTCCAGTCACGCATGATTCTGGGGTTGCAATGCTCATCTCGCTTTACTGGCCGAGGGAGCCGGCATTTGTCTGCACTAAGCTTCTGGGTCATGTGACCAGCATGACTAAGCTGCTTCTGGCGAACTAGAGCAGCGCACGGAAACGCCATTTACCCTCCTGCCAGAGCGGTACCTCTTTATCTACTTTTGATGTGCTTTCGAACCTCTAGGTTGGCAATTTTCTTAATTACTTGCCTCTATTTTTCAATAAACTTTATCTTTGTTAAATCTTGTCTGAATTCTTTGTACCTTATTCAATTCTGAGAGTTATTCAAAGCATTTTAAAGTTTTTATAAGGGGACACTGTTCTTTTAAATATTGTCTATAGAGCTCCCATTCCCTTTTAAACTTTTGGGTCGATCGATTTCTTATCTTTTCCGTCATCTGTGCTACTTCTATATACTGAAGGATTTTTACTTGCCACTCCTCTTCTGATGGAATTTTATCTCCTTTCTATCCCTTGGCAATCAGCATCCTTACTGCAGTTGTTGCATACAAAAAGACCCCTTCCCAAGAGCCCCTGCCCATTTTCAGTTACAGATAGGTAGCCGTGTTGGTCTGCCATAGTCAAAATAAGAAAATTCCTTCCAGTAGCACCTTAAAGACCAACTAAGTTAGTTCTTGGTATGAGCTTTCGTGTGCATGCACACTTCTTCAGATACACTGAAACAGAAGTTGCCAGATCCTCCTACATAGTGAGAAGGTGGGGAGGGGTATTACTCAGAAGGGTGGTGGGAATGGGAGATTGGCAGATAGCTGAGATGAGCCTGTTGACGACTCTTAACGACTGCAATAGGTCTTACAGGAAAAGGCAAGGGGTGAGAAGGTGAAAAATGGCTTAGTCATGTATAATGAGATAAGAATCCAATGTCTTTGTTCAAACCAGGTCTCTCCATGGTTTTAAGTTTGGTAATCCGACATCAAGAATCACAAAAAGGAGACGTTTCTCTCCACGCTCAGCCTCTTGTCTGTTACTTGATAATTGGGGGAAGGAAAACCTTGTAGCACCCAACCAATGGGAAGGCGAGGGAGGGAACGTGTGCATAGGGAACATACTGTAAGCTCATTCTTTGCTGGACTGTGCCTGCTTTGGACCCCCACTTTTGCAAGAACGTATTGTCCTCAATAAGGGACGCGGCTGGAACTGTGAGTCAAAGCCCAGAGCCTAGGGCTTGCCGATCAGAAGGTTGGCAGTTTGAATCCCCGCGAAGGAGTGAGCTCCCATTGCTCTGTTTCTTCTCCTGCCATCCTAGCAATTGGAAAGCACAAAGTGCAAGAAGATAAATAGGTACCTGTTGTAAACAAAATCTGCCCTTATGCTTTTAAGGGGGCCACAAGAGCCTTTATAGAGTCCTTTGCCGGTTCTCCATCAGTAGGAGAAAATAACAGAGGCCAACCAGAGACTATTGAGAAGCAAAGCAGCTAGTAAGCCTGATCTTTATTGAAATGTTGCAACAGGTTGCTCCCCTCACATGGAGGAGAACGGAGGAGGACCCAGAACAAAGGTGTGCCTGCCCTTATATAGCCCTTTTAAATTCCCTGCCCTGGAGCTCAAGACCACCCCTCCATACATCATACATACATCACAGAAAAGGCGGTCTACAACAGAAATTTGAATGTTGTTGCTTTTCCTGTGCTGCTCCAGACATGTGGTCCACATATCTATGTATATGTTTGGTTGGTACATTTATGAACATTTATTATATATATAAGACCTTAAATTTTTTTATTACATACCCCACTGTATAAGTCCAACACAATCATCAAATTTGCGGATGATACAACAGTGGTGGGGCTCATTAGTGAGAACGATGAGACTGCTTATAGGAAAGAAGTACAGGGGTTAATTCAATGGTGTAAAGAAAACAATCTTATGCTTAACACCAAAAAAACCAAAGAACTCATAATTGACTTTAGGAGAAAGAAAAGTGTATTTTTACCATTGCACATAAATGGCGAGGAGGTGGAGAGGGTTGGTAGTTTTAAATACCTGGGCATTTACATCTCTGAGGACCTCTCATGGACTGCAAATATTAATATGGTTGTGAGGAAGGTGCAGGGGAGGTTGTATTTCCTGAGAATGCTCAGGGGACTGAATCTATCTCAGCACCTACTTCTGTCCTATTATCACAGTACCATCGAGAGTGTCTTAACCTATAGTATATTATCGTGGTATGGGAGCAGCTCTGAAACGGATAAAAAAGCTTTACAGAGAATAATTAAAATTGCCCAGAATGTTATTGGGCTCCAACTACCAACCCTGGATGAGATCTTCACGTCTCGCACTTTGAAGAAGTCACACAATATCCTGAGAGATCCCACCCATCCTGCTCACAACTTCTTTGAACTGTTGCCTTCGGGCAGAAGATATAGGACAATGAAAACACGAACCACACGCCTTCTGAATAGTTTCTATCCAAGAGCTCTGATTGCACTAAATAATGATCTCAGGGCCAGTTGCAAGAAATAGCAAGCAGGGAGTAGGAAGGAATGAGACAGGTTTTTAGGTTATGTTATGCTTTTAATAGGTTATGTTACATTCTGGAGTATGATATGTTTTTATAGATTATGTCTGAATAGGATGAGAGTGTTGGAGATACGTGCAAATGTGTATGTGAACCCGGTCTTTGGGTGGGTGTTTGATTTTCGTTGTTGTGTATACTGTGTATATACGGACAATGACAATAAATTTATCTTAATCCAGCGGGAAGGTAAATGGCGTTTCCGTGCACTGCTCTGGTTCGCCAGAAGCGGCTTAGTCATGCTGGCTCCCTCGGTGTTACGGAAAAATCTGGGTGCGGGGTTACTCTGCCACCCAGCTCGTTGGACTAAGTCCGCAGGTCCCTGCGGAGGAAAATGAGCTCAGCCGGACGCAGGAGCAAACTACAGAAGATCCAAGTTTATTGCGCAACAGGTTCAAGGCGAGATTGAACCCCGAGAAAGGGGTGACAGGAGTTTTTGAAACTTCCCTCCATGTCCCAGAATACAGTGCAAAATACATCATTATTGCGTCATGAATACATTAGAAATAGGTTGGGTTACACAGGTGACATCATGAATACATTAGAGAGGGGTTGAGTTACACAGATTAACATATACAGTGGGGGGGGGGAATATGCAGAGTCAGAGATATGTGCAGATAAGCGCTTCCTGACTACCGGTGATGAGAAGACAATAGTCCAAGTATGCAGAGTCAATAGTCCAAGTATGCAAGGTCTAGCACCTGGCGTTGCCCGGAGGAAAGCTTGGGCAAAGCGACTTGGCCGGATTAGGGTCTTCCTGAGTACGTGACTCCTCGCTCGAGGGATTATGGAGGCCGAGGAGGTGTCATGGAGTCCTGAATAAACTGAGTCGATTGGCACCAAAACCAAGGAAATCAGAGCTGTGGTTGAATTAATATGAATTTTAGAAGTTTTAGTCCGTTCTGTTCCAGTCTTATGTCAGTGATTGAAGTCGGAAACGAAATGGATACATGGAGTCCATGAGTTTCGATTCCATTGTTCCCCCAGCAGGGAGCCGCCAGTAGCTTGTCAAGAGGTTAAATGAGGCGTGTAGGGGCTCGCTGAGCTGAATCTGCAGAGCGGATGCATGGTTCTGATTGGCTGGGACGCGGCCATTGAAACGAATGGGAACGCGGTTTCCATTGAAACAAATGGGAGCGCAGTTTGATACGGTCAACCCATGATAGAGATAGAGCGGGAGGGAGGCTTAGGGAAAGATGGTGGGCTTATTTCGCCCGTATAGAGAGAGAGGGATAGGCATTTTATTTAAGAGGCCAGGGGTATAATGTGGTGCTTGTGTAACGGTGTGGGGGCTGAGGGGTCAGGGCAAAGCTGGGCGCCGTTGAGGTCATCGCCTCGGACCCCTTTGGTGGCTGGCGGAGGGATGCGGGAAGGTATCTCCCCCTCCGTATCACTCGGCCAGTAAAGTGAGATGAGCACCGCAGCCCCATTGTCATCCTCAACAGGACCTCACGGTCAGGGGTCCCTTTACCTTTACCTATTGTCCTCAATAAACTCTTTATTTGCTTCTCCAGTATTCTTCAGATGGTATTTTAAGGAAGGGGATCAAGGGTCTCAGGACCCACTTCTTACAATGTATGAAGTAGCTTACAGCAAAAAAAACCTAATAACTCTTCTGGGTAACTGAATAAATTATTTTAATAAATATTTAAATGGAGAACATATTTTGCCTTCTCATGTTCATGCAAACATGGTTCTACTCCAATCTCACTTAGTATTAAATTGTGGGTGGACATAGCAGACGCCACAGAGATTTCTCCAAGTGGTTCTTTATAGTAAGCTGGAACTGAACTGAACAGCAAACAGCTCAGCAACCCAGGGTTTCCCGCCTAAATTGACTGATGTGGACCCGAGTGAAAACTATACACACACAATACCCCTGCTGGCCAGGGTGAGAACTTCAATACATAACACTTAGTCCCCACTTCCACCTCAGCAAAGAATTTTTTATACAGAAATCTCCTGGACAGAAGTCTCCCTGTTTGCATTACAGGGAGGGCTCAGCCTCTGTCTACCTTATTGCACACTCAATACACACAATGTCTTTTGCAGTGTCCTGTATTCTCCTCAAAGAAACACTCCAGAGACACAGGAACAGTGACAGGCAGCAGCAGCAGCAGTTTGACAGATTAGCTGGGGATTTTGATCCAGAAACGGAGCAGACGGGGAAAGGTTAAGCAGAATCCCCCCCCCCCGGTCACCCTTAGGTGTGCTCAGTCTCCACCTGCTTCATGACTCCACCTTGCATGAGAAAGAAGGATGGAGCTCCAGGAAACAGGAAGTGGTCCTTCAACCAGCCAGGACATCTCACCATCACAGACAGATCCAGTCTCATGCTGGGGAGTCAGGAGTGGCCCTGGGATGGCAGAGAGAGGAGGGGAAGGGGCCAGGGACAGAAGGAATGGCAGGGCTCCAGATGCTCCCTTGAACCCCCCCTCCCTTGACACCAAGGGGAGCTCCTCTTCTGGGGCTGAAAGCATTGGCGTGGAGGTTAGTTTTTGTTAGGACTGCAAGGAAGGGGGGAAAGGAAGCGTAAAACACACCCACCCATGGACACACTAAGAACTGAATGAAAATAGGCCTGGCTGAAGGAATAGCTACTGGAGAGCATAATGTGGGGTGTAGCTGTAATGCTCACCTGCCTCCCTGGACTGGTCTTTTATTGGGGTCAGGGAGCTGAGGTGGTTGATCAACATGAAGTTCCCAGGTTACCTTTCCTTCTGGTCAGCTATTCCAGCTCTTGTCTCCTCCCCATTTCTTTATGGAGGGGCAAAGGCTATGCACTTTGTATAGATGCAACTACAACCCACAACTGGAATCTTCTGGGTGCACTGAGCTCCCCCCCCCCCGATAGAATAGATTCCCTCAGCATCTTGCCCCACCTCACAGAAGGCAAGATCATCTGGTTAAAGTGTTTGTTTCGGAGCACATTATATTGGATTTATCTTTGTATCAGCAGTAATAAATATATTAATTGGGTTAGATTTAGATACTGTCAACATGAACTTTGTCTGAGGTTTCAGACATACCCATTTTGTTCAAGAAAAGATGCAGAAAATACTTTTCCTTTTTTATTCTGGGCACTTGACTTCTCCCATCCTGCTACCATCCAGGCAAACGTTTGGGGCAGATATCCAGGGCCCCACTCAGCAGCAGCAACAGGGGGAGGAGGAGGCCCCACAAACATTTCCCACATTTTGAAGTTAAATGATACAAAGCCCCTTCAAGAACTGACAGAAGCTTACCAGGGTACATTTCCTACTAGTCAGCTATTCAGGCTCCTCATTCCTCCCCATTTCTCTATGGAGGGTCAAAGGCTATGCACTTTGTATAGACGTAACTACAACCAACATCTGGTATCTTCTGGGTGTACCAAGGTGGCCTCCTTCTGCATTGTCATCAAGTGACAAGTGTCCTGGAACAATCCCCAGTGTCTCTACAGAAAATGTTACTGATGGGCTTGTAGGGCCAGGGGACAGAGGCAGTCTGCTAGGTGGATAGGGTTGTGGGATAGAAATGTCAATAACCAAAGACTGAACTGGAATAAATGTGTAACCTGCCTCAAGATTCTTTGTGGTTGACTGCCACAAAAATAAGAGAAAGAATAGAAATACTTAAATGCCCCTATTAATATTAATGAAATAAAAGAAGGAATTGTGACTTCTAAGAATGGTAAAGTCCCTGGTGCGGATGGCATTTCTTTAATGAATTACAAAAAAATGGAAGAGATCATATTACCAATGTTAGAAAAAATAATGAACAAAATTTTAGAAGGAGGACAAGTGCCAGAATAATGACAAGAGGCCCTAATTACATTGATACTGAAATATGGACCCAATTTAGAGTAAATTAAGATTTATAGACCAAGACAAATTTACAGCAACGTAAGATTGGTAGTAGATACAATAGTATACCTAGAAATGAGAGCAGATAAAAAGGCAGCCCTGATCTTGGTGGATGCGGAGAAAGCATTGGATCATGTTTTGGGGGCATTCATGCAAAACACTTTGGAAATGATGTTTGGGTGAGAAAATATGTAGTGGTATAAAAGCGATTTATAATTCCCAACAGGTCAGACTAATTATAAATGGTGAAACATCAGAAGCTTTTAATATATCTAAGGGAACAAGACAGGGCTGCCCTCTTTCTCCTCTCCTCTTTATCACACTTCTGGAAGTGTATTTGAAAGCAATAAGAGAAGACCCTAGAATAGAAGGAATTAAAGTTGGACAAAGGGCCTATAAGGTCGGAGCCTTCGCAGACAATCTAATAATTACAACAGAAAACCTTCTAGAGCAGCGGTTCTCAACTTGCGGGTCCCCAGATGTTGTTGGACTACAACTCCCATCATCCCTGAGCTCTGGCCTTGCTAGCTAGGGGTGATGGGAGTTGCAGTTCAGCAACATCTGGGGGTCCACAGGTTGAGAAACTGCTCTAGAAAGTACTATACAGTGGTACCTCGGGTTACATATGCTTCAGGTTACATAAGCTTCAGGTTACAGACAGCGCTAACCCAGAAATAGTACCTCGGGTTAAGAACTTTGTTTCAGGATAAGAATCGAAATCGTGTGGTGGTGGCGTGGCGGCAGCAGGAGGCCCGAATAGCTAAAGTGGTGCTTCAGGTTAAGAACAGTTTCAGGTTAAGAATACACCTCCGGAACGAATTAAGTACTTAACCCTAGGTACCACTGTATTAAGACCTCCCCATGTAAATTAGTGGATATTTCCTAAGGTTCCATATTGACTAAAGCTTCTCCGCTGTGTGAGTTTGCCAATGTAATGTAAGTTTATCCGTCCTGTTGAACCTTTTTCCACATTCAGTACATTTAAATGGTTTCTCCCCCGTGTGAGTTCGCTGGTGTATTCTAAGGTGTCCACTTTTACTGAAGCTCTTTTCACATTCAATACATTTAAATGGTTTCTCCTCTATGTGAGTTTGTAGATGTCTTCTAAGTATTACATTTTGACTGAAGCTCTTTCCACATTCAATACATTCAAATGGTTTCTCCCCCGTGTGAGTTCGTTGATGTACTCTAAGGTGTCCACTTCTACTGAAGCTCTTTCCACATTCAATACATTTAAATGGTTTCTCCCCCGTGTGAGTTCGTTGATGTATTCTAAGGTATTCATTTTGACTGAAGCTGTTTCCACATTCAATACATGCAAATGGTTTCTCCCCCGTGTGAGTTTGTTGGTGTCTTCTAAGGTGTCCACTGTGACTGAAGCTCTTTCCACATTCAACACATTTAAATGGTTTCTCCCCCGTGTGAGTTCGTTGATGTATTCTAAGGTATCTATTTTGACTGAAGCTGTTTCCACATTCAATACATGCAAATGGTTTCTCCCCCGTGTGAGTTCGTTGGTGTACTCTAAGGTGTCCACTTCTACTGAAGCTCTTTCCACATTCAAAACATTTAAATGGTTTCTCCTCCGTGTGAGTTCGTTGGTGTATTCTAAGTGCTCCACTTTGACTGAAGCTGTTTCCACATTCAATACATTTAAAAGGTTTCTCCCCCATGTGAGTTCGTTGATGTCTTCTAAGTGTCCCACTTCTACAGAAGCTCTTTCCACATTCAATACATTTAAATGGTTTCTCCCCCATGTGAGTTCCTTGGTGTATTGTAAGGTCTCCACTCTTACTGAAGCCCTTTCCACATGCAATACATTTAAAAGGTTTCTCTTCTATGTGAGTTTGTAGATGTCTTCTAAGTGCTCCACTTTCACTGAAGCCCTTTCCACATTCAATACATTTCAATGGTTTCTCCCCCGTGTGAGTTCGTTGGTGTATTTTAAGTGTTCCATATTGACTGAAGCTCTTTCCACATTCAATACATGCAAATGGTTTCTCCCCCGTGTGAGTTCGTTGGTGTATTATAAGTGTTCCATATCGACTGAAGCACTTTCCACATTCAGTACATTCAAATGGTTTTTCCCCTGTGTGAGTTCGTTGATGTATTCTAAGGTTTCCATTTTGATTGAAGCTGTTTCCACATTCAATACATTTAAATGGTTTCTCCTCTGTGTGAGTTCGTTCGTGCATTCTAAGTGTTCCATATCGACTAAAGCACTTTCCACATTCAGTACATTCAAATGGTTTTTCCCCCGTGTGAGTTCGTTGGTGTGTTCTTAGTGCTCCATTTTTACCGAAGCTCTTTCCACATTCAATACATTCAAATGGTTTCTCCCCTGTGTGAGTTCGTTGATGTTTTCTAAGAGTTCCATTGTCCCTGAAGCTCTTTCGATAGTCAGTACATTTAAATGGTTTCTCCTCTATGTGGATTTGTTGATGTGTCCTCAGTCTTCCACTGTGACTAAAGCACATCCCACGTTCCAGGCATTTAAACTGTTTCTTTGTTCTTCCCAATGAATTCACAGATGGCTCCATAGAATTCTGGCCATCATGTTCCTCAGCTGTTTGGGAGTGGGGAGGAAGGGGAAGAGAATCCTGTTAAGACTTACAAGAAAGGAACTGAACACACTTCAATCGCAATATGCACCTTCTCCTATTTTAACACTGTCTCCTTTCTCCACTGTCCTATCTATGTTCCAAACTTTTAGGAATGCAGATGAGATAATGGCAAGAACAACACATGGTCATTCCATTCACACTTAATAAACTGCATTATTTTATAATCTATGGTGGAATTGGCTTCTTAGACACATCTCTGTATTTCTCTTTTTCCAGGGAGGAAATGATCACAGGTTCGAGTAGCAGTCTCTCCTATGACTAAGAAAACTGAAGTGTTACTTTGCCACATGTAACTGTAAAAATATTCCAATATATTAGTATCCCCAAACATCCTCCAGATGTTTTGGGACTACAATTCCCATCAGCCCTGACCACTGGTCCTGTTAGCTAGGGATGATGGGAGTTGTAGTCCTTAACATCTGGAGGGCCAAGTTTGGGGATGCCTGTATTAGAACATAAGAAGAGCTTGCTTGATTGGGAAAAGGCCCACCTAGTCCAGCATCCTGTTCTCACATTGGCCAGCTAGATGCCTGTGGGAAACCAGCAAGCCGGATTTGAGTACAAGAGCCCTCTACCTTCCTGTGCTTTCCAGGAACTAGTATTAAGAAGCATAATTGCCTAGGACCACGAGGGCAGAGCAGAGACGTCAGTCTAATCCTCTTTTTTCAAGCTATCCAAATTGTTGGCCATCATTCCTGTAGGATGGAATTCCATAGATTAAAAATGCAGAAATACAACTAAGAACACTTTTGGACCACAAATCAATAATTCTTGAACTAAAAGGCGAGAAAAATACTCCATTTAGAGTATTGCTCATATTTTGGGCAATAGAATGAAAGGTGTTTTAGCAGAAAAAATTCATCACAATCAGGCCTGCTTTCTACCAGGACGTCAGATGAAGGAAAATATTGTTACGATATAGAAGCAATGCAGCTGCGAGCTGCTAGCTTGAAAACATCACATGATGTTGGGACTGTCCGTGGGAAACAGAGGGACAGTCAATTCAGTGTGAAGCACCGGAATTAGCTCAGAGTGTAATATGAGCTGTACAGGAAGTACAGGAAGTGTTTGTCATTCGACTGCTGGAGCTTGAAGAGAGCAGTCATGTTTTTTGTAATGCTGCAAAGACAGAAATAAAGGCATGTAAATACGTTTCTGTCTATCTCTTTCCCCTGCTGGGGGGGCAAGAAAGAGGGGGGGTGTTCTTCTCACGCTGAGAAGGATCGCCTATCGCGACCTCTGCCTGGATCTCGCTGAGGAATGCAGACAAGGAGGTTAACAGGAGATCAAGCCGGGTGCCTGGAGAGTTGCCAGTTACTACTCATATAGGCTTGAATCCCGACAAATATAAGGAATATAATTGATATTATTCAATACTTGGAAGTAAAAATTGAGAAAAAAGCGGGCTTAATGTTTATAGATGCTGAAAAGGCTTTTGATAATGTTTCATGGGCTTTTATGAAAAAGATAAAAGAAAAAATGAATTTTGAGGAAGCATTTGGGAGAGGAATTGATGCAATTTATTTCTACCAACAGTCTATGCTGATTGTTAATATGGTGATAACAGAAAAGTGTAAAATAAGGAAGGGGACAAGACAAGGATATCCCCTATCACCATTATTATTTATTTTGGTATTAGAGGCCCTGGCGAGGGAGACAAAGTAGAGAAATTAATTACAGGAATAACAGTAGAAAATAAAGCATATAAATTAAAAGCTTTCACAGTTCACCTTGTAATTACAGTGAAGGATTCCATAAATACTCCACCAAAGGTGGTAGAAAAGATACAGGACTTCGGGCAGGCCAGGGGCTTTAAACTAAACAAGAATAAGACTACTCAATGCCTTGTTTGCCTCAGTCTTCTCCGATAAAGAAAACAATGCCCGACCTGAAGAATTTGGAGCAAATGATTCAGCAGAGGAAACACAGCCCAGAATAACTAAGGAGATAGTACAAGAATACTTGGCTAGTTTAGATGTATTCAATTCTCCAGGGCCAGATGAACTGCAAGAGTATTAAAAGAACTGGCAGATGTGATCTCAGAACCACTGGCAGTCATCTTTGAGAATTCCTGGAGAACAGGCGAAGTCCCGGCATACTGGAGGAGGGCAAATGTTGTCCCTATTTTCAAAAAGGGGAAAAGAGAGGACCCAAATAATTATCGCCCAGTCAGTCTGACATCAATACCAGGGAAGATTCTGGAGCAGATCATTAAGCAAACAGTCTGTGAGCACCTAGAAAGGAATGCTGTGATCACCAATAGTCAGCATGGATTTCTGAAAAATAAGTCATGTCAGACTAACCTGATCTCGTTTTTTGACAGAATTACAAGCCTGGTAGATGAAGGGAACACAGTGGATGTAGCCTACCTTGATTTCAGCAAGGCATTCGACAAGGTGCCCCATGATATTCTTGTAAAGAAGCTGGTAAAATGCGGTCTTGACTATGCTACCACTCAGTGGATTTGTAACTGGCTGACTGACTGAACCCAAAGGGTGCTCATCAATGGTTCCTCTTCATCCTGGAGAAGAGTGACTAGTGGGGTGCCACAGGGTTCTGTCTTGGACCCGGTCTTATTCAACATCTTTATCAACGACTTGGATGATGGACTCAAGGGCATCCTGATCAAATTTGCAGATGACACCAAACTGGGAGGGGTGGCTAACACCCCAGAGGACAGGATCACACTTCAAAACGACCTTGACAGATTAGAGAACTGGGCCAAAACAAACAAGATGAGCTTTAACAGGGAGAAATGTAAAGTATTGCACTTGGGCAAAAAAATTGAGAGGCACAAATACAAGATGGGTGACACCTGGCTTGAGAGCAGTACATGTGAAAAGGATCTAGGAGTCTTGGTTGACCACAAACTTGACATGAGCCAACAGTGTGACGCGGCAGCTAAAAAAGCCAATGCAATTCTGGGCTGCATCATTAGTATAGCATCTAGATCAAGGGAAGTAATAGTGCCACTGTATTCTGCTCTGGTCAGACCTCACCTGGAGTACGGTGTCCAGTTCTGGGCACCACAGTTCAAGAAGAACATTGACAAACTGGAACGTGTCCAGAGGAGGTCAACCAAAATGGTCAAAGGCCTGGAAACGATGCCTTATGAGGAACGGCTAAGGGAGCTGGGCATGTTTAGCCTGGAGAAGAGGAGGTTAAGGGGTGATATGATAGCCATGTTCAAATATATAAAAGGATGTCATATAGAGGAGGGAGAAAGGTTGTTTTCTGCTGCTCCAGAGAAGCAGACACGGAGCAATGGATCCAAACTACAAGAAAGAAGATTCCACCTAAACATTAGGAAGAACTTCCTGACAGTAAGAGCTGTTCGACAGTGGAATTTGCTGCCAAGGAGTGTGGTGGAGTCTCCTTCTTTGGAGGTCTTTAAGCAGAGGCTTGACAACTATATGTCAGGAGTGCTTTGATGGTGTTTCCTGCTTGGCATGGGGTTGGACTCGATGGCCCTTGTGGTCTATTCCAACTCTATGATTCTATGATTCTAAGTTTTTGGTAAAAAACACAATGGAGCAAGACCAAAAGAAATTACAACAGAAAACAGAGTTAGTTATACATAACAAAGTCAAATACTGGGATATCTGTTTGATAGCTAAGAATATTAATATTTTTAAGGACAATTACAAGAATGAGTGGAAAGAAATAAAAAGAGCTTTAGAGATATGGGGAAGAATGAATTTATCATTTTGGGGAGGAATATCAGTAATAAAAATGAATGTATTGCCAAAAATGTTATTTTTATTCTAAGCAGTCCAGGCAATAGGCAACACAGGATGCTTTGAAAAATGGCAAGAAGATATATCTAGGTTTATCAGACAAGGGACGAAACCAAGTATAAAAAATAAATTATTAACAGATGTAAGAGAGAGAGGAGGTTTCACCCTGCCGGATTTGAAACTTTATTATGAAGCATCCTGTATCTGCTAGAACCGGGAATGGATTACATTAGAAAACACAGATACTGTATTTTAGATCTGGAAGGACACAAATAATGTATAGCATGCATATTTATGGTAGGAAAAGGCCAAGGTGCATAGAGCTTTTCAGAATCATATAGTAAGAAAACCAATGTTTAGGGTATGGGAGAAGTATAAAAATTTGCTTCAGTAAAAAACACCCTGGTGGCTTTCCCCCTTGGAAGCAATATCTCTGAAAAAAATTGAATATGAGAAGTAATTGGCCGACTTACAGAGAGGTGTTAACTGAAGTTGAAAACCAACTGAAATTAAACGATTTTGAAGAGATAAGGGAAGCTGTACCTGACTGGTTACAGTACCATCAACTAAACGATATCTTTAAGATAGACAAAAAGAAAGGTTTTAGTTATGAGACATCACAATTTCAAAAAGAACTCTTAGTTCTTGGGAAAGGGACTTAGGACATAACATACAAATGGTAGATTGGGAGAGGCTTTGGAAAACAGATCTGAAATTCACAGCTTGCTGTACATTGAAAGAAAACTACATGAAAATGATGTGCTGGTGGTATTTGACTCCTAGTAAGTTATCTAAAACGTATAGAGTAAGTTCAAATATCTGCTGGAAATGTACAGAACAAGCGGGTATCTTTTGCTATATGTGGTGGTCATGTAAGATAACAGTATCATTTTGGGAAATGGTATATAATGAAAAAGTAGAGACATCACCTTGCCAACAAAGGTCCGTACAGTAAAAGCTATGGTTTTCCCAGTAGTGATGTATGGAAGTGAAAGGTGGACCATAAAGAAAGCTGATCGCCGAATAATTGATGCTTTTGAATTATGGTGCTGGAGGAGACTCTTGAGAGTCCCATGGACTGCAAGCAGATCAAACATATCCATTCTGAAGGAAATCAGCCCTGAGTGCTCACTGGAAGGACAGATCCTGAAGCTGAGGCTCCAATAGTTTGGCTACCTCATGAGAAGAGAAGACTCCCTGGAAAAGACCCTAATGTTGAGAAAGATGGAGGGCACAAGGAGAAGGGGACGACAGAGGACGAGATGGTTGGATAGTGTTCACGAAACTACCAGCATGAGTTTGACGAGTCCAAACTGCTGGACTCTGCCAAAATGGCAAAATTAGCCATGAGACTCAGGAATCAAGAAAACAAGTACTTTAAAAAAGAATGGGGAAAATTTATAATTTACCTATGAGATTACTGCACGCAAATCAAAATGTTAGCTGGACTTTAGGAATCACTTGTAAATAAGTTTATGGACAATTTAGATAAATGAGAACTGTGGAGAATGTATCCATACAGTGGTACCTCGTGTTACGTAACCCTCTGGTATTTTTCCGGGTTTTGCTGCTTGCACGCGTAGAAGCACTTTATTGTGCCGCGTGCGTGTGCAGAAGCGGTCCTCCGGTTTGCAAAAACCTCGGGATCTGTCGAGCTCCAGAACGGATCCAGTTTGCAACCAGAGATACCACTGTATGTAGTTTTGGACAAATTACCGTATTTTTCGCTCCATAGGACGCACTTTTTTCCTTCTAAAAAGAAAGGGGAAATGCCTGTGCGTCTTATGGAGCGAATGCACTGGACCGGAGCCATGGCTCCCGTCAGTCAAGCAAAGCGGGAGCCGCTTACAGGGCTTCTGTCCCGCTTTGCTTCTGTCCTTGCTTTACAGCGAGCCTCAGCTAGCAAAGGTCCGCGTGTTCCCTAAACGGAGCGATGAGGCTGCAGAGGGACGGCAGGGCACAGGAGGGGAAAGATCGGGAAGGATAAAATTTAAGCAAAAAACCCCCAACCTCGAGCTCTGAGCCACGAGCGCAGTGAAAACCAGGAAGTAAAAAAAAAGGCTGGGGAGGGCACGGGATGAGGGGCAGGGGAGCGGGAGCGTGCTTTTTACTTCTGCAGCTTGTTTTGAGGCAGGATAGATTTGAGCATTGTCTGGGTCCCAGTGCCCCTACTCCTTTTTATACTCCATTCTGTTGCTGCCAGGGGCTGCTTATTACTCAAACTGAACCTGATACCAGTAGCCATGTGTACAAACAAAGTAGAAGGCTGCAAGGAGGAGCGCTTTTACACAGCTAATGGCGAATCCCCTGCAATCCAAGTCCTGATCACTTGCTCAAATCTATCCTGCCTCAAAACAAGCAACGGAAGGAAGAGGCTGCAAACTGTTAAATGGAAAAAATCCCCCAGGCACAGGGCAAATACCTTGAGTAAAATAGTAAAGGGAGGCAGGTGATTCAAAGCCAGAAGGCACTTTTAAAAGTGGTGCGCAGCCAGCAACAGCTGCAGAAAGTCCGCCCGCTCCCTAAACGGAGCAATGAGGCTGCAGAGGGACGGAAGGACACAGGAGGGGAAGGATAAAATTTAAGCAACCAGCAGCAAAAAAACCCCAACCTCAAGCTCTGAGCCACAAGCGCAGTGAAAATCAGGAGGTAGAAAAGGAAGGCTGCTGGGGACTGGAGGGCAGAGGATGAGGGAGAGGGGGAAATTACGCAAATCCGCCGCGTCTCAGCTGATCCGCTGGCTCCTTGAGCCTGCACACTAAACAAACATACAGTTCCTGTCCCTCTTAGTCTCACTCTGATAAATCAGTAGTTTATTAAATAGTTTAGTACAACATTTGATTCAGAATATTTTCCCCGTTTTCCTCCTCTGAAAACTAGGTGCGTCTTACGGTCCGGTGCGCCTTATGGAGCGAAGAATACGGTAATATAAGGACCCATGAAAGGGATGGAGCGAAGTCATGTGATTCAGAGAATCCCATGAAATGATTATATAAATGTCTTTGATAGAAACTTGCATTTGTAAAAAACAATAAAAATATTTCAAAAAAAGGGAAGTCCATAGATTGTTCTATGCTTCTGTTGATTCATCATTTGCAAACCCAGAAGTAGGTGTTCCTGTTTTTGACCTTTGCCTCGGAAACCGAACGTGCTCCTGAGCTTCCATTTTTACTGTTGCGCAGCAAATTTAAGTCCCCCCCCCATCCTAATTAAGGCTTTTTTCATTCTGTTTTACCCTTGAGCAGCTAATTAAAGTCCTCTCCATCGTAATCAAGGCTTTTTTCATCCCATTTGTTCCATTACACAGTTAATTTAAGCCCCCCCCCATCAATATAAAAGCCGTTTCTGGTTGCAGTGTTCTGAGGTGACATTTGGTGCTTTAGTTGTTTCCTATTTTTTGTTTTTTTGTTTGTGTGGCTTTTTCATTTTTGACTGTGGCTTGTTTTTTTGTTTTAATTTTAATTTTTATCATCTACAATACTGTCTTATTTATTTTACGGTACAGAACATTGATTATTGCTTTCATTTTATGGATCAATGGTCTTGTTAGATAGTAAAATTCATGTTAAATTGCTGTTTTAGGGGTTGTTTTTAAAAGTCTGGAACGGATTAATCAATTTTGCATTACTTTCTATAGGAAAGTATGCCTTGGTTTTGGAAGACTTATGTTTGAGAACCAAGGTACCACTGTAACTCCTAAGATTTAAAATTCTTGAGGAAGAATATCTGCCCCCCACTACTTTATGAAAGGGATTCAAGAAACAAAGAGCTGCTTTGGAGAAGGCCTCACCCCCCTCCTCCTTAATGTCAGGAACTTCCTTCCATTTGTCTCCTCTCCATCTTTTCCTCTTTCTCCCTCCACCTTCCATCTATCCCTGTCCCCATCTCCTCTCCCCTGGAACTCACCAGATTTCTCCAAGGGTCCTGGGAGGGAATGCTCAGAGGTTGTGGGGAGGGATGCGGGAGACAGCCTGACCAGGTCAACCGTCCATCTTCCTCCTTCCATCCTGGCCAGGGTTGCAGGTTCAGTCTCAGCTAGGATTGCAGGTTCAGCTTGCTGAGGAGCCCAGAAGCCAGAGCAATTTGCAGTTTCCTGGGAGGGAGGGAAGAAGAAGCCAAGGGAGTCTGAGAGCCCCTGCAGGGATTCTCCTGCCCAAGACATTCTGCTGCCCCTGGAGAAGCGCCAATTGGGCATCCCCTCCCCAAGAGCCCCCTCCCATTTTCAAACACCTTTGGCAATTCCTTTCAGCTGCCTGTCCCACCTCCCTTCCCAAGACTGGCACGGTATGCACATTTGTGGCCTGAGAGTAGATCCCATGGAACTTAAGAGTTAATCTGCAAAGGACTGCTCTGAATACATGGGTGGCCCTTGCATGGAGAAGAAGGAATGGCCTTGCTTGCATCAGGACCTCTGGGAGAGGCGGTACTCAGGGGAGAGAGGCAGGAAGAGCCTTCAAACCCATCCCTTTCCTCCTCTGCTGCCTTTTCTTGCAGCAGCCCAGTGAGAGGGGAAGGAGCTGCAGTTCACTTCACATGGTTTACTGGGATTGTGAATGAACACGTCCTCTGCCTTCCATGCGGTGGGAGTGGGGTAGGTTAAAAGTGGTTGAGAGACCTCCCCCTCCAGTCTTTTTGGGAAACAGGAGCTTTGGTCAGGAGTAAACAACTTAGATGGCAAGTTCACAAGAGAAGCACTTTGGAGCACTGCTTGCTCTTACTATGTGTTTGGACCTAGAGGACAACATACACGTTTACACCACGGGATTCCTTAAAGAGAGCATTTCTTTAAATTCAAAGGCCATTTCTACAAAACGGAAGTCTTCTGATGGCAGCCCAGCACAGGGAGGTTTTCAATGTTTTCAATTTTGGGGTTGTTTTTTTTTGGAAGCCGCCCTGAGTTGCTGAGGCAACGGAGTCAGATGGGCAGGCTACAAGTAATGAATTATTGTTATTGTTATTCCCTCCTAAGCCCATCCTGCTACGCATGCTGATCAGAGACTTTGTCCCAACCCTCCCCCATGAACGCAAGAGGGCTTCCTATTTTTACAGCTATTCTTCACATTTCTATACTGCCCTTCCTCCAAAGATCACAGGGCAGCTTACAAGAGAAAAACACAGAGATGCATAGCAGAGTAAGAAATAAAAACGACAACCCTCGCCCCCCTCCCATGCAGGTGTGCAGTCCATAGATTGTTTAATGAGCCAAACCCCTGGGAGAAGAGCAATGCTTTTGCCTGTTGCCTAAAGATAAGGTCCTCCTCCGAGGGGTCTTCTGCTGGGGTATAGATACTAAATTTAAATTACAGTGGTACCTTGGGTTAAGTAATTAATTCATTCCGGAGGTCCGTTCTTAACCTGAAACTGTTCTTAACCTGCAGCACCACTTTAGCTAATGGGACCACCCGCCGCCGCACCACTGCTGCGTGATTTCTGTTCTCATCTTGAAGCAAAGTTCTTAACCCAAGGTACTATTTCTGAGTTAGCAGAGTCTGTAACCTGAAGCGTATGTAACCCGAGGTAGCACTGTAATACTATTAAGACGATCCTGGCCAGCAATGCTCACCCCTCTCCCCTTTCCCGCCTCCTTCCCTGCAACTCCCTTTGCACCAGATCCCTGCAGGAGGAAACATCTCTCCCCCCCTCCCCTTCAAGGCCCCCTTTAAGGAAACAGCTCCCTTTCCTCCCTTCTCTTTTCCCGTCCGGGGGCTTCTCATCCTGGACCCCCTCGAAAAGCCCCTTCCCTCCTTCCCCGCCATTGGCTTTGCACTCACCCGAAATCCTGGGCAGCGGGGGCGGGAATGGGAGCCCCCGCGTGGGAGGCAGGGCGTGAGGGCGCTTAATTAGGAGGCTTGATTAGGAAGCAGCCCCTCCTCAGCCTCCGCAGGATGCAGCCCCGCTTCCCGCCTCCTTCCCTCCCTCCTTTGCAAACCCCGATTTTATCTCTGCTGGTGAAGCCGGAAGTGGAAGCAACTCAGAGGAGGAAGGAGAAGTTTCTCTCCACGCTCAGCCTCTTGTCTGTTATTTGTTAATTGGGGGAAGGAAAACCTTGTAGCACCCAACCAATGGGGAGATGAGGGAGGGAACGTGTGCATAGGGAATATAAGATCATTCTTTGCCCCAGCTGGACTGTGCCTGCTTTGGACCCCCACTTTTGCAAGAACGTATTGTCCTCAATAAGGGACGCGGGTGGCGCTGTGGGTTAAACCACAGAGCCTAGGGCTTGCCAATCAGAAGGTCGGCGGTTCGAATCCCTGCGACGGGGTGAGATCCCGTTGCTCTGCCTCTGCTCCTGCCAACCTAGCAGTTCGAAAGCACATCAAATTCAAGAAGATAAATAAGTACCTGTTGTAAACAAAATCTGCCCTTATTCCCTTATGGGGGACACAAGAGCCTTTATAGAGTCTTTTGCCAGTTCTCCCATCAGTTGGAGAAAATCAAAGAAGCCAACCAGAGAATATTGAGAAGCAAAGCAGCTAGTAAGACTGATCTTTATTGAACTGTTGCAACAGGTTGCTCACCTCACACGCAGGAGAAAGGAGGACCACCCCGAACCAAGGTGTGCCTGCCCTTACATAGACCTTTTAAATTCCCTTCCCTGGAGCTCAAGACCACCCCTTCATACATCATACATACATCACAGAAGGAGTGTAACCTAAGACAAACAAACATCATCACAAACATCATACCTACATCACAGAAAAGGCAGTCTACAACAGAAATTTGACTGTTGTTGTTCCCAGGTTATCTGATAATGCCTTATCTGATTGCCTTTCCTGGTAGTCTGGCCATTCCTTTGAGATGGTGATTACCCAATTCCTGAGACAATGGGAAGGTTCCCTCACCCCCTCCCTCCTTTCAGGGAAAACATTTGGTCGGTTTGGGAGTCAAAATGGTTTCAGGACGGTCTTCCTGTGCTGCTCCAGACATGTGGTCCACGTATCTATGTACGTGCTTGGCTGGTACATTTATGAACATTTATTATATATAAAAGACCTTAATTTTTTTTATTACATAACGCTCCAGCGGGAAGGTAAACAGCCTTTCTGTGCCCTGCTCTGGTTCGCCAGAAGCGGCTTAGTCATGCTGGCCACGACCCAGAAACTGTACACCGGCTCCCTCGGCCAATAAAGCAAGATGAGCGCCGCAACCCGAGTCGGCCACGACTTGACCTAATGATCAGGGGTCCCTTTACCTTTATGCTTGGTAGTAGATATAATAAAATACCTAGAAATGAGACCAGATAAAAAGGCATCAATGATCTTGGTGGATGCGGAGAAAGCATTTGATGTTTCAGGGGCATTCATGCAAAAAACTTTGGAAATGATGAGTTTGGGTGAGAAAATATGTAGCGGTATAAAAGTGATTTATAATTCCCAACAGGTCACACTAATTATAAATGGTGAAACATCAGAAGCTTTTAACATCTCTAAGGGAACAAGACAGGGCTGCCCTCTTTCTCCTCTCCTCTTTAGCACACTTCTGGAAGGATATTTGAAATAAAAGAAGACCCTAGACTAGAAGGAATTAAAGTTGGACAAAGGGCCTAGAAGGTCAGAGCCTAAGCAGACAATCTAATAATTACAACAGAAAACCCTCTACAGCAGCAGTTCTCAACCTGTGGGTCCCCAGATGTTGTTGGACTACAACTCCCATCATCCCTGAGCTCTGGCCTTGCTAGTAACATCTGGGGGCCCACAGGTTGAAAAAGGCTGCTTTAGAGTAATATTGGAAAAAACAAGGTGAAGAATAAAATACAAAATACAGACTTAAAAGAAAGGGGAGGCTTTTCCCTTAAAGATCTCAAAATTTACTATGAAGCAGCTTGTCTTACTCGGATTCGGGATTGGATCAAATTGGAGAAAGAAGAGGCAGTAGAACTGGAAGGACATGACAACAGATTTGGTTGGCATGCATATTTGTGGCATGGGAAAACAAAAGTACACAAAGGACTCCACAATACTATAATAAGTTTTTAATAAAGGTATGGGGAAAATACAAAGAATTATTGGAACCCCAAACTCCATGGTGGCTATCACCCATTGAAGCACTATCACTTAATACGTCAGCAATGAAAGGAATATGGCCAACATACAGAGAATTACTAATAGAACAAGAAGGAAAGTTAAAATTGAAAGACTATGATGAGATAAAGGAATTTTGAGTGATGGTGATGGATATTTGTTGTGAGAAAGAAAACTAATAAAAATTATTATAAAAAAGAAAAGAAAAGAAAAGAAGAAAGGTGTTTGGACAATTATCACGATTCAAAATTAATAAAGAAAAAACAAAACTGGTAAAAAAATTAGATATACAAGAAAAAGTAAAGTTAGAAATAGAAACAGGACTTAAAATTACTAACAGAGCAAAGTATTTAGGTATTTGGATAACCATGAAAAACATTCATTTATAGAAAGACATTTATATTAAGGTATGGAACGATATTAGGAAAGACTTAGAAATCTGGAGTAAATTAAAACTCACGTTGTGGGGAAAATTTCTACAATCAAGATGGTAGTTTTACCAAAAATGCTGTTCCTTTTTCTTTTTCTTTCTTTTTTTAAATTTTATTTATTAAATTTTATATCCAGTGTACAATATTTTAAAACCACAAACATTCCAGAAAGAGAAAAAAAAATACAAAAATAAACAACCAAGTCAAGACAAACATACATTTCTCCGAAAGTACTAATTCCTATCATATCATATCATATCATCAATCTGACTTCCCTCCACCACGATTTGAGCTATATCACATTAATAATCTTCTTGCAGTTCTTTCTTACAACCATTGTCTTTACTTCACAGATTCTATATTTCACCTACTGTTATTTTAATGTTTCCTAAGTTTTTTTCCATGTATTGTATAAATTTATTCCAACCATTAATAAATTTTTTATTACTCTGATGCCTGATCTTCTGTGTCATTTTTGCTAACTCTGAGTACTCAAATAACTTGTTTTGCCATTCTCTAATAGTTGGGGTGTTAGGTGTTTTCCAATTTTGTGCTAGCAATATTCTGGCTGCTGCCATTGCATACTGGAACATGGTTTGATCTTCTTTTCTAATCTCCTCACCAACCATTCCTAAAAGGAATGCCTCTGGTTTTTTAGGGAATGTGTATTTCAGTATCTTTTTTAATTCGTCATAGATAGAACCCCAGAACCTCTTCACTTCTTCACATGACCACCACATATGGTGGAAGTCACCCTCTTTTTTTTTACATTTCCAACATGTTTTGTCTCCGGTCTTATACATCTTTCCCAGTTTCACAGGGGTGATGTGCCAACGGTACATCATTTTTTCCATATTCTCTCGGAGTCCTTTTTCAATCAATTCTGGTTCTTAATGGCTTAAATTGTTTTAAAGAATGGCACAGGTATTTGGCAAAATACATTTGTCAGGGCAAAAAAACCAGAATTAAATTTAAATTATTAACAGAAACCAAAAACAAAGGAGGGTTTGGAATGCCAGATCTTAGGATCTACTACGAAGCTGCCTGCCTGGTCTGGCTCAAGGAATGGATGATCTTGAAGAATACTAAATTATTGGATATTGAGGGCTGGGATAATATGGTGTGGTGGCACAGCTACCTGGGTTATAATAAAACAAAAATCCACAATGGATTTCTAAATCACATTATTAGGAAAGCCTTATATGAAATTTGGGAAAGGAACAAAAAATTATTAGAACCAAAAACCTGATGGTGGTTGTCACCAATGGAGGCAGAGGCAGTAAAAAGAAAAAAATGGATTCAAATTGGTTGACATATAAAGATCTTTTAGAGGAAGTAAATAATAGATTACAAATGAAAAAAAATATGAAACAATAAGACATACAGGAATAGGCTGGTTTCAATACCATCAATTAAATGCAATTTTTGAGGAAGACAAGAAAGTAAATGGATTTGATACAAAATTATTTGAAATAGACAAAGAATTGATTATAAACGATGATAAAAATTTATCCAAATTGTATTTATCCAAAATGTATAAACTATTATTAAATTGGCACTTAAAAGACAAAGGGGTTAAAGATGTCATGGTCAAATGGGCACAGGATTTCGGTCATACAATTGATTTAGAAAAATAGGAAAACTTATGGAAAAGAGACATAACATTTACAGCATGTTATACAATAAAATAATTATTTTTTAAAAATGATGTACAGATGGTATCTTAAACCCTCGAAATTGGCTAAAATGTACCAAAACACCAGTGGGAAGTGTTGGAGGTGCAAACTTAAAGAAGGGAATTTCTCCCATATGTGGTGGACGTGCCCTAAAATTAAATAAATTTGGGATACCATTAATGAAGAATTAAATAAAATGTTACGACATACTTTCCCCCAAAAACCAGAAATGTTTTTTTGGGCCTATTAACAACAGACATCCCAAAAGAAACAAAAGAAAATTTTTGTATGCAGTAATGGACCTGTCCTTGCCGCTGCTTGTCCACCAGGTTTCTCTTACGCACAGCAACCCAAGTCATGTGGGCAGGGAGGGGGTGGTGGTTTGCAGTAATTTGTAGGAAGTCATTAATTTGCAGCAGGTGTCCTATTGGGAAGACCCAGTTCTCTGAGTGCATGTTCTTGAAGTTGAACAATAGGGGCAGTACAGGATTTCTTTGTACCGATCTCCCCCTGCACCAAGGATTCCCTGCCTGAACTGCTTCAGGTTGTGGCAGATTTCTCCTGGAGACACCTAGTTTGGTTGTCCTGGGGGATTTTAACATTCACACCGACACAACCTTACAAGGGGCCGATTGGGACTTTGTGGAAAGCATGGCCTCCATGGGGCTGTCCCTGAATAAGTTTGGCCCAACTCATAGCCGCGGACATGCCTTAGACCTGGTGTTCACCTGTTGGTGATCTGACACTAAGTAAAAGCAAATCTAAAGAAGCGCCATGGTCAGATCACTTCCTGATGCAACTGGACTTCTCCACAACCCTGTAGAGTTTGGAACTGACAGGGTTAAAACTCCGTGGTGTCCTGTATCTGGGAGGAGCTTGACGCAGAGAAGTGCATCACAGTCTGTATCACTGTTCAGACTTGCTTTTGATTCTGCCTAAGACGCAGCTCAGCTGCAGAGAGGCAGTGTGTGCTTTTGGAGCACGGGAAAGATGCCGGAAAGCTCCGATGGAATGTGACTGATTTACTGCTTTGTAAATAAAGGCTTCTAGAGTTAAGAACCGAACTGTCTTTGGACTTGATTTATCCCTCATCTCACACGGACGCAGGACCGCTGCTACTCTGCATTTTCTGCCAGGTCAGCCTCAAGCCCCAAAGCAGAGCTGCACAGGGGAAGCGCTGACTGGACGCAGGAATTAATGTCCCCAAAGGTTATGGAAGGTCCGCGTTTCCTGCCATGTGTGAGGAGGGAAGAAGGCTGCCAGCTTTGAACTCCTGCCAGGAAGGGCAGTGGGAGACGCTGGTGGAGAGCGGAGCCAAGAGGAGGCTGCTGCTTCGGAGGACCAGCTAGCTGGCAAACGTGTGAGTACGCTTAAAGCCCCGGGGGGAGGAAGATGGCTGCTGCTCAGCCACAGCAAGGCCATGAGAGCTACCCCGGTGAAAGACTGCATGGGGCCAATTGGGAAGCCTGGAGTAAGCGCATGTACTACTGGCTGGAAGAAAGGAAGCTTTGGGATTGCACGCAAGCCGATCCAGTTTTTGCCCAGCCCAGTGAGAGGTCTGCAGGAGCAGTGGAAGCTTGTGAGGCAGATGTGGTTGTTGCTCTGGAAAGAGAGCAAAGGGTGCTAGCCATTTTAAGGGCCAGCGTTGAAGCTTGGCTGTTGCCAAACCTCCAAGGGAAGAAGCCCTGGGTCGCGTGGCAGGCACTGAAGACGGCATGTCAAGCCTCAGTGGGAGCCAGACCAGAGGGGGCTGGAGGATGCCCAGAGAAAGCACCAAGTCCAGAGGGGGCTGGGACTGTTTTGGGAAGCTGTTTCTATGCTTCAACACATCTGTGTGATGGACTGTGTGCTGGAGAGAGGCTGAGAGCTGGGAAGAGGAAGGCAGTTGCAGTCCATTCCTCAGGCAGCTGGGCACCCAACAGTGGGGGTGCAGGCCGTTCCAAGAGCTCTGGGAAAGCCAAAGTCTCCAAGAGTCATTTGTGCTCTGAGGCGATGTCCAACAGCGAAGGGCATTGTTCTGCAGAGGCCCAGGAAGGCAAGGACACCGGCCGGAGAGGAATGTCAACAAAGCAGATAAGCGGCGGTTCCAGGGCCGGTTCCCAGCAGAAAGCAGCAGGGGCCAGGAGAAAAACAAAGAAAGCAGCAGGCCAGGAGAAAAACAAAGACAAGGCGTCTTATCACCTCATAGCTGTGATGGCGTCTCTGGGAAGATGGATGGCAGCTAACATATTAAAGTTGAATGCTGATAAGGCAGATGTCCTGTTTTTGGGGGCCAGGAGGCAGGCAGATGTGGAGGACTCCCTGGTCCTGATTGGGGTAACTGTGCCCCTAAAGGACCAGGTGCGCAGACTGGGAGTCATTTTGGACTCACAGCTGTCCATGGAGGCACAGGTCAATTCTGTGTCCAGGGCAGCTGTTTACCAGCTCCATCTGGTACGCAGGCTGAGACCCTATCTGCCCGCAGACTGTCTTGCCAGAGTAGTGCATGCTCCAGTTATCTCCCGCTTGGACTACTGCAATGCGCTCTACGTGGGGCTACCTTTGAAGGTGATCCGGAAACAACAACTAATCCAGAATGCGGCAGCTAGACTGGTGACGGGAGGAGAGTCTCCACCCCCACTGATCTGCCTGGACATGGAGGTCCAGTACCAAGAGCCTTCTGGCGGTTCCCTCACTGTGAGAAGCGAAGTTACAGGGAACCAGGCAGAGGGCCTTATCGGTAGTGGTGCCATCCCTGTGGAATACCTTCCCAAAAGATGTCAACAGAAAAAACAGCCACCAGACTTTAAAAGACATCTGAAGGCTGTCCTGTTTAGGGAAGCTTTTAATATCTGAAGGACTATTGTATTTCAATATTTTGTTGGAAGCCACCAAGATTGGCGGGGGAAATCCAGCCAGATGGGCGTGGTACAAATAAAAATATTTTTATTATTATGTAAGTTCTTTTCTGTACATCCAGAGACTTGACAATCATCTTCACTTCCCAGGAAATCTGGGAAACCTGAGTGGAAAACTCCATACATTTATATGGTTTCCCGCCTGTGTGAATTATCTTATGAATATTAAGGTCTCCACTCCCTCTGAAGCTTTTTCCACGTTTCATAAATCTAGTTTTCCCTATGTGAGTTAGCGGATGTTTCCTAAGGTTCCATATTGACTTAAGCTACTCCCCTTTGGGAGTTCGCCAGTGTAATGTAAGTTTATCCTCCCTGTTGAAGCTCTTCCCACATTCAATACGTTCCAATGCTTTCTCCCCTGTATGAGTTAGTTGGTGTATTCTAAGTGCTCTACTTTTGCTGAAGCTCCTTCCACATATTTAAATGGTTTCTTCCCCATGTGTTAGTTGGTGTCTTATAAGGTGTCGATATGGACTGAAGCTCTTTCCACATTCAGTACATTTACCGTATTTTTCGCCCTATAGGACGCACCGTCCCATAGGACGCACCTAGTTTTTTGGGGGGAAATAAAGAAAAAAAATTATTCCCCCCCCTCAGCAGCGGGGAAAGCCCAAGCTTTTAAGAACACACCTACCATAGTTTTTAGAGGAGAAAAGGATATCTGCCCGAAGCGCAGAGGATATCTGCCCGAAGTTTTTAGAGAAGAAAAGGATATCCACCTGAACAGCAACCTCAGGACAGCAGTAGAGAAAATACAGATAGGGGTCTTGGCGGCGGCTTACCTTCGCACCCCCTCAAGAACCCCCAATTTTGTCCTGTGCCTCCTAAATGGCTGCCCTGAGCTGATCCCTAAAAAACCCACCCCACTCACACTCACCCAAAGCCAAGGCTTTGTATTACCCCTCCCCCCAAAACCCAATTAAAACACCTACATGTAACCCCCAAACCTTGCCTCTGATCTCTCATTTTCCCCCCCAACCCCCTTGCCCAAAAAAAGAGGGTTCAGACCCCCCTCCTCATCTGGAGGGCAGTACCTTCCTTCCTCCACATCCCCTCTATGTAGATCCCTAAACTTACCTACCTCCCCCCCTCCCGCCAGAAGATAAAAAAATGCCCCTTTCCAGGAGGAGGAGGAGCAAGAGGTGCTCCCCATCCTGAAAGAGCCCCCTCCCCTAATCAAGCCCCCTCCCACCCTGTCCCTCCCCCTCCCCCCGGGGATTATCTTACCCCTCCTTCGCCTCCTTCCCCGATGCAGCTCTGAGGGGGGAGTCCGAGGGGGGGGAGGGGAGGAAAAGAGGGGGAGAAGAAGAAAACAGGGGAGGGAGAAGGGGAGGGAGCGCCTGTGGAGGCCGGTCTCCGCGCTGCGCCACAGCAGCAGCAGCAACTGTAGCAGCCGCCTTCCTGCTCGCCTTCCCTCCTCACCTGTCAGCACCGCCTCCTCCTTCCCCGTCCCCTTCTCCGCCCTCCTTCCACTCAGTGCCCCAGTGCATCGCCCGCCCTGGTGCCTCAGCCACCTCCTTCTCCCGTCCTCCTTGTGGCGGCGGTGGCGTCTTCCCCTCAGGCAACAACATGGAGGCGGGAAGCAGAGCGGGCGCCTTGCGCTGGGCAGGGTGGTGGTGGTTTGAACTGTGCGTGCCCGCCCGACCCGTTTCTCCCTCCCTGCCTGTCTGAGCGATAAACAAAGGGGTGTGGCATGCAGGCAACTCTCCGCAAGCTGCGGGAGCCCAGTGCCGGGCTCCCGCGCCTTGCGGAGAGCTGCGCGAAGCCTGGAGAGTCAGAGGGGTCGGTGCGCACCGACCCCTCTAGCTCTCCAGGCTTCAGCGAAAGCCTGCATTCGCCCCATAGGACGCACACACATTTCTCCTTCATTTTTGGAGGGGGAAAAGTACGTCCTATGGGGCAAAAAATGGCTTCTCCCGTGTGAGTTCGTTGATGTTTCCTAAGGTGTCCATTTTGACTGAAGCTCTTTCCACATTCAATACATTTAAATGGTTTCTCCCCTGTGTGAGTTCGTTGATGGCTTCTAAGTGTTCCATTTTGACTGAAGCACTTTCCACATTCAATACATTCAAATAGTTTCTCCCCTGTGTGAATTTTTTGGTGTTTTCTATGGTGTCCACTTTCACTGAAGCTCTTTCCACATTCAATACATTTAAATTGTGTCTCCCCCGTGTGAGTTCGTTGGTGCATTCTAAGTGTTCCATATAGACTGAAGCTCTTTCCACATTCAATACATTTAAATGGTTTCTCTCCTGTGTGAGTTCGTTGGTGTATTCTAAGGTGTCCATATTGACTGAAGCTCTTTCCACATTCAATACATTTAAATGGTGTCTCCCCTGTATAAGTTTGTTGGTGTCTTCTAAGGTTTCCACTTTCACTGAAGCTCTTTCCACATTCAGTACATTCAAATGGTTTCTCTCCCGTGTGAGTTCGTTGGTGTCTTCTAAGGTTTCCACTTTCACTGAAGCTCTTTCCACATTCAGTACATTCAAATGGTTTCTCTCCCGTGTGAGTTCGGTGGTGTACTCTAAGGTCTCCACTTTCACTGAAGCTCTTTCCACATTCAGTACATTTAAATGGTTTCTCCCCTGTGTGAGTTCGTTGGTGTATTCTAAAAGTTCCATTTTCCCTGAAGCACTTTCCACATTCAATACATTTAAATGGTTTCTCCCCTGTGTGAGTTTGTTGATGTTTTCTTAGTGCTCCACTTTCACTGAAGCTCTTTCCACATTCAATACATTTAAATGGTTTCTCCCCTGTGTGAGTTCGTTGGTGCATTCTAAGTGTTCCATATCGACTGAAGCACTTTCCACATTCAATACATTCAAATGGTTTCTCCCCCGTGTGAGTTCGTTGATGATTTCTAAGGTTTCCAATTACACTGAAGCGCTTTCCACATTCAATACATTCAAATGGTTTCTCCCCCGTGTGAGTTCGTTGATGTTTTCTTAGTGCTCTACTTTCACTGAAGCTCTTTCCACATTTAATACATTTAAATGGTTTCTCCCCCGTGTGAGTTCGTTGGTGTATTCTAAACTTTCCATTTCGACTGAAGCACTTTCCACATTCAATACATTCAAATGGTTTATCCACTGTGTGAGTTCCTTGATGTTTTTTTCGATAGTCAGGACATTTAAATGGTTTCTCCTCTATGTGGATTCGTTGATGTGTCCTCAGTCTTCCACTGTGACTAAAGCACATCCCACATTCCAGGCATTTAAACTGTTTCTTTGTTCTTCCCAATGAATTCACAGATGGCTCCATAGAATTCTGGCCATCATCTTCCTCACCTGTTTGAGAGTGGGGGAGGGGGAAGAGAATCCTGTTAAGACTTTCAACAAAGACAAGAAAGGAACTGAACACATGTCAGTCCCAGTATGCACCTTCTCTTATTTTAACACTGTCTCCTTTCTCCACTGTCCTCTCTATGTTCCAAACTTTTAGGAATGCAGGTGAGATAAACTGTATTATTTTATAATCTGTGGTGGAATTGGCTTCTTAGACACATCTCTGTATTTCTCTTTGTCCAGGGAGGAAAGGATCACAGGCTCAAGTAGCACTCTCCCCTATGATTAAGAAGTCAAACTTTCGTGTTACTGTGCCACAAGTAACTGTAAAAATATTGCAATATCTTAGAACAGGCATCCCCAAACTTGGCCCTCCAGATGTTTTGGGACTACAGACCAGACAAGAAAGGAGGAGGAGTGGCGTTATATGTCAGGGATGTGTATACCTGTGAAGAAATCCAAGATTTAGAACCTCAAAGCCAAAGTGAGAGCATTTGGGTCAAAATTAAGGGAGAGAAGAATAACAGAGACCTCATTGTGGGAGTTTACTATAGATCCCCAAGCCAAACGGAGGACATAGATGATGCCTTCCTGGAACAGATGGCCAAGCATGCAAAAGGAAGGGAGATAGTAGTAATGGGGGACTTCAATTACCCGGATATTTGTTGGATGTCAAACTCAGCCAAGAGCATAAGGTCAAACAGATTCCTCACTGGCCTTGCAGACAACTTCATTGTCCAGAAAGTGGGAGAAGCAACAAGAGGAACAGCCATTTTAGATCTGGTCCTAACCAATGTTGATGACCTGGTTACTGGGGTAGAAGTGGAAGGATCATTAGGTGCGAGTGATCATGCTCTTCTGAAGTTTACTATACAGCAGAAAGGAGCAGCCAAGCATACTAGGACTCAATTTCTTGACTTTAAGAAAGCCGACTTCATAAAACTTAGGGAAGTGCTGGGTGAGATCCCATGGACAGTAATACTAAAAGGAAAGGGAGTTCATGATGGCTGGGAGTTTGTTAAGAGGGAGATAGTAAAAGCACAACGTCAGGCAATACCAATGAGACGGAAACATGGAAGGTGCTTAAAGAAGCCAGGGTGGCTATCTAAAGAACTTTTAACTGAGTTAAGATTAAAAAAGGATGTGTACAAAAAATGGAAAAGGGGGGAAACCACCAAAGAGGAATTCAAACAAATAGCCAGCACGTGTAGACACAAAGTCAGAAAAGCTAAAGCACAGAATGAACTCAGGCTTGCTAGAGAGGTTAAAAGCAACAAAAAAGGCTTTTATGGGTATGTTCGTAGCAAAAGGAAGAACAAAGAAACAGTGGGGTCACTCAGAGGAGAAGATGGTGAAATGCAAACAGGGGACACAGAAAGGGCTGAACTCCTCAATGCCTTGCCTCAGTCTTCTCCGATAAAGAAAACAATGCCCGACCTGAAGAATTTGTTTTTTTTTTTTTAATAATTTTTATTAATTTTCCAGACATGTAATAAAAACAAACAATAAAACAAAACAAAACATACAAACAAATAAACATGTATAATTTCATAAACTCATATTCCTTCACCTTATTTCCCGGACTTTCCCATACCTCCCTTTTTCTGCATCCTTATTTTTCCCTTTTGACAGCAACCCTCCATTTAATTAATTAACTCATCTTCTTCATAATTCCCTTAAATTTATGATTTACAGCTGCAATTCTCTGTTTCTTAACACCATAACATCTCAGCACTCCTCAATGTTACAACAATTTTTAAGGTATATTTTAAATTTCTTCCAATCTTCTTCCACTGTCTCACTCCCCTGGTCACGGATTCTGCCGGTCATCTCTGCCATTCCCATGTAGTCGATCACCTTCGCTTGCCATTCTTCCAGAGTGGGTAGCTGCTGCGTCTTCCAATACTTTGCCAGAAGAATTCTTGCTGCTGTGGTAGCATACATGAAAAAAGTTCTGTCCTTCCTTGGCACCAATTGGCCCACCATGCCCAGGAGAAAAGCCTCTGGTTTTTTAGAAAATGTCCATTTAAGGACCTTTTTAATTTCATTATAGATCATTTCCCAGTAGGCTTTAATCTTCGGGCAGGTCCACCAAAGGTGATAGAAAGTACCTTCAGTCTCATTACATTTCCAACATTTATTATTGGGCAAATGGTAAATTTTTGCAAGTTTGACTGGGGTCATGTACCACCTATAGATCATTTTCATTATGTTTTCTCTCAAAGCATTACAAGCCGTAAACCTAACACCAGTATTCCATAACCTTTCCCAGTCATCAAACATAATGTCATGACCTATGTCTTGTGCCCATTTGATCATAGCTGATTTTACTGTTTCATCTTGTGTATTCCATTTCAGCAGCAAATTATACATTCTTGACAAGTTCTTAGTATTGGGTTCTAACAATTCTGTTTCTAATTTCGACCTCTCCATCTGAAAACCTATTTTCCTGTCCTGTTTGAATACCTCGTTTATCTGAAGGTAGTGCAGCCAATCTCGTACTTTAGACTTTAATTTGTCATAACTCTGTAATTTAACCCTTTCACCATCTTGCTCTAAAATTTCACAATATTTTGGCCATTTGGACTCCATATTAAGTTTTTTTGTCTCTTTAGCTTCCATTGGTGATAGCCACCTGGGAGTTTTACTTTCCAGTAGATCTTTGTATCTTATCCAAACATTGTATAGTGCTTTCCTGACAATATGGTTTTTAAAACCTTTATGTATTTTTACCTTGTCATACCATATATATGCGTGCCAACCAAATCTGTTGTCATACCCTTCCAGATCCAAAATGTCTGTGTTCTCAAGAAGCAGCCATTGTTTCAGCCAGCAGAACGCTGCCGATTCATAATAAAGTCTCAGGTCCGGCAGGGCAAACCCCCCTCTATCTTTTGCATCAGTTAAGATCTTAAAGTTTATTCTGGGCTTTTTGCCCTGCCAGACAAATTTTGATATGTCTTTTTGCCACCTCTTGAAACAGTCCATTTTGTCCAGGATCTGGAGTGTCTGGAATAAAAACAACATTCTAGGCAATACATTCATCTTGATGACAGCAATTCGGCCTAACAAGGAAAGTCTCAACCTTGACCATATTTCTAGATCTTTCTTCACCTCTGTCCAACATTTGTCATAATTGTCTTTAAATAAATTCACATTTTTAGAAGTCAAGTTCACACCCAGGTACTTCACCTTTTTTGTTATTACTAAACCTGTTTCACTCTGAAACTTCTCTTTTTCTGCCATTGTTAGATTTTTCTCCAACACTTTAGTTTTTTGCTTGTTCAGTTTAAATCCTGCTACTTGACCAAATATCTCAATTAGTTCTAATACTCTTTTGGTACTAGTATCTGGCTGTTGCAAAGTCAATACTAGGTCATCTGCGAATGCCCTTAGTTTGTAATTTCTGGCTCCGACCTGAACTCCTTTAACCAATTGGTCCCCTCTAATCATGTTTAACAAGACCTCCAGGACTCTTATAAAAAGTAAAGGGGATATTGGGCATCCCTGTCGTGTGCCTTTTTCTATAGGTATTTCTTCCGTAACCACATTGTTCACAATCAACTTTGCTTTTTGCTTAGAATATATAGCACCTATACCGTTTTCAAAACCTTGGCCTACCCCCATCCCTTGGAGATTCTTCTTCATAAAGGTCCAACAAATATTATCAAAGGCTTTCTCCGCATCCACAAAAATCAAAACCGCCTTTCTATTAATGTTCACTTCCAGCAGTTCCAAAATGTCTATAATGTTCCTCACATTGTCCGACATATGTCTCCCTGGAAGAAAGCCTGTTTGGTCCTTGTGAATCTCCCCTATCAGCACTCTCTTCAGTCTTTTTGCTAAAATGTCTGCAAAGATTTTATAATCCACATTAAGTAATGATATAGGGCGGTAGTTTTTAACCTGGTTCTTTTCAGTCTCTGTTTTCGGTATAAGTGAAATAAAAGCTTCTTTCCACGATTCAGGTGCCTTTTTCCCTTCCAAAATTTCATTACAGACCTCCTTCAATGGTTGTATTATCCATTCCTTCAATGCCTTGTAGTATCTAGCCGTTAAGCCATCTGGTCCTGGAGATTTTCCCAACTGCATATTCTGAATGGCACCCTCTATTTCTTGTCCTGTTATTTTCTCATTCAGAATCATTTTACTTTGATATGAGATCTTTGGTAGTCCATACTTCTTAATAAATTCTTCTATTTCCTGCTCATCAACTGGCCCTTGTGCATATAGTTTCCTAAAGAAACTTTGAAAGCAATTGCTTATCTCATTTGGTTTGTGGATAATTTTTCCATCCATTTCCAAACTTGTCACAGTGTTCAGTTTTTGTCTCTTTTTCAATTGCCATGACAGAAGTTTCCCACATTTGTCTGCCGATTCAAATGTTCTTTGTCTCATTTGCTTTATTTTCCATTCTATCTCTTGATTCATCAATTCCATATATTGCGTCTGGTAATACTTTATTTCTCTCAAAATCTCATGAGACTTTGGTTTAGACCTCAATTTCTTTTCACCTTCTTTTATCTTTTCCAAAAGTTTTTCTTTCCTCTCATTCTGCTTTTTCCTCTTTATGGAATTTTGTTGTATTAGGAAACCTCGCATCACGGCCTTGCTTGCGTCCCATATTATTCTTTTCTCCACATCTGTTCTCAAATTTATCTCAAAATAGTCTTTCAGAGTTTTTTGGGCCTTCTTATAAATCTCTTCATCTCTGAATAGGGCGTCATTCATCCTCCATCTGAAGGTTCCAGTTGTTGTTAGTTTCATCTCCATCTTCACAGCATTATGGTCGGAGCAAGTCTTTGGGCAGATTTCTACTTTTTTTATCTTTGGCGCCATGCTACTAGTTACCCAAATTTGGTCGATCCTTGTCCATGTCATTTTTGCTTCAGAGAAAAAGGTTCCCTCTCTCTCCAGAGGGTTCCTTACTCTCCATATATCAATCAAGTCCAGTGTTTCAGTCATTTCGAAAAAAGTCTTTGGTAGTCTTCCATCCTTAGAAATTATTTGTCTCTGTGCCTTGTCCATATTTGTAGAGACGCCATTCATGTCTCCCATCATTATAATTTTATAATCCAGGTAATCCATTAAAGTCTCATGCAACTTCTTGAAAAAATCCGCCTTCCCTTCATTTGGTGCGTATATTCCCAATATCATAATTTTTTCTCCTTGAACTTGTACTTCTATTGCCAGGTATCTTCCTTGTTCATCTTTAAATATCATTTTAGGAGTCAATTTTTCTTTTGCATAAATCACGACGCCTCTTTTTTTAACCTTGTCTGATGAGATAAATTCTTGTCCAAGTCTCTTATTTGTAAGTAATTTCCTGTGTATCCTGGTCACATGCGTTCTTGTAAACATATTATATCTAATTGCTCTCTCTTCAAAATATGGAAAACTTGGCGTCTTTTTCTGGGAAGGTTCAAACCATTACAATTCCAGCTGAGAAGTTGCAGAGACATTTTACTACTATGTGCCTATTCCTCCAACTGCTCCAAGTTTTTGTTCCTCCTCCGGTGGTGGTAAAAGTCCAAATGAGAGATTTGCAATGTCTGTCGATTCTTTGTCTACTGTTGTTTCTACTACTCCTTTCTGCAAATCCTCCTGGTATCTTTCCAAAAACTGTTCTTTATCTTGGACTGTTTTTATTTTGATCTTCCTTCCTGTGTAGTTAAAAGATAGTCCTTGTGGGAACTCCCACCTGAAGAGTATGTTGTTTTTCTTCAGCAGGTAAACCCACAGGTTGAAAAAGGCTGCTCTGGGAAACCCAGGCAGATGGGCGGGGTACAAATGATAAATTGTTATTATTGTTGTTGTTGTTGTTGTTGTAGTAGTAGTAATGTTGGAAAGAACAAGGCCAAGAATAAAATACAAAACTCAGACTTAAAAGAAAGGGGAGGCTTTTCCCTTCCAGATCTCAAAATTTACTATGAAGCAGCTTGTCTTACTCGGATTCGAGATTGGATTAAATTGGAGAAAGAAGAGGCAATAGAACTGGAAGGACATGACAACAGATTTGGTTGGCATGCATATTTGTGGTATGGGAAAACAAATGTACACAAAGGACTCCACAATACAATAATAAGTTTTTAATAAAGGTATGAGGAAAATACAAAGAATTGTTGGAACCCCAAACTCCATGGTGGCTATCACCCATTGAAGCACTATCGCTTAACACATCAACAATGGAAGGAATACGGCCAACATACAGAGAATTACTAATAGAACAAGAAGGAAAGTTAAAATTGAAAGACTATGATGAGATATAGGAATATTTAGTGATGGTGATGAATATTTGTTGTAAGAAAGAAAATCAATAAAAATTATTATAATAAAAGGAAAGGAAAGGAAAAAGAAAGGCGTTTGGACAATTATCATGATTCAAAATTAATAAAGAAAAAACAAAACTCCTGGTAAAATAATTAGATATACAAGAAAAAGTAAAGTTAGAAATAGACTTAAAATTACAGAGCAAAGTATTTAGGTATTTGGATAACCATGAAAAACATTAATTTATAGAAAGACAATTATATTAAGGTATGGAGCAAAATTAGGAAAGACTTAGAAATCTGGAGTAAATTAAAACTCACGTTGTGGGGAAGAATTTCTACAATCAAGATGGTAGTTTTACCAAAAATGCAGTTCCTTTTTCAATCAATTCAGGTTCTTAATGGCTTAAATTGTTTTAAGGAATGGCACAGGTATTTGGCGAAATACATTTGGCAGGGCAAAAAAAAAAACCAGAATTAAATTTAAACTATTAACAGTAACCAAAAACAAAGGAGGGTTTGGAATGCCAGATTTTAGGATCTACTATGAAGTTGCCTGCCTGGGGGCCACCAGGTGGCGCGTTGGAAGATGGCCGACAATAACATCTCTCTGGCCCATACGAGGTAAATAAGGGGCTGCTATGGGAAGTATGCAGTCTTCCTACCCCCCCCCCGGAGACGGGGGGCACTGCCTTGCCAGCGGTGTTCACAATGCACCCCCTGATCCGAGAGATGGGGCTGCCGAACACTTGGCACGAGCCCTCGGTGAAGTCAGATCTTCCTGACGCCGATTCCAATTAGCGCGTGCTGGTTAGCTTCAGCTCGGAATTATAATTGGAAACATACGATTGGAATGAAGCTGAAGCACATATATCAAGTAATGTTCGAGAGATAAGAGTGCAGATTAATGGATCTCTGTGACCAGAAGTGACAGATGGATAAGTAAATCTTCTGATGAATCACCACTAGGAGACTGTATGTTTGGAATGAAGGGGGTGGTGGAGGAAAAAACTTTTTTTTTCTTTGCACGATGTGATATTAATAACCCTTCACCCCAGATAGAAATAAGATCATTGCATTTTTATTAATCACAAGCAGGAATTCAAGAACTGTGTGGGACGGATTACAACAGGAGAGAGGATTGGTGAACGGTGAGAAAGAGGAAAATTTTCATGATGCAGTTAAAAAATGGCATCTCGCCAAGACAGGCTTGCCGGAGAAAGAAGGACAGGGGGAGGAGAATCAGGATTATTCGAAAGACAAGGAATGTTGGAACGCAAACTTGACCTTACAGAGCCTCCTGACTCATTTGATTTATTTGGCAAGCCTGAGAAAAGTAAAGGACAGACCGAAGATTAATTTTTTTATGGAAGCGCTGAACAGAGGCTGTCCCTGAGTGATATGATCTTTGGACAGTACAAAACCCACACAAAGGATGCCTGTTTTCAATCTGCTTGTGAAAATTATCAGAGATCGCAAAGAAAGGAATATACGATAACAAGAAGAGAAAGAAAGCAATTAAAGGACTATCTGGGTTGAACTGGATAGAACTGTCTAATTAAAGCAGTAATATAAGTGATGTTTGGACTCGTTCAGAGTTTTGGACTCGTGCGGAGCTTGATGTATGGGTACCCCCAACAAAATTTAAAATTTGGCTGTATAATTTGAAACTAATGTGATTTGGATAATGTGATGTGATTGGCCTGTTAATAAAAATTAGCTCAATGAATGGATGATCTTGAAGAATACTAAATTATTGGATATTGAGGGCTGGAATAATATAGTGGGGTGGCACGGCTACCCGGGTTACAATAAAGCAAAAATCCACAAGGGATTCCTAAATCACATTATTAAATTTGGGAAAGGAACAAAAAATTATTAGAACCAAAAACCCTATGGTGGTTGTCACCAATGGAGGCAGAGGCAGTAAAAAGAAAAAATATGGATTCAAATTGGTTGACGTATAAAGATCTTTTAGAGGAAGTAAATAGTAGATTACAAATGAAAAAAATATGAAACAATAAGACATACAGGAATAGGCTGGTTTCAATACCATCAATTAAATGCAATTTTTGAGGAAGACAAGAATGTAAATGGATTTGATACAAAATTATCCGAAATAGACAAAAAAATGATTATAAATGATGATAAAAATTTATCCAAAATGTATAAACTATTATTAAATTGGCACTTAAGAGACAACGAGTTTAAAGATGTCATGGTCAAATGGGCACAAGATATCGGCCATTCAATTGATTTCGAAAACTGGGGAAACTTATGGAAAAGAGACATAAGATTTACAGCATGTTAAACCCTCGAAATGTACCAAAACACCAGTGGAAAGTGTTGGAGGTGCAAACTTAAAGAAGAGAATTTCTTCCATATGTGGTGGACCTGCCCTAAAATTAAATAATTTTGAGATACCATTAATGAAGAATTAAATAAAATGTTAAGACATACTTTCCCAAAAAAACCAGAAATGTTTTTTTGGGCCTATTAACAACAGACACCCCAAAAGAAACCAAAAGAATATTTTTGTATGCAGTAATGGCGGCCAGGATAGTAATGGCTAAAAATTGGAAAAATAACATAACACCAACAAAAGAAGAAAGAGTTCTTAAATTGTCAGGATATCTTGAATTGGCCAGACTTACAGGTTTAATAAGAAGTTATTCTAATGAGAAAATAAGGAGAGAGTGGGAAGTCTTTATAAATTATACGAAGAGAACCGATTTCCAGATTCATACTTGGCTTAGTTTAGAATAAAAATCTCACAGGTAATTAGAATAATTCTCCAAAAAATTAATCATTACAGACAACCAGTGATATGAAGAATAAAGAGCCACATGGAGTTAGTTAGAAGTCATTCCCCCCTACTTTTTTGGTGTTTTTGTTCTTTTTCCTTTTTTGAAGAGAATATAATGTTTTGTATTTTTGATTGCATATTATGTTTAGATCCTTGTAATTTTGTTTTTGCATTTTCTTCTGTTTTCTATTGTTTGTTCGTTTTATTCAATGCTTGTTTGTGTGATGTAGAAGTATAAATTAAGAAAAAAAGAAAAAAAGAGGGTCACCAAATAGCATGGCCCCCCCCATTTTAGTTTGAGGACTATCCCTGCCTCCGGGTCTGGTGTCATTTGGATGGATACTGGAATCAGCAAGGGAGACCCACATGACCCGAAGTGCTGCGTTCGTAAAGTAAAGGAAGGATTGGACCCTGATTAAAAGCAAGACACGAGGTTTTGACCAGCAAGGCTCTAGGAGAAAGTGCGTAAACCACACCCCTCACCAGGCCATTTTATTAGCAAAGAATCTTTTACACAGTGCTCGTAAGAACCAATCATATTTCCTCTGAGCATTTCATCAAACCCACGTGGGGAAAAAGTTACACTACAACACTAATTAGCATGCATATATTTTGGGGTAACTAAGTTGAGAACTACAAAGGGGTAGTAAATAGTTGAGAACTACAAAGAAGAGCATCTGGCAACCCCGAGGTAATAAACAAGCAGTACATATGATAAGAAGGATGGCCAGGAGGACAGTGACCATTATCCCCTTAATGTGAGATCTGTTTGCTGGCCCTAAGATTAACATCCTACATCAAATAAACTTGCCCACTATCTTTGATGACCCAGGACGCCTGCCTGTCTAAGCAACTGGGCTGTGTACGTGACAAGAGAAATGGGCAGCAAAGGCAAAAGGGCATGGAAAGGACATGAATGTAGAATCTTATGGGATTTAATCAGAAATTATCGTCAATATATCAAACCCAGTCAACACAATGTCTTCATTGTGGACACGATGGCTTGATGTATATTTTATAATTCCTCATGGTAATCCCATCTGACTCCTATACCGAAGGTACTGCTATGCAATGCCAGGTCAATGATTCATAAGACCACTGCCATCCATGACTTGATCGTGGATGGAGAACTTGACCTGGCATGTGTAACAGAGACCTGGTGGGATGAAGCAGGTGGACCTGTCCTTGCCGCTGCTTGTCCACCAGGTTTCTCTTACGCACAGCAACCCAAGTCATGTGGGCAGGGGAGGGGTGTGATTTGCAGTGATTTGTAGGAAGTCATTAATTTGCACCAGGTGTCCTATTGGGAAGACCCAGTTCTCTGAGTGCATGTTCTTAAAGTTGGACAATAGGGGCAGTACAGGATTCCTTTTGGTGTACCGACCACCCCGCTGCACCAAGGATTCCCTGCCCAAGCTGCTTCAGGTCGTGGCAGATGTTCTCCTGGAGACACCTAATTTGGTTGTCCTGGGGGATTTTAACATTCACGCCGACACAACCTTACAAGGGGCCTATTGGGACTTTGTGGAAAGCATGGCCTCCATGGGCTGTCCCTAAATACGTTTGTCCCAACTTATAGTCGCAGAAATGCCTTAGACCTGGTTTTTCTCCTCTATGGATGTTTGTGATCTGACACTAAGTAAAAGCGAAACTAAATAAATAAAAAAGCAAAACTAAATAAGTGCCATGTTCAGATCACTTCCTGGTGCAACTGGACTTCTCCACAACCCTTCCCCTCTGCAAGGAGGTGGGTTCAATTTGGATGGTCCGCCACCGCCACTTAATGGATCCAAATGGTTTCCAGAGAGTGGCAGGGGATGTTTTATCCCATGTTGATGGCCTTTCAGCTGATTCCCTGGTGGCCTGCTGGAATGTGGAGTTAACCAGGGCTATTGAGTATCTGGCTCCAAAAAGCCCACTCCGATTGCATGGAGACCAGACAGCCCCATGGTTTTCCAAGGATCTGAGGGCAACAAGACGGCTAGAGCGCCAGTGGCAGAAACCTCATTCTGAATCTGACCGGACACGGGTTAGAGCTCAACGTTGAGCCTACCAAATGGCGATAGCGAAGGTGAAGAAAACCTTCTTCACCCCCTCTATTGCATCTGCAGAAAACAGCAGCAGGAGACACTTTCAGGTGGTTTGCAATTTAATGGAACCATCTCTCCAATGGCGCCCGGTACAGGCCACATGATCTCCTGCAATGATTTTGCAAAGTTTTTTGCAGATAAAGTCGCTCAGATTCAGAGAGGTAGACTCCTCCGTGGGGGCAGGGCGGGGGCAGGTGAGTGCTAGAGTCCTGTCTAGTAAAGTTGCGTGGGATCAATTCCAATCTGTTATGTCCGAGGATGAGTGAAACCAACCACCTGTCTCCTTGATCCTTGCCCATCCTGGCTCATAAAATCTAGCCGGGAAGGGATGGGGGATGGGCTCCATGGGGTGGTGAATGCTTCTCTCTGTGAAGGAGCCTTCCCAGACACACTGAAAGAGGCAGTTACAGTGGTACCTCTGGTTAAGAACTTAATTCGTTCTGCAGGTCTGTTCTTAACGTGAAACTATTCTTCACCTGAAGCACCACTTTAGCTAATCGGGCTTCCTGCTGCCGCTGTATGATTTCTGTTCTCATCGTGAAGCAAAGTTCTTAACCCAAGGTAATATTTCTGGGTTAGCGAAGTCTGTAACCTGAAGCGTATGTAACCTGAGGCACCACTGTATTAAAGTGCTTCTTAAAAAAAATATCTTTAGATCCAGCCAATACGGCCACCTATCACCCAGTCTCAAATCTTCCATTCTTTGGCAAGGTGATTGACTGGGTGGTTGCTGAACAACTCCAGGGACGCCTGGAATATGTGGACCATTTGGATCCATTCCAGTTGGGATTCAGGCCTCATCATGCGACTGAAACTGACCTGGACACGATGATTTCCGGCGGGCTAGGGACAAAGGTGAGAGCTGTTTCCTAGTTCTGCTGGATCTTTCAGAGGCTTTTGACACCATTGGCCATAACAATAAACAAACACTGCCAAATTCTTTTCTGTACATCCAGAGACTTGACAGTAATCTTCACCTCCCAGGATATTTGGTAAAACCTGAGTGGAAAACTCCATACATTTATATGGTTTCCTGCCTGTGTGAATTTTCTTATGGATATTAAGGTCTTCACTCCCTCTTAAGCTCTTTCCACGTTTCATAAATCTGGTTTTCCCCATGTGAGTCAGCGGATGTTTGCTAAGGTTCCATATTGACTTAAGCTTCTCCCCTGTGGGAGTTCGCCAATGTAATGTAAGTTTAACCTTCCTGTTGAAGCCCTTCCCACATTCAATACGTTCCAATGGTTTCTCCCCTCTATGAGTTAGTTGGTGTATTCTAAGTGCTCTACTGTAGCTGAATCTCCATCCACATGCCATACATTAAAATGGTTTCTTCCCCGAGTGATAGTTGGTGTCTTAGAAGGTGTCTATATGGATGGAAGCTCTTTCCATATTCAGTACATTTAAATGGTTTCTCCCGTGTAAGTTCGTTGAGGTTTCCTAAGGTCTCCAATTCCACTGAAGCTCTTTCCACATTCAATACATTCAAATGGTTTCTCAGCCGTGTGAGTTTGTTGATGATTTCTAAGGTTTCCAGTTACACTGAAGCGCTTTCCACATTCAATACATTTAAATGGTTTCTCCCCCGTGTGAGTTCGTTGGTGTATTCTAAGTGTTCCATTTTGACTGAAGCACTTTCCACATTCAATACATTTAAATGGAGTCACCCCCGTGTGAGTTCGTTGATGTTTTCTAAGGCTTCCACAATCATTGTAGCTCTTTCCACATTCAATACATTCAAATGGTTTCTCCCCCGTGTGAGTTCGTTGGTGTATTCTAAGGTGTCCATTTTGACTGAAGCACTTTCCACATTCAATACATTTAAATGGTTTCTCCCCCGTGTGCGTTTGTTGATGTTGTCTAAGGTTTCCACTATTATTGAAGCTCTTTCCACACTCAATACATTCAAATGGTTTCTCCCCTGTGTGAGTTCGTTGGTGTATTCTAAGTGTTCCATATCGACTGAAGTTCTTTCCACATTCTATACATTTAAATGGTTTCTCCCCCGTGTGAGTTCGTTGGTGTATTGTAAGTGTTCCATATCGACTGAAGCACTTTCCACATTCAGTACATTCAAATGGTTTCTCCCCCGTGTGAGTTCGTTGGTGTATTCTAAGGTTTCCATTTCGACTGAAGCACTTTCCACATTCAATACATTCAAATGGTTTCTCCCCTGTGTGAGTTCGTTGATGTATTCTAAGTGTTCCATTGTGACTGAAGCACTTTCCACATTCAATACATTTAAATGGTTTATCCCCTGTGTGAGTTCGTTGATGTTTTCTAAGAGTTCCATTTTCCCTGAAGCTCTTTCGATAGTCAGTACATTTAAATTGTTTCTCCTCTATGTGAATTCGTTGATGTGTCCTCAGTCTTCCACTGTGACTAAAGCACATCCCACATTCCATGCATTTAAACTGTTTCTTTGTTCTTCCCAATGAATTCACAGATGGCTCCATAGAATTCTGGCCATCATCTTCCTCACCTGTTTGGGAGTGGGGAGGAAGGGGAAGAGAATCCTGTTAAGACTTACAAGAAAGGAACCTAACACACGTCAATCGCAATATGCACCTTCTCCTATTTTAACACTATTTTAACACTCCTATTTTAAGAAGCATAATTGCCTAGGACCACGAGGGCAGAGCACAGACATCAGTCTAATCCTCTTTTTTCAAGCTATCCAAATTGTTGGCCATCATTCCTGTAGGATGGAATTCCATAGATTAAAAATGCAGAAATACAACTAAGAACACTTTCGGACCACAAATCAATAATTCTTGAACTAAAAGGCGAGAAAAATACTCCATTTAGAGTATTGCTCATATTTTGGGCAATAGAATGAAAGGTGTTTTAGCAGAAAAAATTCAGCACAATCAGGCCTGCTTTCTACCAGGATGTCAGATGAAGGAAAATATTGTTACGATATAGAAGCAATGCAGCTGCGAGCTGCTAGCTTGAAAACATCACATGATGTTGGGACTGTCCGTGGGAAACAGAGGGACAGTCAATTCAGTGCGAAGCACCGGAATTAGCTCAGAGTGTAATATGAGCTGCACAGGAAGTACAGGAAGTGTTTGTCACTCGACTGCTGGAGCTTGAAGAGAGCAGTCATGTTTTTTGTAATGCTGCAAAGACAGAAATAAAGGCATGTAAATACGTTTCTGTCTATCTCTTTCCCCTGCTGGGGGGGGCAAGAAAGAGGGGGTGTGTTCTTCTCACGTTGAGAAGGATCGCCTATCGCGACCTCTGCCTGGATCTCGCTGAGGAATGCAGACAGGGAGGTCAACAGGAGATCAAGCCGGGTGCCTGGAGAGTTGCCAGTTACTACTCATATAGGCTTCAATCCCGACATCTGGTAGCACGGACCTGATGGCATCGATCCATGAAAGCAGCTAAGGAGGTTGATAGATCATAATTCATCCTCTGCAAGGAGATAAAGAAAGAATGTGGTAGCGAGCAGATGGGAAGCTACAAAGGGCAGCTGAGCACCGGAGGAGGCGTTTTTGCTGATAATACGAGCAACGAATTCCCTCAAGGTATGGTGATCTTATGGCTGTGAGAGTGAACGTGAATTGAAGCATTCTTCGGTTCACTGAGTGTCTGCTTTTGGATGAAAACAGCCCTGAGAAACAGCCCGCATTTTTCGCATCCCTGAGGCTTGATAAGCTTTCTAATGCCGGTCAGCCAAGGCCAAGTTGCTAAGCAATGAGACGTGTATGCTTTCAGCTTCCTCTAAGCTAGTTAGCTTGAAAGGGAAGTGGGAAATTACAAGCCAAGTGAGGCTGGGACTGTGAGAGGCTGGAAAAACACTGGTGTTTTGTCTATTATCTCACTGCTCTTGGAGGGATTTTCTGAAGCAGCCTGCGCTTAGCTGCCAGGTGCAAGGCAGTAAACAACCCAATAGACTTTTGGATTTTACAGGCTCGAGAGTGAGAGCTGAGGCTTGGATTCAAAATGGATACCAAGAAGGGGGGAGGCTTACCTTACCCACCTCCACTGACTAATGGCAATTATTCCTTATGGTCTGTAACAATGAAAGCCCTGCTTCAGAATCAGAGGATTTTTGGGGTGATTGATAATCCCATCCCTGCTGCACCAACGCCAAGTTGGAATTCACAGAATGTGAGAGCCAGGACGGCCATAATTCTATGTGTCTCTGATTATCAACTTGTGCATATTCAGGATTTGGAATATGCGTATGAGATTTTGCAAACGCTGCATAGAATACATAAAAGAGATGCTGGTTCTTCAGCGTTGCTGCATTTTGAAAAGCTGACCAATCTAAGGCTAGCCCCTGATGGAGATGTCCAAGCGCATCTGACAGAGATGAAATTCTTACGCCAGCAGATGGCGCAACGCAATTTCCCTCTAGAGGAAGAGATATTCTGCTTCATGATTATTAACAGCCTTAATCGGACTTATAAAACTGTTGCAAGTCAGCTGGGTTCTCTACCTGCCGCAGATCTTACGGTGGAAAGAATTTGTGCCCTGGTTTTGAATGAGAGACAGACTTGCTGCAATAGATGTCAAAGACAGGGGGACAGAAGCTCGGAGTTCTGACACCCCCACTGCTACTGCTAGTGAAGAACAGGCTGTTGCTTTGAACGTTGTCCGTTGTTACAATTGTGGACAGACTGGGCATCTTCAGCGGAATTATAAGAAGCCACGTCAACAGAAAGGAGTTAAGGGGAGCTCTGCAAAGCCTGAGGCGTCAGGCAAAAGTCGTACCAAGTCCCAGGTGAAACCTGCAAAAGCATTGCTGTCAACAAAAGCCAAATTTTCAACGGAGAACGCTTTTGTTCTTGACACTGGTTGCACGCAACACATGACGTTGCGCCTAGAACTGTTTTCAATGTTTAAGAAGCAAAGCTTCACTGTGAAACAGGCCAATGGCCAGGAGCTGGAAGCAACCGGGTTTGGAACTGTGTATCTTGAGAGTCTGAACTTGACTATAAACAATGTCTATTTGGTTCCTGATTCAAAGTTCAATCTGCTGAGTGTTTCGCAGATCACAAAGAAAGGACTGATTTTGTCCTATGATAGAGAAAGCTGCAAAATCTTCAAAGATGGAGAGCTGTATCTGTCTGCCAGAGAGAAAGATGAACTGTATTTGTTGATTTTGATCAAAGTGATTGCATAAATTGTAATGCATCTGAGTCCAACATGATTTCTTTTGCAGGTATGACGAAGGACGTCCAGAAGGCGACGAAAGTAACTAAAGCTTTTCAGCGAGTATATGCTGATGTGATTGGTCCTCTAGCACCATCTAGAGGCAATGCAATATATTATCTTGTGTGTGTGGATTATTTCTCTCAGAAAAAGAGAAGTTTCAGAGTGAAACAGGCTTAGTAATAACAAAAAAGGTGAAGTACCTGGGTGTGAACTTGACTTCTAAAAATGTGAATTTATTTAAAGACAATTATGACAAATGTTGGACAGAGGTGAAGAAAGATCTAGAAATATGGTCAAGGTTGAGACTTTCCTTGTTAGGCCGAATTGCTGTCATCAAGATGAATGTATTGCCTAGAATGTTGTTTTTATTCCAGACACTCCAGATCCTGGACAAAATGGACTGTTTCAAGAGGTGGCAAAAAGACATATCAAAATTTGTCTGGCAGGGCAAAAAGCCCAGAATTAACTTTAAGATCTTAACTGATGCAAAAGATAGAGGGGGGTTTGCCCTGCCGGACCTGAGACTTTATTATGAATCGGCAGCGTTCTGCTGGCTGAAACAATGGCTGCTTCTTGAGAACACAGACATTTTGGATCTGGAAGGGTATGACAACAGATTTGGTTGGCACGCATATATATGGTATGACAAGGTAAAAATACATAAAGGTTTTAAAAACCATATTGTCAGGAAAGCACTATACAATGTTTGGATAAGATACAAAGATCTATTGGAAAGTAAAACTCCCAGGTGGCTATCACCAATGGAAGCTAAAGAGACAAAAAAACTTAATATGGAGTCCAAATGGCCAAAATATTGTGAAATTTTAGAGCAAGATGGTGAAAGGGTTAAATTACAGAGTTATGACAAATTAAAGTCTAAAGTACGAGATTGGTTGCACTACCTTCAGATAAACGAGGTATTTAAACAGGACAGGAAAATAGGTTTTCAGATGGAGAGGTCGAAATTAGAAACAGAATTGTTAGAACCCAATACTAAGAACTTGTCAAGAATGTATAATTTGCTGCTGAAATGGAATACACAAGATGAAACAGTAAAATCAGCTATGATCAAATGGGCACAAGACATAGGTCATGACATTATGTTTGATGACTGGGAAAGGTTATGGAATACTGGTGTTAGATTTACGGCTTGTAATGCTTTGAGAGAAAACATAATGAAAATGATCTATAGGTGGTACATGACCCCAGTCAAACTTGCAAAAATTTACCATTTGCCCAATAATAAATGTTGGAAATGTAATGAGACTGAAGGTACTTTCTATCACCTTTGGTGGACCTGCCCGAAGATTAAAGCCTACTGGGAAATGATCTATAATGAAATTAAAAAGGTCCTTAAATGGACATTTTCTAAAAAACCAGAGGCTTTTCTCCTGGGCATGGTGGGCCAATTGGTGCCAAGGAAGGACAGAACTTTTTTCATGTATGCTACCACAGCAGCAAGAATTCTTCTGGCAAAGTATTGGAAGACGCAGCAGCTACCCACTCTGGAAGAATGGCAAGCGAAGGTGATCGACTACATGGGAATGGCAGAGATGACCGGCAGAATCCGTGACCAGGGGAGTGAGACAGTGGAAGAAGATTGGAAGAAATTTAAAATATACCTTAAAAATTGTTGTAACATTGAGGAGTGTTGAGATGTTATGGTGTTAAGAAACAGAGAATTGCAGCTGTAAATCATAAATTTAAGGGAATTATAAAGAAGATGAGTTAATTAATTAAATGGAGGGTTGCTGTTAAAAGGGAAAAATAAGGATGCAGAAAAAGGGAGGTATGGGGAAGTCCGGGAAATAAGGTGAAGGAATATGAGTTTATGAAATTATACATGTTTATTTGTTTGTATGTTTTGTTTTGTTTTATTGTTTGTTTTTATTATATGTCTGGAAAATTAATAAAAATTATTTAAAACAGAAAAAAAAGAAAAAAAAGAGAGAAAGATGAACTGTATTTGTTGATTTTGATCAAAGTGATTGCATAAATTGTAATGCATCTGAGTCCAACATGATTTCTTTTGCAGGTATGACGAAGGACGTCCAGAAGGCGACGAAAGTAACTAAAGCTTTTCAGCGAGTATATGCTGATGTGATTGGTCCTCTAGCACCATCTAGAGGCAATGCAATATATTATCTTGTGTGTGTGGATTATTTCTCTCATTATGTGTGGTTATACATATTGCAGAAACCACAAGAAGCCTTAGAAAGGTTTAAAGAGTTTTGTGACAAAGTTAAAAATGTTTATGATGCTAACATTGATTGTCTTTTCACAGATGAAAAGCCAGCTTTTCTTTTACAAGATTTTCAGGATTTCCTGGATAAGCAAGGCATAAGGCACAAGATTGCTGTTTCTGCAGGAACATGGGACAAAAGTGGCTGTGTGCAAGTGAACAAAGAATTGCAAAATGGGATGAAGGCGCAATTGCTGAGTTCACATTTGCCACATGAGTATTGGGCTGAATCTTTATTGTGTTTTTGTTACACTTGGTTGAGAAAGGTTTCAAAAGGTTTGGGAAGTTCTCCTTTTGAAAAGCTATTTCATAGAAAACCTTCTGTTGCCCATTTTAAGGTTTTTGGGTCTCATGTGAAATCTGATGCTCCAGGTGGAGTAAAGAATGCTAGAGGCATTTTTGTGGGTTATGAAAAGGGTCTCTACAGAGTACTTTTGTCTGAATCTGGTCAGGTGATTCTCACAAAATTTCTAGAGTGCGCTCCTGAACAGGAGAGAGTAATTGTTCACACTTTTCCCACTGAGGACAATTCAGATGATGATGATGATTTTACTGATTACAGTGGTACTGAGAGTAACAGTGATACTCGAAGAGCTCAGTTGACACAGTCATTGAGAGGAAATCTCACACAATGGCTAGACCTTCACAGGTGAAGGATGAACCACTGTTTACTATTGGAACTGGTTCTCCAAAGAATCCTGAGACTGAACCAGTGAGCAGAGAGGATCAGCACCTCATACGCAGGTCCGAGAGAGTTACAAAGCGTGTACCACCCAAGAGGTATTCTAAAGAGTTTGCTAACTCAGCTGTTGCATGTGTTACTATTGTTGACAACTCAAGACAGGTTGAAGCTGTGTCTAAGTCAGAGACAAAGACACAACAGGGAGTTGCTAAGCGTAACACTACATTCCCTAGCCAAGGTAATGCAGATGCACTCATTCCTTGGAAGTCAGACAACCAGAGAGGTACACTGGGGAAACCAGTGGCGGGTAGTTCCAAGGGTGGAACTGAAACAACAGGGGATTGTTATATGTATAACAACTGTTTTCTTCTCTGGATCAAGCTATGTTCGCAGTGCACATTGATTCATATGGGAGAGTATGTTATGATATAGAAGCAATGCAGCTGCAAGCTGCTAGCTTGAAAACATCACATGATGTTGGGACTGTCCGTGGGAAACAGAGGGACAGTCAATTCAGTGCGAAGCACCGGAATTAGCTCAGAGTGTAATATGAGCTGTACAGGAAGTGCTTTCCCCCTTGGAAGCAATATCTCTGAAAAAAATTGAATATGAGAAGTAATTGGCCGACTTACAGAGAGGTGTTAACTGAAGTTGAAAACCAACTGAAATTAAACGATTTTGAAAAGATAAGGGAAGCTGTAACTGACTGGTTACAGTACCATCAACTAAACGATATCTTTAAGATAGACAAAAAGAAAGGTTTTAGTTATGAGACATCACAATTTCAAAAAGAACTCTTAGTTCTCGGGAAAGGGACTTAGGACATAACATACAAATGGTAGATTGGGAGAGGCCTTGGAAAACAGATCTGAAATTCACAGCTTGCTGTACATTGAAAGAAAACTACATGAAAATGATGTGCTGGTGGTATTTGACTCTAGTAAGTTATCTAAAACGTATACAGTAAGTTCAAATATCTGCTGGAAATGTACAGAACAAGTGGGTATCTTTTGCTATATGTGGTGGTCATGTAAGATAACAGTATCATTTTGGGAAATGGTATATAATGAAAAAGTAGAGACATCACCTTGCCAACAAAGGTCCGTACAGTAAAAGCTATGGTTTTCCCAGTAGTGATGTATGGAAGTGAAAGGTGGACCATAAAGAAAGCTGATCGGCGAATAATTGATGCTTTTGAATTATGGTGCTGGAGGAGACTCTTGAGAGTCCCATGGACTGCAAGAAGATCAAACCTATCCATTTTTAAGGAAATCAGCCCTGAGCGCTCACTGGAAGGACAGATCCTGAAGCTTAGGCTCCAATACTTTGGCTACCTCATGAGAAGAGAAGACTCCCTGGAAAAGACCCTAATGTTGAGAAAGATGGAGGGCACAAGGAGAAGGGGACGACAGAGGACGAGATGGTTGGATAGTGTTCGCGAAACTACCAGCATGAGTTTGACGAGTCCAAACTGCTGGACTCTGCCAAAATGGCAAAATTAGCTCAGGAATCAAGAAAACAAGTACTTTAAAAAAGAATGGGGGAAATTTATAATTTACCTATGAGATTACTGCACGCAAATCAAAACGTTAGCTGGACTTTAGGAATCACTTGTAAATAAGTTTATGGACAATTTAGATAAATGAGAACTGTGGAGAATGTATCTATACAGTGGTACCTCGTGTTACGTAACCCTCTGGTATTTTTCCGGGTTTTGCCACTCGCACGCGTAGAAGCACTTTATTGTGCCGCGTGCGTGTACAGAAGCAGTCCTCCGGTTTGCATCTGTCAAGCTCCAGAACGGATCCCGTTTGCAACCGGAGGTACCACTGTATGTAGTTTTGGACAAATTACCGTATTTTTCGCTCCATAGGACGCACTTTTTTCCTTCTAAAAAGAAAGGGAAAATGCCTGTGCGTCTTATGGAGCGAATGCACTGGACCGGAGCCATGGCTCCCATCAGTCAAGCAAAGCGGGATCCGCTTACAGGGCTTCTGTCCCACTTTGTGCGGTTCTAGCTTCACTTGCTTTACAGCGAGCCTCAGCTAGCAAAGGTCCGCGTCCTCCCTAAATGGAGCAATGAGGCTGCAGAGGGACAGCAGGGCACAAGAGGGGTTGGATCGGGGAGGATAAAATTTAAGCAACCAGAAGCAAAAAAACCCCAACCTCGAGCTCTGAGCCACGAGCGAAGTGAAAACCAGGAAGTAAAAAAAAAGGCTGGGGAGCGCACGGGATGAGGGGCAGGGGAGCGGGAGCGTGCTTTTTACTTCTGCAGCTTGTTTTGAGGCAGGATAGATTTGAGCATTGTCTGGGTCCCAGTGCCCCTACTCCTTTTTATGCTCCATTCTATTGCTGCCAGTGGCTGCTTATTAGAAGAAGAAGAAGAAGAAGAGTTTGGATTTGATATCCCGCCTTTCACTCCCTTTAAGGAGTCTCAAAGCGGCTAACATTCTCCTTTCCCTTCCTCCCCCACAACAAACACTCTGTGAGGTGAGTGGGGCTGAGAGACTTCAAAGAAGTGTGACTGGCCCAAGGTCACCCAGCAGCTGCATGTGGAGGAGTGGAGACTCGAACCCGGTTCCCCAGATTACGAGACTACCGCTCTTAACCACTACACCACACTGGCTCATGCTGAACCTGATACCAGTAGCCACGTGTACAAACAAAGTTGAAGGCTGCAAGGAGGAGCGCTTTTACACAGCTAATGGCGAATCCCCTGCAATCCAAGTCCTGATCACTTGCTCAAATCTATCCTGCCTCAAAACAAGCAACGGAAGGAAGAGGCTGCAAACTGTTAAATGAAAAAAAAAACCCCAGGCACAGGGCAAATACCTTGAGTAAAATAGTAAAGGGAGGCAGGTGATTCAAAGCCAGAAGGCACTCTTAAAAGTGGTGCGCAGCCAGCAACAGCTGCAGAAGGTCCGCCCGCTCCCTAAACGGAGCAATGAGGCTCCAGAGGGACGGCAGGACACAGGAGGGGAAGGATAAAATTTAAGCAACCAGCAGCAAAAAAAAACCCCAACCTCAAGCTCTGAGCCACGAGCGCAGTGAAAATCAGGAGGTAAAAAAGGAAGGCTGCTGGGGACTGGAGGGCAGAGGATGAGGGAGAGGGGGAAATTACGCAAATCCCCCACGTCTCAGCTAATCCGCTGGCTCCTTGAGCCTGCACACTAAACAAACAAACAGTTCCTGTCCCTCTTAGTCTCACTCTGATATACCAGTAGTTTATTAAATAGTTTAGTACAACATTTGATTCAGAATATTTTCCCCGTTTTCCTCCTCTGAAACCTAGGTGCATCTTAAGGTCCGGTACGCCTTATGGAGCGAAGAATACGGTAATATAAGGACCCATGAAAGGGATGGAGCCTCATGAAATGATTATATAAATGTCTTTGATAGAAACATGCATTTGTAAAAAACAATAAAAATATTTCAAAAAAGGGAAGTCCATAGATTGTTCTATGCTTCTGTTGATTCATCATTTGCAAACCCAGAAGTAGGTGTTCCTGTTTTTGACCTTTGCCTCGGAAACCGAACGTGCTCCTGAGCTTCCATTTTGACTGTTGCACAGCAAATTTAAGTCCCCCCCCCATCCTAATTAAGGCTTTTTTTCATTCTGTTTTACCCTTGAGCAGCTAATTTAAGTCCTCTCCATCGTAATCAAGGCTTTTTTCATCCCATTTGTTCCATTACACGGTTAATTTAAGCCCCCCCCCATCAATATTAAAGCTGTTTCTAGTTGCAGTGTTCTGAGGTGACATTTGGTGCTTTAGTTTTTTCCTATTTTTTGTTTTTTTGTTTGTGTGGCTTTTTCATTTTTGACTGTGGCTTGGTTTTTTTTGTCTTAATTTTAATTTTTATCATCTACAATACTGTCTTAAATATTTTATGGTACAGAACATTGATTATTGCTTTCATTTTATGGATCAATGGTCTTGTTAGATAGTAAAATTCATGTTAAATTGCTGTTTTAGGGGTTGCTTTTAAAAGTCTGGAACGGATTAATCAATTTTCCATTACTTTCTATAGGAAAGTATGCCTTGGTTTTGGAAGACTTATGTTTGAGAACCAAGGTACCACTGTAACTCCTAAGATTTAAAATTCTTGAGGAAGAATATCTGCCCCCACTACTTTATGAAAGGGATTCAAGAAACAAGGAGCTGCTTTGGAGAAGGCCTCACCCCCCTCCGCCTTAATGTCAGGAACTTCCATCCATTTGTCTCCTCTCCATCTTTTCCTCTTTCTCCCTCCACCATCCATCTATCCCTGTCCCCATCTCCTCTCCCCTGGAACTCACCAGATTTCTGCAAGGGTCCTGGGAGGGAATGCTCAGAGGTTGTGGGGAGGGATGCGGGAGACAGCCTGACCAGGTCAACCGTCCATCTTCCTCCTTCCATCCTGGCCAGGGTTGCAGGTTCAGTCTCAGCTAGGTTTGCAGGTTCAGCTTCCTGAGGAGCGCAGAAGACAGAGCAAGTTGCAGCTTCCTGGGAGGGAGGGAAGAAGAAGCCAAGGGAGTCTGAGAGCCCCTGCTGGGATTCTCCTGCCCAAGACATTCTGCTGCCCCTGGAGAAGCCCCAATTGGGCACCCCCTTCCCAAGAGCCTCCACCCATTTTCAAACACCTTTGGCAATTCCTTTCACCTGCCTGTCCCACCTCCCTTCCTAAGGCTGGCATGGTATGCACATTAGTGGCCTGAGAGGAGATCCCTTGGAACTTAAGAGTTAATCTGCAAAGGACTGCTCTGAACACATGGGTGGCCCTTGCATGGAGAAGAAGGAACCCCTTGCTTGCATCAGGACCCCCTGGGAGAGGCGGGGGATCCGCCCACTGCTCCCTCTGCCCTCACTGCCCCCTGCTCTGCCCTCCTGCCCTGCAAACACCCTTTGCTCTTGTTGCTCAGGGGAGAGAGGCAGGAAGAGCCTTCAAACCCATCCCTTTCCTCCTCTGCAGCCCAGTGAGAGGGGAAGGAGCTGCAGCTCGTTCACTTCATGGGATTGTGAATGAACACGTCCTCTGCCTTCCATGAGGTGGGAGTGGGGGGGGGGTTAAAAAGTGGTGAGACCTCCCCCCTCCAGTCCTTTTGGGAAACAGGAGCTTTGGTCAGGAGTAAAGAATTTAGATGGCAAGTTCACAAGAGAAGCACTTTGGAGCACTGCTTGCTCCTACTATGTGTTTGGACCTAGAGGACAACATACACGTTTACACCACGGGACTCCTTAAAGAGAGCATTTCTTTAAATTCAAAGGCCATTTCTACAAAACGGAAGTCTTCTGATGGCAGCCCAGCACAGGGAGGTTTTCAATGTTTTCAATTTTGGGGTTGTTGTTTTTGGAAGCCGCCCTGAGTTGCTGAGGCAACGGAGTCAGGTGGGCAGGCTACAAGTATGAATTAATGTTACTGTTATTGTTATTCCCTCCTAAGCCCATCCTGTTATGCATGCTGATCAGAGACTTTGTCCCCCCCACCCTTGAACGCAAGAGGGCTTCCTATTTTTACAGCTATTCTTCACATTTCTATACTGCCCTTCCTCCAAAGATCACAGGGCAGCTTACAAGAGAAAAACACAGAGATGCATAGCAGAGTAAGAAATAAAAACGACAACCCCCGCCCCCCCCCATGCAGGAGCTCCGTTCTTAACCTGAAACTGTTCTTAACCTGAAGCACCACTTTAGCTAATGGGACCACCCGCCGCCGCGCCACTGCTGCGTGATTTCTGTTCTCATCCTGAAGCAAAGTTCTTAACCCAAGGTACTATTTCTGAGTTAGCAAAGTCTGTAACCTGAAGCGTATGTAACCTGAGGTAGCACTGTAATACTATTAAGACGATCCTGGCCAGCAATGCCCACCCCTCTCCCCTGTCCCCCCTCCTTCCCTGCAACTCCCTTTCTACCAGATCCATGCAGGAGGAAGCTTCTCCCCCCCTCCCCTTCAAGGCCCCCTTTAAGAAAACAGCTCCCTTTCCTTTCCTCCCTTCTCTTTTCCCGTCCGGGGGCTTCTCATCCTGGACCCCCTCGCAAAGCCCCTTCCCTCCTTCCCCGCCATTGGCTTTGCACTCACCCGACATCCTGGGCAGCGGGGGCGGGAATGGGAGCCCCCGCGTGGGAGGCAGGACGTAAGGGCGCTTAATTAGGAGGCTTAATTAGGAAGAAGCCCCCTCCTCCACCTCCGCACTATGCAGCCCCGCTTCCCGCCTCCTCCCCTCCCTCCCTCCCTCCTTTCCAAGCCCCAATTTTATCTCTGCTGGTGAAGCCGGAAGTGGAGGCAACTCTGAGGAGGAAGGAGAAGTTTGTTTCCACGTTCAGCCTCTTGTCTGTTATTTGATAATTGGGGGAAGGAAGACCTTGTAGCACCCAACCAATGGGGAGACGAGGGAGGGAACGTGTGCATGGGGAATATAAGCTCATTCCTTGCCCCAGCTGGACTGTGCCTGCTTTGGACCCCCGCTTTTGCAAGAACGTATTGTCCTCAATAAGGGACGCGGGTGGCGCTGTGGGTTAAACCACAGAGCCTAGGGCTTGCCAATCAGAAGGTCGGCGGTTCGAATCCCCGATGAAGGGGTGAGCTCCCGTTGCTCTGTCTCTGCTCCTGCCAACCTAGCAGTTCGAAAGCACAAAGTGCAAGAAGATAAAGAGGTACCTGTTGTAAACAAAATCTGCCCTTATTTCCTTATGGGGAACCAAGAGCCTTTATAGAGTCCTTTGCCAGTTCTCCATCAGTTGGAGAAAATCAAAGAAGCCAACCAGAGAATATTGAGAAGCAAAGCAGCTAGTAAGACTGATCTTTATTGAACTGTTGCAACAGGGTGCTCCCCTCACACGCAGGAGAAAGGAGGAGGACCTCAGAACCAAGGTGTGCCTGCCCTTATATAGACCTTTTAAATTCCCTTCCCTGGAGCTCAAGACCACCCCTCCATACATCATACATACATCACAGAAGGGGTGTAACCTAAGACAAACAAACATCACCACAAACATCATACCTACATCACAGAAAAGGCAGTCTACAACAGAAATTTGACTGTTGTTGTTCCCAGGTTATCTGATAATGCCTTATCTGATTGCCTTTCCTGGTAGTCTGGCCATTTTTGAGACGGTGATTACCCAATTCCTGAGACAATGGGAAGGTTCCCTCACCCCCTCCCTCCTTGCAGAGAATATATTTGGTCAGTTTGGGAGTCAAAATGGTTTCAGGACGGTCTTCCTGTGCTGCTCCAGACACGTGGTCCACGTATCTATGTACGTGCTTAGCTGATACATTTATGAACTTATTATATATAAAAGACCTTTTATTTTATTACATAACGCTCCAGCGGGAAGGTAAAAAGCCTTTCCATGCGCTGCTTTGGTTCGCCAGAAGCGGCTTAGTCATGCTGGCCACGACCCAGAAAATGTACGCCGGCTCCCTCGGCCAATAAAGCAAGATGAGCGCCGCAACCCGAGTTGGCAACAACTTGACCTAATGGTCAGGGGTCCCTTTACCTTTATGATTGGTAGTAGATATAATAAAATACCTAGAAATGAGACCGGATAAAAAGGCATCAATGATCTTGGTGGATGCGGAGAAAGCATTTGATGTTTCAGGGGCATTCATGCAAAAAACTTTGGAAATGATGAGTTTGGGTGAGAAAATATGTAGTGGTATAAAAGCGATTTATAATTCCCAACAGGTCAGACTAATTATAAATGGTGAAACATCAGAAGCTTTTAACATCTCTAAGGGAACAAGACAGGGCTGCCCTCTTTCTCCTCTCCTCTTTAGCACACTTCTGGAAGGATATTTGAAAGTAATAAAAGAAGACCCTAGACTAGAAGGAATTAAAGTTGGACAAAGGGCCTAGAAGGTCAGAGCCTAAGCAGACAATCTAATAATTACAACAGAAAACCCTCTACAGCAGCAGTTCTCAACCTGTGGGTCCCCAGATGTTGTTGGACTACAACTCCCATCATCCCTGAGCTCTGGCCTTGCTAGTAACATCTGGGGGCCCACAGATTGAAAAAGGCTGCTTTAGAGTAATATTGTAGTAATATTGGAAAAAACAAGGTGAAGAATAAAATACAAAATACAGACTTAAAAGAAAGGGGAGGCTTTTCCCTTAAAGATCTCAAAATTTACTATGAAGCAGCTTGTCTTACTCGGATTCGGGATTGGATTAAATTGGAGAAAGAAGAGGCAATAGAACTGGAAGGACATGACAACAGATTTGGTTGGCATGCATATTTGTGGTATGGGAAAACAAAAGTACACAAAGGACTCCACAATACTATAATAAGTTTTTAATAAAGGTATGGGGGAAATACAAAGAATTATTGGAACCCCAAACTCCATGGTGGCTATCACCCATTGAAGCACTATCACTTAATACGTCAGCAATGAAAGGAATATGGCCAACATACAGAGAATTACTAATAGAACAAGAAGGAAAGTTAAAATTGAAAGACTATGATGAGATAAAGGAATTTTGAGTGATGGTGAAGGATATTTGTTGTAAGAAAGAAAACCAATAAAAATTATTATAAAAAAAGAAAAGAAAAGAAAAGAAAAGAAGAAAGGCGTTTGGACAATTATCATGATTCAAAATTAATAAAGAAAAAACAAAACTGGTAAAAAAATTAGATATAGAAGAAAAAGTAAAGTTAGAAATAGAAACAGGACTTAAAATTACTAACAGAGCAAAGTATTTAGGAATTTGGATAACCATGAAAAACATTAATTTATAGAAAGACATTTATATTAAGGTATGGAACAATATTAGGAAAGACTTAGAAATCTGGAGTAAATTAAAACTCACGTTGTGGGGAAGAATTTCTACAATCAAGATGGTAGTTTTACCAAAAATGCTGTTCCTTTTTCAATCAATTCTGGTTCTTAATGGCTTAAATTGTTTTTAAGAATGGCACAGGTATTTGGCAAAATACATTTGTCAGGGCAAAAAACAACAACACAAAAAACACAGAATTAAATTTAAATTATTAACAGAAACCAAAAACAAAGGAGCATTTGGAATGCCAGATTTTAGGATCTACTACGAAGCTGCCTGCCTGGTCTGGCTCAAGAAATGATCTTGAAGAATACTAAATTATTGGATATTGAGGGCTGGGATAATATAGTGGGGTGGCACAGCTACCTGGGTTATAATAAAACAAAAATCCACAATGTATTTCTAAATCACATTATTAGGAAAGCCTTATATGAAGTTTGGGAAAGGAACAAAAAATTATTAGAACCACAAACCTGATGGTGGTTGTCACCAATGGAGGCAGAGGCAGTAAAAAGAAAAATTATGGATTCAAATTGGTTGACGTATAAAGATCTTTTAGAGGAAGTAAATAATAGATTCCAAATCGGGGGAAAAATGAAACAATAAGACATACAGGACTAGGCTGGTTTCAATACCATCAATTAAATGCAATTTTTGAGGAAGACAAGAAAGAAAATGGATTTGATACAAAATTATTTGAAATAGACAAAGAATTGATTATAAATGATAAAAAATTATCCAAATTGTATTTATCCAAAATGTATAAACTATTATTAAATTGGCACTTAAAAGACAAAGGGGTTAAAGATGTCATGGTCAAATGGGCACAAGATTTCGGTCATACAATTGATTTAGAAAAATAGGAAAACTTATGGAAAAGAGACATAAGATTTACAGCATGTTATACAATAAAATAATTATTTTTAAAAAATGATGTACAGATGGTATCTTAAACCCTCAAAATTGGCTAAAATGAACCAAAACACCAGTGGAAGGTGTTGGAGGTGCAAACTTAAAGAAGGGAATTTCTCCCATATGTGGTGGACGTGCCCTAAAATTAAATAAATTTGGGATACCATTAATGAAGAATTAAATAAAATGTTACGACATACTTTCCCCAAAAAACCAGAAATGTTTTTTTTTGGGCCTATTAACAACAGACATCCCAAAAGAAACAAAAGAATATTTTTGTATGCAGTAATGGACCTGTCCTTGCCGCTGCTTGTCCACCAGGTTTCTCTTACGCACAGCAACCCAAGTCATGTGGGCAGGGAGGGGGTGGTGGTTTGCAGTGATTTGTAGGAAGTCATTAATTTGCACCAGCTGTCCTATTGGGAAGACCCAGTTCTCTGAGTGCATATTCTTGAAGTTGAACAATAGGGGCAGTACAGGATTCCTTTGTACCAATCTCCCCGCTGCACCAAGGATTCCCTGCCCGAACTGCTTCAGGTTGTGGCAGATGTTCTCCTGGAGACACCTAGTTTGGTTGTCCTGGGGAATTATAACATTCACACCGACACAACCTTACAAGGGGCTGATTGGGACTTTGTGGAAAGCATGGCCTCCATGGGGCTGTCCCTGAGTAAGTTTGGCCCAACTCATAGCCACGGACATGCCTTAGACCTTGTGCTAACCTGTTGGTGATCTGCCACTAAGTAAAAGCAAATCTAAAGAAGTGCCATGGTCAGATCACTTCCTGGTGCAACTGGACTTCACCACAACCCTTCCCCTCTGCAGGGACGTGAGACTGATTTGGATGGTCCGCCCAGGCCACTTATTGGATCCAAATGGTTTCCAGAGAGTGGTAGGTGATGTTTTATCCCATGCTGATGGCCTTTCAGCTGATTCCCTAGTGGCCCGTTGGAATGTGGAGTTAACCAGGGCTATTGGCTGTCTGGTTCTGAAGCGCCCTCTCCGATTGCATGTAGCCCGGACAGCCCCGTGGTTTTCCATGGATCTGAGGGCAACGAGACGGCTAGAGCACCAGTGGCAGAAACCTCATTCTGAATCTGACCGGACACAGGTTAGAGCTCAACGTTGAGCCTACCAAATGGCGATAGCGAAGGTGAAGAAAACCTTCTTCACCCCCTCTATTGCATCTGCAGAAAACAGCAGCAGGAGACTCTTTCAGGTGGTTTGCAATTTAATGCAACCAACTCTCCAATGGGGCCCCGTACGGGCCACATGATCTCCTGCAATGATTTTGCAAAGATTTTTTGCAGATAAAGTCACTCAGATTCAGAGAGGTAGACTCCCCCGTGGGAGCAGGGCAGGGGCTGGTGAGTGCTAGAGTCCTGTCTAGTCAAGTTGCGTGGGATCAATTCCAACTGTTACCTCTGAGGATGTGGACAGGGTGTTTGGATGAGTGAAACCAACCACCTGTCTCCTTGATCCTTGCCCATCCTGGCTCATAAAAGCTAGCCGGGAAGGGCTGGGCGATGGGCTCCGTGGGGTGGTGAATGCTTCTCTCTGTGAGGGAGCCTTCCCAGACACACTCAAAGAGGCAGTTACAGTGGTACCTCTGGTTAAGAACTTAATTCGTTCTGGAGGTCTGTTCTTAACGTGAAACTGTTCTTAACCTGAAGCACCACTTTAGCTAATCGAGCCTCCTGCTGCCGCTGTACGATTTCTGTTCTCATCCTGAAGCAAAGTTCTTAACCCGAGATAATATTTCTGGGTTAGCGGAGTATGTAACCTGAAGCGTATGTAACCCGAGGAACCACTGTATTAAACTGCTTCTTAAAAAAATAATAATCTTTAGACCCAGCCTATAAGGCCAACTATCGCCCAGTCTCAAATCTTCCATTCTTTTGCAAGGTGATTGAGTGGGTGGTTGCTGAACAACTCCAGGGAAGCCTGGAAGATGTGGACCATTTGGATCTCTTCCAGTTGGGATTCAGGCCACATCATGCGACTGAAACAGACCGGGGCACACTGGTCGATGATCTCCGGCGGGCTAGGGACAAAGGTGAGAGCTGTTTCCTAGTTCTGCTGGATCTTTCAGAGGCTTTGACACCATCGACCATAACATTCTTCTGGACCATCTAGAGGGGCTGGGAGCTAGAGGCACTGTTATACGCTGGGCCGTGTTCAGAAAGTGGTGTTGGGGGTTGAGTGTTCAGACCCCTGAGCTCTCACTTCTGGGGTGCCTCAGGGTTCCGTCCTCTCCCCATGCTTTTCAACATCCATATGAAGCCGCTGGGAGAGATCAGGGGGTTTGGGCTGGGTGTTCACCAGTATGCGGATACCCAGCTCGACCTCTCTTTCAAATCAGAACCAGTGAAGATGGTGGAAGTCCTGTGTGAGTGTCTGGAGGCGGTTGGAGGATGGATGGCAGCTAACATATTAAAGTTGAATGCTGATACGGCAGATGTCCTGTTTTGGGGGGCAGGCAGGTGTGGAGGACTCCCTGGTGCTGATTGGGGTAACTGTGCCCCTAAAGGACCAGGTGCGCAGACTGGGAGTCATTTTGGACTCACAGCTGTCCATGGAGGCACAGGTCAATTCTGTGTCCAGGGCAGCTGTTTACCAGCTCCATCTGGTACGCAGGTTGAGACCCTATCTGCCCGCAGACTGTCTTGCCAGAGTAGTGCATGCTCCAGTTATCTCCCGCTTAGAGTACTGCAATGCGCTCTACGTGGGGCTACCTTTGAAGGTCATCCGGAAATAACAACTAATCCAGAATGCGGCAGCTAGACTGGTGACGGGAGGAGAGTCTCCACCCCCATCGATCTGCCTGGACTTGGAGGTCCAGTACCAAGAGCCTTCTGGCGGTTCCCTCACGGGGAGAAGCGAAGTTACAGGGAACCAGGCAGAGGGCCTTCTTGGTAGTGGCACCCACCCTGGGGAACGCCCTTCCACCAGATGTCAAAGGAAAAAACAGCCACCAGACTTTAAAAGACATCTGAAGGCTGCCCTGTTTAGGGAAGCTTTTAATATCTGAAGGACTATTGTATTTCAATATTTTGTTGGAAGCCACCAAGAGTGGCTGTGCCGCGGGGGAAATCCAGCCAGATGGGTGTGGTATAAATTATATTATTGTTATTATTGTTGCTGTTGCTATTATTATTATTGAAAACAAACGCTGCCAAATTCTTTTCTGTACTTCCAAAGACTTGACAGTAATCTTCACTTCCCAGGAAATCTGGTAAAACCTGAGTGGAAAACTCCATACATTTATATGGTTTTCTGCCTGTGTGAATTTTCTTATGGATAGTAAGGTCTTCACTCCCTCTGAAGCTCTTTCCACGTTGCATAAATCTGGTTTCCCCATGTGAGTCAGCGGATGTTTCCTAAGCTTCCATATTGACTTAAGCTTCTCCCCTGTGGGAGTTCGCCAATGTAATGTACGTTTATCCTTCCTGTTAAAGCTCTTCCCACATTCAATATGTTCCAATGGTTTCTCCCCTGTATGAGTTAGTTGGTGTATTCTAAGTGCTCTACTTTTGCTGCAGCTCCTTCCACATGCCATACATTAAAATTGTTTCTTCCCCATGTGTTAGTTGGTGTCCTATAAGGTGTCTATATGGATGGAAGCTCTTTCCATATTTAGTACATTTAAATGGTTTCTCCCCCATGTGAGTTCGTTGGTGTCTTCTAAGGTGTCCATATCGACTGAAGCTCTTTCCACATTCAATACATTTAAATGGTTTCCACCCCGTGTGAGTTCGTTGGTGTAATCTAAGTGTTCCATTTTGACTGAAGCACTTTCCACATTCAATACATTTAAATGGTTTTTCCCCCGTGTGAGTTCCTTCGTGTATTCTAAGGTGCTCACTTCTACTAAAGCTATTTCCACATTTAATACATTTAAATGGTTTCTCCCCCGTGTGAGTTCATTGATGTTTTCTAAGGTGTACATATTGACTAAAGCGCTTTCCACATTCAATACATTCAAATGGTTTCTCCCCCGTGTGAGTTCGTTGATGTTTTCTAAGGTCTCCACTTCCACTGAAGCTCTTTCCACATTCAATACATTTAAATGGTTTCTCCCCTGTGTGAGTTCGTTGGTCTATTCTAAGTGTTCCATTTGGACTGAAGCTCTTTCCACATTCAATACATTCAAATGGTGTCCCCCCTATGTGAGTTCGTTGGTGTATTCTAAGTGTTCCATTTTGACTGAAGCTCTTTCCACATTCAATACATTTAAATGGTTTCTCCCCCGTGTGAGTTCGTTGATGTCTTCTAAGTTTTCCATTTTGACTGAAGCACTTTCCACATTCAATACATTTAAATGGTGTCTCCCCGTGTGAGTTTGTTGATGTTGTCTAAGGTTTCCACTATTATTGAAGCTCTTTCCACATTCAATACATTCAAATGGTTTCTCCCCTGTGTGAGTTCGTTGGTGTATTCGAAGTGTTCCATTTTGACTGAAGCTTTTTCCACATTCAATACATTTAAATGGTTTCTCCCCCGTGTGAGTTCGTTGGTGTATTCTAAGGTGTTCACTTCTACTAAAGCTTTTTCCACATTCAATACATTTAAATGGTTTCTCCCCCGTGTGAGTTCGTTGATGTCCTCTAAGTTTTCTATTTTGACTGAAGCACTTTCCACATTCAATACATTTAAATGGTTTCTCCCCCGTGTGAGTTTGTTGATGTCTTCTAAGTGTTCCATTCTGACTGAAGCTCTTTCCACATTCAATACATTTAAATGGTTTATCCCCTGTGTGAGTTCGTTGATGTTCCCTAAGGTGTCCATTTTGACTGAAGCTTTTTCCACATTCAATACATTTAAATGGTTTCTCCCCCGTGTGAGTTTGTTGGTGTATTCTAAGTGTTCCATATCGACTGAAGCTCTTTCCACATTCTATACATTTAAATGGTTTCTCCCCCATGTGAGTTCGTTGATGTTCCCTAAGGTGTCCATTTTGACTGAAGCTTTTTCCACATTCAATACATTTAAATGGTTTCTCCCCCGTGTGAGTTTGTTGATGTCTTCTAAGTCTTCCATATCGACTGAAGCTCTTTCCACATTCTATACATTTAAATGGTTTCTCCCCCATGTGAGTTCGTTGGTGTCTTCTAAGGTGTTCACTTCTACTAAAGCTTTTTCCACATTCAATACATTTAAATGGTTTCTCCCCCGTGTGAGTTCGTTGATGTTTTCTAAGGTGTACATATTGACTAAAGCGCTTTCCACATTCAATACATTCAAATGGTTTCTCCCCCGTGTGAGTTCGTTGATGTTTTCTAAGGACTCCACTTACACTGAAGCTCTTTCCACATTCAATACATTTAAATGGTTTCTCCCCTGTGTGAGTTCGTTGATGTCTTCTAAGTTTTCCATTTTGACTGAAGCACTTTCCACATTCAATACATTTAAATGGTGTCTCCCCGTGTGAGTTTGTTGATGTTGTCTAAGGTTTCCACTATTATTGAAGCTCTTTCCACATTCAATACATTCAAATGGTTTCTCCCCTGTGTGAGTTCGTTGGTGTATTCGAAGTGTTCCATTTTGACTGAAGCTTTTTCCACATTCAATACATTTAAATGGTTTCTCCCCCGTGTGAGTTCGTTGGTGTATTCTAAGGTGTTCACTTCTACTAAAGCTTTTTCCACATTCAATACATTTAAATGGTTTCTCCCCCGTGTGAGTTCGTTGATGTCCTCTAAGTTTTCTATTTTGACTGAAGCACTTTCCACATTCAATACATTTAAATGGTTTCTCCCCCGTGTGAGTTCGTTGATGTCTTCTAAGTTTTCCATTTTGACTGAAGCACTTTCCACATTCAATACATTTAAATGGTGTCTCCCCGTGTGAGTTTGTTGATGTTGTCTAAGGTTTCCACTATTATTGAAGCTCTTTCCACATTCAATACATTCAAATGGTTTCTCCCCTGTGTGAGTTCGTTGGTGTATTCGAAGTGTTCCATTTTGACTGAAGCTTTTTCCACATTCAATACATTTAAATGGTTTCTCCCCCGTGTGAGTTCGTTGGTGTATTCTAAGGTGTTCACTTCTACTAAAGCTTTTTCCACATTCAATACATTTAAATGGTTTCTCCCCCGTGTGAGTTCGTTGATGTCCTCTAAGTTTTCTATTTTGACTGAAGCACTTTCCACATTCAATACATTTAAATGGTTTCTCCCCCGTGTGAGTTTGTTGATGTCTTCTAAGTGTTCCATTCTGACTGAAGCTCTTTCCACATTCAATACATTTAAATGGTTTATCCCCTGTGTGAGTTCGTTGATGTTCCCTAAGGTGTCCATTTTGACTGAAGCTTTTTCCACATTCAATACATTTAAATGGTTTCTCCCCCGTGTGAGTTTGTTGGTGTATTCTAAGTGTTCCATATCGACTGAAGCTCTTTCCACATTCTATACATTTAAATGGTTTCTCCCCCATGTGAGTTCGTTGATGTTCCCTAAGGTGTCCATTTTGACTGAAGCTTTTTCCACATTCAATACATTTAAATGGTTTCTCCCCCGTGTGAGTTTGTTGATGTCTTCTAAGTCTTCCATATCGACTGAAGCTCTTTCCACATTCTATACATTTAAATGGTTTCTCCCCTGTGTGAGTTCGTTGGTGTCTTCTAAGGTGTTCACTTCTACTAAAGCTTTTTCCACATTCAATACATTTAAATGGTTTCTCCCCCGTGTGAGTTCGTTGATGTTTTCTAAGGTGTACATATTGACTAAAGCGCTTTCCACATTCAATACATTCAAATGGTTTCTCCCCCGTGTGAGTTCGTTGATGTTTTCTAAGGACTCCACTTACACTGAAGCTCTTTCCACATTCAATACATTTAAATGGTTTCTCCCCTGTGTGAGTTCGTTGGTGTATTCTAAGTGTTCCATTTTGACTGAAGCTCTTTCCACATTCAATACATTTAAATGGTTTCTCCCCTGTGTGAGTTACTTGGTGTATTCTAAGGTGTCCATTTTGACTGAAGCTTTTTCCACATTCAAAACATTTAAATGGTGTCTCCCCCGTGTGAGTTTGTTGATGTTGTCTAAGGTTTCCACTATCATTGAAGCTTTTTCCACATTCAATACATTCAAATGGTTCCTCCCCTGTGTGAGTTCGTTGGTGTATTCTAAGTGTTCCATTTCGACTGAAGCTCTTTCCACATTCAATACATTTAAATGGTTTCTCCCCTGTGTGAGTTCGTTGGTGTATTCGAAGTGTTCCATTTTGACTGAAGCTTTTTCCACATTCAATACATTTAAATGGTTTCTCCCCCGTGTGAGTTCGTTGGTGTATTCTAAGGTGTCCATTTTGACTGAAGCTCTTTCCACATTCAATACATTTAAATGGTTTCTCCCCTGTGTGAGTTCGTTGGTGTATTCTAAGTGTTCCATTTCGACTGAAGCTCTTTCCACATTTAATACATTCAAATGGTGTCTCCCCTATGTGAGTTCGTTGGTGTATTCTAAGTGTTCCATATTGACTGTAGCTCTTTCCACATTCAATACATTTAAATGGTGTCTCCCCCGTGTGAGTTCGTTGATGTCTTCTAAGTTTTCCATTTTGACTGAAGCACTTTCCACATTCAATACATTTAAATGGTGTCTCCGTGTGAGTTTGTTGATGTCTTCTAAGTTTTCCATTTTGACTGAAGCACTTTCCACATTCAATACATTTAAATGGTGTCTCCCCCGTGTGAGTTTGTTGATGTTGTCTAAGGTTTCCACTATCATTGAAGCTCTTTCCACATTCAATACATTCCAATGGTTTCTCCCCTGTGTGAGTTCGTTGATGTTTTCTAAGTGTTCCATTGTCCCTGAAGCTCTTTCGATAGTCAGTACATTTAAATGGTTTCTCCCCTGTGTGAATTCGTTGATGTGTCCTCAGTCTTCCACTGTGACTAAAGAACATCCCACATTCCATGCATTTAAACTGTTTCTTTGTTCTTCCCAATGAATTCACAGATGGCTCCATAGAATTCTGGCCATCATCTTCCTCACCTGTTTGAGAGTGGGGGAGGGGGAAGAGAATCCTGTTAAGACTTTCAGGAAAGACAAGAAAGGAACTGAACACATTTCAATCCCAGTATGCACCTTCTCTTATTTTAACACCGTCTCCTTTCTCCACTGTCCTCTCTATGTTCCAAACTTTTAGGAATGCAGGTGAGATAATGGCAAGAAAAACACATGATTCACACTTAATAACTCCATTCACACTTAATAAACTGCATTATTTTATAATCTATGGTGCAATTGGCATCTTAGACACATCTCTGTATTTCTCTTTTCCCAGGGAGGAAATGATCACAGGCTCAAGTAGCACTCTCTCCTATGACTAAGAAGTAAAACTTTAGTGTTACTATGCCACATGTAACTGTAAAAATATTGCAGTATATTAGAACAGGCATCTCCAAACTTGGCCCTCCAGATGTTTTGGGACTACAATTCCCATCATCCCTGACCACTGGTCCTGTTAGCTACGGATGATGGGAGTTTTAGTCCCAAAAACATCTTGAAGGCCAAGTCCCAAAACATATGGAGGGCCAAGTTTGGGGATGCCTGTATTAGAATATAAGAAGAGCCTGCTCATTTGGGCAAAGGCCCACGTAGTCCAGCATCCTGTTCTCACAGTTGTCAACTAAATGCCTGCGGGAAACCAGCAAGCAGTATTTGAGTACAAGAGCCCCCTGCCTTCCTCTGCTTTCAGTCTAATCCTCTTTTCAAGCTATCCAAGTTGTTGGCCATCACTCCTGTAGGATAGAAGTCCATTTAGAGTATTGCTCATATCTTGGGCAATAGAATGAAAGGTGTTTTAGCAGAAAAAATTCATGACAAGCAGGCCTGCTTTCTACCAGGACGTCAGATGAAGGAGAATATAAGGAATATAATTGATATTATTGAATATTTGGAAGTAAGAAATGAGAAAAAAGCTGTCTTAATGTTTATTGATGCTGAAAAGGCTTTTGATAATGTTTCATGGGCTTTTATGAAAAAGATAAAAGAAAAAATGAATTTTGGGGAAGCATTTGGGAGAGGAATTGATGCAATTTATTTTTACCAACAGTCTATGCTGATTGTTAATAAGGTTATAAAAGAAAAGTGTAAAATAACGAAGGGGACAAGACAAGGATATCCCCTATCACCATTATTATTTATTTTGGTATTAGAAGCCCTGGCGAGAGAGAAAAAGTGGAGAAATTAATTAGAGGAACAACAGTAGAAAATAAAGCATATAAATTAAAAGCTTCTATAGTTCACCTTGTAATTACAGTAAAGGATCCCATAAATACTCCACCAAAGGTAGTAAAAATAGATACAGGACTTCGGGCAGGCCGGAGGCTTTAAACTAAACAAGAATAAGACTACGTTTTTGGTAAAAAGCACAATGGAGCAAGGCCAAAAGGAATTACAACAGAAAACAGTTAGTTATACATAACAAAGTCAAATTCTGAGAGATTTGTCTGACAGCTAAGAATATTAATAGTTTTAAAGACAATTACAAGAATGAGTGGAAAGAAATAAAAAGAGCTTTAGAGATATGGGGAAGAATGGATTTATCATTTTGGGGAAGAATATCGGTAATAAAAATGAATGTATTGCCAAAAATGTTATTTTTATTCCAATCAGTCCCGGCAATAGGCAACACAGGATGCTTTGAAAAATGGCAAGGAGATATATCTAGGTTTATCTGGAAAGGGAAGAAACCAAGTATAAAAAGTAAATTATTAACAGATGTAAGAGAGAGAGGAGGTTTTCCCTGCTGGATTTGAAACTTTATTATTAATGTCAGGGAGAGGCAAACGGGAAAAGAGGAAAGGACAGAAATCAGCAGTTATAGGGAGCATAGAGAGATTATCAGCAGCCAGTCGTCAGAGAGTCAGTCTGAAGAAGAGGGGGAGGAGGAGTGTGAGCCTGGGACAAGTCATGCTGTACACAGAGGAAGTAAGGGGAGGAGTCTTCGCAGGTTTGCATGCTGGGTAAAAAAAGGAAGGAAATAACTTTAGTGGGAGCAACTGCGCACAAGAGGGAGGAGGTTAATGGAAACGCTGGAGATGTACATTTGAACTTTGTCAAATAAATCAATTGTTTGGAACTGGCTGGGAGCCCGGAGTCTTATCTATGGCCAGCTGGACAGCACTAAGCCTCTGGCAGCTTGCTCCCACTCCTCTATTTTTTCTGCTGGAAAGCTGGTGGAATAAGGGAACAGCTTCGACATGGAGAAGGAGCTGTTGGAATTGAAAAAGCGAAATGTCGCTCTGGAACAAAGATCCCAAGACCTGCAGAGCCGTTTGGAGGAAGCCCGTACTGCTCAGAGAGGAACCCAAGGTGGTCTATCGGCAGATGGGGGCAGGTGCGTGTGGGTGGAAAGGTTCCAGGGAGACACGTAAAGTTACTTGGATTTCAAAACAGATATGAAATATTTTCTGGAACTGGAAGGAGATAAGTTTCAGAACGATGCAGCAAAGGTTGCTCACATCATTAGACATCTGGGAGGAGGGGCTCGAAGCTGGATAAGGCCGTTAATAGCCTCGGGGAATGAAGCCCTCAGAAATGAAGCCAAGCTTTGGCAAGCAATGGATTTTATCTATGCAGATCAGAGTTTAATTGACAGAACGCAGGAGGAGCTGCTGGCTTTGAGACAAGGCAAATCCACCGTACGCAGTTACTGGTCTGAGTTTGCTAGGCTGGTACAGAAACTGGGGTGGGATTTAGAGGCGGACCCAGTAACAGCAATATTTAAAAATGGACTTAATCCAGAAATTAAGGACGAGCTGGCAAGGGGGCCACGACCTAAAAATATGGACGAATTAACAAAGGCTGCTCTGGGGTCGGGTTTGAGACAAGAAGCCAGATGGCGGGAAAGGAAGCAAGGCAGAGAGCAGAGTTTCCATGGTGACCGCATTCCTGAGATGCCTGCAGCTGCCTCGGAATGTCAACAAGCGCCGGAGCCTATGGAGATAGGCACAGTCAGGGCGCGGGAGAGTTCGAAAGCCCAACGGTCTGGCAGGAAGGAAAAAAAAGACTGGCAAGCGGGAAAAAGGTGTTTTGTGTGTCAGAAGACTGGGCACTTTGCCAGAGTGTGCCCAGAGCGTCGTAACTGGCAGGGAATGGTAGGGGCCACACAGCAGGCAGAGGGAGAGGAGCCCCAGCATTCGGGAAACGAAGAGGCCTGGCTGGTGGGGAACCGGGGCAACAGCCAGGCGGGAGCAGCACAGAAAGTCCCCGGCTTGGACACCCCAAAGCAAGCATAATGTTGGAGGTGGTGCTAGAACTCCCAAATGGACAGACGGTGGAGGAGTTGGCATTAATTGATTCTGGGGCCTCAGCCTCCTTTTTCAGCAAGGAGTTTGCGGTGCGACACCAACTGAACCTGAGGCCTTTGGATTTTCCGCTGCAAGTGACAACAATTGATGGGAGAGAACTGCTGGGGGGTGAAGTGACGCATCGAACACCCCCAATGCGAATGCGAGTGGCCACACACTCTGAGGTCATCGCCTTTCACGTTGCCACACTAGCGGGGCCGCCTATCATATTGGGCATGAGCTGGTTGGCGTTGCACGATCCGATGCTTTCCTGGCACCAATGGTCCCTGACGTTTGGCTCAATGCACTGCATGGAGAACTGCCTAGCCCAAGGGCTAGATCGTCAAAGCGAGGGCAGGAGGGCAGCAGCATGCAGAGCGGGGACGAGCGAGATTCCGTCGTGTTACAGGCATCTACAGGAGGTGTTCAGCGAGAAAGAGGCGGATGCGTTGCCACCCCATCGGCAGTATGACTGTCAGATCAACCTGGTACCAGGGGCCACGTTGCCGGTGGGAAAAACCTATTCCTTGTCGGAGGGAGAGCTCAAGGACCTCAAGGAGTTTATTGAGAAGAACCTGAGAAGGGGTTTTATCAGGGAGTCCAAGGCTGCAGGCGGGAGTCCCGTGTTTTTCGTCGACAAGAGATCAACAAAAGAGCGACGCCTAGTGGTGGACTATAGAATTTTGAACAGCCAGATGGAACCGGTGGCCTTCCCAATGCTGAGGATCGACGAGGTTTTGGCACGGGTGCGGAAGGGGAAGATTTTCACCAAACTGGATCTCCGGGGGGCTTACAACCTGATCAGAGTAAGAGAAGGCGATGAGTGGAAGACCACCATGTTCACCCCGATGGGGGCATTTGAATATTTAGTCATGCCCTTCAGTTTGCAGTGCGGAAGCCACTGTTTCCAAGCCTTCATGCACCACGTGTTAGGACCCTTGCTCTACAAGAACTGCGTCTGCTTTTTAGATGATCTTCTTGTGTTCTCGGAAGACAAAAAACAGCACGTGGAGGATGTACGTCAAGTCCTGAGCAAACTCAAGGAGAACTGCTTGTGGGTCAAGCTGGAGAAGTGTCAGTTCCACGCAAAGCAAGTCGAATTCCTGGGGTACAGGCTGTCGGACCAGGGGTTGGCTATGGACCCGGGGAAGGTGAAGGCAGTGGTGGAATGGGAGTGTCCCAAAACCAGGAAAGATGTCCAGCGTTTCCTGGGTTTCAGCAATTTCTACAGGAAATTCATAAAGAATTTTGCAGAACTGACGGTGCCAATCACGGACTGTCTCTGTGTTAAGAAAAAGTTTCAGTGGACGCAGGCGGCCCAAGAGGGCTTTGAGAAACTAAAGAGGGCTTTCGCTTCAGAGGAGCAGCTGATTCACGTCGACCCGGCTCAACCACTACGGGTGGAAACAGATGCGTCAGATCGGGCGATAGGGGCGGTGCTGCTGCAGCCAGATCGAAAAGGGGAATGGCGTCCGTGTGCTTTCTTCTCACGGAAGCTCAACAAATCAGAGCAGAACTACACCATCTACGATAAGGAATTGCTTTCGATCGTGGCTGCTTTTAAACAATGGCGGCATTTCCTGGTTGGGGCAAAGCACCAAATTTTGGTGTGCACTGACCATAAAAACTTGGAGTATTGGCGCACGGCACGGGTGTTGTGCCAGAGACAGATAAGGTGGGCAGAGTTCTTTGCCAACTTCAACTTCAAGATCCAATACGTGCTGGGAGAGCAGAATGTGAGGGCGGATGCGCTCTCCCGGAAACCTGAGTATATGATGGGGGAAGGACCACCTGTAGCAAGACTGATATTCCCAGAGAGCAAATGGTTATGCGGGGGGACGTTGGTCAAGGACGACGAACTGATGCAAATGCTCAGAGACGATGCCTTTGCCAGACAAAAGATGGGGGAGTTAAGAGGAAGAGGGGGTGCCGAGGGTGGTTTTGAGGTGAAAGGGGGGTTACTGTACCACAAAGGGGCCTTGTATGTTCCAGGAAAAGACCTTCGGGGCCGAATACTCAAGCAACTCCATGACAGTTGTACGGCGGGGCATTTTGGACAGCATAAGACCAAGCTACTGGTCACGAGGGAATTTTGGTGGCCAAGGGTGAGAGCGGATGTAAAGGAATATGTGCGAGGATGTGACACATGTCAGAGGGCCAAAGGGGAAAGGGCGGCACCAGCGGGATTGCTGGAACCATTGCCTACACCTGGGAAGCCGTGGGAGGTGGTGGGTGTAGATTTTATCACTGATCTGCCCAGATGTAAGGGGAAGACAGCGGTCATGGTGGTGGTTGATCACTTAACCAAAATGTGCCATTTCGTGCCCTGTTCGCATGCCACAACGGCGGAGGAAACAGCTAGGCTCTTTGTAGAGCACGTGTTTAGGTTACATGGGGTACCTGCAAGGGTGGTGTCAGACCGGGGGGCTCAATTTACCTCACGATTTTGGCGCAAGCTAATGGGGCTGCTCCAGGTGGAAGTGAGCTTTACAACGGCGAGACACCCCGAGACCAATGGGCAAGCGGAGAGGGCGAATGCTGTTTTACAACAGTATTTGAGGTGTTACGTAAGTCAGAAGCAGAACGATTGGGTGGACAAACTAGCCCTGGCAGAGTTTGCTTACAACAATGCGGAGAATGTATCCACAGGGATGACACCGTTCTTTGCCAATCATGGGCGTCATCCAAGGGCCTTCCCTGGGAGGGGGGAGGAGTCGGGGAGTGTTCCAGCGGCCGAACAGTTTGTGGAGGAAATGGAAGCGATCCACAGACAGCTGCAGTTAAATTTGGAAAGGGCTAAGGAGTTATACAAGAAGGAAGCCGACAAACATCGACGAGCAGGGGAGGTAATCAAGATTGGGGACAAGGTGTGGTTGTCCACGCAAGGATTGCCTTGGAAAGGGGGCTGTAAGAAACTCAAGGCCAGGAAGGTGGGGCCCTTTGAGGTTATCCAGCAAATAAATCCGGTGGCGTTTAAGCTCAGGTTGCCAGAAAGCATGAGAATCCATCCGGTGTTCCATAGGTCACTGCTGTTCCCCTACAGGGAGGGGGGAAGGAGAGCGGGTAGTGGGGGAGTGGAAGGCTCACCACCCGAAATGGAGGAAAGGGAGCAGTGCAACGAGGTCACGGAAATACTGGACTCTCGTTTGAGAGGGGGAGGGGTGGAATATTTGGTGGCTTGGGAAGGGGCCCCGGCATCGGAGAATACCTGGGTCCCGGAAGATAGTATGTCTAACAATGAGCTGGTAGAGGAGTTCCACAATTTCTTTCCGGACAAACCAAAAGGCAAGGTGAGGTCCTTACAAGAGGTGTTCGAAACAACAGACGACGAAGAGGAATTCGAAGGTTTCCCAGCGTCAGATGAGGAGGAAGAAGAAGACGAAGGCGTAGACTGGGGAACACCCGGACTTGGGGGTTGGATGAGTGTGTTCGAAGAGACAGATGAGGAAGAGGGTAGTTTTGAGGGGTTCTCCCCGACCACCTCTGAGGAAAGAGAAGGGGACGTAGTCGGGTCTCCTGAGCGGGAGGGGGCCTTTGAGGAGGGGGTGGATGTCAGGGAGAGGCAAACGGGAAAAGAGGAAAGGACAGAAATCAGCAGTTATAGGGAGCCTAGAGAGATTATCAGCAGCCAGTCGTCAGAGAGTCAGTCTGAAGAAGAGGGGGAGGAGGAGTGTGAGCCTGGGACAAGTCATGCTGTACACAGAGGAAGTAAGGGGAGGAGTCTTCGCAGGTTTGCATGCTGGGTAAAAAAAGGAAGGAAATAACTTTAGTGGGAGCAACTGCGCACAAGAGGAAGGAGGTTAATGGAAACGCTGGAGATGTACGTTTGAACTTTGTCAAGTAAATCAATTGTTTGGAACTGGCTGGGAGCCCGGAGTCTTATCTATGGCCAGCTGGACAGCACTAAGCCTCTGACAATTAAGCATCCTGTATCTGCTAGAACCAGGAATGGATTACATTGGAAAACACAGATACTGTATTTTAGACCTGGAAGGACATGAGTTATGGATAGCATGGATATTTATGGTAGGAAAAGACCTAGGTGCATAGAGCTTCTCAGAATCATACAGTAAGAAAATCAATTTTTAGGGTATGGGAGAAGTATAAAAATTTGTTTGAGTAAAAAACACACTGGTGGCTTTCCCCCTTGGAAGCAATATCTCTGAAAAAAATTGAATATGAGAAGTAATTGGCCGACTTATAGAGAACTCTTAACTGAAGTTGAAAACCAACTGAAATAAAAAGATTTTGAAGAGATAAGAGAAGCTGTAACTGACTGGTTACAGTACCATCAACTAAACAATATCTTTAAGATAGACATGAAAAAACTATTAAAAGAATTGTGTCTAGGTGAAAAATTCCAAAAAGGTATAAATGCAATATGTGACCAACAGAAAGCAAAAATTATTATTAATGGAGAGTTTGGAGAAGACATCAACATCTAAAGGTACAAGACAAGGATGCCCCCTATCCCCAATGCTATTTACAATAGTATTAGAGGTTCTATTAAAGAAAATAAGGCAGGACAACCAAATAAGAGGAATAGCAGTTGGTGAAAAAAGATACAAGTTAAGAGCCTTTGCAGATGATGTTATGATCACAACAGAAAATCCCCTACAATGTACACCTAGAATATTGGAATGCATAAACGAACATGGCAGAGTAGCAGGATACAAATTAAACTACGGGAAAAGCAAAATACTACTGAAATATATGGAAGAAAAAGATAAAGTACAAGAAATTACAGGATTGGAAATTAAAAAGAAAATAAGGTATCTTGGAGTAAATTCAACAACAAACACTATAGACTTAAGTAATGAGAACTATGGGAAAACATGGAATGAAATAAAAAATGACTTGCAAGTATGGGGGAAATTAAATCTTTCCTTACTAGGGAAAATATCGGTAATAAAGATGAACATATTACCAAGGATGATGTTTTTATTTCAAAGTATCTCAATACTAGGAGGAGATAAATGTTTTAATGACTGGAAAAGAGATTTGGCTAAATTCGTATGGTCAGGGGAAAAGCCAAGAATAAAACACAAAATAATGATAGATAAGAAGGAGAGAGGAGGATTTGGTCTCCCAGACATGGAGTTATATCATGATGCGGTGGGTCTGACCTGGCTAAAAGAATGGATCAAATTAGATGACTCGGATGTATTGGATTTAGACAGAGTAGAGACGAGATTTGGATGGCATGCCTATCTAATAGATGAAAAAGTCAAAGTACATAAAGGCTTCCTAGGGCATATAGTCAGAAAGTCTATACAGTGGTACCCCGCTAGACGAATGCCCCGCTAAACGAAAAACGCGCAAGACGAAAGGGCTTTCCGGCATTTTTCTGCTTCGCAAGACGTTTTTTTCTATGGGGCTTACTCGCAAAACGAATTTTTTTCCGTGGTCTCCTTTTTTTTTTGCCTTTTCTGAAAGGCGCTAAGCTCCTTATCTCTAAATTGCCGCTTATCCGCTAATCCCCTAAGCGCTAAAAGCCGCTAAAAGCCGCTTATCAGCTGTTTTACCGCTTATCAGCTGATCGGCTGATAGCGGAGCTCCGCAAGACGAAAATCCCTGCAAGACGAAGGCTCCCGCAGAACGGATTATTTTCGTCTTGCGGGGCACCACTGTATATAAAATATGGGAGAAATATAAAAGACTCCTAAAACCGAAAACTCCCTGGTGGGCATCGCCGGCAGAAATTGTCGCAGTGAAAAAATTAAATATGAAATAAAATTGGGTTACCTATAAAACTGTATTAAAGGAAGAAAACGGAGAATTGGAATTAAAGGATTATACAGAAATTAAAGCTCATATTAGTGATTGGTTCCAATATATTCAAATTAAGTATAGATTAGCGAAAGACAAAAAGCTAGGATTTGAAAAAGAAATATCAAAATTTGATAAATATTTAATACCAGAAAAATCAAATATATCTAAATTGTATAATCTGACCTTAGAGTGGGAAACAAAGGATGAATTGGTTAAAGCATCAATGATTAAATGGGCGCAAGATATTGGGGAAAATATTATGTTTGAACAATGGGAAAAATTGTGGAAAGAAGATATGAAATTCACGATGTGTTATATACTGAAAGAAAATTACCTCAAAGTACAACATAGATGGTATTTAACACCTGAAATAATAATAATAATAATAATAATAATAATAATAATAATAATAAATTTTATTTACATCCCGCCCTCCCCAGCCGAAGCCGGGCTCAGGGCGGCTAACAACAGTCAAATAGTCAAACAGTCAAATTCTAAAAACATTCTAAAAACATTTCATTATAAAAATTAATTAAAATCAATTTTTATAACAAAAACGAATAAAAATTGTAGCGATGTCTGTTGGCGATGCAACACTGGAAAAGGTACTATGATACATATATAGTGGAATTATTTAAACATCAAACAATTTTGGGAAATAATATATACTGAAATGAAAAAAAAATGTTTAGATATTCATTTAGGAAAACACCAGAAGATTTTCTATTGGGAATAGTACCAGGAAGCCTAAAGGAAGAAGACAAGACCTTATATTTATACGCAACAGTAGCCGCAAGGCTATTGAGTGCGAAAAACTGGAAAAGTGGTATTGTACTGACAAAAATAGAGTGGCTTGCCAAATTATTGGAGTCCTACAATATATCCAAAACAATGGGAGAAATTGGAAGGATCTCAAAAGAGTAGATAGGGACTGGAAGGTGTTTAAAAGATACTTGCAAAACCATATCGAAAAATCAGAACTCCTATTGGAATAAACAAGTTCAGTTTCAAACACTGAAATACTAAATAAGATGGATAACAATGTGTAATAGAAAAAGAAGTTCCTGCGTAATGTTTGCCATCTTGCCAAAGGTTGCAGGCAGCTTTACCTGCAGCAATTGTATGTTGATAGCCCTCTTAGAAGACAAAGTCCAGCAACTGGAGGAACGTGTAGCTACGCTCCAAAGAATTAGAGAGCTGGAGCTCTTCTTGGAAGCAACAGAGAACACCGTCTCCACCAAGGAGGAGACAGGGGACACCCCTGAGAAGGAGGCTAGTTCACCAACACAGGTGCCAGATATATGGAGAAACGTGACTCAAAGAAGTAGGAGGCCCAGGGTTCGCTCTGATTGTTTAGAAATACACAATCGCTTTGAAGTCCTCTCCCCTAGCATGGAAGACGAAGAACAGACTCCATTTGAGGATCTCTCCCTCATTACAGTCGATCAGGTATATGAAGACGAGCAGCAAAGTCAGTCCTCAAGGAATGTGCAGGCGACCTTGGAATGGACAGCTCACGGAAGAACCCCGACCAAACCTAAGAGGAGGCGTGTAGTGGTGATAGGGGATTCCCTACTGAGGGGAACAGAAGCAGTGATCTGTGGACCTGACAAGATGTCTCGGGAGGTGTGCTGTCTCCCCGGGGCTAAGATCCAAGATGTAACTGAACGACTGCAAGGAATCATAAAACCCACTGACAAATACCCCTTCCTCTTGGTTCATGTGGGAACCAATGACACTGCAAGCAATAGCCTCCAGAAGATCAAAAGAGACTACGAGGCTCTGGGCAGGAAATTGAAGCAATTAAATGCACAAATTGTCATCTCATCTGTCCTCCCAGTTGAACGACGTGGCCCAGGGAGAGAGGGAAAAATAGTGGAAGTGAACAGCTGGCTTCGCAAATGGTGTAAACAGCAACGGTTTGGATTCTTAGATCACGGACTGCAGTTTCTTGAAGATGGACTTCTGGCAAGCGATGGGCTGCACCTCACAACGGCTGGGAGGAATGTTTTTGCCAAAAATCTCAGAAACCTCATCAGGAGGGCTTTAAACTGACTAATGTGGGGGAGGGAGACAGTGCTCCTGAAGGTGGGAGTCTATCAATTGATGAAGATGATCATCCAAATGTCATAGACCAAATGGAGCAAACAGCACGCAGACCTAGTGGTGGGAGGAAAAAATCCTTAAATAAGAGACACGGGGGAATGATTAATGGACTTCAATGTCTGTACACTAATGCGCAAAGCATGGGAAATAAACAAGATGAGCTTGAGCTCTTGGTACAGCAAGCTAAATATTGACATAATAGGCATCACTGAAACCTGGTGGGATAAGTTCCACGATTGGAATGTAATAATGGAGGGATACAATCTATTTCAGAGAAACAGACCAGACAAGAAAGGAGGAGGAGTGGCGTTATATGTCAGGGATGTGTATACCTGTGAAGAGATCCAAGATTTAGAACCTCAAAGCTAAAGTCTTTAAGCAGAGGCTTGACAACCATATGTCAGGAGTGCTCTGATGGTGTTTCCTGCTTGGCAGGGGGTTGGACTCGATGGCCCTTGTGGTCTATTCCAACTGTATGATTCTATTCTATGATTCTATGAAATTAGGCTAAAGGTGTGTGAAAGAAAGTAATAGAAGTGGAAAGAAATTGCAATTGAGTAGATTGGAAGTCTAACACAAAGGTGGGGTGAGGGGTGGTGGATGGTGATGGGAAAAGGAATTATTTGTGGGATTGAGTGTAAGTATGTTTGAACACTTTTAAGGATTGTATGAAATGTATGTTTGTATGCTTGTATATCTGTAATATATGTGGATTAATGATGACCTATTTTAACAATAATTTTTTTAAAAAAATAAAAAAATAAAAAAGGTTTTAGTTATGAGATCACAATTTCAAAAAGAACTCTTAGGAAGTAACATAAAAAAAATCTGTCTAAAATGTATAACTTGCTCCTAGAATGGCATACAAAGGATGAACAGGTCACTTCAAAGAAGAAGTGGGTACCTTTTCCTATATGTGGTGGTTATGTAAAATAACAGTATCATTTTGGGAAATGGTATATAATGAATTGGAAAAAAATGTTTAAAATAAATTTTGTTAAGAAACCAGAAGTTTATTTATTTGGAATTACAGGTACTGAAATCCCAAAAGACCAGGAAAGACTATGTATGCGACAACAGCTGCACAGATGTTATTATCTCAAAGATGGGAAGATGCAATAATCCGAACTAGGGAAGAATCGTGAGCTAAACTGCTGGACTCTGCCGAAATGGCAAAATTAGCCATGAGACTCAGGAATCAAGAAAACAAGGACTTTAAAAAAGAATGGGGAAATTTTATAATTTACCTATGAGATTGCTGCACGCAAATCAAAACGTTAGCTGGACTTTAGGAATCACTTGTAAATAAGTTTATGGACACTTTAGATAAATGAGAACTGTGGAGAATGTATCTATACAGTGGTACCTCGTGTTACGTAACCCTCTGGTATTTTTCCGGGTTTCGCCACTCGCACGCGTAGAAGCACTCTATTGCGCTGTGTGCGTGTGCAGAAGCGATCCTCTGGTTTGCAAAAACCTCGGGATCTGTCATTTAAAATGCTATAAAAACATTATTTCAAATGTTTTTGATGTAAACTTGTATTTGTAAAAACCAATAAAAATATTTCAAAAAAAGGGGAAGCCCATAGATTGACTATGCTTCTGTTGATTCATCATTTGCAAACCCAGAAATAGGTGTTCCTGTTTTTGAAGTTTGCCGCGGAAACCGAACGTGCTCCTGAGCTCCATTTTTACTGTTGCACAGCAAATTTAAGTGCCCCCCATCCTAATTAAGGCTTTTTTTCATTCCGTTTTAGCCTTGAGCAGCTAATTTAAGTCGTCTCCATCGTAATCAAGGTTTTTTTCATCCCATTCGTTCCCTTGGACAGCTAATTTAAGGCCCCCCCCCAATCAATATTCAAGCTGTTACTGGTTGCAGTGTTCTGAGGGGACATTTGCAGCTTTAGTTTTTTCCTATTTTTTGCATTCTTGTTTGTGTGGCTTTTTCATTTTTGACTGAGGCTTAGTTTTTTGTTTTATGATTGATTGATAGACTGTGGAAAGGGATATAAGCTCCCCATTCAAACATTGACTATCATCAATGCAGGTACGAAAAAATAATAATTTTAATTTTTATCATATACAATACTGTCTTAAATATTTTATGGTACAGGACATTGATTATTGCTTTCATTTTACAGATCAATGGTCTTGTTTGATAGTAAAATTCATGTTAAATTGCTGTTTTAGGGGTTGTTTTTAAAAGTCTGGAATGGATTAATCCATTTTGCATTCCTTTCTACGGGACAGCACACCTTGGTTTTGGAACGCTTTGGTTTTGGAAGACTTCCAGAACCGATTAAATTTGAGAACCGAGGTACCACTGTAACTCCTAAGATTTAAAATCCTGGAGGGAGAAAATCTGCCCCCACTACTTTATGAAAGGGATTCAAGATACAAAGAGCTGCTTCGGAGAAGGCCTCACCCCTTCCTTCTTCCTGTCAGGAACTTCCTTCCATTTGTCTCCTCTCCATCTTTTCCTCTTTCTCCCTCCACCTTCCATCTATCCCTGTCCCCATCTCCTCTCCCCTGGAACTCACCAGATTTCTCCAAGGGTCCTGGGAGGGAATGCTCAGAGGTTGTGGGGAGGGATGCGGGAGACAGCCTGACCAGGTCAACCGTCCATCTTCCTCCTTCCATCCTGGCCAGGGTTGCAGGTTCAGTCTCAGCTAGGTTTGCAGGTTCAGCTTCCTGAGGAGCGCAGAAGCCAGAGCCAGTTGCAGCTTCCTGGGAGGGAGGGAAGAAGAAGAAGCCAAGGGAGTCTGAGAGCCCCTGGAGGGATTCTCCTGCCCAAGACATTCTGCTGCCCCTGAAGAAGCCCCAACTGGGCACCCCCTTCCCAAGAGCCCCCACCCATTTTCAAACACCTTTGGCAATTCCTTTCATCACCTCCTTTCCTTTTTTATTTATTATATTTTGTTTATTCAATCTTTATTGGTTTAAAATCAACACACACACACCAAAAGCTTATAAATAGGAAAAGAAGCAAAACAAAAAAGCACAATACATTTCTTACAAAAAGAAATAGAACAATACACAAAATTATTCCAGCCATCAACTTCCGACTTCCTTGATATAGGTTATTTATTTTCTTAATAAGGTAAAGGTACCCTTGACCATTATGTCCAGTCACACATGATTCTGGGGTTGCAATGCTCATCTCGCTTTACTGGCCGAGGGAGCCGGCATTTGTCCGCACTAAGCTTCCGGGTCATGTGACCAGCATGACTAAGCTGCTTCTGGCGAACTAGAGCAGCGCACGGAAACGCCATTTACCCTCCTGCCAGAGCGGTACCTATTTATCTACTTTTGATGTGCTTTCGAACTGCTAGGTTGGCAATTTTCTGAATTACTTGCCTCTGTTTTTCAATAAACTTTATCCTTGTTAAATCTTCTCTGAATTCTTTGTACCTTATTCAATTGTGAGAGTTATTCAAAGCATTTTAAAGTTTTTATAAGGGGACACTGTTCTTTTAAATATTATCTATAGCTTTCTCATTCCCTTTTAAACTTTTGGGTCGATCGATTTCTTATCTTTTCCGTCATCTGTGCTACTTCTATATATTGAAGGATTTTTTCTTGCCACTCCTCTTCTGATGGAATTTTATCTCCTTTCTATCCCTTGGCAATCAACATCCTCACTGCAGTTGTTGCATACAAAAAGACCCCTTCCCAAGAGCCCCCGCCCATTTTCAAACACCTTTGGCAATTCCGTTCACCTGCCTGTCCCACCTCCCTTCCTAAGGCTGGCATGGTATGCACATTAGTGGCCTGAGAGTAGACCCCATGGAATTTAAGAGTTCATCTGCAAAGGACTGCTCTGAATACATGGGTGGCCCTTGCATGGAGAAGAAGGAAGCCCCTTGCTTGCATCAGGACCCCCTGGGAGAGGCGGGGGATCCACCCACTGCTCCCTCCGCCCTCGCTGCCTCCTCCTCTGCCCTCCTGCCCTGCAAACACCCTTTGCTCTTGTTCCTCAGGGGAGAGAGGCAGGAAGAGCCTTCAAACCCATCCCTTTCCTCCTCTGCTGCCTTTTCTTGCAGCAGCCCAGTGAGAGGGGAAGGAGCTGCAGCGCCTGGTTCACTTCATGGTTTACTGGGATTGTGAGTAAACACGTCCTCTGCCTTCCATGCGGTGGGAGTGGGGGGGGGGTTAAAAGTGGTGAGGAGACCCCCCCTCCAGTCCTTTTGGGAAACAGGAGCTTTGGTCAAGAGTCAACAACTTAGATGGCAAGTTCACAAGAGAAGCACTTTGGAGCACTGCTTGCTCTTACTTTGGACCTAGAGGACAAGATACACGTTTACACCACAGGACTCCTTAAAGATGGCATTTCTTTATATTTGAGGGCCATTTCTACAAAACAGTAGTCTTATGATGGCAGCCCTGTACAGGAAAGTTTTCAATGCTTTAAATTTTTTGGTGTTTTTGATGGAAATCGCCCAGTGGCTGAGGCAACACAATCAGGTGGGCAGGGGGCAAGCAATGAATTATTTATTTTTATTTTACTCTTATTCTTATTAGTATTATTCCCTCCTAAGCCCTTCCTGTTATGCATGCTGATCAGAGACTTTGTCCCAACCCCCCCCCCTTGAACGCAAGAGGGCTTCCTATTTTTACAGCTATTCTTCACATTTCTATACTGCCCTTCCTCCAAATATCACAGGGCAGCTTACAAGAGAAAAACACAGAGATGCATAGCAGAGTAAAAAATAAAAACAACACCCCCCCCAATTCAGTTGTGAAGTCCATAGATTGTTTAATGAGCCAAACGCCTGGGAGAAGAGCAAGGCTTTCGCCTGTTGCCTAAAGATAAGGTCCTCCTCCGAGGGGTCTTCTGCTGGAGTATAGATATTAAATTTAAATTAATACTATTAAGGCGATCCTGGCCAGCAATGCCCACCCCTCTCCCCTCTCCTTCCCTGCAACTCCCTTTGTACCAGATCCCTGCAGGAGGAAGCTTCTCCCCCCCCCCCTCTTCAAGCCCCCTTTAAGAAAACAGCTCCCTTTCCTCCCTTCTCTTCTCCCCGCCCGGATCTTGTGCAGGGCCGCCTCTCCCCATCCGGGGGCTTCTCCTCCTGGACCCCCTCGCAAAGCCCCTTCCCTCCTTCCCCGCCACTGGCTTTGCACTCACCCGAAATCCTGGGCAGCGGGGGCGGGAATGGGAGCCCCCGCGTGGGAGGCAGGGCGTAAGGGCGCTTAATTAGGAGCCTTAATTAGGAAGCAGCCCCCTCCTCCGCCTCCGCACGATGCAGCCCCCCTTCCCGCCTCCTCCTCCTCCCTCCTTTGCCAGCTCCGCTTTTATCTCTGCTGGTGAAGCCGGAAGTGGAGGCAACTCAGAGGAGGAAGGAGAAATTTCTCTCCACGTTCAGCCTCTTGTCTGTTATTTGATAATTGGGGGAAGGAAAACCTTATAGCACCCAACCAATGGGAAGGCGAGGGTGGGAACATGTGCATGGGGAATTTGGACCCCCGCTTTTGCAAGAACGTATTGTCCTCAATAAGGGAGGCGGGTGGCGCTGTGGGTTAAACCCCAGAGCCTAGGGCTTGCCGATCAGAAGGTTGGCAGTTTGAATCCCCGCGAAGGAGTGAACTCCCGTTGCTCTGTCTCTGCTCCTGCCAACCTAGCAATTCGAAAGCACAAAGTGCAAGACACAAGAGCCCTTGTAGAGTCCTTTGCAGGTTCTCCATCAGTAGGAGAAAATAACAGAGGCCAACCAGAGAATATTGAGAAGCAAAGCAGCTAGTAAGCCTGATCTTTATTGAACTGTTGCAACAGGGTGCTCCCCTCACACGCAGGAGAACGGAGGAGGACCCCGAACAAAGGTTTGCCTGCCCTTATATAGCCCTTTTAAATTCCCTGCCCTCAAGACCACCCCTCCATACATCATACCTACATCACAGAATAGGCGGTCTACAACAGAAATTTGAATATTGTTGCTTTTTTTAATGTATGTGCTTGGTTGGTACATTTATGAACATTTATTATATATATAAGACCTTAATTTTTTTTATTACATACTGCTCCAGCGGGAAGGTAAATGGTGTTTCCGTGCACTGCGCTGGTTCACCAGAAGCAGCTTAAGTCATGCTGGCCACATGACCCGGAAGCTGTACGCCGGCTCCCTCGGCCAGTAAAGTGAGATGAGCGCCGCAACCCCAGAGTCGTCCGCAACTGGACCTAATGGTTAGGGGTCCTTTTAACTTTAGTCCTCAATAAGCTCTTTACTGCTTCACCAATTTTGTTCAGATGGTGTTTTAAGGAAGGGGATCAAGGGTCTCAGGACCCACTTCTTACAATGTATGAAGTAGTTTACGGCAAAAAATAACTCTTCTGGGTAACAGAATAAATTATTTTAATAAATATTTAAATGGAGAGCATATTTTGCCTTCTCATGTTCATGTAAACATGATTCCACTCCAACCTCACTTAGTATTAAATTGTGGGTGGATATGGCAGACGACACAGAGATTTCTCCAAGTGGTTGTTTATACTAAGCTGGAACTGAACTGGACTCAAACAGCTCAGCCGGACTGCTTTTATAGGCAGCCAGCTGCCAACATTGTAACAACAACAACAACAAGAAGCCAGGGTCTCCCGCCGAAATTAACTGATATGGACCTGAGTGAAAACTATAGACACAATCCCCCTGCTGGCCAGGGTGAGAACGTCAATACATAACACTTAGTCCCCACTTCCACCTCAGCAAAGAATTTTTTATACAGAAATCTCCTGGACAGAAGTCTCCCTGTTTGCATTACAGGGAGGGCTCAGCCTCTGTCTACCTTATTGCACACTCATTACACACAATGTCTTTTGCAGCGTCCTGTATTCTCCTCAAAGAAACACTCCAGAGACACAGGAACAGTGACAGGCAGCAGCAGCAGCAGGAGCTAGACAGATTAGCTGGGGATTTTGATCCAGAAAAGGAGCAGACGGGGAAAGGTTAACCCTTAGGTGTGCTCAGCCTTCACCTGCTCCATGACTCCACCTTGCATGAGAAAGAAGAATGGAGCTCCAGGAAACAGGAAGTGGTCCTTCAACCAGCCAGGACATCTCACATCACAGACAGATCCAGTCTCCTGCTGGGGAGTCAAGAGTGGCCCTGGGATGGCAGAGAGAGGAAGGGAAGGGACCAGCGCCAGAAGGAATGGCAGGGCTCCATATGCTCCCTTGAACCCCCCCTCCCTTGACACCAAGGGGAGCTCCTCTTCTGGGGCTGAAAGCATTGGCGTGGAGGTTTGATTTTTGTCAGGATTGCAAGGAAGGGGGGAAAGGAAACCTAAAACACACCCACCCATGGACACACTGGAGACTGAATGAAAATAGGCCTGTCTGAAGGAATAGCTGCTGGAGAGCATAATGTGGGGTGTAGCTGTAATGCTCACCTGCTTCCCTGGACTGGTCTTTTCTTGGGGTCAGGGAGCTGGGGTGGTCGATCAACATGAAGTTCCCAGGTTACCTTTCCTTCTGGTCAGCTATTCCAGCTCTTGTCTCCCCCCCCATTTCTTTCTTTATGGAGGGGCAAAGGCTGTGCACTTTGTATAGATGCAACTACAACCCACAACTGGAATCTTCTGGGGGCACTGTGCCCCCCCCAGATAGAATAGATTCCCTCAGCATCTTGCCCCACCTCCCAGAAGGCAAGTTTATCTGGTTAAAGTGTTGGTTTTGGACATTATATTGTATTTCTCTGAAGGATAGACTCTTTATATCAGCAGTAATACATTAACTGGGTTATGAATAACAGTTTTGATACTGTCAACGTGAACTTCATCTGAGGTTTCAGACATACCCATTTCAATCAAGAAAGATGCAGAAAATACTTTTCCTTTTTGATTCTGGGCACTTGACTTCTCCCATCCTGCTACCATCAAGGCAAACGTTTGGGGCAGATATCCAGGGCCCCACTCAATAGCAGCAACAGGGGGAGGAGGAGGCCCCACAAACATTTCCCACATTTTGAAGTTGAATGATACAAAGCCCCCTCAAGACTCGACAGAAGCTTACCAGGGTACCTTTCCTTCTAGTCAGCTATTCAGGCTCCTCATTCCTCCCCATTTCTCTATGGAGGGTCAAAGGCTATGCACTTTGTATAGACGTAACTACAACCAACATCTGGTATCTTCTGGGTGCACCAAGGTGGCCTCCTTCTGCATTGTCAACAAGTGACAAGTGTCATGGAACAATCCCCAGTGTCTCTGCAGAAGTTTTTACTGATGGGCTTGTAGGGGCAGGGGACAGAGGCAGTCTGCTAGGTGGATAGGGTTGTGGGATAGAAATGTCAATAACCAAAGACTGAACTGGAATAAATGTGTAACCTGCCTCAAGATTCTTTGTGGTTCTTTTGTGCTTTCACATTAACTAAATCTGATGCAAAACAACAACAGAAATGGAAGTGAGCTGGAAGAACTTGACGAAAAAATAGGATTTTTAAAAAATAAACAATAGACTGGCAAAAATAAGAGAAAGAATAGAAATACTTAAATGCCCCTATAAATGAAATAAAAGAAGGAATTGTGACTTCTAAGAATGGTAAAGTCCCTGGTCCAGATGGTATTTCTATAATGAATTACAAAAAATTGGAAGAGACCATATTACCGGTGTTAGAAGAAATAATGAACAAAATTTTAGAAGGAGGACAAGTGCCAGAATCATGGCAAGAGGCCCTAGTTACATTGATACTGAAATATGGATCCAATTTAGAGTAAATTAAAAATTATAGACCAATCTCATTTCTAAATTCAGATTATAAATTATTTGCAAAAAAATTAGTCAATAAATTGAAAAAGATCTTGGCAAGATTAATAAAGAAAGATCAGTCAGGCTTCCTACGCAGAGGACAAATTTACAGCAACGTAAGATTGGTAGTAGATACAATAGAATACCTAGAAATGAGACCAGATAAAAAGGCAGCCCTGATCTTGGTGGATGCGGAGAAAGCATTGGATAATGCTTCAGGGGCATTCATGCAAAAAACTTTGGAAATGATGAGTTTGGGTGAGAAAATATGTAGTGGTATAAAAGCAATTTATAATTCCCAAAAGGTCAGACTAATTATACATGGTGAAACATCAGAAGCTTTTAATATCTCTAAGGGAACAAGACAGGGCTGCCATCTTTCTCCTCTCCTCTTTATCACACTTCCGGAAGTGTATTTGAAAGCAGTAAGAGAAGACCCTAGAATAGAAGGAATTAAAGTTGGACAAAGGGCCCATAAGGTCAGAGCCTTCACAGACAATCTAATATTTAGAACAGAAAACCCTCTAGAGCAGCGGTTCTCAACCTGTGGGTCCCCAGATGTTGTTGGACTACAACTCCCATCATCCCTGAGCTCTGGCCTTGCTAGCTAGGGGTGATGGGAGTTGTAGTTCAGCAACATTTGGGGGCCCACAGGTTGAAAAAGGCTGCTCTAGAGTATTGTAGTAATATTGGAAAAAACAAGGCCAAGAATAAAATACAAAACTCAGACTTAAAAGAAAGGGGAGGCTTTTACCTTCCAGATCTCAAACTTTACTATGAAGCAGCTTGTCTTACTCGGATTCGGGATTGGATTAAATTGGAGAAAGAAGAGGCAATAGAACTGGAAGGACATGACAGCAGATTTGGTTGGCATGCATATTTGTGGTATGGGAAAACAAAAGTACACAAAGGACTCGACAATACTATAATAGGTTTTTAATAAAGGTATGGGGAAAATACAAAGAATTATTGGAACCCCAAACTCCATGGTGGCTATCACCCATTGAAGCACTATCACTTAACATGTCAACAATGAAAGGAATACGGCCAACATACAGAGAATTACTAATAGAACAAGAAGGAAATTTAAAATTGAAAGACTGTGATGAGATATAGGAATATATAGTGATGGTGATGGATATTTGTTGTAAGAAAGAAAATCAATAAAAATGATTATAATAAAAGGAATGGAAAGGAAAAAGAAAGGCGTTTGGACAATTACCACGATTCAAAATTAATAAAGAAAAAACAAAACTCCTGGTAAAAAAATTAGATATACAAGAAAAAGTAAAGTTAGAAATAGAAACAGGACTTAAAATTACTAACAGAGCAAAGCATTTAGGAATTTGGATAACCATGAAAAACATTAATTTATAGAAAGACAGTTATATTAAGGTATGGACCAAAATTAGGAAAGACTTAGAAATCTGGAGTAAATGAAAACTCACGTTGTGGGGAAGAATTTCTACAATCAACATGGTAGTTTTACCAAAAATGCTGTTCCTTTTTCAATCAATTCCGGTTCTTAATGGCTTAAATTGTTTTAAGGAATGGCACAACTATTTGGCAAAATACATTTGGCAGGGCAAAAAAACCAGAATTAAATTTAAACTATTAACAGAAACCAAAAACAAAGGAGGGTTTGGGATGCCAGATTTCAGGATCTACTACGAAGCTGCCTGGCTGGTCTGGCTTAAGGAATGGATGATATTGAAGAATACTAAATTATTGGATATTGAGGGCTGGGATAATATAGTGGGGTGGCACAGCTACCTGGATTATAAGAAAACAAAAATCCACAATGGATTTCTAAATCACATTATTAGGAAAGCCTTATATGAAGTTTGGGAAAGGAACAAAAAATTATTAGAACCAAAAACCACATGGTGGTTGTCACCAATGGAGGCAGAGGCAGTAAGAAGAAAAAATATGGATTCAAATTGGTTGACGTATAAAGATCTTTTAGAGGAAGTAAATAACACTATGCAACAATTTTTTACTTTTTGAATGTTGTCTGGATTTCTACAACTGATTTAGGGTATTTTTGCACTGCTGAATCAGGAAATGGCATCCGTTTCTCTCCATCAGGTCAGGTTTACTGTAAACTGAATGGTGGGCATTGATAAAGGTAAAGGTAAAGGTACCCCTGCCCGTACGGGCCAGTCTTGACAGACTCTGGGGTTGTGCGCCCATCTCACTCAAGAGGCCGGGGGCCAGCGCTGTCCGGAGACACTTCCGGGTCACGTGGCCAGCGTGACAAAGCTGCATCTGGCGAGCCAGCGCAACACACGGAAACGCCGTTTACCTTCCCGCTAGTAAGCGGTCCCTATTTATCTACTTGCACCCGGGGGTGCTTTCGAACTGCTAGGTGGGCAGGCGCTGGGACCGAGCAGCGGGAGCGCACCCCGCCGCGGGGATTCGAACCGCTGACCTTTCGATCGGCAAGCCCTAGGTGCTGAGGCTTTTACCCACAGCGCCACCCGCATCCCTTGATAAAGGTAAGTGCACGTAAATTGCATGTTGCTTCACCATTTTTCAAACTGAAGGGCTTGAAGTTCCATTTCTTGGAACTCCTGGAATGCTCAGCAGCAGGGAGGTCTCTCTTCAGAGTCCAACAGTAGTCAGCCATCATGACTGTGTCCCAGCGACCCTGATACCTGGTCTCCATCTCTTTCATGTCCTGATGGAATCTCTCCCCCTGCTCGTCACTCTTTGAACCCAGGTTCTCAGGAAACCGGTCCATATGTGAAAATAGGTAGTGCATCTTGATGCTCATGTTGCAGCCCAGGTGTGCTGGTCCCAGGGGGAAGGTTACCGTTGACGTAGTCGAAGTCCGGTCCTGGGTCACTAGCCTGGAAACAGTTCACAAGGAGCGGGGCGAGGTCCGAAGCAGGGAGCCGAGCGGGGACAGGAACACTGGAGGCTCAGGTCTGGGTCCGGACAGGAGCAGGTACTCAATGACGACGTTGCTCCCGCAACCTGGAACCGGGCTGACTGGCCTTTATCTTCTCTGAGGCTAGGGGTGGTCCCGGCCCCCAGGAGACCCGCCTCTCCTGCCCTTAAGGCGAGCACTCCTCCTGGGAGAAACCAGTTCCCTTCGCCTCTCTGCCCTGAGCCTCTGCCAGGGGGAGACTCACCTGTAGGAACTGGGTCCTCAACCACCGGCACAGGTGCAGGCACCTCAGAATCAAGGCCCTGCCCCAGTTCAGCCGGCCCTGGAGGCAGGGACTCCTGTGCAAGCTGGGATTCCTCCGATTCACCCTCTGAATCGGAATCCCAGGCCATCACACCAGGTTCCTGAAAGCAGTCAGCATGTAGTTGACAAGTTCTGCATAGTTTCTGGCCTTATTGTTGCCAAGAAAGTTCTTCACTACCAGAACAAATGCCTTCCACGCTTCCAGTTCCACTTCGTTCATTGAGGTTCCGAACTCTGGATCTCTGGTGAGCTGACGGATCTGAGGACCGTCAAAGATGCCAACTTTCAACTTCTCCATGGTCAATCCTGGAAAAGCCTGGCACAAGTAAGTGAAGCAGTCACCATCCTTGTCCAGAGCCTTGGTAAACTGCTTGATTAAGTTGAGCTTGATGTGCAGCGGTGGGAAGAGTATTCTGTCTCTGTCCACCAGAGGGTCGTTGATGACATTCCTTTCTTTGCAAGGCACCAATTCCTCCCGCACAGGCCAGTCCTTCTTCGTGTAATGCTGAGCACGGTCCCTACTATCCCACATGCACAGAAAACATGGGTACTTGGTGAAGCCAGACTGTTGTCCCAACAAAACGTTCACCATCTTCAGGTAAACACAAATAAACCACTTATGCTGATCATAACCAATTTTCTACAGCACATACTTCACCGCTTCATAGTTCTCCTTCAGTGTACTCGAGTGAGCCAGGGGTATAGAGGCAAACTGGTTGCCATTGTGTAGCAGAATAAATTTCAGTGATCGCTTGCTGCTGTCAATGAACAGTCTCCAATCTTTGGGTTCGTACTGTGGCACTCCAAGCCTGAGCAGAAGTTGTGCAATATCTGCACAGTACACCAAGTCCTTCTCTTCCGAGAAAAAAACGGAGGTACTTTTGATGCCTGTTGCGGAAGATGCTGATGCGAGCACTGTCAGAGAGGAAGTTTTTTTTCTTCAATCTGGATGCCAACAGTTCGGCAGAGTCCTTTGATAAGCTGAGGTCGCGAACTAGATCATTCAACTCCTTTTGGGAAAATGGATGTGGAGCAACATCTTCAAGAACCACTTCTTCTTCTTCATGTCCTTCAACACTGGAGGCATCTTTGTCACTAATGTCAGGAAGTTCTCCGAAGATAGGCACTGGAATTTCATGACAATGAGCTACAGGACGACGTGCTGATTGAAGATCAGGATTACCTTAGTTTTGATCCCCCAACTTTATGCTTTGCCGCACCAATTTATGGAAGATTTCAAGGTTTTATGACTTCAAACTGATCCCTTTTCGACATAATCACCCAGAACTATCAGACCTGAATACTTCTTGTCATTAAAATAATCATTTCCAATCAAAACAATTATTCGACATGGCATTTTACCCCCACCAACTTCTTCTAAAATGCTCCACACAAGCGTACATGTGAACAAAAACGTAAAAAAAGACATGTGGCCATAGCTCAAAAACTTGACCTGGTTGAGCAAAACCAATGTGATTTTTGGATTCAGCGCATCAGATTCGTCCTAAATCAACTGAAAAAATGCAGACAACAAATTTGTTGTTGACCAGTGTAATAGATTACAAATGGGGGAAAAAATGAAACAATAAGACATACAGGAATAGGCTGGTTTCAATACCATCAATTAAATGCAATTTTTGAGGAAGACAAGAAAAAAATGGATTTGATACAAAATTATTTGAAATAGACAAAGAATTGATTATAAATGATGATAAAAATTTATCCAAATTGTATTTATCCAAAATGTATAAACTATTATTAAATTGGCACTTAAAAGACAAAGGGGTTAAAGATGTCATGGTCAAATGGGCACAAGATTTCGGTCATACAATTGATTTAGAAAAATGGGAAAACTTATGCAAAAGAGGCATAAGATTTACAGCATGTTATACAATAAAATATTTTTTTTTAAAAAAATGATGTACAGATGGTATCTTAAACCCTCAAAATTGGCTAAAATGTACCAAAACACCAGTGGAAAGTGTTGGAGGTGCAAACTTAAAGAAGGGAATTTCTCCCATATGTGGTGGACGTGCCCTAAAATTAAATAAATTTGGAATACCATTAATGAAGAATTAAATAAAATGTTACGACATACTTTCCCCAAAAAACCAGAATTTTTTGGGGGGCCTATTAACAACAGACATCCCAAAAGAAACAAAAGAATATTTTTGTATGCAGTAATGGAACTGTCCTTGCCGCTGCTTGTCCACCAGGTTTCTCTTACCCACAGCAACCCAAGTCATGTGGGCAGGGAGGGGGTGTGGTTTGCAGTGATTTGTAGGAAGTCATTAATTTGCACCAGGTGTCCTATTGGGAAAACCCAGTTCTCTGAGTGCATGTTCTTGAAGTTGGACAATAAGGGCAGTACAGGATTCCTTTTGGTGTACCGATCTCCCCCTGCACCAAGAATTCCCTGCCCGAACTGCTTCAGGTTGTGGCAGATGTTCTCCTGGAGACACCTAGTTTGGTTGTCCTGGGCGATTTTAACATTCACGCCAACACAACCTTGCAAGGGTTGGGACTTTGTGGAAAGCATGGCCTCCATGGGGCTGTCCCTGAGTATGTTTGGCCCAACTCATAGCCGCGGACATGCCTTAGACCTGGTGTTCACCTCTATGGATGTTGGTGATCTCACACTAAGTAAAAGCGAATCTAAAGAAGTGCCATGGTCAGATCACTTCCTGGTGCAACTGGACTTCTGCACAACCCTTCCCCTCTGTAGGGACGTGGGACCGATTTGGATGGTCCGCCCCTGCCACTTAATGGATCCAAATGGTTTCCAGAGAGTGGTAGGGGATGTTTTATCCCATGCTAATGGCCTTTCAGCTGATTCCCTGGTGCCCCGTTGGAATGTGGAGTTAACCAGGGCTATTGACTGTCTGGTTCTGAAGTGCCCTCTCCGATTGCATGTAGCCCGGACAGCCCCGTGGTTTTCCATGGATCTGAGGGCAACGAGACGGCTAGAGCACCAGTGGCAGAAACCTCATTCTGAATCTGACCAGACACGGGTTAGAGCTCAACGTTGAACCTACCAAATGGCGATAGCAAAGGTGAAGAAAACCTTCTTCATCCCCTATATTGCATCTGCAGAAAACAGCAGCAGGAGACTCTTTCAGGTGGTTAGCAATTTAATGGAACCATCTCTCCAATGGAGCCTGGTACGGGCCACATGATCTCCTGCAATGATTTTGCAAAGTTTTTTTGCAGATAAAGTCACTCAGATTCAGAGAGGTAGACTCCCCCGTGGGAGCAGGGCGGGGGCTGGTGAGTGCTAGAGTCCTGTCTAGTAAAGTTGTGTGGGATCAATGCCAACTGTTACGTCCGAGGATGTGGACAAGCTGCTTGGATGAGTGAAACCAACCACCTGTCTCCTTGATCCTTGCCCATCCTGGCTCATAAAAGCTAGCCGGGAAGGGCTGGGCGATGGGCTCTCTGGGGTGGTGAATGCTTCTCTCTGTGAGGGAGCCTTCCCAGACACACTCAAAGAGGCAGTTACAGTGGTACCTCTGGTTAAGAACTTAATTCATTCTGGAGGTCTGTTCTTAACGTGAAACTGTTCTTAACCTTAAGCACCACTTTAGCTAATCGGGCGTCCTGTACGATTTCTGTTCTCATCCTGAAGCAAAGTTCTTAACCCGATATAATATTTCTGGGTTAGTGGAGTACGTAACCTGAAGCGTATGTGTCAGGGGTTCAGGAGCAGAGGCAAGGGCAAGGGAGGAAACAGAGAGCGAGGGAGAGGAGGCAGAAGAAAAGATGAGTGATGACGACGACCCGAGATCTCCGAGTCTTTCCAGTGAATCAGAAGATTCACAGAAAGGAGCACCAGTGGCCAGGGCAAGGGGGGAGCCTAGGGGGACACCCCAGGAAGATAGAGCCAGAGGGGACTCAGAGGGGAGCAGTTGGAAATCAGGACCAGCGTCACCGCCAGAGAGCAGGGAAGAGGAAGGGCGCCAGGGATCAAGCGCTGGCAGCTCACAACAGGGGGGAGGGCACGAGTCAGGAGTGGCCACACCTCCATCGGGGAGCGAAGAAACGGTCAGACGGAAGGTGGAAGGTTGGGCGCGCGTGCCAAGTTCAAATGCACAGGAAAGTGGCGCAGTAGGCAGCCCGGAAAGGGAGCCAGGTCCTAAAGCCCGCCGAAAGGAGGGAGAAGAGTCAGGGGGGTCAGCGTCAGCGTCAGAGGAATCCCGGAAGGAAGAGACCCCGGGGGGCAGAGGGACCCAGAGAAGAACAGTCAGGCGGAAAAGGTGGAGCAAGGCTAGGATATTAAGTTGGTGTACAAGGGGCGGAGACTCAGATGGAGCTTCGCCGATCTAACCATGAGACGTAGAGTTGCACGCAGCAGCTTGAGAATGGAAACTGTAACTCAATAAAGACTTTTATTTAATGATCGCTGGCTAGCGTGATCCTCTGTGAGCTAGGATCTGGAAGCAGCTCTGACAGTAAGCTCCATCCCTAGATTGTGGGCATCTACGTCCTCGCGGAGAGGAGAGAAAGCGGGTGCCTACTAGCGAGCTCACGAACGGCAGACAACATGACGGCTGAACAGCAGATAGTGGAACTCAGAGAAGCAGTGACACGACTGAATGCCGAGGCTCTTGCATCCAGGAAGAGAGAGGAGGACGCAGCTGCCGCCTACAGGGATCTCCAGGTCAGGTTGGAAGTGCTTACGAAGCAAGGGCAACTGACACCCAAACCGGAGGGGATTGGGTTGGGGAGACGAACAGGCGGTCTGGTCTCTCACTTCGATGGGAATTTGCAACAGTACCCCAACTTTAGAGCAGATGTAATGTGTGCACTGCAACTGCTGAACAAAGACTTTAGAGATGAGCAAGAGAAGGTGGGATTCATCATGTCCCATTTGCATGGAGATGCTAAAGCATGGCTGCGCAATTTGTGGAGAGATAAGGATCCGGCGCTCCAAAATGCGGATGCCTTTATTAAAGCGATGGATGGGTGCTTTTTATCAAGCATTGACGTGGATCTTGCTCGGCAGCAGATACATGGACTGAAGCAAGGGAGGGCCAGCGTAAGGCAGTACCATGCCCGCTTTTTCGCTTTGGTCAGTGCCCTGGAATGGGACAGAGATTCGGCTCCTGTAAGAGACCTGTTTTGGGAGGGATTGCACGGCTCGGTTAAAGATGAAATTGCGAGGGGGGAGAGACCCCGGACCACGCAGGAGATCGTTCAGAGGGCGCTGGCGGTGGGGGTGCGGCTGGAAGGACGTCCGTGGAGCAGGGACGAAGGGCGTGGAGGGCGCGAACCAGCCAGGGGCTCCTCCTTCCTTCCCAGAGAAGCAGCGCGTGCGCAATCCACGCCTCCGCCAGGAGGAGGAGCGGAACCTATGGAGGTTGGAGGTGCAAGGGCTCAGTCAGCAGCCAGAGCCCTAGCACCGGCAGCAGTGAAAGCGAAGCCTCCTAGAGGGAACAGGAAGTGTTACATCTGCGATGATCCACAGCATATGGCGAAAGAGTGTCCCCAGAGGCTCCACAAGCACACTGCAGCCTCAGCAATGGTAACTGCAGCAACGCAGCAAGGACAACCACAGCAGGGAAACGACGGAGTCTGGTTGGAGGAAGAGGCACTGGGGCCCAGCCAGACGTGTCAGTGAAGCAGTCCCCAGAGATTTTACAGCCCATGGACCCCCTCCCGCCCAAACCGGTAGTGAGGCTCACCGCGTCGCTCCAGCTGCCCAATGGAATCACCATGGACGTGCCAATCACCATTGACTCCGGAAGCAATGCGGACTTTATAGGGCAGGACTTTGTCGACCGGCACGCTATACAGTTGCTGCCTGCCACGCTGCCCCTGCAGGTTGTCACGGTGGATGGCAGGGAGCTGCTAGGGGGGCAAGTGGTGAAGCAGACGCCACCAATGGTGATGCGACTTGGGAATCACAGGGAAATCATCAGCTTCAATGTCACTCAACTATCGGACACGCCCATTGTATTGGGCATGAGTTGGCTGGACAAGCACAGCCCGACGCTGGCTTGGTACCAGAGGCAGCTGACCTTCGGCTCTTCCTTTTGCGCTGAACACTGCATCGTGCCCAGGCAGGAAGGAGGGGAAGAGGAGTCACAGCTGCAGCTAGGCATGCTGCAAGCGGTTCCCCACAAGTACGCAGAATTTTTGGAGGTTTTCTGCGAGAAGGAGGCAGACAGGCTACCCCCCCACAGACCATATGACTGCAAAATTGACCTGCTGCCGGGGGCGGCGCTGCCCAAAGGGAAGCTGTATTCCATGTCTGAGGACGAACTGCAGGAACTCAAAGAGTTCATAGATCATAATTTGGAGCGCGGTTTCATCCGAGAGTCCAAGGCAGCGGGGGGCAGTCCGGTATTCTTTGTTAAGAAGCGGGACACGCCCCAAAAAAGACTTGTAGTGGACTTTCGCATCTTGAACAGTGTGACCAAGCCATCGGACTTCCCCATGCCCCGAATCGACGACCTCCTCGCAAAGGTACGGAAGGGCAGAGTGTTCACCAAGTTGGACCTGCGAGGGGCATACAACCTCATTCGCATGCGGGAGGGAGATGAGTGGAAGACAGCCATGTTCACGCCCCTGGGCACCTACGAATATAGAGTTATGCCTTTTGGATTGCAAAATGGCTCCCACGTTTTTCAAGCTTTCATGCATCACGTGTTGGCGGGGCTCCTCTACAAGACGTGCATCTGTTTCTTGGATGACATCCTGATCTTTTCGGAATCGCAGCAGGAGCATGACAGACACGTCAAGGAAGTGCTGAGCAGGCTACAGCAACATAGGCTTTACGCCAAGCTGGAGAAGTGCCAATTCGACGTGACGGAGGTGGATTTCCTGGGCTACAAGTTGTCTGATAAAGGGCTCGCCATGGACAGCGCCAAGGTCCGAGCAGTGTTGGATTGGAAAAGCCCACGCAACCGGAAGGAGGTCCAACGGTTTGTCGGCTTCGCGAACTTCTATCGCAAGTTTATCAAAGGCTTTGCGATGCAGACAGCGGCCATCACGGACACGCTCAGCTCCAAGAAAAAGAAGTTCATCTGGACAGAGCAGGCGGAGCAGTCCTTTCAGGCACTCAAGCGTCTCTTCGCGTCGGAAGAGCAGCTGCTTCATGTCAACCCCAGCAGGCCGATGAGGGTGGAGACAGACGCTTCGGACAGAGCCGTGGGAGCAGTCCTGCTGCAGAAAGACCCGCAGGGGGTTTGGAGGCCGGGAGCGTTTTACTCAAGGAAGCTCAGCAAGTCCGAACAGAACTACACCATCTGGGACAGGGAGTTGCTGGCCATTCATGCAGCGTTCAAAGCGTGGAGGCACTTCCTGATCGGCGCCAAGCACACGGTGCAGGTCTGCACGGACCACAAGAATCTAGAGCACTGGCGCACGGCACAGTTCCTGAACCAGAGGCAGATACGTTGGGCTGAGTTCTTTGCGAATTTCGACTTCCGAATAGAGTATGTCCCGGGGGACACCAACATCATGGCGGATGCTCTCTCCCGTAAGCCACAGTATCTGGAGGAGGCAACGCCAGCGGCCGCCATGCACATCTTCGCACCGACAGTGTGGGCGTGCGCGGCGGCGACAGTTGACCTGGATGCGGTGCGACGAGCGTTGCAGGATGACTCCTTCGCGCAAGCAAAGATGGCAGAGGTGCACAGGGGCACGGCAGCGACCGACGAGTTCCAGCTGCGAGATGGTTTGCTCATCCGTAAAGGGGCCATCTACGTGCCGGGAGACGAACTTCGCGCCAAGGTACTGCAGCAGCTGCACGACGCGCCCACTGCCGGGCACTTTGGCAAGGAGAAGACGGTGGAATTAGTAGCCAGAGACTTCTGGTGGCCCGGAATGAGAGGGGAAGTCGCGGACTACGTGGCGAGGTGTGACACCTGCCAGAGGTCCAAACCAGTGCACAGACCGCCGGCCGGACTGCTGGAACCGCTGCAAACTCCGTTCGAGCCATGGGAGAGAGTGGCCCTGGACTTTGTCACGGATCTGCCCAGCTCGAGGGGCAAGACGGCTGTGCTGGTGGTGGTGGATTTGTTCTCCAAGATGGCACATTTCATTCCGTGCGCGAAGGTGGCCACGGCGGAACAAACCGCCAAACTGTTCATAGACCACGTGTTCAAGGTTCACGGTCTGCCGCGGTCTATTCTGTCCGACCGAGGGCGACAGTTCATCTCAAACTTCTGGCAGAGGCTGATGGGCTTCCTGAACGTCAAGATCAACCTGGCGTCGGCTAGACACCCGCAGACCAACGGGCAAGCGGAGCGGGTCAATGCCATCATGCAGCAGTACCTGAGATGTTATGCGAATCAACAGCCTGCGACGTGGGTGGATTACCTGCCTCTCGCCGAGTTCGCCTACAACAACACGAAGCACGTGTCCACGGGGGTCACGCCGTTCTTCGCCAACAACGGGAGGCACCCTAGAACCTTCCCGGGACTGGAAAGAATGGGGGAGGGGGAGCCGCAGACAGCAGATGCGTTCGCGTCGGAGTTGCAGGAGGTCCACGATCAGCTGCGGCGGCACCTGGAGCTGGCTAAACACGCATACAAGGTACAAGCGGACAAACACAGAAGGGTTGGCGAAGAGATCCATGTGGGAGACCGGGTCTGGTTAGCAGCCCACGCAGTGCCGGCCAGGTCGTTGGCGAAGAAGAAACTAGGGCATAAACAACTGGGGCCCTACCAAGTCGACGAACAGGTCAACCCGGTGGCTTTCAGGCTGGCTCTTCCGGAGGGTTCCAGAATGCATCCGGTGTTCCACAGATCGGTGCTCACTCCCTACAAGGCACCTCACAGGTTTCAGGAACCAGGAACGGCACCGGGTCCGCTCCGAGAGAGAACCGGGCAAGGGGGAGTGGCACAGGAGGAGCGCATCAACGAAGTCACGGAGATTTTGGACTCCAGATGGGGGGAAGAGGGGGTAGAATACCTTCTCGCCAAGGAGGGCACCCCGGCCAGTGCCAACAGCTGGGTGCCGGGCTACGCTTTAGACGAACCTCTGCTCAAAGAAGAGTTTCATGCCCTCTTCCCACATAGGCCAATGCCAGCAGACTTTTTCGACGACTGGCTTTTCACGCCCACGCTTTCAGCCAGCACGTTCCGGGGGTTCGACTCGGACGAGGAACCGACACGAGACGCCCGTTCCCCGGAGGGGTCACCCTCGGGATCTGCTTCAGAACCCTCGTATTGGTGGGATGATCGACCAGAGGAGCAGTTCCGCAGAAGGTGGCTGGAGGGTCCAGGACGAGCAACGTCTCCAGAAGGCAACGAGGGAGAGACGGACATGGACGTTTTCGGGGACGACCCGGGTTTCGAGCACGGCGGCACAGAGATGGAAGCGGAGGTGACCGTCGTCAACGAGAGCAGGGAGGAAGAACCGGAAGACTTCGGATGGCGGCCCGCCACGGGAAGCGAACTGTATCCGACATTCGTCCCCCTGACACGGCAGCACCCAGATCCCGCACCGGAAGGAGGGGAGGGGGGAAGAGGGGGCTTCGAGGGGGGGATGGATGTCAGGGGTTCAGGAGCAGAGGCAAGGGCAAGGGAGGAAACAGAGAGCGAGGGAGAGGAGGCAGAAGAAAAGATGAGTGATGACGACGACCCGAGATCTCCGAGTCTTTCCAGTGAATCAGAAGATTCACAGAAAGGAGCACCAGTGGCCAGGGCAAGGGGGGAGCCTAGGGGGACACCCCAGGAAGAAAGAGCCAGAGGGGACTCAGAGGGGAGCAGTTGGAAATCAGGACCAGCGTCACCGCCAGAGAGCAGGGAAGAGGAAGGGCGCCAGGGATCAAGCGCTGGCAGCTCACAACAGGGGGGAGGGCACGAGTCAGGAGTGGCCACACCTCCATCGGGGAGCGAAGAAACGGTCAGACGGAAGGTGGAAGGTTGGGCGCGCGTGCCAAGTTCAAATGCACAGGAAAGTGGCGCAGTAGGCAGCCCGGAAAGGGAGCCAGGTCCTAAAGCCCGCCGAAAGGAGGGAGAAGAGTCAGGGGGGTCAGCGTCAGCGTCAGAGGAATCCCGGAAGGAAGAGACCCCGGGGGGCAGAGGGACCCAGAGAAGAACAGTCAGGCGGAAAAGGTGGAGCAAGGCTAGGATATTAAGTTGGTGTACAAGGGGCGGAGACTCAGATGGAGCTTCGCCGATCTAACCATGAGACGTAGAGTTGCACGCAGCAGCTTGAGAATGGAAACTGTAACTCAATAAAGACTTTTATTTAATGATCGCTGGCTAGCGTGATCCTCTGTGAGCTAGGATCTGGAAGCAGCTCTGACAGTATGTAACCCGAGGAACCACTGTATTAAACTTCTTCTTAAAAAAAAATAATCTTTAGACCCAGCCAATACAGCCAACTATCGCCCAGTCTCAAATCTTCCATTCTTTCGCAAGGTGATTGAGTGGGTGGTTGCCGAACAACTCCAGGGAAGCCTGGAAGATGTGGACCATTTGGATCTCTTCCAGTTGGGATTCAGGCCTCATCATGCGACTGAAACAGACCGGGGCACGCTGGTCGATGATCTCCGGCGGGCTAGGGACAAAGGTGAGAGCTGTTTCCTAGTTCTGCTGGATCTTTCAGAGGCTTTTGACACCATCGGCCATAACATTCTTCTGGACCGTCTAGAGGGGCTGGGAGCTAGAGGCACTGTTATACACTGGGCCGTGTTCAGAAAGTGGTGTTGGGGAATGAGTGTTCAGACCCCTGAGCTCTCACTTCTGGGGTGCCTCAGGGTTCCGTCCTCTCCCCATGCTATTCAACATCTACATGAAGCCGCTGTGAGGGGGTTTGGGCTGGGTGTTCATCAGTATGCGGATACCCAGCTCAACCTCTCTTTCAAATCAGAACCAGTGAAGATGGTGGAAGTCCTGTGTGAGTGTCTGGAGGCGGTTGGGGGATGGATGGCGGCTAACATATTAAAGTTGAATGCTGATAAGGCAGATGTCCTGTTTTGGGGGGCCAGGAGGCAGGCAGGTGTGGAGGACTCCCTAGTCCTGAATGGGGTAACTGTGCCCGTAAAGGACCAGGTGCGCAGACTGGGAGTCATTTTGGACTCATAGCTGTCCATGGAGGCACAGGTCAATTCTGTGTCCAGGGCAGCTGTTTACCAGCTCCATCTGGTACGCAGGCTGAGACCCTATCTGCCCGCAGACTGTCTTGCCAGAGTAGTGCATGCTCCAGTTATCTCCTGCTTGGACTACTGCAATGTGCTCTACGTGGGGCTACCTTCGAAGGTGATCCGGAAACAACAACTAATCCAGAATGCGGCAGCTAGACTGGTGACGGGAGGAGAGTCTCCACCCCCCATCGATCTGCCTGGACATGGAGGTCCAGTACCAAGAGCCTTCTAGCAGTTCCCTCACTGTGAGAAGCGAAGTTACAGGGAACCAGGCAGAGGGCCTTCTCGGTAGTGGTGCCCTCCCTGTGGAATACCTTCCCACCAGATGTCAAAGGAAAAAACAGCCACCAGACTTTAAAAGACATCTGAAGGCTGTCCTGTTTAGGGAAGCTTTTAATAACTGAAGGACTATTGTATTTCAATATTTTGTTGGAAGCCACCAAGATTGGCGGGGGAAATCCAGCCAGATGGGCGTGGTACAAATAAAAAATATTATTATTATTGAAATTCTTTTCTGTACATCCAGAGACTTGACAATCATCTTCAATTCCCAGGAAATCTGGGAAACTTGAGTGGACAACTCCATACATTTATATGGTTTCCCGCCTGTGTGAATTATCTTATGAATATTAAGGTCTCCACTCCCTCTCAAGCTTTTTCCATGTTTCATAAATCTAGTTTTCCCTATGTGAGTTAGCGGGTGTTTCCTAAGGTTCCACATTGACTTAAGCTTCTCCCCTTTGGGAGTTTGCCAGTGTAGGTTTATCCTCCCTGTTGAAGCTCTTCCCACATTCAATACGTTCCAATGGTTTCTCCCCTATATAAGTTAGTTGCTGTATTCTAAGTGCTCTACTTTGCTGCAACTCCTTCCACATGCCATACATTAAAATGGTTTCTTCCCCATGTGTTAGTTGGTGTCTTATAAGGTGTCCATTTTGACTGAAGCTCTTTCTACATTCAATACATTCAAATGGTTTCTCCCCTGTGTGAGTTTGTTGATGCCTTCTAAGTGTTCCATTTTGACTAAAGCACTTTCCACATTCAATACATTCAAATGGTTTCTCCCCTGTGTGAGTTCGTTGGTGTCTTCTAAGGTGTCCATATCGACTGAAGCTCTTTCCACATTCAATACATTCAAATGGTTTCTCCCCTGTGTGAGTTCGTTGATGCCTTCTAAGTGTTCCATTTTGACTGAAGCACTTTCCACATTCAGTACATTCAAATGGTTTCTCCCCCGTGTGAGTTTGTAGGTGTCTTCTAAGGTGTCCACTTTCACCGAAGCTCTTTCCACATTCAATACATTTAAATGATGTCTCCCCTGTGTGAGTTCGGTGGTGTACTCTAAGTTCTCCACTTTCACTGAAGCTCTTTCCACATTCAATACATTTAAATGGTTTCTCGCCCGTGTGAGTTCATTGGTGTATTCTAAGTGTTCCATTTTGACTGAAGCACTTTCCACATTCAGTACATTTAAATGGTTTCTCCCCATGTGATTTTTTTGGTGTTTTCTAAGGTGTCCACTTTCACTGAAGCTCTTTCCACATTCAATACATTTAAATGGTTTCTCCCCTGTGTGAGTTCGTTGGTGTATTCTAAGGTTTCCATATCGACTGAAGCTATTTCCACATTCAATACATTTAAATGGTTTCTCCCGCATGTGAGTTCGTTGATGATTTCTAAGGTTTCCAATTACACTGAAGCGCTTTCCACATTCAGTACATTTAAATGGTTTCTCCCCCGTATGAGTTAGTTGATGGCTTCTAAGGTGTCCATTTTGACTGAAGCTCTTTCCACATTCAATACATTTAAATGGTTTCTCTCCTGTGTGAGTTCGTTGGTGTATTCTAAGGTGTCCATATTGACTGAAGCTCTTTCCACATTCAATACATTTAAATGGTGTCTCCCCTGTGTGAGTTTGTTCGTGTATTCTAAGTGTTCCATTTCGACTGAAGCTTTTTCCACATTCAATACATTCAAATGGTTTCTCCCCCGTGTGAATTCGTTGGTGTCTTCTAAGGTTTCCACTTTCACTGAAGCTCTTTCCACATTCAGTACATTCAAATGGTTTCTCCCCCGTGTGAGTTCGGTGGTGTACTCTAAGGTCTCCACTTTCACTGAAGCTCTTTCCACATTCAGTACATTTAAATGGTTTCTCCCCCGTGTGAGTAAGTTGATGGCTTCTAAGGTGTCCATTGTGACTGAAGCTCCTTCCACATTCAATACATTTAAATGGTTTCTCCCCTGTGTGAGTTCGTTGGTGTATTCTAAGATGTTCACTTCTACTGAAGCACTTTCCACATTCAATACATTTAAATGGTTTCTCCCCCGTGTGAGTTTGTTGGTGTTTTCTTAGTGCTCCACTTTCATTGAAGCTCTTTCCACATTCAATACATTTAAATGGTTTCTCCCCTGTGTGAGTTCGTTGGTGCATTCTAAGTGTTCCATATCGACTGAAGCACTTTCCACATTCAATACATTTAAATGGTTTCTCCCCTGTGTGAGTTAGTTGGTGTATTCTAAGTGTTCCATATCGACTGAAGCACTTTCCACATTCAATACATTCAAATGGTTTCTCTCCCGTGTGAGTTCGTTGATGATTTCTAAGGTTTCCAATTACACTGAAGCGCTTTCCACATTCAATACATTCAAATGGTTTCTCCCCCGTGTGAGTTCGTTGGTGTATTCTAAGGTGTTCACTTCTACTGAAGCTCTTTCCACATTCTATACATTTAAAAGGTTTCTCCCCCGTGTGAGTTCGTTGATGTTTTCTTAGTGCTCTACTTTCACTGAAGCCCTTTCCACATTCAATACATTTAAATGGTTTCTCCCCCGTGTGAGTTCGTTGGTGTATTCTAAGCTTTTCATTTCGACTGAAGCTCTTTCCACATTCAATACATTCAAATGGTTTATCCACTGTGTGAGTTCGTTGATGTTTTCTAAGAGTTCCATTTTCCCTGAATCTCTTTCGATAGTCAGTACATTTAAATGGTTTCTCCTCTATGTGAATTCGTTGGTGTGTCCTCAGTCTTCCACTTTGACTAAAAGACATCCCGCATTCCATGCATTTAAATTGTTTCTTTGTTCTTCCCAATGAATTCACAGATGGCTCCATAGAATTCTGGCCATCATCTTCCTCACCTGTTTGGGAGTGGGGGAGGGGGAAGAGAATCCTGTTAAGACTTTCAAGAAAGCATAGCAAAGGCTCTAGAAAAAATGGGAAACTTTGGAAGGGTCTCAGGTTTTGCTTTGAATAAAGTAAAAATGAAACTAATGGTAAAAAACATGGGAGATCAAGAGAAAAAAGAACTGGTAGAATAATTTGGATTACAAATTGTAAAAAAAGTGAAATATTTAGGAATACAAATAACAATGAAAAATATAAATTTGTTTGAAGATAATTATAAAAAAAATTGGGAAGAAACAAAAAGAGAAATGGAATTTTGGACAAGATTGAATTTAACACTCTGGGGTAGAATTTCAGCTATTAAAATGAATATTTTACCAAAAATCCTGTTCCTTTTTCAAATGATTCCCATAATAGGTAAAGATGATTGTTTTAAAAAATGGAAAACGGACCTAACAAAGTTTATATGGCAGGGCAAAAAGCCACGGATCAAACATAAATTATTAACTGACATAAAAGAGAGGCGAGGTTTCGGACTCCCAGACCTGAGACTATACTACGATGCGGCATGCTTTACTTGGATCAAGGATTGGATCAAATTGGATAACAGTGACATTTTGGACTTGGAGGGATGGAACAACAGATATGGTTGGCATGCCTATCTAATTTATAACAAAGTGGCAGTACATAAAAGAATTTCTAAGCCACATAATTAGAAATGCATTATATGTCAGAGGCTTAGTGCTGTCCAGCTGGCCATAGATAAGACTCCGGGCTCCCAGCCAGTTTCAAACAATTGATTTATTTGACAAAGTTCAAACGTACATCTGCAGCGTTTCCATTAGCCTCCTTCCCCTTGTGCGCAGTTGCTCCCTCTAATGTTACTTCCTCCTTTTCCGCACCAAGCATGCAATTCTGCGAAAACTCCTCCCCTTACTTCCTCTGTATACAGCATGACTTGTCCCCGGCTCATCCTCCTCCCCCTCTACGTCAGACTGACTGTCAGACGACAAGCTGCTGATAATCTCTTTAGGCTCTCTATAACTGCTGGTTTCTGTCCTTTCATCTTTTCCCGTTTGCCTCTCCCTGACATTATACAAGGTCTGGGTGAGACATAGAAGGTTGTTAGAACCGAAAACCCCATGGTGGGTCTCCCCGTTAGAAGTTATATCGGTTAAAATGAAAAATACTATAGGAAGAATGGCGACATACCAGCAGCTCCTAAAGGAAGAACAGGGCCAATTAAAACTGAGACCATATGAAGAGGTGACCCAATACTGTACTACATGGTTACAATATCACCAAATTGCACATATATTTAATCAGGATAAAATAATAGGATTTGAAAAAGAAGAATCAAAATTACAAAAAGTATTATTACAAAACTCAAAAAATAATATATCCAAAATGTATAATTTATTATTAGAATGGGAATTAAAGGATGAAGAAGTAAAAGAAGTTATGATCAAATGGGCATGTGATATAGGATATGTAATTCGGCTGGACCAATGGGAAAAATTATGGAAATATGATATTAAATTCACGGCATGTTATACAATAAGAGAAAATTTTATGAAAATGGCGTACCAATGGTACTTAACTCTGGTAAAACTGGCTAAAATTTACAAATTAAAATCGAATACCTGTTGGAGATGTAAAAAAGAAATAGGAACAATGTTTCACGTGTGGTGGGAATGCCGACCTATCAAACAATTCTGGAACGAAATTTATGAAGAACTCAAAAATATGTTTAAAATATCTTTCGGTAAAAAACCGGAGGCATTCCTTTTAGGTTTAATTACAAATGATATCCCCAACAATCAAAGGAAAGTATTCTTTTATGCAACAACAGCTTATAGCAAAAAACTGGAAAGGGAGAAAAATTCCATCAATGAAAGATTGGCAAATTAAATTTTGTGAATACATAAATCTGGCAAGACTCACAGCATTCATAAGGGGACAATTGGACCAGAACTAATTAAAAGAATGGGGTTGTGCTAAAGAGTATATGAAAAAACATTGTTCTGGAGTAAGTATATTGGTATGTAATGAATGGTGCTTTACAGGGTTAAAGGGGGAAAAATATGGTGTTAAAAAAAAGTACAAAGATGGATGTAATCTAATCAGACACAATATAGTAAGAGTAAAATTTCTGAGGTCTTAGAACAAAGGAAGGTAGTCAATATGTGTATATGTACGTAATGATATGTTTTTTTTCTGTAGATGTGTGCTTTTTCGTTTTTGTTTAGTGTTGTTTTGTTTCCTTTGCTTTTTTTGCTTTTTTTCTGTGTTTTTTTTGCATGTTCTGTTCTTTTTTGTTTGTATAGTATTATTTTGGATTCAATGTTTGTAATTTTTGTTATGATTATGCATTGGGGGGGGGGAAGACTTTCAAGAAAGACAAGAAAGGAACTGAACACATTTCAGTCCTAATATGCACCTTCTCTTATTTAAACACTGTCTCCTTTCTCCACTGTCCTCTCTATGTTAGGAATGCAGGTGAGATAATAGCAAGAAAAACACATGATCACTCCATTCACACTTAATAAACTGCATTATTTTATAATCTGTGGTGGAATTGGCTTCTTAGACAAGACGAACGCCTCGCAAGACGGAAAACCAGCTAGACGAAAGGGTTTTCCGTTTTGGAGGCGCTTCGCAAAACGAATTTCCCTATGGGGCTGCTTCGCAAGACGAAAAAATCTTGTGCATCCCCGCGGGTTTTTCCGCCCCCCCCATTTCCTAAGGCACTAAGCTGCCTATCAGCCGTTCCGCTGATAACCCGCTTAACAGCTGATCGCTGAAAGCCGCTAGACCGCTGTAGCGCTAATCCGCTAAGCTGTCAATGGGCTTGCTTCGCAAGACAAAAAAACCGCTAGACGAAGAGAATCGCGGAACGGATTCTTTTCGTCTTGCGAGGCACCACTGTATTTCTCTTTGTCCAGGGAGGAAAGGATCACAGGCTCAAGTAGCAGTCTCTCCTATGACTAAGAAGTCAAACTTTCGTGTTACTGTGCCACATGTAACTGTAAAAATATTGCAATATCTTAGAACAGGCACCCCCAAACTTGGCCCTCCAGATGTTTTGGGACTACAATTCCCATCAGCCCTGACCACTGTTCCTGTTAGCTAGGGATGATGGACGTTGTAGTCCTAAAACACCTGGAGGGCCAAGTTAGGGGATGCCTGTTTCAGAACATAAGAAGAGCCTGCTCGATTGGGCAAAGGCCCACCTAGTCCAGCATCCTATTCTCACAGTGGCCAACTAAATGCCTGTGGGAAACCAGCAAGCAGGATTTGAGTACAAGAGCCCTCTGCCTTCCTGTGCTTTCCAGGAAATAGTATCAAGAAGCATCAGTCTAATCCTCTCTTTCAAGCTATCCAAGGGACATAATCAAGGATTAAAAATAAATTATTAACAGATGTACGAGAGAGAGGAGGTTTTGCCCTGCCGGGTTTGAAACTTTATTATGAAACATCCTGTATCTGCTAGAACCGGGAATGGATTACATTGGAAAACACAGATACTGTTTTTTAGATCTAGAAGGACACGAATAATGGATAGAATTCATATTTATGGTAGGAAAAGGCCAGGGTGCATAGAGCTTTTAAGAATCATTTAGTCAGAAAATCAATTTGTAGGGTATGGGAGAAGCATAAAAATTTGCTTGAGTAAAAAACACCCTGGTGGCTTTCTCCCTTGGAAGCAATATCTCTGAAAAAAATTGAATATGAGAAGTAACCTACTGAAATTAAAAGATTTTGAAGAGATAAGGAAAGCTGTAACTCACTGGTTACAGTACCATCAACTAAACAATATCTTAAAGATAGACAAAAAGAAAGGTTTAATTATGAGACATCACAATTTCAAAAAGAACTCTTAGGAAGTAACATAAAAAGATCTGTCTAAAAGGTATAACTTGCTCCTAGAACGGTATACAAAGGATGAACAGGTTAAATCAGTTATGACTAAATGGGAAAGGGATTTAGGATATAACATACAAATGGCAGATTGGGAGAGGCTTTGGAAAACAAATCTGAAATTCACAGCTTGCTGTTCATTGAAAGAAAACTACATGAAAATGATGTACTGGTGGTATATGACTCCTAGTAAGTTCAAATATCTGCTGGAAATGTAAAGAAAAAGTGGGTACCTTTTGTTATATGTGGTGGTCATGTAAGATAACAGTATCATTTGGGGAAATGGTATATAATGAATTAAAAAAAATGTTTAAAATAATGTTTGTTAAGAATGTAGAAGCATATTTATTTGGAATTACAGGTACTGAGATCGCAAAAGACCAGGAAAGACTATGTATGCGACAACAGCTGCACAGATGTTATTATCCCAACGATGGAAAGATGCAATAATCCCAACTAGGGAAGAATGTCAAGCCAAACTGCTGGACTCTGCCGAAATGGCAAAATTAGCCGTGAGACTCGGGAATCAAGAAAACAAGGACTTTAAAAAAGAATGGGGAAATTTTATAATTTACCTATGAGATTACTGCACGCAAATCAAAACGTTAGCTGGACTTTAGGAATCACTTGTAAATAAGTTTATGGACAATTTAGATAAATGAAAACTGTGGAGAATGTATCTATACAGTGGTACCTTGTGTTACGTAACCCGCTGGAACTTTTACGGGTTTCGCCACTCGCACGCGTAGAAGCACTCTATTGCGCCGCGTGCATGTGCAGAAGCGGTCCTCCGGTTTGCAAAAACCTCGGGATCCGTCTGGAGCTCCGGAACAGATCTGCTTGCAACCGGAGGTACCACTGTATGTAGTTTTGGAAAAATTAATATAAGGACCCATTAAAGGGATGGAGCGAAGTCATGTGATTCAGAGAATCTCATGAAATGGTTATATAAATGTCTTTGATATAAACTTGTATTTGTAAAAACCAATAAAAATATTTCAAAAAATGGAAGTCCATAGATAGACTATTCTTCTGTTGATTCATCATTTGCAAACCCAGAAATAGGTGTTCCTGTTTTTGAAGTTTGCCTCGGAAACCGAACGTGCTCCTGAGCTTCCATTTTTACTGTTGCGCAGCAAATTTAAGTGCCCCCCACCCTAATTAATGCTTTTTTTCATTCCGTTTTACCCTTGAGCAGCTAATTTAAGTCGTCTCCATCGTAATCAAGGTTTTTTTCATCCCATTTGTTCCCTTGCACAGCTGATTTAAGCTCCCCTGCCCCCATTTTTGACTGAAGCTTGTTTTTTGTTTTATGATTGATTTATTGATTGATTGACTGTGGAAGGGATAAAAGCTCCCCATTCAAACAATGACTATCATCAATGTAGGTACGAAATTTTTTTTTTTAATTTTTATCATCTACAATACTGTCTTATTTATTTTATGGTACAGAACATTGATTATTGTTTTCATTTTATGGATCAATGGTCTTGTTAGATAGTAAAATTCATGTTAAATTGCTGTTTTAGGGGTTGTTTTTAAAAGTCTGGAATGGATTAATCCATTTTGCATTACTTTCTACAGGACAGCACGCCTTGGTTTTGGAACGCTTTGGTTTTGGAAGACTTCTGGAACCGATTAAGTTTGAGACCCGAGGTACCACTGGAACTCCTAAGATTTAAAATCCTGGAGCGAGAAAATCTGCCCCCACTACTTTATGAAAGGGATTCAAGAAACAAAGAGCTGCTTTGGAGAAGGCCTCACCCCTTCCTTCTTCCTGTCAGGAACTTCCTTCCATTTGTCTCCTCTCCACCTTTTCCTCTTTCTCCCTCCACCTTCCATCTATCCCTGTCCCCATCTCCTCTCCCTTGGAACTCACCAGATTTCTCCAAGGGTCCTGGGAGGGAATGCTCAGAGGTTGTGGGGAGGGATGCGGGAGACAGCCTGACCAGGTCAGCCGTCCATCTTCCTCCTTCCATCCTGGCCAGGGTTGCAGGTTCAGTCTCAGCTAGGTTTGCAGGTTCAGCTTCCTGAGGAGCACAGAAGCCAGAGCAAGTTGCAGCTTCCTGGCAGGGAGGGAAGAAGAAGAAGCCATGGGAGTCTGAGAGCCCCTGGAGGGATTCTCCTGCCCAAGACATTCTGCTGCCCCTGAAGAAGCCCCAACTGGGCACCCCCTTCCCAAGAGCCCCCACCCATTTTCAAACACCTTTGGCAATTCCTTTCATCACCTCCTTTCCTTTTTTATTTTATTTTATTTTGTTTATTCAATCTTTATTGGTTTCAAATCAACACACACACACACACACACACACACACACACACACACACACACCCCAAAAGCTTATAAAAAGGAAAAGAAACAAAACAAAAAAGCACAATACATTTCTTACAAAAAGAAATAGAACAATACATCACGAATGCACAAAATTATTCCAGCCATCAACTTCTGACTTCCTTGATATAGGTTATTTATTTTCTTAATTAGGTAAAGGTACCCTTGACCATTAGGTCCAGTCACGCATGATTTTGGGGTTGCAATGCTCATCTCGCTTTACTGGCCGAGGGAGCCGGCGTTTGTCTGCACTCAGCTTCCGGGTCATGTGACCAGCATGACTAAGCCACTTCTGGTGAACTAGAGCAGCGCACGGAAACACCGTTTACCTTCCCGCCGGAGCGGTACCTATTTACCTACTTGCACTTTTGACGTGCTTTCGAACTGCTAGGTTGGCAATTTTCTTAATTACTTGCCTCTGTTTTTCAATAAACTTTATCTTTGTTAAATCTTGTCTGAATTCTTTGTACCTTATTCAATTCTGAGTTATTCAAAGCATTTTAAAGTTTTTATAAGGGGACACTGTTCTTTTAAATATTGTCTATAGAGCTCCCATTTCCTTTTAAACTTTTGGGTCGATCGATTTCTTATCTTTTCCGTCATCTGTGCTACTTCTATATATTGAAGGATTTTTACTTGCCACTCCTCTTCTGATGGAATTTTATCTCCTTTCTATCCCTTGGCAATCAACATCCTCACTGCAGTTGTTGCACACAAAAAGACCCCTTCCCAAGAGCCCCTGCCCATTTTCAAACACCTTTGGCAATTCCTTTCACCTGCCTGTCCCACCTCCCTTCCTAAGGCTGGCATGGTATGCACATTAGTGGCCTGAGAGTAGACCCCATAGAACTTAAGAGTTCATCTGCAAAGGACTGCTCTGAATACATGGGTGGCCCTTGCATGGAGAAGAAGGAAGCCCCTTGCTTGCATCTGGACCCCCTGGGAGAGGCGGGGGATCCGCCCATCTCTCCCTCTGTCCTCCCTGACTCCTCCTCTGTCGTTCTGCCCTGCAAACACCCTTTGCTCTTGTTGCTCAGGGGAGAGAGGCAGGAAGAGCCTTCAAACCCATCCCTTTCCTCCTCTGCTGCCTTTTCTTGCAGCAGCCCCGTGAGAGGGGAAGGAGCTGCAGCACCTGGTTCACTTCATGGTTTACTGGGATTGTGAATGAACATGTCCTCTGCCTTCCATGCGGTGGGAGTGGGGTGGGTTAAAAGTGGTGAGGAGACCCCCCCTCCAGTCCTTTTGGGAAACAGGAGCTTTGTTCAGGAGTAAACAACTTAGATGGCAAGTTCACAAGAGAAGAACTTTGGAGCACTGCTTGCTCTTACTATGTGTTTGAACCTAGAGGACAACATACACGTTTACACCACAGGATTCCTTAAAGAGGGCTTTTTTTAAAATTCAAAGGCCATTTCTACAAAATGGAAGTATTCTGCTGGCAGTCCTGTATAGGAAAGTTTTCAATGCTTTAATTTTTTTGGTGTTTTTGTTGGAAGCCGCCCAGAGTGGCTGAGGCAACACAGTCAGATAGGGAGGGTGCAAGTAATGAATTCTTTATTCTTATTCTTATTCTTCCCAACTGTAGCAGGAACCCCCCCCCCAATCATTCTGCTTGTACAAACTTCATACACACACACACACACACACTACATACGCCACATTTCTGTTATAAATTCATAGAAAATCAACCATACATCGGATTTGCACTGTTCCATTTTTATTTTACTCCATATGACAAGAACTAACAAAGGGGGGTGGCTTAGTCCTGGTCAGCCAAAATCCCTCCACCATCTCAGCACATCTCAGCACATCTGCAGGAGCCCTGCCCAGATGATCCCAGACAGAAGGCAGTCAAGATCACAAAGAACTTGCATATGGGAGTGGATTCAGCATGGACTGAAACAAAGGACAATGATCAGATCTTCCCTCAGGGGGCAGGAAACTGCAAACTCCCCTTTGTCTCCTGGAAGTGACTCATGGGGAGGGGGGAAAGGAGGAACCAGCCAGGTGACAAGATACTCAGGTTACCACCAACTCCTCCCTCAACTCCTCCTTTCTGTAATATATGCATGATGTTTCTGGGGGGTGGGCTTGACCTAAAGGTAAAGGTAAAGGTACCCCTGCCCGTACGGGCCAGTCTTGCCAGACTCTGGGGTTGTGCGCCCATCTCACTCAAGAGGCCGGGGGCCAGCGCTGTCCGCAGACACTTCTGGGTCACGTGGCCAGCGTGACATCGCTGCTCTGGCGAGCCAGAGCCGCACACGGAAACGCCGTTTTTACCTTCCCGCTATAAAGCGGTCCCTATTTATCTACTTGCACCCGGGGGTGCTTTCGAACTGCTAGGTTGGCAGGCGCTGGGACCGAGCAACAGGAGCGCACCCTGCCGCGGGGATTCGAACCGCCGACCTTTCGATCGGCAAGCCCTAGGCACTGAGGCTTTTACCCACAGCACCACCCGCGTCCCTTTTGGGCTTGACCTAGAGGAGGGGAATTTCAAAAGTTTTTATAAGACCTGGAACACTATTTTTCTGGGTCTTTCCTCTCTCCTGCAAGTGAGGGGAACACCCTGATGCATCAGTTCAATAAAGGCCAAGCCTACAGGCTGCTGTTTTGCTCCAAGTTATCCTGGTTGGTGTCTTTGTTTTGTCCAAGGGAGCCCTCGGAATTTTCCGGTAACACTTCTAAGCCCATCCTACTATGCATGCTGGTCAGAGACTCTGTCCCAACCTCCCCCTTGAACACAACAGGGTTTTCCTAGTTCTACTGCTATTCTTTACATTCCTATACTGCCCTTCCTCCAAAGATCACAGGGCAGCTTACAAGAGAAAAACACAGAGATGCATAGCAGAGTAGGAAATAAAAACGACAACCCTCGCCCCCCCTCAATGCAGTTGTGAAGTCCATAGATTGTTTAATGAGCCAAACGCCTGGGAGAAGAGCAAGGCTTTCGCCTGTTGCCTAAAGATAAGGTCCTCCTCCGAGGGGCCTTCTGCTGGAGTATAGATATTAAATTTAAATTAATACTATTAAGGCGATCCTGGCCAGCAATGCCCACCCCTCTCCCCTCTCCCCCCTCCTTCCCTGCAACTCCCTTTGTACCAGATCCCTGCAGGAGGAAGCTTCTCCCCCCCCCCTTCAAGCCCCCTTTAAGAAAACAGCTCCCTTCCCTCCTCCCCCTCCCGGGGCTTCTCATCCTGGACCCCCTCGCAAAGCCCCTTCCCTCCTTCCCCGCCACTGGCTTTGCACTCACCCGAAATCCCGGGCGGCGGGGGCGGGAATGGGAATGGGAGTGGGAGGCAGGGAGTGAGGGCGCTTAATTAGGAGGCTTGATTAGGAAGAAGCCCCCTCCTCCGCCTCCGCCCTATGCAGCCCCGCTTCCCGCCTCCTTCCCTCCCTCCTTTGCAAGCCCGGATTTTATCTGTTGGTGAAGCCGGAAGTGGAGGCAACTCGGAGGAAGGAGAAATTTCTCCCCACGTTCAGCCTCATGTCTGTTATTTGATAATTGGGGGAAGGAAAACCTTATAGCACCCAACCAATGGGAAGGCGAGGGAGGGAACGTGTGCATAGGGAAAATAAGTTCATACATTGCCCCAGCTGGACTGTGGCTGCTTTGGACCCCCGCTTTTGCAAGAACGTATTGTCCTCAATAAGGGACGCAGCTGGAGTTGTGGTTTAAACCCCAGAGCCTAGGGCTTGTCAATCAGAAGGATGACAGTTTGAATCCCTGCAATGGGGTGAGCTCCCGTTGCTCTGTTTCTGCTCCTGCCAACCTAGCAATTCGAAAGCACAAAGTGCAAGAAGATAAAGAGGTACCTGTTGTAAACAAAATCTGCCCTTATTCCCTTATGGGGGACACAAGAGCCTTTACAGAGCCCTTTGCCGGTTCCAGGGGCGCCGACTTATAAAAAATATTGGGGGGGCCCATACCGGGGTCCTGCCCCGGGAAGTTTTCTAAGTTCCCCGCTGGGCGGGGCCGCTGCAGAAGGGTGAGTGGCGAGGGCGGGACGGGGCCACGCGCTCCTTTCCTTGGCTGCCCTCGTCGCGCGCCTTGGCTCCTGCGGCCGGCGAGGGGAGCCCGGGCCGCGCGCGGCTGCTACTGCTGCCGCCGCCTCTCCTGGGGGCGCCGCCTCCCCAGGCGGGAACGCTGCGGGTGCGCGAGGGAGGAGGGCGGCCCCCGGGGGCTGGGAGAGCCGGGCTGCCGTGGCCGAGAGGGCTGCTCTGCCGGGCGTCGCTGAATATAACTAATAACTTTCTTAAATTATCTGCCCCCCCAATAAAATTTTTGAGGGGCCTATGGGGGTCACGAAGAGTCGGACGCGACTAAACAACAACAATGCTCTGACAATTTGTCAGAAAGTTCTTCCTGATATTTAGTCAGGATTCTTTCTTGTAACTTGAATCCATTGCTTCGAGCCCTACCCTCCAGAGCAGGAGAAAACAAATTTGCTCTACCATCTTCCGGGTGATATCTAAAGATGGCTCTCGTATCTCCTCTCAGTCTCCTCTTTTCCAGGCTAAACATCCCCAGCTCCTTCAACCGTTCCTCACCAGGCTTGGTTTCCAAATCTTCTTGGTCGCCCTCCTCTGCACACATTCCAGCTTGTCAACATCCTCCTTAAATTGTGGCGCTCAGGACTGGACCCAAGACTCCAGATGTGGTCTGACCAAGGCAGAACAGAACAGGACTATGATTTCCCTTGATCTGGACCCTAGATTTCTGAGGATGCAGCCTAGAAGAGCGTTAGCTTTTGTTTTTGCTGATGTTGCATCAAACTGTTTCTTACCATTCCTTTCATGTTGTTTTGCTTGCTGGCTGCTTTGAATAGATGTTTGCCCAGGAAACCAACTTAGCAACATTTTAATTAAAAATAAATAAATAAAGGGAGACAAGCTGGCATTCTTGAGAGAGGCAGGGCTCCCTTCTCAGTACGCTGGAGTCTGGCCAGATGCAACAACTTCCATGTGGGGCACCTGTCGTGCCATCCCCTCTCGCATAACACAGGTGGGATAACAGAAAGGTGCAGTAGCAGGAAGTTGGATGAAACTGAGGCAGCGACGCCCTGTCTCTCCTCTGACACAGTTCTGCTGCGATTCTCCTAACAGATGCTCAATAACAGGCTGGGTGTGCCACATGAGCTTTTACGGTTCAGATCAGAGCCGGGCATAACGAAAGGTAGAGCTGGGCTTCCACAGGTGGTGTGGACAGGTGAGAACATGAGCAGCGGGAAGGAAAAGAACCACAGGACTGTAGAGCTGGGAAGGGCCCCCCAGGGTTCATCTATTCCAGCCCCCCCCCCCCGCAACGTAGAAATCGCAGCTTAAAAAATCCCTAACAGATGGCCACCCAACCTCTGCTTTAAAAGCTCCAGTGAAGAAGAGACCACCATATTTTGGTTGAATGGCTCTTAGCAGCCAGAAATTTCTTCCTAAAGTTTAGCTGGAATCTTTGGAAAGGTGAGACTCTGGATACGAAATCTGGACCGTCCAGGGACTTGGGTTCCCCATCCCAAGCTGGAAGAATCCTGACTTAGGAGAGAAAGTGGGCGCTGCTGGGACTCATCTCCATTCTGGGCCCTGGGGTTGGAGGTCTCTGCCCCGAAGACCATCCAATCTTGGCTTAGGAGGGGGCAAACGAGATGGGGCAGAATCTGGGCAAAAAATAGCCTGACGGCCTTAAAGGAACCCCAAAGCCTGAGTCCCGACGGTGGAGAGATTTTGGGGGCAGTAGCGATAAGCGACCCCACCATCCCAAAAAAAATCCTTCCCACCAGCTGCACCAGGGAGCGTTTTGCGCGCAGTTGCATACTAGGAGAGATCAGGCACTCTGCACATGCCCAGACGCTCTCGGAATCGGCACCGAGCTGCTACTGCAACCACCACCCCCCCAGCAGCACCAAGGGATCCCGGGGCACCCCCCCACCCCACCCCGCTTCAACCACTAGGTGATGCTCCCCCTTCACTCACCGGGGCGGCTGCCGGCTGAGCCGGGGTGTGCATGGCTACGGCGGCGCTTCGGCCCGACGGGGCCCCCTGGGCGCGGCAGACCTGGCGCGGCTGCCGGCCGGAGAAAGAGGAAGCCAGGCGGGGGGCGGGGCCAGCCGGGCTCACCTGCCCGCCCTCGGCTCACCTGGGCCGGCGGAGGCTCCTCCCCCAGGGTGGGAAGCTTCTCCCAAGCGGCCCCCGTGCTGTCCCTGCCGTGGCCGAGAGGGCTGCTCTGCCGGGCGCCGCTGAATATAACTAATAACTTTCTTAAATTATTGGGGGGGCAGAGCCCCCCCAATAAAATTTTTGAGGGGACTCGGGCCCCCTCAGGCCCCATGGAGTCGGCGCCTATGGCCGGTTCTCCATCAGTAGGAGAAAATAACAGAGGCCAACCAGAGAATATTGAGAAGCAAAGCAGCTAGTAAGCCTGATCTTTATTGAACTGTTGCAACAGGGTGCTCCCCTCACATGCAGGAGGATGGAGGAGGACCCCGAACAAAGGTGTGCCTGCCCTTATATAGACCTTTTAAATTCCCTGCCTTGATCGTGGATGGAGAACTTGACTTGGCATGTGTAACAGAGACTTGGTAGGATGAAGCAGATGGACCTGTCCTTGCCGCTGCTTGTCCACCAGGTTCTCTTCTCAACCCAGTCATGTGGGCGAGCAGGTGGGTTGCAGTGATTTTTAGGAAATCATTAATTTGCACCAGGCGTCCTATTGGAAAGACCCAGTTCTCTGAGTGCATGTTCTTGAAATTGGACAATAGGGGCAGTACAGGATTCCTTTTGGTGTACCAACCACCCCGCTGCACCAAGGATTCCCTGCCCAAGCTGCTTCAGGTCGTGGCAGATGTTCTCCTGGAGACACCTAATTTGGTTGTCCTGGTGGATTTTAACATTCACGCCAACACAACCTTACAAGGGGCTGATTGGGACTTTGTGGAAAGCATGGCCTCCATGGGGCTGTCCCTGAATAAGTTTGGCCCAACTCAGTGTCGCAGACATTCCTTAGACCTGGTGTTCACCTCTATGGATGTTGGTGATCTGACACTAAGTAAAAGCGAAACTAAAGAAGTACCATGGTCAGATCACTTTCTGGTGCACCTGGACTTCTCCACAACCCTTCCCATCTGCAGGGAGGTGGGGCCGATTTGGATGGTCCCCCCCGCCACTTAATGGATCCAAATGGTTTCCAGAGAGTGGTAGGGGATGTTTTATCCCATGCTGATGGCCTTTCAGCTGATTCCCTGGTGCCCGGTTGGAATGTGGAGTTAACCAGGGCTATTGACTGTCTAGGGACGCGGGTGGCGCTGTGGGTAAAAGCCTCAGCACCTAGGGCTTGCCGATCGAAAGGTCGGCAGTTCGAATCCCTGCGGCGGGGTGTGCTCCCGCTGCTCGGTCCCAGCGCCTGCCAACCTAGCAGTTCGAAAGCACCCCCGGGTGCAAGTAGATAAATAGGGACCACTTACTAGCGGGAAGGTAAACAGCGTTCCGTGTGCTGTGCTGGCTCGCCAGATGCAGCTTGTCACGCTGGCCACGTGACCCGGAAGTGTCTTCGGACAGCGCTGGCCCCCGGCCTATAGAGTGAGATGGGCGCACAACCCTAGAGTCTGTCAAGACTGGCCCGTACGAGCAGGGGTACCTTTACCTTATTGACTATCTAGCTCTGAAGCGCCCTCTCCGATTGCATGGAGCCTGGACAGCCCCATGGTTTTCCATGATCTGAGGGCAATGAGATAGCTAGAGCACCAGTGGCAGAAACCTCATTCTGAATCTGACCGGACACGGGTTAGAGCTCAACATCAAGCCTACCAAATTGCGATAGCAAAGGTGAATAAAACCTTCTTCACCCCCTCTCTTGCATCTGCAGAAAACAGCAGCAGGAGACTGTTTCAGGTGGTTTGCAATTTAATACAACCAACTCTCCAATGGGGCCCCGTATGGGCCACATGATCGCCTGCAATGATTTTGCAAAGTTTTTTTGCAGAAAAGACACTCAGATTCAGAGAGGTAGACTCCCCCGTGGGAGCAGGGCGTGGGCTGGTGAGTGCTAGAGTCCTGTCTAGTCAAGTTGCGTGGGATCAATTCCAATCTGTTATGTCCGAGGATGTGGACAGGCTGCTTGGACGAGTGAAACCAACCACCTGTCTCCTTGATCCTTGCCCATCCTGGCTCATAAAAGCTAGCCAGGAAGGGCTGGGTGATGGGCTCTGTGGGGTGGTGAATGCTTCTCTCTGTGAAGTAGCCTTCCCAGACACACTCAAAGAGGCAGTTACAGTGGTACCTCTGATTAAGAACTTAATTCGTTCTGGAGGTCTGTTCTTAACGTGAAACTGTTCTTAACCTGAAGCACCACTTTAGCTAATCGAGCCTCCTGCTGCCGCTGTACAATTTCTGTTCTCATCCTGAAGCAAAGTTCTTAACCTGAGGTAACACTCTATGGCAAGGTGATTGATTGATTGATTGATTGATTGATTGGGTGGTTGCTGAAGATGTGGACCATTTGGATCCCTTCCAGTTGGGATTCAGGCCTCTTCATGGGACTGAAACTGACCTGGGCACATCGGTCAATGATCTCCGGTGGGCTAGGGACAAAGGTGAGAGCTGTTTCATAGTTCTGCTGGATCTTTCAGAGGCATTTGACACCATCAGCCATAACATCCTTCTGGACCGTCTAGAGGGGCTGGGAGCTAGAGGCACTGTTATACAGTGGTTCCGCTCCTTCCTCTTGGGCCGTGTTCAGAAAGTGGTGTTGGGGGATGAGTGGTGTTGGGGGATGAGTGTTCAGATCCCTGAGCTCTCACTTGTGGGGTGCCTCAGGGTTCCGTCCTCTCCCCATGCTTTTCAACATCTACATGAAGCCGCTGGGAGAGATCATCAGGGTGTTTGTGCTGGGTGTTCATCAGTATGTGGATACCCAGCTCTACCTCTCTTTCAAATCAGAACCAGTGAAGATGGTGAAGGTCCTGTGTGAGTTCCTGGAGGTGATTGGATGGATGGCAGCTAACATATTAAAGTTGAATCCCGACAAGGCAGATGTCCTGTTTTGGGGGGACAGAAGGCAGGCAGGTGTGGAGGACTCCCTGGTCCTGAATGGGGTAACTGTACCCCTAAAGGACCAGGTGCGCAGCCTGGGAGTCATTATGGACTTGCAGCTGTCCATGGAGGCACAGGTCAATTCTGTGTCCAGGGCAGCTGTTTACCAGCTCCATCTGGTACGCAGGCTGAGACCCTATCTGCCTGAAGACTGTTTTGCCAGACTAGTGCATGCTGCAGTTATCTCCCACTTGCACTACTGCAATGCATTCTACGTGGGGCTACCTTTGAAGGTAATCCAGAAACAACAACTAATCCAGAATGCGGCAGCTAGACTGGTGACGGGAGGAGAGTCTTCACCCCCATCGTTCTGCCTGGACATGGATGTCCAGTACCAAGAGCCTGCTGGCGGTTCCCTCACTGAGAGAAGTGAAGTTACAGGGAACCAGGCAGAGGGCCTTCTCAGAAGTGGTGCCCTCCCTGTGGAATACCTTCCCACCAGATGTCAAAGGAAAAAACAGCCACCAGACTTTAAAAGACATCTGAAGGCTGCCCTGTTTAGGGAAACTTTTAATATCTGAAGGACTATTGTATTTCAATGTTTTGTTGGAAGCCACCCAGAGTGGCTGGGGAAATCCAGCCAGATGGGCGTGGTACAAATAAAAAATATTATTATTATTGAAAACAAACACAAATTATTTTCTGCACATCCAGAGACTTGACAATCATCTTCACTTCCCAGGAAATCTGGGAAACCTGAGCGGAAAACTCCATACATTTATATGGTTTCCCACCTGTGTGAATTATCTTATGAATATTAAGGTTTCCACTCCCTCTGAAGCCTTTTCCACATTTCATAAATCTGGTTTTCCCCATGTGAGTTAGCAGAAGTTTCCTAAGGTTTCATATTGAGTTAAGCTTCTCCCATGTGCGAGTTCGCCAGTGTAATGTAAGTTTATCCTTACAGTTGAAGCTCATCTCACATTCAATACGTTCCAATGGTTTCTCCCCCGTATAAGTTAGTTGGTGTACTCTAAGTGCTCTACTGCAGCTGAAGTTGGTGTATTATAAGGTGTCGATATGGACTGAAGCTTTCCACATTCTTTCCACATTCAGTACATTTAAATGGTTTCTCCTGTGTGAGTTTTTTGGTGTTTTCCAAGTGTTCCGTTTTGACTGAAACACTTTCCACATTCAATACATGCAAATGGTTTCTCCCCCGTGTGAGTTCGTTTGTGTATTCTAAGGTGTCCACTTCTACTGAAGCTCTTTCCACATTCAATACATTTGAATGGTTTCTCCTTTGTGTGTTAGTTGATGTATTCTAAGTGCTCCACTTTGACTGAAGTTGTTTCCACATTCAATACATTGAAATGGTTTCTCCCCCGTGTGAAAACAAAAAAAATTCCTTCCAGTAGCACCTTAAAGACCAACTAAGTTAGTTCTTGGTATGAGCTTTCGTTTGCATGCACACTTCTTCAGATACACTGAAACAGAAGTTGCCAGATCCTTCTATATAGTGAGAAGGTGGGGAGGGGTATTACTCAGAAGGGTGGTGGGAATGGGTGATTGGCAGATGGCTGTGATGAGCCTGTTGACGACTTTTAACGACTGCAATAGGTCTTACAGGAAAGAGTAAGGGGTGAGAAGGTGAAAAATGGCTTTGTCATGTATAATGAGATAAGAATCCAATGTCTTTGTTCAGACCAGGTTTCTCCATGGTTTTAAGTTTGGTAATGAGATGCAATTCAGCAGCTTCTCTTTCCAGTCTATTTCTGAAATTCCTTTGTAGTAAAACAGCTACTTTGAGATCTTGTATAGAATGTCCTGGGAGATTGAAGTGTTCTCCTACTGGTTTCTCTGTCTTCTCTGTGGGGTTTGGAACTTAATAGGTTAAGTTGTTCCCATGATGCCTCAGCATTCTGACGTCAGCTTTTGAAGCTGGGAGGAGTTTCTCTTCTTCCTCTCTGGTTCTTTGAGAGGGAAGGACGCAGTTTGTCATGGCTGCGGTGAGTCCAGGAGTTTTCTGGGGAATGTCGGAATAAAGGACTGAAATAGACAAACCTGGACTCTGTGTGTGTTTGTCGGAAGCTAAATGGAAGCTACGTGACAGTTTTGACGCTGTGCTGACTCTGCTGAGGCGTGACTGAGAGCTCGGGGCAGATCGCGCTGAGTGCAAGCGTGCCGGGCGGCCATAAAGAGCTAATTGGGGATCGCAATTCAATTAGCGGGGGTCACGCTTGTGATGGGACAATGAGCTGCTTGTGTGTAAAATCCAAGTCCCTCAGAGTTTGGTCAAGTTTGCAAACCTCTGTCTGTAACGGAGCCCCTTAAACATGGCTCCGTCAGTCGCTGGCAGATTCCGACAGTGGTTGCTTTCGGAATCGCTTCCAACATAAAAGCTCCTTAACGGAAACACGTTGTCAGGGAACTGCCATCGGAAGGAAGGGAAGTGAAAGGGCTCACACAGGTTGGGAGAGACTCAGCAGCTGAAGAGGGAACCAGTAGGGGGAGAGGAGCTGAGCTGAGGGAAAGGGAGCTGGAGGGATGGCTCAGAGACACTTCCAGCGAAAACAGTGGGGAGGTTTCAGGACCTCCTGTAGGGACACCCACTCCTCGCCGGAAACTGTCACGCAGAGAGTCCAGAAGACGTGTTTCCGTTAAGGAGCTTTTATGTTGGAAGCGATTCCGAAAGCAACCACTGTCGGAATCTGCCAGCGACTGACGGAGCCATGTTTAAGGGGCTCCGTTACAGACAGAGGTTTGCAAACTTGACCAAACTCTGAGGGACTAGGATTTTACACACAAGCAGCTCATCGTCCCATCACAGCATTCCGACAGTCTCCGTGAGCAGCTTGTGCAGGAGAAGGCATCATGAGCAACCCAGCCGGAACCGGAGAAGCAGGAGCTGGAGCGGGTCCAAGCCTGGAAGAAAGGTACCGGGTGTTGGAGGTCCAGCTAGCGCTGCAGACGGCGAGGCTTGAGGAGAGGAGGGCTCAGGATGCAGACAAAAAGGGGAAAGACACCCAGCTCGTCAGAAAGGTACCAGGATTGGTGCAGAAGTTTGGGGGGGAGCCCAAAGACTATCATGGCTTTCGGACAGAGATGCAATATACCCTCAATCTGCAGTTTGATGAATTCCCTGACGAGGAATCACGAGTGGCTTTCGTGATTGGGCATCTTGAAAAGGGGGCGAGAGACTGGGTTAGACCCCTGATGGCAGCGAATAGTGACGTCCTAAAGGACACGATGAAGTTCTTTCGCGCCATGGATCTGATGTTTTCCAGCGATATTGAACAGGGAGTGGTCCGCAGACAGTTAATGGCTTGCAAACAGGGGAGCCGATCTGTCCGTGAGTACTGGACTGAGTTCACCATGTTGATCCATAAATTGGGGTGGGATCTATCGGCGGAACCCATTCAAATGCTCTTTGAAGAAGGGCTTTCTTCGGCTGTGAAAGACGAACTTTCCCGGGCGCCCAGGGCGGAGTCTATGGACCAGCTGACCAAATCAGCGCTGACCATAGGAGCGCGCCAGGAGGCGAGAGCATTGGAGAGGCGGGAAGGGAAGGGGGAACGTTGGAAGGAGTTCCGCATTCCAGACATTCCAGAGCCAACTTTCCCGCCGGCAGAGCCGATGGAAATCGGAACAGCGCGCGCGCGCGCAGTTTCAAAGCCCAGTGAGGGGGGAAAGAAGGAGGGAAAAGGCGCCCGGAAATGCTATCTCTGCCAACAGCCAGGTCACTTTGCCAGAGTCTGCCCCCAGAGGAAGGAATGGCAAGGGATGGTAGGAGCTGTGGAGGGAAGAGAGGAAGAAATACCGAAGCAAGTAAAAGCCAACGCCTGGCTGCCACCGTCGGGGCACAGCAGCCAGGCCAAAGAGCAGTGAAAGTGCCCACGCCAGAACCTCCTAAACCCGCCCTAGTGATAGAAGTGGCGCTAGAGCTGCCAAACGGACACCCTCTAAAGATAAAGGCGCTGTTGGACTCAGGCAGCTCCTGCAATTTCATGAGCAAAGAGTTTGCAGCTGAACACCAGATACAGACGATCCCTTTAAGCAACCCCCTGCAGGTGACCACGATCGATGGCAGGGAGCTGTTGGGAGGAGAAGTCAGCTTGCAGACCGTCCCAATGATAATGAAGGTGGCAAGGCACACCGAACTGATAGCGTTTAATGTGGCCACCTTGGGAGGAGCTCCCATTATATTGGGGATGAGCTGGCTAGCGTTACATGATCCGCTGGTGGGCTGGCATCAGAGAGTGGTTTCTTTTGGTTCAGCACATTGCTTAGAACACTGCAAAGAGGGAAAGGGTTTGGCAGGGGCCCAAGCCACCCTAGCAGGGACTGAAGTAACGGAGAACGTGAAGGTACCACGACAATACGCAGATCTCCGCGACGTCTTCAGCGAAAGGGAAGCTGACCAACTACCCCCGCATAGACCCTTTGACTGTCAAATCAATTTACTCCCTGGGGCACAGCTCCCTGTAGGCAAGCTGTACGCCATGTCAGACAGAGAGATGCAGGGGCTAAGAGAGTTCATTGACAAGAACCTGAAGAGAGGGTTCATCAGAGAGTCCAGGGCGGTGGGGGGCAGCCCAGTGTTTTTTGTGGATAAAAAAAACACGAACAAGCCGAGGCTTGTGTGTGACTTCAGGGCCTTAAATGCAGTGTCAGAACCAGTGGCTTTCCCTATGCCCAGGATTGACGACATTTTGACAAGGGTCAGGAAGGGAAAGATTTTTACTAAACTGGACCTAAGGGGGGCGTACAACCTGATACGAATAAGGAAGGGGGATGAATGGAAAACCACCATGTTCACCCCTTTGGGGGCATTTGAATATTTAGTTATGCCCTTCGGCCTACAAGGAGGCTCCGCGTGCTTTCAATCGTTTATGAACCACGTCCTGGGGCCTTTGCTTTACAAGAATTGTGTGGCCTTCTTAGACGACGTGTTGGTGTATTCTGAGAATGAGGAGCAGCATGTGAGAGACGTCAGAGAAGTGTTGAGCAGGCTGCAAGCCAACCAGCTGTGGGTGAAACTGGAGAAGTGTCAGTTTCATACCAAGGAGGTGGAATTCCTGGGGTATCGCCTGTCAGACAAGGGATTGGCCATGGATCCCGGCAAGGTCCAGGCGGTGCTGGAATGGAAAACACCCAAAACAAGGAAGGATGTGCAGAGGTTCCTAGGATTTGGGAACTTCTATCGTAAGTTCATCCGAAACTTTGCCCACCTGACGGCGCCCATTACGGACTGTCTCAGCAGTAAGAAGAAGTTCGTTTGGACTGAGGAGGCGGAGCGAGCATTTGAGGAACTAAAAAGGGCCTTCGCCTCGGAACAACAACTCCTGCATGTGGATTTACAAAAACCGATGAGAGTGGAAACTGACGCATCAGACAGAGCGATTGGGGCGGTGCTTCTGCAGCCAGGGAAGGAGGAGTCAGAGTGGAGACCGTGTGCCTTTTTTTCGCGAAAGCTGAACAAATCCGAGAGGAACTACACGGTGTATGACCGAGAACTACTAGCCATTCATGAGGCGTTCCGGAGATGGAGGCACCTGCTAATTGGCGCACAACATAAGGTGCAAGTGTGCACTGACCACAAGAACCTAGAGTATTGGAGGACGGCACGAGTGCTCAACCAACGGCAAGTGAGATGGGCCCAGGAGTTCTCCAAATTTAACTTTGAGATTTGTTACGTGCCAGGCCCAGAGAACATTAGGGCGGACGCTCTCTCACGCAAACCTGAATATTTGGAGGGGGAGGGAGCACCCGAAGAGAGACATGTCATTCCAGAGGACCGCTGGGTGTGTGGGGCGGCATTGGTGGGACAAAGAGAACTGGTAGAGGAAACAGAGAATGATGAATACGCCCAGAATAAGCTCAGAGGTCTTAGGGGTGAGGGAGAGGAACCAGGGGGTTTCGAGGAAAGAAATGGAGCTTTGTATTACAAAGGGGCACTGTATATCCCTGAAGGAGACTTAAGGGGGAGGGTACTCAAGCAGTTGCACGACAGCCCCACGGCGGGGCATTTTGGACAACACAAAACCATGTGGTTGGTCACCAGGGAATTTTGGTGGCCTAAGGTGAGGGAAGATGTACGGGAGTATGTAAGAGGGTGTGAGCAATGCCAGCGAGCCAAAGGGGAGAGGCGGGCACCGGCGGGGCTATTAGAACCCTTACCAACCCCAGAACGACCTTGGGAGGCAGTGTCGATAGATTTTATGACTGATCTGCCGAAGTCCAAGGGGAAAACAGCCATCATGGTGGTGGTAGACCTACTAACAAAGATGTGCCACTTTGTAGCCTGCTCGCATGCAGTCACGGCGGAAGAGACAGCGAAGTTATTTGTAGAACACATTTTTAGGTTGCACGGGGTGCCATTGAGGGTGGTCTCAGACCGAGGAAAACAATTTACTTCCAGGTTCTGGAGGAAGCTCATGAGCTTACTGCAGGTGGAGGTCAACTTTTCGACTGCCCGGCACCCTGAAACCAACGGGCAGGCGGAAAGAGCAAACGGGGTCCTCCAGCAATACCTGAGGTGTTATGTCAATGACAGAGAGAATGACTGGGTAGAAAAGTTGGCGCTGGCGGAATTTGCCTACAACAATGCCGAGAATGTGTCCACAGGGATGAGCCCCTTCTTGGCTAATTATGGGTGTCATCCCAGGGCTTTCCCAGGGGGAGAAGGGGAGAGATGGGGTGTCCCGGCAGCCGAGCATTTTGTAGAAGAAATGGAAGCAATCCATCGTCAGCTCCAACTCAACTTAGAAAGGGCGAAGGAAGAATACAAGAGGCAGGCAGACAAGAACCGAAGGGAAGGTGAAACCATAAGGGTGGGAGATAGGGTGTGGCTGTCAACCCAAGGGTTGCCGTTCAAAGGAGGTTGTAAGAAATTAAGACCCAGGAGATTGGGTCCCTTTGAGGTCATTCAACAGGTCAACCCAGTGGCTTTCAGGCTCCGGTTACCCAACCACATGAAACTGCACCCAGTATTTCACAGGTCGTTACTGTCACCGTATGAGGGGGGACGAGAAGGGATGGCCACTCGGGGACCGGTCATAGAAGAAAGGGAATGCAGCAGCCATGTGGCAGAAATCCTCGACGCCAGGTGGAAGGGGGATCAGGTGGAGTATTTGGTAGCGTGGGAAGGAGAACCGGAGTCAGAAAACACTTGGGTAATGGCAGAAGATATCAATGACGAGGTATTGATAGAAACGTTCCATCAAAGGTTCCCAAGGAAACCTCAGCCTGTGGAGAGGTTCCGGAGGGAATACTTTGGGACCACCGATGAGGAGGAGGAGTTGGAAGGATTCTCGGAATCGGAAGGGGAAGGGGAGATGGACTCTGAGGAGGAGGAGTACTTCGAGACCAGGAACCGCAACAGGTGGAGAGAAGTGTTCGGGACATCGGAAGATGAAGGAAGTTCATTCCGGGGTTTTGCCTCCTCACCGCCCGTAGAGGAGGGGGCGAGAGGGGATGAAGGGGGCCCTGGAGGGGAGGTGGATGTCAGGGAACTGCCATCGGAAGGAAGGGAAGTGAAAGGGCTCACACAGGTTGGGAGAGACTCAGCAGCTGAAGAGGGAACCAGTAGGGGGAGAGGAGCTGAGCTGAGGGAAAGGGAGCTGGAGGGATGGCTCAGAGACACTTCCAGCGAAAACAGTGGGGAGGTTTCAGGACCTCCTGTAGGGACACCCACTCCTCGCCGGAAACTGTCACGCAGAGAGTCCAGAAGACGTGTTTCCGTTAAGGAGCTTTTATGTTGGAAGCGATTCCGAAAGCAACCACTGTCGGAATCTGCCAGCGACTGACGGAGCCATGTTTAAGGGGCTCCGTTACAGACAGAGGTTTGCAAACTTGACCAAACTCTGAGGGACTAGGATTTTACACACAAGCAGCTCATCGTCCCATCACACACGTCTTCTGGACTCTCTGCGTGACAGTTTCCAGCGAGGAGTGGGTGTCCCTACAGGAGGTCCTGAAACCTCCCCACTGTTTTCGCTGGAAGTGTCTCTGAGCCATCCCTCCAGCTCCCTTTCCCTCAGCTCAGCTCCTCTCCCCCTACTGGTTCCCTCTTCAGCTGCTGAGTCTCTCCCAACCTGTGTGAGCCCTTTCACTTCCCTTCCTTCCGATGGCAGTTCCCTGACATCCACCTCCCCTCCAGGGCCCCCTTCATCCCCTCTCGCCCCCTCCTCTACGGGCGGTGAGGAGGCAAAACCCCGGAATGAACTTCCTTCATCTTCCGATGTCTCGAACACTTCTCTCCACCTGTTGCGGTTCCTGGTCTCGAAGTACTCCTCCTCCTCAGAGTCCATCTCCCCTTCCCCTTCCGAGTCCAAGAATCCTTCCAACTCCTCCTCCTCATCGGTGGTCCCAAAGTATTCCCTCCGGAACCTCTCCACAGGCTGAGGTTTCCTTGGGAACCTTTGATGGAACGTTTCTATCAATACCTCGTCATTGATATCTTCTGCCATTACCCAAGTGTTTTCTGACTCCGGTTCTCCTTCCCACGCTACCAAATACTCCACCTGATCCCCCTTCCACCTGGCGTCGAGGATTTCTGCCACATGGCTGCTGCATTCCCTTTCTTCTATGACCGGTCCCCGAGTGGCCATCCCTTCTCGTCCCCCCTCATACGGTGACAGTAACGACCTGTGAAATACTGGGTGCAGTTTCATGTGGTTGGGTAACCGGAGCCTGAAAGCCACTGGGTTGACCTGTTGAATGACCTCAAAGGGACCCAATCTCCTGGGTCTTAATTTCTTACAACCTCCTTTGAACGGCAACCCTTGGGTTGACAGCCACACCCTATCTCCCACCCTTATGGTTTCACCTTCCCTTCGGTTCTTGTCTGCCTGCCTCTTGTATTCTTCCTTCGCCCTTTCTAAGTTGAGTTGGAGCTGACGATGGATTGCTTCCATTTCTTCTACAAAATGCTCGGCTGCCGGGACGCTCCATCTCTCCCCTTCTCCCCCTGGGAAACCCCTGGGATGACACCCATAATTAGCCAAGAAGGGGCTCATCCCTGTGGACACATTCTCGGCATTGTTGTAGGCAAATTCCGCCAGCGCCAACTTTTCTACCCAGTCATTCTCTCTGTCATTGACATAACACCTCAGGTATTGCTGGAGGACCCCGTTTGCTCTTTCCGCCTGCCCGTTGGTTTCAGGGTGCCGGGCAGTCGAAAAGTTGACCTCCACCTGCAGTAAGCTCATGAGCTTCCTCCAGAACCTGGAAGTAAATTGTTTTCCTCGGTCTGAGACCACCCTCAATGGCACCCCGTGCAACCTAAAAATGTGTTCTACAAATAACTTCGCTGTTTCTTCCGCCGTGACTGCATGCGAGCAGGCTACAAAGTGGCACATCTTTGTTAGTAGGTCTACCACCACCATGATGGCTGTTTTCCCCTTGGACTTCGGCAGATCAGTCATAAAATCTATCGACACTGCCTCCCAAGGTCGTTCTGGGGTTGGTAAGGGTTCTAATAGCCCCGCCGGTGCCCGCCTCTCCCCTTTGGCTCGCTGGCATTGCTCACACCCTCTTACATACTCCCGTACATCTTCCCTCACCTTAGGCCACCAAAATTCCCTGGTGACCAACCACATGGTTTTGTGTTGTCCAAAATGCCCCGCCGTGGGGCTGTCGTGCAACTGCTTGAGTACCCTCCCCCTTAAGTCTCCTTCAGGGATATACAGTGCCCCTTTGTAATACAAAGCTCCATTTCTTTCCTCGAAACCCCCTGGTTCCTCTCCCTCACCCCTAAGACCTCTGAGCTTATTCTGGGCGTATTCATCATTCTCTGTTTCCTCTACCAGTTCTCTTTGTCCCACCAATGCCGCCCCACACACCCAGCGGTCCTCTGGAATGACATGTCTCTCTTCGGGTGCTCCCTCCCCCTCCAAATATTCAGGTTTGCGTGAGAGAGCGTCCGCCCTAATGTTCTCTGGGCCTGGCACGTAACAAATCTCAAAGTTAAATTTGGAGAACTCCTGGGCCCATCTCACTTGCCGTTGGTTGAGCACTCGTGCCGTCCTCCAATACTCTAGGTTCTTGTGGTCAGTGCACACTTGCACCTTATGTTGTGCGCCAATTAGCAGGTGCCTCCATCTCCGGAACGCCTCATGAATGGCTAGTAGTTCTCGGTCATACACCGTGTAGTTCCTCTCGGATTTGTTCAGCTTTCGCGAAAAAAAGGCACACGGTCTCCACTCTGACTCCTCCTCCCCTGGCTGCAGAAGCACCGCCCCAATCGCTCTGTCTGATGCGTCAGTTTCCACTCTCATCGGTTTTTGTAAATCCACATGCAGGAGTTGTTGTTCCGAGGCGAAGGCCCTTTTTAGTTCCTCAAATGCTCGCTCCGCCTCCTCAGTCCAAACGAACTTCTTCTTACTGCTGAGACCGTCCGTAATGGGCGCCGTCAGGTGGGCAAAGTTTCGGATGAACTTACGATAGAAGTTCCCAAATCCTAGGAACCTCTGCACATCCTTCCTTGTTTTGGGTGTTTTCCATTCCAGCACCGCCTGGACCTTGCCGGGATCCATGGCCAATCCCTTGTCTGACAGGCGATACCCCAGGAATTCCACCTCCTTGGTATGAAACTGACACTTCTCCAGTTTCACCCACAGCTGGTTGGCTTGCAGCCTGCTCAACACTTCTCTGACGTCTCTCACATGCTGCTCCTCATTCTCAGAATACACCAACACGTCGTCTAAGAAGGCCACACAATTCTTGTAAAGCAAAGGCCCCAGGACGTGGTTCATAAACGATTGAAAGCATGCGGAGCCTGCTTGTAGGCCGAAGGGCATAACTAAATATTCAAATGCCCCTAAAGGGGTGAACATGGTGGTTTTCCATTCATCCCCCTTCCTTATTCGTATCAGGTTGTACGCCCCCCTTAGGTCCAGCTTTGTGAAAATCTTTCCCTTCCGCACCCTTGTCAAAATGTCGTCAATCCTGGGCATAGGGAAAGCCACTGGTTCTGACACTGCATTTAAGGCCCTGAAGTCACACACCAGCCTCGGCTTGTTCGTGTTTTTTTTATCCACAAAAAACACTGGGCTGCCCCCCACCGCCCTGGACTCTCTGATGAACCCTCTCTTCAGGTTCTTGTCAATGAACTCTCTTAGCTCCTGCATCTCTCTGTCTGACATGGCGTACAGCTTGCCTACAGGGAGCTGTGCCCCAGGGAGTAAATTGATTTGACAGTCAAAGGGTCTATGCGGAGGTAGTTGGTCAGCTTCCCTTTCGCCGAAGACGTCGCGGAGATCTGCGTATTGTCGTGGTACCTTCACGTTCTCCGTTACTTCAGTCCCTGCTAGGGTGGCTTGGGCCCCTGCCAAACCCTTTCCCTCTTTGCAGTGTTCTAAGCAATGTGCTGAACCAAAAGAAACCACTCTCTGATGCCAGCCCACCAGCGGATCATGTAACGCTAGCCAGCTCATCCCCAATATAATGGGAGCTCCTCCCAAGGTGGCCACATTAAACGCTATCAGTTCGGTGTGCCTTGCCACCTTCATTATCATTGGGACGGTCTGCAAGCTGACTTCTCCTCCCAACAGCTCCCTGCCATCGATCGTGGTCACCTGCAGGGGGTTGCTTAAAGGGATCGTCTGTATCTGGTGTTCAGCTGCAAACTCTTTGCTCATGAAATTGCAGGAGCTGCCTGAGTCCAACAGCGCCTTTATCTTTAGAGGGTGTCCGTTTGGCAGCTCTAGCACCACTTCTATCACTAGGGCGGGTTTAGGAGGTTCTGGCGTGGGCACTTTCACTGCTCTTTGGCCTGGCTGCTGTGCCCCGACGGTGGCAGCCAGGCGTTGGCTTTTACTTGCTCCGGTATTTCTTCCTCTCTTCCCTCCACAGCTCCTACCATCCCTTGCCATTCCTTCCTCTGGGGGCAGACTCTGGCAAAGTGACCTGGCTGTTGGCAGAGATAGCATTTCCGGGCGCCTTTTCCCTCCTTCTTTCCCCCCTCACTGGGCTTTGAAACTGCGCGCGCGCGCGCTGTTCCGATTTCCATCGGCTCTGCCGGCGGGAAAGTTGGCTCTGGAATGTCTGGAATGCGGAACTCCTTCCAACGTTCCCCCTTCCCTTCCCGCCTCTCCAATGCTCTCGCCTCCTGGCGCGCTCCTATGGTCAGCGCTGATTTGGTCAGCTGGTCCATAGACTCCGCCCTGGGCGCCCGGGAAAGTTCGTCTTTCACAGCCGAAGAAAGCCCTTCTTCAAAGAGCATTTGAATGGGTTCCGCCGATAGATCCCACCCCAATTTATGGATCAACATGGTGAACTCAGTCCAGTACTCACGGACAGATCGGCTCCCCTGTTTGCAAGCCATTAACTGTCTGCGCACCACTCCCTGTTCAATATCGCTGGAAAACATCAGATCCATGGCGCGAAAGAACTTCATCGTGTCCTTTAGGACGTCACTATTCGCTGCCATCAGGGGTCTAACCCAGTCTCTCGCCCCCTTTTCAAGATGCCCAATCACGAAAGCCACTCGTGATTCCTCGTCAGGGAATTCATCAAACTGCAAATTGAGGGCATATTGCATCTCTGTCCGAAAGCCATGATAGTCTTTGGGCTCCCCCCCAAACTTCTGCACCAATCCTGGTACCTTTCTGACGAGCTGGGTGTCTTTCCCCTTTTTGTCTGCATCCTGAGCCCTCCTCTCCTCAAGCCTCGCCGTCTGCAGCGCTAGCTGGACCTCCAACACCCGGTACCTTTCCTCCAGGCTTGGACCCGCTCCAGCTCCTGCTTCTCCGGTTCCGGCTGGGTTGCTCATGATGCCTTCTCCTGCACAAGCTGCTCACGGAGACTGTCGGAATGCTGTGATGGGACAATGAGCTGCTTGTGTGTAAAATCCAAGTCCCTCAGAGTTTGGTCAAGTTTGCAAACCTCTGTCTGTAACGGAGCCCCTTAAACATGGCTCCGTCAGTCGCTGGCAGATTCCGACAGTGGTTGCTTTCGGAATCGCTTCCAACATAAAAGCTCCTTAACGGAAACACGTCTTCTGGACTCTCTGCGTGACAGTTTCCGGCGAGGAGTGGGTGTCCCTACAGGAGGTCCTGAAACCTCCCCACTGTTTTCGCTGGAAGTGTCTCTGAGCCATCCCTCCAGCTCACTTTCCCTCAGCTCAGCTCCTCTCCCCCTACTGGTTCCCTCTTCAGCTGCTGAGTCTCTCCCAACCTGTGTGAGCCCTTTCACTTCCCTTCCTTCCGATGGCAGTTCCCTGACAACGCTCTAATCAATAAATCGTTAACAGGTTATGGGTGCTTATTTACCGCTCGTAAAACTGTCACTGGAGGCTGCCGGAATGCGTTTGAAGTCTGTGGTCTGAAGCAGAGACGCTGGCAGGAGTTTTTGCCTGCTGAATAAGAGGCAAGAGAGAGCTGTGTTGTTGCCTGTGCTGAGAGCTGGGTGCTGGGACCAGCTGGAGCTCTGGAGCTGAGGCTGGAAGGAGCAGCTGAGATACGGGTGCCGGATAAGCTGGTGAGTAAGCTTGGGAGACCGGGAAGACAATGGCAGGCAGCCAGGTCTTGGAGGACATTCCGTTTGAACAGCTCACTCTAAGAAGTTGAGCAAGGGCGTAAACACAGCAAGGGCTGCCTGGGGATGTGCTGAGACGTTTGTGTGAAACTTCAGCAGGAAGCCAGAGCCCTGGAGACAAAAGCCTAGAGATGGCTGGAGCCCCTGCTCCTGATGTTTTAGCCTCAAGGAGTGCTAGTGAGCAGGTCGGGGGGGCGAAGAATTCCAAAGGCACGTTTAAAAAGTTTTCCACTGTACGTGCTGGAATGAAGTGGTGGTTCAGAGGGGGCGGAGCTGGCAAGAAGTGCTTTTCCGGAAGAAGGAGGCCAGCTGGGCGGAGCCCGGGGCAGTGTTTTTCCACTGAAGTTCGTCGTAGCTACGTGTGTAATGCAACGGGACACTTGCGTCGAGATTGCCCCCACCGGAGCAGAGAGGCAAGGCAGGATGTTGCCAGGTTTGCCGAGGTTTTTTCTCATGGGAACCAGCCGGGTTTCCATGGCAACCAGTCTCGGAGAGGAGGCCAGCGTGGGAACGCAAGGGAAGGACGTGGCTCAGACACTGGGGAGGGTTGTTTTCTTATCACTGCTTCTATGGCAACTGTGAAGAACAACTCCAGCCAGGACACGGTGACGCGCTGGGTTTTGGATACTACTGTCAGTCGTCACCTGATAAGCAAGCCTGCTGGCGAAATGCGGAACTGCAGGGCTGTTTCAACTGGAATGACTGTTATGTTCGCTGACAGAAAGCGAAAATCAGTTTCTGATGTGGCTAACATGTTTTTTTCTCCTTTACAGGAGGAGCTAGAGGTCTACGTTGTGCCGGGACTGAATTGTTGTCTATTATCTGTACAAGCTCTTTTGAAGCAGGGGTACAATATTTGCTTTGAAAATGACACCTGTTCCATTTTCAGAGGGGGGAGACAACTGGTCAACGTGAAGAGCAAGGACAATCTCTTTGTTCTGGAGTCACCTCTGGAGGGTGGTGGGAATGCTGGTAAAGCACAGGCGCAGTGTGCTAAGGTTCCCAGTCATGATTCATGTGTTCATGTATGCAAAGGTGCAAAGGTACATGGTTTTCCCGGGTTTGGGAGGGTAGCCAAAGAGCCCTTTGAGCTTGTTCACACAGATCTGTCAGGACCCATGAGGTGTGAGAGTCTGGGTGGAGCCAGGTATGTGCTGTCGCTGACAGATGACCACAGCCAGGTTGGCTGGTGTTTCTCTCTCAAATCACAGGGGGAGGCAGCGCAACTGATCCAGGATTGGGTTGCGGAGGTGAAACTAAAGTTCTCCACCAGGGTGCAAGGGTTCAGGAGCGACCGAGGGTCACAGTTTACTGGGTCTGCTCTGAAGCAGTTTTTCAAGGAAAAGGGAATACGTCACCAGGTGACGGGTGCAAAGTCTCCTCAAGGGAGAGGCGTGGCAGAGCACAGGAGTGAAACACTGGCTGAAGTTGTCAGGGTTTTGCTGTGTGACTCTGGGCTGCCTCAGAGCTTTTGGAGTGAAGCTTGGAAAGCTGCCAACTTTGTTTTTAACAGGTCCTATAACCACGTTATAGGGGAAACACCGTTTTTTCTGTTGCACCGGAAAAAGCCACAGGTGCATTTCTTCCGCGTGTTTGGGTCCAAGGCTTTCGTGCCGGTACCAACAGCTCAGCGGAAGGCAGGTGGTCCAAAGGTTCAGGAAATGATCTTCTGTGGATATGATCCTGCAACCAATGGGTGGAAGTTTGCATACCCAGAGGGTGATCAGACCAAGCTGCTGGTCAGTAAGCATGCTGAGTTCTGTGAACAGGATGGGTGGTCAAGGCCCAGGGATGGTCCTGATTTTCTCTCAGAATGTCTGTCTGATTCTGAGGAGGAAAGGGAGGAAAGGGAGGCAGAGGCTGATCCCGGTGATGGGGACCAGGTCCAGGATCAGGGTTCAGGGCAGGTTTGGGCATCTCCAAAGGTTGTGAAAGGAGTGTCCAGGTGTGAGGCTTCATCTCCGGTTAGCGTAATGGAGAAAGCTCACAGACGGGTTGTCAAGTCAGAGGGGGAAGAGTCTGACGGAGAAGACACAACTGCTGGCCCAAGTGGGTCAGGGGGAAGTTCAGATGAAGCACCCCAGTTTGTGCCCAGGCGTTCATCTCGGGCCACAAAGGGTGTTCCACCTGAGAGGTATCAGGTCACAAGTGCGTGGATTGGTTTCACACAGTGTGATTCTGGGAGTGTTGAAGGGGTTCAACAGGTGCCTGGGAAAGATGCCGGGAAGGGGCACAAGGCAAAGGGAAAGGTGTTGAACTCAAAAAGGTCTTGTCAGAATGTTCGGCAAGAGGGGGTGTGGGGTTTGGAACTTAATAGGTTAAGTTGTTCCCATGATGCCTCAGCATTCTGACGTCAGCTTTCGAAGCTGGGAGGAGTTTCTCTTCTTCCTCTCTGGTTCTTTGAGAGGGAAGGACGCAGTTTGTCATGGCTGCGGTGAGTCCAGGAGTTTTCTGGGGAATGTCGGAATAAAGGACTGAAATAGACAAACCTGGACTCTGTGTGTGTTTGTCGGAAGCTAAATGGAAGCTACGTGACAGTTTTGACGCTGTGCTGACTCTGCTGAGGCGTGACTGAGAGCTCGGGGCAGATCGCGCTGAGTGGAAGCGTGCCGGGCGGCCATAAAGAGCTAATTGGGGATCGCAAATCAATTAGCGGGGGTCACGCTCTAATCAATAAATCGTCACATTCTTGATGTCAGATTTATGTCTGTTTATTCTTTGGCGTAAGGTTTGGCCTGTTTGTCCAATATAGAGAGCTGAAGGACACTGCTGGCATTTGATGGCATACACAATGTTAGACGATGAGCAATTAAATAGTCCCGAGATGGTATGTGTGATGTTGTTGGGGCCAGTAATGGTGTTGTCCGGGTGTATGTGGCAGCAAAGTTGGCATCTGGGTTTATTGCAGGCTCTGGTGCCAGTGTCCGTGTTAGGTCTGGTTGTAGTATTATTGTGGGTTAGGAGCTGTTTAAGATTGGGTGGCTGTCTGTAGGCAATGAAAGGTCTTCCTCCCAGAGCTTGAGAAAGAGAACTGTCATTGTCCAGGAGAGGTTGTAGATCTCTGATGATGTGTTGTACTTTTTTTGACTTGGGAGCTGTATGTGATGACTAGAGGTGTTCTGTTATTTTCTTTTTTGGGTCTGTCTTGCAGCAAGTTCTCTCTGGGTATCAGTCTGGCTCTGCTGATCTGTTGTCTAACTTCATCTGCTGGGTATTTTAGTTCTAAAAAGGTTTGCTGTAGATCTCTTAGGTGAGAGTCTCTGTCTGTAGAATTGGAACAGATACGGCTGTAATGTAGTGCCTGGCTATATACAATGGACTGTTTGGTATGTTTGGGATGGTAGCTAGAGGCATGTAGATATGTTTGTCGGTCAGTAGGTTTACGGTATAAGGTGGTGTCTATGTGCCCATCCTGTATTTTTATAGTAGTGTCCAAAAAATGTATTTCTTGCATAGATTGATTCATTGTTAGGTTGATTGTGGGGTGAAAATCATTGAATTTCTGGTGGAAGGTGTCCAGGGTCTGTTGACCATGTGTCCAGATGATAAAAATATCGTCAATGTATCGCAGGTACAAGAGAGAACTAACCTGTGTGAGTTAGTTGATGTCTTCTAAGGTGTTCACTTCTACTGAAGCTCTTTCCACATTCAATACATTTAAATTGTTTCTCCTCTGTGTGAGTTCGTTGATGTCTTCTAAGTGTTCCACTTCTACAGAAGCTCTTTCCACATTCAATACATTTAAATGGTTTCTCCCCCATGTGAGTTCCTTGGTGTATTCTAAGGTCTCCACTCTTACTGAAGCCCTTTCCACATGCAATACATTTAAATGGTTTCTCCTCTATGTGAGTTTGTAGATGTCTTCTAAGTGCTCCACTTTCACTGAAGCCCTTTCCACATTCAATACATTTAAATGGTTTCTCCCCTGTGTGAGTTCATTGGTGTCTTCTAAGTGTTTCGTTTTGACTGAAACACTTTGCACATTCAATACATTCAAATGGTGTCTCCCCCGTGTGAGTTTGTTGATGTCTTCTAAGGCTTCCAGTTACACTGAAGCACTTTCCACATTCAATACATTTAAATGGTTTCTCCCCCGTGTGAGTTAGTTGGTGTATTCTAAGTGTTCCACTTTCACTGAAACTCTTTCCACATTCAATACATTTAAATGGTTTATCACCTGTGTGGGTTCATTGGTGCCTTCTAAGGTCTCCACTTCCACTGAAGCTCTTTCCACATTCAGTACATTCAAATGGTTTTCCCGTGTGAGTTCCTTGATGTTTTCTAAGAGTTCTATTTTCCCTGAAGGTCTTTCGATAGTCAGTACATCTAAATGGTTGCTCCCCCGTGTGAGTTCGTTGATGTGTCCTCAGTCTTCCACTGTCATAAAAGCACATCCCACATTCCCTGCATTTAAACTGTTTCTTTGTTCTTCCCAATGAATTCACAGATGGCTCCATAGAATTCTGGCCATCATCTTCCTCACCTGTTTGGGAGTGGGGGGGGGGGTGCGGGGAGAATCCTGATAAGACTTTCAAGAAAGACAAGAAAGGAACTAAAAAACACGTCAAAAGGCACCTGAATCATGGAAAGAAGCATACATTACACTTATACCAAAAACAGAGACTGAGAAGGACCAGATTAAGAACTACCGCCCTGCCCTATATCATTACTTAATGTGGATTACAAAATTTTTGCAGACATTTTGGCAAAAAGATTGAAGAAAGTGTTGGTGGGAGAGATTCACAAGGACCAGGCTGGCTTTCTTCCAGGAAGACATCTGTCTGACAATGTGAGAAATATAATAGATATTATGGAATTGTTAGAAGCCAATATTAATACTAAGGCAGTATTAATATTTGTGGATGCGGAGAAAGCCTTTGACAATATCTCTTGGAGCTTTATGAAAAAGAATCTACAAGGGATGGGGGTAGGCCAAGGCTTTGAGAATGGTATAGGTGCAATTTACTCTGAACAAAAAGCAAAGTTAATTGTAAATAACGTGGTTACTGAAGAATTTCCTACTGAAAAAGGGACACGACAGGGGTGCCCAATATCCCCATTACTTTTTATATCTGTCTTGGAGGTTTTGTTAAATATGATCAGAGGGGTTCAGGTCGGAGCTAAACAATATAAATTGAGGGCTTTTGCAGATGATTTAGTACTAACTTTACAAGAGCCAGACACTAGTACAAAAAGAGTTTTAGAGTTAATTCAAGTATTTGGTGAAGTAGCAGGATTTAAGCTGAATAAGCAAAAAACGAAAGTACTGGAGAAAAATCTAACAGTTGGTGAAAGAGAGAGGTTTCAGAGTGAAACTGGATTAACTGTGGCAAAGAAAGTGAAATACTTGGGGATTAACATGACATCTAAAAATGTGAACTTATTCAAAGACAACTATGAGAAATGTTGGACAGAAGTTAAGAAAGATTTAGAAATATGGTCAAATTTGAGACTTTCCTTGTTAGGCCGAATTGCTGTTATTAAGATGAATGTTTTGCCTAGAATGCTGTTTTTGTTTCAAACATTGCAGGTTGTGGACAAAATGGACTGTTTCAAGAAGTGGCAGAAAGATATACAGTGGTGCCTCGCAAGACGAAATTAATTCGTTCCGCAAGTCTCTTCGTCTTGCGAGTTTTTCGTCTTGCGATGCACGGTTTTCCATAGGAATGCATTGAAAATCAATTAATGCGTTCCTATGGAAACCGCCTTCCCCCGACCTCTTCTGGCGGGCGGCATTTTAAAATCGCCCGGGACAGCGGAGGGCTTCTCTGCTGTCCGGGGCGATTTAAAAGCCCCTGGGAAGGCAGGCAGGGGGGACAAAGAGTTTTGCCCCCCGCCTGCCTTCAGAAGAGGTCCAGGACAGGCTTCGCCGACCTCTCCGCAAGCAGCGGGAGCGCTCCTGCTGCTTGCGGAGAGTTGCCAGCACGCCCAGGCTTCGCGGCCCCGCCGCCCGGCTTCGGGAGGCTTTCCCGCCCCGCCGCCCGGCATCGGGACGATGCCCCGAAGCCGGGCGGCGGGGGGAGGCGTTCCCGCCCCGCCGCCCGGCATCGGGACGATGCCCCGAAGCCGGGCGGCGGGGGGAGGCTTTCCCGCCCCGCCGCCCGGCATCGGGATGATGCCCAGAAGCCGGGCGGCGGGGGGAGGCTTTCCCGCCCCGCCGCCCGGCATCGGGACGATGCCCCGAAGCCGGGCGGCGGGGGAAGGCGTTCCCGCCCCGCCGCCCGGCATCGGGACGATGCCCCGATGCCGGGCGGCGGGGGGAGTCTTTCCCGCCCCGCCGCCCGGCATCGGGACGATGCCCCGAAGCCGGGCGGCGGGGGGAGGTGTTCCCGCCCCGCCGCCCGGCATCGGGACGATGCCCCGATGCCGGGCGGCGGGGGGAGGCTTTCCCGCCCCGCCGCCCGGCATCGGGACGATGCGTTCCCGCCCCGCCGCCCGGCATCGGGACGATGCCCCGATGCCAGGCGGGGGAGGCTTTCCCGCCCCGCCGCCCGGCATCGGGACGATGCCCCGAAGCCGGGCGGCGGGGGGAGGCGTTCCCGCCCCGCCGCCCGGCATCGGGACGATGCCCCGAAGCCGGGCGGCGGGGGGAGGCTTTCCCGCCCCGAAGCCGGGCGGCGGGGGGAGCCGTTCCCGCCTCGCCGCCCGGCATCAGGACGATGCCCCGAAGCCGGGCGGCGGGGGGAGGCTTTCCCGCCCCGCCGCCCGGCTTCAGGGCATCGTCCCGATGCCGGGCGGCGGGGGAGGCGTTCCCGCCTCGCTGCCCGGCATCGGGGCATCGTTCTGATGACGGGCGGTGGCGGGAGGATTTCCCGCCCCTCCGCCCGGCATCGGGGCATCCTTCCGAAGCCCGGCGGCGGCGGGAGGAGGTGTCCCCGCCCCGCCGCCAGGCTTCGGAGGAGGTCCGAGGACAGTGGGGAAGACGCGCTGCGCTTCCCCGCTGTCCCGGAGATTTCCCTATGGGCTGTCGTCTTGCGAAGCAAGCCCATAGGGAAATTCGTCTTGCGAAGCGCCTCCAAAACGGAAAACCCTTTCGTCTAGCGGGTTTTCCGTCTTGCGAGGCGTTCGTCTTGCGAGGTACCACTGTATCTAGATTTGTCTGGCAGGGTAAAGAGCCCAGAATAAAATTTAAGATATTAACTGACGCAAAAGAAAGAGGGGGGTTTGCCCTGCCGGACTTAAAATTGTATTATGAATCAGCAGCTTTCTGCTGGCTGAAAGACTGGCTACTTCTTGAGAACACAGACATTTTAGATTTGGAAGGGTTTAATAACAGGTTTGGTTGGCATGCATATATATGGTATGACAAGGTAAAAACTCACAAAGGTTTTAAAAACCATATTGTCAGGAAAGCACTATATAATGTTTGGATTCGTTATAAAGATCTGTTGGAAAATAAAACCCCTAGGTGGCTGTCGCCAATGGAAGCCAAGGAGGTGAAAAAAATTAATATGGAATCTAAATGGCCAAAATATTGGGAAATTTTAGAACAAGATGGTGAAAAAGTGAAATTACAGAGTTATGAGAAATCGAAGTATAAAGTACGAGACTGGCTCCATTATTACCAAATAATGGAGGTGTATAAACAAGACAGGAAAATTGGCTTCCAGGTGGAGAGATCAAAATTAGAAACAGAATTGTTAGAACCCAATACTAAGAATTTGTTAAGAATGTATAACTTGCTGTTGAAGTGGAATACACAAGATGAAACAGTTAAATCAGCTATGATTAAGTGGGCACAAGTCATTGGTCATGACAGTTATGGACCACCGGTATAAAGTTTACAGCATGTAATGCCTTAAGAGAGAATATCATGAAAATGATTTATAGGTGGTACATGACCCCAGTCAAGCTTGCAAAAATCTATCATTTGCCCAATAATAAATGCTGGAAATGTAATGAGACTGAAGGTACTTTTTATCACCTTTGGTGGACATGCCCAAGGATTAAGGCCTTCTGGGAAATGATCTATAATGAAATTAAGAAGGTTCTTAAATGTACCGTATTTTTCCCTCTATAACACGCAGATTTTTTCTCCTAAAAAGGAAGGAGAAATGTCTGTGCGTGTTATGGAGCGAATGTGTGGTCCCTGGAGCCAAAAAATCAGACAAAAATCAAATCGCGAATCACAGAGAAGGGAAACCTGAAAAGAGGAAGTGGCTGCTTTCCTGCATTCTGCCTCAGGGTCTTACTGCCCACCCTCCTCTGTTTCGTTGCTGTGTTTGCTCAAACGGAACAAAGAGCAGGGAAAGCCCCTCCCCTCCAGGCAAGCAGAGGGGAAAGCAGAGTCGTTCCTTCTAATTCCTCTCTGTGCTCCGGTGCTGCGTCTAGGGACTAGCAGGCAACATGCAGGTGGGGGGGGGGGGAGAGAGAGAGAGCTGGCTGGTTTGGGTGCTTGGGTGGGGGGAAACTTTTGCCTTTCTTTTCTCCCTCCCGTTAAATCCCTCTCCTGCATTCTTAGCCAGCTGCTTCCCTGCACACCCCTCTCATGCTCCTTTTCCCTTCTTTGTTTTTCCTTCCGTCCCCACTTAAAATGTGGTTACAAAGCATAGATCCACATGGATCCTCAGGATCTTTGCATTGGATCACCCCAAATTCACCCTCAGATCACATAGCATGTCCATGGCTACAGCCTGCCCGCCAAAAATCACACACCCACTGTTGCCTGGGGCTGCAATGGTGCAAAAACGTGGTTAAAAAGCATGGATCCACATGGATCCTCAGGATCTTTGCATTGGGTCACCCCAAATTCAGCATCAGATCACATAGCATGTCCAGGGCTACAGCCTGCCCCCCAAAAATCACGCACCCACTGTTGCCTGGGGCTGCAATGGTGCAAAAACGTGGTTAAAAAGCATGGATCCACATGGATCCTCAGGATCTTTGCATTGGGTCACCCCAAATTCACCATCAGATCACATGTCTGTGGCCACAGCATGAAGCACAAAAATGATACATCCACTGTTTAATTCAGAATGTTTTTTCCCTTGTTTTCCTCCTCTAAAAATGATGTGCGTGTTATGGTCAGGTGCGTGTTATAGAGCGAAAAATATGGTACCTTTCACAAGAAACCAGAGGCTTTTCTCCTGGGCATGGTCGGTCAATTGGTGTCAAGGAGAGATAGGAAGTTTTCTATGTATGCTACTACAGCAGCAAGGGTTCTTTTAGCAAAGTATTGGAAGACACAAGAACTACCCACGCTGGAAGAATGGCAGACGAAGGTGATTGACTACATGGGATTGGCTGAGATGACTGGCAGAATCCGCGACCAAGGAAAAGAGACGGTGGAAGAAGATTGGAAGAAATTTAAAATATATCTCAAGAACTGTTATAAAATTAATGAGTGCTAAAATGTCAAGGGTAATGAAAAAAGAGGATTACAGCTGTAAATGATTAGGTAAGAGAGGAGGGGGGAAAAGAAAATGAGTAATTAGTTAAATTAAGCGAGGGGTTGCTGAAGAAATTTTAAAACAGGGATGCAGAAAGGGGAGGTACGGGGAAGTCAGTGAAGTAAGATTTATGAAAAAAAAGGTTTTGAAATTATACGTGCTTATATGTTTGTTTGTTTATGTATGGTGTATTGTATTGTGTTTGATTTATGTTGGAAAATTAATAAAAATATTTAAAAAAACAACAACACATCAATCCCAATATGCACCGTCTCTTATTTTAACAGTCTCCATTCTCCACTGTCCTCTCTTACGTTCCAAACTTCTAGGAATGTAGATGTGATAATGGCAAGAATGAGACATGATCACTCCATTCACTTAATAAAATGCATTCATGTTATAATTTATGGTGGACCTGGCTTCTTAGACACATCTCTGTACAGTGGTACCTCGGGTTAAGTACTTAATTCGTTCTGGTGGTCCGTACTTAACCTGAAACTGTTCTTAAGCTGAAGCAGCATTTTAGCTAATGGGGCCTTCACCGCCGGAGCACGATTTCTGTTCTCATCCTGAAGCAAAGTTCTTAACCTGAAGCACTATTTCTGGGTGAGCAGAGTCTGTAACCTGAAGCATATGTAACCTGAAGCGTATGTAACCTGAGGTACCACAGTATTTCTCTTTTTCCAGGGAGGAAATGATCACAGGCCCCCCCCCCCCATGCAGTTGTGAAGTCCATAGATTGTTTAATGAGCCAAACGCCTGGGAAAAGAGCAATGCTTTGGCCTGGTGCCTAAAGATAAGGAAGGACACTGAGGTCCTCCTACGAGGTTCTTCTGCCAGTTCTCTCACTGCGAGAAGTGAAGTTTCAGGGCAGGCAGAGGGAGTTCTAGGTAATGGCGCCCTCACTTCCAGCGTCAAAGGGATAAAGAACTACAGAACTTTTAGAAGACATATGGAGGCAGCCTTGTATTGGGAAGTTTTTAACATTTGACATTTTATAGATGTTGTTAGCTGCCCAGAGAGGCTGGTGAAACCTAGCCAGATGGTCGGGATATAAATATCAAAATTATTATTGTTATTATTATTATTTTTATTGCAAACCTGGCCAGCAATGCCCACCCCTCTCCCCTTTCCCGCCTCCTTTCCTGCAACTCCCTTTACACCAGATCCCTGCAGGAGGAAGCTTCTCCCCCCCTTCCCCTTCAAGGCCCCCTTTAAGGAAACAGCTCCCTTTCCTCCCTTCTCTTCTCCCCGCCCGGATCTTGTGCAGGGCCGCCTCTCCCCGTCCCGGGGCTTCTCATCCTGGACCCCCTCGCAAAGCCCCTTCCCTCCTTCCCCGCCACTGGCTTTGCACTCACCCGAAATCCTGGGCAGCGGGGGCAGGAATGGGAGCCCCCGCGTGGGAGGCAGGGAGTGACACACTTAATTAGGAGGCTTAATTAGGAAGAAGCCCCCTCCTCCGCACGACGCAGCCCCGCTTCCGGCCTCCTTCCCTCCCTCCTTTGCAAGCCCCGATTTTATCTCTGCTGGTGAAGCCGGAAGTGGAGGCAACTCTGAGGAGGAAGGAGAAGTTTCAGTTAAGTTGTGGGTTGACATAGCAGACGACACAGCGATTTCTCCAAAGCAGCTCTTTATTTTGTAAGCTGGAATAGAACTGACTAACAAACAGCTCAGCCGGCCTGCTTTTATAGGCAGCCGGCTGTCAACATTGTAGCAACAATAACCCAGAGTTTCCCGCCTAAACTAACTGACGTGGACCTGAGTGAAAACTATCTACAGACCTGAGTGAAAACTATCTACAGTATCCCCCTGCTGGCCCAGGGTGAAACTTCACTACATAACACCCCTCCCCACCGAGATAAGGCGTTAGTTACAATCGTAATGGTTTCCTTATATACAGCACTACGCGTAATGGTTCAATTAGGCACAAAAGCATATCGGTTACATTTCCCATACTTAGACCAACAGTGATACATGTCCAACAACATAGTCCTTTAAATAAGTTGGGCGCTTGGAAGCCAAGTCCGGAGGGCCACACAGTTCTTGCTGAGGCTGTGGTGCGACCCTAGGTGGTGTTGAAACCAAATCCCCTGGATCCGCTGCTGTGGGTGGAGCCTCCGCAAGTGGAGTGGTCTGAGTCTGTGATAAGTCTGGCAGACCCTCTGTAGTGGCTTGGTTCGGCTCCACGCTGGCAGTTTGCGAGGGAGGTGTAGGTGGAGCCTCGCCATCTGTAAGTGTCTCTTCTGGAGCCACAGGCGCAGTTGGGGGCACCATGGTAGTGTCCAAGTCCCCAACCCTGCGCCTAAGCTGGTCTATGTGCCGGCGCCACAAGCGTCCGTCTTCGAGTGCCACCTGGTACGAGCGAGGTCCAGTGACTCCCACTACTGTGGCTGGCACCCAAGGAATGTCCCCCACATAGTTCCGGGCAAAGACCTGGTTTCCTGGGAAAAATGACCGTGGCGTGTTGGCACAGCCTGGGGGTTCAGCCACGGCAAAGTCCGGGTGCAGCCGGTCGAGCGGTGACCTGAGGCGGCGGCCCATAAGCAGTTCAGCAGGACTCCGCCCTGTGGTCGCATGAGGGGTGATGTGTTGCACGAACAAGTATTCAGCGACCCGCTTGTGCCAGTCTCCCCGGTCCAGGCGCACCAGTGCCTCTTTTGCCGAGCGCACCATTCTCTCCGCTTGTCCGTTGCTGGATGGATGAAAGGGTGTCGTTAGGGCATGGCGGATGCCGAGTCCCCAAAGATACCGCTCAAACGTGCCTGACGTGAACTGTGGTCCGTTGTCGGAGACAAGGACATCAGGACACCCATGCGTTGCAAACAGGCCTCGCAGCACCTGGATGATGGCCTCGGTAGTGGTGGAGGGCATCAGGGCCACCTCCAGCCATTTGGAATAGGCGTCCACCACTACCATAAAGGTCCAGCCGTGAAAGGGGCCAGCCAGATCGATGTGCACCCCCGACCAGGGTGTCTTTGGCATCTCCCAGGTGTGTCCCTTACTTGCCGGTGGTGCAGGCCTCGACTCTTGGCACGCTTGACAGGCGGACACCCAGGCAGTGATGGCATCGTCCATATTAGGCCACCAGACGTAACACCAAGCCAACGCCTTCATTTTGACAATTCCCGGGTGGCCAAGGTGCAGAGCCTCCAGGACGCGCTGACGGAGTCCCTGGGGAATCACGACACGGTCTCCCCACAGCAGACAGCCGCAATGAGCCGAGAGTTCATGTTGTCTGGTTGCAAAGGGCTGGAACTCTGATGCAAAAGGCCCTTGCGGCCACACCCTCCACACCCAGTTGAGCACCCGGCTGATGGTGCAATCCTGGGCAGACGCGGAGGCCACAGTGGCAGCCGATACAGGCACTGCCGGAAGATCCTCAATCAGGAGGAGCGATGAAGCTGGAGCCGGGTCTTCCACAAATGCTGGAAGAGGGCAACGGCTGAGGGCGTCAGCATGGCCCATTGATTTCCCCGGGCGATGGACGAGCCGGTAGTGGTTGGCAGCCAGGAAAACAGTCCATCGCAGCATGCGTGGTGAGAGGACTGGTGGAGTTGGACGATCACCGGTGAGGAGGCCCAGGAGTGGCTTGTGGTCAGTGATGAGGTCAAAAGTCCTGCCATAGAGGTATTCATGGAACCTCTTCATTCCAGCCACAAGTGCCAGTGCCTCCTAGTCGAGCTGGCTGTAATTCCGTTCCGTCGGAGATAGTGTCCTGGAAAAGTAGGCGAGCGGTGCTTCTCTTCCGTCTGGAAAACGGTGACTAAGGACAGCGCCGATTCCAAAAGGTGAGGCGTCGCAGGCAAGGACCAGCGGCCTGGATTCACTGTACTGTACCAGCACACGGTCCAATGAAAGGAGAGCCTTGACCACGTTGAAGGCCGCCGTCTCCCGATGACCCCAGGCCCAAGGCGTCTTTGTGCTAAGGAAGGTGAGGAGGCTCAGCCACTGTGGCTTTGTGGGGCAGGAACATGTTATAAAAGTTCAGCAGCCCCAGGAACGCCTGCAACTCCGTCTTGTTCTTTGGGATGGGGGCCTGCTGGATAGCGCGGATCTTGGATGTGGTCGGGTGGAGGCCGGAGGTGTCGATAAGATAGCCCAGGAACTCTACCTGTGGAACGGCGATCTGGCACTTCTCCCTCTTTACCTTGAGCCCGGCCTCTTGGAACCTGGTCAGCACGGCACGGAGGCGCTCAAACAGCTGCTGGTGTGAGTCTGCGGACACCAAGACGTCATCAAAATATGGTACCACGCCCGGAAGCCCTTGCAGGAGACGCTCCATAAGGCTTTGGAAGATGCCAGAAGCCACACTCACCCCGAACTGCAACCGGCGGCAACGGAATGCCCCTTGGTGGGTGACGATCGTCTGGGCTTCAGCAGTGGCATCATCGACGGGCAGTTGTTGATAGGCTTGGGCAAGGTCCAGCTTAGCGAAGACCTTACCCTCACCCAGGGAATGCAGCAGGTGTTGGACAACAGGAACCGGATAAGCGTGCTGCTGAAGTGCCTTGTTGATCGTGCACTTGTAGTCAGCGCAGATTCTCACCGACCCGTCTGGCTTGACAGGCGTGACGATGGGGGTTTCCCACTTGGCGTGGTCAACCGGCTCCAAAACTCCTTGGGCGATCAGTTTGTCCAGTTGTTCGTCCACCTTAGCCTTGAGAGCAAAGGGAACCCGGCGTGGCTTTAGCTTGATGGGGGCGACTTGTGGATCAAGGCTAAAGGAGATGGGCGTACCTGTATATTGCCCCAAGGTGCCATCAAAAACCTCGGCAAAGTCTTTGACCAGACCCTCAGTCTCTGCATTAGAGATGCAGTTGATGCCGGTGACTTCCAGGCCGAGGGCATCAAACCAGTCTAGCCCTAGGAGGCTTGGCCGCTGACCTTCGACCACCACCAACCGGAGCAGGCCCGAAAAATCCTTGAAGGCGATCCAGAACCGGCCAACGCCTACCACAGGAATGTCGTTTCCCTGGTAGTCTCTCAGGTGTACGCGGTGAGAGTCGAGTTGCCTTTTGGACACTCTGGGCACCAGTCTTTTGATGATGCTCCAAGACACGATGGACAGGGCAGACCCGGTGTCGATCTCCATGTCACATGGAGCTCCTTCAATGAGCACCGTGACGTTCAGCTTGCGTTGCGTAGGCGAGTCAGTTTGGCCAATCGTGGTTCCAGACTGGCAGCGGCAGTTGGTGGGAGCGAAACAACTTTCCTTGGCAGACTGGAGTGAAGACTTGGACTTGCGAGTTGGTGAAGGGGGGGTGTCAGACGGAGCCGATTGGCAGACCTTAGCGATGTGGCCCCTTCTGGAACACTTCCTACAGATGGCGTCTCTGAATCGACACTTGGCACGGGAATGGTTGCCTCCGTAGACGGCACATTCTGGTTGGCCCTTGGACTTCTGTTGGAACTTCCTGCGCTCCCGCTTTGTCTGGTGCACATCATCGTCTTCACTGGAGGATGCTTAATCACTGCTGGCCTCTTCATGATGCACCGGAACTGGCTTCCTATCAAGACACAGGCTGCTGGACTTGCGGATCTCCTGGGCAGAGCGTTCAGCAGCTTCTGAGGCCACAGCCTCCTCAATGGCTTTCTGTAGCATGAGGTCTGGCTTGGCGAGGAGACGCCATTGCAGATAGATGTCCCGGACCCCACAGGCGATTCGATCCATCAGGGCATCGTCTAAGTCTCGGAACTCGCAGTGCATTGCAGCCTGTCGCAGGGCGGTGGTGTAGTTGTTGATTGACTTCCCCTCTGCCTGGTTCCGGTGGTAGAACGCATGGCGGGCAGCAATCTTGGATGGCTTTGGTGCATAGTGGTTGCGGAGCTTCTCTTAGATCGTGTCCCATGGTGTTGCCTGGACTGCTTCAGGCGCAACCAATGCTCGGGCTGTCTCAAACACCTCAGGCCCACAGAGGCTGAGGAATAGGCCCCGCTTCCGCTCCTTTGAGACTTCTGTCAGCTCGTTGGCTTGGAGGTAGCAGTCGAACCAAGCGAGGTAGGAGTCCCATGATTCAGAGGCTGGCGCAAACAGCAGTAGAGGCACAAGTGAAGCCATGATTCTGATGCCGGCGTGAAGGGCGATGGATGGAACACAGTGCTCTAGCCAGAACAGTCAGCTCTGAATTAGTTCTGTCCAGTGATTTCGCTCAGTGGTTTCGCTCTGTGATTCAGCTCAGTTCAGAGGCTGGCCGCATCTGGCTGTGCTCTGATGTCCATCGATCCCATCCTCGTCGCCAGAGTTAAATTGTGGGTTGACATAGCAGATGACACAGCGATTTCTCCAAAGCAGCTCTTTATTTTGTAAGCTGAAATAGAACTGACTAGCAAACAGCTCAGCCGGCCTGCTTTTATAGGCAGCCGGCTGTCAACATTGTAGCAACAACAACCCAGAGTTTCCCGCCTAAACTAACTGACGTGGACCTGAGTGAAAACTATCTACAGTATCCCCCTGCTGGCCCAGGGTGAAACTTCACTACATAACAGTTTGTCTCCACGCTCAGCCTCTTGTCTGTTATTTGATAATTGGGGGAAGGAAAACCTTGCAGCACCCAACCAATGGGAAGGCGAGGGAGGGAACGTGTGCAGAGGGAATATAAGCTCATTCTTTGCCCCAGCTGGACTGTGCCTGCTTTGGAGCCCCGCTTTTGCAAGAATGTATTGTCCTCAATAAACTCTTTACTGCTTCACCAATTTTGTTCAGATGATATTTTAAGGAACTGCACTGTAGAGAGATACTTAGGATGGATTGTGTTTTGGCTTGTGTTATTTTGTTTATATTTATTAATTGAATAAAATTTATTTTAAAAAACCTGCAGAGGGGTTTCCCAAAACAAACAAAAAGAACACCACAGCAAAGAAAAAATTAGAACCCTACTTTAAAACATACAAAAGCTAAAATATTAAAACAGATTAAAATTACTTCCACTTCCTAAGTATCTGGTAAAGGTAAAGGGACCCCTGACCATTGTGGCCGACTCTGGGGTTGCGGCGCTTATCTCGCTTTATTTTCCGAGGGAGCTGGCGTACAGCTTCCAGGTCATGTGCCCAGCATGACCAAGGCGCTTCTGGTGAACCAGAGCAGCGCACGGAAACGCCGTTTACCTTCCCGCTGGAGCAGTACCTATTTATCTACTTGCACTTTGACGTGCTTTTCGGCAAGCCCTAGGCTCTGTGGTTTAACCCACAGCGCCACCCGTGTCCCTGGGTATGCTTGCCTAAACAAGAATGCTTTTAGCAGGTGCTTGAAAAGAGTCTAGCAAAGGCACGTGCTTTATTGTAATAGGCGGGGAGTTCCAAAGTGCAGGTGCTGCCACAGTAAACAATGCAGTGCAGATATTATGTGGAACCTGTAGTAGTGCTTGAAACTACTGAAGGGTAGATTTTATTTATTGTGATTTCACCATGCTCTGTATTATCTGAAAAGGAACATTTATTTAAAAAGCAGGACTGCACAGCAGCAGTCTATTCGCCTGCGAGGCTCATCATGATCAGTGGGACTTATTCCCAAGCCGACGGTGCATAAGATGGACTGCAATCCTATGCACCCCTTGCATCCAACTTGTACCTAAAAATCTGCACAAACCTGCACCAGAGAACTGTAGAGTTGGGAGGTGAGAGCTGTTTCATAGTTCTGCTGGATCTTTTAGAGGCATTTGACACCATCAGCCATAACATCCTTCTGGACCGTCTAGAGGGCCTGGGAGCTAGAGGCACTGTTATACAGTGGTTCCGCTCCTTCCTCTTGGGCCGTGTTCAGAAAATGTTGTTGGGGGTTGAGTGGTGTTGGGGGATGAGTGTTCAGATCCCTGAGCTCTCACTTGTGGGGTGCCTCAGGGTTCCGTCCTCTCCCCATGCTTTTCAACATCTACATGAAGCCGCTGGGAGAGATCAGGGGGTTTGGGCTGGGTGTTCATCAGTATGCGGAAACCCAGCTCCACCTCTCTTTCAAATCAGAACCAGTGAAGATGGTGAAGGTCCTGTGTGAGTGTCTGGAGGCGGTTTGAGGATGGAGGGCAGCTAACATATTAAAGTTGAATGCTGACAAGGCAGGTGTCCTGTTTTGAGGGGACAGGAGGCAGGCAGGTGTGGAGGACTCCCTGGTTCTGAATGGGGTAACTGTGCCCCTAAAGGACCAGGTGCGCAGCCTGGGAGTCATTTTGGACTTGCAGCTGTCAATGGAAGCGCAGGTCAATTCCATGTCCAGGGCAGCTGTTTACGAGCTCCATCTGGTACGCAGGCTGAGACCCTATCCGCCCGCAGACTGTCTTGCCAGACTAGCGCATGCACCAGTTATCTCCCACTTGCACTACTGCAATGCACTCTACGTGGGGCTACCTTTGAAGGTGATCTGGAAACAACAATTAATCCAGAATGTGGCAGCTAGACTGGTGATGGGGTGCAGCCGCCAAGACCACATTACACTGGTATTGAAAGACCAAGATAGGCTCCCATTGCATTTCTGAGCACAAATCAAAGCATTGGTGCTGACCTTTAAGGCGCTAAACGGCCTCGATCCAGTATACCTGAAGTAGAGTCTCCACCTCCATCGTTCTGCCTGGACATGGAGGTCCAGCACCAAGAGCCTTCTGGCAGGTCCCTCACTGTGAGAAGCAAAGTTACAGGGAACCAGATAGAGGGCCTTCTCAGTAGTGGTGCCCTCCCTGTGGAATAACTTCCCACCATATGTCAAAGGAAAAAACAGCCACCAGACTTTAAAAGACATCTGGTGGGCTGCCCTGTTTAGGGAAGCTTTTAATATCTGAAGGACTATTGTATTTCAATATTTTGTTGGAAGCCACCCAGAGAGGCGGGGGAAATCTAGCCAGATGGGCGTGGTGATAAATATTATTATTATTGAAAACCAACACAATTTTTTTTCTGTACATCCAGAGACTTGACAATCATCTTACTTCCCAGGAAATCTGGGAAACCTGAGCGGAAAACTCCATACATTTATATGGTTTCCCACCTGTGTGAATTATCTTATGAATATTAAGGTCTCCACTCCCTCTGAAGCTTTTTCCACATTTCATAAATCTGGTTTTTCCCATTTGAGTTAGCAGAAGTTTCCTAAGGTTCCATATTGACTTAAGCTACTCCCCTTTGGGAGTTTGCCAGTGTAATGTAAGTTTATCCTCCCTGTTGAAGCTCGTCCCACATTCAATACGTTCCAATGGTTTCTCCCCCGTATAAGTTAGTTGGTGTATTCTAACACATGTGATAAGGCTACACAGGAAGGTATTGAGTAATAAAAGACTGGGCCATGAATTTATTTCATCAGACAAAGTTAAAAAAAGAGGAGTAGTAATTTATGCCTATCACCAAAATTTATATTTAAAGATGACCAAGGAAGATTTGTTGCAATTGAAATTCAATCACAAGGAGAGAAATTTTTGATAGTAGGCATCTATGCACCAAACGAGGGGAAATCGGAATTTTTTAAGAAGTTACATGAGACTCTGATGGACCATATGGATTACAATATGATTTTGATGGGGGACATGGAGTGGTGACTACAAATATGGACAAGGCACAGAGACAGGTAGTTACTAAGTATGGTAGACTACCAAAAACTTGTTTTGACATGACTGACAATATGGATTTAGTTGACATTTGGAGAACGAAGAACCCCTTGGGAAGAGAGGGAACTTTCTTCTCTGAGGCCAAAATGACATGGACAAGAATTGACCAAATTTGGGTAACTAGAGGGCTGGCTCCGAAGACTAGAAAAGTGGAAATCTGCCCTAAAACTTGCTCCGACCACAATGCTGTGAAGATGGAAATGAAACTAACACCAATTGGTTCCTTTAGATGGAGGATGAATGACACTTTGTTTAGGAACGAAGATGTGACTAAGAAGGCCCAAAAAACCTTGAGGGACTACTTTGAGATAAATATGAACACCACTGTTGAAAAAGAGTAATCTGGGATGCAAGTAAAGCAGCTATGAGAGGATTTTTGATACAACAGAATGCAATTAAGAAGAGAGCGCAAAATGAAAAATAAAGATAAGATTTTGGAGAAAATAAAGGAAGGAGAGAAGAAACTGAGAGTGAAACCAAAGTCACAGGAGATTCTGAAAGAGATAAAGTTATATCAAGTACAATATATGAAAATGATGAACCAGGAAATAGATTGGAAAATTAAACAGATGAGACAAAAACTCAATACCATTACGAATTTGGAAGTGGAGGGAAATAATATACAGAATCCAGTGGAGATCAGGAAGTGCTTTCAGAGGTACTTTAAACAACTATATACACAGGAGACGCAGAAAGAAATGGACATTGATCGTTTTTTGAAAATAAATGGACTACAAAAAAATCTCTCAAGAAAATAAGCTAATGTTGAATTACAAAATAACGGAGCAGGAGGTAGAAGGGGCCAATCAGAACATGCAATTAGGCAAATCTCCAGGGCCGGATGGTTTGACTTCAAGATATTATAGATCCTTGAAAGAATGGTTAGTACAACCTTTAAAGAAAGTTTGCAATGAAATATTGGAAGGGAAAAAGGCACCAGAGTTGTGGAAGGAAGCTTATATTACACTTATACCGAAAACAGAGTCTGAGAAGGCACAGCTTAAGAACTACCGCCCCATATCTTTGCTCAATGTGGATTATAAAATTTTTGCAGATATCATAACTAAAAGACTAAAAAAGGTTTTAGTAGAAGAAATACATAAAGATCAAGTGGGCTTTCTCCCGGGCAGGCACTTGTCTGACAATACGAGGAATATAATTAACATTTTAGAAAAATTACAAGTGAATATTAACACCAAAGCAGTTTTGATATTTGTGGACGCGGAGAAAGCCTTTGACAATATTTCCTGGAGTTTTATGAAGAAGAATTTACAGGGGATGGGGGTTGGCCAAGGTTTTGGAAATGGTATAGGTGCAATCTATTCAGAACAAAAGGCTAAATTAATTGTCAACAATGTGGTGACGGAAGAATTTAAGTTAGAGAAAGGAACACGACAAGGTTGCCCAATTTCTCCTTTGCTTTTTATATCGGTCCTGGAGGTCCTTTTAAATATGATTAGAAGGGATCCATTGGTTAAAGGTATACAAGTCGGAGCTAAACAGTACAAATTGAAAGCATTTGCCAATGATCTGGTATTGACATTACAGGAGCCAGAATCTAAAGTTCCAAAAGAGTATTGGAACTGATTCAAGAATTTGGTCAGGTAGCGGGATTTAAGTTGAATAAGATGAAAACAAGATTACCATAATAAAGGACAAAAGTGGTAAGGACCTAACAGAAGCAGAAGACATCAAGAAGAGGTGGCAAGAATACACAGAGGAATTATACCAGAAAGATATGGATGTCTCGTACACCCCAGGTAGTGTGGTTGCTGACCTTGAGCCAGACATCCTGGAAAGTGAAGTCAAACGGGCCTTAGAAAGCACTGCAAATAACAAGGCCAGTGGAAGTGATGGTATTCCAGCTGAACTATTTAAAATTTTAAAAGATGATGCTGTTAAGGTGCTACACTCAATATGCCAGCAAATTTGGAAAACTCAGCAGTGGCCAGAAGATTGGAGAAGATCAGTCTACATCCCAATCCCAAAGAAGGGCAGTGCCAAAGAATGCTCCAACTACCGCACAATTGCACTCATTTCACACGCTAGCAAGGTTATGCTTAAAATTCTACAAGGAAGGCTCAAGCAGTGTGTGGACCGAGAACTCCCAGAAGTGCAAGCTGGATTTAGAAGAGGCAGAGGAACCAGAGACCAAATTGCAAACATGCGCTGGATTATGGAGAAAGCTACAGAGTTCCAGAAAGACATCTACTTCTGCTTCATTGACTATGCAAAAGCCTTTGACTGTGTCGACCACAGCAAACTATGGCAAGTTCTTAAAGAAATGGGAGTGCCTGATCACCTCATCTGTCTCCTGAGAAATCTCTATGTGGGACAAGAAGCTACAGTTAGAACTGGATATGGAACAACTGATTGGTTCAAAATTGGGAAAGGAGTACGACAAGGCTGTATTTTGTCTCCCTGCTTATTTAATTTATATGCAGAATACATCATGCGAAAGGCTGGGCTGGATGAATCCCAAGCTGGAATTAAGATTGCCGGAAGAAATATCAACAACCTCAGATATGCAGATGACACAACCTTGATGGCAGAAAGTGAGGAGGAATTAAAGAACCTTTTAATGAGGGTGAAAGAGGAGAGCGCAAAATATGGTCTGAAGCTCAACATCAAAAAAACGAAGATCATGGCCACTGGTCCCATCACCTCCTGGCAAATAGAAGTTGAAGAAATGGAGGCAGTGAGAGATTTTACTTTCTTGGGCTCCATGATCACTGCAGATGGTGACAGCAGCCACGAAATTAAAAGACGCCTGCTTCTTGGGAGAAGGGCAATGACAGGCCTAGACAGCATCTTGAGAAGTAGAGACGTCACCTTGCCAACAAAGGTCCGTATAGTTAAAGCCATGGTTTTCCCAGTAGTGATGTATGGAAGTGAGAGCTGGACCATAAAGAAGGCTGATCGCCGAAGAATTGATGCTTTTGAATTATGGTGCTGGAGAAGACTCTTGAGAGTCCCATGGACTGCAAGAAGATCAAACGCATCCATTCTTAAGGAAATCAGCCCTGAGTGCTCACTGGAAGGACAGATCGTGAAGCTGAGGCTCCAGTACTTTGGCCACCTCATGAGAAGAGAAGACTCCCTGGAGAAGACACTGATGCTGGGAAAGATGGGGGGCACAAGGAGAAGGGGGCGACAGAGGACGAGATGGTTGGATAGTGTTTTCAAGGTTACCAGCATGAGTTTGACCAAACTGCGGGAAGTAGTGGAGGACAGAGGTGCCTGGCGTGTTCTGGTCCATGGGGTCACGAAGAGTCGGACACGACTAAACGACTAAACAACAACAAGGTTTTAGAGAAAAATCTAACAGTGATTGAGAGAGAGAGGTTTCAGAAGGAGACAAGATTAACACTGGTTAAGAAAGTGAAATACCTAGGGGTTAATATGACTGCCAAGAATAAATAATAATAATAATAATAATAATAATAATAATAATAATAAATTTTATTTATATCCCGCCCTCCCCAGCCGAAGCCGGGCTCAGGGCGGCTAACAACAATCAAATAATCAAACAGTCAAATAATCACACATTCTAAAAATATTTCATTATAAAAATTAATTAAAATCAAATTGATGGCAACCGATTAAGCAAAATTCTGTGCGGGTTGCCAGAGGAGGGAGTCAGGCTGCACCCTGACCAAAGGCCTGGTGGAACAGCTCTGTCTTGTAAATTTATTTAAAGACAATTATGAAAAATGCTGGGTGGAAGTGAAAAAGGATTTAGAAATATGATCAAATTTGAAGTTATCATTGCTAGGCCGGATTGCTGTGATAAAAATGAATGTATTGCCAAGGATGCTGTTTTTGTTTCAAACATTGCAAATTGTGGATAAAATGGATTGTTTCAAGAAGTGGCAGAGAGATATTTCTAGATTTGTCTGGCAGGGCAAGAAGCCTCAAATAAAATTTAAGATATTAACTGATGCTAAAGAAACAGGTGGATTTGGACTTCCGGGTTAGCACCATCGGCGAATGGCGGAGTTCCTCCGACCGGAGGAATGGGCTCCGTGGAAACTGGGTCTTCCCACTGCGGCGAAGGTGGGGACCCGCTAGAAACCCCAGGTGGAGAAGCCTGGGGACATGGGGTTCGGCAGAGCACCAAGAGCGCCTCCCCTACTCGCAAGGAAACCCCCTTTTGGGGCTCCGGAGCAAAGTGGGACGAGCAGCGCGGTGCAGCGGACCGATTGCTATTTTCACGGAGGGAAGCCGCACAGCCATCGCTGGAGAGCGCTGACTTTTTCCTGATGACATTTGGACTCTAAACAAGTACCGGTGAGTAAAAACGGAAGATTTGACTAAGGAAAAATCTTTGAATTAGGTAACGAAGCGGGAAGGTCTAAACAGGAAGTCCGCCTTCCGCTTTTTGTAATCAGACTGAAGCAAAGATCGTACAAGCTAAATAGCCTGGAATTTGATCTTAAGATTGAAATTTCCTGCACCCATGACCACCAAAACCCTCTTGACAACAGGAGGAAGGGGGGGGGAAAGAACTTTGACCGTCTAACCCTGCAGAAAGAGAGTAAAGGAATATAAATTTCCAACGTCCCAAACCTGGGGACGGGACGTCAGGACAGTAATCTTTGAAGAAAACGGAATATTCTTGGACAGATAGAAATAAAAGAGAAACAAATTAACTTTAATGTTGCTCTCTGCTTTTTTGTATTGTAAGGAAACAAAGTACTAGAAAATTGAAAGTAAATTTTCCTTTGTTGGATACATTTTAAAGATGGGCGTTAAATAGAAACTGTGTCCCCTAGAGGGAGCTTGTCAATTTTTTTGCTGCAGTCCACAGGGAGACATAACAGCTGTGAGAATCAGCGTGGGACCAGATACTTGACCTTGAACAGAAATGAGCAGGGAGGAAATTCCACCTTCTGCCCTTGGCAAAGTGAATGCTTTGCTGCAGCAGCTGCATGAGGATATGAACTTGATGAATGAAAAGCTGGATTTTATGGCTGCTGTAGCCAGAAAGTATGAACTGACAGGAAAAGAAGAGAAAGAAACTTCACTACAACCAATTCAGGAAACTGACTCAAGGCAAGTCCAAGGGCAGTGGAAGATGGAAGAGGTTGCGATTGCACCTCAAAAGTTACAAAGGGAGAGATCTAAAGTCATCGAACTTGAAGAGTGTCTGCAAGTTTTTGGAGTTATGGAAATTCTTAGCTCTAGTGGGACTGTGAAACAAAATGATAAGTATCTCTGGAACAACTATTGCTTGGATTACAAAATCAGCATAGGGGAGTGGGACTGTGGGGAATGGAACAACTTGATGAAAGAAAATGGAGACTACGACTGCATGGAATTCCCCAGAGACCCACTCCCCAAGGAGAAAGGGAAGAAACTACGAAAGAATTCAACAAGGGACAAGGAAGTGTCTTATCATAAACAGGAACAAGAAAACCAGCAGAGGGGACATGGAAGTGACCTGAGAGCCTCAGACATCAGAACACTGGATTGATGGTTAAGACTTAAAGGGAAGAAAGGACTGACACAACCCGAAACCAGGAAGAAGGGACGACGGACAAAATTAGAAGAGAACCTCTTTTTATATATCTTTTTATTTCTGTGTAATATTAATGAAATAGCAGATTGTGCTGGAAAGGAACCAATTGGCTTTAGCAGAAAGGCTTGAAGGAGTTAAGTATAAATATGGTTTAAATTCTAAATTTTGAAGTCTATGGTCTTGAAGGTAAGATAAAGTTAAAGACAACAATGGTAAATTGAGAAAGATTGCTAAGATAAATTATTTAAATAAAAATTGAGAAGTATGGGAAGAATTTGCTGAAATAATGAACAAATTAGAATACAAAAAGGGAGGTGTGAGGAGGTCTAAGACACAAGCTAATGAGATGATGCAATTTGAATCTATACCTTTTTTGTTTTTTCTGTTTTATCTTTTTTCTTCTTTTATGTTATTTTGTTGATGTTTTTGATTTTTTGTATTTTTGAAAATTTGAATAAATATTACTTTTAATAAAATAAAATAAAATAAAGAAAGAGGTGGATTTGCCCTGCCAGACCTTAAGCTTTTTTTTTTTTTGCCAAATTCTTTTTTATTGCGTGGTTCCATAAGAAAAAAAACAGACACACAAAACTTACACTAAATTAAACATATAGTACAGATACATACACACCCACATACGAAAAGAAACAAATACAAAAGAATACACAAATTTATAATTTTCACTTCAAACCAATCTCTTAGCTATCCCTTTTGGCACTTCCTTCAGCTTATCCGAAAATCATTTGAAGTAATCCATAAAGTTACGCATTCCCTAAGTTTTATTGTCATTATTCATATCTTTATCTCCTATTTACAATGTGCAATAGTTCATGTTTTGTCACAGCACATCTCTAAATCCCCTTAGCGTTGTTTGTCCCTCACTGATGTATTCCAGATAGTCTACATATTTTTCCCAATCCTTAATGAACTTTTGGTCTCTTGCATACCTGATTTTCCCTGTCATTTTATCTAGTTCCGCGTAGTCTAATAACTTTGATCTCCACTCTTCTATCGTTGGTATTTCCTGCTGCTTCCACCTCTGGGCTAAGACTACCCTTGCTGCTGTAACCGCATAGTATACTATGTATACTATGATATCTATGATCTTCTTTTTTAATCTCCTGTCCCAGCAGTCCTAATAGGAAAATCTCTGATTTCTTTGTGAACGTATATTTTAAAATCCTCTTTAATTCGGTGTAAATTTTTTCCCAAAAGTGTTTCACTTTTCCACACTCCCACCACATGTGGTAGAAGGAGCCCTCTTTATCCTTGCATTTCCAGCGCCTATTGTCCACTTTGTACATTTTTGACAATTTTGTAGGTGTTAAATACCACCTATAAAACATCTTCATGACATTTTCCTTTATCAATATAGAAGCTGTAAAGTTTAGCCCATCCTTCCAAAGTTTCTCCCAATCCTCAAATTGTATGGTATGGCCTATATCCCTTGCCCATCGAATCATCACCGGTTTGGTTACCTCGTCCCCCAAATTCCAGTTAAGCAACATCCTATACATCTTTGATATAATTTTCACTTCATTGTTTATTATCTCTATCTGGAATTTGGAGTCTTTATCTATGTAACCTCTTTCTCTAGTATCTCTTCTAAACATCTCATTTGCCTGATGATACTTTAGCCAGTCATATACATATTCCTTTACTTGCTCGTATGGTTTTAGTTTCCATTTCCCATCTTCTTTAATTACTAGTTGACTATACGTTACCCAATTACTTCTCATATTAATCGTCTTTATGCTCTCTGCTTCCAGAGGCGACAGCCAATGTGGTGTTTTCGGTTCTAGCAGGTTTTTATACCTTTCCCATATTTCAATTAGTGGCCCTCTAAAGATGTGGTTTTCAAACCCCTTATGTACTTTCCTTTTATTCCGCCATAAGTAGGCGTGCCAACCGAATCTATTTTCGAAGCCCTCCAAGTCGAGTAGCTCCTTATTTGCCAGCTTTACCCAGTCTTTTATCCAGCAAAGACATGTAGCTTCATAGTATAGCTTCAAATCTGGCAGGGCAAAACCTCCTCTTTCCTTTATGTCTGTTAATAATTTGAACTGAATTCTAGGTTTTTTGCCCTGCCAGATGTATCTTGAGAGTACTCTTTGCCATTCTTTAAAGATTCGGATTCCCTTAATTATAGGTATGGTTTGAAATAGGAACATCAACCTTGGTAGGACATTCATCTTAATTGTGTTGATTCTTCCCCAGAATGACAATTTCAACCTTCCCCATATTTCCAGGTCCTTTTTTATTCCCTTCCATGTCAGCTCATAATTGTTTTTGAACAAGTCTATGTTTTTAGGTGTTATCCAGATTCCTAAGTATTTGACTTTCTTAGTGACTTCTATCTGTGATTGTTGTTGTATTATTTCTATTACCCTTTGGTCCACGTTTTTACTTAAGATTTTTGTTTTTGTCTTATTTAATTTGAAGCCTGCTATCTCTCCGAACTGGTCAATTTCCTTTAATATATGTTCTATTGCGATTGTTGGCTCTTCTGACATTATTACTACATCATCCGCAAAGGCTTTGGTCTTATACACATTCTGTCCAATTAACACCCCCTTTATATTTCTGTTTTGTCTTATTGAGTCCAGAAGAACTTCTAGCACTGTTATAAATAATAACAGGGAGAGTGGGCAACCCTGCCTTGTTCCTTTTTTAATCTTTATCTCTTCTGTCACTATGTTGTTTATTATCAGTTTGGCTTTCTGCTCGGTATATATTGCTCTAACCCCGTTGAGGAAATCGTTTCCCACTTCCATATATTCCAAGTTTTTCAGCATGAAGTCCCAAGCCACATTATCGAAAGCCTTCTCGGCATCCACAAACATCATTATAACTTGTTTATCAATCCTCACCGATAAATATTCTAACATGTTAATTATATTTCTTGTATTATCTCTTATCTGCCGACCTGGTAGAAATCCCCCCTGGTCATTATGAATAATTTCTGATAACAATTTCTTTAACCTCCTCGCAAGGATTCCTGCAAATATTTTATTATCTGTGTATAATAGTGAAATTGGTCTGTAATTTTTGACTTGGGTTGTGTCTGCTTCTTGTTTTGGGATGAGTGTTCTGGACTTAGAAGGTTTTAATAATGTATTTGGGTGGCATGCATATTTGTGGTATGATAAGGTCAAAGCACATAAAGCGTTTAAAAACCATATTGTTAGGAAAGCACTGTTTAATGTCTGGATAAGATATAAGGACTTGCCTGAAAACAAAACTCCAAGGTGGCTGTCACCAATGGAAGCGAAGGCTCAGAAAAAGCTCAATATGGAGGCCAAATGACCGAAATATTGGGAAATTTTGGAACAAGAGGGAGATAGATTAAAACTGCAGAGTTTTGAAAAACTAAAAAACAAAGTGCGAGATTGGCTTCATTATTACCAAATAATGGAGGCTTACAATTTGGACAAGAAAATTAGCTTCCAGGTGGAAAAATCAAAATTGGAAACAGAACTGTTAGATCCCAAAATTAAGAACTTGTCAAGAATGTATAACTTGCTGTTGAAATGGAACACTCAGGATGAAACGGTGAAATCTGCTATGATTAAATGGGCACAAGATGTTGGACACAACATTATGATGGCTGACTGGGAACAGTTATGGACCACAGGTATGAAATTTACGGCATGTAATGCCTTAAGAGAGACCTTTGTTGGCAAGGTGATGTCTCTACTTCTCAAGATGCTGTCTAGGCCTGTCATTGCCCTTCTCCCAAGAAGCAGGCGTCTTTTAATTTCGTGGCTGCTGTCACCATCTGCAGTGATCATTGAGCCCAAGAAAGTAAAATCTCTCACTACCTCCATTTCTTCCCCTTCTATTTGCCAGGAGGTGATGGGACCAGTGGCCATGATCTTCGTTTTTTTGATGTTGAGCTTCAGACCATATTTTGCGCTCTCCTCTTTCACCCTCATTAAAAGGTTCTTTAATTCCTCCTCACTTTCTGCCATCAAGGTTGTGTCATCTGCATATCTGAGGTTGTTGATATTACTTCCAGCAATCTTAATTCCGGCTAGAGATTCATCCAGCCCAGCCTTTCGCATGATGAATTCTGCATATAAGTTAAATAAGCAGGGAGACAAAATACAGCCTTGTCGTACTCCTTTCCCAATTTTGGACCAATCAGTTGTTCCATATCCAGTTCTAACTGTAGCTTCTTGTCCCACATAGAGATTTCTCAGGAGACAGATGAGGTGATCTGGCACTCCCATTTCTTTAAGAACTTGCCATAGTTTGCCGTGGTCGACACAGTCAAAGGCTTTTGCATAGTCAATGAAGCAGAAGTAGATGTCTTTCTGGAACTCTCTAGCTTTCTCCATAATCCAGCGCATGTTTGCAATTTGGTCTCTGGTTCCTCTGCCTCTTCTAAATCCAGCTTGCACTTCTGGGAGTTCTCGGTCCACACACTGCTTGAGCCTTCCTTGTAGAATTTTAAGCATAACCTTGCTAGCGTGTGAAATGAGTGCAATTGTGCGGTAGTTGGAGCATTCTTTGGCACTGCCCTTCTTTGGGATTGGGATGTAGACTGATCTTCTCCAATCTTCTGGCCACTGCTGAATTTTCCAAACTTGCTGGCATATTGAGTGTAGCACCTTAACAGCATCATCTTTTAAAATTTTAAATAGTTCAGCTGGAATACCATCACTTCCACTGGCCTTGTTATTTGCAGTGCTTTCTAAGGCCCATTTGACTTCACTTTCCAGGATGTCTGGCTCAAGGTCAGCAACCACACTACCTGGGCTATACGGGACATCCATTTATTTCTGGTATAATTCCTCTGTGTATTCTTGCCACCTCTTCTTGATGTCTTCTGCTTCTGTTAGGTCCTTTCCACTTTTGTCCTTTATTATGGAAATGTTTGTACGAAATGTTCCTTTCATATCTCCAATTTTCTTGAACAGATCTCTGGTTCTTCCCATTCTATTGCTTTCCTCTATTTCTTTGCATTGCTCGTTTAAGAAGGTCTTCTTGTCTCTCCTTGCTATTCTTTGGAAATCTGCATTCAATTTCCTGTATCTTTCACCATCTCCCTCGCATTTTGCTTGCCTTCTCTCCCCTGCTATTTGTAAGGCCTCATTGGACAGCCACTTTGCTTTCTTGCATTTCCTTTTCATTGGGATGGTTTTCGTTGCTGCCTCCTGTATAATGTTATGAGCCTCCATTCATAGTTTTTCAGGCACTCTGTCCACCAGATCTAAATCCTTAAACCTGTTCCTCACTTCTACTATGTATTCATAAGGGATTTGACTTAGATTGTATCTTACCGGACCAGTGGTTTTTCCTACTTTCTTCAGTTTAAGCTTGAATTTTGCTATAAGAAGCTGTTGATCTGAGCCACAGTCAGCTCCAGGTCTTGTTTTTGCTGACTGTATAGAACTTCTCCATCTTTGGCTGCAGAGAATATAATCAATCTGATTTCGATGCTGCCCATCTGGTGATGTCCATGTGTAGAGTCGTCTCTTGTGTTGTTGGAAAAGCGTGTTTGTGATGACCAGCTTGTTCTCTTGACAGAACTCTATTAGCCTTTGCCCTGCTTCGTTTTGATCTCCAAGGCCAAACTTGCCAGTTGTTCCTTTTATCTCTTGACTCCCTACTTTAGCATTCCAATCCCCTATGATGAGAAGAACATCCTTCTTTGGTGTCACTTCTATAAGGTGTTGTAAGTCTTCATAGAATTGGTCAATTTCAGTTTCTTCAGCACCAGTAGTTGGTGCATAAACTTGGATTACTGTGATGTTAAAAGGTCTGCCTTGGATTCGTATCGAGATCATTCTATCATTTTTGATACAGTACAGCCTTCGCCACTCTTTTGTTGACTATGAGGGCCACTCCATTTCTTTTACGGGTTTCTTGCCCACAGTAGTAGATATGATGGTCATCCGAACTGAATTCACCCATTCCTGTCCATTTTAGTTCACTGATGCCCAGGATGTCAATATTTATTCTTGCCATCTCACTTTTGACCACCTCCAACTTACCCAGATTCATGGTTCTTACATTCCAGGTTCCTTTGCAATATTTTTCTTTACAGCATTGGACTTTCCTTTCGCTTCCAGGCATATCCTGGAAGAATGTAAAATTACAGTATATTAAGATAAATTATTAGGATAAAAACAAAGATGGAAAGGATTTGCTGAAATATCTAACTCAACTAGAATACAAAAAAGGGAGGTGCGAGGAGGTCAAGGAAACAAGCAAATGAAAGATAAGTAATGGGAAGGTTTGATTTGTTTTTTTTCTTTTTTCTTTTGTTTGTTTTTTTCTTTTTTCTTCTGTTTGTTTTTACTTGTTGTGATGTATTGTCTTGTTTTTTGCTTAATTTGGTGTTTTCTCTTTTTTCCTTTTGTAACCTTTAAAACTTTAATAAATATTATTTTTAAAAAAATAGTTGGTGTATTCTAAGTGCTCTACTGCAGCTGAGGTTGGTGTCTTATAAGGTGTCGATATGGACTGAAGCTTTCCACATTCTTTCCACATTCAGTACATTTAAATGGTTTCTCCTGTGTGAGTTCGTTGGTGTCTTCTAAGTGTTCCATTTTGACTGAAGCTCTTTCCACATTCAATACATTTAAATGGTGTCTCCCCCGTGTGAGTTCGTTGATGTCTTCTAAGGCTTTCAGTTAGACTGAAGCACTTTCCACATTCAATACATTTAAATGGTTTCTCCCCCGTGTGAGTTAGTTGGTGTCTTCTAAGGTGTCCACTTTCACCGAAGCTCTTTCCACATTCAATACATTTAAATGGTTTCTCCCCAATGTGAGTTCGTTGGTGCATTCTAAGTGTTTCATATCGACTGAAGATCTTTCCACATTCAATACATTTAAATGCTTTCTCCCCTGTGTGAGTTAGTTGGTGTATTCTAAGTGCTCCGTTTTGACTGAAGCACTTTCCACATTCAATACATTCAAATGGTTTCTCCCCCGTGTGAGTTTGTAGGTGTCTTCTAAGTGTTCCACTTTCACCGAAGCTCTTTCCACATTCAATACATTCAAATGGTTTCTCCCCCGTGTGAGTTTTTTGGTGTTTTCTAAGTGTTCCACTTTCACTGAAGTTCTTTCCACATTCAATACATTTAAATGGTTTCTCCCCTGTGTGAGTTCGTTGGTGTATTCTAAGTGCTTCATATCGACTGAAGATCTTTCCACATTCAATACATTGAAATGGTTTCTCCCCCGTGTGAGTTTTTTGGTGTCTTCTAAGTGCTCCACTTTCACTGAAACTCTTTCCACATTCAATACATTTAAATGGTTTATTCCCTGTGTGAGTTCGTTGGTGTATTCTAAGTGCTCCGTTTAGACTGAAGCACTTTCCACATTCAATACATTCAAATGGTTTCTCCCCCGTGTGAGTTTTTTGGTGTTTTCTAAGTGTTCCACTTTCACTGAAGCACTTTCCACATTCAATACATGCAAATGGTTTCTCCCCTGTGTGAGTTCGTTGGTGTATTCTAAGTGCTCCGTTTTGACTGAAGCTCTTTCCACATTCAATACATTGAAATGGTTTCTCCCCTGTGTGAGTTTGTTGGTGTCTTCTAAGTGCTCCACTTTTAATGAAGCTCTTTCCACATTCAATACATTCAAATGGTTTCTCCCCCGTGTGAGTTTTTTGGTGTTTTCTAAGGTTTCCACTTACACTGAAGCTCTTTCCACATTCAATACATTGAAATGGTTTCTCCCCTGTGTGAGTTCGTTGGTGTATTCTAAGTGCTCCGTTTTTACTGAAGCTCTTTCCACATTCAATACATGCAAATGGTTTCTCCCCTGTATGAGTTTGTTGGTGTCTTCTCAGTCTTCCACTGTGACTAAAGCACATCCCACACTCCAGGCATTTAAACTGTTTCTTTGTTCTTCCCAATGATTTCACAGATGACTCCATAGAATTCTGGCCATCATCTTCCTCACCTGTTTGGGAGTGGGGGGGGGGAGAGAATCCTGTTAAGACTTTCAAGAAAGAAAAGAAAGGAACTAAAAAACACGTTAATCCCAATATGCACTGTCTCTTATTTTAACAGTCTCCATTCTCCACTGTCCTCTCTTACGTTCCAAACTTCTAGGAATGTAGATGTGATAATGGCAAGAATGAGACATGATCACTCCATTCACTTAATAAAATGCATTTATGTTATAATTTATGGTGGAACTGGCTTCTTAGACACATCTCTGTACAGTGGTACCTCGGGTTAAGTACTTAATTCGTTCTGGAGGTCCGTACTTAACCTGAAACTGTTCTTATGCTGAAGCAGCATTTTAGCTAATGGGGCCTTCACCGCCGGAGCACGATTTCTGTTCTCATCCTGAAGCAAAGTTCTTAACCTGAAGCACTATTTCTGGGTGAGCAGAGTCTGTAACCTGAAGCATATGTAACCTGAAGCGTATGTAACCCGAGGTACCACAGTATTTCTCTTTTTCCAGGGAGGAAATGATCACAGGCTTGAATAGCAGTCTCTCCTATGACTAAGAAGTAAAACTTTTGTGTTACCTATGCCACATGTAACTGTAAAAATATTGCAATATATTAGAACAGGCATCCCCAAACTTGGCCCTCCAGATGTTTTGGGACTACAATTCCCATCATCCCTGACCACTGATCCTGTTAGCTAGGGACATTGGGAGTTGTAGTCCCAAAACATCTGGAGGGCCAAGTTTGGGGATGCCTGTATTAGAACATAAGAAGAGCCTGTTCGATTGAGCAAAGGCCCCCCAGTCCAGCATCCTGTTCTCACAGTGGTCAACTAAATGCCTGCAGTAAACCAGCAAGCAGGATTTGAGTACAAGAGCCCCCTGCCTTCCTGTGCTTTCAGTCTAATCCTCTTTTTCAAGCTATCCAAGTTGTTGGCCATCACTCCTGTAGGATGGAAGTCCATAGAAATCCATTTAGACTATTGCTCATATCTTGGGCAATAGAATAAAAGGTGTTTTAGCAGAAAAAATTCATCACAAGCAGGCCTGCTTTCTACCAGGACGTCAGATGAAGGAGAATATAAGGAATATAATTGATATTATTGAATATTTGAAAGTAAGAAATGAAAAAAAAGTGGCCTTAATGTTTATAGGTGCTGAAAAGGCCTTTGATAATGTTTCATGGGCTTTTATGAAAAATATAAAAGAAAAAATGAATTATGGGGAAGCAATTTATTTTTACCAACAGTCTATGCTGATTGTTAATAAGGTTATAACAGAAAAGTGTAAAATAATGAAGGGGACAAGACAAGGATACCCTATCACCATTATTATTTATTTTGGTATTAGAGGCCCTGGCGAGAGAGAAAAAGTGGAGAAATTAATTACAGGAATAACAGTAGAAAATAAAGCATATAAATTAAAAGCTTTTACAGTAATTGTAATTATAGTGGATCCCAAAAATACCGTATTTTTCTCTCTATTACACGCAGATTGTTTCTCCTAAAAAGTAAGGGGAAATGTCTGTGCGTGTTATGGAGCGAATGTGGGGGGTCCCTGGAGCCGATTAGGGGAGCGCAGGAACAAAAATCAGCAAAAATCAATCGTGCGTTGTGTCGGAGAGGGAAACCTGAAAAGAGGAAGTGGTTGCTTTCCTGCATTCTGCCTCAGAGTCTTACTGCCCACCCTCCTCTGTTTCGTTGCTGTGTTTGCTCAAACAGAACAAAGAGCAGGGAAAGCCCCTCCCCTCCAGGCAAGCAGAGGGGAAAGCAGAGGTCTTTCCTTCTAATTCCTCTCCGTGCTCCTCGTGCTCCTCGCAGGCAGCCAGAAAACATGCAGGAGGAGAGAGAAAGCTGGCTTCGGTTTGTGGAAACTTTTGCCTTCCTTTCCTTCCTCCCGTAAAATCCCTCTCCTGCTTTCTTAGCCAGCTGATTCTCTGCACACCGCTCTCTTGTCCCTTCTGTGTTTTTCCTTCACTCCCCACTTAAAATGTAGTTACAAAGCATGGATCCACATGGATCCTCAGGATCTTTGCATTGGGCCACCCCAAATTCACCATCAGATCACATAGCAGCCTGCCCCCCTAAAATCACATACCCACTGTTGCCTGGGGCTGCAATGGTGCAAAAACGTGGTTAAAAAGCATGGATCCACATGGATCCTCAGGATCTTTGCATTGGGCCACCCCAAATTCACCATCAGATCACATAGCAGCCTGCCCCCCTAAAATCACATACCCACTGTTGCCTGGGGCTGCAATGGTGCAAAAATGTGGTTAAAAAGCATGGATCCACATGGATCCTCAGGATCTTTGCATTGGGCCACCCCAAATTCACCATCAGATCACATAGCAGCCTGCCCCCCAAAAATCACACACCCACTGTTGCCTGGGGCTGCAATGGTGCAAAAATGTGGTTAAAAAGCATGGATCCACATGGATCCTCAGGATCTTTGCATTGGGCCACCCCAAATTCACCATCAGATCACATAGCAGCCTGCCCCCCTAAAATCACACACCCACTGTTGCCTGGGGCTGCAATGGTGCAAAAATGTGGTTAAAAAGCATGGATCCACATGGATCCTCAGGATCTTTGCATTGGGCCACCCCAAATTCACCATCAGATCACATAGCAGCCTGCCCCCCCAAAATCACACACCCACTGTTGCCTGGGGCTGCAATGGTGCAAAAACGTGGTTAAAAAGCATGGATCCACATGGATCCTCAGGATCTTTGCATTGAGCTACCCCAAATTCACCATCAGATCACATGTCTGTGGCCACAGCATGAAGCACAAAAATGATACATCCACTGTTTCATTCAGAATTTTTTTCCTTGTTTTCCTCCTCTAAAAACGATGTGCGTGTTATGGTCAGGTGCGTGTTATAGAGCGAAAAATACGGTACTCCACCGAAGGTGGTAGAAAAGATACAGGACTTCGGGCAGGCCGGAGGCTTTAAACTAAACAAGAATAAGACTAAGTTTTTGGTAAAAAACACAATGGAGGAAGATCAAAAGGAATTACAACAGAAAACAGAGTTAGTTATACATAACAAAGTCAAATACTGAGGTATTTGTTTGACAGCTAAGAATATTAATATTTTTAAAGACAATTACAAGAATGAGTGGAAAGAAATAAAAAGAGCTTTAGAGATATGGGGAAGAATGAATTTATCATTTTGGGGAAGAATATCAGTAATAAAAATGAATGTATTGCCAAAAATGTTATTTTTATTCCAATCAGTCCTGGCAATAGGCAACGCAGGATCCTTTGAAAAATGGCAAGAAGATATATCTAGGTTTATCTGACAAGGGACGAAATCAAGTATAAAAAATAAATTATTAACAGATGTAAGAGAGAGAGAGAGGAGGTTTCGCCCTGCCGGATTTGAAACTTGTCAGGGAACTGCCATTGGAGCTAGAGGCGGAGGCAAGGCTCCCAAGCGATGCTGGAGAAGGGCCCAGCAGGGAGAGAGGCAGCTCATCGGCTGGGGAAGGAAATCAGCGTAACACCAGGGATAAAGGGGGCAGATGGGGGAATCGGCGAGGGGGCTCCAGGACTCCTCGCCAGAGACCAGCGGGGAGAGAACAGGTCCTCCGCTGCCCACACCCACCCTGCGCAGAAGACTTCCGTGCAGGGAGAGTAGGCGGAGACTTGGCGTCAAAGAACTTCTTTGCTGGAAGAGGTTCAAGAAACGCCCATTGACGGATTCTGCTAGCGACTGAAACAGCCACGAAGTGAAGGGCTGTCCAGACAGAAAAGGTTTAACCAGGCAACCTAGCCAGGAGTGGCGGCAACTTACGCACGAGCAACCCCTATAACCATTACAAAACTTTATTATGAAGCATCCTGTATCTGCTAGAACCGGGAATGGAAAACACAGATACTGTATTTTAGATCTGGACGAACACAAATAATGGATAGCATGCATATTTATGGTAGGAAAAGGCCAAGGTGTTTAGAGCTTTTAAGAATCATATAGTAAGAAAACCAATTTGTAGGGTATGGGAGAAGTATAAAAATTTGCTTGAGTAAAAAACACCCTGGTGGCTTTCCCCCTTGGAAGTAATATCTCGGAAAAAAATTGAATATGAGAAGTTATCAGCCGACTTATAGAGAGCTGTTAACTGAAGTTGAAAACCAACTGAAATTAAAAGATTTTGAAGAGATAAGGGAAGCTTTAACTGACTGGTTACAGTACTATCAACTAAACGATATCTTTAAGATAGACAAAAAGAAAGGTTTTAGTTAAGAGACATCACATTTCAAAAAGAACTCTTAGGAAGTAACATAAAAAGATCTGTCTAAAATGTGTAATTTGCTCCTAGAACGGTATATAAAGGATGAACAGGTCAAATCAGTTATGACGAAATGGGAAAGGGACTTAGGACATAACATACAAATGGCAGATTGGGAGAGGCTTTGGAAAACAGATCTGAAATTCACAGCTTGCTGTACATTGAAAGAAAACTACATGAAAATGATATACGGGTGGTATTTGACTCCTAGTAAGTTATCTAAAATGTATAAAGTTCAAATATCTGAGGGAAGTGTAAAGAGGAAGTGGGTACCGTTTGCTATATGTGGTGGTCATGTAAGATAACAGTATCATTTTGGGAAATGGTATATAATGAAAAAGTAGAGACATCACCTTGCCAACAAAGGTCCATACAGTAAAAGCTATGGTTTTCTCAGTAGTGATGTATGGAAGTGAAAGCTGGACCATAAAGAAAGCTGATCGCCGAAGAATTGATGCCTTTAAATTATGGTGCTGGAGGAGACTCTTGAGAGTCCCATGGACTGAAAGAAGATCAAACCTATCCATTCTTAAGGAAATCAGCCCTGAGTGCTCACTGGAAGGACAGATCCTGAAGCTGAGGCTCCAATACTTTGGCCACCTCATGAGAAGAGAAGACTCCCTGGAAAAGACCCTAATGTTGGGAAAGATGGGGGCCCAAGGAGAAGGGGACGACAGAGGACGAGATGGTTGGATAGTGTTCACGAAACTACCAGCATGGGTTTGACGAAACTGCGGGAAGCAGTGGAAGACAGAAGTGCCTGGCGTGCTCTGGTCCATGGGGTCATGAAAAGTTGGACACGACTAAACGGCTAAACAACAACAACAAATATAATGAATTGGGAAAAAATGTTTAAAATAATGTTTGTTAAGAATGTAGAAGCATATTTATTTGGAATTACAGGTACTGAGATCGCAAAAGACCAGGAAAGACTATGTATGCGACAACAGCTGCACAGATGTTATTATCCCAACGATGGAAAGATGCAATAATCCCAACTAGGGAAGAATGGCAAGCCAAACTGCTGGACTCTGCCGAAATGGCAAAATTAGCCGCGAGACTCGGGAATCAAGAAAACAAGGACTTTAAAAAAGAATGGGGAAATTTTATAATTTACCTATGAGATTACTGCACGCAAATCAAAAATTTAGCTGGACTTTAGGAATCACTTGTAAATAGGTTTATGCACAATTTAGATAAATGAAAACTGTGGAGAATGTATCTATACACTAGTATATTGTGTTACATAACCCTCTGGTATTTTTCCGGGTTTTGTTGCTCGCATGCGTAGAAACACTCTATTGCGCCGTGTGCGTGTACAGAAGCGGTCCTCCGGTTTGCAAAAAATTCGGGCTCTGTCTGGGGCTCCTTAACGGATCCCGTTTGCAAACGGAGGTACCACTGTATGTAGTTTTGAAAAAATTAATATAAGGACCCATGAAAGGGATGGAGCGAAGTCATGTGATTCAGAGAATCTCATGAAATGATTAGAAAAATGTCTTTGATATAAACTTGTATTTGTAAAAAACAATAAAAATATTTCAAAAAAATAGGGAAGTCCATAGATTGACTATGCTTCTGTTGATTCATCATTTGCAAACCCAGAAGTAGGTGCTCCTGTTTTTGAAGTTTGCCTCGGAAACCGAACGTGCTCCTGAGCTTCCATTTGTACTGTTGCGCAGTAACTTTAGGTGCCCCCCATCCTATTTAAGGCTTTTTTTCATTCCGTTTTACCCTTGAGCAGCTAATTTAAGTTGTCTCCATCGTAATCAAGGCCATTTGTTCCCTTGCACAGCTAATTTAAGCTCCTCCGCCCCCATCAATATTCAAGCCATTCCTGGCTGCAGTGTTCTGAGGTGACATTTGCTGCTTTAGTTTTTTCCTATTTTTTGTGTTTTTGTGGCTTTTTCATTTTTGACTGAGGCTTGTTTTTGTTTTATGATTGATTTATAGATTGACTGTGGAAAGGCATAAAAGCCCCCCATTTAATCAATGACTATAATCAGTGCAGGTACAAAAAAAATTAATTTTAATTTTTTTCATCTACAATGCCGTCTTATTTATTTTATGGTACAGAACATTGATTATTGCTTTCTTTTTATGGATCAATGGTCTTTTTAGATAGTAAAATTCATGTTACATTGCTGTTTTAGGGGTTGTTTTTAAAAGTCTGGAATGGATTAATGCATTACTTTCTATGGGAAAACATGCCTTGGTTTAGGAACGCTTTGGTTTTGGAAGACTTCCGGAACAATTAAGTTTGAGTCCCGAGGTACCACTGTAACTCCTAAGATTTAAAATCCTGGAGGAAGAAAGTCTGCCCCCACTACTTTATGAAAGGGATTCAAGAAACAAAGAGCTGCTTTGGAGAAGGCCTCACCCCTTCCTTCTTCCTGTCAGGAACTTCCTTCCATTTGTCTCCTCTCCATCTTTTCCTCTTTCTCCCACCACCTTCCATCTATCCCTCTCCCCATCTCCTCTCTCCCCTGGAACTCACCAGATTTCTCAAAGGGTCCTGGGAGGGAATGCTCAGAGGTTGTGGGGAGGGATGCGGGAGAGGGCCTGACCAGGTCACCCGTCCATCTTCCTCCTTCCATCCTGGCCAGGGTTGCAGGTTCAGTCTCAGCTAGGTTTGCAGGTTCAGCTTCCTGAGGAGCGCAGAAGCCAGAGCAAGTTGCAGCTTCCTGGGAGGGAGGGAAGAAGAAGCCAAGGGAGTCTGAGAGGCCCTGCCGGGATTCTCCTGCCCAAGACATTCTGCTGCCCCTGGAGAAACCCCAACTGGATACCCCCTTCCCAAGATCCTCCACCCATTTTCAAACACCCTTGCAAATTCCTTTCACCTGCCTGTCCCACCTCCCTTCCTAAGGCTGGCATGGTATGCACATTAGTGGCCTGAGAGTAGATCCCTTGGAACTTAAGAGTTCATCTGCAAAGGACTGCTCTGAATACATGGGTGGCCCTTGCATGGAGAAGAAGGAAGCCCCTTGCTTGCATCTGGACCCCCTCGGAGAGGCGGGGGATCCGCCCACTCGTCCCTCTTCCCTCACTGCCTCCTCCTCTGTCCTCCTGCCCTGCAAACACCCTTTGCTCTTGTTGCTCAGGGGAGAGAGGTGGCTTGTGGAAGGAGCCTTCAAACCCATCCGTTTCCTCCTCTGCTCCCCCTCCTGTCCTTTTGGGAAACAGGAGCTTTGGTCAGGAGTAAACAACTTAGACGGCAAGTTCACAAGATAAGCACTTTGGAGCACTGCTCCTTAAAGAGCAGATTCCTTAAAGAGGGCATTTCTTGAAAAATCAAAGGCCAAACTGGAAGACCTCCGATGGCAGCCCTGTACAGTGGTACGTCAGGTTACATACGCTTCAGGTTACCGACTCCGCAAACCCAGAAATAGAGCTTCAGGTTAAGAACTTTACTTCAGGATGAGAACAGAAATCATGCTCCAGCGGCGCGGCAGCAGCAGGAGACCCAGTTAGTTAAAGTGGTGCTTCAGGTTAAGGAGAGTTTCAGGTTAAGTACGGACTAAGTACTTAAGGAATTAAGTACTTAACCTGAGGTACCACTGTACAGGGAAGTTTTTGATGTTTTAATGTTTTTATTTTGTTGGAAGCTGCCCAGAGTGGCTGAGGCAACACAGTCAGATAGACAGGGTGCAAGTAATGAATTAATAATAAAATAATAATAATAATATTCCATCCTAAGCATGTCCTGGTATACATTGCTGGTCAGAGACTCTGTCTCAACCTCTCCCTTGAACACAACAGGGCTTCCTATTTTTACAGCTATTCTTTACATTTCTATACTGCCCTTCCTCCAAAGATCACAGGGCAGCTTACAAGAAAAAAAACCACAGAGATGCATAGCAGAGTAAGAAATAAAAATGACAACCCTCCCGCCGCCCCCCATGCAGTTGTGAAGTCCATAGATTGTTTAATGAGCCAAACGCCTGGGAGAAGAGCAATGCTTTGGCCTGGTGCCTAAAGATAAGGAAGGAAGCCAGGACACTGAGGTCCTCCTACGAGGTTCTTCTGCCAGTTCTCTCACTGCGAGAAGTGAAGTTTCAGGGCAGGCAGAGGGAGTTCTAGTTAATGGCGCCCTCACTTCCAGCGTCAAAGAGATAAAGAACTACAGAACTTTTAGAAGACATATGGAGGCAGCCTTGTATTGGGAAGTTTTTAACATTTGACATTTTATAGATGTTGTTAGCTGCCCAGAGAGGCTGGTGAAACCTAGCCAGATGGTCGGGATATAAATATCAAAATTATTATTGTTATTATTATTATTATTGCAAACCTGGCCAGCAATGCCCACCCCTCTCCCCTCTCCTGCCTCCTTCCCTGCAACTCCCTTTCCACCAGATCCCTGCAGGAGGAAGCTTCTCCCCCCCCCCCTTCCCCTTCAAGGCCCCCTTTAAGGAAACAGCTCCCTTTCCTCCCTTCTCCCCCTCCCCGTTCAGGGGCTTCTCCTCCTGGACCCCCTCGCAAAGCCCCTTCCCTCCTTCCCCGCCATTGGCTTTGCACTCACCCGAAATCCTGGGCAGCGGGGGCGGGAATGGGAGCCCCCGCGGGGGAGGCAGGGAGTGAGGGCGCTTAATTAGGAGGCTTGATTAGGAAGAAGCCCCCTCCTCCGCCTCCGCACGATGCAGCCCCGATTCCCGCCTCCTCCCCTCCCTCCCTCCTTTCCAAGCCCCAATATTATCTCTGCTGGTGAAGCCGGAAGTGGAGGCAACTCTGAGGGGGAAGGAGAAATTCTCCCCACGTTCAGCCTCATGTCTGTTATTTGATAATTGGGGGAAGGAAAACCTTGCAGCACCCAACCAATGGGAAGGCGAGGGAGGGAACGTGTGCATAGGGAATATAAACTCATTCCTTGCCCCAGCTGGACTGTGCCTGCTTTGGACTCCCGCTTTTGCAAGAACCTATTGTCCTCAATGAACTCTTTACTGCTTCACCAATTTTGTTCAGATGGTATTTTAAGGAACGGCACTGTGGAGAGATACTTAGGATGGATTGTGTTTTGGCTTGTGTTAATTTATTTATATTTCTTGTCAAAGCGATAAACAACTACCTGACATTCAGAAGACATCTGAAGGCAGCCCTGTTCAGGGAAGTTTTTAATATGTGACATTTTAGTGTATTTTTTTATCTTTGTTGGAAGCCACCCAGAGTGGCTGGGGGAACCCAGCCAGATGGGCGGGGTACAAATAATAAATTATTATTATTATTATTATTATTATTATTATTATTAATTGAATAAAATTTATTTTTAAAAACCTGCAGAGGGGTTTCCCCAAGCAAACAAAAAGAACACCACAGCAGTAAAATCAAGAAAAATTTACAACCCTACTTTAAAACATACAAAAGCTAAAATATTAAAATTACTTCCACTTCCTAAGTATCTGGGTAAGGTAAAGGTAAAGGTAAAGGGACCCCTGACCGTTGTGGGCGACTCTGGGGTTGCTGTGCTCATCTCGCTTTATTGGCTGAGAGAGCCGGCGTACAGCTTCCGGGTCATGTGGCCAGCATGACTAAGCCGCTTCTGGCAAACCAGAGCAGCGCACGGAAACGCCATTTACCTTTCCGCCGGAGCGGTACCTATTTATCTACTTGCACTTTGACCTGCTTTTGAACTGCTAGGTTGGACCTCCGGAACGAATTAAGTACTTAACCCGAGGTACCACTGTATCCCCTCTGGGATGGTGGCGCTAGGGCTCTGGGACCACCCTCCCCAAAATATTTACTTGCCTTCAATGTATTGTTACCACTGTTATTTTATAGTACAGATCATTTTTAAATTAAGCACTTTCTCTAAAATTAAAACGGCAGAAGTAATCAGTAGCATGGATATCAAAGGAAAGGCAAGAGAATGGTCCCTAATAGATACAAGGGAGACACAGGTACACAAGCACACAGAAGTAAATAACCCAAGAGTGGCTTCATTGAGTTGTTAAGTGTTATGTTGTTAAGTGAAGCTAAATCCCCACTGCAGCCTTGACAGAGTAAATGAGGCACATTCATTTTATGTTACACGGATGAGATCATTTTAATGTGGTAATCCCATCCTGAGAATTTCTGCGAAGGTTGGTGAAAAATTTCATTCCCAAAATTACTGCAACATTTTCTTCAGAAGACATTTCCCCTGTATCACTGAAAGTGCACGCAAGCGCATGCGCGCGCACACACACACACACACACACACACATATATATATATATATATACATACACATCCCCACTTTTTTTGCACAATTTGAATTACTTGAAAGCCATTCTGAGAATCTGTATAAATACTTGGTCATTAGAAATAACATAAAACAAATGCCAACACACCATGAAAACTGTGCACAAAAGCATGGTTTTATAAACTTTGTCACCAGCCTTGGGGAGAGGGGTGGGAATGTAGTTTGCTGTGCTTAGCCTTGTAATGGGAGACTGAAAGGGCTTTAATATTTTTTTTTAAGTCTTATGTCTAGGAATATTTTTTTGCAAAAGCAACAGACTGGTTGTCAAAAGTGTGAACTTCGTTAATTGACCCTATTTAAAGGAATTGGTCAGTTAGCCACAGAATTGCTTTTCTTTTCTTCTTCTTTTAATTACACAACTGCTTTGGGGGGTGGAAGTGTGGTCAAGCACACAGCATCCTGGAACTATGAACCAGCCATCACCAGGATCCTTTGAGTGTCTGTCAGCAAAAGCAATAAATGCAATAATATTAGCAAAGCTTTAAAACCCTGTAGGTGAAAAGCAGGTCCGAGAAAATCACAGAGGGTCACTTGTGTAGATCGGCATGAAGCAAGCCATGTGAGCTAAATATTAACTGTGCATATTGCATTGATCAGATGCATCAATCAAAATAACCTCCCGCCCCCTCCTCCCCGCGCCCTTGCAGGAATCAAGATAATTCAAGGTTACGGCTTCTGTTTTTCCCTGGTTCTGCTCTGCTTCGCAGCAATCATGCATATTCAATATTGAGAAGCTTATGGCGCCCCCCGCCACTCCCAAGCGTACCCCGAGCCTCGGGGGAAGGGGGGAGAGCTGCGCTCGTCCTCTCCCCTGCCTGCCTCCTCCAGCTCAGTGCGGGCGGCGCAGCAAATGTCACCCCCGTCAGGATGACACCCGGGGCAGGCCGAACCCACCACACTCACCTTGGTATGTCTCTGACCCCTGGATGTGCACTCCATTGTCTCTTGAGACATGTGGATATCAAACAAGGGTAGTTTGTATACACGCTCACACACCCCTCTGTATCCAGGCAAGAAAGAGGCCATATCGGAGTTCAAGGCCAAATCCCAGCCAGGCAAGAGCACTCAAGGAGAGCACAAAGCGTGGCCTGAGGAGAGTTCAGGGGGCCAGACGGAGAGACCTGGAGGGCCATATATGTTTCCCTATCCCTGCTCTACATCACCCAGTGTTATGTACCACTATGAGCTGAATAAAGAGCATGAAATCACTTTGCGACTCTGAGTATATTTCACCCAGGATGAATAGCGCCTTTGGGGAGAAGTCCATTTGGCTCCATCTCTCCCAAATCCCTTTTTGTGACTTTGGGCAAGTTGTGTGGCTTGGCCGGGTTACAAAGCCTAACAGTGTAGCAAGATTTCAATATATCCTAGTAGGTGCCCATTCTCTCCTCTCTCTCTCCCCATCCTCCTTTGCCTTCCCATGCCTTTTTTAAAAAATGTGGTATTTGGTACAACTCTGCTTTTCTTTGAAAGCAAACGGGGGGGGGGGGGCATGCCATTTTCCTGGAAATGGTGCGAGACAGGGAGCTGAAAATCAGATGAATTGTACCTCTCAGGTGTAAATATTTATCAATCAATAAATGAGAATAAAACATATTGGGAACACGGAACTTGCCCGGATTACGAAATTCTGGACAGTATGGTGGTGGAGTTGACCCTTTCAAGCAAGTCTAGATAGATGGGAATAAAACCCCAGAGATCTGACCTCAGCCTTGGCAATTGTTGAAATATCTGCCCATCACCGTTACCAGCTACTGGGGAGCTCGTGGTGGTGTAGTGGTTAGAGTGGTGTCTCTCAAACTTGGGTCTCTGGCTGTTAAAAGGTAAAGGGACCCCTGACTATTAGGTCCAGTCGTGACCGACTCTGGGGTTGTGGCGCTCATCTCGCTTTATTGGCCGAGGGAGCCGGCGAACAGCTTCCGGGTCATGTGGCCAGCATGACTAAGCCGCTTCTGGCGAACCAGAGCAGCGCACGGAAACGCTGTTTACCTTCCTGCCAGAGCGGTACCTATTTATCTACTTGCACTTTGACAAACCTAGACAGCATCTTAAAAAGTAGAGACGTCACCTTGCCAACAAAGGTCCGCATAGTAAAAGCTAAGGTTTTCCCAGTAGTGATGTATGGAAGTGAAAGCTGGACCATAAAGAAGGCTGATCGCCGAAGAATGGATGCTTTTGAATTATGGTGCTGGAGGAGACTCTTGAGAGTCCCATGGATTGCAAGAAGATCAAACCTCTCCATTCTGAAGGAAATCAGCCCTGAGTGCGCACTGGAAGGACAGATTGTGAAGCTGAGGCTCCAATACTTTGGCCACCTCATGAGCAGAGAAGACTCCCTGGAAAAGACCCTGATGTTGGGAAAGATGGAGGGCACAAGGAGAAGGGGGCGACAGAGGATGAGATGGTTGGACAGTGTTCTCGAAGCTACCAGCATGAGTTTGACCAAACTGCAGGAGGCAGTGGAAGATAGGAGTGCCTGGCGTGCTCTGGTCCATGGGGTAACGAAGAGTTGGACACGACTAAACGACTAAACAACAACAAAGAATTCTGACTTTTCTCATAATGAATTGCTTTCTCAGTGGAAACACTTCTTGCCAGTTATTATGATGGACCACTTTAGTTGCATCTTTCCCCCTCCTTTTGCCACCTCTCAGCTTTGGAGAAGTGAAATGTTATCATTTGTCCACATGGTGGTGCTGTTGACTTTATCGGTCAACACAGAGGCTTTGTAAAGAATTATAGCCTGTCCTTGAAAAGCCTCATGATAAAATAAAATAGAAATGTCTTATGATCTTTGGTTGGTTGCTGATGGTTTGAACTTTGGCCTGAATCTTTCTCTCGTCCTCTCATCCTCTTTTGCTTCTGCGGCTGTGAATATTTCTAGAAAGTTTCACGTATTCCCAACTGTCCCTTTCTTCTCATCTTATTTCAAATGGAATGAATCTGATTTTTTTCAATTTCTGCCTTCTTTGCAGGATCTGTTGGGAAGAGCAGTGTCGTCTGCTCCACAGAATGTCTTTGTAATTGGTATGTTAAAAAGCAGATCATTTAATCATTTTTTTAAAAAGACAACTTTTTTTAAAAGAAAAATGTTGCTCATTTAACCAATGAGTGTGAGAAAGACTCTCAAGAACCCTGTGAGGTAGGCTGATAGGCGGTGAGTTGGCCAACATCAAACCACATAGCTGAGTGAGGATTCGGCCTAATTTCACCACCATCCTCTCCATGATTCCAGTTCTCCTTTTCCCACAAGTTTCCTTTTCCTTTGCTGCTCTGATAAGTGTGTTGTGGGTGTCCATGTAACTGTTCCACTTTCCTCTGTCAGGAAAATCCTGTCAGAAACCTGCAGAGCAAATACACACAGGTCCTTTTCCAAATCAAACAGTGAATGCCAGGGCAGCAGAGCTGTGGTGGAGAGACGAGGAATAAGTGAACCTCTTTTTCTTTTTAAACAATGCAAGATGTTTTCTGACAAAGTTTTAATAAAGCAGGTTTGAACATTTGTACACCTTTTCTGTCCTTCCTGGGTGTGTGTGTGGGGGGGGGTGAGGAGGGTGTAAGAACAGGAGGAGAGCCTTACTGGACCAGCCAAAGTCTGGGGAACCTGAGGGCCACATTGCCTTATAAGCAAACTTTCAAGGGCCATATGCCAACAGAGGCAAAAGTGGGAGGAGCAACAAATGCTTACCTTTGGACAGTAGACAAGTTTCTGAACACACACCTTTCTGACGTCCATCCAAGGGCATTGCCAGAGTTCAAAGTTATAGTCCAGTTGCAACCATTCCTAACAACGTGTGACGATCGTCTGGGGCAACCCAGTCAGGTAGGTGTCATATAAATAATAACATTATTATTAATAATAATATGTACACAGTAGGAGTTTTTGCCTGCCACTTTTCCACTTGTTGAAATTCTCTGATATCCCTGGCTCTGCTCAGAGTAGACCTGCTGCAATTAACATGCACAGCCAACAGGCTCATTCATTTCAATGTTTATACTCTGTGAAGAGGTAGCATTGAATAACACATTTTTATTATCTTCCTTCATGGATCACTGCCTTGCTGTGGCGAAGGGGCTTGGATAATTCAGAGAAGCTATGAACTATGCCAAGCAGGGCACCCAAGATGGACAGGTCATAGTGGAGAGCTTTGACCAAACGTGATCCACCTGGAGCAGGAACCGGCAAGCCACTCCAGTATCCCTGCCAAGAAAACTCCATGGACAAAGACAACAGGCATATAAAAGTTATGACACTGGAAGATGAACCCCTCAAGTCGGAAGGCGTCCAACATGCTACTGAGGAAGAGCGGAGGACAAGTACAAGTAGATCCAGAGCTGATGAAGCGGCTGGGCCAAAGCCGAAAGGACGCTCAGTTGCGGATATGCCTGGAAGCGAAAGGAAAGTCCAATGCTGTAAAGAAAAATATTGCATAGGAACCTGGAATGTAAGAACCATGAACCTGGGTAAGTTGGATGTGGTCAAAAATGAGATGGCAATCATAAATATTGAGATCCTGGGCATCAGTGAACTAAAATCGATGGAAATGGGTGAATTCAGTTCAGATGACCATCATATCTACTACTGCGGACAAGAATCCTGGCATAGAAGAAATGGAGTGGCCCTCAAAGTCAACAAAAGAGTGGTGAAAGCTGTACTGGGATGCAATCTCAAAAATGATAGAATGATCTCGATACGAATCCAAGGCAGACCTTTTAACATCACAGGAATCCAGGTTTATGCACCAACTATCGGTGCTGAAGAAACTGAAACTGACCAATCTGACCAACTGTCAAAACTGTCATCTTGAAAGGGTGGTGGCTTTAGGCTTTCTCTGAATGACAGAGAATGTGACAACAAAAGGATGTGATAATGGCTCTTCAAGAGTTGCATAGCCTAAGGCCAATGGAGGCTGAAATAAAGGCTGTCCGGGGGGGGGGGGCAGTTTGAACTTTTAGACTTATCTTTTATTTCTAAGATGCTGAGCCTGCACTGGACAGCACCAGATATTGTATGGATACATTTTTGGATGTATCATTTGATGTTTCTGTTTTGTTTTGAAGAGTTCTGCAAGTAAAAGTTTGAAGAAAAAAGAAAAAAGAAATTGACCAATTCTATGAAGACTTACAACACCTTCTAGAAATGACACCAAAGAAGGGTATTCTTCTCATTATATTGGGCTGGAATGCTAAACTAGGGAGTCAAGAGATAAAAGGAACAACTGGCAAGTTTGGCCTTGGAGTTCAGAATGAAGCAGGGCAAAGGCTAATAGAGTTCTGCCAAGAGAACAAGCTGGTCATCACAAACACTCTTTTCCATCAACACAAGTGACGACTCTACACATGGACATCACCAGATGGGCAGCATCGAAATCAGATTGATTATATTCTCTGCAGCCAAAGATGGAGAAGCTCTATACAGTCAGCAAAAACAAGACCTGGAGCTGACTGTGGCTCAGATCATCAGCTTCTTATAGCAAAATTCAAGCTTAAATTGAAGAAAGTAGGAAAAACCACTGGGCCAGTAAGATACAATCTAAATCAAATCCCTTATGAATACACAGTGGAAGTGAGGAACAGGTTTAAGGATTTAGATTTGGTGGACAGAGTGCCTGAAGAACTATGGATGGAGGCTCGTAACATTATACAGGAGGCAGCAATGAAAACCATCCCAATGAAAAGGAAATACAAGAAAGCAAAGTGGCTGTCCAACGAAGCCTTACAAATAGTGGGGGAGAGAAGGCAAGCAAAATGCAAGGGAGTTAGTGAAAGATACAGGAAACTGAATACAGATTTCCAAAGAATAGCAAGGAGAGAAGAGAACCTTCTTAAACGAGCAATGCAAAGAAATAGAGGAAAACAATAGAATGGGGAAAACTAGAGCGCTGTTCAAGAAAATTGGAGATATGAAAAGAACATTTCGTACAAAGATTACCATAATAAAGGACAAAAGTGGTAAGGACCTAACAGAAGCAGAAGACATCAAGAAGAGGTGGCAAGAATACACAGAGGAATTATACCAGAAAGATATGGATGTCTCGTACACCCCAGGTAGTGTGGTTGCTGACCTTGAGCCAGACATCCTGGAGAGTGAAGTCAAATGGGCCTTAGAAAGCACTGCTAATAACAAAGCCAGTGGAAGTGATGATATTCCAGCTGAATTATATAAAATTTTAAAAGATGATGCTGTTAAGGTGCTACACTCAATATGCCAGCAAGTTTGGAAAACTCAGCAGCGGCCAGAGGATTGGAGAAGATCATTCTACATCCCAATCTCAAAGAAGGGCAATACCAATTCATCTCGAGAGAGAACGGAGTGTACCTCCAGGGGTGAAGTCAAACCACTGTGTTATCAGCACCAAAGTGACCTCCCTGGGGCTCAAGCCTGGGCAGCAGGCATGGAGGTCATGGGCTGCCCAGTTGACAAGACCCATCAGCTGCCCTCACCTGGTTAAGCTGGCCAATCGAAGCCATTTCCCGGAGTGTGGCCACTGTTGCATGCTAACAGCTTCTAGGAGCCACAGGTGAGAGAGCTGAGTGCAGGGTGGGGGTCAAAGGTGGGCAAACTACCCCAGAATGATGTGTCTCCCTTAACACCCCATATGCCCCACAAGTATTTTAACAGATAACAGACGTTTTGAGGTCAGTGTGCCGTCCCCAACTCCCACATTAAACCAAGCGTCAGGGTGTGAAAAAGCCACACTCCTGCCTGGCATTTTCTATACTTAGAGCCATGAACCAGAGCGATAAGTGGTGTTTCTGAAGAGATAACCCTCTGTTCCCCTGGCCAAGGGCGATGGCTGGGGGCCCTTGCGAAACTGCCAGGTGCCCAAAATGCCAGAAAGTGTTTGTTTTCTTTGACGAATGGCTGTCTGTGCTGAAGATAACGAATCGCTTCATCGTTTTTATCTGCTTTTTTGTTTGTTTGTTCTGAAAGAGAAATTGTATCATTCATCTGGTCACGATAACTCGAGAACAAATTGGTCAATCTGTACAGTACAAGTTTGGGACCGTACAGCACCGAGGAAGAGCTGATTAGATTGAGTTGATATGGCAGGAAAGATAAGAAGGGAAGTCCAGGAGAGTGTGGGTAGCGGGCAGATCAGCTGGTAAAGCCCGAGACTCTCAATCTCAGGGTTGTCGGTTTGAGCCCCATGTTGGGCAAAGGATTCTTGCATTGCAGGGGGTTGGACTAGATGGTCCTTGTTATGTACTGAAGTTCTCACCCTGGGCCAGCAGGGGGATACTGTAGATAGTTATGCAAATGAAGGATCGAAGGTGACGTTCAGTGATTGGATAGTTTGTATGCAAATGAAGGATCGAAAGTGACGTTCAGTGATTGGATAGTTTTAGAAAGTTGTTACAGTAACAAGGTACTGGAGCTCTATATAAGCAGGCTGACTGAGGCCTTCAGTTCAGTTCTGTTCCAGCTTACAAATAAAGAGCTGCTTTGGAGAAATCGCTGTGTCGTCTGCTATGTCAACCCACAACTTAACAGTCTTCGTGGTCCCTTCTACAATTCTGTGATGGTGCACAATCTGGAGTGGCACTTGTTAGGAGCAAGCATAGGAAGCAGCCTTATATGGAGTCGGACCCTGGGCCCACCTAGTTCACTGACTGGCATCAGATCTCCAGGATTTCAGACGGGGAGTCCAACCCTGCCTGGAGATGCTGATGGTTGAAAATGAGACCTTCTGCCTGCAAAGCAGCTGCTCTGCTGCTGAGCGATGTCCTTTCTCCAGGATTTACAACCCCGGTGCAAAGCTTTGAGGTCATTCTCCACCTCCAGTTGTTGTTGTTGCTGCTGTTTTATTTTATTTTGAATTTCAATACCAGGTCTCAGGGCAGTTCACAGAATAAAATCAAGATATAAAACCACAAAATACATAATCAAAATAAATACAGCAACCCAATGTTGTTGTTGTTTAGTTGTTTAGTCGTGTCCGACTCTTCCTGACCCCATGGACCAGAGCACGCCAGGCACTCCTGTCTTCCACTGCCTCCCACAGTTTGGTCAAACTCATGCTGGTAGGATGCAGGAGAGCAAGATTAGAAATGTAATAAGTAAATTTTGTTGTTTAGTCGTGTCCGACTCTTTGTGACCACATGGACCAGAGCACGCCAGGGACTCCTGTCTTCCACTGCCTCCCGCAGTTTGGTCAAACTCAAACTCAAGCTTCAAGAACACTGTCCAACCATCTCGTCCTCCGTCGTCCCCTTCTCCTTGTGCCCTCCATCTTTTCCAACATCAGGGTCTTTTCCAGGGAGTCTTCTCTTCTCATGAGGTGGCCAATACCCCAGCAACCCAATACCCCCCCCCCCCACAAAAAACACACAACACATTTTAAAAGGGCATAGGATAGAAATCGGATCAACCAAAGGCCTGGTTAAAAAGGAATGTTTTTGCCTGGCACCTAAAGGTGTATAATGAAGGCGCCAGGTGAACTTCCCTGGGGAGAGCATTCCACAGATGGGGAGCCACTGCAGAGAAGGCCCTGTTCGCGTGCTGCCACCCTCCGGACCTCTGAAGGAGGAGGCACATGAAGGAGGGCCTCAGAAGATGATCTCAGGGTCTGGTAGGTTCATATGGAGAGAGGTGGTCCTTGAGGTACGGCGGTCCTGAGCCGTTTAAGGCTTTATAGGTCAAAACCAGCACTTTGAATTCGGTTTTATTTTGTCAAGCTACGAAATGCTTTTAAACAACCCACAACCAAAAAAACAACCCCACCCCCATTTCTCTTTTAGAAAGCCACAAAAAATATTCCTGCAGGGAAAACACAGTTACGATTCCCTGCGCACAGGACCAAAATTATGTACGTCACAACTCCCACTAAGTTACACAACCGCTCTCCTTGACTGCGTTTTCTCCTTGGCTGAAAACTGTGCCACCCATGGACAGCAGAAGTTTCTCCTTGGTGGGTTTGAAGCCTGGGGGTGGAGAGTGTTGTTCTGGGAGGTGCTTGGCTTTGGTCTCCCCGCCTGCCCCACCTCCAACCATGAATGTTCCTGGCTATATATGCACCAGGATGGGGGCCCCTGCACCCATTTAAAAATGCTAACTGCTGCGCTCCTTGTTCTCCTCCTGCTGGTTCTAGCCTTGTTGACAAAGCGGCATGGGGGGTTCAGCTTTCCGAAGAACTTGGGGAGGCTGCCCGGGCCTCGGGCCTTGCCCTTCGTTGGCAATCTCCTCCACCTGTTCCATCCTGACCTTCCCATCCACTTCCATGACTTGGCTCGGCAATATGGCTCCATCTTCCGCCTTCGCCTTGGCAGCAAAGGTAAACCAGAGCAAAAACTTCATCACTAAGGCATTGGATAGCTTAGTCACAATTTTACATTGTTTTGCCATTTTATTGTCTTAGGACTCAGCCACGTTTGTTTGTCCCCTGAGTCTGAGAGGTTTTTCTTTCGTCCCAGGGGAAAAACACCCACCCACCCCGCTGTTTACTGCTGAATCAGAAGAAACTTCGGTTGGGTTTTCTGCAAATTGGCTTTTGTTCCGATTCAGCGGTAAACAGTGGGTTTTCTCAGGGAAAGTGGTGAGACAACTGACAAATCTCTCAGACCTCTGCCTATCAATCACAGGACAAACGGAAGTGTGAATGGTTCTTACTGTAGTTTGGGGTGGGTTTTTTTGGTGTGTGGGGGGTATTCTTGTGTGCATTTTCATTTTTAGAAGAGGACTCCCCTCCCTGCTTCAATGGTTGCTAGTTCTCTCTTTATAAAATTTACCAGCTAAAATGTTTATTTGTACACGCAAATGAAGATTTTGCGCATAAAAGGACATTACGATTGCCTAAAATAGCAGTTTTAAAAATATATGTGTGTATAATCGTTTGTCTGTTAGTATTTCAGTTATTGCCTTGCTTCTGCGTTTTAACTTTTTAGAATATCACATTTGTTTGCCCACTTTTATGGTTGTCAATTCTCTCTTTATAAAATTTACTAGGAAAAGTGTATATTTATATGCACAAATGAAGATCTTGTGCACAAAAGGATATTGCAATGATTCAAAATAGTAATTCTTTTTTTAAAAAAAAATGCAATAATTTTTTTGTTAGTATTTGGTTATTTTCTTGCATCTGCATTTTAACTTTTTAGAAGATCATGTTTCTTTTTCTACTCGCCACTGTTGCCTTTGATATTTTTTTTAATAGCCAATACATTTATACATGGTCATAAATGACAAAATTACACACAAAGGTTATTACGATAATGCAAAAGTGTTAATTTTTAAAAAAGAAAAAGTAATAGTAATTAGAACATACATCAAAACTTGATTGGCGTTTGTTAAAATTCAGCAGTGAACAGTGGGTTTTCCCGGGAAAAGTGGCAGGACAAAAGGGGGAGGGGGAGACACCTCTTAGATGTCTGGAAATCACAGAACGAATGGAAGAACCTTAAGTGTCCTTTAGTGTATCAGGGTCTTTTGAAGTGCATTTATTTTTATTTTTTAAAAAACATTATTAAAGTCTTGGCTTTTTCATTCTTATTTTGCATGTCACCTTTTGAATAATACAGAGAAGTGGCATTTCAACTATTAAATTCTACAAAAATGAGGAACTATCCAATGTTAGACTTTATTAATTTCCAAAGCTCTGCTTGAAGTGTGACCGATGTTGCATACCACCCATAAATGTTTGCATTAGGGTCCTTTTTCTGAACAGAAAAAGCTAATTATTCCTCCCTCATTTCCCTGATATATAGAGACACAGCAAGCCCCCATAAACCAAGTCATACTATTGGTCTCTCTTCCTCAGTATTGTGTCATCATAATAATAATAATAATAATAATAATAATAAAGTGATAAAATATCAAACATTTCAAACTTCCCTTTAGTTGTTGGCAGTGCCTGTCCTGGGTTTCTGGATAAGGAATCTTCTCAGCTCTGTCTAAAAATGGCAGAGCTTGAACCTGGAATCTTCTGCACACAAAAGAGATACTCTAGATCCCTCCTCTGGTTCACAGCTTCCTAATTACCCTGAACAGTAATTAAATAAATGAAGCTGCTTAGCCTAGAATTGGCTATATACATATATACAGTAATTATTTAAAATTCAGTGTCACGTAAAAAAGTCAAAAAATACATCCTTTTTAAAAAAAAATGTAAAGAAAACTGAACCATCTAAGGGTGTATAATCAATACCCATGTCTGAGATTCCTAGTTCTCCTTTAAGTCACCAGACCACAAAATAACAAAGAGCCTTGTGGCACCATAAAGGACTGATTTATTATAGCATAAACTTTCATGGGTGACTGTCTGCTTCGGCTGGTGAATCTGATGACAGACAGCTGCATCTTACGAAGTGGGTCTGAGTTAACAAAAGGTTATGGTGTCATGGATATGTAAAGTCCTTTAATGTGTCACAAAACCCTCTTCCTTGTTTGTTTTTTTAACCACATGCCCTTCAGAATCCAGCTGCCTCTCTGCAGTTATTTAAGGTGCCTGGGTACGCTTCTCCATTCCATAGCACGGCTGTTGATTTCAGTGATCCCAAATTGCTCCAATAATTCCCTATTTAGATCTCAGCCTTCCCATGTGCTGGCAAATAAAATCACGGCCACTGTTTAAGCAGGTATAATTCCTGCGCTTGCATGTTTGTTTGCAAATGGGTGCTGTTTTTTTAAAACTAAAATAAAAAATTAGCCTCATTAGCATAGCGTGAGAGATGCGTCTTCTGACTGGCTAAATGATCTTGATGGCAAATTAAGTAATAATTCCTTGTTTTGTTTCGCTTTGAACTTTGGTGGATCTGTCCATTCTGCCTTAACAGTGGCTTCCCGTGGTTTCAGGCGAGGTGGGATCCTTTTATCAGAAGAGAAGGCAGGGATTTGATTTTTTGATCTACCACTTGCCTAGCCTAGTTTTTCAGTGGCTCTGCCGGTTGGGAATGCGGATCAGGCGCTAGATCCGGGACGGGAAAACTGCGGCTCTCCCAACGTTACAGGACTCCCACTCCCATCACCCCCTGTCCATTGGCTGTTCAGGTGGGGACTGATGGGAAATGGAGTCCAACAAGAACCTGTCTGCGCTAGAGAAAGCGGGAGGGGTCTCCCCGGAGTTAAATCTGATGACGCAATAAAAACATAAGGGCATCCTATGCCCTAAACTGGCCAATGCACCAACATTCATTGGATTCTAGTCGCGGTTAAGTTTTGATCATCATCAGCCCAGTGGAACAGGGAGTCAAGTTTACACACGAGGCGGAAAAACCAAAAGCAGACTTCTGATAGTTACTGAAACGAATCGCTTGGTTTCTTCATATGTAAAGTTTAAAAGTATTACTAAATGATCTGAAATGGAATTAGGAATGATCTAAAATGTCTGGGGTCCCTTTAAAATGTATATAAAAAATGGAAATCTCTGATAGAGACTGTATATTGATGTATATTCATGGGCAAGTGGGGTCTTGAACCCTGGTCTCCCGGGTCCTTGTCTGCAACTGCCACACCAAGACCAAAGCAGAAACCTTCCCCACACTCCCCTTTCCCCTTCTATAAAGAAACCCTTTCTGGGACCCCACATTTAAATTCTTCCCTGGTCTCCTTGCTGGCCCTAGTAGGACCAACTTGGCCAGTTAGCCCTGGTGATCATTTGATGTCTGCTAGCTGGGTCCCCCCAAAAAATGACCCCTGAATTTTTGAATTTTATTGATACTGATGCTGCATTTTATGTTGTATTTTATGCTGTTTTATTCTGTTTTTAAGTCACATTTTAATCAATGTTTTATATTGCTGTTAGCCGCCCTGAGCCCGGTTTTTAAACCGGGAAGGGCGGGGTATAAATAAAAATTTATTATTATTCTTATTATTATATAAGCAACTTTTGAATTTATTTTTCTTCTTCTTAGACATGGTGGTTCTGAACAGCACGGATCTGATTCGGGAGGCGCTGCTGCGGAAATGGTCTGATTTTGCAGGACGGCCTCATGGATTTGTTGGTAATTGTAACCTGGTTGAATGGGAAGATATACACATAACCCTGGTTGAAACGTAACAACCAGCCATGACTGCTTAAGCAAACACGGATCAATCCTTGGTTCATTAGCCTAGTTTGCTCACTAATCACAGTCAGAAAAGAACTTAGTCTCCTCAGTTGGAGATAATGAGAAACTACAGTTTATTCAAAATTGCAAACTTTCAATTCCCTTTTCTTGTAGGGATAAGGGCAGAGGGAGAGATTTGGCTCATGCTTGCAACGGCAAGCCATGGTTTATTGTTACATCTGAACCTGACCATAGAGTCAAGGAAGGCCTGGACTAGAGCAACACAAAGCCCTCACTTCCTGTTCCCATGTGAAAGCAGAATCGTGACAAACATTGACAAGGAAATCCCTCTACCGTACCCCCTCATGCACCTTCCTGGAGCCAGTTTTAGGTGCCTAGTAGTGGTGGCAAATCAAAATGGCTGCCTTCACTTGGAAACAGGAAGTGCCAATCAAACTGTGTTTTGACTGGGAAGCTTTGTGTAAACTGTGAGCTTCACGTTGACCCTAATGGCCTTGTTCTACATAGAGGTTACATTATATTGATTCTCCCACAATCAAACACTTTTCATAGCAAATACCACTGAGGTAATTTTCTTTCATGCCTACCATGGCAGTGACTCCATTTCTGAATATGTGTTCTTCCTTTTCCCTGAATTGTTTTTTCCCAACAGGCAGAGCAATTCCTCCCCTTTCTCTGGCACTATTTTGCCACCCTCCTTGCGTATTTTTGCCTGGGTGAATGAAAACATTTTAATATTACAGGTAGTTGTAAAATAGGGAGCTGGGAGAGAGGAGCAGCAGCAGGAGAAGCAGCTCAGGGCCCGATTCCAAATAGGGGTGAAAACAGGATCCATATTCCATTCTGTCTTGTTCTTTGCTGCATGTAGACCTGTTTCCCTTCTGCTGCAGCTTGTCTTCTGTCAAAACCAAAATATGTCATGTGTGTTAGTTTCTGTTTCTCACTGAGCAGCTGCTTGGAGTCACAGGACTCTGTTTACATTCCAGAGACCTTCCAGTCTCATGGGAAGGGAGACGGGGTGTGACGTTAGTGGTTTCCTGTTTCCTTTGTTCCTTTGTTCAGTTGCTCTCTGCTTTCGTAGACAGAGGATGCATATTTCTTTGCTGTCTGCGTAGTAAGAAATAAAGCATAGCATGTAGCCCACACCTCTCGTCTCTTCCCTGTGCTGGGAACTCTGCTGAATAGAATATGCCTTGGAGCCTCATCAAAGGCTTGAGGTCGTTATACGTCGGGAGGCAATTCGACGGCTTGGACAAAGGAAGATGAGACTTTATCAGCTTGGCCGAGCGGAGATTCCAACAATGTATACAGTTCATCGTTGACATTACATTGTTCCACCCCAATCATTTCAGTGCACAGGCAATGGAAATCGGGAGGGGAAACAAATAAATTCTGTATCATTTGCAGACTGTAAGCAACAACAGCAAATCCTGGCTTAATTGATTTCCCTTCTGGCAATGGGGCCAATGAACGAACTCCGGTTTCTGTTCCGGTTTCCATCGCAATTTTCTGGTGTGTGATTGCATTCCGCCCCACCCCCCGGGAAAGAGCAGCAGTCTGGAAGCATTCCTTCTCTCCCTCCTACTTCTCGCCCTGCAGCAGACCTTGTTTCGTTGGGAGGCAAGGACCTCTCCTTGGGCAACTATACGCCGACCTGGCGTCTGCAGAGAAAAATGGCCCACGTAGCTTTCCAGCGCTGCCTGCGAGGAAACATGGAGCAGATTGTCCAGAGCCAGGCTCGTCAGCTCTGCAAGGTGAGATGCTGCAAATGCCACCGACTGATCAGGATGGGCGGCTTGTGCATCTTGTGAAGCCGTCTCTCCGGGGCCAGGACTTCCGCTTGTGCAACAGAACTTTCCCTCCCCTTTTAAAAAAACAAAAAAATGTGGAACCTCTAGCTTGGGCAATGAAACCCAGAACCATGTCGTTTTACTTTATGTCAGGGGCATAGCTGTCAACCATCCCTTATTCGGCGGGAAACTCCCTTATCCCAGTGCCATTTCCCACTGCTGTCCCTTATTGATGATGTCCCTTAAATTTCCCGGGTTTCATTTTTTTTTTATAAGTATTTTATTAAATTTTGACAATGAACAAACTTACATAGACAAAGAAAATACAAAATCACAAAAGACAATACAATACAAAAATACAAAACATTGAGCACATCAAAGAAAAAAGAGAAAAAGAAAAAAAAAGATAAAAACACATATAATAACAAAAAACAAAAATTCCCTCTTTCTTAATTTCTCATTTTCAATTAGCTTATTTTCCCGACTTCCTCACATCTCCCGTTCTTGTATCCCTTTTTAAAAGTTAATTCAGCAAATTCATATCCTATTTATTTTATCTATTGTTAGTCCAATCTTACATTTTACTTTGTTGCTAAAGCCCCTAAGATTCATTTCAATGTCCTTAACTTTCATAACTTTTACAGTATTTCTGCAAATAAATTTTAAATTTCTTCCAATCTTCCTCCACCGTCTCCTCTCCCTGGTCTCGGATTCTGCCAGTCATTTCCGCCATCTCCATATAGTCCATTAGTTGAATCTGCCAATCTTCCAAGGTGGGTAGATCTTGTGTCTTCCAATGCTTTGCGATGAGAGTTCTTGCTGCTGCTGTAGCATACATAAAAAAAGTTCTATCCTTCTTTGACACCGATTGGTCCACTATGCCCAGGAGGAAGGCCTCTGGTTTCTTCGGGAAAGTATATCTAAATACCTTTTTCAGTTCATTATATATCATTTCCCAGAAGGCCTTGATCCTTGGGCACGTCCACCAAAGGTGAAAGAATGTACCTTCAATCTCTTTACATTTCCAGCATTTGTTATCGGGCAAATGATATATTTTTGCAAGCTTGACTGGGGTCATGTACCACCTATATATCATTTTCATTATATTTTCTCTTAAGGCATTACATGCCGTAAACTTAATCCCAGTGGTCCACAACTTCTCCCAGTCAGCAAACATGATGTTATGACCCATGTCTTGTGCCCATTTTATCACTGCCGACTTTACTGTTTCTTCCTCAGTATTCCATTTCAACAGCAGATTATACATTCTCGAAAGTATCTTTACATTGGGTTCTAGCAGTTCTGTTTCCAACTTTGATTTTTCCACCTGGAAACCAATTTTTTTATCCAATTTATAAACCTCTCTTATCTGAAAATAATGTTGCCAGTCCCGCACCTAAATTTCCCGGGTTTCAAAGGAAGCAGCTCCTCTCCCTCCCTCCCTGCCAGCCGGCCAGGGAGGATGGAGGCTCCAACTGTGTTGCTTGGCTGCGTTGCTCACCCAATAAGGAGTCTAAGAACGACTGGGGGGTGGAGTTTGCATGCCTTGAGCCCGGCCGCGTTGCCTGGGGACTCGCCTTTGCTCAGCGCTTGCCAGCGGAGAAGTGACGGTGGTTTTCCTTGCTGCATCCCCTTTGCCGGGTTGCTGCGCTGTGGGAACCACCACTTAAAGCTTCGTTTGGCTGCTGGCTGGGCTTTCTGCCTTTGGCTCGGAGGGGCTCATAAGTTGAACATACCTGTGCTCGGAATCGGATGGATGCGTCATCGATGGCCCACTCACCCTTGCCAGGGAAAAGGTCTGTCTGGAGCAGGGGCACATGGTGGGGGAAAAGGAAAGGAACTGGTTGAGTACAATGGCGGGCGGCGATCTCGTGGGGGGGGGGCTTTTGGATTTGTTTTGGAGGCTCCTTCGATTGACTGTTATGGGGGAAAGGAAAGGAGATGGTTGACTAAAATCCCTTATTTTGGCTGCTGATCCCTTATTTTCAAATCTGTAAGTTGACAGCTATGGTCAGGGGTAGGGAACCTTTTTCAGACTGAGGGTAGCACTGTGGGTCACATGCCGTTGGTGGGCGGAGCCAGCAGCAAACGTGGGCTGAGCAACAGAGACGAACTTTGTATGGTGGGCTGCGCTTCAGCCATCCAAAAGTCAGGGGTTTCTGGGTGCACCTCCAGGCAAGCGAAAAGCATCATCACTCTCTAAGGAGAGGGGAGAGTCCTGAGCAGGGGTCAGCAAAACTTTTCAGCAGGGGGCCGGTCCACTGTCCCTCCGACCTTGTGGGGGACTGGACTATAAGCCACCCCCCACGACTCTCCCCTCCATTCTTCACAGCACCGGACGAGCCCCGGTGGCTGCTCACCTGTGTCTTGCAAGCGGCAGGGGCTGGTGGCGGCGGAGGGACAATGAGCGGCGCATGAAAGGGCTCTGGAGAGGGGCTGCTTAAAATGGCGGCCGCTGAAGCGCTGCTGCTGCTGGCACCAACAAAGCCCAATCCCCTTCCTTCTCTAGGCAGGGCGGGGAGAAGCCAGGAGGAGGGAGGGAGGAGGTGCCTGCAGCAACTTCTGGTCAGTTTTACCATTTCTGCATATTCCATTCTTCCTTTACTGGGAATTCTGCTTCTTTCCATTTTGGGGCAAGTAGCATTCTTGCTGCTGTAGTAGCATACATAAATAAGTTTCTATACAGTTTAGGTAGTTCTGTCCCTATAACTCCCCAGAGAAAAGTTTCTTTTTAAAAAATAAAATAAAATAAAATTTACTTTGAACATCTTTTTCAATTCATTATATATCATTTCCCATAAAGCTTTAACCTTACTACAAGACCACCACATATGATAAAAAGAACCTTCTTTCTCTTTACATTTACAACGCTTGTTTGATTTAGATATATCCATTTTTGCCAGTTCACTTTGTGTTAGATACCAACGATATGTCATTTTTGTATAATTTTCTCAGAAACCATAACATGCTGTAAATTTTATAACCAAATTCCACAATCGTTCTCATGTTTCCATGTCTATATTATGACCAATCTCTACTGCCCAGATGATGCTACATGTTCTAAGGGAAGCCTTTTCCTCTTCTGGTTTTCTCAGGCTTTCCATGGTTATGGGGGCAAACCTGTGGATTTGGCTAAGGATTTCTCTCTGCAAGCCTGTGGGGTCATCTGCAGCGTCTTGTTCGGCCCTTTGGTGAGTAGGAACGGAGGCATTTGTCCACTTCAGTCCCCCTCAGTTTCTCCTTTTCCCGTTCTCAAGTTCAGATCTCTGTAAGTGCACATCAGTTTGCAATTTCTCTCTTAAAATGTCCTCATGAAAATTCAATGACATTTGAGTGGGCGCCTAATTTACCCATTTTTGCAATGCATTTCGCCCTAATATAAAACATTTTTGTCTGTCATTTTCACCGATTCATGTATTTTATGCACATCTTATGCTAGCATGTGCACTTTTGCACATTACTTGCCCCAAGAACTGCAATGCAAAATCCAGAGAAGTCCCCAGGAGAATTCAACTAGAGCCAGGGCTTTTTCGGCTGTGGCTCCGATCTGGTGGAACGCTCTGTCACAAGAGACCAGGGCCCTGCGGGACTTGACATCTTTCCGCAGGGCCTGCAAGCCAGAGCTGTTCCCCCAGGCCTTTGGCAAGGGCACAGTCTGACCCCCTCCCTCGGCAATCTTCGCGGAGCTCTGGCCCAATGGTTGCCAGTGGCTTGAATTAATTAATTTTATAATGAATGATTTTAGAGTGTTGTTAATGCTGTACTTTTGTACTGTTTTATTGTTGTTAGCCGCCCTGAGCCCGGCTTCGGCTGGGGAGGGCGGGATATAAATAAAATTTATTATTATTATTATTATTAGTAGTAGTAGTAGTAGTATTTTAGTGGGTGATTCCCTAATACACCCACGTCCCCTTAATTTCCCCTTAATATACACATACAAATTTAAGAAGAGCCTGGACCTTTTTAGTCCAGGTATCCTGTTCTCACTGTGTGCTATTTTCATGGATGTACATGGATGGGCGGGGTGTAAATAATAAATTGTTGTTGTTGTTGTTGTTGTCGTCACTGCTTTCCCACTAAACTGCATTTTTGTACACCTCATTTATCTGGAGAAACGCGCCACAAAATTTTGCAAGGGCAGCTGCATTTCAGTTCATGTTTAGGTAACAAAGCAAATTAGGTCACTGCAGCAAAATGTGTACAGTTCCAAATTTGTCCCTATCCCTATTGCTGAGTCATAAGGTGTACAGTCAAATCTCGGATCCTGAACGCCTCCGTTTTGGCATGTTTCCGTTCCTGAACGTCAAAAACTCGGAAGTAAATGCTCCGATTTTCGAATGCTTTTGAGAAGCTGTGCCTTGGTTGTTGATCATCTTCCTGGAAGCTGAACGTTCTTCCAGAACGGATTATGTTCAACAACTGAGGTTTGACTATAATGGCAGGAAATACCACTGTTGTCATTGGACTCCCCTTCTTGTTAAATCACCTTTTCTCATGGCTATCTGCTCCGACTAGGGATGGAAGGAGCTGTCAGTTCTACTCCTCTCAATTTCTCATCCCCACCCCCAATTTTAAATTCAGTTTTCTACATTTTGCAGCAATTTTCATTTTATTTTTTATTTTTTAAAAAACCCCACGAAATTCAGGCAGAATTTTAGTGCAAATGTCACTTTCTTCTTCTTCGGCGATCCCTTGTAGCCGAGTAAGATTGTCTTCCATAAACACGGTTTTAACAATGAGTCCGTAAGTGACTGTGGAGGCCAATTCTGGACCCACACGTCCTTCCACAGTGGGAATATTGGTTTCCGGGCGGGAGTTGATCACAGTGTGGATTTGCCAAGTGTTCCTTCCTCTTAGCACATTTATCCCTTGCGTCCTGAGTTCGAGTGTCTTCAAAGCCCAGGACACCTTTGGTAAAGGCTGTTCTCCAACTAGAGCGCTCGCAGGTCAGTGTTTCCCAGTTGTCAGTGTTTGTACTATAAAGGGATCTAAACCACAGAACCTGGGGCTTGCCGATCAGAAGGTCGGCAGTTCGAATCCCTGCGACACGTGAGTTCCCGTTGCTCAGTCCCTGCTCCTGCCCACCTAGCAGTTCGCTAGGCCACAGTAACTCCCCCCTCTCTCCTTTCTTGGAGATTTCTTTTTTATAATTTTTATTATTATTAAACATTTCAACATAACAATTTATCAAAATCATATCAACCTCATCCCCCCGCCTAAATTTCCCACCCCCATCCTTGAAAAGAACCCACCCTCCCACCCCCTCCCGGACTTCCCTCAGCTCCTCTCTCTGGTTTTTGATCACATGTTACTCTCTGCATATTCTAAAATTGTAATGACCCTTAATTTATCTGTCTATATGTTACCAATAGGGACGCGGGGGGCGCTGTGGGTTAAACCACAGAGCCTAGGACTTGCCGATCAGAAGGTCGGCGGTTCAAATCCCTGTGACGGGGTGAGTTCCCGTTGCTCGGTCCCTGCTCCTGCCAACCTAGCAGTTCGAAAGCACGTCAAAGTGCAAGTAGATAAATAGGTACCGCTCCGGCGGGAAGTTAAACGGCATTTCCGTGCGCTGCTCTGGTTTGCCAGAAGCGGCTTAGTCATGCTGGCCACATGACCCGGAAGCTATACGCTGGCTCCCTCGGCCAATAAAGCTAGATGAGCGCCACAACCCCAGAGTCGTCCGTGACTGGACCTAATGGTCAGGGGTCCCTTTACCTTTTATACTACATTTTTTTAGATTTGCCTTCAAACCTATTTATCTTTTCATACACAGTTTTTACTAATGTATGTACACAGTTTTACACAAGCAGTTTCCTCTAATTTGATGCTAGCAACTTTTGCACCCCCCCCCCCCATATTTGTATTTCTGCCAATCTTGTGTTGTCGGAGAACAGCCTCACAAAATTTGGGCAGGTGCGTACTTTGAAAGAAGGCTGTGTTTGGGGTCACATATTGCTTCAGAAAGTCTGAGTTTGACAGATTTGCCGGAAATGAATTGACTCTCCCAGCATCCCTCCTGCCATTTGTCTTCGTCTCCAGCCTGACTCTGCACTTTCCTCCACTTCAGGACAATTTCACCATTGAGAAACTGCATGACTGCATCTACAAGATAATGGAAAACTGGGGTGCAATCTCTGTCCAGGTGGTGGATGCCTTGCCCTTCCTCAAGGTACAGGGGCAGCAATGAGCTGGCTAACTAGGGGGGAAACACCATTGCCACCTAAACTTGCCTTGCTTGGCCAAGGTCAATTTCACTTTCTTAAAGAGCATCTCCACCCCATCATTCTGCCCAGATACTAAGGTCCAGCTCTGAGGGCTTTCTGGTGGTTCCTTCACTGCAAGAAGTGAGGTTACAGGGAACCAGGCAGAGGGCCTTCTCGGTAGTGGCGCCCGCCCTGTGGAACGTTGTTATGTACTGAGTTGAATAGGATTCAGAATGCAGCAGTCTGATTGGTCCTAGAACAATAGGGTCGAGAATGCAGCAGTCTGACTAGTCCACAGGAGCCACCCACTTCCTCCAGTTGGAAGTGAATCCGCAACCTGATTGGCCTACAGGTGAATCCCGGAATTAGCCAATCACGTGGGGCCCGTTGTGCAAATAATGTATATAAAGCAGACATTCTGGGGGAACTTCCATTCCTCCTCACCACTATGAGCTGAATAAAGAGCATGAAATCCATTCTCAACTCCGAGTCTGTTTCAAACGCCCTCCCATCAGGTGTCAAGGAAATAGACAACTATCCGACTTTTAGAAGACATCTGAAGGCAGCCCTGTTTAGCGGAGTGTTTGATGTTTTATCGTGTTTTTAATATTCTGTTGGGAGCCGTCCAGAGTGGCTGGGAAAACCAAGCCAGATGGGCAGGGTATAAACAAACATCATTATTATTATTATTATTATTATTATTATTATTATTATTATTAAAGCAAGTTTATTGACTGGTTCTAGTCAAAGCGCTTTGCTGCACAGCTCAAGCAAGCAGGCTGCTTTGGACTTTGCTATGCTGAGATAGCCTGGTTCTCTGCAAAAGTGGGAGAAATAATCGGGTGGGTCTCTGGGTGTTTAGTGCTGAAAATCTTCTGCTTCCCTGACACCCTAGGTCTTCCCCAATGCCAATTTGCGCCACCTGCTCTCCTGCATCAAAAGCCGGGATGCCTTGGTCCAGCACGTGATGAAGAAACACCAGGTGAGGATATGGATGGTGAGCAGGTTGGGATCTTCTTGTGGGGATCTGCAGCAGGAGACTAGGACACTCATTGGCCCTTGATGCAGCAATGTGGAGAAGCAGCACTTCAAGGTACTATGGAAGATGACATCATGCATTTGTTGGGTAGAAATCCAACTGGTGCAGTGGTGCTCAAGGAAGACCTTTTTAAAAAATAAAATAAAATTCAAAGATCTTTATTGAAACTTAACATATATACATAATAACCAAAATTCCCAATGATTCCCTCACATGAAATATAATATCTACATTACAACAGTTGCATAATTATACACTTAATTATAAAACCCATCACCCACCCCTCCACAGCAATTCGACTTCTGTATATTTCTTTCAACATTTTCCTCCTTGCTTTCTATAATAAATTATTTTTGTTAAATTCTGATTTTTCCCCCCTTTGTTTTGTTATTGCTTACATTTTTTTATCCTAAGCCTATTAACATGTCATTTTTAGAACAATGTTTTGACATATAATCTTCGAAATACTTCCACTCCATTCTTAACTTTTGATTTGATTGATATCTTATAATTGAAGTTAATTTTGCCAATTCTATATACTCATTTAATTTACAAATCCACTCTTCCTTTGTTGGTATGTCCTGAGATTTCCATTTAGTAGCAATCACTACGCTGGCAGCTGTTGCATATACAGTGGTGCCTCGCAAGATGAAATTAATTCGTTCCACGAGTTTTTTCTTCTTGCGAGTTTTTCGTCTTGCGAAGCACGGTTTCCCATAGGAATGCATTGAAAATCAATTAATGCGTTCCTATGGAAACCGCCTTCAGACCAGGTCCGGGGACAGTCTGTCCCCGGACCTCTTCTGAAGGCAGGCTGGGGGGGAACGGCAAGCTCCGGGGACAGAGGTGAAGGGGCAGCGCTCCTTCGCCTCTTTCCTCGAACCTCTTCTGTAGGCAGGCGGGGGGAGAACGGCTTTTCTTCCCACCGCCAGCCTTCAGAAGACTATTTGTTCATTTATTTGTTTATTACTTTTATATACTACCTTTATCTTCCAAGGAGTTCAAGATGGGGCACATGGTTCCCCAGTTCCTTCTCACAACAACACTGTGAGGTAGGCTAGGCTAGGAGATCGTGACAGGCCCAAGGTCGCCCAATGAGCTTCATGTCTGAGTGGGGAAGGGTGAATTGTCAAGATTCGTCCATTAGTAAAGGACTGGGGGGGGGGGGGCTTGTGGCCTTCCAGAGCTACATTGGATTCACATCACATCAACTGTTACGTGGCCTGACTGGGACCGATTGGAGTTGAAGTCCAACATCACATGAAAAAGGCCACAAGTTGTCCATTCCTGTGTCAGTGAATGCCTCTGTTGAATGAGAAGGTTTGAAATTCCTCCAGAATGTTCATAACGAGGGAAACAAATACAAGTAGGCCATTCCACAGATGGGGAGCCACCACCGAGAAGGCCCTGTCACATGAACAGACAAAACGGTAGGGCGATTTCAGTGATGGGGCGTGGGGTGGGCTTTTCATGACAACTGGACGTGGAGATTAGATTCAGTCAGCGCTCTTAGATTCCCTTGGGAAGGAGTGGGTGACGTCCTGGTTAAGCAGAAACTGAAGAGGTCATAGCATTGGGGTCTCTTTTGATTTTGGAGGAGCTTAAGAATATTAGAAGAGGCCTGGTGGAACAGGCCATTGGCCCACCTAGTCCAGCACCCTGTTCTCATGGTGGCCTGAGGAAAACTGGCAAGCAGGACTGAAGCACAAGAACACTCTCCCCTTGTGGTTTCCAGCAACTGATACTTGGAAGCATTGCTGCCTTGAGGTTCTCCCTTGCTTGGGCACTAAGCCACTTCTGCTCTCTCTCTCTCAGGAGCCCCACAGCACCTCAGAAGGACAGGACATGGTGGACCACATGCTGCAATTCCAGCATGAACATGGGGCGAGTGAGGGCAAGGGGACGGGCCTTGTGCCAGAACACGTCCACATGGCCATTGTTGACATGCTCATCGGAGGCACTGAGACCACAGCAACTTTACTCAGCTGGGCTGTGGCCTTTTTGGTGCATCGCCCACAGGTAGGATGCAGCGGTGTGTGTGTGTGTGTGTGTGTGTGTGGCATCCCAAGCTTGATGGTTCGCTAGGCCACAGTAGCTTCCCCCTCTCTCCTTTCTTGGAGGTTTCTTTTTAAAAATAATTTATTATTATTATTAAACATTTCAACGCAACAATTTATCAAAAACATATCAACCTCATTTCACCCCCCATCCCTGAAAAGAACCCACCCTCCCACCCCCTCCCGGACTTCCCTCAGCTCCTCTCTCTGGTTTTTGATCACATGTTACTCTCTGCATATTCTAAAATTGTAATGATCCTTAATTTATCTGTCTATATGTTACCAATAGGGACGTGGGTGGCACTGTGGGTTAAACCACAGAGACTAGGGCTTGCCGATCAGAAAGTCGGCGGTTCGAATCCCCGCGACGGGGTGAGCTCCCGTTGCTCGGTCCCTGCTCCTGCCAACCTAGCAGTTTGAAAGCACGTCAAAGTGCAAGAAGATAAATAGGTACCGCTCCAGCGGGAAGGTAAACGGCGTTTCCGTGCGCTGCTCTGGTTCACCAGAAGCGGCTTAGTCATGCTGGCCACATGACCCGAAAGCTGTACGCCGGCTCCCTCGGCCAGTAAAGCAAGATGAGCTCTGCAACCCCAGAGTCGGTCACGACTGGACCTAATGGTCGGGGTCCCTTTACCTTTACCTTTTATGTTACCAATAATACATTTGTGTCTGTTTATTCAAAACCTGCCAAGGAGATCGGTTCATTTTGTTGTTTCTTTAAGTACTTTGTAAAAGGTTTCCATTCTTTAAAATCACAATCCTTGTCGCATAATTTATCTGTCAGTTTCGCCAGTTCCGCATAGTCCATCAATTTCCCTTGCCACTGCTCTTTTTTCAGGATTTCTTCATTCTTTCTTGGAGGTTTCTGAGCAGAGGTTGGATGCCCATCTGTCATGGGAGTTAGACTAGATGACGCTTGGGGTCTCTTCCAACTCTACAATGCTGTTATTCAGCCCGTGTTTGTGCAGGGTGGGGTAGGGAGGCTTTCTGTGCCTAAGGGTTGCGTCCCCTCATGTCAGCCTGGGTCTATAGCAAACTACAGGGATCCTAAATCTGCCGGAATGTCTTCTCCGCACCCCAATTTGTTTTTTGTTTTTTTAAAAAAAGATATATATTAAAAATTTTATAAAACAAAACAAAAAAGTCATAACAGAAAGATAAACATATAAAAAAGAATTACAAAAAATACAACAATAAATGACTCAAACACATAACAACACAAAAAAACCCCGACCAATCAAATCAAATCAAATCACATCACATAAATTCCGAATTACAAAGCCGAATTTTAAATTTTTGTTGGGGGTACCCATATTTCAAGTTCCGAAGGGGATTCCAATCATCATCTTGCTACTGCATTAATGTCCACAAATCTGTCCAAATAATGTTCACAATTCTATTCAGTCCTATCTTGCTGTTCCCACATCTCATCTTGTTATTTTCATATATTTTTCTTTTTTCTTTGTGATCTCTTCTGATAATCTCCTTAAGCAGATAAACACAAATTATAATCCTGTGTGGATTTTTCCATTCGTCCAATAACCATATCGAGATGGTTTCCATATATCATCACTTCCATAAATCAGTCAGTTTTATTGCACATAGCCAAAGGCTGCCGCAATGTACACAGAATTATTTGACAATTAAAAGTAAATATACTGAATTGGTAAAAAAAGGCTTAAAACATTTATATTATTAAAACATTACGTACTCTAAACAAAGCTATAAAAGTACCCCAATGTACAAATAAAAACATTAAACAATAAAATTCATAAGCTAAAATCATCACATGGTCACTAATGTTAAAAACAATATCAATTAATACAATGTGCAATTTATACTCAGAGTTTGGTGACAAAGATAGAGCATAGCCTGAGGTAGATAGATAGGATCAGATAAATTCATCTCCTTTACAGTTAATGGCTACCTTGGCTATATAATTTGCTCTAATTTTCCTGGCAGCAGTTGCAAAAAGTGCTACCCGCCAGGTCACATACTTATCTGTGTCTGCAAGGAGATATAACATCATATCAAGGGGGTTCTGGCCAGGGGACCCTGTCATTATAGGTACCAAAAATCTTTTTCTTGCATCATTATATAACGGACAGTGCAAGATATAATGCATAAGGTCCTCTACTTCAGAACATCCCCTAATGCAAACACGTTCGTTTTTTGGTATGCCTCTATGTCTCCCATCTCTATAAGCAGAGCTTATTGTATTTAGTCGTAGCTCTGTAAAAGCTTTTCGAAGCTGTGCAAAAGTCAATTCATTAAAATAAGATATGTGTTCATTGACCTCTCTAAGTTTAAAATACAATGGGGCGCATGTAGATGTGCACATAGAGTTTAGATCGTTTTTAGTTGCCACTGCCCTTATGGTTCGTTTAAAAATATTTTTCTGTGAATATAAGGGGAGTTCTTTAATCTCAGTCACTGAGAGATCATATTTGCCCATCAGTTGGGCAGCATGATGTACCCAGTTTTTAAGGGGTAATCCATTTGAGAGCTCAATCAGGCATTTTTTTGGTAGCCTAGTGTTGTCCATCTGTTGAACTCTAAACCAGTAACAGAGAATTCTTTTATCTATTTGGCTCTCTATGCTCAACATGCGAGTTTCCAACCTGACCATGGCAGATTGCACGTCTTTGGGTAAACCTAAAAGAACTCTTAAAAAATAATTCTGTGGGGGTTCCAGACCGGAGACCTTTGAGGTACCCCAAACCTCTGCACCATATAAAATCTGGGCCATTGTTTTTGCTTTATACACAGATAGAGCTGGGTTGACCAGATTTCCACCTTTACATGCAGCGAATTTCAGAATGGCTTTTGCTGATTTAAAGGCTTGCAATTTAATATTGGATAGCTGTGTATTCCAAGATGCCGTTTCTGAATAAATCAATCCCAGATATTTAAACGTATTTACTTGATTTATGATGTGTTCATCCAGGTGCCAAACATGCTTTTTAGAACGCTTCCCAAATACAATGACCTGCGTCTTATCATAGTTTATAGATAAAGCATTCCTCATACAATATGAACTTAATTTTGCAAGCAGCCGTCTCAGGCCCACCTGGGTTCTAGATACAAGTACTAGGTCATCAGCATACATTAAAACTGAGAGTTTTTGGTCGAGAATTGTGACAGGGGCAAACTGTAGGCCCTCCAGTTCTTTAACCATGTCATTAATATAAAAATTGAACAGGAAAGGTGCCAAAATGCATCCCTGTTTGACTCCAGTGGTGGTCTTAATTCTGGTGGTGAGATGGCCAGCCAGATCCACCTTTACTTGTATTGATGTGTCAGTATATAATGTTTTGATGAGAAATAATAGACGGAGGTCTATATTTGTCTTTTCCAATTTTTGCCACAATGCGTGTCTTGGGACCGTATCAAAAGCTGACTTTAGATCGATAAAAGCAACATATAATTTTTGCTTCAAGTTATGGATGTATTTACATAGCAGAAAGTTCAGCACAAAGCACTGGTCCAATGTGGATTTCCCTCTTTGGAAACCTGCCTGGACTTCAGATATCACCTTATTTGTATCTGCCCATTCTTCTAGTCTCCCAAGAAGGAGCCTGGCATATAGTTTGGAGGCTACATCTAACAAACTAATGGGTCTATAATTGGCAGGGTTTTTCTTATCGCCCTTTTTATATATTGGGGCAATTATGCTCAACTTCCACCCTTCAGGTATACGACCTGAGCTGTTAATGTATGAAAACAATTTTGCAAATATGGGTGACCAGAAATCAGGTCTTATTTTATAGATCTCCATTGGGATCATGTCTTCTCCTGGAGCTTTATTAGCTAGTTGGCTTGCGATTAGCCTCTTAATTTGATTGGGCGTGACGTCTGGCCATTCTGGCAGTTCTGATAACTGAGTATAGTAAACTTGTGGGGATAGGTCAGGACAGGGGCCATATATTTCTGTAAAATATGTCACCCAATCCTTTCCTTGGACAGATGCTTCTAACGAGTAGCCCAGCCCATTTGTGCCTTGGGCAACCAGATGCCAAAATTTCCGTGAGTCCTTCTGAAGTGCTGCATCTCCCAATTCTTTCCACTGTTGTTCATAATATATTTGTTTCTTGCTTTTAAGTAATAATTTATAGTTGTTTCGTAACTGGGCTACCTCAGCTTGTAGGGCAAGATTGTGCTTATCCTGTTTTAACTTCAATTTTCTAAGTACCCTAGCTAGGCATTTTTTGCTATTCTGACATTCCTTATCAAACCAAGTCTGTCTCTTAAACTTTTTGTTTTTTATCACACTAGCTGTGGTCATCAGTGGGCGCATTCGGTTGATTATGTTCTCATAAAGTCCAATTACATTTCCTGTTTCTAACAACATTTTCCCCTTTAATAAAGCAAATTCATGGGAATCCAGGATCTGAATCATTTTTTCTTGGACCTGTGCATTCCATTTTAACCTTCTATTTCCAAGTATCAGATATTCTGTTTCGTCCAATAATTTAGGAAAGGCAGGAGAAAAGAATAATGTCAGAGATAACTCAAGTGGAAAGTGGTCACTTTCAGCTCTGGGAATTATCCTGAAGGTATCTCGGTTAACTGGCACATTATTAGATGTTAGGATATAATCTATGGTGCTAGTAAATCCTCTGGGGGAGGTAAAAGTAAAATAACCCTCTTGATCCCCTTGACCGTGCCCATTGCATAACAAAAGGTTATGCTTTATTATAAGTTCACAAAGATGTTTCCCAGCGCGATTAGAGGTGGTGTCCATTGCTGCCCTCTGACAGATTTCAGGTTCGTCCTCCAAGTTTAGACCAGATAATATTGTATTTTGTGGGGAAACAAGGCCGATCCGGGCATTGAAGTCACCTCCCAAGATAAACCGAGGGTTAGGTGACAGAGAGTCAATACTTTCGAGTAGTTGGTCAAGTTTATCCCAATATGATCTCAGTTCCCCACAAGACTTTACTGGAGGTATATACACACATATGCAATAAGTATTTCTCAGGAGACTATCAGAAAGAGACAACACTAAAAAATTAGGGGTGGTCAGCAAGGGACACTGTTGAATTGATACATTAAGAGAGGTTGACACCAGCACCGCCAGCCCCCCACTAGGCCTTCCATACTTTACAGTTTTAAGAGCTGGTTGAGTGTAACTTGTAAAACCCTGTAATTCAACCATAGTGCCCTCTTTTGCCCAGGTTTCTTGAAGAAAGATGATATCATGTGTTTGTAGGTAAGAACAGAAATCACTGTCTTGGATCTTGTTCGTCCACCCTGTTACATTCCATGAGAGAAGTTTAATTGTTTTACAGTGATTTACTCTTAGTCAATTGTTGGCCGATGTGCTCTCGGAGTTTACCAGTTTTTGAGGCAGGTTATTGCTAATGCTTGTGGAATAATCCAGATGTTCGATTATTTCAGTCGTCGTACATAAAGTACTCACATTTGTAATCACTGGGCCTTTTCTTTGCAAATTGTTTGCCAATGGGGATTTCTTGGGTGTATTTCCTGACTCCTCCTCTTCTAAATATCTCATCTTTGTCCAATACTCCGGTGGTTCTATAGTTATCATTCTGTTGTGGCCATTGGATCTATTATCAATCTCTGCCTCCGGTTCCTTAATCTCTTTCAGTGTCTGGCTCATAAGATCAAGCCTCTTGATAACTCTTTGTTGCTCTTCCTGAGGGAGATTCCTAAAGGAGCTGAGAAAATCCTCTTCCAAGGGATTTACAGAGTGCTCAGATTCCTGAAGATGATTGTCTAGAGGAATCGGCTGTTCCTTTTGGCTCACCTGGTTATTTTGATGTTGGGCATGATCCTGCGGATTCAACTCAGGCATGTCTGTTTCCTCCCCACCTGCCAAGTCTTTTTGTGATGTCATTACTTCCATTGGGGATCCAGGCTTTGGTTTTGTGGGCCCCTCTGAAGCAGCAGTCCTCATCTTACATAAGGGTGCAACAATAGAATTGCAAAATACCCGGGTTGGGAAAACTCCTCTACTTGACAATCTGAATTTCAGCTTGTGAATTAGTGAGGGCAGTCTAGTAGAGTAAAAAGTTAACATAATTTTTTGGCTTTGATTTGTGGTACTCAAGAGTTCAGTCCTAACGAGGTCGATCTCTGTAAGTCCAATGCCAAGTAAGTTTGATAAATGTCGTTTGGAACGCTGGGCACCTTTCCAGCTAGGAGTTTGATCTGGCCTTCCACAAATTGTCATGCAGATCTTTTTTGGTTGGAAGATTAAACAAGAAGAGTTTGTTTTAAGAGCCTCTGCACATTCTATGTTGAGCTTAGGGGTCTGCTCTTGTTGTCGCCAATTTCCTTTGGTATTATGGTGTTCTGTTGATGCCTGCTTGTTATTAACTGATAAACTGTGGACCTCTTTGGATAACTGGGTTATTTGAGAGGCAAGACCTCTAATTTGCTGGAAGATATGCTCAACCGTTCTTGCAATTAGAGTTAATTGGGAGCTCTCCCTCCTTGTTATTTCTTCCTCTCTGAGGAGCACAGGATCAGCTTGCCCCATTGCTGGATCCAGTTCCACGCTCTCACCTTGAATACTCTCCCCACACTCACAATCATCTTCAAGAGGATAAAACCGGTTTTTTGTTGGAACTGTAAAAGCAGATTTGTTAAAAAAGTCCTCTATTTTAGATTGTTTGGAAGCCGGTGAGAGAGCTACATCCTCTGGGTCCCTGTGGCGTTTACTAGCAGGCATAGCGTCACCGTAGGGAGTAAACAAGGAGAGGTTTCCCCAACCAAAAAAGAGAGAAAAGAATAGAAAGTGCTCAGTTTGTTCTCTGTGTGGAGACTGCCAGGGGTTTCAGGGACAAAGTATAGGAGGGAGTTGGCAGTTAATAGCTAGCAGCTGGCGGCCTGCCCAGGATGCTTCACAGAACTTGCCCAGGATGTTTCTCATAGCATAGACTCTCCGTAAGTTAAAAAGTAGAGAAGTAAAAAAGGAAAAATTACTTCCCTGGGTGGCAGTCAATGCTAATTACAGACCTGCTCTCAGCGGAGCTCCGAAGCCTGCTTGCTAAACCGTCGCCATCTTGGCCCTCCGTTACCCCCACTTCCATAAATAAAAGCACTCTTTCCATCATTAATCTTCACAAATCTGTCGCCTTCTTTAGTCCTCTGAAGAGGTTCGCCCGCAGTATGAAAACAAATGCATTCCTCCTCCCAGACATAAATCTTTCGACAGAACTTGCCAAAATGGCGACGCTGTTTTTTACTGCGTCATCCCAAAGCTCTTGTACTTTTCCACAATCTCCTTAAAACATGCTTTTGGTTAGAAATTATATCCACACAGTCTTAAATCTTCCATCGTAGGTCATTTAAGCGGCATTTCTGACGTGGGGGGGGGGGGGAATTATTGGTTAATCACATAGAAGAAAGAAAGGAAAGTTCCCCCCCCCCATCCAGTCCCGTTGCCGACATACCGAGCCTTGGTGTGTCTTCTCATGATATACCGATTTGTTCTTATCTTTGCCACTCCAGATCCAGGAGCGAATCCATGAAGAGCTCATGGCTGTGGTGGGAACAAGCCGTGACCCCACCTATAGTGACCGGGAGCACCTGCCCTTCTTGAACGCCACCATCTTGGAGACCTTGCGCTTGCGCCCCTCAGCAGTCCTTGCTTTGCCCCACATGACCATCCGGGATACAAGGTACCCAGTTTCTGCAAGGCCTATCCTGACATTCTCCATGTGTAGAAGGAAACCACGGGGGCTGTGCTGCTGGACCACCTCCGACAGTGCGCTCCCCGGAGAGCCACACGTTGGTGTTGATACCTGTAGGTTCTCATGTGCGAACATCCACTGGGCTGATAGATATCCATGCCAATGCAGTGGACTTCTGAGCTGGTGCCATACAGAGGGTGTCAAGAAGGGGTTAACAGCACAGCTCTTGCTCCCACTTTTATGCTGCTGCTATTAATTTGATTAGTGAATTGCTTCCTATGAGCATAAGTTGTGGATGTTTAAAAACGTGTTCCCAAACAGATGTAGATACCTGGAGAACTGAGTTGGAGATATGGGAAGCCAAATGTTATGGCTTGGTCTCTGCCACAAACGCGAGACAACTCTGGCTGTTAATTATTTCAGATTTATTGCTAAAACAACAAACTAGGACAGAGCTCCTCTACTCATCGTCCTCCCCAGAAGATGGAATTGCCTGGACTGAGCTCCTCCCCCTTCCCCAGCTTCGAAAACCAAGGTGAGGCTTCTGATTGGCTGCAGGAGCTTCCTGCACTCAATCAGAAGCTGTGTCAGATGCTCGGCTTCCAAAAAACGTTTGCAAACCGGAACACTCACTTCCGGGTTTGCAGCATTTGGGAGCCGATTTGTTCGGGAGCCAAGCTGTTCAACTACCAAGGTACCAATGTATATACCGTATTTTTCGCTCTATAAGACGCACCTAGTTTTTGGAAGAGGAAAACAAGAAAAAAAAAATCTGAATCCCAGAAGCCAGGACAGCCAGTGGGATTGCTGCGCTGTGATCCCGTTGGCCGTCCTGGCTTCTTGCTTAGCCGCACGTAGCCTCTCCCGGGCAAGGGGAGCCTTCATCCCCTGCCCGGGAGAGGCTGTGCATGGCTAAGGCTCCCCCAAGAGCCGCGCTCCCTTTAAAGAGTGTGCGGAGTGTGTGTGTGGCTCTTGGGGGCTTTTCCTCGAGGAGGAAAAGCCCCCAAGAGCCGCACACACGCTCCACGTGGCTCTTTAAAGGGAGTACTGAGCAGAGCCTCCTGCCTGCATTTGCTCCATAAGATGCACACACATTTCCCCTTACTTTTTTGGAGGGGAAAGGTGCGTCTTATAGAGCAAAAAATACAGTACATAAAACACCTGCAGTGCGGCATCAGAGCTCTATCTAATCCAACTTCTTACAACAGCCCAAAGGACACCCTTGAGGAGCTCAGAAGCAAGGTATAAAGGAAAAGAACTTTCCCCGCTGTTCCTTAGCAGCAGTAAATTGGATCGGGAAGCATAGGAAACTCATAGATCCCATGCACCCAGACAGGAAATGATGCTTGGTCAGTGCCACGCAGGATGTTGGGGAGAGCCAGCAGTGTAGTTTTCCCATGGCTCCCTTCTCAGGCCTGTTAAGGCCGATGCTTACAAGGCTTTTCCCTGTTTCTAGTGAGGCCTTGCTACCATTGACACCAATGCGGGAGGGAGGTTTTGAACCCAGACCTCATGTAAGAGAGAAGAGAAGGGAGAAGTGGGGTGGATTTCAGAGGCTCAGAGGAGTTTGCACTATGCACTGTACCAGGAATATTGAATTCTTATGGGGGTCACATTCCCGCGTTTGTCAGAGCCAGAGGCAAAATGGGGTGAAGCTATGAATATATATTTTTTTACTTATTTGCAGTACTTTCTAGGAATATTGTCGCAGCCCCCTCCACCCTCCACCCTCCATCTAGGGAAGCACGACCAGCGTTTGAGGACATATGCCAGGCATGCAAAAACATCTTTCAGAGCAGGGCAGGTGAGAGGTTGAGGTGGGTGGCTGAAAGGGAACTGCAGCCCCAGGGAGACTTCCGGAGACCAGACAAGAGATACATTTGGCCCCCAGGCCTCAGGTTCACCACCCAACCATCCCTGCTCTGTGTGCTCCCCGGCTGTGTGCTCAGGACGGGAGTCTTTGTGTTTGCAATAGATGCCAAGGCTGTCTCTGAGAAGGTGGTCCAGTGGTCAGGGCAGAGAGGAGAGGAAGCTCAGACCCTGTTGCCTGTGAGATGGCAGATGTTAACTCATTTTTTTGTCTTCTCTCCACTCCAAGCTTGTCTGGTTTTTCCATTCCCAAGGGGACAACAGTTATCACTAATCTCTATGGGGCCCATCATGATGAGAGCAAGTGGCACCACCCCCTGGAGTTCAGACCAGGTATTGCACTGTGTGTGTGTGTGTGTGTGTGTGTGTGTGTGTGTGTGAGAGAGAGAGAGAGAGAGATCTGTGTGTCATAATGAGAAAGCAAGGGCTCACCTGCACTTTCATCGGACACATATTTAGATTGAACTGCATACCGATTAATTGCTAGGAGTGAGCATTGGTATAAGGCAGCTTCCTATGTTCCCAATAAAATTAATTAAAGGTAAAGGTAAAGGGACCCCTGACCATTAGGTCCAGTCGTGGCCGACTGTGGGGTTGCGGCGCTCATCTCGCTTTATTGGCCGAGGGAGCCGGCGTACAGCTTCCGGGTCATGTGGCCAGCATGACTAAGCCGCTTCTGGCGAACCAGAGTAGCGCACGGAAACGCCGTTTACCTTCCTGCCAGAGCGGTACCTATTTATCTACTTCCACTTTGAGGTTGGCAGGAGCAGGGACTGAGCAACGGGGGCTCACCCCGTCGCGGGGATTCAAACTGCCAACCTTCTGATCGGCAAGTCCTAGGCTCTGTGGTTTAACCCACAGCGCCACCTGCGTCCCTTTAATTACTTTTGCTTTAAATAGAGATAATTCAGGAGAGCGTGAACCGGAATGAGTTGAGGGGAATTGAGCATAAATGAATGGGAAACAAATGGTATTTGGGCAGGGTGCAGATCAATGGAAGAAGTTATCTGGGGTGATCTGGGCGAAAACATGTTGCCTTGACATTTAAATCAGCATATGTAAATTCCATGCAAATAGTGCCCTGGATACCTGTGCCCTGAATCTTTTGCTTCCGTGGGTGGGCAATTCTCTTCCTAACACAAGCTTTCTCTTCTTGCCTAGAGAGGTTCCTGGAGGAGGACCCCTCGGGGGAGGCCCAGAGACAACTCATTCCATTCGGTTGTGGGGCACGGGTCTGCCTGGGGGAGACTCTGGGGCGCATGGAGGCTTTCCATGTCCTTGCACACACCCTGCGGGATTTCCAGATATTGCCCCCATCGCCTGGAGACCTCCCTGACCTCAGGGGGTTCTATCGGTTTATTGTGCATTGCAAGCCCTTCAGGGTGAGGCTGGTTCCCTGGGCAGCGGTGTCTGAACTTGCAAAATGAGGCCTCCGCTGGCAGTCGGGAGGACACTCAGTCCCTTCCGACTCTGCAATTCTACGATGCTGTTATCTTGGGACAGTCGCCGACTCTCAATTGAGTCGTTGTGAGGATAATATAGAAGGGGGGGATGGGAGAATTATTTTATGCCACTTTGAGCTCCTCGGGAGATATACTCTAGCTATTTGTAGATAGATGTAATAAACGTTAATCAATTTAACCTTAGTGTACATTAGACTGGCTTTTTATAAAAGATTTTCTTTTGCTACAAAAGAAATGGCAAAAAATAAATATTTTGTCTTCACAAAGAGTCTTTTTCACAGTTCAGTTACATATAGGGAGAGGCACTTGAGTCATGGGCATCTTGCGATTGGGGGAAAAGAGATCGTAGGGAGAGTGTTGTAGTTTAGTTCTGTTTCAGTGTGTTAGTGTAGGGCTTTGTGTCAGCATCACATGATAGATCCTGTGTATCACACAATAAATATTGCTGCAAACATTTCTGAGATCATGGTCTTTCTAACGAGGTTTGTTAATTGTCCTACTTTAAATGTTGTGAGGATCCTATGGCCTTTTAAAATGTGTTTTTTGGGGGTGGGGGTTTATTGGGTTGTTCTTTTAATTTTGATTATGTATCTTGTGGTTTTATATTTTGATTTTATTCTGTGAACCGCCCTGAGACCTCTGGGTATAGGGCGGTATATACTGTAAATTCAATAAATAATTATAATTATACACACACACACACACTATCCTGAACTTTTAGATCACCCAGGTCATTAGGTCTTATGTTTTAAAGCAGGGGAGAAGACACATTTAGCCCTCAATATATTGCTTGACCCCAACTGCCAACATCCCTGGCGACGGGACCAATGAGAGTTGTAGCCCAATGACATCTGGATGGCACCAGGTTGGCAAAAGCCTAGGAGACCAGGCTTCGAATCCCGACTCGGCCATGAAGCTCACTAGGTGACTCTGGTCCAGTCTACTGCCTCTCAGCCTAGCCTACCTCACAGGGTTGTTGCAAGGCTAAAACGGGGAGGTGGCAAACCACCTCGAGCTCCTTGGAGAAAAAGGGTGGAGTGTAAATTAAATAAGTAATGCTTCTCCCTATCATGGCCACCCACTCATTCACACCCACTTTCCCTCCGGCCCATAGAGGAAAGCAAGAAGGCTGTGAGGAAGGTCTGCCCTGTGTCCGACGCTGCTTGGCTCTGCCCCATCCTCCACTCCCTAAGATTCAAGAGACCCATAATCAGTTCTCAAAATCAGTTCTCAAAAAGCTGAGCCAAGAACAGCCCTGCAGGATCAGGCCAATGGCCTACCTTGCCCAACAACCCAGCGATCAACCAGATGCATATGCAAAAATGCCTGCAAGCAGAAAATAAGCACATCAGCCCTATTCTCTCCCCACTTGCAATTCCTTGCAATTTGTATTCATAGGCATTCACTGAGCCAAACACCCCTTTCGCGAATAAACCACCAGCAAAAGAAAGACGCGATTCCTTCTCTATCCTTTTTTCCAAAATTTATTTTTTATTTTAAACGTTTTTCTCACAAGGATCTAAAAAATAACATCCCCCCCACCAAGCGCTTCATATAGAGAAACTTTACCCTGATGCACCCCCCCCAAAAAAGTACCACTGTACAGCCTGCCCCTCCCACCCCGTGCAAAGATCCTGCCCCATCTCAGGTCAGCGACAGCTTCTGCCTAGGAACAATGCGCTTGCGCTGCCCTCACAGGGGAGAAAAGCAAACCCTGCTTTCCCCAAAGTGCTGAGGACACGGGTCGCAATCCAGGAGCCTTGAGAGAAGCGCCAACTGCATGTGCGATTCTGTTTGCGCCGTCTTTTATTCAGGGCTCTCGCTGGAGCCACCCAGGACGGCAGTCTGAAGGTGCTGAGTGCACAAGGTGCGTGCCGGGCTTCTGACATTTGCGGAGAAATGACAGCAAGAAATCAAGATCCTGCCAGGGAGATTGGAAACACCTCGTTTCTTGCCACCCTAGTTCTCTCTCTCCCCCTCCACCTGCCTTTCATTTTTCCAGGCTTTAGTTCCCATCTTGGCCCAGTGCTAGAGCATCTGATTGGTTGTGCAAAAGGTCCCTGCCCCCTCCAATGGCCTCTCCAGGAAGAGTTGGGAGAGATCTTGCCTGAAACGCTGCCAGTAGATTCAGAGCTTGATGGACCAATGTTATGGCTCTGTATAAAACAGCTTCCTAGGTTCCTTAAAACTAAGATGGGCTCTCTCTAGCTTCTGCCTTCTGGAGCAGGAGAGGCTGAGTTGCGATCTGAGGCCAGCGTTCAAATGGCAGGAGCCTTTTGTGAAGAAGTCGCCTACCATTTTTAGAAGGCCACAGCGGAGGCACAATTTGGCTAAATGTGTGTATGTGTGCACCTGCATGTGAAATCAGGCAGCACGGCTTGCAGATTTCAAATTCCCCTCTACCTTTCCTTATGCAATCAAAGCGATGCTCTGGTTTGCTTAGAACTGTTGCGCATCTAACCTTTTAAACAAACACTATTTCCTCTTTTGCTCTTCTCAGCTTCAACATATTCATTGTTTAAAATAAGAAATCAATTTGAGAACTGTTCTCCATCTGTCACTTCCTTCAGCACCCATCAACAGATTCTTTCATCCAGGGCCCTCCAGAAGTTTTGTTGGACTACAACTCCCATCATGCTGGCTGGGGCTCATGGGAGTTTGAGTCCTGCAACATCTGAAGGGCCGAGGGTCTCCAGCAGCCTTAAGTCAACCTATCAGGTCATTTTTCTGGTGCCATTCCACATTTGGAGTGCTGTTTACATTTTTTTTAAAAAGAAACCATTTTTTCCTGTATCCAGAGGAATAAGTTCAAGGAATGCACATGCACACTCCACTTTTGAATGAAGCCTGGTAGCGTTCAATGGCACAGAGGAATAGGCTGGAAGCAGAAATATAGAGCTCTCTCCTACTCTACCCAAAAAACTGTAGTCTGTTTGCCTTCAGGTAAGGCTGTTCCTTTTATTCCGTTTTGTGCAATTTACACTTCTCATCCTTTAGGGAAGGCATGGTCAACTTGGATTGAAAGCAATTACATTTCCCACTCCCCACCAATGGCCTGAATACATTTTTCCTCAAGGCGTGGTAAAAACTCCGGTCACAATTTCACCTGTATGGTAACAGAGCTTCAAGTTGCAAGACACAGAGATATTTCCCACTTCACAGCTGCAGCTCTGTCTCTTCTGTCTCTCTCTCTCTCACACACACAATTTGCTAGGTCAGGCTAAGCCAACAGCTGTGAAGCCCATGGCGATAACAACACTTATTATTTGTAAAGCGCTCTGCTAGATGACCGCAACACTGGCCTCCTTCTCACTGAGCTTTCAAACCTGTGTCTGGGCTGTACCAATTCAGACAGCAGGTAGGGGTTCCCACGGCAGACCATTTCAAATTTCTTCCCTCATGTAGAAAACCAACATGGCAGGAGCCTTCTCTCTCACATGATAGTATTCTACTTGCAGGGTTGAGATAGATAGGAGGATTCAGCCATTTGCACCCTCACCTGCAGCCTGAAGTGGTACATTCAGGTGGAAGTGGGCCAGTCTTCCCTTACAAAGACAGGCAGTAAAACTACCATTGCTTGCCAGCTTAAATCAATCAATTTGCATCTCCCCCAGTTTTCATCTTGGGGGTCTTTTCAGCCCACATCATTCAGCTCTCTTTTCGTTCTGTGATCTCTTAAACTGCCAGCTTATTCCAGTTCACCTGTTCTTCTCTTTCTGTCTCTTCTTTGCAACGGCAAGTTGTTTGGGGAGGGGGAACACGAGAAAGGCAAGAGCTTTTGCGTGGATGGGGGGCAGCTGGCTTCAGTTTATAAGATTCCCAGGAGGGGTAAGAGAAATGCCAAAAATAAAAAGTGCTTTTAATGTTAACCTGCTTTCAGCGACTTGTGTTTACGAGTTTACCTCCTTTCTGAAAAGGTTTTGGGGGAGAGGGAGGAGGAGAACTGGGGGGGGGGGGGGCTGAAGAAGGGGAAGCCTGACTGGAGACAGATGTGTGGGAGCAGGAAGCCAGACAGAGGATAGGGCTAGGGGTCAGCAACTACAAGATCGTGGGCCAAAACCCATTCCTTAAGAGGAGAAAATGGTTTCTGTGGCAACAGTCCATGTTGGGGATTGGGACGCTGGCCAATCAGCCCTTGTTATCAGTGACTCTCCAGGAAAAATCTACTTGCTGACCAGGCAACAGCTATCCTGCAACATGCTCCAAAACTAAACCATTCCATCCCCTTAACTCTGCCCCTTCCACTATCATGTGCGACGCATCCCTCTCATCTTGTGGCCGGTCAGCAGGAGATGGGGGAGGAAACGAATACTACAAGGTGCTTTTGAAAAAATTGTCCATTTCCTTTGTTTTGCTCCTTCCTTTTTCTCAGGGGAATTTGTGGCAGGGTGCGAGGTATCTCCCATTGCAGAGGGGTGGTTGCTGCTGCTGTTTCTCTTTCCTCCTCCTCTGTTCTCCCCCTGAGTCAGTCCTGCAGCCTCCTTCCCTTTGCTCACACCCGACGCAGAGGCCGGAAGCCACGGGGTCTCAGTTTCATCTCTGTGAAAGGGATGGAAAACTCGAATCCTTTCCAGTTAAACCAGTTGATGCCCTTGGATGAGACAGAGAGAAAGAAAGGAAGGAAGAAGGTAAGTGAGAAGCAAGGAGATGCATAATCTAGGAATAGTATGTTCCCGGATTGGGGACAAGGACATAAACAGGGCCTGCTTAATCACGCCAGTGGCCCACCTAGTCCTGCCTCCTGTTCTCACAGTGGCCAACCAGAGGCCTGTGGGACACCAGCAAGCAGGATTCGAACACAAGAGCCCTCTCCTCTCCTGTGGTTTCCAGTGACTGGTACAGTCATACCTCAGGTTAAAGTTGCTTCAGGTTGAGCATTTTCGGGTTGCGCTCCGCGGCAACCCGGAGGTAACAGAATGTGTTACTTCCGGGTTTCACTGCTCATGCATGTGCAGACGCTCAAAATGATGTCATACACATGCGCAGAAGCGGCGAATCGTGACCCGCGCATGCGCAGATGTGCACGAGTTGCGTTCACTTCAGGATGTGAATGGAGCTCCGGGAAAGGGACACCGGCCTGTCACTCATAATTTGCAAGCACTTTGTGTTGGAAAGGTGCAGCTGCCCTTCACTCCCCCTCGCCCCATTGCAGTACCTGGTGGTCGCGGTTGTTCGCGTAGAGCCCGTTGAGGTTGGCGTAGTGGCAGTTGCGGTACCACCATGCGCCGCGGTAAGAGACAGCACAGGGGATGATGACTCGGTTGGGGTCACGGTCCTTGGTGGAGAAGACGCTGCCTGAGTGGTAGGTGAAAGAGTCGCCTGCGGAAGTGGGAAGAAGAAGAAGAAGAGTTTGGATTTGGTATCCCGCATTATCACTACCCTAAGAAGTCTCAAAGCGTCTAACAATCACCTTTCCCTTCCTCCCCCACAAGAAACACTCTGTGAGGTGAATGGGGCTGAGAGACCTCAGAGAAGTGCGACTGGCCCAAGGTCACCCAGCAGCTGCATGTGGAGGAGCGGAGACGCGAACCCGGTTCCCCAGATTACGAGTCCACTGATCTTAACCACTACACCACACTGGAAAGGAGGAGAGAGGGTTTGAAATGGAGCACAAATCTTCCTCCTTGAGCCTGCGCTCAGCCTTGAATCCTTAGATCCCCCTGCTCAAACCTGCCTTGAGGTTCCCCCACTCAAAAGAATAATATAATATGGGTATGTATTGCTATGTATTTGCGGGCGGCAGCTGCAACATCTAAGGAGAAGGAGAAGGCTTGTAAAAACAAACAAACACCTTTATCTATGCAGGAAGATTCAGGGCAGGTGAAAGAAAGCCCTTCTCCACACAGTGCATAGTTAAACTATGGAACTCACTCCTACATGAGGCAGTGATGGCTGGCTTTAAAAAGATGATTATACACATGTATGGAGGGAAAGGCTATCGATGGCTATTAGCCATCGAATCATAGAATCATAGAGTTGGAATAGACCACAAGGGCCATTGAGTCCAACCCCCTGCCAAGCAGGAAACACCATCAGAGCACTCCTGACATATGGTTGTCAAGCCTCTGCTTAAAGACCTCCAAAGACGGAGACTCCACCACACTCCTTGGCAGCAAATTCCACTGTCGAACAGCTCTTACTGTCAGGAAGTTCTTCCTAATGTTTAGGTGGAATCTTCTTTCTTGTAGTTTGGATCCATTGCTCCGTGTCCGCTTCTCTGGAGCAGCAGAAAACAACCTTTCTCCCTCCTCTATGTGACATCCTTTTCTATATTTGAACATGGCTATCATATCACCCCTTAACCTCCTCTTCTCCAGGCTAAACATGCCCAGCTCCCTTAGCCGTTCCTCATAAGGCATCGTTTCCAGGCCTTTGACCATTTTGGTTGCCCTCCTCTGGACACGTCCCAGTTTGTCAGTGTCCTTCTTGAACTGTGGTGCCCAGAACTGGACACAGTACTCCAGGTGAGGTCTGACCAGAGCAGAATAGCCACCACAGTTAAGTTCTGCTTCCACTGACATCATGCCTCTGAATAATAGATTCTGGTTTGTTTTGTTTTGTTTTGAACTTTCTCATGTTCACAGAATCATAAAATGATAGAATTCCAACAGAGTTGGAAGGGATGCCATTGGTCATCTAGTCCAACCCCCTGTGATGCAGGAATCTCAGCTAAAGCATCCATGACAGATGGCTGTCCAACCTCTGCTTTAAAACCTCCAGTGAAGGAGAGTCCACAATCTCCCAAGGGAGAACTGTCAGACAGCTCTTATTGTTCCTCTGAGTCAAGTTGCCCTGCAGACATCCTAAGCGCTCCCTCTGAAACCAAACTGCCTTTCAACATCCTCTTCTTGCAAGCTCTCTGATTGGATCCCACCTGACAATGGTGACGGCCTGGAAGCCCCAGCCCCAGCCCCCCTCACCAGCAGTGCCGCTGTAACTGCCCAGGTGCAGGCGGTAATGATCAGCAGGGGGATCCACGCGGAAATTCTGGTAGGTTGCATAGACAGACTCATTCCCAGCCCGCAGATCCACGCGCAGCTCGTAGTCCCCTGATGTCGTCAGCTGGTGCAGAGCATCGTTCCCTGGAGAGCAAGGCAGAGAGCAGGATGAGCCCTGTTTCCCTCACGCGCCCTGGTTCCCATCCTCCTGCAACACAGCTGTCACTTTAGGCTGCGTGTTTTGTTTTCTTTGGAGAAGAGGCTTCTGGTGACTTTGCAGAAAAAGAGAGCCAGTGCGATCAGACTGCTGCAAGGGTGGGGGACCTTTTTAGCCTGAGGGCTGAATTTTTTCCCTGTGCAACCTTCCAAGGGCCAGTAGCAAAAGCAGGAGGAAGAACGGATGTAAAGTTTACCTTTGTACATCAGGCTACTCGCTCTACACAAATTAACGCAACCCTCTCTATCCTGCATCCAGGCAAGCAACAGGTATCATGGGGGTGCTCTACGTGGGGCTACCTTTGAAGGTGACCCAGAAACGACAACTAATCCAGAATGTGGAAGCTGGACTGCTGACTGGGAGCGGCCGCCAAGACCACACAACTTGAAAGACCTACACTGGCTCCCAGTACGTTTCCGGGCACAATTCAAAGTGTTGATGATGACCTTTAAAGCCCTAAACGGCTTTGGCCCAGTATACCTGAAGGAGCGTCTCCACCCCCATTATTCAGCCCTCTGGTGGTTTCCTTGCTGCGAGAAGTGAAGTTACAGGGAACCAGGCAGAGGGCGCCCGCCCTGTGGAACACCCTCACACCAGACGTCAAGGAAATAAACAACTACCTGACTTTTAGAAGACATCTGAAGGCAATCCTGCATAGGGAAATTCTTAATGTTTGAATTTTTCTTGTGTTTTTAATATTCTGTTGGGAGCCGCCCAGAGTGGCTGGGGAAACCCAGCCAGATGAGCGGGGTATAAATCATCATCATCATCACCACCAGAATCCAAGTACACATTCCAGCCAGGCAAAGACACCCAAGGAGAATGTTGAGCAATGCCAGTGAGGAGTGTGGCCTCGGGAGCATCCCAAGAGCCAGGTAAACAGGCCTGGAGGATCACCTTTGACCTCTGACCCTGACATATGGCTTACATTTGAGAGGCCTGGATTTAAATCCAAGTGTGGCTGGGGAAAGCCTTTCTTGTGTCATGTGCTTTTTTGCCTCCGTTCCTAGTTTGTAAAAGGACAGTGGCAACAAACTGGCTACAGCATCCTTTTGTGCAGATGGAGGAATTAAAGGGTAGCTAAGCGATGTACTATAGGGACACGGGTGGCACTGTGGGTTAAACCACAGAGCCTAGGGCTTGCCGATCAAAAGGTTGGCGGTTCGAATCCCCACGACGGGGTGAGCTCCCGTTGCTCGGTCCCAGCTCCTGCCAACCTAGCAGTTCGAAAGCACATCAAAGTGCAAGTAGATAAATAGGTACCGCTCCGGTGGGAAGGTAAACGCCATTTCCGTGCGCTGCTCTGGTTCGCCAGAAGCGGCTTAGTCATGCTGGCCACATGACCCAGAAGCTGTACACCGGCTCCCTCAGCCAATAAAGCGAGATGAACACCACAACCCCAGGGTCGGCCACGACTGGACCTAATGGTCAGGGGTACCTTTACCTTTACCTTTTAAGGTATAGTATACGTGAAATGCTGAATAAACATTCTGCAAAAGACTGGAGCTCATTGCTGGAGAAGCTACCATGAATGCAGGTCAGGTTCAATCCGCCATATCTACCGTATTTTTCGCTGGGCCAATAAAGCGAGATGAGCACCACAACCCCAGAGTCGGCCACGACTGGACCTAATGGTCAGGGGTCCCTTTATCTTTAAGTGATGTACGCACCTAGCCAGAACTCCCGGGTGAGGTTGCCAAATCCGGTGGCGTATTCCTGCCAGTTGCGCCAGAAATTGGTCTCGCCGTTCATCCGACGTTGGAAGACCTAAAGAGAAGAGGAAGAGGGAAATGGCACAGTGGGGTGTGTGTGTGTGAGAGAGTTTTGCGCATGGGCGTCCAAATGAATTTCTAGTGTGTTTATGTCTGCTGTGGGTAAACAAATAAAATTTGCATCAAGGTGGCCCCATGTCAGTGCCAGCTACAGCTGGATTTCTGGATAATGCAAATTAATGCCCCTCAATATGCTCCTGAACAGCACAACTGCATAAATGAAGAAACCTCACAGGGATGGGGGAATCTGTTTTGAGCTGACACCACCTTTGAATATTTCTGCCCATAATTCCATTCCTCGGCTACCCTCCTTAATACTTACTATCCAGCCTCCTCCGTCAGTCTCCATGTCGCAGTACACCTGCAAGGGGCGGTCCTGGTTGCCCCCAAGATAAATCGTCCTCACTCTTGAGGGTCCCGGCCCATTCTGGCTCTCCTCTGCGCAATCCCGAGGGAAGGGGTATCTCAGGGGTCCTGCCGAGGAAAGAAAAGACGACTCTGCCAATGTCTATCCCATACAGTGGTACCTCGGGTTAAGAACTTAATTCGTTCTGGAGGTTCATTCTTAACCTGAAACTGTTCTTAACCTGAAGCACTACTTTAGCTAATGGGGCGTCCTGCTGCTGCCGTACCGCCGGAGCACGATTTCTGTTCTCATCCTGAAGCAAAGTTCTTAACCTGAGGTACTATTTCTGGTTTAGTGGAGTCTGTTTTTAAATATTTTTATTAAATTTTCCAACATACAGTTATAATATCCAATCTGAATTTATCACATATTTTCTCTTTTAGACTTCCTTCAACCTTCAACCTTTCTGACAATCATCCATTATTCAAATTTTTAAATACGCATTTCCTAATTTTATATTGCATTTTATAGACCTTCACCCTCTTAGTTTTCATCAATACAATAGTCCTCTAACATTCACAGAGCTTCTTGAAATCCCACTAGCGTTATTTGCTCATCACATACACATTTCAGATAATCTGAAAATTTTCCCCAGTCCTCGATGAATTTTTGATCTCGTAGATATCTGATCTTTCCTGTTAGTTTGTCTAGTTCTGCATAATCCATCAGTTTCATTCTCCATTCTTCGAGCGTCGGCAATTGTTCCTGTTTCCAGGTTTAGCGGAGTCTGTAACCTGAAGTGTATGTAACCCGAGGTACCACTGTATACTAATTGCAAGCTCATTCTCTGTTTGCTGATCTTTATGTAGCTATCCATACAGATAGGCTCAGGGGAACCCCAAAGATACAAAACAAAAACAAAAACATGGGGAAATAAGGTGCTCCAAACCATCCCAGTGAAGACAGATTGACAGAATGTTGATTGGCTGTTGAAAGGAGGGTGAGCAGAAAACCTTGGGGCAGGGCATGCTGGAATGGAGTACCTGGAAGAGAGCATGGCCAGCTGGCTCAAATCCCAAAGAGGAGTATTCCACACTGCAACATTTTGTCACAGTTCCCACTTCAGTATAAAGGAAGATAACCTCCATTTTCAGGAGCAGCTGCTGGGGACTGCTTTCCATTATTGTGCCCTGTTTATGAGCTTCCTAAAGGCACCTGCTACCAGACTAATGTTTGCGGCAGCGGCAGTGGTGGGGGGAGGGAAAGAACTAGATCAGATGAACGACATAATTCAGTATTAAGTGAGCTGAGTTGTCTCAGAAACAGTGGAGGCTCCATTGGTGAGAATGGGGCACTGTCCCACCAACCTCAGCCAGCCCCCTCCTGCTGTCCTCCTTATAATCATTGCAGAAGGAGGCACTGACCGTCTCAATGTTGTCCTTGTAAAATTCAGCAGGGAGGAGGATGGGGACAAAACTGGAATGAGCTGGCTCACTCTGTCCTTGGCTCTCTGGCTCCACCTCCTGTTGGCCTCCTCTGCCTTCTGCCCTGCCAGCCCCAATGACTGTAAGTCACCATTGCTCAGAAGGGATTATTCTGAGAAAAACTGTCCGATACCACCACCACTGGAATATTCAGGTTCCCACCCCTAGTTTCACTGCCTACAAATGGCAGAGAGACTTTGCGGGGGGGGGGGGGCAATTTTCACTTAGCATTTAAATCTTCCTGTTTCATAGCATAAAGGGGTTGGGCGTGTGGTCCCAAGATGCAGAATCGCGAGAGGGCAGCCTCTTGTTCTAGAAAACAGCAGCAGTTCCCCCTCTTCCTCCTGGAGGTGCATGTTCACACAAACAGAGATGAGTTTGGAGTTAATGACTTGTGAGCCTCATTCTTACATGTGAATGTCATCACTGCAGAATGAAAAACTGGGGTTGGGAGAGGAACGCAAACGGGTGTTCTCTCTCTGGTGCAGGTTTTGCGAAGCTGTCAAAGCCTCGTGTGCCTAAACACAAATGTGTTGACCCTCGGACGCCCCAGGCAGAGCAATTACCGGTGGTGAAGGACGTTGCGGTTGGGCCTGTAGGAGTGCCTCTTCTCAGTGCCTGGACTTGAACCTGGTACAGACTGGAAGGAATCAGGTCTTGGAGTTCATACGAGGTGACAGAAGCGTCCACGGTGATCTCCTGTGGAGCAGACAATGAGGGGCAGTGAAAAGACAATGAGGGGCAGTGAAAACTCTTCCCTTATAGTAGAGTGCTCCCAGCCCTACTACAGTGGTACCTCGCAAGACGAAATTAATTCGTTCCGCAAGTTTTTTCTTCTTGCGAGTTTTTCGTCTTGCGAAGCACGGTTTCCCATAGGAATGCATTGAAAATCAATCAATGCGTTCCTATGGAAACCGCCTTCAGACCAGGTCCGGGGACAGTCTGTCCCCTGACCTGTTCTGAAGGCTGGGGGGGGGGGGGGACAAGGGCTTTTCTTCCCACCCCCAGCATTTTAAAAAACCCTGGGACAGCGGAGGACTTCTCCGCTGTCCCGGGGCGATTTAAAAGCCCCTGGGAAGTCAGGCAGGTGGGAGCAAAGACTTTTGCCCCCCGCCGGCCTTCAGAAGAGGTCCAGGACCTCTTCTGAAGGCCGGCGGGGGCAAAAGTCTTTGCTCCCCCCCCCGCCTGCCTCAAAAGCCGTCTGGGATAGCAGGAAGCGCTTCCCTGCTATCCCGGACTGCTTTTAAAATGCTGGCGGTGGGGAGCAAAGCCTTTTGGCCCCCGCCGGCCTTCCTGGACCTCTTCTGAAGGCCGGAGGGGGGGAAAGGCTTTGCTCCCCACCGCCAGCATTTAAAAGAGGTCCCCGGAGATTTCCCTATGGGCTTTCTTCTTGCGAAGCGGGGCACCACTGTATCAGAAAGGTGAGTCAGTCAATAAGTCTGACACTTCATATATTCTCATGGAGGGATTGTTCAGGGCCTACATATCGGCTTTACATATTGGTAAGGTAAAGGTAAAGGGACCCCTGACCACTAGGTCCAGTCGTGACCGACTCGGGTTGCGGCACTCATCTTGCTTTATTGGCCGAGGGAGCCGGCGTACAGCTTCCGGGTCATGTGGCCAGCATGACTAAACCGCTTCTGGCGAACCAGAGCAGCGCATAGAAACGCCGTTTACCTTCCCGCCAGAGCGGTACCTATTTATCTACTTGCACTTTGACGTGCTTTCGAACTGCTAGGTTGGCAGGAGCAGGGACTGAGCAATGGGAGCTCACCCGGTCGCGGGGATTTGAACCGCCGACCTTCTAATCGGCAAGTCCTAGGCTCTGTGGTTTAACCCACAGCGCCACCTGCTTCCCAATTACGTATTGGTAGAGTTGCCTAAATAAAAAAATGTTTCAGCCAGAACAAAAGACAGTATAGGGAAGACATCTGCCTAATGTCAATGGGCAGGGAGTTCCAGAGTATTCACGATACAATTTCTCTCCTGGGGAATCTGATACAAGATCAGTGGTGTTGTTGCCTGCTGCATAAAGGTAAAGGTAAAGGTACCCCTGACCGTTAGGTCCAGTCGTGGCCAACTCTGGGATTGCAGCGCTCATCTTGCTCTATAGACTGAGGGAGCTGGCATTTGTCCACAGACAGCTTCCGGGTCATGTGGCCAGCATGACTAAGCCGCTTCTGGCGAACCAGAGCAGCGCACGGAAATGACGTTTACCTTTCTGCCGGAGCGGTACCTATTTATCTACTTGCACTGGTGTGCTTTCGAACTGCTAGGGGCAGGAGCTGGGACCGAGCAACGCTAGCTCACCCCGTCGAGGGGATTCGAACCGCCGACCTTCTGATCAGCAAGTCCTAGGCTCTGTGGTTTAGACTGTTTAATTCCAATGGACTCTGCTTTGTAGGTTTCGACTTGAAAACAAACCATGCGCTGTAGTGCCATCCCTGGAAATTCTCACTTCTCAGGGAACTGGGGAGTGCATAACCAGAACAATGCTAGACAGTTGGGTACCTTTGATTGTCCAGATGGGGTTTCATAGGTTAGCAGATATCCACCAGGAGGGGCACGGGGTGGCAACCAAGTGAGACGAGCACTGCGGGATGAGATTTCACTAGCCTGCAGATCCCGGGGTCCATCTGGCCCTGGAAAATGGAGAGGAATAAAGGTTTAAGAAAAACCAAAGCACTCAAGTTATCTACCTGGCACAGGGAAGATTCCTGCCCCTCTCAATGCAACATGTACCGTCTCAGCAGCGTAAACCAGAGGGATCCAAGAAGGGAGTGAAGGGATAGCTCAGTTGGCAGAGCACGAGGCTCTTAATCTCAGGGCCATGTGTTTGAGCCCCATGTTGGGCGAAAGATTCCTGCATTGCAGGGGGTTGGACTAGATGACTTCACGGTCCCTCCCAACTCTGCAATTCTATGATTCTATGTAAACTTGACTAAGGAGGACAAAATGAGAGCCCTGCAGGATCCAGGCCAAAGGCCCATCTAGCTGTTCTCACAGCTGCCAGCCAGATGCTTATGGGAAGCCTGAAAACAGGACATTCCTCACTTGTGATTTTCAGCCACTATTCTTCAGAGGCATATACTGCCTCTGACAGGGGAGGTAGGACAGACTTAGGACATGGTTCCCTCCTGAATCTATTTCAGGCCCTCCAGTCTCCGTTGGCTGGCTTTCCTGCCCTTTGTGAGTCTTGGAATGTCTCTATCTATTCCCCAGCCCCATCTGCATACCGGTGGTGAACGTGGCGCTGGCGGGAGAACTGCGGTTTCCTCCTTTCTCCCCATACACGCTGGCCCGATATTCCGTGTCCAGGTGCAGCCCTGACAACTGCAACTCAGCCCGGTTCCCTGGCACTGACTCGGAGGCCCTTGCACCTGGGATAGAAAGAGAAGAGATGGATTATTAAGAATAGGCCCTGCTGCAAGTTGAGATGAGTGGATCTGTCAGCTTTGGGTTTCTTCGGTTCGACCTTTTTTGCATTCACAGGTTCAGGTCTCCACGCTGCCACATCACCTGCAATCTTTGTTTTTTTTGAAACGGTAACATGCTCATGGAAATTCATCAGCATTTTAGTGTGAATTATACACGTCTGCAAGCAATTTTGCTCCTTAATTCTGGGCCACTTTCCACCACTGTCCCCGAGCCACTAGTTTGCGTCTGACTCCAGCTGTGGGACTTTGAAGTTCTACTAAGAACAACAGTGCAGATCGTAGAAGTCCAAGGCTTACACACCTTTTCTTCTTGTCTTGTGGCCATGTCTGCCTTTTGTGGCAACAAGTATAATGCAATGAATTACACTCTCTGTCTCCCCGCTGCCTCCCAAATGGAATAAGGGCCTTGACCACCTGCAAATCACCCCACCCCTGCCCAAATCCCCAACTCTTACCACCGGCAGGTCCATAGGTGACAATGTAGTTGTTCATCTCAGCCACAGCAGGTTGCCACGTAAGCACAGCTGACGAATCGGTGACGTCGATGGCACGCAAGTTGGAAGGACCATCCGGAACTGTGAGGAGGAGAGAAGAGGATGCTGAAGGAGGTACAAGCCCCGGCAGAACTGGTTGAAAGGACCCTAGGAAGAAGGTATGGGAGAGAACCCCTTTCTCCCCCCAGACACACTGTTGTGCCCAGGTTTGATGTGCAAATGGTCCAACTTGGTACAAGGTGGCTTCTTAAAAGTGGATTCCTGGTCTTGGAAGAGTTGTTGAGTTGTTGCTGTTTCTATCATGCAATATTATATTTCAAATGGATCACTAAGTTGTTTATTTTCGTAGTCATGCTTTTCACTATGACTTATTTGTATTGGATCTGATTGGTTGTCAGGTGTGTGATCTTTGTCATATATTTTGTCATTCCCATGGCTTGCGAACTGCCTTGTGTATAGCAATGTGGAAAGGCGGTATACAAATTTAAAATGGAATTGCTGCAATGTGCTCTATGTGAAGCTTCCCTTAGGCTTCTCTGGAGTACAGTCGTACCATGGAAACCGAACGAAATCCATTCCTGAAGTCTGTTCGACTTCCAAAACGTTTGGAAACCAAATCGCGGCTTCTGGTTGGCTGCAGGAAGCTCCTGCAGCCAATCGGAAGCCGCGAAAGCCCTGTCAGACATTCAGCTTCCAAAAATAGTTCACTAACCAAAACAGTCACTTCCAGGTTTGCGGCGTTCAGGAGCCAAAACGTTCGAGAACTAAGCTGTTCAAAAACCAAGGTACGACTGCACTGCAATGTGCTTAATGTGGGGCTTCCCCTGGAAACTGCAGCTGTTGCAGAATGCAGCAGCAAGGCTGCTGACTAGGGCATCCCGTTGACACCATAGAACACCTCTGCTGAGAAAGCAGCACTGGCTGGCAATATGCTATGGAGTGCAGTTCAAGGTTTTGCTTTTAGCACCTAAAACCCTGAAAGACTTGGAACCACCTCGCCCCATATATCCCTGTCTGGCAACTGTGTACCTGTGATGGGCCCTGCTGAGAGGAGCTCCACATGCCCCAGAAGTGCACTTAGTTTGTATTAGGAACTGGGCTTTTAGTGTGGCCACTCCAGCACTCTGGAATCAGTTAGAAGCTGAAATTAAAACAAAAAAAAATTCCTTCCAGTAGCACCTTAAAGACCAACTAAGTTAATTCTTGGTATGAGCTTTCGTGTGCATGCACACTTCTTCAGATACAATCCTCTCAGTTTCTTCAGATACAGATGTGTATCTGAAGAAGTGTGCATGCACACGAAAGCTCATACCAAGAACTAACTTAGTTGGTCTTTAAGGTGCTACTGGAAGGAATTTTTTTTTGTTTTGACTATGGCAGACCAACACGGCTACCTATCTGAAGCTGAAATTAGACAGGCACATAGCATCTTGTCATTCAAGTGACTGGAGAAGTTTTTGTTTAAGAAGGCTTTCCTAGAAATGTAACCAGGTCTGCTTACGGAATATTGCCAATGGTATAACTACAGAAATGGTTTTATTGCTTTTAGGTTGCTTTTAGAGATTGCATCTCTTGCATTTTATCATTTTGTTCTTTGTACGTTGCTTTGACAGTTTCTGGGTGTGAAGTGGCTTATAAATCTGTAAAACAAGGAAACGAATGAAATCATGGTGTGTTACAGCTTTTCCCCACGGACATACCTGTGGTGACATAACCCACCAAGGGCTCACTTTCTTCGAACCCACGAACAGACATCACAGTGACCTCATAGCTGGCCCCAGGGGTCAGGCCCTCAATGGTTGTTCGGAGCTTGGATCCATCCACAGAGATGCTCCTTGGCTCTCCTGCAACAGAATTAGCAGGTCTCAAATCTCTGCAGAACTGCAGCCCACCGGGATGTCAAAGGATTGTCTTAGGAGGCAGCACATTGTTCTTCAACTAGCCAGGACTGCGGTGTCACAGGCTGACTTAAGCTTTTGTCTGGACTCCAAGAGTAGGAGTGCTGCTAGGGATGTGCAGATCTGCCAGGTCAATCCTCTCAGTTTCTGACTTTTCCAAACCTTAATAGTTTAGTCTCCACATGTCAGCATATGTTTGCAGATGATTATTGAGCTCCCCATGAAAATCCATTGGTATTTTAGTAAAGTATATACACATTTTTGTGTGCAATGTTGCCTGAATTGCAACACAATTTCCCCTAATGTAATGCATTTTTGAGGATACCGAAGATATCTGGGAAGCTAGTAATGCCACCCTGTCTAAAGGTAAAGGTAAAAGTAAAGGACCCCTGGATGGTTAAGTACAGTCAAAGGTGACTATGCAGCACTCATCTCGCTTTCAGGCTGGGGAAGCCAGCATTTGTCCACAGACAGCTTTCCGGGTCATGTAGCCAGCATAACTAAACAACTTATGGCGCAACGGGACACTGCGACGGAAACCAGAGCACACGGAAAAGCCTTTACCTTCCTGCCACAGCAGTACCTATTTATCTACTTGCACTGGTGTGCTTTTGAACTGCTGGGTTGGCGGAAGCTGGGACAGAGCAACGGGAGCTCACTCCGTCGCGGGGATTCGAACCACAAACCTTCCAATCGGCAAGTCCAAGAGGCTCAGTGGTTTAGACCACAGCGCCCCTTGCGTCCCTTTTGCCACCCCGTCTACCCCACGGGCGACAGGATACAAGTCCTCACCTCCATCTGAGGGCTGGAAGGAAACTTTATAACCATCAACACGAGATGACGGTGACCTCCAGTTCGCCACCACGGAGGTCTCGCGGATGTCATTGAAGAGCAGGTCCCGGGGGCTATCCAGCTCTGGAAGGAGAAAGAGAAAATGGAACAGATTGTTTTGTTGCATGCATGAGAGCTCGGAGCTGCGTTGTTGGAGCTGCTAATGTCATGTTCTTCCTTTAAAAAAGTTTGGAGTGGAAGAGAGGAGCTGCATTTGGATTTGGGCTGCAGCAGCAGCACAGGGGACACAGGGCTGGATCCGCCGCCCCTGCTCTCCCCATGGAGTGGCCCTGAGCCCAATAGCCTGCTTTTTTGGAGAATAAAATTACGTAGGGGGTTCCAGTTGCATGACTCCAACATAACGCATCGTTTGGCCCTCGGCATCCAAAACAATACCCACGCTTTGGCACCTGCCTCGCTGTTGCTCGCTCTCCCCCCCCCACTTGAAATCCTCCTCCCTTTCTCCTGGGATTAACTGTGGCCAGTTTGGCTGACCGCAAAGGAAACAGAGAAACGCCAAAGATTAATTCCTCGGGTCTCACAAAGGAAACCACAGCTGGACGCCAGCCGAACCCTGCGAGCTAAGCCAGGGCTGCAGCTGTTGGGGCTGCTTCTCGCTGCCTCCTAAAAGATCAGCTCGGACCCTTCGAGATAACCGCTTCTGCGCCCCCCCCCCCATGGCCCTCTTAGCCTAGGTTAACTGGTACAGTTTGGTGGTTGCAGCTGGCTGTGTTGTGTGTGTTGTGTGTGTGTGTGTGTGTGTGTGTGTGTGTGTGATGGAAATCCTTACTTTTTTTTTTAATGCCTTATTGAACAAAAGAAGTTAAAATAATTCTACGTTTGCAGAGCAAATGAGGGACAAGTTGGTTTTCTAAAAGGTCCCTCTCATTTTTGATGCTTCATATGTGGGTAGAAAAATGAGGGCATTTCAGCACTGCAAGAAAATGGGTTAAAATGAAGGGTGGAAGAGGGTTTAGCAGTGGTGATGCAAATGTTTCCTTGTAGCCACCATGCTCTACCTCCTCCTCCCCCCCGTAGCCCCTTGGGACAAATGCTACATCATCATGTAGAGCTGCTAACAGATTATTGAGGGGGGGGCAGTGAATGGTGGCTGCTGGAAACTGCTTGCATTGCCACTTTTACCGGTGCCAACATGTCTCGCTTGCGAAACTGGCAGCAGCAGCAGTGAAGACAGCTTTCTTTCCCTCTCCTAACTTCATGCCAAAAGCTATCATCCTTTATCCTTTATTCTCCCGCGAAACCAATCTCATAGGCTCTCTGCCTCCTCAGTCTTCCCCATTTCTTCATTCCATTTCTGCCCAGCAACACCAGGCCTCTTGTGGGTCCAGCAGGACATGGTGTGGGTTTCCCTCCCTCCCCCCACACTTAACTGGCCTTCTGCTTTTCTTACATGAGCTGTATCAACAAATCTGTTCAGTAGCTAGAGACCGCTTCTTACAACAAGCATTCCATGACATCATGGAATCTCAGCCAATAGCTGTGGGGCAAGTCTCACAAGTAAATGGCAGAACAAGTAAATGGCAGATTCGGATTTCCCTCACCCAGCACTTACCCATGCATGCAAGTAAGCGTAATTCAGCCGACAGACTTCAGGAGATTAAGATTTTTTCCTCCTGCTTTTCTGGGTAGCGAGGTGGCACGTGTGGCCTTCTTACCTGTCCCACTTGTCGTTGCCACTGTGTTGATGCTGGCCGCTTCTGACCCATCCTGGATGCCATAGACAGTAAGGCTGTACTCAGTGTTGGGCGAAAGACCCCGAAACACGACAGAGCGTTCATCCCCGGTCACGTTGATTTTCTTGGTCGGTGTGGGACTCATTTCACTATCCGGAACAGAGATCTTGCGCTGGACCGAAAAGAAATCAAACTCTCCCTCGGGGGCTTCCCATGTGAGCTGCAGCGTAGTGGGTGTCACCTCAGAGACAACCAAATTTTCAAGGAAGGCCCGTTTGTCGGCCTCTGGGAAAGCTATGGGATAAAGAATAGAGATGAGTGAACAGGCAACAAAATGACAGATGGATTTCAGATTAAGTATACAGCGGTACCTTGGTTTAAGAATTTAATTCGTTCTGGAGGTCCGTTCTTAACCTGAAACTGTTCTTAACCTGAAGTACCACTTTAGCTAATGGGGCCTCCCATGGCCGACGAACGATTTCTGTCCTCATTCTGAAGCAAAGTTCTTAACCCGAGGTACTATTTCTGGGTTAGCGGAGTCTGTAACCTGAAGCGTCTGTAACCACTGTACATTGATGAACATCACACCCCAAAATCATCACCATCACCATCATCCTAACTTCACAGAATTGAACTGGGGGTGACTAATCAGAAAAGAGATCTTGGGGTTGTAGTGGGCAGCTGAATGACTATATGATCTCAGGATGTGGCAAGACTGAAAACAGTGAATTCCATGGTGGGGCTTGTTAGGAAGGGGGCCAGTTTGGTTGGAAAGACCCCTCACCCTCTGTGGCCGTTTTCAGACTAGAACCAGAGCTGGATTAACAATTAAGCAAAATAAGCACATGCTTAGGGCATCAAGCGGGGGGGGGGGGGCACCACAGTTATTTTCCATTGCTGGATTTTTAACATTAATAGTCACAAAATGTTCATTTTCTGGCAGTTCCTTCATTGCGAGAAGTGAGGTTACAGGGAACCAGACAGAGGGCCGTCTCGGTAGTGGCGCCCGCCCTGTGGAACGCCCTCCCTTCAGATGTGAAGGAAATAAGTAACTATCCTATCTTTAAAAGACATCTGAAGGCAGCCCTGTTTAGGGAAATTTTTAATATTTAATGCTGTATTGTTTTTAACCCTCGATTGGGAGCTGCCCAGATTGGCTGGGGAAACTCAGCCAGATGGGCGGGGCATAAATAATAATAATAATAATAATAATAATAATAATTATTATTATTATTTTCTCAGCTGAAATATATTAAAAATCCCTGTAGAACAACTATGCAGCAAGGCATGCTGGGTGTCTTATCTCTGCTAAGTACAGAAGCAGATATGTATGACTAGTTTTGAGGATCTGATCAAAGACCGCCATGAGAAAAAGTAGGAGAACTTTTTTCAGAAATAAAGTGGAAGTATTAAAAAATAAACATCGTTTTCCATCTTACTGTAGGTTTCATTTCATTTCGAAAACGGAAAAAAATATTTTATGGTTTATTCTCATCCGTATTTTGAATTAGATATATATGGGGCCACCAAAATCTTTTAAGTGCTTAGGGCCTCTAAAGGTCTTAATCCGGCCTCCAACTGGAACATCCAACAAAGCTGACCATTGAAATATTAAGGACAGAAAAGAAAGAAAGCACTTGCTGGAAGCCGCAGGAGGGGAGAGACATCTTGTTCTCAAGTCCTGTTTGCGGGCTTCCGACAGGCATGTGGTGGCCACTGTGAGAACAGGGTGCTGGACTATCAGCCTGATAATCTGCGGAGATTCTTATCTTCTTATGTACTCTTCAGAACGCACACTTTTAACTAGATGGGATAAGGGCAGGGTTCAAACTGCTGGTGCCACGTGTCTAAGTTGTTCCTCGGCCTTGCCTGTGGCTGATCCTCCAGCTGTGCCTCTTACCCCCGGCTCCATCCATCTTCTCTGCAACAGGACCGGCCTTGACAAAGAGACGTCAGCGCCACAAGGCCCTTGCCTCATTTTTCAGACACGCTCGCATGCTTCACACGCCAGCACATTTCCCCCCCTTTGCGTAAACACCAAACGTAAGTGTCGGCCTCTGTCAGCTCATTAGTAAGTGGCCTGACTTGTACCATTAATCTCTCCACACATTTCTGCCTTTTGCCTGCGTCCTGCTCCTTTGACAAGCACGGGCTGTTGCTCTGAGCCAGTTCTCGTGTTTTTTTAAGCCAAGGAAACGGAGCTGGATCTAAACTCGGATCTCCTCACTCTGCTGACTGAGCACACTTACAGCGAGGCTGGCTGGGCCAAAGGGGCAGGGAGTGGAAGAGGTCCCAGCAGGAAAATCTCTTCCCTCTCTGGGCTTGGAGAATTTTTGGGAAAGGCTCATAAGGCAGTGGAAGAGCAGGTGCTTGCATGTAGAAGGTGATTATTTGGGGGACAATTGCTTTGCCCCCTTTACGTTCAGGAGAGGCCTTCTAAGAGAAACTGTCGTTTTCAGTTTCACCCAGTTTCTCATTCTTCCAAAGTTTGGTTCCCCACAATTCCATATTGGGTTGAGATTTGTTTTTGTTTTTTAAAAAAATATTCTCCATTATAATCCATGAGCATTTTAGTGTGGCTTTATCCTTACAGGCACATTTTTGCATGCAGTTTCACCTAAGATGCACATTTTTACAAAGCAATTTCCACTAATGCAACACATTTTTTGCATGTTATTTTCACCAATATATGCATTTGGCATGCTATTTTCACCAATATATCAGTTTTTATGCACACTTCACCCTAATATATGCATTTTTGAACACACTGCTTGGCTGGAGACGTTTGGCTGAGGGATGAGACTTGACATCTGGAAAGCCCCAAGTTCGCTATCCCTAGCTTAATGGATCCTCCATGTTCAGAGGCACTATGCCTCTGAATATCAGTCACTGGGGAGAAAGAGCAAGATTGCCTTCACGCCCTGCTTGTGGACATCCCTGCTTTGCCACTGTGGGAAACAGGATGGTGCTTTAGTCTGATCCAACAGAGCACTTCTTTTGTTCTAAGAAGAAGTGGTGAAATGGGAAGGACAAAAGAAGAAGAGATGCTATGGAGTAGAGGAAAAGGATACAAATATGAGAGTGACAGGAAGAAAGACCTATAGGTGGTTCTGGAAAGGAAGATCCAATGACAGAGCAGCAATTCAGACCATTGTCATGGACTGGTTGGACCCACAGAAATAGTGGGAGCTGGGGAGCCCTCAAGAGAAGAAAGCTCAGAGTGGTGGTGGGACCAATGAGTGGTCAGAGGGAGAAAAGGGAGCAGACTGGGAGGAGGAAGTGTCAGAAGCTGAAGAGGCAACAGGACTTAGTGAGCAGGGAGAGTCTGTGCCAGAGAGAAGTCCAGAATCAGAATCAGACCCAGAAGCAGAAGAGCAGGGAGGCCAAGAGGCAGAGATGAGTCAGGCTGGGGAAGAATCCAGGGGGACTTCTCCTCCTGCTGCGGCAAGCTCCCTTCCCCGCTGGTCTCCCAGGACCAGGTGAGACATGAAGCAGGAGGAGCAAAGGCAGACACACCAGTGGAGTCTCAGATTGCTTGGGAAGGATCTGGGCAAGGGGAAGATTTAGGCAGCTGTGGGAAGGCAGGGACCTTCAGACTCTGCAAGTACATCACAGGGGCAAGACCTACTGAAGAAGAATTGAAGAGTGCTCATTAGGTACTCCTAAACAGAACCTGTTTCTTTTAATAAGGAGTTCACTTTCTCTGTGTGGTTTATTGCTGGCTCACTTCTAACAAACATGTTACCTGTGACAGCATCTATAGAGATGGGCCCGTGCCGCTTCCTGCCAGAGATGCCATAGAGGTTGAACTTGTATCTGTGGGAAGTGGTCAGGTCCTTGATGATGACTGTGCGGGAATCAGCATTGACGGGTACCGCCTGGAGCTTTCCTTCAGTGTCCTTGTACTGGATGAGGAAGGAGTCAAATTTCCCAGCAGAGATGGTCCACGAGAGGCGGACACTGTCCTGAGTAACCTCGGAAATGGAAAGATCGCCCAGTGTGGGCTGAACCTCTGTTTTCACCATTGGAGCTAGAACAAATAAGAAGAGTAACAAAAATGAATGTGAATCATCTTGTTCTGTTGTGTAAGGTGGACACTAGCCCCCAATTTATTTATTTCACAACATTTATGTAATGTTTGATTGTACAGTCATACCATGGATCCCAAACTTGGACGTTTTGGCTCCTGAATGCCGCAAACCCCGAAGTGAGTGTTCCATTTTGCGAACGTTCTTTGGAACCTGGATGTCCAACAGGGCTTCCGTGGCTTCCGATTGGCTGCAGGAACTTCCTGCAGCCAATCAGAAGCTGTGCTTTGGTTTCCGAACATTTGGGAAGTTGAACGGACTTCCAGAACGGATTCCGTTCGACTTCCAAGGTACGACTGTAATAAAATCACCACTAAGCGGTTTACAAAACATAAATAAACTAAAACATTAAGATTATCAATATAAGATAGTTTAAAATGTATTTAAAAACATTAAAAAGTAAATTATAATAAACAGTAAGCAAAATGATAAAAACACATGCAGGCATTCCATATGCTGGGTAGGTATGCCTAAACAAAATGTTTACATGTTTCAGCCAAGTGCTGAAAAGAGTGCAGTGAAGGTGCCTGCCTGATGTCTAAAGGCAGGGAGTTCCAAAGTTTAGGTGCTGCCACAGTAAAAATCCATTTATTACAAGTATGGAATAAGTATCATGTTCTGCAGCTATGGAGTAAGGCAATGGTGCAAGTAGATTCAGCCCCTATATAGCTCTGGTTGTTCAAACAGGAGAGCAGAAGTGGAGTAAAGTATGGGAAATTATAAAAACTGCAGGTAAGATGTGCAATTTAAGAACAACTTTGCAGATCTGCTCATCATCCATAAGTCGTACAGAGGTGAGAACTGCAGGATACAAGATACACACAGTCAAGAGAAATCTATACTATATTTATATAGCTATACTGTAGATATGCATAGGCACTGGGAATGCAGGAGTGAAAGAGTTTCACAGGAGGATAAAATCAAATGAATAAAACTAGGGGGGAGGAAAGAGGGGGTGTTATACCCTCCCCAGGAATTCTGGGTCCCTGACCTGTGACTGCTTCCGTGGAAATGGGTCCAAGACGCTTCCGTCCAGAGATGCCAAATAGGTTGAACTTATATTTACGGGAGGGCACCAAGCCGGAGACTATGACATCGCGGGAGTCTTTGTCCACAGGCAGTGCCTGAGGCTTGCCCTCTGCATCTCGGTACTGAATGATGAAAGAGTCAAAATCCCCGGACTGGACATTCCAAGACAGACGGACAGTTGTGCTGGTGATGTCAGAGGCTGAGAGCTCCCCCAGACTGGGCTTGGGAGGGGCTGGCTGTTCTGAAGTGGCTAGGGATAAGAAAGAGAGAGGCAGAAGCTTGAATCAACAAGGCTTTGATAAAAGCCTTTATTTCACTTCCACGTTATCTTTTATCTAAAAAGGAACAGCCATGTTAATCTGCAGTGGCAAAAATTCCAGGCACTCATGCCTGGTCCATTGGGAAAACTCCAGAAGAAACAGTAGCATAAATACATTTCGCAGGTCACAATCCACACCATATACCGTATTTTTCGCTCTATAAGACGCACCAGACCACAAGATGCACCTAGTTTTTGGAGGAGGAAAACAAGACAAAAAATATTCTGAATCTCAGAAGCCAGAACAGCAAGAGGGATCGTTGTGCAGTGAAAGCACGCACTGTGATAGCCACGCAGCCTGCATTCGCTCCATAACACACACACACATTTCCCCTTCCTTTTTAGGAGGGAAAAAGTGAGTCTTATAGAGCAAAAAATACGGTATTTAAAATGCATCTAAGGTCTCCCCACCCCCACCAAATCCTGGGTTAAAGTGTGTCATTAACCAGCAGAACCATTACTCATTTTCCTTTAAAATCAATGCAGGAACATTGCAGAGTTAATTTATACATCAGGCACCAGGGGGAGTAGTGTCTTTGTTGTGCAGAAGTGTATATAAGGTAATGAAGCAGTGATCCTGGGGCTTAGAATACAACAGATATAGCAGGGCTGCCATACGTCCAGAATTTCTCGGACAGAGCCTAACTTTGTGTCTGGATTTTTCACTTTTTGATATGGCAACCCTAAAGCATAGTATAAAAGGGACACTGGTGGTGCTGTGGTCTAAACCACAGAACCTAGGACATGCCGATCAGAAGGTCGGCAGTTTGAATCCCCGCAACGGGGTGAGCTCCCGTTGCTCGGTCCCAGCTCCTGCCAACCTAGCAGTCTGAAAGCACATAAAAGTGCAAGTAGATAAATAGGTACTGCTCTGGCGGGAAGGTAAACGGCGTTTCTGTGCACTGCTCTGGTCCGCCAGAAGCGGCTTAGTCATGCTGGCCACATGACCTGGAAGCTGTACGCCGGCTCCCTTGGCCAATAAAGTGAGATGAGCGCTGCAACCCCAGTCGTCCACAATTGGACCGAACGGTCAGGAGTCCCTTTACCTTTTTAAGGTATAGTATATGTGAAATGCTGAATAAACATTCTGCAAAGGACCGGAGCTCATCGCTAGAGAAGCTACCATGCATGCAGGTCAGGTTCAATCCGCCATATCTACCTATTTATCTACTTGCACTGGCATGCTTTCAAACTGCTAAGTTGGCAGGAGCTCACCCTGTCACGGGGATTCAGACCGCCGACCTTCTGATCAGCAAGCCTAAGAGGCTCAGTGGTTTATACCACAGCACCACCCGCATCTCTTTGCAGGAAAGAGAGTTCAGCTAGGATAAGTGGGGGTGGACAGCCTAGGGAAGAACCTCTCCCCGACCCAGAAGGCACATTGCATGACTTCTCTTAAAACCTTGTGCTTCAGTCTACCCTTTGTCTAAGCATCCTAACACATAAATCCTCCAACATTTCAAAGATAAAAACGATGTATTTGTGAACACAAGCACACCCGTTCTCATATGAGGATATGAGAAATGGGGGGGGGGAGGGGAAAGGAAAATCAAATATGTCATTTTTATATGTGAAATGTAAGAGGATTTTTTTTTAACATAAAAAATGACTGTTTGGCCAGGAAGTGAGGAGTGGGCAGCTGAATTTCCAGAGGTCGGGAAACAGATCTGTGGGAATAGCAGAATTTAAAATTTAAAACATGGACTGAGAAAGTAACAGCAATGGTATAGGGTTAAATTAAGGGGGTCCTTTTCTATGACAACATGCTGAGGAAAGGCATGATGTCTGTGGGGAAGTGCAACAGCAGGAGTTAATTTTGTTAGGGTTGAAGTCAACTAGCCAAGAGGGTCATGTGGGGAGGTGTTGCTTAGCAACCAAGCACAGTGGCATGATCCTCACTGAGGTAGCGCATGCTCTTACTGATGTGTATTTCTGAGGGAGTTTTATTCTGTATGTTTGGTTGAATGTCTCTGTGTTGTGTGCAAGGCTAGAATTACATAAGAAAGACAAAAAATTGCTGTTCTTTTTTCCTCAAATGACACACTCTTTTCATTCTTTTTTGTCAGTAAACCGTTATCAAGACTTTTCTCTCTGGGCTCCGACTGCATTATTTAAGTAACTTTGCCAACAATGCCATAGTAGATGGGTCTACTGTTATTATGTCTTTCCCAGTGGCAAGCTGAAATCCAAAACAGGAAAGCACCAGCAAAGCCCACAGCTCTCAAGACGTGCTAATGGGGAGAGGGGAGAGCGGTTTGTGTGTGAGAGAGACCTAGAATGAAAAGAGAAATGAGAGAAATGGTTGCTAGGTGGCCACTGAACCACCAGGGCTGACCTGTGGTGGCCTCTGTAGAGATGGGCCCGAGACGTTTGCGGCCCGAGACGCCGTAGAGGTTGAACCTGTATTTGTGGGAGGGGACCAGATCATGAAGCCGCAGCGAGCGCAGGCCACCATCCACGGGCAAAGCGTGGGGATTGCCATCCGCATCCCGGTACTGGATGATAAAAGAGTCGAAATTCCCAGTCTCCACGGTCCAGGAGAGGAGGACTGATTCTGGGTTGATGTCATGGGCTGACAATTCTCCGAACTTCAGCTGAGTGAGGGCCCCAGGCTGGGTGCCTGGAACAGAGACATGAGATAGGAGATGCCGGATTAAAAATATTTTAACAGTGAAGATGCAGAGAGCAAATATTGGTAAATTTTGTCATTTAACACAGATATAAAGAACAAAGAAACAGCTAAAAGAAACTGAAAAGAGAGGTTACAGTTATTATATAGCACAGCAGCCTTCAATCTTTTCAGACCTGGAACTCACACATGCACTTGGGGACCATTTCTTAATATTCTTTTGCTACATGGCGGTAGTGCTGTTATTGCAACCTACTTTGGATTAGGCTTCAGCCTGAAAGCGGCCCTGACCCACCTGTTGAAGGCCAATGACAAAGTACATCTGTTTGTCAATGTTGTTGTTTTTCAAAAACAAAGCCACACGTTTCAACTGACTTCAGCTTGGTAACATCAAAATGATAATGAATGATAATGAAGTCCACCCCAAACATTGCTGCTGGCATGACTCACCTTAGGGTGGACTGTGACCCAGCTGTGAGACCCAAATTGTTACTTTTGCCATTACAAGAGCTGTTTTTTTTTTTTTTTTTTTTTTTTTAAAAGAAGGCTATTGGGTGCCTGTGCGTGATTTGGTTGAAACTTTGGAGAAGGCCAGAGGTCTTTAAAGCCCTCTGCAATTCTCCTTGTAATTTGAGCAGTGGCAGTTATTGTTCAAACAAGGAGATATTCCCACATTGGTAGTTGGCCTCCAATACTCACTGCCATGAATTGGGACATACTGGGAAGTGATGGAACAGGCCCAAATATGGTAACACGAACAGGGAAAGCAGTTCAGGGATACGTATTTCTTTACAGAGAAGCGTGATGACTTGAAGGGTTAACATCCCCTCATGCGCCATCAGGGCCTCTCAGTAGGACAACACTGAGGAGTTGGGTCTTTCTCAGAGTGCCCCCCACCCAGCCCTAGGGTCTGAGGCGCTTGACCAAGGAGGGAGGGGAAACAGGATATTGGGGGATCAAGCTGTGGCCAGTCCCCAAAAGTCAAGCAAGATGGGCAGGAGAAAGGAGCAGGACCATTTTCTCTCAGTAATGCTAAGAAACCAGGGAAAAGAACCTGCAGAGCTGGGAAGAGCCTGGAGCCAATCAAGGGCATCTGCAGGAATGTTTCTAGTGGCAGGAGGGTGGGGAAAGTTAGGAGGGGAGCAGGCTTGCTTCTCACACAAAAAATGAGAAAACTAGGATTTTGCCTCATGTCTCAAATGCTTGTAGAACTCACTCTTTAATGAAATGTGGGAATCTGGGGATTATGGTCTATTAGGGTCTAAGAGCACAGTGAGGACTCGAGGAGCCTGCATGTGGGAGATCCTTTGTAGCACAGACCGAGGCCTAATCGCCTCTGAGGTAATGGGCGCTATACAGATGACGAGTGCTTTTTCCTGGGGGAGGGGGATGCAGGGGGATGCATACCCCTAAACATTTTGTGAATCTAAGTTTGGCCTCATTGAGGGGCAGTATTTCAATATGAGTAGGAAAATGAGAGTACCCCTAAACATTGTTTTTAAAGAAAGAAAGCACTGCAGATGACGCTCCATTTACATGAGGGTTATGTTCTGGGGATAGCACATAAAGCCAAAATTGCATATAGTCAAAGCGGATGGGTGGGTGGGATTGCCAAAGTCTCCCCCCCCCCCCCCGACACCTTAATTTTTATTTTTATTTACCAAGCGCGTAAAGCTGAATGTGTACAAGTAAAACGTGTGCACATTGCGAGTTACTCAGGCCGTGGGGGCAAGGCAGGGCTCACTGAAAAGAAATTATCTCCACACCGCAAACCGGCACGTGTCAGGGACAAGGGTTTGGGCCTGGCTGACGTATTAGTTTTCTACATGGAGGAATTGTTTCATGAGGGAGCTTTCCACCCTGCGAGTATCCCACTCATATTCCCCATTGCGGACTCAGGTGGTGCAGCTGGAGCAAAGCCAAGGCCTTTGGTCTAAACGGGTGTTTGTTGCTGTGCCCCCTGGGAGAGTGTGCCTAGCCGGTTCCTGACAGGCTGGTGCTTGGAGTGCACCTCGTGGCAAATGACACCGACAAGAACAGGCTGTATTTCCTCTTCCCTCTTCACTTTAAACAGCTCTCTGAGTGAACGGGGTCTGAAAAAGAGACTGAGCGAGCGCACTTAGGACTGCCAGGCCGTGGAGCAAGGAGAAGCCGGTTCAGGTCCCTGCTCAGCAGGCTGATCCCTTATCTTTCAGCCTATCCCACCTTGGAAGGATAAAGCAAGGAAGGAGGAACTGTGCAGACCGTCTAGAGCTGCTTGGAGGAAGGCTGGGATATAAATACAGTTAATAGTACAGTACACGGATTTAGCAGGAAAGAATAGTTTGTTGAGCTGAAGTCACAATTCATGTGAGAGGCAGATTTCTTTCTTTTTTGAATTACGTTTCTCATAATGCAGCTGCCGCCATTCCGCTAAGGAAAGAAAGTTTGTGTATGTGGAGAACCATAGCTTCCAAACCAAGGACCCCTGCCCCCCCAGCGAAGGTGCCATCTGACCTGTGACAGCATCTGTGGAAATGGGACCGAGACGCTTGTGTCCGTAAATGCCATAAAGGTTGAACTTATATCGGTGAGAAGGAGCCAGGTTGGGAACAGTGACGTCACGGGAATCACCGTTTAGGGGCAGCACCTGGGGCTTGCCCTCTCTGTCTTTGTACTGGACAAGGAAAGAGTCGAAGTTGCCCGCAGGGACGCTCCAAGACAGGCTGACGGAGTCGCTGGTGGTCTTGGACACAGAGAGATCTCCGAGCCTGGGCTGAGTTTCCGCGCTTGGTGCTGGTTCTGGGGCTAGAGGGGGAAAGAAGGGTGCAGAGCAGAAAACGAAGAGGTTCTTGTCACAAGCTGAAAGCCTAAAGTGCTGTTAATTTTTTTTTTTTTAAAAAAGAATTGTCAAGATATCTGAACAGGGAGAAACACAATGGAGAATATCAACCTGCTGGACTGAAATCAGGAGAGGAAGCTGGTCAGTGGAGACGGATTTGAACTATAATTTTTTGGGGGGTAGGGTGATTGGGGCCCCTTTTAATAACTATGCATTGTACCAAATATTGTATTTTTCCGTGTAGAAGACTATATTTCCCCCTATTTTTCAAGTTTAAAATTGGGGGTTGTGTTATACACAGGGGCATGTTATACACGGAAAATACGGTAGTTTCAAAGGTATGTTTGGGTTCCATAGAAACTTATCAGTGGTTCTTCGGTTTGGGCCCCACCAAGACACCCCTTTTTATTGCACATTCGCGATTTGCTCTCTTGATGTGGATGTGAGCAATCAGAGCATTCAACACTTCTTGTGCCTGCAAAAGTTTTTGGAGATACCACACTGACTCATTTCTGATCAGTGCATATCCTGCTAAATATCCTAGCTTTTAAATGTTCTGGTTTATTTTTCAAAATCTCCTTGAGAGTTTCAACAATAGAGCATGTCAACGCTCCACCTGCTGCAAAATGCTGCACCTAGACTGTTGATGGACACAGACTATCACCGGCACATAACTTTGGTACTCAAGAGCTTCCACTGGCTGCGCATATGCCACCAAGCCAGGTTCAATGTTATTGCATTAATTTACAATTTCCTTAACATCTTTGTTCCAGGAAATCTCAGGGACCACTTAATCCCCTATATTCCTGCCCAATCCCTGAGACCTTTGGGTGAGTTACCGTTAGAGGTCCCCTGCAGCCCGGATGCAAGGCTCATATCCACCGGGAGCTGTGCATTCTGTATTATGGGCTCAAAATCAGTGGAACCCCCTTCCACTTGATGTCAAGCAAGCCCTCTTGAACTTCCAGTGCCTGCTGAAGGGTTTTTTTAATGGACCTCTCATTTTGTAGTTTTAACTCATTCTTATTGAGTGCTGAGGGCCTTCTGGTGGTTCCCTCACTGCGAGAAACCAAGTTACAGGGAACCAGGCAGAGGGCCTTCTCGGTAGTGGCACCCGCCCTATGGAACGCCCTCCCACCAGATGTCAAAGAGAAGAACAACTACCAGACTTTTAGAAGACATCTGAATGCAGCCCTGTTTAGGGAAGCTTTTAATATTTAACAGACCACTGTATTTTAATACTTTGTTGGAAGCTGCCCAGGGTGGCTGGGGAAACCCAGCCAGATGGGTGTGGTAATAAATAGTAAATTGTTGTTGTTGTTGTTGTTATTGTTATTATTATTATTGCACCAAATTTATTGCATAGTTAATTATAATTTAGCGGTATATAAATTGTTTGCATTAATGAATGAATGAATGAATGAATGAATGAATGAATGAAAGTGGAAACCCTGGAGACCCTTCTCTGAAGACTGTGGTTTTGAAAACCAAGGTGCCCTTCTGCCCTCTTTGCTCTATTTCAAACCTGGGGAAAAAGTTTCCCTTTCACATTCCTTCCCTGCACCTGTTAAGGATGCAGGAGCTCTATCATTTAAAACACCAACAACTCATAGAGGGGGAGCCTTTGTGATTGCAGTGTCAATGTGGCCAAAGTCAAAGGCATCCTGGGAGCTACGAACAAGCCTCTGCTGACCTGTGACAGCATCAGTTGAGACAGGCCCAAGGCGCTTAGAGCCAGAGACTCCGAAGATGTTGAATTTGTATCTCTGCGACGGCATGAGGTTGTAGAGGTGGAGGGAGTGCATGGTGCCGTCCACTGGTAACATCTGGAGCTTCCCTGCAGCATCCTTGTACTGGATGAGGAAAGAGTCAAAGCTACCTTCCTGGATGTTCCAGGAGAGGAGAAGAGAGTCTGGGGTGACCTCAGAGACTGTGGCGTCTCCAAGGCTGGGCTGAACTCTTTGGCCTGCGGCTTCTTCGGGCTTCTTTTCCTCCTCACCTGGTGGAGTTGTTTCTGGAGCTATAAGAAGACAGAGGAAGACGGTGGAGGAAGTTGGGATACAGCTTCTAGGAAGGAAAACGACCTTGAGGTTGGGATGGTTTTTTGGTGGAGACCTCTACCTCTACCTTTACTTCCCTTCATGCTTGAGACACAAAGAGCAGAGAGGAGAAATTTCCACATACACAATTCATGCAAATCGTGCCTACTGTATGCATCTGTTTTTATATGAGGTCACCCATGTTTTTCCCTGTACGATATCCCACTGGGAGTGACAGAACATCATCAAGTGCCATTGCACCCAAGCAGCAATGGACCAATCTATCAATTTCAGCTTCTCGTTTTTTCAATCTTCAGTTCAGTTCTCCATGTTTCTGTGTCCCTTCGCTTTTTTAAAAAAAACACCTCATGAAAATTCATTAGCATATTAGTGCAATTGTCTCCTAAAATGCACATTTTTCTTTTTTAACTTAAAAAAATCTTTGTCTGTATAGTTATATTATGTTAAAGTGTTTGCCTGAGCTTTAAAAACATAAAAATACACATTTTTCTATGCAATTTCACCTAATCAATGTATTTTTGCAAAGTGTTTCCCTCCTGATATTTGTATTTCCTGTTAATGCAAATTTTTATGTCATTTTCACTAATATATGCATTTATAATGCACACTTCATGCTAGTACATGCGTTTTTGAATGCAATGCTCGGCTGGAGAACTGTTTTGCAAAATTTGGAGAAGTGCCAGTTTCAAAGGATGGCTGCTTTTCTGTTTGCTTCTTGTTTCAGAAGGTGGGAATTGGGTAGGCCCAGATGAAAGTGAGACTGAACCCAATTTCTTCCCCACCTCTTGCTTCTAGTGGACTTGCTGCATTGCACCCAAAGCATGTGGCAGCAAGGAGCCTTGTGGGTGGCTTAATTACCCTTTAAAAAGAAATAAATACATTTCAGAGGGACAGAGGCTGCCTCAGAACAAGTACTTTTAAATTTTTGTACTTTTCTGACATTTTAAAAGATTTTTGCTTTAAAATCCATACAGGAATGGGGTGGGATGGATTCAGTCCTGCTCCCATTCAGAACTGGGCTGGACCAGACTTTAATGGGCCCATCCATCCCCAGTGAGACTGCTGGCCCTCTTGTGATTAGAATAGTATGATTATAGCTGTAATGTGCTGCATCTTGTTTGCTTGGGCATGGTATTGATTCAATTGTTTTGTTTTAAATTGTGTTTTTAATTTGTTCATTGCCCACAGAAAGGATGCTGCGGCATGGGACCGTAAATTAGGATTTCATGCCACAGTATACTTTTTGTGGTCAATGAACAAATTAAAAACACCATTTAAAAGAAAACAATTGAAGCAATGCTAAATCCAAGCAAACAACCACACACAGTATAGAAACAGTCAGGTCCCAGAAGTTCCAGCAAATAAGGGCACAAGTTCAGGTTGAGGGGAAGTTAGTTCCTCAATAGAGAGGGGCTCCCTTTCTGACGTTGCCAATTGCAAAACTTGGATGCATTCAGTAAGCTTCTATATTAAACCACAAGGTCAAGAAACACTCTCTCTCTCTCTCTCTCTCTCTCTCTCTCTCTCTCCCTCTCCCTCTCTCTCTCTGTGTGTGTATGTGTGTATGTGACACAAATGCTGTGAATCAGAGGACGCTGACTTCTGTGTCCATCCAAAACCACATTATGAAATTTTCATGCATTCTGTGGATCTGAACCCTATCAGGAGAGGGGAATGAGCAGATGATGAGGAAAGAAGGAAAGACGTGCAGTGATCCGCCCACAGATGGTTTCAGAAACTATCAGTTGACCTAGAACCTATTAAAGAGGAAAAGTTGAGTTAAGGAATAGGGAGGGTGAAATCATTAGTACTCCCCAGCACCCCAATTTCTCCAGGAGTTGCTGCTGACCTGCTGTCACAGCATTGGCAGAGTTGGGTCCAAAACGCTGGTTTCCATAGATGCCATAGAGATTGAACCTGTATTTGTGAGAGGGGGCCAGGTTGGAGACAATGACCTCGCGGGAACCCCCTCCTACAGGAAGTGCCTGGGGTCTTCCCTCTGCGTCCTTGTACTGGACAGAGAAAGAATCAAAGTTTCCTTCGGGGACACTCCATGAGAGACGGGCAGCGTTGCTGGTGACCTCTGAGACCGAGAGCTGTCCCAGGCGAGGTTCCACCTTTCCTTCCACCGCTTGCACGTCAGGATCTGTGGCTAGAGTTAAAACGAAGATGGTGAGGGAGAGAATGCTGCTGGGGTATCTTCGATGTTTCTCGCCTTCTACAAGTCTCTCCAGCTTTAGGAGGAGGAGAGGTGGGGAAGCATGCTAGCATGATAGATAGGGAAATTTGGGAAACTGTGACATGCAGTTGGAAACTTCCCACATCTACATGCAAGCTGCCAGGAATTTCTAGGGCGTGTCTGTATGCTGCACAGTGAAGAAGAAGAAGACTTTGGGTTTGATATCCCGCTTTATCACTACCCGAAGGAGTCTCAAAGCGGCCAACATTCTCCTTTCCCTTCCTCCCCAACAACAAAAACTCTTTGAGGTGAGTGGGGGTGAGAGACTTCAAAGAAGTGTGACTAGCCCAAGGTCACCTAGCAGCTGCAAGTGGAGGAGCGGAGACGCGAATCTGGTTCACCAGATTACTAGTCTACCGCTCTTAACCACTACACCACCCTGGCTCTTGATAGTGATCTATCAAGGCTTCATGCTAGTGTGTTCATTGCAAAATGAAGTTGTCAAGGCTTGACCAACGGCACCAGAGTGGGGTGAGAGAGGAGCCAGACATCAGAGGGGCAAGCCAGAAATGGTGGTGTCTGGTGTCTGTTGGGTTTAGTGGTGCGTAAGGCAGGAGGCCAACAGTAGGTGGAGCCAGAGGTAATGACAAGCCAAGCTAACGAATTCTAGATTTGTTCTGATCCTTCTGCCCTGTGAGACAAGAGCAATGCAACAGCTAAGGAGGAGGAGCAAGCTGACAGCTTGTGCCACCGTGTGGGGTGGTTGTAATAAGGCAGACAGGTGGGGGTAGCTGAGGACAGGCAGAGTCCAGTGGGGCAGTGGCTAAGGGGAGGAACAAGCAGGAAAGAAAGAAAGACAGCAGGACAGGCACTGATCCTCCCCAAGGGTTTTAGGGACCTAATAAAATGTAATAATGTGGAAAAGATCAGTTAGAGTGAGGAGGTGAAATCATTAGTACACAGCCCCTTCAATTTCTCCCGGAGGTGCTGCTGACCTGTCATCTCAGCAGTGGCAGATATGGGTCCCAAACGCTGGTTTCCAGAGATACCATAGAGATTGAACTTGTATTTGTGAGAGGGGACCAGGTTGGAGACAATGACCTCACGGGAGCCCCCTCCTACAGGAAGCGCCTGTGGCTTTCCCTCTGCGTCTCTGTACTGGACAGAGAAAGAATCAAAGCTTCCTTCGGGGACACTCCATGAGAGACGGGCAGCGTTGCTGGTGACCTCCGAGACCGAGAGCTGGCCCAAGCGGGGTTCCCTTCCGGTAGAGTCCTCTGCATCCACCTCGTCTCTCTTTAGCTGTGTTGCTGTGAGAATTAAAACAGAAATGGCAAGTGAGGGACCTATGCTGGGATAACATTGTAGTGGGCATTGGCCTTCAGATATTCTACCAGAGGAAGAGTGTATACTACACATAGTAAAGGTAAAGGGACCCCTGACCATTAGGTCCAGTCGTGGCCGACTCTGGGGTTGCGGCGCTCATCTCGCTTTATTGGCCAAGGGAGCTGGCGTTTGTCCTCAGACAGCTTCCGGGTCATGTGGCCAGCATGACTAAGCCGCTTCTGGCGAAACCAGAACAGCGCACGGAAACGCCGTTTACCTTCCCGCCGGAGCAGTACCTATTTATCTACTGGCAGTTTGACATGCTTTCGAACTGCTAGGTTGGCATGAGCAGGGACTGAGCAACGGGAGCTCACCCCGTCGCGGGGATTCGAACTGCCGACCTTCTGATTGGCAAGCCCTAGGCTCTGTGGTTTAACCCACAGCGCCACCTTTACCCTTTAAAAAGAAATAAATACATTTCAGAGGGACAGAGGCTGCCTCAGAACAAGTACTTTTAAATTTCTGTACTTTTCTGAGATTTTAAAAGATTTTTGCTTTAAAATCCATACAGGAATGGGGTGGGATGGACTCAATCCTGCTCCCATTCAGAACTGTGATGGACCAGACTTTAATGGGCCCATCCATCCCCAATGAGACTGCTGGCCCTCTTGTGATTAGAATGGTATAATTATAGCTGTAATGTGCTGCATCTTGTATGCTTGGATATGGTATTGATTCAATTGTTTTGTTTTAAAGTGTGTTTTTAATTTGTTCATCGCCCACAGAAAGAATGCTGCAGCATGGGACCGTAAATTAGGATTTAATGCCACAGTATACTTTCTGTGGTCAATGAACAAATTTAAAACACAATTTATACTTTAAAACACACAGTATACTTTCTTTGTCACCATCTTGCCAGACAGAAGGCCTGATGCAAGGAAAGATGGACTTTCCTGCCGGTTCGTTTTCTGAAAAAGAGATCTGCAACCAAAGCAATAAGAAAGGGAAAGCAGAGGGAGGATACAGGACTGGAGAAAACAGCTGTCTTGAAATTACAGAGAGAATGGCATCCATTTTTAGATCCTCTGCTGACCTGTGACAACAATGACTGAGATTGGGCCAAAGCGCCTCCGTCCAGACAAGCCAAAGAGGTTGAACTTATATCTGTAGGAAGGCACCAAGTAGTAAATCACAACAGAGTTGGTCTCCTTATCTACAGGCAGTGCCTGTGGTTTATTGTCAGCATCCTTGTACTGGACCAGGAAGGAGTCAAAGATCCCAGAGGGGACATCCCAAGAGAGGCGGACAGAGTCGCTGGTGACATCAGAAGCAGAGAGCTGCCCAAAGTCAGACCCTGGAGGTGGCGTTCCTCTTTCCCCCCTCTCCGTCACTGGTGTCAACGGAGCTGTAAAAAAAAAAAAAAGTCAACAGTAGATGTTGGTGGAGCACCCTTTCCATGATCAACAAACTTCTGACTGTGAGGTGTGCAAAATTGTACAGTATATTGCACTTCTGGAAGAGGAAAATGCTTAGACAGGCATAGTTTTATTGATCCTGGTTGCAGGGTTTTTAAATAACTTGGAATACTATGTGAGGCTCTGGTCACCTCAAAAAGAGCATTGTAAAGCGGGGGATGGAGCGAATTCATTTCTTTAAAAAGTATATAACATTCTCATGAAAATTCATTGCATCTTACTGCAAAATTCTCTTCATATACACATTTTTGCAAGTGCAATTTCCCCTAACACAATGCAATTATTGTGTGGTATTTTCACCACACAATATGTGAAATTTTATCCACACTTTACTCCTGTATATGCATTATTGTACACACTGCTTGGCTTTAAAATCCATAGGTAAAGGTAAAGGGACCCTGACCATTAGGTCCAGTCGTGACCGACTCTGGGGTTGCGGCGCTCATCTCGCTTTATTGGCCGAGGGAGCCGGCGTACAGCTTCCGGGTCATGTGGCCAGCATGACTAAGCCGCTTCTGGTGAACCAGAGCAGCGCAGGGAAGCGCCGTTTACCTTCCCGCCGGAGCGGTACCTATTTATCTACTTGCACTTTGACATGCTTTAGAACTTCTAGGTTGGCAGGAGCAGGGACAGAGCAACAGGAGCTCACCCCGTCGCCGGGATTCGAACCACTGACCTTCTGATTGGCAAGTCCTAGGCCCTGTGGTTTAACCCACAGCGCCACCCACGTCCCTCTTTAAAATCCATAGAAGTGTGAATTTTGAGGGTCCGCTATGTTTTGGCTTGCATGTTGTTTTGGGAAATGTGATTTTGGTAGGGAACCAGGCAGAGGGCCTTCTCGGTAGTGGCGCCCTCCCTGTGGAACGCCCTCCCACCAGATGTCAAAGAGAACAACAACTACCAGACTTTTAGAAGACATCTGAAGGCAGCCCTGTTTAGGGAAGCTTTTAATGTTTGATGTATCATAGTATTTTAATATTCTTTTGGAAGCCGCCCAGAGTGGCTGGGGAAACCCAGCCAGATGGGCGGGGTATAAATAATAAATTATTATTATTATATTATTATTTCACTTCAGAATGCAAACTGAATGGACTTTCTCCCCGATCCCATATCTAATGGAAAACAGTGTAAATCCTCCAGCAGAGGAGTGAAGAGCCAATTCGCTTTTGTCACATCCACAGCATACATTTAAAGCACTTACTAGACCACTTTAGCAGTCATGGAGAATCCTGCGTACTTTGTTTGTTAAAAGAGTGCTGACCTCGCAGAGCTAGAGTCCCCAGCACCCTTAAACTACAGTTCCCAGGGTGATAGTGCTTGAAGTGTATGCTGTGGATGTGAGTTTTCTCTCTAGGAGTTGGGCAAGGGCCTTGTGTGTGCACTGCTGACCTGTGGAGGCATCAGTGGATATGGGGCCAAGCCGCTCGCCACCAGAGATTCCATAAAGGTCAAATCGGTATCGCTGGGAAGGAGACAGGTCAGAGACTGTGACCTCACGGGAACCACCATCCACAGGCATGGTCTGCAGCTCGTCCTCTCCATCTTCGTACTGAACAAGGAAGGAGTCAAAATTCCCAGTTGGGACACTCCAGGAAAGACGGATTGAATTGCTGTTAGCTTCTGAGACTGAGAGCTGCCCCAAGCTAGGCTCACTCTCTCCATCACCTTCGTCGTCTTCTCCCTCCTTGTTGTCCTCCTCGGCTTCAGCTAGAACAAAAAATGGGGAGTCGGAACAGGGGTAAAGGTCCCGCCGTTGTGAGAAATGAACCACCAGGATCATTTTGCTATCAAGTACGGGGAGGAAAGCATGAACAGACTAACACATCCTGATGGGAGAAAATTCCTGCAAAGGCAAATAAGGCAGCAAATGTGCATTTGTGGCAGAGTTCCTTCAACACAGCTGCTTATAACGCCGTCCATTATAGGAGGGAGGAAATGGGAAATTAGGGAATAAGAAAAAGGAGAGAACGAGTTTCAGGTTGCGTGCACACTCCAATTTACTCTGCATCTAGAGCGCTCCTGCCGCTGGTTTGGGTAGAGGCATACACATGATGTGAGCCTTGATCCCTATCTATCCTATATCTTTCCTGTCATTGCTTAGGAAATACAGGTACTGCATTTCCCCCCAAGCCAGCTTTGATCCATAGTGAGAAAAAGAACAGCACAGCCTCATTGTAAATCAGTAACTGTGTGCACAACCATAGTCCAATAGTTTGCCTGTATACCCCCCCCCTTCGTATTTTAAAATAAACCCTTTTTTGGCAAAAAAAATCAGAAAGCATTGCCTCCTCACAATGACAGCAGACTCTTTAAGAGATGTCCATGAAACTTCTGTGGATCAGGAATTGGTTGAGTAGCAGGAGGTAAAGGGACCCCTGACCATTAGGTCCAGTCGTGATCGACTCTGCGGTTGCGGCGCTCATCTCGCTTTATTGGCCGAGGGAGCCGGCATACAGCTTCCGGGTCATGTGGCCAGCATGACTAAGCTTCTGGCGAAGCAGAGCAGTGCACAGAAACACCATTTACCTTCCCGCTGGAGTGGTACCTATTTATCTACTTGCACGAACTGCTAGGTTGGCAGGAGCAGGGACCGAGCAACGGGAGCTCACCCCGTTGCGGGGATTCGAACAGCCAACCTTCTGATCAGCAAGTCCTAGGCTCTGTGGTTTAACCCACAGCGCCACCCCTGGAATTGTTCAGAGAGCTTCAAACAAAAAGAGATTGGGAAGAGCTCCAAAAGGACCTCTCCAAACTGAATGAATGGGCAGTAAAGTGGCAAGAGCAGTTTAACATAAGCCATTATAAAGTACTGGATGTCAGGGCAAAAAAATAATAAAATCTTGATTTCACATGTACACGCGTGGGGACTGAACTGGCATTGACAGGCCAGGAACGAGACCCTGGGGACGTAGTGGATAGCTTGATGAAGATGTCGACCCCATGTGTGGCAGCTGTGGGAAAAAGTAAATTGTAAATGGAAGTGGGATGATGCAGACAGAGCTTAGAAGGCGAGAGGATGTCACTGAGAGAATTTGCTTCCTCCTTTCTGCCCCTAAAACAGAAAATGAAGAGAGAAGACTTCTGCTGACCTGTGGTGGCTTCAGAGGAAATAGGGCCCAGGCGCCTGCGGCCAACGACCCCGTAGAGATTGAACTTGTATCTGTGGGAAGGAACCAGGTTGGGGACAGTGACCTCGCGAGCAACTCCCTCCACGGTCAGCGCCTGGGGTTTGCCCTCTGCATCCTTGTACTGGATCAGGAAGGAGTCGAAGTCCCCAGTGGGGACAGTCCAGGAGAGAAGAGCGGAATTGCTGGTGACCTCTGAGACAGAGAGCTCTTCTAGGCTGGGCTTCGCTGGGCCTTCGCCAGACACTGCAGCTGCTGAGGCCAAGAGATTAAAAACAAACAGGAATTAAATCTGTGTTCAGCTAGTACAGTGGTACCTTGGGTTAAGAATTAATTCTTTCTGGAGGTCCGTTCTTAACCTGAAACTGTTCTTAACCTGAAGCACCACTTTAGCTAATGGGGCCTCCTGCTGCCGCCGCAGCACGATTTCTGTTCTCATCCTGAAGCAAAGTTCTTAACTCGAGGTACTATTTCTGGGTTAGTGGAGTCTGTAACCTGAAGCGTCTGTAACCTGAAGAGTCTGTAACCCGAGGTACCACTGTACGCTGGGTTCAGAGGCAAATAAATTAGGCTCGAAGCTTAGAGTGTCGAGTTCAAATTCCATCACCGCCAGGGATTTTCATAATTGACATGTAAGAAACACAGCTGAGGCTGCAAGTCTGAGACAGGGCAGATCTAGAGCCTTAAGCTGCTCTCCTCTTGAGGAACTTGGCTTCACAAATTCGCCTCCACAGGAAGAAAAACAGTTACCATCCCTGCTCAAAATCTCACACATAGAATGAAACTCTACCCAAACTGCTTCTTCAGAGCCAGCACCAGGAGTCAGGGCAAACTCCGTCGGCTGACACCCCTACCCCCTCCGTCAGCAGCACTGGTCTGCTTCGCCCCCTCCTTTCCCCAGTGATGCCAAGCTCATTTAGCTCCAGGTAGGCCAGGGTGGCCCAGTAGTAGTGGGGCCAGCCAAAGAAGGGTGAGGCCTGGTTGACCGGACTCACAGGCAGAGGGACCACTGGAATTTTCCCACGATGCAATGATAATGCATCGCAGGCATTGCCTTGAGGGAAATTTAAATGGCAGCGGTGCTGGTGAGTGTAGTTCAACACCAGGTAAAAATACAAATAAAATCAAAGCCCCCCCTCCCTAAGTGACCCAGTTTCTGCTACCTAGGCAGAACCCTCCAGGCTTCCAATATTTACCTCATTATTGCCTGTATTAGCACCAGGCCTGGTAAATTTTCATTTTGAAAAGAGATCATTGAGTCTTTTTTCTATGGATCTGCATATACATTTTTGTCTGAAATATGTGAAATAGCTTAATATAGCCAGACACATGCCGAGGGAGGGACAGACTTGATACTTTCAGTTTCTCTCTGTTTCCCATTTCTCCTAATCTTTGGTTTTCTGAATTTCTGCATCAGTTTCTAATGATTTTTTTAAAGCCTGTGTGAGAATTTGCCTGCATTTTAGTGTGCCTTCTTCCTAATGCACATACAGGCAACACCCGATTTTCGCAAGGGTTGCGTTCTAGGTCATTACGCATGATGGTGGCGCATGTATATGCCCACCCTAGTCCCCTCCCCCTTTTCCTGCCATTTCCGGGCTCTCAGCAATGCGCATGTGCATGGTTGTGTGTGCTCTGAATGCGTGCAAAATGGTTGTTGCCGGTATTAAATTTGTATGAAATTTTGCCTAATATACACATTTTAATGTATATTTCAGCCAACATAACTATATTTCCGAACGTTATTTTCTTGAGCATAGACATTTTTATTCCCACTTCCTTCAAATCTGCACATGTTTGCGTGCACATTATTTGGTTGTCTTGGTTTCATACACGCTGCAACATTTGGAAGAGTGCAGATTTTGAAGATTGGTTGTGTTTCGCTTTGTGTGTCATTTCGGGAAGTACAAATTAAGTAGCTTTTCATTGAAATGTGAACTGAACCAAATTTACACCGCTACTCCCAATGCCCTATTCATGCCAAAGAGCCATGTGCTGACCTGTGACTGTGTCGGCAGAGACAGGGCCAAGGCGTTTGCGCCCTACAATCCCGTAGAGGTTGAACTTGTATCGTCGGGCAGGAGACAGGCCAGAGATGGTAGTCTCATAGGTGCCTCCATCCAAGGGCAGCTGCTGGGGTTTGCCTTCAGCATCCTTGTACTGGACTAAGAAGGAGTCAAATCTCCCGGATACAACAGTCCAGGAGAGGCGGGCAGATTCACTGGTGACATCAGAGACAGAGAGTTCTCCTAAGGTTGGTGGAGCCAGCAATTCTGCAACTGGAGTAGAGAACAGAGAAAGAGAGAACAAAAATGAATAATTGGTAAGCACCAACTTGGCTCCTGTGATCAACTTATCATTCAATAGGTGGTTCTTCAGGTAGTGGCATGTAAGATGGGCAGGAAGCAAAAGATTAGAAGAAGATCCCTGCTGGATCCGACCAGTGGCCCACTCTAGCCCAGAATCCTGTTCCCACAGTGGCCAACCAGATGTCTATGGGAAACAGCAAGTACGAGTGCTCTCGCCACCAGCAATTTCCACACAGTGGTATTCAGGGGCATATACTGCCTTCAACAGTGAAGAGAGAACATAGACATCAGGGTTAGTGTATTGTCTAAAACAATACAGTAGTACCTCGGATTACATACGCTTCAGGTTACATATGCTTCAGGTTACAGACTCTGCTAACCCACAAATAGTAGCTCGGGTTAAGAACTTTGCTTCAGGATGAGAACAGAAATCGCACGGCGGCAGTGGGAGGCCCCATTAGCTAAAGTGGTGCTTCAGGTTAAGAACAGTTTCAGGTTAAGAACAGACCTCCGGAACGAATTAAATATGTAACTAGAGGTACCACTGTACAGCGATAGTGCCGACTTAATGTCAATAGTTCCAAAGCATGGGAGCTGCCACACTGAAAGGCTGACTCCCTGCAAATGCAGAATGAACATTATTATTATTATTATTTATTAAATTTGTATACCGCCCCTCATCTGAAGATCACAACAGAAAAAGTACAAAATGGGAACGAAAAATACATAATGAAACAAACCAATAATTCCACCCCCACGCACAAACACATTTAAAAAGCCATAGAAAGTTAATCAGACGAATGCCTTGTTGAAGAGGAACGTTTTCACCTAGTGCCTAAAGATATGTAATGATAGCGCCAGAGGAGCCTCCCTGGGGAGAGCATTCCACAAACGGGGAGCCTCCAAAGTAATAATAATAATTTATTATTTATACCCCACCCATCTGGCTGGGTCTCCCCAGCCACCCTGGGTCTCCCCAGCCACCCTGGGCGGCTTCCAACAAAGTATTAAAATACAAAGTATTAAAAGCTTCCCTAAACAGGGCTGCCTTCAGATGTCTTCTAAAAGTCTGGTAGTTGTTCTTCTCTTTGACATCTGGCAGGGATGTCAAAGAGAAGAACGACTACCAGTAAGGACCCGTAGTCGTGTTGCCACCCTCTGGACTCCTCGTGTAGGAGGCACACAAAGAAGGGATGATGGTCACAGGGTCCAGGTTGGTTTGGAGAGTCCCACGTGGGCTCAGCCACTATATTTGCTTGAATTGACACAGAAAATAGATCCTGGGAAAGGGCCCCAGCTCATCAAGTGAAGCTGACCTGTGGTGGCATCTGTGGAGATGGGGCCATGGCGCTTGCGGCCAGTGAGTCCGTAAAGGTTGAACTTGTATCTGCGGGAAGGAACCAGATTGGGGACGATGGTCTCACGGAAAGCTCCCTCCACTGGGATTGCCTGAGGTTTGCCCTCAACGTCCTTGTACTGGATCAGGAAAGAGTCGAAGCTCCCAGTAGGGACAGTCCAGGAGAGACGGATGGAATCGGTGGTGATATCCAAGGCTGACAGCTCTCCCAAGCTGGGCTGAGGAGCTGGCGTTGTTGGTAGTACAGCTGAAAAATGGAGAAACAGAGAAAGTGCATCTTAAGGGATGGGGGAAGCAAGAGGTAAGAGAAGCAGAAGGCTCTCAGGAGCAGGGAGCTCCCCAGGCTGGGAGCAACTGAGGGCTCCTTTGGAGGTGACATTGAGGAAACAGACAGTAGCAGAGAAAATTTTCAACTGTCCTGAGTTGGTTCTCAGGAATGGAGGAATCTGCCTTGTATACTGAGTCAGGTCTTAGAGAAAAAATTCATTTGACCTACCAAGGTGGTTCTCACGAAAATAAGAAGCTACCTTATGCTGAGTTGGACCATTGGTCCATCTAGTTCAGTAGTATCCAGACTGCTAGCAGCTCTCCAGGGTTTGAGGCAAGAAATCTCTCCTAGCCCTATCTGGAGATGTCAGGGACTGAATCTGGGACCTTCTGCATGCAGAGCAGCAGCTATACCCGTAAGCCGTGGCCTCTTGACCATGTATTATGGCTGGCAGAAGGTATTTAGAACCTCCCCTTGCTGACCTGTGACTGTGTCAGTAGAAACTGGACCCAGACGCTTGCGACCAGAGAGTCCGTAAAGGTTAAACTTGTATCTTCGGGAAGGCACAAGGCTGGAGACGGTGACTTCGCGAGAAGCTCCGTCCACTGGAAGGGCCTGAGGCTTCCCCTCTGCATCCTTGTACTGGACCAGGAAGGAGTCGAAGCTCCCAGTGGGGACAGTCCAGGAGAGACGGACAGAGTCGGTGGTGACGTCTGAGACTGAGAGCTCTCCCAAGCTGGGCTGAGGAGCAGGTGTTGTTGGTAGTGGGGCTGCGAAACAGAGGAGGAAGAGATGAGAATGTACATCTTAACGGATGCGGGAAGGAAGAAATGAGACAGAGGCAGAAGGTTCTTTTAATGAACTCTGTGATATCTGGGTGGCCTTGAGATGGGTGCTTCACCTCCAGGCCTGGTGCTTTTACTTTAAGCAAGCAAGAAACAAACCTCCATGTGACACTTTCCAATTTGCGGCAAGCGTTTTCTCCTAAAGCTGATCCCAAAGTGCCCCCTGCTTTTGGAACATTGGAAGGTAGCTGATACTGAGTCAGGCCATTGCTCCATCTAGTATTGTCTAATCCAGGGTTTCCCAAAATTGGGTATCCAGCTGTTGTTGGACTACAGCTCCCATCGTCCCTATCTTGCAGGACCAGTACTCAGGGATGATGGGAATTATACTCCAAAAAAGAGTTGGAAACCCTGATCTACAGTAACTTGGTAGCAGCTGCTCTTCCATTGAGCTAGGTCCCTTTCCATACTAGCCTCTTCTGAAAGGGACAGCAGTTCTGGAGACTTTGGGCAAACTAAATCCTAAAATAAATTGAAATGAGGTGGGAGCTTGCCAAAATAGGAATTAGCATGTGGCTGCGTTATTAATTCTTTTCAAGATCGTTAAAAGCTTTGCCAACATTTTTAACCCTGTGGTGTATCTTTTTGCCCCATTCTGCTCTGGTTCATCAGAAGCGGCTTAGTCATGCTGGCCACATGACCCGGAAGCTGTACGCCGGCTCCCTCGGCCAGTAAAGCGAGATGAGAGCCACAACCCCAGAGTCGTCCGCAACTGGACCTAGTGGTCAGGGGTCCCTTTACGTTTACTTAGAGTAGACCCACTGATATTAACAGAACAAAGTTAGTTGTGTCCATTAAAGCTCCTGGGTTTACTCTGAGTAGAAAGTAACTGGATACAACCACATGAAGATACAGAAGCGGTTTGGAAGTTTATTGCATCTGAATATCCAGTTCCTCAAGCCAAGATGGAAATGTGAGCCTGGAGAGAATGCTGCCACGTTTGTCTAGGACAAATGCCTCCCCAAACTGGTGACCTCCAGATTGAGGGGAGGCTGTTTTAAAGAAGGATGGTTGCTGACCTGTCTCTGCTTCGGTGGAGATGGGGCCCAGACGCTTTCGGCCCAAGACACCATAGAGGTTGATCTGGTATGTGTGGGACGGGGCCAAGTCGTGGAGGTGGAGGGAGCGGAGGCGCCCGTCAACAGGGAGAACCTGGGGTTTGCCCTGAGTGTCTTGGTATTGGATGATGAAAGAGTCAAAGTCCCCAGCCTCCACAGTCCAGGAGACGTCAAGGGAGTTTGGCATGGCATTACCAGCTGTTAGCTCTCCGAGCTTGAGTGCTGGAGTGGGCTTCACCATCAGTTGATCTGGAACAGAGAGAAGAATAAGGAGTCAATGGCCACCATGAGAGAGAGAGAGAGAGAGAGAGAGAGAGAGAGGCTTCTTCCAACTTATCACCTATGCCAGAGGGTGTCGTGGTCTGCCCAGTGCTGGCATCACCACCTGGCATCATTGCCAGGGCCATTACAGCCTCAGCTGCTGACCGGACACCCTTAATTTTCACCCCCTTTCCTCCCGGCACTCTCTTTTTCTAAAAAACCCCCATAATTTTTATTGAGTTTTCCAAAATTACATTTCGCATAAATTACCTAAACTTCCTAACTACCATGTTACTCAAAGTGAGTATCGACTTCCATCCCTCCCTCTTTCTGACTTCCCCATTTTTTTGTGTCAGATCATTCGCATTTCTATAACCACTTCTTTACTAAATATTATCTTTATCATTCACCCTCTTATATGTAAATTAGCTCCTTAATTTCACATTACAAAACATTTCATGTTAAAGCTGCAAAAGTTTTCAAATATTTACAATTTTCTTTCAAATAAATTATAAATTTGCTCCAGTCCTTAAGAAACATTGCACTGGTTTTTTATCTTTCCCGTTAACTTTGCCAGTTCAATATATTCTACCATCTTTATCTGCCAGTCTTTGAGGGAGGGGAGTTCTTGCTGCTTCCATCTTTGGGCCATCAAAATTCTTGCAGCAGTTGTGGCACACATAAGCAAATTTACATCGGTTTTTTTAATTTCCTCATCAATTAACCCAATAAGAAGGCCTTTGGTTTTTTACCAAAATTATAACCTCCCAGCACTCTCTCAACACTGCCTGACAAATGGATCTAGCCACTATTTTAATCTCCCACAATGCCCTCAAGCAAGCATTGCTTTGGGGTTTCGTGGAAAACGTCAGTGGTGGCTAAAGCTGCATATTCCTGCATTACAGGAATAGGCGATCTTCAGTGTCCCTTACAACACGATGATTCCATGATTCTATATGACAATCAAAATGAATAATTCGCCCTGACGTGGGGGGGGGGGGACGCACTTCCAGGGCACAGTGGCTACTTCGTATATATTTGCATGCACCCTCAGTCTGCATTACAGATGGAGACGCAGCGACGCCCCTGCTGCTGAGACAGAATGGAAATAAACTGCTTCCCCTGTGAAAGAATTATGGTTGCTGTGACCGCAGCTGACCTGTGACCGCACTAGTGGAAATGGGGCCAATCCGCTTGCGACCAGAGATCCCATAGAGATTGAACTTGTATCTACGGGAAGGCAGGAGGCTAGAAATGGTGACCTCGCGAGAACCTCCGTCCACCGGAAGGGCCTGAGGCCTCCCCTCCGCATCCTTGTATTGGACCAGGAAGGAGTCAAAGTTCCCAGTGGGGACTGTCCAGAGGAGGCGGAGAGAATCACTAGAAACATCAACGGCTGTGAGTTCCCCTAGGGTGGGTTGTGGTGGCGGCGTCACTGCCGAGGCTAAAACACAGAGGGAGAGAAAAAGGGGGTGAAGAGTGAAGTCGGAAACTCTTCTGCTCCTGTAAAAATTAAGTCATGATTAGAAGAATGCAAAATGTCTCCCAGTGTGCTCCTTCTAAGCCTTAGGGCCTAAGGCATAGAACAGACTGAAGAGCTGTACCAAAAGGTAAGATGAGATTAACTCACCCATAGTTTTTCCCAAACAGCAAGGCTAAAAAGCAGGCACTCATAATTAGGGATGCTGAAGAATGCCAACTGGATCAGAAACAGGTGCAGAAATCACCTGTTTGCAGATTCACTAGTTGCCAGGACCGGATTAAGATACCGCAAATGCAAGTGGGCAGTTCTTGACAGCGTATTTCAAAGCTGCAAATAACTATCACCACTGGTGACTGGCACCCAAATGATGCATAAAAGCTATGGCTGTGGTGATCCGTATGCACTGGTAACCTCAAGTCGAAACAAAATTAAAAAATTCCTTCCAGTAGCACCTTAAAAAGGGACCCCTGACCATTAGGTCCAGTTGTGACCCACTCTGGGGTTGCGGTGCTCATCTCGCTTTATTGGCCAAGGGAGCCGGTGTACAGCTTCCGGGTCATGTGGCCAGCATGACTAAGCCACTTCTAGGGAACCAGAGCAGCGCATGGAAACACCGTTTACCTTCCCGCCGGAGCAGTACCTATTTATCTACTTGCACTTTGACGTGCTTTCGAACTGCTAGGTTGGCAGGAGCAGGGACTGAGCAACGGGAGCTCACCCCCTTGCGGGGATTCGAACCACCGACCATCTGATCGGCAAGTCCTAGGCTCTATGGTTTAACCCACAGTGCCACCCACCTTAGAGAGCAACTAAGTTTGTTATTGGGCTATCTACCTGTAACCTGTAACCTCAAGATTAGACTTTTGCAATGCGCTCTGTGTGGGGCTACCCTGGTGCCTGGTCCGGTGCAAAAAGCTGTGGCTACACTGTTGGTGAGGACAGACTGCTGCCATTGCATAAATCTAGTGCTTAAAAGCTTGCATGGGCTGCCCATATGTTAGAGAGCCAAGTTCAGGGGTCATGTATTAGTTCACAAGGTCCTTAACAACTTTGGTCCAGGATTGTTGAAGGACCGACTGGTCCCTTATATCCCTGTCTGACCACCGAGATCATATTTAATAAAGCAAGAAAAACTGACACCAATTTTCCATGTGAGTCCCCTTGCTACCTCAAATCTTCTACATTCTATCTCCTCACCCATTTAAATTGCCATAAATGTAGTGCAAACGGGGCTGGGAAAGTAGTTCATGAGGGAGAGGGAAAAGGAACTTTCACCATAAGTATCTGCCTGTGGGCCAGGCTATCACTTGAGCACAGAGGTTTTTCTTTCCTCCCACCACCCAAGAAAGGCCCTTCAGGTGTAGAGCTCAAAAGGTATGCCTGAAAGAGAACAGAAATTCATAGGCTGGGGTGCATCTTCTTCCAATGCTGCAGATGTGCCCTGAGGAAGAAAGGAGAAAAGGGTGTCCGGGGTGGGGGGAGGGGAAAGACCACAGCCTAGTTGGCCACTTCATCCATTGCTGACCTGTGACAGCCTCCACTGGCAGGGGGCCATAGCGCTTGCCGTGGTAAAGTCCGTAGAGGTTAAACGTGTATCTGTGAGAGGGCTCCAGGTTGGAGACTGTGAGTGTGCGGGAAGCCCCATCCACGGGCAACGCCTGCGGCCTCCCATCTGCATCTTCGTATTCCACTAGAAAGGAGTCAAAATTCCCAGTTGGGACGGTCCAGGAGAGACGAGCCGAGTCACTGGTGATGTCAGAAACGGACAGCTGGTCTAGGCTGAGCTGAACGACGGTGACCTTTTCTGTGGTGGCCTTTGGTGGCGTTCCTACAGCAGCGAAAACAGAGAGAAAGTGTAACCCCATAGCGGTGGGACAAGATGTAGGGCAGCGGTGGGGGACTCTGTTACCAGCCTGAGGGATGCATTCCCTTCTGGTTCACCTCTGACAGTCCCCAGGCCAATGGTGGGTGTGGTCAGAGGTAAAAGAGGGTGGAGCCACGAATGTCAATGTTGCTTTTGCAAATTGGTTTCTCCCAATTTCTCCTTTTTCTAGTTTTGGGTTCAGCTTCATGGGCAAAGCCAGGATTTTTGTTGGGGGGGTGGCAGGACTTTATTAGGGTGGCAGAACTTATGTGATTGGTCAGTATTTCTATTGTTTTACTTTTGGGGGGCAGAGCAGCAGCTGCCCCCTCTGGCTACGCCCATGTTCAGCTTGTTGCATTTCTGCAGCAATTTTAAATTTATTTTTGGGTTTTTTTGGGATTTTTAAGAATAAGGCACTATGAAAATTCAGCTGCAGATATCTTATACCGTGAGAGACTGAGGCCCTTTAAGAGTCATGTTTTCCCTGCTAAAAGAAACATGGGATTTCTGGTTTGTTAAAGGAGATGAGAATTGTTAGGAGACTTTTAGCAAACTAGAGTATATGTTTGTCCCATTGCAATCTCAAATTACCTGCAATCCTTTTCCCTGGGCCCATTTAAACTTGCCATAAATGGAGAGCAAATGGGCTGAGTCACTGGTGATGTCAAACGGGGCTGTGAAAGTGGTTCGCGACGGAGAGGAAGAAGGAACTTTCAGCTCAATGTTAAGATAAATGTAAAATGTAAGTACAGTCATACCCTGGAAGTTGAACAGAATCCGTTCGACTTCCAAAATGTTTGACTTCCAAAATGCAGCATCTGATTGGCTGCAGAAAGCTTCTGCAACCAATCGGAAACCTCAGAAGCCCCACCAAACATTTGGCTTCCAAAAGAACGTTCGAAAACCGGAACATTCACTTCCAGTTTTCTATCGTTCAGAAGCTGGAACGTTCAACTCCCAAGGCGTTCGGGAACTGAGGTACGACTGTATCTGCCTGTGGGCCAGGCTATCACTCGAGCAGAGAGGTTTTTCTCTCCTCCCACCACCCAAGAAAGGCCCTTCAGGTGTAGAGCTCAAAAGGTATGCCTGAAAGAGAACAGAAATTCATAGGCTGGGATGCATCTTCTTCCAATGCTTCAGATGTGCCCTGAGGAAGAAAGGAGAAAAGCGTGTCCGGGGTGGGGGGAGGGGAAAGACCACAGCCCAGTCGGCCAGTTCATCCACTGCTGACCTGTGACAAACTCCACTGGCAGGGGGCCATAGCGCTTGCCGCGGTAAAGTCCGTAGAGGTTAAATGTGTATCTGTGGGAGGGCTCCAGGTTGGGGACAGTGAGTGTGCGGGAAGCCCCATCCACGGGCAACGCCTGCGGCCTCCCATCTGCATCTTCGTATTCCACTAGAAAGGAGTCAAAATTCCCAGTTGGGACAGTCCAGGAGAGACGGGCCGAGTCACTGGTGATGTCAGAAACAGACAGCTGGTCTAGGCTGAGCTGAACGACGGTGACCTTTTCTGTGGTGGCCTTTGGTGGCGTTCCTACAGCAGCTAAAACAGAGAGAAAATGTAACCCCATAGCGGTGGGACAAGAAGTAGGGCAGCGGTGGGGGACTCTGTTACCAGCCTGAGGGATGCATTCCCTTCTGGTTCACCTCTGACAGTCCCCAGGCCAATGGTGGGTGTGGCTAGAGGCAAAAGGGGGTGGAGCCATGAATGTCAATGTTGCCTTTGTAAAGTACGCTGTTTTCTGCATACAGTCAGATATGTCTCTCTATCCCCCACCCAAGCAAACAAGAGCAATATCAGAGTCCAAGGACACATTCCAAGTCAGGCCAAAAGACTTGGGTGCAAAGCAAGGCTTGTGAGGGGTGTGTCCTGAGGGGAGGGTGTGTGTCCAGCAGACAGTTCCAAGGGCCAGACTGAGATGCCTGGAAGGCTACTTATGGCTCCCAGGCCAAATGAGGTTCCCTAACCCATAGAGAGCTAAACTATATGTGAAAGGGGCATTGCATGCTAGTAGGCACAGACAAAGCAGTCAGCTTTGGTTTGTCACAATTTCTCCATTTTCTAGTTTTGGGTTCACATTCATGCGCATAGCCAGGATGTTTTATTAGGGGGGCAGAAGCGATGGTCAATATTTCTATTGTTTTACTTGATCTGGGGGGCAGCTGCCCCCCCCCCCGGCTACACCTATGTTCAGCTTGTTGCATTTCTGCAGCAGTTTTAAATTGATTTGGGGTTTCTTCGGATTTTTAAAAATAAGACACTATGAAAATTTAGCTGCAGATATCTTACACCCTGGGAAACAGAGGCCCTTTAAGAGCCATGGCTTCCCTGCTAAAAGAAACCTAGGATTTCTGGTTCGTTAAGGGAGATGAGAGTTGTGAGGAGACCCTTAGCAAACCAGACTTTGAAACCTAGTAAGTCTCATAGGCATCTCAAATTTTCTACAATCCTTTTACCTAGGCCGCTTCAAACTTGACATAAGTGGAAGGCATATGGGCTGAGTCACTGGTGATGTCAAACAGGGCTGTGAAAGTGGTTTGTGACAGAGAGGGAGAAGGAATTTCAGCTCAATGTTAAGATAAATGTAAAAAGTAAGTATCTGCTTGTGGCCAGGCTATCACTTGAGCAGAGAGGTTTTTCTCTCCTCCCGCCACCCAAGAAAGGCCCTTCAGGTGTAGAGCTCAAAAGGTATGCCTGAAAGAGAACAGAAATTCACAGGCTGGGATACATGTTTTTCCAATGCTGCAGATGCGCGCTGAGGAAGAAAGGAGAAAAGCCTGTCCGAGGCAGGGGGAGGGGAAAGACCACAGCCCAGTCGGCCAGTTTATCCATTGCTGACCTGTGACAGCCTCCACTAGCAGGGGGCCATAGCGCTTGCCATGATAAAGTCCGTAGAGGTTAAACGTGTATCTGTGGGAGGGCTCCAGGTTGGGGACAGTGAGCGTGTGGGAAGCCCCATCCACGGGCAACGCCTGTGGCCTCCCATCTGCATCTTCGTATTCCACTAGAAAGGAGTCAAAATTCCCAGTTGGGACGGTCCAGGAGAGACGGGCCGAGTCACTGGTGATGTCAGAAATGGACAGCTGGTCCAGGCTGAGTTGAACGACGGTGACCTTTTCTGTGGTGGCCTTTGGTGGCGTTCCTACAGCAGCTAAAACAGAGAGAAAGTGTAACTCCATAGCAGTGGGACAAGATGTAGGGCAGGGGTGGGGGACACTTTTACCAGCCTGAGGATGCATTTCCTTCTCGTCTATCTCTGAAAGTCCCCAGGCCAATGGTGGGTGTGGCTAGATGCAAAAGGGGGTGGAGCTATGAATGTCAATGTTGCCTTTGTAAAGTAGGCTGTTTTCTGTATGCACTCAGGCATATCTCTCTATCACCCACCAACCCACCCAAGGAAGCAAGCAAGCAAGTGCAGTATCAGAGTCCAAGGACACAATCCAAGTCAGGCCAAAAGACTAAAGCAAGGCTTGTGAGGCATGTGTCCAGCGGATAGTTCCAAGGGGCAGACTGAGATGCCTGGAGGGCCGAATATGGCTCCCAGGCCAAGTGAGGTTCCCTAATCCAAAGAGAGCTAAACTATACAGTGGTACCTCGGGTTAAGCACTTGATTCATTCCAGAGGTCCGTTCTTAACCTGAAACTGTTCTTAACCTGAAGCACCACTTTAGCTAATGGGGCCTCCCGCTGCCACCGCACCGCGCCACTGGAGCACAATTTCTGTTCTCATCCAGAAGCAAAGTTCTTAACCCGAGGTACTATTTCTGGGTTAGCGGAGTCTGTAACCTGAAGCATATGTAACCTGAAGCGTATGTAACCCGAGGTACCACTGTATGTGAAAGGGGCAATGCATGCTGGTAGGCATGGACAAAGCAGTCATTTCTGGTTCTTCCCAGTTTCTCCTTTTTCTAGTTTCTGGTTTAGCTTGTTGCAGTTCTGCAACCGTTCCAACTTTATCTTATGTTTAAAAAGAAAATAAGGCACAATGAAAATTCAGATGCAAATATGTTACAATGCTGGCGACTGAGGCCCAGTGTAAGAGTCATGGCTTCCCTGCTAAAGGAATCCTGGGACTTGTAGTTTGTTAACGGAGTTTAGAGTTGCTAGGAGACGTTTAACAAGCTAGATTTTCCTGGTCCACAGTTCTCCAGCAATTGTGGCCGGGATGAAGAACCCAATGCCTTCCAGAAGTTGCTGGACTATAACTCCTATCATCCCAGGCCATCAGCTTTGCTGGCTGGGCCTAATGGGACCTGGGGTCCAAAAACATCTGGAGGGTCATAGGATCTCCATCATTAGTCAGACAAAATCCCTGATCACCTGCTCCATCTTACTTTTTTAAACGGACTGGAGGTGTCCAATATTAAACCTGGGACTGTTTACATGCAAAGCAACTGATCTACCGTGTAGCTACGGAGTTGTGGAGCGACATGGTGCTGTATATTTAAGGAAGCAAGACTATGCAAGTCCCCATGCCACCTCAAATTTTCTACAATCTGTCTCCACAGGCCCCTTCAAACCTGCCATAAATGTAGTGCAAATGGGGCTGGGAGAATGGTTTGCGACGGAAGGGGAGAAGGAACTTTCAGCTCAATGTTACGATGAATGTAAAAAGTAAGTATCTGCCTGTGGGCCAGGCTATCACTCGAGCAGAGAGGTTTTTCTCTCCTCCCGCCACCCAAGAAAGGCCCTTCAGGTGTAGAGCTCAAAAGGTATGCCTGAAAGAGAACAGAAAATCATTGGCTGGGGTGCATCTTCTTCCAATGTGCCTTGAGGAAGAAAGGACAAAAGTGTGTCCGGGCGGGGGAGGGGAAAGACCACAGCCCAGTCGGCCAGTTCATCCACTGCTGACCTGTGACAGCCTCCACTGGCAGGGGGCCATAGCGCTTGCCGTGATAAAGTCCGTAGAGGTTAAACGTGTATCTGTGGGAGGGCTCCAGGTTGGGGACAGTGAGCGTGCGGGAAGCCCCATCCACGGGCAACGCCTGCGGCCTCCCATCTGCATCTTCATACTCCACTAGAAATGAGTCAAAATTCCCAGTTGGGACAGTCCAGGAGAGACGGGCCGAGTCACTGGTGATGTCAGAAACAGACAGCTGGTCCAGGCTGAGCTGAACGACGGTGACCTTTTCTGTGGTGGCCTTTGGTGGCTTTCCTACAGCAGCTAAAACAGAGAGAAAATGTAACCCCATAGCAGTGGGACAAGATGCAGGGCAGGGGTGGGGGACTCTGTTACCAGCCTGAGGATGCATTCTCTTTTGGTCAACCTTCCAAAGTTCCCAGGCCAATAGTGGGTGTGGCTAGAGGCAAACGGGGTGGAGCCATGAATGTCAATGTTGCTTTTGTAAAGTAGGCTGTTTTCTGCAAACAGTCAGATATGTCTCTCTATCCCCCACCCAAGCAAACAAGAGCAATATCAGAGTCCAAGGACACATTCCAAGTCAGGCCAAAAGACTTGGGTGCAAAGCAAGGCTTGTGAGGGGTGTGTCCTGAGGGGAGGGTGTGTGTCCAGCAGACAGTTTCAAGGGCCAGACTGAGATGCCTGGAAGGCCGCATATGGCTCCCAGACCAAATGAGATTCCCCAACCCTGAGTGAGAACTAAACTACTACTACTATTAAAATTTGTATACTGCACTTCACCCATAGATCTCAGGGTAGTTCACAACTTAAAAAATACAATGTTCCCCCAGCACACACATTTTTGGATGTATTGTTTGGCTGGAGAACTGCATTGTGAACCTTGGAGAAGTACAAATCTCAACGAATGATTGTGTTTGGGTCTGCTTGTTGCTTTGGAAAGTGTGAATTGGGGAGATTTACTGAGAAGTGCAAAATGATTCAATTTGGTCCCCCATCAATTTGGGTGCTTCTCCTCTCTGCTACACTGACTATGTAACTGTATCTTTGAGGGATGTGGAAAAGGTACAGATGGATCAACAGGGGTGGGAAAGAGAAGAGTAAAAGACAAATAGGAAATAGAAGGAAAGGATAGAATGTCTGGAAGAGGTTCGTGTCAACACAGCTACTGTAAAATCAGGGAAAAAGCAATAAGTTTGACTGTTAGGTGGCCACTTCTGACACCACTGCTGCTTCCTGAGGAAAGAAGGAAATTAATAAAGAGGGTGGGAATTCTGAAACACCTCCAGGCAAGGAGGCACACAAAGAAGGGCCTCAGACGATGGTCACAGGGTCCAGGTTGGTTTGGACAGTCCCACATGGGCTCAGCCACTATCTTTGCATGAAATGACACAGAAAATAGATCCCGGAAAAGGGCCCCAGCTCATCAAGTGAAGCTGACCTGTGGTGGCATCTGTGGAGATGGGGCCGTGACGCTTGCGGCCAGTGAGTCCGTAAAGGTTGAACTTGTATCTGCGGGAAGGAACCAGATTAGGGACGATGGTCTCGCGGAAGGCTCCCTCCACTGGGATTGCCTGAGGTTTGCCCTTGGCATCCTTGTACTGGATCAGGAAAGAGTCAAAGTTCCCCGTGGGGACAGTCCAGGAGAGACGGATGGAATCGCTGGTGGCATCAGAAGCAGAGAGCTCCCCCAGGCTGGGAGGAGTTGGCTGTTCCTGTGATGGTGCTGGAGGAACAGAAAGAAGTAGATGCTGCTGAACAAATGCTCTCTTGGGTGAGCAGTTTAGAGGGTAAAAGAACAGAGGAGGGTGCATATTATAAAAGTTTATAAGAATGTGGGGGAAGTGGTTAGAGAACTTTTCCTCATTGTCGCAAAGGGATAGTCAAATCTGTCATGATCTGTATTTTGTATATTTGCATTTTGATGTTTTGAGTGTTTGTTGTAAACTGCTTTTGGCACAGCTCATTGTAGGGAAGCATTATATACTATAAGTAAACTTAAGCAAGCAATCACTAAAACAATCAGCCTTGCATTACTCAAACTTCCAGTGTTGTTTTAAGTCACGTTTTTCCTGTCAATGTTTCTTCATTCTGACTCCCATGCTGTGGCCACTGGTGCTGTGCAACCTGCCTTCTGTTCTCCTAACTTCCCTGCCCTGACTTCATGAAAATCCAGGACTGTGATGAGGGGCTATCAATTCTCCAATAGGGGCTTCGCTCTGATTTCATGTGAATCCAGAATTTTGATGTGGCACTATAAATCCCACAAAGGGAGCTGTGAAATGATAGCCTGCCATCTTTAGCTATACAGGAAGATGTAATATATGCATTTATATGCAATCTTTAGTATTTTTGTACACATTACTCACCTGGAGAACTGTATTACAGTGGTACCTCGGGTTAAGTACTTAATTAGTTCTGGAGGTCCGTTCTTAACCTGAAACTGTTCTTAACCTGAAGCACCACTTTAGCTAATGGGGCCCCCGTTGCCGCTGCACGATTTCTGTTCATATCCTGAGGTAAAGTTCTTAACCTGAGGTACTATTTCTGGGTTAGCGGAGTCTGTAACCTGAAGCATATGTAACCTGAAGCATATGTAACCCGAGGTACCACTGTACAAGATTTAGGAGAAACATAAATTTCAAAAGACGAATGTGTTTCAGTTTGTGTATAGGTTTGGAAAAAGTGAATTGGGTGGATTTACCAATAAATGCAAAATGTTTAAGTTTTCTCCCCGACCCCTACTCAGAACATACAAAGATTGCTCCTCTCACCCACCCACCACACTGATTGAATAACTGTATCCTGAGAGGAGTCCCTTGGAACGAAGGCCTATGGAATCAATGGGAAAGCAATAAATGTGAGTGTTTGGCAGCCACTTCTGACACCGCTGATGCCCTCTGAGAAAACAAGAGAACTAAAACACATCCAGCCCAAATGACTCTTGCTGCTGACCTGTGGTAGCATCTGTGGAGATGGGGCCAAGGCGTTTACGGCCAGTGAGTCCGTAAAGGTTGAACTTGTATCTGTGGGAAGGATCCAGATTGGGGACGATGGTCTCACGGAAAGCTCCCTCCACTGGAATCGCCTGAGGTTTGCCCTCAGCGTCCTTGTACTGGATCAGAAAAGAGTCAAAGCTCCCCGTGGGGACAGTCCAGGAGAGATGGACGGAATTGCTGGTGGCATCAGAAGCAGAGAGCACTCCCAGGCTGGGAGCAATTGAGGGTTCCTTTGGAGGTGATGCTGGGGAAACAGATAGTAGTAGAGAGAAAAATCATTTGACCTACCAGGGTGGTTCTCAGGAACATAAGAAGCTACCTTATACTGAGTTGGACTATTGGTCCATCTAGTTCAGTAGTATCCAGACTGTCTGCTAGCAGCTCTCCAGGGTTTGAGGCAAGAAACATCTCCTAGCCCTATCTGGAGATGTCGGGGACTGAATCTGGGACCTTCTGCATACAGAGCAGCAGATATACCTCTAAGCTATACCCATGGCCATGTATTATGACTGGCAAAAGGTCTTTAGAACCTCCCCTTGCTGACCTGTGACTGTGTCCATAGAAACTGGACCCAGGCGCTTGCGACCAGAGAGTCCATAAAGGTTAAACTTGTATCTTCGGGAAGGCACAAGGCTGGAGACGGTGACTTCGCGGGAACCTCCATCTACTGGGAGGGCCTGAGGCTTCCCCTCCGCATCCTTGTACTGGACCAGGAAGGAGTCAAAGCTCCCAGTGGGGACAGTCCAGGAGAGACGGACAGAGTCGGTGGTGACGTCTGAGACTGAGAGCTCTCCCAAGCTGGGCTGAGGAGCAGGCGTTGTTGGTAGTGGGGCTGCGAAACAGAGGAGGAAGAGATGAGAATGTACATCCTAACGGATGTGGGAAGGAAGAGATGAGACAGAGGCAGAAGGCCCTCCATATGAACTCTGTGACAGCTGGCTGACCTAGAGATGGGTGTTTCATCTCCAGGTCATGTGTAAACCATGTGACATCTGTCAAATTTAATTAAAAGGCCCTTGGAGAGAAACATCAAAAACAATGATAATAGCTGAAAGAAATTTAATTTTTTTTAGCTACATTGACTTCCACATCTACCAACCCATGCAATATCCTCCAAAGCATCCTGAGATCTGTAGCTTTCTGGAGATACTGTGATTTCCATTCTAAAGGTCCCCTACAACTTCGCAGAACCACAGTTCCCACGGCTCCTTCGTAGCACTGCAATTTGCATGGCTCGTTAGCAGAACGACAGTTCCTGTGTTTCCTTAGTAATGGCTGTGAAATAAGCTTGCTGCTCGTTTAATTTTGTCATGGGCAGACATGCACTGTGAAAAAAATTGCAAAATGAATCCACTGTGCTCGTAGCACCACAGAATGAGATGGCGTTCCAAAGTTTTAGGATTCAGATTGTGGCTCCATCATTTTCTAATCTTGCCATCCCAAAAGGAGAAACAGGACGAAAGCTCTGCCAGTTAGAAAAGACATATACAGTGGTACCTCGGGTTAAGTACTCGTTCTGGAGGTCCGTTCTTAACCTGAAACTGTTCTTAACCTGAAGCACCACTTTAGCTAATGGAGCCTCCCGCTGTTGCCATGCCACTGGAGCACAATTTCTGTTCTTATCCTGAAGCAAAGTTCTTAACCTGAGGTACTATTTCTGGGTTAGCGGTCTGTAACCTGAAGCGTATGTAACCTGAAGCGTATGTAACCCGAGGTACCACTATACGTGTACTGAATGCTTGTGCTAACCTGTGGTGGCATCAGCTGAGACAGGTCCAAGACGCTGGGGCCCAGAGATTCCATAGAGGAAGAATCTGTATCTTTGGGAAGGAACCAAATTTGGAACAATGGCCTCGCGAGAATGTTGGTCTACGGTCAGGGCTTGGTCATTGCCCTCGGGGTCCTTGTACTGGAGAAAGAAGGAGTCAAAGCTGCCAGTGGGGACACTCCATGTGAGACGGACAGAGTTGCTGGTGGCATCTGAGACTAAGAGGTCACCAAGGACAGGTTCTGGTTCAGGCTCAGGTACAGGCTCTTCGTCCCGTGATGCTGTTATGGGGAAGCAAGACGAAATATAATAAAAGGCAGCAGAAGCAGCAGCCCTCAATAGGCCTAGAGACCCACACATAATGTTTCTAAGCCTGCGCTCTCATTCCTGCTTTCCTGGTCATGGCGGGAAAAGCAGCTGAATATCTAGGACTGCGCTATAAGATGCACCTTGAATGTCAGCCCTTGTTCTGGGTGTTTATTTTCGTTTCGCCTGTTGAAAAGACCACAGGAGTGCTTATGTGCATAGGTGGCACCCATCCTTTCATATAATCCAAGGTCACTGGTTTTTAAAAGAGCACTTTCAGCACACAAAACTTTTGCAGGGCTTCGGAGAAGGTGAAAGCATGTTACAGCACAATCCTAAATGAGTCTTACTCGGAATTCAAGGGGGATTACACCCAGATAAATGGGGTAACAGCCACACTTGTCCTCTGATTGTCTAGATGCAAAGGCAGATTGAATTCTGTGTACAGTTGCGTCCTGGGTGAAGCAAAAATGAAACATTACGCCCTGGAAAAGGAAATGGGTTAGAGTGGGGGAAAGATGCCACTTCCTGCAAACACAATACTATAGTTCATGGCAGGCCTTCTGCTGACCTGTGGTGACATCTGCCGTGGCTGGGCCGAGACGTTTGCGACCGGAGATGCCATAGAGATTGAATCTGTATTTGCGGGAAGGAGCCAGGCTAGGGATGGTGACTTCGCGGGAGTCCCCCTCCATGGGCAGCACTTGGGGTCTGCCCTCAGCATCCTTGTACTGGACCAGGAAGGAATCAAATCTCCCAGAGGGGACACTCCAGGAGAGGCGGACAGAACTGCTGGTGATATCTGAGGCGGAGAGTTCTCCCAGGCCGGGTGGAGCTGTCACTTCTCTCTCAGGCTTCTTTTCTGGGGCTGGGACTTTGCCTAGAGAGCAAAGAAGCAAAGATTTTTTTTTTTTTAAGGGAGTGCTGGGACTGAGCTAAGAATGGATCTGCCAGTGTCGATTTTTCTGAGTTTCTCGTTTTTCCTGGTTTCAGTTCAGTTCTCCATATTTCTACATCAACTTGCAAAAAATATATATCAGCATTTCTGTGCATTTCCCCCCTAATATTCACATTGTTGCATGCAATTTTGCACAAGACATACATCGGAGACATTTTGGTAGCAATACACTAACAAGTCTAATAAATTATTATTATTATTATTATTATTATTATTATTATTACTACTACTACTACTTATTTTAAAGCAATCTCCTTGTTATGTACTGAAGTTCTCACCCTGGGCCAGCAGGGGGATACTGTACATAGTTATGCAAATAAGGGATTGAAAGTGACGTTCAGTGATTGGATAGTTTTAGAAAATTGTTACAGTTACATTGTACTGGAGCTCTATATAAGTAGGCTGACTGAACCCTTCAGTTCAGTTCTGTCCTGGCCTGTGAATAAACAAGAACTGTTTGAAGAATCGCTGTGTCGTCTGATATGTTCACCCACAACTTAACACTCCTCAAGGTGTTTTCCATATAAGAAAATTAAAAACAGTTAAATACACAAATACAGCAAATAAATTTAAAACAAGACAAAAACCCTAACAGGACTTGTGGTATAGACCAGGCACGTCCAACAGGTAGATCGTGATCTACTGGTAGATCACTGGACGTCTGCAGTAGATCACTAGTAGATCATTGGCTCCCCCCAAAGAAGCTGAACAACTGTGGCTCCCCTAAAAAAAGCTCAACATTTTACCTCCTGCCTGGAAAAAACTCAACAACTTTGACCCAAACCCCCAAAAAGGGGGTAGATCACTGCCAGTTTTTAACTCTGTGAGTATATTGCAGTCTCTTGGGAGTTGGCCACCCCTGGTATAGACGATTTATCCATCTAGGAAAGGCTGTCAGAACAAAGATGTCTTCAGTTGTTTATGGAAAATGTTGATGGGGCACCTGTCGTATCTCAACACTAATGCTATTCCACTGAAAAAGTGCAGCTGCACTAGAAGCCCTGCTCCGAGTTACTGAGTTCTTGTTGTGATAAATTGCAAGCAATATCCCCTTGAATCATAGAATCATAGAGTTGGAGGGAACCACTAGGATCATCTAGTCCAACCCCCTGTGATGCAGAAATCTTTTGCCCAATGTGGGGCTCAGACCCACGACCCTGAGATTAAGCGTCTCGTGGTCTACCAACTGAGCTATCCCACAGGGCTAAATCAATGCATTTTATATGTTATTCCCATCTTTGTTCACACTTGGCCTAGTATACAATTTTTTTGGACATATGATTCGGAGAACCGCATCACAAAATTCAGAGAAGTGCATATTTTGAAAGATAGTCGTGCTTCAGTTTGTATATATAAGTCAGAATTAGTTGCGTAAAATGTGACGTGAACCTTATTTCTCTCTCCCCCCCCCCCACCATCCATGTTCTGAGCTGTGCTATTTTTTATAATGGTTTATACATTATGTATTTGTGGATATTTATTTTGTGTGTTAATAGAAGTGTAGCAAATAAGACCAAAAGGAGGATGAGCAGAGCTATGCTGAAAGATAACCAGTGCAGTAAAGTTTGTCAGGGCGGGACTAGGAAGAACTGGGCCAGAGCTGTAGAGAAACAGTGATTAAAGCAAAATTTTGTGAAGTTTGCCAACTTATTCAAGAAGAACCAACTCTGGAAAGTTGTGCATGATAGGAACATTATTTTATCTCCTCAGCAAATTTTCCTTATGCTTGGCAGAAAAATCCAATGATATAAGAAAGCAGAACCTCATACCCCAAACCCCATCCTTTCACATGAATCAGACCCTCCAAGTGTCCCTATTTTCCAGGGACAGTCCTGGAGCTACAAAAGCTGTCCTGGTTTCTGATTTGATCCCGGAATGTACCGCTTTCCCTTAGGATGTGCCTAATTTCATCAGAATAATGTTGGAGGGTATGGTAGAATGACCCTATTTTCATTGGAAATGTTGGAGGGTATGGAGTTATCCGCCCCCCGAGCCATCTGAAGGCAGCTCTCCATACAGAAGTTTGTTGAATGTTTAATTATGTTTTTATATACCATATTTTTCGCTCTATAAGACGCACCAGAACGCACCAGACCACAAGACGCACCTAGTTTTTGGAGGAGGAAAACAAGACAAAAATATTCTGAATCTCAGAAGCCAGAACAGCAAGAGGGTTCGCTGCGGAGTGAAACCAGCAATCCCTCTTGCTGTTCTGGCTTCTGGGATAGCTGTGCAGCCTGCATTCGCACCATAACACGCACACACATTTCCCCTTACTTTTTAGGAGGGAAAAAGTGAGTCTTATAGAGCAAAAAATATGGTATGTTGGAAGCTGCCTGGTGTGACTGGGGCAACCCAGTGAGAAGAGTGGGGTAAAATAAATAGTAAAATTGTTGTTATGGAATAGGACACCCCTATTTTCATCGGGAAAATGTTGGAGGGCATGATGAATTTTGTGAGGAGGAAACTGTCTTTAGAGTTTGGATATAAACAGAAAGTTGGAGAGCTGAGCTTAGATGATCATGATGATGATGAAAATTTATTATTTATATGCCGCTCATCCGACTGAGTTGCCCCAGCCACTTTGGGGTGGCTTCCAACAAATTAAAAATATTAAGCACAGTAAAAAACCAAACATTAAAAACTTCCCTATACAGGGCTGCCTTCAGATGTCTTCTAAAAGTCAGATAGTATTTCCTTGACATCTGACACTCCCAGGGCCACAAATGTTGGATTCAGACCACAGGCCTGGCCTGAAAGGGGTTTCTGTTGCCTCAGTGTAATAACTTTGAGTCATAAAAATTCCATTCCTGCCTTTTGGTCAGAGCTTCTTCACAGATACAGCTGTATTCTGCTGCCCACACCCTTGGGCCTAGAAGAGGTACTTTGTCCTCAGCTTACTTTTTCTTTGGCCAAACCATTTTGCCAACTCATCAGCGCCATGTTTACTTGGGAGTAAATCCCACGGAACTCAGTAGGGCTTACTATAGATTAGGCATACATGGGACATGAACAATTTCTCTCTGATTCCTCCCTCCTCCTGGATTTTTTTTTTAAAGCAACACCATGATGGGATAGTTTTTAAACCTTTGGGCCTGCTTTCAAGTAAAACATCTCTGGGCTTTTACAAGACATTTCTATCTGGAAAAGGAAACAAAGAAATCTAAATGCAACTAAAGTCTCCCTGTGCATTCCAGGTTCAAAACCAGGACTGATTGGAATGGCACAGTTTGACTTTGTGTTTTTAACACGCCTGGCTTCTATCACTGTCCTTTTGCGGGAGGCGTACGATTAACACAGCACCTATTGACTAAAATAAGCTTCTTGAGGGAAATGATCCGCCCACCCTGTAAAAATGTGTACTGGTTCTATAAGACTGAGTGGCAACAGAGGAAGCCATTTTGATGGTGGCAGCCATTTTGAATTTCCTGAAATCCAGTAAGCACTCCAAAGCAGGGAATGAAATAGAAACGAAATGTCATTCTCTCTCTCTCTCTCAACGGTTGGATATTCAAGGAGGAAGTGCTTCCTTCCACAGGGCAGAGTTAAACAGTGGCATTTGTTACCACAGTGTGTAGCAGTGGCTGCCAACCTGGACGGTTTTAAAGAGGGGATTAGACAGATTCATGGAAAACAAAAATATCAGGACCTATTTGTAATATTGGCTATATGCTGTCTCTAAAATCAAAAGTGGTACATCTCTGAATGCATAGGTGCCAAACCCCTGGGTGCCTGAGCACCCACAAAATTCCTCATGAATTTGGCTGGGCACCCACAAATTTCAGTGCCAGGGCCATGCATGCTGCATAGCACCCATGGCCTAATCCAGCAGACAAACTCTTACATTCTTAATCCTGTGCTCAGTACCACATATTAGGTGTCTGTGTTTCTGCAGAATTACGGACCTGGATAAAGTTAGGAAGGCCTGGAAATTACATGAGCATTTCAAAAGCAGCAGAGATTCCAGCAGATTAGGCTGCCTTGAATTAATGTTTGCACGTTTTACAAATCTGAGACAGGATGGAATTCAGGCCCCGAATATTACTTCTGAAAATTTAGAAATGTTCATGCTTTCTTTTTTTGGCTTCTGACCGTGAAGATCGGTTTATAAAACTGAAGTATTGTCAATTACTTTGTAGATAATAATATGCCAATTCAAACGCACTTTTAAAAGAAAGAAAAACAGATGGATCCAACGGTCTGCATAACTGGGACCGTTGGAATACGTAATTTGTGGAAGAGAGAAATTTCAGCACAACAATTTATAATGTAATCATCATCAATCTGATGCAACAAAATTGGCAAGGCATGGTTATAATTGTTGGAAAATCTGCCTCATTTGTTTCTGCACAGAAATAACATTGCCTCTGGTGAGTATCTGGCCTTGACTTTTCTTTTTTAAAAGGTATATAAGCAAATGGGACCTGCAATGAAATGTGGTGTGGAGTGTCCCGGCATGGATTATTCTGCAAGGGGCATGGTTAGCTGGTCAGCCAGCCAGCCAGGCATCTACTCCCCTTCTGGAATAATCCATTCCCTTCCCTTTCCTACACACTTTTCTATTTAACCCCTGCCCAATAGTTAGCATTCTATGGATTGTATCCAACTAAATTCTACTCAGAGTAGACTCACTGAAATCAATAAACCTAGATTAGTTATGTTTCTTAACTTCAATGGTTCAACTCTGAGTATAATTAGCATTAGCTACAACCAAAACTGTTCTCGTTGGGCTGTTTTGGAGTTCCTCCATATGTTCCCCCCCCCCTAATAACTTTTTGTGGGGTTACTTCTGCAAACCTTGCCACGTCCCTCTTTTGCATGGACGGCACTGTTTGGGCTGCAAAAGCAATGACACTCATACCTGAAGGGAAGGTTACTGTTTATTTAATTTATAAATTTATAAATTTCAGCCCCTGGTGTTCCCCCTGAAGGAGTCCAGGATAGTGATGGCGACTTATTTTTGCAAGCCAATTTGATTTAGGATTTGCTCGGCCACCCCCCACTCCAAACTCATTTCAACTCTAAAAATCAAGAAGTATGCCAACCAACATTCTGGAGAGACATCGCTCACCTGTAACCATCTCTGTGGAAACAGGGCCATGTCTCTTGCGGCCCACGAGTCCATAAAGACTGAACTTGTACTTCCGGGAAGGCGCTAGGTCATAGATGGTGACCTCCTGGGATCCTCCGTCCACGGGCAGACTCTTCGGCTTGCCCTCAGCATCTTTATACTGGATCAAAAAGGAGTCAAAGGTCCCCGTGGGGATGTCCCAGGACAGGCGGGCAGAGTTCTCTTTGATGTCTGAGACGGAGAGGTGCCCCAAAGTGGGCTTCTCCAGGGCTGGTGCCGGGGCTGAAAAACGAACAAGAGGAGGAGAGGATGATGGCTGCCAAACTCTTAAGAAGGAAAGAAGTAAGCGGATTGGAGAAAATATAATTATCCTAATTCCCAAGTATTTTTATTTAATTTTACCAAGCCTACCCAGAAGAAGTCTATTTTATTTCTGCAGTTTTTAGTTCTTGCTGGTTTTAATACTGTTTCGTGATCCGTGTTCTATCTTACGCAACTAAGTCTAGTGCCACCTAATGACCAAACTGTATAATGGCACTATCCATGAGCCCAGCCAAGAGCAACTTAGCTACAATCCAGTTCCTCCTCTGGACTGAAGAAGTTCATTTCACGGTAAGTTTTCGGTTGCATTCATTAATTCATTGATTTCCAGATTTCTACACCACTATATTTTCAAAAAACTACCCAAGCGGTGTCTATAGGAGCCAGTGATGGCTGCCAGCTTGAATGGCTTTAAAAGAGGATTAGACAAATTCATGGAGGACAAGGCAATAATAATAATGATAATAATGTATGGCTGTCAACTTTTCTATTTTCTTGCGAGGAGTCCTATTTGGAATAAGGGAATTTCCCTTAAAAAAAGGGAAACGTTGACAGCTATGCAATAATGATAATAATGATAATAATGATAATTATTATTATTTATACGCTGCCCATCTGGCTGGGTTTCCCCAGCCACTCTGGGAAGCTATCAACCTCTATCAACAGCTGTTAGCCATGATGACTATGCTCTGCCTCACTTTGCTTCTGAATGCCAGTTACTGGAAATCGAAGGTAGGCAGAGTGCTGTTGTGCTCATATCTCACTTGCAGGCTTCCCACAGGCATCCGGTTGGCCACTATGAGAAGAGGATGGATGCTGGACTTGATGGGCCTTTGGTCTGATTCAGCAGGCTCATCTTATGTTCTTCAGTACACAGATATAGAATGTACAACACAGATCATAACACAGCACCGAAGCATTAATAATGAGAACTGAAAACTGTAGAAATAAAACAGATCAAGGCTGCATGGAAACAAACTGAGAAATGTGCTAAGAGGAAGGCACGCTTGGCAAATCCACACTGTGATCAACTCCTGCCCAGAAACCTATGTCCCCACTGTGGAAGGATGTGTGGGTCCAGAATTGGCCTCCACAGTCACTTACGGACTCATTGTTAAAACCGTGTTTATGGAAGACAATCTTACTCGGCTACGAGTGATCGCCACTGGAGAAGAAGAAGAAGAAGAAGAAGAAGAAGAAGAAGAAGAAGAAGAAGAACCATTGAAAGCACATCATGTCCCCCCAAGAAGCCTGGGGAATGTATAAGGCTGTTGGGAATTATAGCTCTGTGAGGGGTATACTATAGTTCCCAGAATACTGGAGGTGTGGAGATGTGCTTTAAAAGTAGGGTGTGTGTGCAGCCTAATTTGGGAAGGAGTTGGAAGGAAAGGGAGATTAACAATATAACACTGAAAGAACACGGGCACGTTGGGGCTTGATTCACTTTGATGGGAAGAGGATTCCAGGAAACTGGTGCCGCAATGCTAAAAGCAGGTGCTCAAGTCACAGCACACCACTGCAAGGGTGTGTGCGGCACCATCCTTCATCACACACAAGTGATCCCAGGGCAGTTTCCATCATATTAAAAAAATACAAAACCAAAATACCGTATATAAAACATAACTAATTACTGCAGCAGTATAGAGGCTAATCAACATGGCAACTCTTGCTAGGAAACCCTCTAGAATGGTTGTGGGGACCGCCTTCCCTTACGCCTTAGGATTCAGTGTTGCCCGACCCCCATCCCACACCCAGCAAGCAGCTCATGATAAATAACCGCCAACATCTCAGAATCCTGCAGGGTGGAAAGAATTTGGTGTTTATCACACCGGAACGGAGAAGCGGGCTGCTGAACCCCAAAATATGTGTCTGGAAGAAATATGGGAGTTAGTGAGTTACAAAACTTCCTGGTTTGTGTCAGAAATATTATAAGAGGTGTTATGAAGTCGTCTTTGTGCAGGTTCTGAAACAAAGTAAAGGAGGCCTAGAAGAAAGAAAGGTGATCAAATATAGCTGGGTAAATGAGGGTTGTGGCTCGTGCCTAGAGCATCTCTTCTAAATGGAGAAGGTCCTTGGTTCGCTCCCTTGCATGGCTGGGATTGCCCACTGAAACCCTGGCGAGCTGTTGCAAGTCAGTGTAGGCAATACTGAACTAGATGGAGCCATGATCTGACTCTGCATATGGCAGCATCCTCAATTCGGGGAGCCCAGAGCGATGTACCTGTGGATGTCTTTGTAGTTAGAGGCGGATTGTAGCTCCCATCAGGTTTCTCCCCACTTAACTCCAGTTCGTACTCCGTTCTGGGGGTCAAACCCATCACGGTGACGCTTCTCTCTGTCCCCGGTACTCTGATTTCCCCTGGTGGGGCACTGGATTTGGGGTCCCTGTACTGAAGGGAAAAGCTGCGGAAGGAACTGGGTGGGGCCGACCAAGTCACACGGAGACTGTCCGGAGAGATGTCCGTCACAGTCAGGTCCCGCAGTGGCACTTCAGGGCTTTTTGTGGTGAGTCTAGGGAAAGTTTGGGTCTTGGCAGCTGAAGGAGATCCTGGAGCTGAAGAAAGAGAGATGTTGGGTGAGAAAATTGCAACCTCCTCCCCGGCTTTACTCCAACTAGCATACCTCCCCATTCCCTGGGCATGGAATAAGGGGTGAAAGGCATATTGACTACTGTAATGTACTCTATGGCAGTGGGCTGCCCTTGAAGGCTATGTGATGGCTTTAGCTAGTAAAGAATGTGGCAGTCCATATACTTAGGGCATGGGTCACTGATAGCACATCTCAAGAGGGCTCCAGGCCCTGTGCTATTTATTTATTTTATTTAACAAAATATATATACCGCTTTAGGTTTTTTTGTAGGGCTGTGCGTTTTTTGTTTTCTTTTTTTGCAATGAGTGAGAGTATTTACACTAAACTCACCCTCCACTTTCACCCTAGACCTAATTTGCCAAGAAAATTTGAATGAGTATAAATTTTATTAAGAATTACATGCCCAAACATAACTTTGTTTCAATTCTAATCAAGAATGCTGATTTCAGGGGAGAGCAGGGGCCAGTTCATTGGAGAAGTATGCTAGCCAAACCTGTATCAGAGCTCACCCCATCAAGAAGAGGGGGTGAGAGAAGGGTTGTATCCCACAAAATCATCCCTCTAGCACAAAGACTTCCATCTGTGCAATGGGACTCCTTGTCCCTCCCCAATGGGGGCAAATGAGGCACATGCAGAGAGGAAAATAAGTCCCGTTACATGGGCAGAAGTCATTGTGGTACTGGATAGAACCCCAATCATTTCCTCTATGGCTTCTTCACCCAATCAGAGGGAGCACCTGCTTGAAAAAAACCACGCACGCACACCCCACTCAAATATCCCAGTTAATTTCAAGGTGGGCACATAGAGATGCTGAGCAGTGGATGGTGGGAACAGCAGCTGCATGAACTGGTTTGATGGGTGCGTGGTGGAAGCCAACATTGCTGCAAAAGAAAGTGTGTGATTGAGGGAGAAATCTTTCAGCCACACAGAAGCGACATGAAGGCAACAGCTCGGGATGACTGCTTTGCCTGGAGGAAGAATAAAGCAGTTAAACACAAAGGTATCCAGAGACACTCTTGACCAAGGTCAGCACGCGACTGTAGCTGGGAAAAGGGTGCGCAATGGAAGATAAATAAATAAATCACGTGACAGAGACGAAGTAGTGCCAAAACAACATTTCGCAGAAGCATAAAGTTCAGTGGAATTTCAAAATTCAAAAGGTGAAAAATTGTGAAGTTTAATTTTTTTGGGGGGGTCCCCCCTTTTATTTTAAAGAGAGAACTCTTTGGGTCTTCCTAATAAATATTCAAGGCATAACCTTAAACTAAATACTTAAAACTAGATACAATAATCCGCCAGTGTGAGGTTGTGTTTAGAGCACTGGTGATCTAGGGCCGGTTGCTATATTGCAGTCTAACCTACCTAGCAAGGTTGTAGAGAGGATAAAAGGGAGGTTTGGACAAAGCTGGTGTTTTAGACAGAAAAGCAGAATAAAAATGCAATGAATACTTAAATTAAATTCTTCTCAGTCACCCTGTTTTCCTCTCCAAACATCATTTATATTTAGCATCATCCTTGACTGGGATCATCCTAAACCTTTTTGTCAAGAAGTCTATAAATACTCCTTTGTTTGCAAGCAAATTCATAGGAAAGGGGGTGCCCCTCAAGGCCTTGCTGGACTACAACTTGAATCATCCCGCTGGCCAGTGGCCATGCTGTTGGGGCTCATGGGAGTTGGAGTCCAACCACAACTGTTTTTTGTTTGTTTGTTTTGTTTTGTTTTGTTTTTGGGTTTAGATCCCCTCCAAAGGTTATCGTAGTTTGGTTCACAGACATTCAGACAATCTTGTGGCAACACAGACAAGGAGCAAAGGCAAACACAGTGACTCCGAGAAGCAGTGTATAGCACAAAAAAACAGACTGGACAAAATTCGGGGAGCTGCAAGTGATTGCGTTATTTGGCTTCAGGAAGAAGAAGATAATTAGCTGGTGGACACTGTGACATTGGCGTGAAGAACGATACGAGTGAGGAAGTCAAGAAAGCTGTGGATTAGGAAAAAGAGAAAACAATTAGCAGGCCGCTGTCTGAACGACTTTCTGGAGTGGGGAACCTCAGGCCTGTGAGCGGAATGCGGCCCTCTACCCTCCTCAATCCGGCCCTCAGAACTTTCCCCAGGCCACAACCTTTGTCAGTCACGCTCCACCCTCTCCTCAAGTCTTTTCAACTAGCTGGAAGAGGTCCTTGAAATGTAATACAATGCCTCTCGCTTGTTTGGTCTGAGAATGGAGACTTTAAAAAAAAAAAGGTTCCCCACTCCTGTTCTGGAGAATGCGAAAGCAACACATGTCTGGACAGCACACAGATTCAGTTTGGTGGCAACACGGACGAGGCATGTGATTGTATGATTACAGGCAAGAAGGAGATAGCGAACCACCCTGGGAGACGGACGTCCTAGCCATCCTGGTACCTGTGGCGGTTATAAAGGAGTATGACTTAGAGGAACGTCCTTTCAGCACCCCGTGGATTTCCACATGGTAGGTTGTGCCAGGATCCAATCCGGTGATAACTGCTCTGGAGGAATCTCCAGGCACCACTAGCTCCCCTACTTTTCCAGTCCCTGTATTGCGGTAGAGGATGACCACGTTGTCAGAGACCCCTCTCACGCTGTCCAGAGACACCTCAATGCTGCCTGAGGAGCTGCCTACTACCGCCGGCTTGGGGTGGTCTGAGTGGGAGTAGCTGCCTCTCGCAGTTGGGGATTCTGTTTTCTGAAGCAGATCGTCAGTTTCTCTGTCAAGCCGGTCCTTGAAACTGTCTATGACCTCTTCTGGCTTCCGGAGAATTAGATAGATGTATATGTCCCTGGCCACACTCTGTATGGTCCGGTTGCCATGGAGAGGGAAGTTTATGGCGCGGAGGTAGCTCTCCAAACGCTCAAGGAGGGTCCCGTTGTATGGGGAGAGCTTGGTCGAGATGTTCTCTGTCATTTTCTTCATGAAAAGCTCCTTAGCTTTGGCAACGTTGGAAGGGCTACGGCCTGGCTGCGGCCTGTTGCCTGGCTGACCAGCTCCAGGCCCAGAGGAGGAAGAGTCAGGCCTTCGGTGGGAAGAAGAGGGGGGTGGTGTGGAGTACTGGCGGACTGGCTGGCTCGGAGCTGGTGCTGGTGGGATCAAAAATTGAGGCAGTTACAGCAAAGGAGGGGATGAAAGTGAGCTGTGGAGATGGGATGCATGGGAAGTGGTAAATCAATTGCAGAGGTAGATCCCCAATTGGTAAGAAAATACCTGGTTTCCCACCCATCCACCCCTTCTGAAGCAGCCTGCAATGGAGTTGGCACCCCACAGAAGAGACATGCACGCTGCTGACCCCTTCTTGGGAACCTTCCTTCAAGCTCTCACATCAGCTGCAATAAAAGCGGGGCAGTTAGTTTGAGCTCTCCTCAGAAATCACCCTTGTAGCCCTTTCTGTCTGTTGGATCTTCAGAGACCTGTGAGCTGTAAAGAGAAGGGAAGAACAAGGGGCTATGGGAGAGAAAGGGACGCCATCTTCTGACCACTGCAGCTGTTGAAAGGAAATAATGAGAGGGTAATAATACTTGGATAGAAAAGACGTGGGGAAAAGATTATGGTGAAAGATGAGAGGCACTGAATGTGGGCAGTTTCATATTCATCTTGCAGTTATCCTTTGGCATGCAGTTTCCTACTGGTATGCTGTTTCCAGGACACCCTCCACACCCCGATTCCCCTTAAAAAGTCCACCTTCTCACTGCCGCCATTGCTCGCTGTGGCTGTCCTCCTTGCTCACTGTTCTTGCCACCTGCCTGCCTGTGAGGTTGAGACCCAACGAGCAAGCAGGCATTGGCAGCCTTTGCCCCCCAGGGATGGCTGTTGGGACTGGTGCCCTTTGGGTCTAGTGGGGTGGAAGACAGGGAAGCCCAACAGTAGGCGGAGCCATAGCCAATGACAGGCAAGAGCCAGAGCCAATGACAGGTGGAGCCAACTAGTCCTAGCTTTGCCTCCATCCTCCTTTCTGCTGAGCTGAGTTTTTCAAGGGGCATTGCTGGGCTTAAAGGAGAAGGAAGGTGACAGCCAGGGCTTACCCCCTGGACTGGTTTTAAGAAAGAAGGTGGGCAGTTGAGCACTGGCTGAGGGCAGAATGAGGTTGGTGGGGTGGTAGCTCAGTTGCCCTAAATTGGTGGGATGGTGCCTCAATTGCTGAGCCTCCTTTTCACCACCATTGTTGTCTAGGCTGGAGACAGATGAACATGCAGACCTTGTCCGTGTGGTGTTCTCCTCCGGCTGCTGCTGTCCCGCACTTTCTCCCCCCTAAACCCAGAGATTCCTCATGCTTTGAAAATCCAAACAGGAGAGCTGCATCGATCGCATAGGGAATCTCCAAATTTAGGGAGGAGAAAATGGGGGACAGAAGAAGTTGGAGGAGAACGACGTGGGGGAATCAAAGGAGACACAAGAAGTTCACAGTATGCTAAGGTAAGCTAAGGTATGAGCAGGTCCCTAGTCCTAGCAAGGAGTTAGGAAGTAACAATGGAGAATCGCTGGGCCTAGGGATACATTTGTTGAGTTTTGTTATGACCATTTCTTTCATTTCACCATGAGGTTTTAGTCGTTTATCAAAATTGGGAGAATTGTAGATTTCGAAAGATAGCTGAGTTTCAGTTCATGCACTTATTTCAGAAAGCTGAGAATGTCAGCTTCACATTTTAATACAAACCTGCCTCCTTTGCCCATCCTGAACCATCCTTCTCCCTTAATCTCTTGCCACGTGGCATAACCTGTGGCCCCATAAGCTAGCCTCACATGTGGATTGATTTGCATGTTAGGGAAGCAGATGGCATGGACTATGAAACCCAGCCCCGTTTCTCTATCAGTTTTGTACTACAGGTATCAAGCACTTAGTGATTGGCATCCCATTAGGTTGCAGAACTGAAAACAGGAGTGCTAGTGGGTCAATCGGAAGAGCGCTCTGCTTCCCTTTGCCTTTGCTGCGTTCTGGATCGCAAACTGTTTTGGGAAGTGTGGATTAGGTAGGTCTGCCTTTCGGTACAAATTGAATCTCTCCCGCATCCCCAGCTAAGACAAGGGGCAACGCTAGCTCCCAGCTGTCACTCCCGGGGCCCTACCAGTTGTGCTGACGATGATGCTGGTGGCTCGGCTGTTCTCGCCACTCTGGCGGGCAAACATGGTGATGCGGTATCGGGTGCTGCTCTCCAGCTCGTCCAGGGTGACGCTTTCAGGCGCTGCAGGCAGTTCCACACGCTTCACGGCCTGGGCGGGCCGAGAGGGAACCAGAGGCACGTAGCTCAGGATGTAGCTGTCAGGGCGAGAGGCTGGCGGTTCCCACTCCAAGGTCATGGAGTTTTCTGTCACCTGCGACGACTGCAGGCCACGCGGAGGAGCTACTCCTGGAAGGGGGGAGAGATGTACATAGCACACAAGGCACTGAAATGAGACAGGAGGACACTTAGAGGCAGCAGGAACTTGTACGGAATGAAAGGGAGGGAGCGGAGGCAGAGCACTTTAAAACTGAGGCCAAAACCTTGATTTGTTGACACAAGGTGTAACAGGAAGTACAGGTGTTTAGTTCTATTCCAATCTTAAAAATGGACAGCATAATGCTGGTGGTCAACAGAAGAGGTTTAAAGACTGTCTCAAGGCAAATCTTAAAAAAATGCAGTATAAACACCAACAATTGAGAATCACTGGCCTATGAGCGCTCCAATTGGAGAACAGCCTTTACCAAAGGTGTCATGGACTTTGAAGATGCTCAAACTTAGGACGAAAGGGGGAAACGTGCTAAGAGGAAGACATATTTGGCAAACCCTCACCATGATCAACTCCTACCCGGAAACCAATGTCCCCACTGTGGAAGGAAGTGTGGATCCAGAATTGGCCTCCACAGTCACTAACGGTCTCACTGTTAAAACCGTGTTCATGGAAGACAATCTTACTCAGCTACGAGTGATCGCCAAAGAAGAAAAAAGAAGAAGTGCAGTTAAGGATATGATATGCAGGGGAAGGTGGTATAAGAATGTAAGAAAAGCTCTGCAGCTGCATCAGGCCAAGGGCCCATCATGCTCTGGCATCATGTTGCAGTGCCAAAAGTAATCCTGAAAGCAGGACCAGCACTTCTCTCGACACTGGAGATTCGGAGGCTGTTACAGTGGAGGCAGGACATAGCCATTGTGGTTAGCAGCCACAGAGGCCATTTTAGGATAGCGCAACCAGTTTGGCTGCACTGGGCGCCACGCTGCAGGGGGCGCCACAACAATGCTGCAAAATGGAGCATGAGAGGCAGCAGGGGCGAATTTGGACACCACACAGGGCACCGCTGACATGTGACAGCCCAAAGTCCGCCACCGGTAGCCACTTGGAGCCTTTACCCTCCATGAATTAGCCTGCTTTCGCACACCAGTGCATCCTGTTTCCAAACGTTCCACTATCTGCTAATTTCTGCAGCTTAGCTTTGTTGTAGCTTAGCTTTCACACAATGAAAAGGCCACTTCCAGAAGTGTAGAAGAATGTTGTGGGTGATTTTGGGTGTCCCTGCCTCTCTGCCTATGGATAAAAGGGGAAGAGGGAGAACTGGAGGAAAGGTGGGTTATAAGGTGGTGCAGTGCATTTGGTCAGTGCCTCTGGCTGTTAACCGGAAGGTTGCTGGTTTGAGCCCACCCTGGGAAGGCTGCGGGCAAAAAGATTCCTGCGTTGCAGGGAGTTGGGCTAGGTGACCCTCAAGATCCCTTCCAACTACAGTTCTATGATTCTATGATCATTGTTATCACTGCCCCACAGAGAGTAATTTAGACTGGAGATGGGCACTCCTAAAGCTGAACTGGGAACAGGCCACAAGGGTGGAGATGGACAAAAGAGAGAATAATAATAATAATAATAATAATAATAATAATAATAATTTATTATTTATACCCCACCCATTTGGCTGAGTTTCCCCAGCCACTCTGGGCAGCTCCCAATCAAGTGTTAAAAAGAGAAACACATTGCTCCAGGCTACATACGTGTACGCACGGTCTGGGTGACGGGGGGTCCGTAGCGCTGCCCCTTTTCTGCCCGGACAGTGACAGTGTATTCCTCTCCCGGTGTCAGCCCTCTGCGTTCGAAACCTGTCTCCGTGCCAGACAGACGTACTGATTCACCTGCCTGCTGATCCCGCTGCACATCAGAGGAGAAAGGTGCTGAGTAACTTTTCGGCACCAGAAGGAAACACCCAAAAACGCACCGCTGGGCAGTGCCCAGTTGTGTTGATACACACACGCAGCCCGGTCTGATTAAAGCTTTCTGAGTTGGCTGCCACCGCCACATCGAGCGGTAGCGAATGTCATATTTCAGCCACGCACAGTGTGTAGAAGTCCTTTCTGTCGCTCCTGAATCTCTCACAACCTGGGTTCACTGGATGACGTTCTAGTGTTAAGAGAGACCTCAACACCAGCCCAAGATATTATGCTGCTTGAGACAAAATGGTGCGCCCCTAGCCCACTTACAGAAAACAGCCGGAGGGGCAACTGGATCTTAATTTAGCACGAATCATAGGGCAACACCCTCCACCACAACTGAGGGCAGCAAGCTAGCTGAGTTGCCACAGTGCGAGCTGCATAGCGCAACCAGCTCCGCCCTCCAACATCTCACTGGCGCCCCCCTCAGCATCTGCCTCATGAAGTGGCTGTCTCACTCTAGCTAATGTTAGGGCCGGCCCTGATATACCTCTATTCCCTCTCCCCCCATACACCATTCACAATTTTTCTAGCCAAATGAATGAAGCCCCCTGCTCAAAGACCCACCCTTACAATCTCCCCCTGTAGCCTTATTGGAGTTCACCGATTGGGTCTGCGTTGCTCCGGGACAGGAAGAAGGAAGTCAAATGACACCGAGGTTGGTTCAAAGAAAGAGTTTAATCTGCTCTCCGGATAGCAGAAGGCACTTGCGTGGTGAGTCCACAGCAAGTCCAAAGAAATGAGAAGTTTCATGCAGTATATATATCCTCCAGGCACCCTCTCCCTCCTTCCCCAGGAATCCAACCACGTCAGCCTATGTATGCAGGTGGACATCACATATGTTCTTGCTCTGGTATTCTTAACCATAAAAGGGTATTCCTTCCTGTACTTCTGACCATAAAAGGATCTTCCTCTTCCTACTCTTATCTTGGAGGAAGAGGTCATCATCTCCGAGAACACGCTCTGGCGTTGTTCTCGGACTTAGGACTGTGCGTCTTTTGTGGTCAGGACATAAGGCACAGAGTGTCATCCCTGTTCCACTAGAACAGCCAAGGTCATCCTTGCCTTCACAAACTGATAAAGGAGAGGGCTCTGAGCACTTGTTTATACATTGACTCAGAGCTCAAGTTAATGGATTTTAGCTAAGGAAAAATAGGGATTTTGGTGCAGTTTCAAACTGCCTGCACAGTCAGTTTTGGGTTTGGGAAACCCATTCCTTCACCCCCTTCCCTGCTTTCTGTGGAAGCACATTGTCCCAAAGAGTGGTTGCTTACTGTGGGCTTCACGTGAATTTCATACGCATCCACAGATACTTCCGGGCGGTTCCACTCCAAGCGGAAGGACGTCTCATCTCGATTTTTCACATGGATGCCAATGGATGGAATCTCTGTTCATGTCAAGAGCAAGAGGAGGGTGGTGGAGAGGCAGAAAAGAGTCGAAAACCAAATTTAATCCCAGCCTTCTTTTAACACTCACCCTCCCCAGCGTGTCCCCCAAAAGCGCATTGATCTGAACCTCAGCAAGATAAAAGCTCTGATGCCTAGGGTGGCTAGAACTTGCATGCCATTTGCATATGCAATTATACAGTATATGTATAGATGCAAATTTAGGGGGGGAAATAAAAATGGAAATACAATACATCACACCACAGCAGGAAAGACTGTGATCAGGTGACCAGAGTGCCTGACTATGATAATTAAGATGATTTTATTCATGAATTATGTTCCCCTCAAGGTGATTTATGTACACGTGATTAAAAAACATTGTTTTAAAAACAAAACAACAAAAACCTCAAGACAGATTTAAAAACCAATATAAAATTTATAACAACAACAACAACAACAACAATAATAATTGCTCGTGCTTCACCCCAATATCCCAGGGCGGGTCACAGCAATTTAAAATGAAACATTAAAAGCAGGTTTTTAAAAAAAATATGAATGTAAATGTAATGATTTTTTTTATAAAAAATGTATAATTATTAAAAAATTGCAATCACCAAAAATAGCGTGGATGAACACCTAAACGAAATAAAAATGAGCACTAAATCAGAGACCTTTTCATACCGGATGTAAAAGCTTGTTCGGTATGCTGCCTACTATTGATGAACAAGATAACTATTCCCTTATGAAAAACAAAGGCTTCCTCTCACTTACATGGTTGGCAAGCATCAGGGTTTGACCTGAAGTGCCTGAGGAACTTGCAAAATAGCCTGAGGGCAAGAGAAGCTAACCCAACACCCTGAGCTACTTGGCCGCAGCGATTTCATCTTGAGGTGTTTCCTACCTACCTATAGAACAGTCTTCTCCTGAATAACCATCATGGCAGAGGCACACTCCGTTCTGGCACTCCCCGCGGCTGCTGCAGTCCTCCGGACATGCCAGTTGCCCGCAGTCCGGCCCGGTATACCCCTTGTGGCAGGCGCACACGGCTCCTTTCAGGCAGCGGCCTCTCTGGTTGCAGTCGTTGGGGCAGGCCTTGGTTCCACAGGCTGGGCCCGTGAAGCCGGGCTCACAGACGCACCGCCCGTTGTGGCACTCTCCCCGCCGGTTGCAGTTGCTGGGGCAGGCCCGGCTCCCGCAGTCGGGCCCGGAATAGCCGGGGTCGCACACGCACTGCCCGTCCACACATCGGCCGTGACCTTGGCAGTCCTGCGGGCAGGCCGGGTCGGCACAGGAAGGTCCAACGTAGCCAGGGAAGCAGGTGCAGCGCCCATCCACACAGCGCCCTTGGTCGTTGCAGTCGTCTGGGCAGGAAGGCGGCTCCTCGCAGCGGGCACCGGAGTAGCCGGGGCGGCACTGGCAGCGCCCGTTTGTGCACTTGCCACGCTGGGGGCCGCCACAGCCACCTGGGCAGGTTGGCTCGGCACAGGTGGGGCCACTCCAGCCTGCCTCACATTCGCACAGGCAGCGGGAGAGGTCGAAGGAACCATGGTTCGAGCACAAGGTGCGAGTGTCCGTCTGGCCTAGGTGAGGGGCGAGAGAAAGTAGGGAAGGGAAGAAGGAGGTCAGGGATTGAAAGCCAGGCCACACCTAAACATCTTGTGGGTTTATTTATTTGCACATACAGTTTGAACCATACCTTGGTTCGCAAATGGAATCCGTTCCAGAAGTCTGTTTGACTTCTGAAAATGTTCGAAACCAAGGTGTAGCTTCCGATTGGCTGTAGGAGCTTTCCACACTCAATCAGAAGCGACGTAAGCTGCGTCGGACGTTTCGGTTCCAAAGAACGTTTGCAGACCGGAACACTTATTTCCGGGTTTGCAGCATTCGGGAGCCAAAATGTTTGAGTCATAAGGCGTTCGAGAACCAAGGTACGACTGTATTGCCTATATATCACGCCTGTCAGGGCGAGCCATCAGTAAATCACAATGTGCAAGTTGGAGTCAACTCTTTATTAGCAAGAACACAGGATAGAAACAGGAGGGTCAGTCCTAATGAGCACAGCAGCTCATCTCCAGTAGGCCTTGCCCCTACGAAGCAGTTGCTAAGACTGAAGGTTCCTGCCTCCTCACAGCTGCCCAAGTCCCATCATCTCCAGGGTTTTTCCCCAAGCAATCAGAGACTGCACTTGTGTGAAGCCAACCTCTCCTCTGCCCTTTTCATGCCTCTTCTGGTTCTGGAAGACCAGAGGGGAGGAGAGCTTGTCGCAGCAGGAGTGGGAGACACCACTGTGACTCTTTACCAGCCTGACTCATCTATGCTTCTTGACCTCCCTCCTGCTTCAACTTCTGCCTCTCATTCTGGACATTGCCACAGAGCCTCCCAGCTCACCAAACCCTGTTACATCTTCAGCTTCTGACACCTCCTCCTCCCAGTCTTCTCCCTCTGACCACTCATCAGTGTCCCACCACCACTCCCCGGGCTCTGAGTCTTCTTCCCTTGGAAGAAACTGTAGTGGTTCTCTCCCACCCGCATTTCATCCCCACAAGAACCCGGTGGGGTAGGTTTCCTTGTGCCCCAGGGGGGTCACTTCTGTGCTGTATACCCTCTCCAAGGCCTTACCTGTACTAGCCTGGGAACTGCTGGTCGCAGGGCAGCAGCCTCCCCCAGCCTGGCAGGTGTCCCGCAGTGACCGCACTTCGTTCTCTAGTGCCTGCAGCCGTCTCAAGAGGTCCTGGGTGTCCTCGGTGCCAGGTGGGCACCCACAGGACTGCTGGGGCAGGTTGATGCGGTGAGTGAAGACCACATGCTCCTGGTCTGGCCCTTCCAGCGTGTGCTCGTACAGGCCCCCTCCCCTGGAGGAGCCAGGAGGGCCCAGCGCCTCTTGGGGTGCAGAGGAGGCTCCCTCATCCTCGGTGCCATCTCCCTTCAGCTTTATCGTGTAGATATGAGAGAAAACGGTAGCGTTGGAAGGGATGACCCGGTGGGGCACATGCGCCTCCCAAGAGGTCCCCAGCCAGAAGAGGAACAGAAGAAAAGGCATGGGTCTTGGTTGTCTCCCCATGCTCTGGACCTGTGAGGGAAATGGCAACAAAAAAAGATGGATGGATGAGGGCCGACAAAATGGACCTGAAGGTGCATTCGGTTGTGTGGAATATTGCATCTGTTTTCCTATTACTATGGAAGTACTTCTGTCCTATTTTCTAATATTCCTTTCACACTCTGTCAGAGAGCTAGCCAGCAATAAATCACAGAGAGTATGTGATGCTAACTCTTTGTTAGGAGAAACAAGGCCTGCTCACAGTTGCCTGGCCTAATGAGCACAGCAATTTTTCTCAGTAGTTTTTGTCCCTATGAGGCAGTTGTGGAGGCTGAAGATCTCCTCCTTCCCACAGTTCCATAAGTCTGTTCCTCCCAGGTCTATACCAAGCAATCTGAGACTATGCCAGCACACCTGTCTCTGCTTCTAAATGGCCTCGGCCCAATATACCTGAAGGAGTGTCTCCACCCCTATTGTTCAGTCTGGACACTGAGGTCCAGCTCTGAGGGCCTTCTGGTGGTTCCCTCACTGCAAGAAGTGAGGTTACTGGGAAGCAGACAGAGGGCCTTCTCAGTAGTGGCGCCCGCCCTGTGGAACGCCCTCCCTTCAGGTGTCAAGGAAATAAACAACTGTCTGACTTTTAGAAGACATCTGAAGGCAACCCTGTATAGGGGAGTTTTTAATATTTGATGTTTTATTGTGTTTTTAATATTCTGTTGGGAGCCGCCCAGAGGGGTGGGGTATAAATAAATAAATTATTATTTTTATTACAAAGAACCGTATGCCACTCCAAAATCTGCCATCCTGTCACTGTCATGGCCACTGGTTTAGAGCTGGTGGGAATTTTAGAACAGCATACCTTTCTGGTGGACCGAAGGTATTCTCAATCCCTGTTCTGCATGATTTGGACAGTTCTGCATTTAGCTGCATGCAATGGCCACTCCCATGTCTACTCTGGCGAGAGGCGTCTGATAAGGTCAACTGCTCCCTACAAAGGTTGATGCCATAATTTTTTTCTGCCTCCACTGTTTCTGGGAATAACAGATAGGCAGAGAGCTGTTGGCTCATGTCCATCTTGTGTCTAGTTGGCTATGGTGAGAACAGGATGCTGTAATAGATTTAGGGATTGCCAACTTTAATAAAATATTTGGGGGCCCAGGTAAGGTCTCCCCCCTCATGGGCACACCCATACCATTTGAATGCCAATGCCCATCAACATTGGGGGCCCCTAATTTTATTGGAGGGACCAAGGGGACCTCGGCCCCTAGAGGTTGACTCCTATGACTAGATGGGCTGAGAGAGAGTGGCTTGCTTAAGACCACCGGGTCCGTTTATGATTGAGGCGAAATTTGAACGATGAACCTCCTGATTCACTGCTCAACTTCTTGGCTGCCCGCTACACCGCATCAGCTTTCATGTAATAGCCAAGAGGGGGGATGGTGCTTTTGGCCAAAGCTACGTTAGGAAAACATAATTGTCTGACAATGGGTTACCCACAGTTCAAAATATGTGTTTGTTGAAGGTTCATTCTTTATTGGCTAGTCTTCAGCCAAAGCTCTCAGGGTGGCTTAGGAAGATTAAAAACAAAATTAAATCAGCAAACAGCAGATTTGATAGAAGCTCCAACCTTGAAACATTCAGCATAAAATGTTCCTTGGTAGCCACAGTGTGTGAAAGGGAAATGGGTGCGCAATGAATGACGCAGGACTGCTTAGTAGGGGAAAGGACGGAGCTCAGGGGTAGGGCATCCGATCTGCATGCAGAAGGTTCCATCTCTAGGCAGGGCTGGGTTTCCGCCTGAAACCCTGGAGACTCACTGCCAGTCAGTGTAGACAATACTGAGCTAGATGGACCAGTGGCTCTGACTCAGTATAAGGCAGTTTCCTGTGTTCCTGTGCCATAACTATCCCTCTCTGAGCACTTATTCAGACTTCCGCTTATCATACTGCTTTCCCCAGGGGGAAACCACTCTTTAGTGCTCCGTCGGAGTAAATGGTGATGCAGGTTTTCTCCCTAGAGGCATTTGCTCCAGTTTAGCACTAAAGAGCAGATTTTCCCTGGGAAGGGAGAAGGGAAAGGGAAAAGCTGCTGGGATCCAAGTCTAGTAAGTGTGAAAACCTCCCATGCTTTCTAAAGGCACAACACAAGCGGAAGTGAGGACAAGCCCTCAATTTCAATCACAGGGCAGCTACATCCAAGCCAGATTCGAACCCACAGAGCGTTGAACGCACCATGTATTTAAGCTCTCGTCCACCTGCTGATTCTTGTAACCTGTTGCTCGCTTTATGTGCCAATCTGATTTATACGTCAAAGCCTTGGGCAGAACTGGAGTTGTGAGTTTGATGAATTTTCATGGATGAATTGCTGGGGAAATGTGGAAAAAATGAGGGATTGAGGGAAACGGCATTTGACGGATTTATCCACCCCTAAAAATAAAGGTAAAGGTAAAGGGACCCCAGACCGCAGTCGTGGCCGACTCTGGGGTTGTGGCGCTCATCTTGCTTTATTGGCTGAGGGAGCCGGCGTACAGCTTCCGGGTCATGTGGCCAGCATGACTAAGCCGCTTCTGGCGAACCAGAGCAGCGCACGGAAACGGTGTTTACCTTCCCGCCGGAGCGGTACCTATTTATCTACTTGCATTTTTGATGTGCTTTCGAACTGCTAGGTTGGCAGGACCAGGGACCAAGCAATGGGAGCTCACCCCGTCGTGGGGATTCGAACTGCCGACCTTCTGATCAGCAAGTCCTAGGCTCTGTGGTTTAACCCACAGCACCACCCGTGTCCCTTACCCCTAAATATAACCCCACTTAATTAAAAGGGGGGAGGATATCCAGAAGACAAAATTAAAGTTTGTGTTTTTTAAATGGGAAAGTGATTAACCAGGAACAACCAGCCAGGCAACAGAAGCTGTTCCTAGTAAATAAAAACAACTGTGAAGTTCAGGAAAGTTCATGTCTGTTAACACGTGTTAAAACCTCTCTCTCTCTCTTACACACACACACACACACACAGAGAGAGAGAGAGAGAGGGGGGGGGGAGAGGCTGTTCCTTGATGCAACCTCAGTTGGAGAAACCCACCGAAAGAGGTGGTTTTCTCGCCTGCTCCTGCAGCAGCACAACCACTGGATTAAAAAAAAAAACAGCTAGGGAATTGTTAGGCACAATGCAGATATCTCCAATCGCATTGATGTGGACAGCAGGAATGCAAAACAGAGGCATGACAGGGATCCCATAGCGCTCGCCAGAGCCAGGCAGTTGGGAAGCAGGAACAGCAGTGCACGGCAGGGGGCGGGGGGGTAACGGAAGGACAAGCCACGGAGTGCTGTGAAATGCAAGCAGAGACGTGGCCAGGAGTCAGATATGGTGGAGGAAGCTGGCAGGGTAGACGGGGAGAAATGGATTAGATAAGAGTGGGCCAGGACAGACAGAGGGAGCTCAATCTTATCCTTAAAGCTTCCTTGTGACAACAGTCTGCAGTACAGCCATGGATTGACCTGCCTCCAGAGGTTGTGGGATTTCCTTACTTGTAGCTGCCTGGGCCTCAGACTCCTGGATCCAACACTGTCAACGGCCTCGGTGGCTAGGACTGCCTATTTCCACCAATGTCTCACCACCAATGTCCCTTATTGCACAGAAATGAATTGGTCACTGTACTCCAGGTTCTGGGTAGCTACCAAATTGGATTAGTGCAATGCGCTCTATGTGGGTCCAAAATGCAGCAGCCAGATTACTGGGTGGGGCTCCATTTAGAATTTGCTGATTTAATGGTTGCCAGTTTTCCCCCAGGCCCAGTTCAAGGTGCTTACATTAATGTTTAAAGCCCTAAATGACTTAGGCCAGGACCTGTGGTCAGGGATGATGGGACCTGTAGTCCCAAAACATCTGGAGGGCCAAGTGTGGGGATGCCTGACTTAGGCCCTCAATTCCTGAAAGACCACCTTTTTCCCTGCAGACCCTCTCAGGTGTTAATGTTGGCAGAGGAAGTGTCCCTCAAAATCTCAGGGGGTGGCAGCCCAGGAGAGGGAATTCTCTGTGGCAGCCCCTAAGTTCCCTCCCCACAGAAGGGTGTCTGGCACCTTCATTAGCAGCAGACTTGGGTACTATGACGCCCTGTGCAAGGCCAACATTCCCAGCCCTCGCACTGCCTTCCCAAAAGCAGGTAAGGAAGTGTCCAGCTTTGGGAAAGAGGCACAAGGCTCTGGCAAGTTCCCAGAGCAATCCTACCTCTTTCCCAAAGCTGGGAAAGAGCTAACTAAGCTTTGGGAAGGCGGCAGGAGGACTCTAGGACCTAGTACCTTGTGAGACGGCGCCCCCGGGGCTCAATGCTCAGTGCATGTGCACCACTCACATAGCCCTAAATCTGCCCCAGTCTTCATTGCATAGCTTTCAGCATTTTTCATCTATTTAACAAAATGTATAGGATTGGTAACAGCAGCCACGAAATTAAAAGACGCCTGCTTCTTGGGAGAAAAGCAATGACAAACCTAGACAGCATCTTAAAAAGCAGAGACATCACCTTGCCGACAAAGGTCCTTATAGTAAAAGCTATGGTTTTCCCAGTAGTGATGTATGGAAGTGAAAGCTGGACCATAAAGAAGGCTGGTCGCCGAAGAATTGATGCTTTTGAATTATGGTGCTGAAGGAGACTCTTGAGAGTCCCATGGACTACAAGAAGATCAAACATTCTTAAGGAAATCAGCCCTGAGTGCTCACTGGAAGGATAGATCCTGAAGCTGAGACTCCAATACTTTGGCCACCTCATGAGAAGAGAAGACTCCCTGGAAAAGACCCTGATGTTGGGAAAGATGGAGGGCACAAGGAGAAGGGGACGACAGAGGACGAGATGGTTGGATAGTGTTCTTGAAGCTACCAGCATGAGTTTGACCAAACTGCGGGAGGCAGTGGAAGACAGGAGTGCCTGGCGTGCTCTGGTCCATGGGGTCACGAAAAGTTGGACACGACTAAACGACTAAACAACAAATAGGATTGCATTCAGCAGAAATGCTACTCAGAGTAAACAGATCAAGATTAAAAAAACAGGAATTTAAGGCCATTAATTTCAATGTATCTACTGTGAGTAACAGTTAGTCGAATACAACTCATAGAAGTGCTTGACTGTAATACAGCGGTACCTCAGGTTACAAACACCTCGGGTTACAATCACTTCGGGCTACAGACTCCACTAACACAGAAATGGTACCTCGGGTTAAGAACTTTACCTCAGGATGAGAACAGAAATCGCGTGGCAGCAGCTGGAGGCCCCATTAGCTAAAGTGGTACCTCAGGTTAAGAACTGTTTCATGTTAAGAACGGACCTCCAGAACGAATTAAGTTCGTAAAAAGAGGTACCACTGTAAAGCCTTTTAGTGGCTTACCGGAAAAATATCAATAAAAGTTAAAAACAGGTATGCAAAAAGACTCAAAAGATAAATAAGATCAACAATAAGCTATAAGAGATTACACGCCTCATTCTGCATGTCTGGATAGGCTTGCCTGAACAGAAATGTTTAAGCAGGCGCTAAAAAGAGTTCAGCAAAGGAACCTGCCTGGTGTCAATAAGCAGGGAGTTCCAAAGTGTGGGTGACAGAGCAAAAGATGGATTTCTTACTAATGAGGAACAAGTGTTATGTGGCACCACAGACAGAAGTGGTCAAGGGGGTTTATAAGGGGTAAGACCATCTCGCAGATAAACTGGTCCCAAGCTATTAAGGAATTTTAATACTAACACCTTACACTTGGCCCAGCATCAAATTGGCAGCCAGGGCAGATGTCTAAGCAGAGGTGCGACATGCTGACAGGGTCTCGCTCAGGTCAGCAATCACGCTGCAGCAATCTGCAGTAGCTGCAGCTTCCAGATCGAGCTCAAGGGAAGCCCCACATAGAGTGCAACGCAGTAACTCAGTCTCGAAGTCACCAAGGGCAATGAAGTCATGTGCCGAAGATGCTTTTCCTTAGCCTGGCCTTTGACACCTGTGATACCTATTTTTAGGACCCACCTGCTTCCCCCCTCAAAAGTACCCTTTTAACAACCACAAGGCAGCAAACAAAACAAAACAAAACAAAACAAAACAAAACAAAACAAAACAAAACAGCAAACAAAACCAGCAGCTGAAGCTTCCTGTCAGGGAAGAAGAAGATGAAGAAAGCTTAACCAATAGAGTTTCTGCCTGCCATGCAGCTGGTCTAGGAAATGGAGGGGGGAATGGTGGCGAGAGACCCTATCCTGAATTAACCTTACTCTATAATGGGGAATTAACATTTCCCCTCTCCCTTCGGGTCAGCGCACTGCTGGAATCCATGGGAGTTAACAAACATCTGAGCTCCTGCACCAGCTTTATTATTATTCCAGCTGTTGGCCTGAAGTGCTGCAATTTTCCAATAAACTTTCCTGGACTTCCCTTCGTTCCCTCCAGGGGCTGCTCCGTTACTTATTGGGAGTAAATAAAACGCCTGTTCTCCTCTCATGCTACAATATGAATAGCCTCTTACAGAAGGACTCAGCAGGAGAGCAGCACCAGGCGCCTCGCCTTCCAAATTTCCCTTCCCTCCATTTGCAAACTCTCTAGAACGCCACCGTCGCCAAATCTGAGAGGATTCAGTAGGCCCAGCCTGCCCCTCTCCCCTCAGCCCCCAGGCTGCCTTGTTGACTGAGAGAGGTTTCAAACGATTGATATTGATGCTCCTTCCGATAAATCAGACCCACGCATTCCCCCCCCCCGCACATAACCGCCACGTGCTGGGTGGGGGCAGGAGTGTCGGTGCTGATTCATCGGCCCGGTATTTCCCGCCACAAGCCAATTCTGTCGCCTAACCATACGTCCAGCCTGAAGGGGGATTAAGTAGGATTCTGAATTGGGACAGAACAGACCTTGATGCCAAGGGACCTCTTTACAGGATACAGTTCCTCAGGCAGAGAAGTGAGCTGGGGTGGGGTGAGGAAGCACTCTGTGCATGCTCTGAGAAAGGAAGGTGTAGAAACTTCCATTCGGGGCACAACCCAACTGCAAATCTGCCTACTTCACACATTCTGAAAGAACAGGAGCACCAAAGCGAAGGCATCCCTTGAAACTGGCACTTCTCTCTATTTTGCACCACCGTTCTCTAACCAAGCGATATCCAAAAATGCATTATATTAAAGGAAATTGCTTTGCAAGAGAAAATGTGTGTATGGAACAAAATGAATTTTCACTAAGACTTTAAACACACACACACACACACACACACACACACACACACACACACACACAAACACACACACATAAACGGATGTGGAGAACTGAACCAAAAAGATTGGGGAAAATACAAAGCTGAGAGAAACCGAAATTGACAGGTTTCTCCATCCCTAGCAGGGGTAGGATACTCTTTTATGCTTGTCGACGCCTTTTATTTTTAGTTTGCACCCTGCTTGTCTGATCGCCAGCGCTAAGAGCATTTTAATGGTCTTTTGCAGCAGCCTCATAAACGGAAATTTAGGAAGGGAGGTTTTTCTTGGCGTGGAAATCAGGGCTGGGGGCTGGGAGAGTTGTGACCTGCTACATATCTATATGTCAGCCCAGCTATTCAAGGCACTGGAGCAGGACGTGTGTGTGTGTGTGTGTGTGTGTGTGTGTGTGTGTGTGTGTGTGTGTAGAGGTCTCATCCCTCCATCAATGATCCCAAATGGTTGGAAGAAATTCATAACTTCAAAAGAGTTAGAAACCTCTCTTGCTTTAAAATGAAGCAAAACAGCCTCTGTGACGGGAGCTTGGGTGGTCACCATACAATGTGCAGGGACTCGCAGAGAAACAGCCAGAACATACCTATGGGTAGCTTAGTATGTTCAAAGAGTTTTCATTATGGTTACCAGATTTTTTTCAATGAATCCTGGGACACTTTTTTTTTTTTTTTAAGCTGAGTAGCAACAGGGAGTCAGTAGTGGGCATGGTGAGGCAAATGACCCTGGGCCCAAGCACACATGCATATTGTATAAAGGTGCAAAGCCCTTCTTTCACACCCTGTGAAACACAAATGCACAGAGTTTTTTAAAAACTAGGCAATGGCTGCCTACCCGCGGCTCCTGAACCTCCCCCGATTTGTCAAAACAAAGGGGTAAGGGGACAGGAGATCGAAGGAGTCATGGGTGGGCAGCGCGCCATTGCCCAGTTTTTAAAAAACTCTGCACATTTATGTTTCACAGAGTGCAAAAGAAGGGCTTTGCACCTTGCCCGGCAGAGAAACCACGCGCCTTGCGCTCCTCCTGGGCAACGCCCACCCGCCCGCAACTCCCAAGCCTCCCCCATCAGTCAAAACAAAGGGGAAGGGGGAAGGAGATCTGTACCGATGGATGTCCCCAGTTCCCCTTTGGCAGTGGCAGCGGCAGTCAGCAGCCTAGAGCCAGCCAGAGCCAACTGCGCTACCAGGCTGGCTCCGGGCTGCTGAGGCTGTTGCTGCTACATTTCCCGGGGACAGATTTGCAAATCCGGGGACTGTCCCTGGGAACATCTGGTAACCCTAGTTTTAATTACATTGCAGTTACTAGGAATTATGGGTATTTTCTGTTTCCACCGCCAGAGGCACCATATGCCTCTGAATAGCAGTTGTTGGGATCCACAAACGCAGAGATAGTGCTGCTGTGCTCAGGTCCTGCTTGTGAGCTTCCCAAAGGCATCTGAGTTGGCCAGTGGGAAGTAGATGAGCCATTTCCCCCACCCGGAAGGGCTCTTGTTATGTCTTTATGGCTATCATCCCATCAGGGTGTTAATAAATTCCTAAGTTATCTGTGTAGGGCGTGTGAAGCAGAGTGTTTCTTTTGACTGTCCAGAATCTCCTGCTGATCCATTTTACTGGATGACCCCAGGTTCTGATAATATCGGAGTGGGGCAGAAAGCATCTCCAGAGCCACTTTCACAAAATTTTATAACCCTCTGACTTACCTATTTTTTAAAAAAACAACTGGGAGGGGGGAGCCTACCAATGAAAAGGCTGATTTAAAGCGCTTTTAAAATAATTCTGGGAATTGTGGCTGTTAACGGTGCAGGGAACTGCAGCTCTGGGAGGGGAGGGGTGGTCTGGAAGTGGTGTGCGCCCAAGGGCCACGTAGAGAAACCACAAGGGCCGAATCAATGGTTGCCCGCTACCGATCTACCGTAAAGTTGTCTGTCCTGGCTCACAGCTGCTCTTCAGCTTCTCACCCAACAACCCTTTATCTCAGTCACTTTCAGTTGAAGATAATGTCAGAACAACAACAACAACAATTTATTATTTATACCCCGCCCATCTGGCTGGGCTTCCACAGCCACTCTGGGCGGCTTCCAACCAAATATTAAAATACTGTAATACATCAAACATTAAAAGCTTCCCTAAACAGGGCTGCCTTCAGATGTCTTCTAAAAGTTTGGTGGTAGTTGTTCTCTTTGGCATCTGGTGGGAGGGCGCCACTACCGAGAAGGCCCTTTGCCTGGTTCCCTGTAACTTTCAGATATTTCAGAGATGAAGCCAGGCCAAAATGGTTGGAACAACTTTGCTGTGGAAGAGCAGTCTAGAACAGCAGTATGATTCACTTGCCTTAGTTGGGCGCAGCGCCACCTATAACACTGGTCAACAACAAATTTGTTGTCTGCGTTTTTTCAGTTGATTTAGGACGAATTTGATGCGCTGAATCCAAAAATCACATTGGTTTTGCTCAATCAGGTGAAGTTTTTGAGCTATGGCCACATGTCTTTTTTTACGTTTTTGATCACATGTACGCTTGTGTGGAGCATTTTAGAAGAAGTTGGTGGGGGTAAAATGCCATGTTGAATAATTGTTTTGATTGGAAATGATTATTTTAATGACAAGAAGTATTCAGGTCCAATAGTTCTGGGTGAGTATGTCGAAAAGGGATCAATTTGAAGTCATAAAACCTTGAAATCTTCCATAAATTGGTGCAGCAAAGCATAAAGTTGGGGGATCAAAACTAAGTTAATGGGGCAGCCGCCCCATGAAGTATCCTGATCTTCAATCAGCACGTCGTCCTGTAGCTCATTGTGATGAAATTCCAGTGCCTATCTTCGGAGAACTTCCTGACATTAGTGACAAAGATGCCTCCAGTGTTGAAGGACATGAATAATAATAATAATAATAATAATAATAATAATAATAATAATTTATTATTTGTACCCCGCCCATCTGGCTGGGTTTCCCCAGCCACTCTGGGCGGCTTCCATAGAAACAAAAAATACAGTAAAATATCACAGATTAAAAGCTTCCCTGAACAGGGCTGCCTTAAGATGGTTCTTGAAGATGATGCTCCACATCCATTTTCCCAAAAGGAGTTGAATGATCTAGTTCGCAACCTCAGCTTGTCAAAGGACTCTGCCGAACTGTTGGCATCCAGATTGAAGGAAAAAAACCTCCTCTCTGACAGTGCTCGCATCAGCTTCTTTCGCAACAGGCATCAAGAGTACCTCCATTTTTTCTCGGAAGAGAAGGACTTGGTGTACTGTGCAGATATTGCGCAGCTTCTGCTCAAGCTTGGAGTGCCACAGTATGAACCCAAAGATTGGAGACTGTTCATTGACAGCAGCAAGCAAGCAATGAAATGTGTTCTGCTACACAACGGCAACCAGTTTGCCTCTATACCCCTGACTCACTCGAGTACACTGAAGGAGAACTATGAAGCGGTGAAGTATGTGCTGGAGAAAATTGGTTATGATCAGCATAAGTGGTTTATATGTGTTGACCTGAAGATGGTGAACTTTTTGTTGGGACAACAGTCTGGCTTCACCAAATACCCATGTTTTCTGTGCATGTGGGATAGTAGGGACCGTGCTCAGCATTACACAAAGAAGGACTGGCCTGTGCGGGATGAATTGGTGCCTTGCAAAAAAAGGAACGTCATCAACGACCCTCTGGTGGACAGAGACAGAATACTCTTCCCACCGCTGCACATCAAGCTTGGCTTAATCAAGCAGTTCACCAAGGCTCTGGACAAGGATGGTGACTTTTCCAGGCTTTTCCAGGATTGACCATGGAGAAGTTGAAAGCTGGCATCTTTGATGGTCCTCAGATCCGTCAGCTCATCAGAGATCCAGAGTTCGGAAAGTCAATGAACGAAGTGGAACTGGAAGCGTGGAAGGCATTTGTTCTGGTAGTGAAGAACTTTCTTGGCAACAATAAGGCCAGAAACTACGCAGAACTTGTCAACAACATGCTGACTGCTTTCAGAAACCTGGGCTGCAACATGAGCGTCAAGATGCACTACCTATTTTCACATATGGACCGGTTTCCTGAGAACCTGGGTTCAATGAGTGACGAGCAGGGGGAGAGATTCCATCAGGACATGAAAGAGATGGAGACCAGGTATCAGGGTCGCTGGGATGCAGTCATGATGGCTGACTACTGTTGGACTCTAAAGAGAGACCTCCCTGCTGCTGAGCATTCCAGGAGTTCCAAGAAACAGAAGTTCAAGCCCTGAAGTTTGAAAAATGGTGAAGCAACATGCAATTTACGTGTACTTACCTTTATCAATGCCCACCATTCAGTTTAAACCTGACCTGATGGAGAGAAATGGATGCCATTTCCTGATTCAGCAGTGCAAAAATACCCTAAATCAGTTGTAGAAATCTAGACAACATTCAAAAAGTAAAAAATTGTTGCCCAGTGTAATTAGAATAGTGGTATTACAGTTAAGTCTACACCTCACAGGGGCCTTCCGCCTGCATGGGAGAGTCGTGAGTGGAGGTGTTGAGGGTTGGCTTGGTTGGGACCCTTTGGGGACCCAGGGCACCCACTGGCAAGAGTCCCTGGGACCTTCTTCTCTTCCTCACCACTGCAACAGTGTGCCCTCCTGCCTCTCCCTCTGGCCCAGAGGGGATGACCAAGCAAGCGACTACAGTGGTGCATTGAGCGAGGAATCGTCACAGTCTCTTTGCTCAATGGCTGCCTCGCAAATAAGCAGGTGGTGGGAATGATGGCGTAGGAGCAGCAACAGTTGGCAACAATGACAGTGGAGGGTGGATCAGGGAGAAAGGACTTCAGGCTCAGGCGCGGGGGGGGGGGGGATGTGCCCCCCAGACCTTTCTATGTGGCCCTTGGGAACCTCCCCAGCCACAACCCTCTCTGCCCCTGCTCTGCTCCTTCCTTGGGTGTACAGTGGTACCTCGGGTTAAGTACTTAATTCGTTCCTGTGGTCCATTCTTAACCCCAAACTGTTCTTAACACCAAGCACCACTTTAGCTAATGGGGCCTCCTGCTGCCGCCGCACCGCCAGAGCATGATTTCTGTTCTCATCCTGAAGCAAAGTTCTTTACCTGAAGCACTATTTCTGGGTTAGCGGAGTCTGTAACCTGAAGCATATGTAACCTGAAGCATATGTAACCTGAGGTACCACTGTATATGCCTTGCTGGAACCTGTTGATCTCTGATCACGCTTTGTGCTTGACTGAATGGAGGGTGTCTTTTCCTCCCCCAAAAGCTAGAGGAGTTGGGCGACTAGAACTGGGGAGGAGCCCTGGGTTCGAATCCTCAGGGGAAAAGCAGGATGAAGGAAAGAAAACATAGGCTTGGTCAGAGGGCTGTGGCCCCTTTGTTAAACGCATGAGGAGGAGAAGGTAAATTACGGGCCTTTTCCCAATTTGAGCTGTGCGGTAGCAGTTGGCTGGATTAGCCACAGGGGGAGACGTCCCTTGACGTTTTAAGTGGTCTGCACACACAATGCGCCGGAATGCAACCTGTCTGCATTCCAAACCACTCTGACCGCACTTAAAAAGCCAGGCATGTCTTCATCCTGAGGGAGCGAGCGTGCAAACCATAAAACTCTGGTTCAAATCTTATCTCCGTCAAGGGCACCCTGTGTGGCCTGAAGGAAACCGCAATTATATAGTTCAGTATTTCTGAAGTAAACTGCCAACCGCTACACACACACACACCCCGTCCTCAGATTCTTTCAACTTACCTCATAGAGCGTTTGCTCCAACTCCTGGGTTCCTGAGTTACTACAGCATTACAACATGCACATCTGGGGTTGTGAATGGGTGGCAGTGGGGATGAGGCTTCTCCATCCGCCTGCGCAACATCGAGAAGGAGCTGAGCCCATGTGGTGGCCATGTGGCGTGGGTCTCTTGGGGAGCGCTTCTGGGTTTAATTAACCTGTTTATTGCCTGTAACCTGCTGCGGCACGCAAACAGAGACCATAACCACGGCCGCTCTGAGACACTAATCCGTGTGGTAATGTTTTGACACCTCCTGCTTTAAAAAGGGGGAAACAAAAAGCCCAGAAGGAGTGTGAGCCCCTTTTAAATGTGTTGGGGAAGGGAGGGCATTACAGTGGTACCTCGGGTTAAGAACTTGATTCGTTCCGGAGGTCCATTCTTACCTGAAACTGTTCTTAACCTGAAGCACCACTTTAGCTAATGGGGCCTCCCACTGCCACTGTGCGATTTCTGTTCTCATCCTGAAGCAAAGTTCTTAACCCGAGGTACTACCGGTATTTCTGGGTTAGCGGAGTCTGTAACCTGAAGTGTCTGTAACCTGAAGTGTCTGTAACCCAAGGTACCACTGCATTGGGTTGTCTTTGTTCTTATTTTTATTGTGTGTTTTGTGTTTTTTTATATTGCAATCTTATGTTGTGAACCATCCTGAGATCTACAGGTATAGGGTGCTATACAAATTTAACAAATAATGAAATAATGAATAATAATTCCCAACCCGGTTCAGGAAACTGAGCTGTTGCTGTAACGTGGTGCCTATTTATATTATTATTATTAATTAAATTACTATAGCGCCCTTCATCTGAGGATCACAGCACACTTTGCGATATGAAAACACAAAAGTACATAACATAGTGACGAGCAAAAACAATGGAACTTAAGTTTTTTTTTAATCTGAGGGTGCAGCTTTTATCTTAACAACACCCCAGCTTCCTGTCAGATATAAGGGAAGGGTGCTAGAACATCTGCTTTGAAAGCAGAATGATGATGATGATGATGAAGAAGAAGATGCAGAAGGCCTCAGGTTCAATCTCTGGCATCTTCTCTGACAGCTCAGTTGGTAGCACATGAGACTCTTAACATCAGGGACATGGATTCGAGTCCTACATTGGGCAAAAGATTACTGCACTGCATGGGGTTGGGCTAGATGGCCCTTGGGGTCCCTTCTAACTCTATAATTCTTTGATTTCAGGTAAGACTGCCTGAAACTCTGGAGAGTTGCAGCCATTCAGTGTTGACAATGCTCTAGGTTCAATATAAGGCAGATTCCTATGTTCTATATTGACTTTTCACAGGTACACCGTATAGCGGCTGGGAGTGACAATACATGCAAAGCACATCCATAAGTTCATGCTGCTTCCCAAACCATAAAATAAAGTAAAATGCCATCTGGTGCCTGAAGGCCCCCTTGGCCAGCTGTGGCTGTGTAGGTTGCTCCAACCTCTGAGTTAGCACCCTGAGAGAGGGCCTCACCTGTGTGCCCCATTTCGGCTGGACGGGATGTGTGGAATCTATCCCTCTGCAGTTCACTATCCTCACCATACCCCCCCCCCAAAACACACACACACACCCCTGTCTCATATTTGCACAAACAAAACTTGAACTTTGAGCAAGAGAGAGAAAATCCCAGGTCCAAATTAAATAACCGCCGTCTTAATCCTCCTATAAGCAGTCCTTTGGCCCGGGAAACAGAGATCTCTTAATGAAAAGAGGACTGTAAACAGCCAACCCTAATGACATCCTTCAGATCAGTGCAAACACAGCTCTGGGTCCGGCCACAGATTCCCCCTCCTCCCTTAATCCCAGCTGAAATTTAGGACCACCCCCCCTCCTCCTCCACCTCGCTGCCAAAAAAATTCAGCCCGAGGCCTGAGAACCCCTCTGTCCATCCAAGAGACGTTAAGTGTCCGTCAGAGGGGCCAGCTTGGCTTCCACATGTTTGCAAACCGGCTCATATCCTACAGCAAGAACCCAGCTTGATGTAGTACAAAGGGGGCTTTCAAACCATTCCCAGGGAAGAGGGGAGACTGGTGCATGAGGTCAAATGGGGCACTTCCCCACCAACCTCGTTCTGCCTCCAGGCAGCCCCCATCTGCCTGCCTGCCTGCTTACAACCAGCCTGGGGGCGGGGGGCAATGGCTGTCAGCCTCCTCTCCCTTAGTCTCAGAATTGCCCTTGCAGAACTTGGAAGGGAAGACAAAACCAGAATGAATTGTGGTGCAGTGGTTAGAGTGCCAGACTGCGCCCTGGGAGACCAGGGTTCGAATCCTCACTCAGACACAGGACCTTGGGCCACTCACTGCCTCTTGGCCTAGCCTACCCCACCAGGTTGTTGTGGGGATTAAATCAGGAAGAGGGGAGCCTTGAGCTCCTGGGAGGATAAAAGGGGGGTATAAATGCAATAAACTCATACATGCAGGCAACTCCCCGCTTGCGCGAGGGCTATGTTCCGAGGCACCCCATGTTTAAGCGGAATTGTGTATACAGTCATACCTCAGGTTACAGACGCTTCAGGTTGCGGTTTTTCAGGTTACGGACACGCTGAAACCCGGAAGTTCCGCAACGAGTTACTTCCAGGTTTCGGCGGTTGTGTATGCGCACAAGCGCTAAATCGCACTTTGCGCATGCGCAGAAGCACCAAAATGCAACCCGCGCGTGCACAGACACGGCGCTGTGGGTTGCAAACGCTGCGGGTTGTGAACGTGCCTCCTGCACGGATCACGTTTGCAACCCGAGCATCCACTGTATTGGGAACACCATTGAGAAAGCCTGCAAACACCCTCTGAACCTCCGAAAACCCTTAAAAAAACCAGCAGCATTTACCAGACTCCCTCCAAATTGCCTTGCTCAAACTGCAACTCTCCGCAGACTGCAAAGGTCAGTGCAAAGTCTCCTGGGATTGCACATGAAAAAGCCTTGTGGGGTTGCTAGGTTCTGCTTTGTGCCATTTTCACGTTTTTTGGGGGCCATTTTTGCCCCTCAAAGTGCCACTTATGGGTTCTGGCATTGCCCGTGTGCGTGGCCATGCGTTACTTGAATGCACGTAAATGGGGAGTTCCCTGTCGTTGACTTTACCTGTCATTGGCTCTGGCTGCGCCTATCCTTGTTTCTGGTTCCGCCTCCCTGCCTTGTGCCCTTCCAGACACAGGGGGCATAACAGATCTCAGATAAGAGCAGACAAGATTCTGCAAGACAGCCAGTCCTGGAATTGTTTTATCTTCCATTGCCATGGGCAGCCACAGGGGTGGTTGTGTAATGGAGGGATCCTCTCTCAGTTCATCCAATGGGATAATGAGGCCCAAGCAGGCTCAGTGTCCACCACGAGATGATTCTGCATGCACCCCACCAGAAGACTGCATGAAACTGCCTTATGCTGAACGGTTTTCTCTCTCTCAGCATTGTCTGTGCTGATTTGCAGTGGCTTGTGAGCAAGTTGACCCACGTCACCCCCAAAGCAGAACTGCATCACCAAAGAAATACAGTGGTATTTCGGGTTACAGATGCTTCAGGTTACAGACTCTGCTAACCCAGAAATAATACCTCAGGTTAAGAACTTTACTTCAGGATGAGAACAGAAATTGCACGGAAGCGGTGCGGCGGCAGTGGGAAGACCCATTAGCTAAAGTGGTACCTCAGGTTAAGAACAGTTTCAGGTTAAGAACAGACCTCCGGAACGAATTAAGTTCTTAACCCGAGGTACCACTGTAGTCCCCGCAACTTCTCAGCCCACAAGCAGAGCAGCAAACTTTGACTAGCCATTTGATCTGAGACCGATAGCCACATTCCCTTCGAGGAAACTCTGAGGGCCACATGCCAGGGGTAAGGGGGCCTGAAGTAAAAGTGGGCAGAGGAACAAATGCAGATTTGACCTCTGTATAGCTGGGCTAGTTTCTACAGAAACTCTCTATCCTCCCTCCAGGCAGGAAAGAGGCATTCTCAGAGTTCAAGGGCATATTCCAGTCAGGCAAAAAACTTTCCAGGAGGGTGTAAGTCATATAATCATAAGAGTTGGACGGGACCACAAGGGTCGTCTAGTCCAACCCCCTGCAATGCAGGAATCTTTTGCCCAATGTGGGGCTTGAACCCACAACCCTGAGATTAAGAGTCTCATGTCCTACCAAGTGAGCTATCCCAGGAAGCAAGGCAATTGAGGGGCGTGGCCAAGGGTGTTAAGTTGTGGGTGAACATATCAGATGACACAGTGATTCTTCAAACAGCTCTTAGAATCATAGAATCATAGAGTTGGAAGAGACCACAAGGGCCATCGAGTCCAACCCCCTGCCAAGCAGGAAACACCATCAGAGCACTCCTGACATATGGTTGTCAAGCCTCTGCTTAAAGACCTCCAAAGAAGGAGACTCCACCACACTCCTTGGCAGCAAATCCCACTGTCGAACAGCTCTTACTGTCAGGAAGTTCTTCCTAATGTTTAGGTGCAATCTTCTTTCTTGTAGTTTGGATCCATTGCTCCGTGTCCGCTTCTCTGGAGCAGCAGAAAACAACCTTTCTCCCTCCTCTATGTGACATCCTTTTATATATTTGAACATGGCTATCATATCACCCCTTAACCTCCTCTTCTCCAGGCTAAACATGCCCAGCTCCCTTAGCCGTTCCTCATAAGGCATCGTTTCCAGGCCTTTGACCATTTTGGTTGCCCTCCTCTGGACACGTTCCAGTTTGTCAGTGTCCTTCTTGAACTGTGGTGCCCAGAACTGGACACAGTACTCCAGGTGAGGTCTGACCAGAGCAGAATACAGTGGCACTATTACTTCCCTTGATCTAGATGCTATACTCCTATTGATGCAGCCCAGAATTGCATTGGCTTTTTTAGCTGCCGCGTCACACTGTTGGCTCATGTCAAGTTTGTGGTCAACCAAGACTCCTAGATCCTTTTCACATGTACTGCTCTCAAGCCAGGTGTCCCCCATCTTGTTTATTCACAGGCCAGAACAGAACTAAACTGAAGGGTTCAGCCAGCCTGCTTATATAGAGCTCCAGTACAACACAACTGTAACCACTTTCTGTAACTATCCAATCACTGAACGTCACTTTCAACTCCCTATTTGCATATGTGGACCTGAGTGAAAACTATCTACAGTATCCCCCTGCTGGCCCAGGGTGAGAACTTCAGTACATAACAAAAGGGAGGGTGTGTGTGGTCTGTGGGTAGTTCCAAGTGAGAGGCTTGGAAGGCAGTTTGCCCTCTGGGTGTGGGGCTCCTCACCCCTCTGATATACTCCTAAACATGCTTAATGTTCTGAGTGCCATTCCTTACGAAGCCAAAACAGCACCATCCAGCACATGCAGGGGAAATCACAAAGACTGCAGGAGTTCCAAAATTATTTCGTCCAACCCCCTACAGTGGCATCTCCCCCCCCCCTACAAATAGAGCAGCCCAGTGAGGACTGAGAATACTCAGTGGGCACAGAATGCTAACTCACTGTTGGTGTGTCAGAAACATAAATAGGGAGAAAGAAATGGAGTGTCTGGAAAGCAGACATGGCTGGCTTGATGGCAGGAGTGCCCCCACGCTGCAACGTTTTGTTGCAGAGCCCACCTGTCCGTTCTAGTGACCCTCTGTGATATCCTGCTGTGTGCAGGGCTTCCTTTGACTTATTCCTTATTTGTTGTTTTGCTTTGCTTTAATCAACCCCCCACAGACCAGCTGCCGGCCCAGGCAGTGGAAAAGCAGCCGGGAAAATGTGAGTCAGCCAGGCCAGCCGCCACCTCTTGCCCTGCCCGACAGGCCCCTTTCACGTGTTTTCCTGGCAGGGGGGGGGGGCTTGTTGCCAGGAAGAGAGAAGCATGTGTGTACGAGGTCCGGAGCTTTTGTGCGAAGGCGTTGCGGGCGGAGCTATCGGGGTGGGTCCCCATTGCTGAGGCCACACGAACCTGCTACAGAGACTTTTTCCAGCGTGGTGAAAGGTTCCAAAAGCACATATTATGTTCATTAAAATATCGTGGGTATGAAGAAAGGAGGTGAGAGATAGAGAGAAACTATCCTTCCCCTCTCTTATAAAACCAGGACCCTGGCAGTAGGTCAAGCCAAGTGAAATTAACTAGCACTTTTTTGCGGGACGCATTGCAAAACTCAGGCAAGCTGCTGCCACGAGATGCAGTGACACAAGCTCACAAGAAGAGCCTGGTTTGCTGGATCAGGCCAGAGGCTGATAGAGTCCAGCACCCTGTTATCACTGCGGCCAACCAGATGCCTCTTCTGGGAAAGAGCCCACAAGAAGGAAATGAGCACAAGAGCACAGCTCTCCCCCTTTGCGATTCCAAGAAATCAGGAAGCGCCGTTTCTGATCCTGGAGGTAATACACGCAGCCATCCTGATCGGCAGCCCATTGACATGGCCTCAATATCCGCCATCAGCTGTAAAGTTCCTTCAAGCTAGTTAAAGGCTGCCAGTTCACAGACAGCTTTTTTAAGCATCACTATCAATATGGCGAATAAGATGCACAACAAACACCAAAAGCGCAAACACAAATAAGCAACATCCACCAACACAATGAATTGATGAATTCCACTCTATGCTTTTGTAAGATGTTTATGTCACTGCATTTATTTCTGTTCGCTTGCTATAAGGTAAAGGTAAAGGGACCCCTGACCATTAGGTCCAGTCGTGGCTGACTCTGGGGTTGCGGCGCTCATCTCGCTTTATTGGCCGAGGGAGCCGGCGTACAGCTTCCGGGTCATGTGGCCAGCATGACTAAGCCGCTTCTGGCGAACCAGAGCAGCGCATGAAAATGCCATTTACCTTCCCACCAGAGTGGTACCTATTTATCTACTTGTACTTTGATGTGCTTTCAAACTGCTAGGTTGGCAGGAGCAGGGACCAAGCAACAGGAGCTCACCCCATTGCGGGGATTTGAACTGCCGACCTTCTGATCGGCAAGTCCTAGGCTCTGTGGTTTACCCACAGTGCCATTTGCGTCCAGAGTCGCTTGCTATAATTTGCTTTAAAAACAAATTTCTGTGCAAACATAGCAAGCCTGCCTTAATACTTGCCTTGCATGATTTTTTGAGAACATAAGAAGATCCCACGAGATCAGACCAATGGCCCACCTGGTCCAGAGTCCTTTTCTCCCAGTGGCCAACTAGATGCCTGTGGCAAACCTGCGAGCAGGATTCAAGCGCAAGAACCCTCTCCCCTCCTGCGGTTTCCAGCAGAGTCGGAAGGGACCCTGAGGATCATCTAGTCCAACCCCCTGCAATGCAGGAATCTTAACTGAAGCATCCATGGCAGATGGCCATCCAACCTCTTCTTAAAAACCCCCAAGGAAGGAGAGTCCACCACCTCCCGAGCGAGACCACCTGCCTCGCCCCACCCTCCGGCCCTAGGAGTCCTCATAAGGGAGCTGTTCCTGGAGGAAGAACTGTGAGGGGAGAAACACCATCAGGCAAGGCCTCCTTCCACCTGCCTTGCTCTACCCTATGCTTCTCAATGTGTATTGTATTGCTTTATGTACTGTGGCTTGCTGTTTCATTGATTATAAAGGTAAAGGGACCCTGACCATTAGGTCCAGTCATGGCCGACTCTGGGGTTGCGACGCTCATCTCGCTTTATTGGCCGAGGGATCCGGCGTACAGCTGCCGGGTCATGTGGCCAGCATGACTAAGCGCACAGAAACGCCGTTTACCTTCCCGCCGGAGCGGTACCTATTTATCTACTTGCACTGGCATGCTTTCGAACTGCTAGGTTGGCAGGAGCAGGGACAGAGCAACGGGAGCTCACCCCGTCGCGGGGATTCAAACCGCCGACCTTTTGATCGGCAAGTCCTAGGCTCTGTGGTTTAACCCACAGTACCACCCGCGTCCCTCTTCATTGATTATAGTTTAGATATTATTGTAACTGTTGAGTGGATTTCTGTTTAACTTTTATAAGTTGATATTATTATTTTATACTATTCTAATTGATTGTTGAATGTTACCTTTTTGATGTAGGCTGCCTATTTTCAAGTTATGTTTTATTATCACATTTTTGTATTGCATTAGATTGTTATAAAATGTACATTTTTTGTTTCTTCAGCTTGTAAACCGATAGAAAGGTGGTATACAAATTAAAAATGGTGGTGATGATGATGATGATGATGATGATGACCGTTCCACTGTCGAACTGCACTCTTACCATCAAAAAATTATTCCTGATGTTTAGCTTGAATCTCCTTTATTGCAACTTGAATCTGTTGGTACAGGTCCAACAAGCTTCCTCCACCTTCCTCCACCTTCTATGTGACATCCTTTGAAATATTTGAAGGTGGCTATCAAATCTCCTCTCAGTCTCCTCTTTTCCAGGCTTAAAAGACCCAACTCCTCCAACCATTCCTCATCAGGCTTGGTTTACCTGTCCTAATCATAGAACCATAGACTCGTAGACTTGGAGGGGACCCTGAGGGTCACCCAGTCCAACCCCCTGCGATGCGGGAATATGCAACTGTCCCATATGGGGATCAAACCTGCAACCTTGGCATTATCAGCACCATGCGCTAAGCAACTGAGCTATGTGCCTATTGCATGCCTGGCCCAGCAGTGCTCTGTTAATCTTGTGTGGGATAGGGGTGAGAAAGACTTAGGTAAGGACTGGATTTATTTATTTATTTTAGGACAAAGGCAACAACCCCTAGGCTTGAAACCTCCCTCCCTCCCTTGTTAAAGAAATATAACTACAGCTGGACAATAAAGGGCCTCACTTCGGTGTAATTCCGCAATGCATTGGGGTACATTACAGCCTGCCTGCTTCAGCAAGTGCTGGATGGGCTCCCAGCTCTTCCTCTATCAGCATCCAGCTCCATCCTCTCTGAGCTGTTTACTGTGTGTTAAATTCTTTTGCGAAAAGACAAGGTCCCCGCCCAAAGGCAGCGCTCTCGGAAGGGAAAGCGTTGAGAACGGTGGAGAAGATCCAGACCCTTTACATGCCATGGGGCTGTTGTTATTGTTGTTGTTGCTAAATCATTTCTCACCCACCCTTCGCCAACAAGTCACAGAGCAGGTTGCAACAATTCAAAATTTAGGATTAACAAGAATTCAAGACAGAGTACAATCACAGGAATAGGGTGGACCTTGAAAACACATATCTCAGGTGTCAAAAGGCCATGGTTAAAGAGGTGCAGTCGGTGGCTTTGGGAAAGCTCAGAGTCGGGACACCTGAAACTGAGATAAGGCGGGTGAGATGCACGGCTGGGCAACTCTGGTTCCTCTCCATTTTACTGCAAATTTCTCTCAATAGACACAGCTTTGCCTAGTATGCAATTTCTCTTTTTGCAAAGCAATTCTCTACTGCATTTCTGTGTGTCATTTTCAACAATATGTGCATCTCGAGGCATAATTTAAGGCACCCAGAACCTGCCATTTTGAACATTTTCCTTCTCTTGCAAAATTCAGAGAAGTGGGAATTTCGAAGGGTGGCTGTGTTTCTTTTCTCTTATTGTGTCAGAAAGTGCAGAATTGGTCTGTTTGCGATTATTGATTCTTGCATTGGATTAGATGACCCTCAGAGTCCCTTCCACCTCTACGTTTCTATGATTCTGTTACTAATCTCCCCCCATCCATAGTGAGAAAGTCATCACCAGAGTTTAAGATTTGGAGCCCAGGCAGCAAGTCCATTTCACTACTGGCATGCATATATATATATGTGTGTGTGTGTGTGTGTGTGTGTGTGCGCATATATATATATGGGACGTGGGTGGCGCTGTGGGTTAAACCACAGAGCCTAGGACTTGCCGATCAGAAGGTTGGCGGTTCGAATCCTGGCGACGGGGTGAGCTCCCGTTGCTTGGTCCCTGCTCCTGCCAACCTAGTTGTTTGAAAGCACATCAAATTGCAAGTAGATAAATAGGTACCGCTCCGGCGGAAAGGTAAACAGCGTTTCCATGCACTGCTCTGGTTTGCCAGAAGCGGCTTAGTCATGCTGGCCACATGACCCGGAAGCTGTACGCCGGCTCCCTCGGCCAGTAAAGTGAGATGAGCGCTGCAACCCCAGAGTCGATCACGACTGGACCTAATGGTTGGGGGTACCTTTACACACACACACACACACACACACACACACACACACACACATCTCCATACCAAGCCTTATTACAAAAGTAATATAAACCTCCTCCCCAGCAGCAGTATTTCAGGATTAAGATTACATTTCTTTAAAACTCAATGCATTCTACGAATAACGTTAAGCATCTTCTATACAACAGAATATGCTAATTTATCCTTTACAGCACTTTCAAACAACAACAAATGACTCCACTAATCAGAACCACATTTCATTTTCCTTAATCCGTCTAACCCATTGATCCTGTTTTCCCTTAAAAAGACCAAACCATTTTTTAATGTAGTTGGAACCATTCTAACAAATTCCTGGCTATTTATACTGGCTGAGTTCATGATCACCGCCACCCCACCCCCCCAGGTTTAGACAACATCTCCTTGACATCAAATAAAAACCCATTTCGCTTTCTAGATTCAAACCAACAGAGGTTGCAAGGAATCAGGCACCAACTTCCAAGGGAGAATTGGGGTGATGTTGCTCATGGGGCATCAGGACATCGGGAGGAGACAAGGAGTGGAGCCGAACACTGCGGCAGAGCAGCTTCAGTAGCAGGCAGCCCCTCCTTCACCTGCCGCTGCCACGGGGGAGGGTCGGGGGTCTTCTTCCCCATTCCTTCCCCTCTGTGGCAGGACGAGGAGGAGCCCAGCTCTGTGCTTGGCCTCCTTTGAATATTACGGGGGCCCAACCCTCTCCCAAAAATTATTGGGGGGCCCAAAAGGAGATGGTACCTTCAAGGAATAACGCTGAGGGTTATAGCAATGGCGAACACTGGTCATTCAAATTCCACTTGCACCCTATGCAACAACAAAATTAAGCCCCCCAGCCCCCCCTCACCTTCCTTTGTCCGTCACAGTTGTGACGCCCTGTGGTTGTGCTCCCCTAAATCTGCCTCTGGTTGTAGCCAATGCTAGTTTTACTTGTTGCAATTAATGAGTTAAACAGATTAAAGGTAAAGGGAACCCTGACCATTAGGTCCAGTTGTGGCCGACTCTGGGGTTGCGGCGCTCATCTCGCTTTATTGGCCAAGGGAGCCAGCGAACCGGAAAAGCACATGGAAACAGCGTTTACCTTCCCGCCGGAGTGGTACCTATTTATCTACTTGCACTTTGACATGCTTTCGAACTGCTAGGTTGGCAGGAGCAGGGACCAAGCAACGGGAGCTCACCCTGTTGTGGGGATTCGAACCACCAACCTTCTGATTGGCAAGTCCCAGGCTCTGTGGTTTAACCCACAGCGCCACCTGCGTCCCACTGTTAAACAGATTAGGCATGAATTAAACAGACTCACTGCAATTAACGAACCCCAGTTAGCCATATATCCAATAATTTCAATGGGTCTACTTTGAGAGCAACTAGCAAGGGCCCAGCTTCTAGTCTGAGGGATCATCCACACTTCCATTCCCCCCCCCGCTCCCCCCCGGGAAACCGCCGTTTAGCACTGAATCAGAACGAACAGCAATTGGGTTTTCTGCAAATTGACATTTTTTTCTATTTAGTGCTAAAAAATGAGTTGCGGGGGGGGGGGGAGGGCGGCAGCAGGGCAAAGGCAAACCTGTTTGGATCCATACCTTGAAAGCACAGGACAAGCAGAAAACCACTTGGACCCATGTTTTCTGGGCAAGCAGAAGAAGGCCTGTGTGCCATTAAAGCTCTGGATCAAAGTGTGGATTTCAGTGTGTGGCTTTTCCCAGCATGAAGCTGCAGGCGATGAGGCTTCCCTCTGTTTATGTCACAAGAGGAAGGCATCATCGGAGCATCGGCAGACCTTAGGGAGAAAAGGCGGGTAATAAATTCAATAATTGGTGATATAGCGGGAGTCTGGATCCCACCCCGCTATGGGAGCAGTAACTCCATTTTGGTACCGGCCGAACTAATACACACAGACTTACACAACGCCCCCCGGATCTCCTGACTCTTCTCTCCCCCCACAACCATCCATCAGTGAAAAGCCCATTCCAGATCAGATTCACATCAACAAGACCTGCAAAGAACAAAGGCGAGGGAGCCTCTGCGTTTTTAAGAGCCTCATCAAAGAGAACGTTTCCACATGTGGCCTCTTCCTGCAGGCGATGGGAGAAGCTGTATCTGGCAGACTTCTCTCTGTTTATGTCGCCCTGGACACGCGCCGCTTCCTGGAGGTCAGAGCAACCTGACAGCGCAGCCCATTTGCCCGGGGGGGGGGGCTGCCCCTCTCTGAAGGCCTTCCAACAAGGGGCAGCGACCTCTTGCGGGTGCCCAGAGGTGCCTGGCGAGAAAAGGATGCTGGACTCGGATGGGCCTGATCCGTCAGGCTTTTCTGACTTTCAGTGCTGAGGAAAGGGCACTCTGTTGATGCTCAGGGGGACTCTTTACATCATTTCGCCTCTTGCACGTGTGGTTGTGGCTGAAACCTAGCTCTGAGAAGAGCCACTGTGATCCACACGACGGTCACCTCCAGACTGGATTATTGTAACTCGCTCTACGCGGGGCTGCCCTTGAGACTGACCCAGAAACTCCAGCGGGTACAGAATGCCGCAATGAGACGCCTTACGGGGTCCTCACTGTGGGATCACATTCACCCAGTGCTATACCAGCTGCAGTGGCTCCCGGTGGAGTAGAGGATCAGGTTTAAGGTGCTGGTTTTAACCTTTAAAGCCCTATACGGCCTAGGACCCTCGTACCTACGGGACCGCCTCTCCTGGTATGTCCCACAGAGGAACTTACGATCTTCAAACAAAAACATCTTGGAGGTCCCAGGCCACAGAGAGGTTAGGCTGGCCTCAACCAGAGCCAGGGCTTTTTCGGCTGTGGCTCCGATCTGGTGGAACACTCTGCCACAAGAAACTAGGGCCCTGCGGGATTTGACATCTTTCCGCAGGGCCTGCAAGACAGAGCTGTTCCACCAAGCCTTTGGCCTGGGCACAGCCTGACTCCCTCCTTTGGCAATCTTCACAGAACTCTAGCCCAATGGTTGCCATCAATTTGATTTGAATTAATTTTATAATGAAATGATTTTAGAATGTTGTATTATTTTATTGTTGTTAGCCACCCTGAGCCTGGCTTCGGCTGGGGAGGGCGGGATATAAATAAAAAATATTATTATTATTATTATTCAAAATGAACCCCAAATGGTGGGGGGGAAAGGCCCTCTCCATCTCCCGCTGCTGCCACCTTCCCTCCTTCAAGGCTCTCTCTCTCTCTGACTGCCAGCTGGGCTCCATGCGCAGCAGTCCGTGGAGAGAAAGGCTCTTTCAGGGCCCATTTCCTTGGGAAGTGAAGAGGTCGGAACCGTGCCCTGAACCAATGGCCGACACACAAGAGCCTTCTGTCCTCTCCTCCTCCAAACAGATGCTGTGCTTCTTTCCCTCCTTCCTGGCTCACAGGCAGGACTCCTCCACATGGACCCTGTATGTGTCTCTGGAGGTTCCAGGTACACATGACCCTCAATTTTATTCTTCTTTTTTCTAATCTTAAATTCAGTTCTTCATATTCTACTTCAGTTGCCTTTTTTTTTTAAGTCCTCATGAAAATTCATCAGCAGATCAGTGCCGATTTCCCTTCACATATGCTTCTGTGCGATTTTGTTTACTACACACTTGGTTTTCCGCAGAGCCATTTCCCCTACCGCAACACAAATCTGTGTGTTATTTTCACAAACATGCATTTTGATGCACACCTAACCCCAGTATATGCTTTGGGTTTTTTTAGGTGCACTTGACTGGACTGCATTGCAAATTTTGGAGTAGTGCAAATTTCGGACAATTGAATACAGTGGTACCTCAGGTTAAGTACTTAATTCGTTCCGGAGGTCCGTTCTTAACCTGAAACTGTTCTTAACCTGAAGCACCACTTTAGCTAATGGGGCCTCCTGCTGCCGCCGCACCGCCGGAGCACGATTTCTGTTCTCATCCTGAAGCAAAGTTCTTAACCTGAAGCACTATTTCTGAGTTAGCCGAGTCTGTAACCTGAAGCTTGTGTAACCTGAAGCATATGTAACCCAAGGTACCACTGTACAGGGCTCTTTTGCTACCCCTTCTCCAGGCACTAGCACCCTCTTTTTCTATTTTTAATGTTTTCCGGAATGTTCCAGGTTGTGAACGAAAAGGACAATGTATTTGGTTGAAAAACATGACAGTCTAGGCTAGGGGACAGAGGCACCATCTTTTTAAGAGGATTGAGTGGGCCCGTGCGCAACGCCGCACAATGTCATTACATCTTGCGCACAACACTGCGAGTCATCATGACGTCATGCATGTGACATCATACAATGCCCTGACATCACATGTGCGATGCCGCAAGGAGCCAAGGGGCGGTGCTGATCACCCCCTGAATATTGAGGGGGCTTGACCCCCTCAAAAATACTTGGGGCGGGCCAAAACTGCCCTAGGGAGTTGGCACACCTGCTAGGGGAGGAATCTGAAAGATTTTTCCATCCATGACACTATAAAAACAGGAGGTTTTTTGCTTTGCAGTTGTAATTTCAAATCTAAAACTTATTTTCTCTGTATCCCAAACCTTCCTCAATGTCAGAGGAGGGGTGGAAGGCACCAGGTGGGGAACCCCAAGGGAAGAAGGGTCAGAGCCCAGAGAGTGGTGGTGGGACAACAGAGAGTGGTCAGAGGGAGAAGAGGGAGAAGACTGGGAAGAAGAGGGTTGGAAGCTGAAGAGGCAACAGGGTTTAGTGAGCAGGAAGAAGCTATGGCAGAGGGCAATCCAGAATCAAAAGCAGGAGAGGAGGCTGAAGAGCAAGGGGCAGAGATGAGGCAGAGATGAGGCAGGCTGCTGAAGAAGCCAGGGGACCTCCCTTCTGGCCTCCCAGAACCAGAAAAGGAATGAAGAGGGAGGAGCAAAGACACATCTACAGAGCCTCAGATTTCTTGGGAAGGACCTGGGGAGGAGGAGACTTAAGGAGCTGTGGGAAGGTGGGAATCTTAGGTTTCCGCAACTGCCTCATTGGGACAAGACCTACTGGGAAGAGTTGCTGCATGCTCTCGGCCAGGCCTCTTGTGCTGTTTGTTCCTTTAAATAGTTAAATTCACTGACCCTGTGTAAGGTATTACTGACTTGCTCCAGGCTCCCGCCCCGACACTTACAGAGGAATTATCCAATACAATCAAACCTTGGTTCCTAAACGTTTTGGAACGTTTCGGCTCCCAAACGCCGGAAACCCGGAAGTAAGTTTTCCGGTTTTTGAACGTTTTTTGGAAGCCGAACATCCGACGCAGCTTCCACTTGAGTGCAGGAAGCTCCTGCAGCCAATCGGAAGCTGTGCCTTGGTTGTTGAACATTTCAGAAGCCGAACGGGTTTCCGGAACTGTTATGTACTGAGTTGAATAGGATCCAAAATGCAGCAGTCTGATTGGTCCTAGAACAATAGGATTCAGAATGCAGCAGTCTGATTGGTCCTAGAACAATAGGATTCAGAATGCAGCAGTCTGATTGGTCCACAGGAGCCACCCAATCCAGACAACCGAGGATTCACTGTATTCCTGTTTTATTCTCATAACAGCCCGCTCAGTAGTGAGACTCCAAGAATCGCTCAGTAAAGCTCTCTTTTCCTAGAAGGTACACAGGAAGCTGCCTTATTCCAAGTCAGAACCATGGTTCCATCTCGCTCAGTATTGTACACACTGACCGGCAGCAGATCTCCAGGGTTTCAAGCAGGGAGCCTTTCACTAGCTGTTCCTAGAGATGCTATTGGAGGCGGGCAGAACCTGGGACTTTCTGCATGCAATGGAGATGCTCTAACCATTTTGCTGCGGCCTGCCCTCTCAGCGTAGCTGCAGCCCTTGGCAGGGTAATGTAAGACAGCTGCCGCAGAGGCGACACGTCATTAAAGCCTCCCAGAAGGCACTTAAAGCGATTTTTCAGATCAGCTGTGAAAATGTCCCGAAGCCTCGGTTCAAAGCCGTGGATGCTTAGGGTGGCTTTTCAGCCGCTCCATTCATTTCTTTGTAAAACCAGCAGTACTAAAGGCATGCCGATGCGAGCGGGAAAGAAATCTGGGGATACAATCAACGTACAGAGGAGGGTCAGTACTATACCTGACAACTACCTGACATTTAGAAGACATCTGAAGGCAGCCCTGTTCAGGGAAGTTTTTAATGTGTGACATTTTATTGTCTTTTTAATCTTTGTTGGAAGCCGCCCAAATTTTCTCCAAATTTTGCAATGCCAGTCTCCAGCCAAGTAATGAGTAATGTGTATGAAAATGCATGAATACCAAGGTAAGGCATGCGCAAGGGTGTGTATATGAGTGAAAACAACATACCAAGATGCATTGTATTTAGTGAAATTAGTTTCTGAAAATGTTATACAGAATTAGGCCAAATTGCGTGGGGGGGGGAGAAAATTGCACTATCATGAAGCCTTTTTAAACTAACGAATAAATCACAAACTGATGTGGAAATGTGGAGAGATGAACTTAACACTGGAAAAATTAGAAACTGAGACAAACTGAAACTGACAGACTTCCTGGTCAGTCACTCCCTGGCACTGCCATTTCCAGCAATCCCATGAAAGTGGGGGCCTAGAGATCATTGCTAAGGGCCACCCCCAGAACTCACTTCCCTTGCCTGCATTTGGAGCTATGGAGTGTAAGAATGTAGACAATTGTAGAAAGAGGGCATCTGAGCATGCACAAAGTCCTTTTTTTTACTACAGAGTGGAAACAATAGGCAGCAAGATGCATGCTGGGACCAAAAGGGAAAAGGCCTTCAGAGGAGAGGGAGCGGTTGTAGGGTGAGCCTGAGCGAAGGAAACACTTTTGTTTAAAATAGGAAACAAGAACCACCCATCATCCTTGCCAAATATCCTTTGCGTTGACCCCAAACAACCTATGTCCTGTCTGCTAACATGCTCTCCTCCATATCAACAGCAAAGGCTTCTGGACTTCACATAGGAATTTGCAGCCATGCTTTCACACACACACACACACACACACACACACATACACACACACATACACACACACCCGTCTTGTCATCTGCTTTAAAACATATACCCCAAAGTCTCATTGAGCTAAATGAGCCTTAGTTCTGAGCAGACATGCCTAGGATGGAGCTATTTCACACTCTGCATGTGCTCAGAGGCACTCTCCTTTCCCCAACATTCTGCTCTTTTGACTTCAGCTGAATGAGGATGGAATTATTCAGCAGGAAAGAAACACACTCTGCACATGCTTATTCACAACCTCCTGGCCCCGAAACGACAATCCAGGAGGATAACGCAAACACCACCACAATTGCAACTCCCCGCTCCAGTTAAGCTCTGTTTGAACCCTTCTCATCTTAGCTGACTGTGTTCCTTGGAGTTTCCCATTTGGAGATAAACTGGCGGGCACACGCCCCTCTTTAATCATGGTACTTCCTTTTGCATATCTTCTATTTATGTTAGAACCTTTCTTGGCCGCTTTTCTGGGCAAGGCTTGGCAGCATCTGCATCTCATTCTGTGCAAGGTTATCGGCTACCCATGACAAATCATGCACACACACACGGCTCCTCTGCCGAGCGCCACCCCAGCTCAGCCTTGCTTTTGCAAACGGTCTCTGTTTGCGTCCTGAGCAAGCGGATGGAGACCAGGAGAGGTCTCCCAGTCCATGAGCTGCCGAGCTGCCTCCATGTTCCTCCTCCAAAAATATAGCCACAGGCTGGATCTTTCTCCTGAGACCTCAGGGAGCAGGGCTGACACCAGACATTTTGGCACCTGGCGCGAACCGCAAAACGACACCCCTCACTTCCCCACCAGGGAAGAAGGGGTGAGTGAAGATCTACACCAGTAACTAGCAGGGAAGAAAAATCTACCTCAGGATTTGCTGCCGCCTGAGGCAGTCGCCTCACCTTGTCTCATGGGTGGGCCGGCCATGTTAGGGAAGTACCCAGGGATGTTGGCACCCCCGGCAGATCCGCAGCTTGCCTCTATTTGACGTAGTTTGGGATGGGAGGCAGTGTCTGGTCCGGTGAGCTGCTTGGCAGAGCGGGGATTCGAACCCTGGTCTCCCGGTTCATAGTCCAACACGTGGTGTAGTGGTTAAGAGCAGTGGACTCATAATCTGGTGAACCGGGTTTGCGTCCCCGCTCCTCCACATGCAGCTGCTGGGTGACCTTGGGCTAGTCACAGTTCTCTGAAGTCTCTCACCTTCATTTACCTCACAGAGTGTTTGTTGTGGGGGAGGAAGGGAAAGGAGAATGTTAGCCACTTTGAGACTCCTTAAAAAGGTAAAGGGACCCCTGACCATTAGGTCCAGTCGTGACCAACTCTGGGGTTGTGGCGCTCATCTCGTTTTATTGGTCAAGGGAGCCGGTGTCTAGCTTCTTGGTAATGTGGCCAGCATAACTAAGCCGCTTCTGGCGAACCAGAGCAGCGCACGGAAACGCCGTTTACCTTCCCACCAGAGTGGTACCTATTTATCTACTTGCACTTTGACATGCTTTCGAACTGCTAGGTTGGCAGGAGCAGGGACTGAGCAACGGGAGCTCACCCCGTCGTGGGGATTCGAACTGCCGACCTTCTGATCAGCAAGTCCTAGGCTCTGTGGTTTAACCCACAGCGCCACCCGCATCCCCTTGAGACTCCTTAGGGTAGTGATAAAGTGGGATATCAAATCCAAACTCTTCTTCTTCTTCTTCTCTAGCCACTACACCACAAGCCACACCCCACTCTAGTCCTGGAATGTGCCCTTGAACTTCTTGCCTGGTTGGAGAGGTGCAATGTGGTTTGTCTGTGTGGAAACCCCTGACCTTTGCACGGCTAAGGTGTCGTCTTCTGCACAGCGGCAAAACAGTCGCATCCGTTGCCCTGCCCACTTCTGAATCTGGCTCCGCCCACCCACAGCATGTGCCCACTCCATGCCTGAAGGTTTTTTGCGATGGGCCAAGGAAGCTTCCCTGCCCTTTGTTTTGCACGGGATCATCGGGTCGGAATGCGTCTCCTGGGCTTCTCCTGCAGGTCCTGGAACAACAGGAATCCTGCCTCAAAGAACTTCGTAATCTTCTTTAAAAAGAAACAAGGAAAGGGCAAAGGAGAAGCCTGGCCCAGCCCTCCCTCCCCACTGATGGCTCACGGCGATGGGAAAGAACCTCATTACTGCAATATCTTGGACACGGCTTAACTGGGAATAAGCATAGTTGAATCTGCTGGAGCTTACTTCTGTGTAAACATTGGGTCCAGGCCATCACTCTGCCTCAGGGAGCAAGTCCGTCTAAGCCAAGCCAACTTCAATCTCTCCAAACAGCTTTTAAAGCGTGTAAGGATGAGCTCTGCCGGGGCAATAGCCCGTCCAGTCCAGCGTCCTCTTCTCACAGTGGCCACCCAGATCGCTGAATCATAGACTGGCAGAGGTGGAAGGGACCCTGGGGGTCATCTAGTCCAACCCCTTGCAATGCAGGAATCTCAGCTAAAGCATCTTGGACAGATGGCCACCCAACCTCTGCTTATAAACCTTCATGGAAGGAGAGTCCACCACCTCCCGAGGGAGACCGTTCCACTCTATAACAGATGCCTATGGAGAACCTGAGGGCAGCTGAACTCTTCTCTCCTGTGGCTTCCAGAAGCTGGTCTTCAGAAGCTTCTGACCATCAGAGCAAAGCCACCCTGGCTAGTAGCCATCAAGAGTCTTTTCCTCCTCCATTGCATTCACCCAATTCTCTTTTAGAGCCCTCCACGTTGGTGGCCTCCTGCAAGGGACAAATATGGAGGGCTACATGGGTTCCCCCATCTCAGGTCCTTATCCCAGTGCCTTTACCTGAACCAGTCAGGCTACACTGAAGATGACACAACCTTCAAACCCTGGGAGCACAGGAAAGACAAAATCTGAAAAGTATCTTCTGGCGAAGAGTCAAACAGCAACGATCCAGCTAGGCTGGAACCACTGGCTTCATTCATTCACCGGTGCTGTGATTTGACCATAATGACAGCTTGCCCTTCAACATGATTCAGGAGCAAGTGGAAGGATTCCAACCTAGGACAGAGTCTAAGAGACTAAAGCTGGATGAAGTTCTTCCCATTAATGACTCCCGTTAAAGGGTTCCACCCCCTGCCGCCCCAAATGCACACTTTATGTACCAGACAATAAACACATCACATATTGTGTGGATCCCAATAGTGATGTATGGAAGTGAGAGCTGGACCATAAAGAGGGCTGATCGCCGAAGAATTGATGCTTTTGAATTATGGTGCTGGAGGAGACTCTTGAGAGTCCCATGGACTGCAAGAAGATCAAACCTATGGATTCTGAAGGAAATCAGCCCTGAGTGCTCACTGGAAGGACAGATCCTGAAGCTGAGGCTCCAGTACTTTGGCCACCTCATGAGAAGAGAAGACTCCCTGGAAAAGACCCTGATGTTGGGAAAGATTGAGGGCACAAGGAGAAGGGGGCGACAGAGGATGAGATGGTTGGACAGTGTTCTTGAAGCTACCAGCATGAGTTTGACCAAACTCCGGGAGGCAGTGGAAGACAGAAGTGCCTGGCGTGCTCTGGTCCAGGGGGTCACAAAGAGTCAGACACTACTAAATGACTAAACAACAACAACATTGTGTGGATCTTGCATAAGCAACATGGATTCAGGTGAATCAGTGACACAGTAGAAAGCAGGGGTGGCAAATCTGTACCGCCGTCCCCTCAAGATGTTGCTGGGACAAGGCCTCCCACCACCCCTGACCCTTGGTCATGCTGGCTGTTGGTTCTGATGGGAGATGAAGTCCAGCAACATCTGGGGCGGACTCACATCCTTTGCATGCTTCTGAATACCAGTTGCTGGAAACCGCAGGAAGGGAGACTAGAGTAACGTTGTGCTCAATTCCTGCCGTTGGGCATCCCATGAATATCCGTGAGAACAGCCACTGTGCTCTTATGCACATGAAGGCCTCCAGTGAGTAACAGAATTCCTAACACAATACCCTAAACAGTGTTCCTTCAATCCTAGATTCAGGTAGGTAGCCGTGTTGGTCTGACGCAGTCGAAATAATAATAATAATAATAATAATAATAATAATAATAATAATAATACAACATTGTCTAGTAGCACCTTACAGACCAACTAAGTTTGTTCTGGTATAAGCTTTCGTGTGCATGCACACTTCTCCAGTGTTCCTTCAAGTACATCTTCACTTAGTTAGAAAATAGTGCTTTTCCTGGGAGCCTTTCACAAATTATTTAAAAAGACAACAAAATGAGCTGGACTTCTTGGCAGGTTTTGAATAAACATACACGAATTTATTGAGGGTTAACATAGTAGACAGATAATATAAGGATGTGTACAATTTTACAATATGCAGAAGTTAATATAGGTTGAGAAATCAGAGAGAGGAGCCGAGGGAAGTCTTAGGGGGGAAATGGGGGAAATAATGAAGATGATTTGCTTTGATAGTTTGTTATGTTGAAATTGTTAATAAAAATTTAAAAAAGAAAGAAGAAAATACTGCAAACAAAACCAGGTTGATGGTAAGAGCTGTTTGACAATGGAGCGGACTGGACTCTCTTTGAGGTTTTTAAACAGAGGTTGAATGTCAGGGGTTATTTAGCTGTGGTTCCGACAATGTGGCAGGTTGGATTAAATGACTCTTTGGGTCCCTTCAGACTCTACAGTTCTATGATTCTAATGTCTTCTCTCGAGAACCTCTCCTCTCAGATGTTAATTCCCTTTGCCAGTTTTGGGACATCTGTGCTATCATCTACTGCTGCTGTGACTTTTTGCTATGACAGTTTTACATAGGAACACAGGAAGCTGCCTTATGGAGAGTCAGACCTCTCTGATCTATCTAAGGAAAGGCCCTGCTGGCTGAAACCCAATAAATAATCTGCCTGTCTGTTCAGAAACACTGAGTTAGATGGACCACTTGACTTGGTATAAGGCAGCTCCCTATGTTTCTGTCCTCTGAAGAAGGTTAGGTTGAGCGATTTGCTCAGAGCCATCCAATGAGCATCAAATGCCCACCCCTTTGTCCCAGTTTCACCCTCAGAAGCGATTAGGATGGAGACAGAACTAGAATGAGCTGGCTCTGCCTCTCATTGGCTCTGGCGCCACCTGCTGTCGGCCTCCCTGTCTTCCACCCTATCAGTCCCAATTGCTACCAGCCACCACCACCATCATGGGGAAAAGAACTGAATTGCTGGATCAGACCAAAGGTATAACAACGCAGAGGGAAGCAGAGCCCCAAAGGCACATGTCCTTCTGCACAATCTCCCAGAGCCTGCATTTCAGCAGTGGGAAGGGACAGAGGGAAAAGCAGATGGAGCAGAGAATGTCGCTCTTTGGCTATATATCAACACAAAAGCCAGAGGGTTCTACAAACACAGGCAACACCTCTCGATCCTGTGGGGGGAAAATCTGCAGCCAAAATGACAGTTTATGTTTACTGTACAAGTGTATAAAGGGGTTAAGGCTCACAGAGAGCTGAATTGCCAGAGAGGATATCTCTGCGGTATCATATACCTTAGGCAAATGATTTTTATCCTTACTATTTCCTCCTCGTCTCTATCGTCCTCTTTTCTCATTTACCTGCTGATGGAAATCAATGTGTCATTTGCTCTCTCCCAAGAGCAAACATTGTCTTAGTACTTTTAGTATGTAGAAAGCAACTTGTAAGTGTCGCTAATGGCCTCGTATTCTTCACAGTGCTGACTCCTGGCAAGACTTATATGTGAGTAAACATCATATTTTCTTGTGCTTACTGCGCAGTCTGCCGCCTGATTATTTTTGTAGGAGGGAAAGAGGGTGAATCCCAAACGGCAGGAGCATATTTAAGTATATTTAAGGCTAAGCAGCTGAAATATACTCAGAGTCGCAAAGTGATTTCATGCTCTTTATTCAGCTCATAGTGGTGAGGAGGAATGAATAAATGTCCCCTCACAGTATCTGCTTTATATACATTATTTACACAATGGGCTGCACATGATTGGCTAATTCTGGAATTCTACTGTAAGCCAATCAGGTTGTGGATTCACTTCTATCTGGAGCAGGATTGGGTGGTTCCTGCCAACCAATCATACTGCTGCATTGTTCTAGGACCAATCAGACTGCTGCATTCTGAATCCTATTGTTCTAGGACCAATCAGACTGCTGCCTTTTGGATCCTATTGTTCTAGGACCAATCAGACTGCTACAGTTTGGATCCTATTCAACTCAGTACATAACACCCCTCCCCTCTAAGTTCCAGTCCTGCCCGGGAGGTCGCATTCATAGTCCTCAAGGTATGCCGGCGGCCTACGTGTGCGTTGTGGCCTGGGGTGTTCCCTGGTCCGGGCTCCGGGTTCTGGCTCGTGTTCCAAGGATGCTGGCTGTGATGCGGCTGTTTGGTCTGGTGCAACCGGCTCGCTCAGTCGTGGTTCTGGTTCCGGTGTCCTTTCGGCCTCACGGGTCCTCTCTGTATTTACTGATTCTGCCTCTCCTGCTGGCCCCTCCTGCTCTATGGGCCTCACTGCCCCGCTGTTCCCTTGGGACTCCTCTGACCTGTCCTCCTCCTGGTTTTCTCCCGGGAATCGTCGCCGTATCTGGTCGCAGTGGCGGCGCCAGCATTGCCCCCCATCCGTTAGCACCTCGTACGACACGGGGCCAGTGACCCTGGTGATTGTGGCGGGTACCCATGCTGGGCCTGCCCCAAAATTCTTTGCGTACACTGGGTCCTGGGCCTCGAAGGTCCGGGGGTTCCTGCCTTCCCCCACCACTACCTCATCCTGAGCTCTATCGGGGTGAAGGCGGTCCAATCTGATTGCAAGGCGCCGACCCATTAGTAGTTCAGCGGGGCTCCGGCCAGTCGTTGAGCTGGGGGTGCTGTGCTGTGCTAGAAGGAATGTGGCAAGGCGGTACTCCCAGTCCCCTTGCGTCATGCGGCGAAGGGTGTCCTTGGTGGTCCGCACCATGCGTTCTGCTTGGCCATTGGTGGCAGGGTGGAACGGCGCCGAACGGATGTGGCGGATGGCGTTCTGCGCTGTGAAGGTTTGGAATTCTCCTGACGTAAATGCAGTCCCGTTGTCTGAGACGAGAGTGTCAGGGAGCCCGTGGGTTGCAAACAGCCTGCGTAGTACCCGGATGGCTGCGGACGTGGAAGTGGACGGTACCAGTGCGACTTCCAGCCATTTGGTGTAGGAGTCCACCACTATGAAGAATGTTTTCCCCTGAAAGGGGCCAGCGAAATCCACATGCAGGCGTGACCATGGTGCTCGGGCGGACTCCCAGGACTGGACTGGGGCCCTTGGGGGATCTGGGCGGGATTCTTGGCAGGCCTGGCAGTGTTTGACCCAGGCCTCTATCTCTCCATCGATCCCCGGCCACCACACATAACTCCTGGCAAGGGCCTTCATTCTTACTACCCCTGGATGTGTCTCGTGTAGGGCTGTGAGGACCCTTTTGCAGAGGGGCTGGGGAACAACGACTCTGCTTCCCCATAACAGGCACCCCTTGTGGGCCGACAGTTCATGTTTGCGGGTTGTGTAGCCGGCGAATTCTGGCCCGGGGCTGCTGCTGGGCCATCCCCTCCACACCCAGTCCAGGACCCGGGAGATGACCCTATCTTTCTTGGAATGGTGTGCAACTTCTTGTGCCTGAATGGGGCGGTCGGGAAGCAGCTCCAGGCTCATAACCTCTTGTGCAGGTGCTGGGTCAGGGCCTGTTTCCGGTAGTGGTAGCCTGCTGAGGGCGTCCGCATGGCCCATCGCCTTCCCAGGTCGGTGAATCAGTGCATACTGGTAGCTGGCAAGGAAAATTGACCACCTGAGGACGCGAGGAGACAGCACTTGGGGGGTCTGCTTTTCGGGGGCAAACAAGCCAAGCAACGGCTTGTGGTCAGTCACCACGGTGAAGGGCCGCCCGTACAAGAAATCATGGAATTTTTTTACTCCCTTTACGATTGCCAGACCCTCCTTGTCGATTTGCGAGTAGTTCCGCTCGGTTGTGTTGAGTGTCTGGGAAAAGTACGCCACCGGTACCTCTCTTCCATCCGGGAGTTGGTGCCCCAGGACAGCTCCAATGCCATAGGGTGAGGCGTCGCATGCTAGCACCACCGGCAGCCTCTCGTCGAAGTGTGCCAAGACCGAGTTTGAGACAAGCAAGTCCTTGACTGCCTGGAATGCGGCCTCCTGGCGCTGGCCCCACACCCAAGGGGCCCGCTTGTCCAGGAGTCTGTGTAGGGGCTCCGCTACCGCCGCCTTGTGGGGAAGGAAGGAATGGTAAAAGTTCAATAGTCCCAAGAAGGCCTGAAGTTCAGTCTTGCTCTTGGGCGCTGGGGCATCACAAATGGCCCGTACCTTGTCCCCAGTCGGGTGGACCCCTTCTGCGTCCACCATAAATCCCAGAAAGTCCACCTGAGGCACTCCTAGTAGACATTTTTCCCGCTTCACCTTGAGACCCGCCGTCTGGAAACGGTGCAGAACGGTGCGGAGGCGGTCCTCAAACTCCTCTGGTGTGGGGCCGGCAATCAACACATCATCGAAGAAGGGGGTGACGCCAGGAATCCCTTTAAGGAGAGAGTCCATTATATTCTGGAATATGCCTGGTGCCACGCTGACACCGAATTGCAGCCGCTTTACCCTGAACGCTCCTCTGTGCGTCACAATCGTCTGTGCCTCTGCTGTGGCCTCATCTACTGGCAGCTGTTGATATGCTTGGGCCAAGTCCAGCTTGCCAAAAATTTTCGACCCAGCCAGGGTGGCAAGGACATGGCTGACCACTGGCACTGGGTATGCGTGGGCCGTGAGGGCCTTGTTTATGGTACATTTGTAGTCTGCGCAGATGCGGACCGAACCATTAGGCTTGACGGGTGTGACGATTGGGGTTTCCCAGGGAGCATTAGGCACCGGCTCCAGCACTCCTTGCTCTACGAGTCGGTCCAATTCCTCGTCTATACGGGGTTTCAAGGCGAACGGGACCCGGCGGGCCTTGAGCCTGACCGGTCGTACTGCGGGGTCAAGCTGTAGCGCAATGGGGGGGCCCGTATACTGTCCCAATTTCCCATCGAAAACCCCTGGAAATTCCTTGCATATGGCGTCCACGTCCACTTGTAAGCTAGTGTGGTTCACCCCGGTGACAGCTAGCCCCAGTGGTCCAAACCATGCCAATCCCAGTAAGCTAATGTAGGGGCCCTTGACCACAAGCAAGTCCAGTTGCCGCATCCGCCCTCGGTATTGCACCCTGAAGGTCCCCACCCCCATTGTGGGGACCTTACGTTTCTGGAAGTCCCGGAGGGTGAATGGGGCCGGCCTGAGTTTGGGACCCCCAGTGGGACACAGTTTCCTTAAGGTCCTTGCCGAGATTATGGATAGAGTTGAACCCGTGTCAAGCTCCATGCGGCATGGGGCCCCCTCTATCTGTACCTCTACATAAATTTTCTCTACGTTGGGGTGGGGCAACTGGTATACCTGGAAGTCCGTGAGCTCCGTCGAGTTGCCTTGGTGCGTTGGGCCCCGGGACCTGGGGCTCTTGGATTGGTCATCTGATGCCTGGTGTCGGGTGGGCCGAGCCCGACACACCCGGGCGATGTGTCCCGATTTTCTGCACTGCCTGCACTCTGCGTTGCGGAAACGGCAGGTCCTCCTCTCGTGACTCTCCCCGCAGCTTGCGCAGTTCCCTCCTTCTCGTCGAGGCAGCTGTGGTCTGTGCGCTGCTTGAGTGCGCTGCTGTACTCGGTGCACCTCCTCCCTGTCGGATCCTGAGTCGTCGGTGAGGTCTTCATGGTGGACCCTCGGTTGGGATGGCAGGCTCGGCCGTGCCTCTTGGGTCGACCTCTCGGCAGCTTCTGTTGCCAGGGCCTCCTCCAGAGCGACCTGGAACGTTAGGTCCTTCTTAGCGTAGAGGCGCCGTTGCAGCTTCTCATCCTTCAGGCCACCGACGAGGCGGTCACGAAGCATGTTCTCCAGCTCTGAGAAGTTGCAGAACCGGGCGGCTTGGCGGAGAGAGGTCACAAACCCAGTTATGGTTTCCCCAGGGGCTTGCCGCTTTGCGTAGAAGGCATTTCGACGAGCCACCACTGAGGGCTGCGGCGAAAAGTGCCCCTTCAGCTGTTCCATTATTGTTTTGTATGGAACAGTAGCGACGTCTTCAGGCGCAAGGAGAGCCCGGGCGATTTCAAACGTCTCCTCTCCGCAGACGCTGAAGAATATCGCCCTCTTCTTGGCGTCTTCTTCGTCGGTGACCCCTTTGGCTTCTAGGAGGAAGGTGAAACGGGAGGCGTACGCTTCCCAGTCTCCAGATGCTGGGTTGAATGGCGAGAAGCTGCTGTTGGCTGCCATTCTGAGTTCCTTGTGCCCCGGAGCTGAAGCCTGGATACACGGTGCGAGGCAGCGGTGCGGCAGTTGGCGGTGCTGCGGTGCTGTGTGTGGCGGTCGGCTCAGCGGGATCCCACCTTCGTCGCCAGTGAAATATACTCAGAGTCGCAAAGTGATTTCATGCTCTTTATTCAGCTCATAGTGGTGAGGAGGAATGAATAAATGTCCCCTCACAGTATCTGCTTTATATACATTATTTACACAATGGGCTGCACATGATTGGCTAATTCTGGAATTCTACTGTAAGCCAATCAGGTTGTGGATTCACTTCTATCTGGAGCAGGATTGGGTGGTTCCTGCCAACCAATCATACTGCTGCATTGTTCTAGGACCAATCAGACTGCTGCATTCTGAATCCTATTGTTCTAGGACCAATCAGACTGCTGCCTTTTGGATCCTATTGTTCTAGGACCAATCAGACTGCTACAGTTTGGATCCTATTCAACTCAGTACATAACAGCAGCCTAGTTTCAAGTTTCTGTTTTTATTCCTGTAATATTTTAACTCAGAGCAGCTAAAGCTCTAAACCTCACTCACGTGAGACTGAAGAGATAAATTAAGTTTACTATATCCTCTCCTACTTGCCAAAATCCATCCACTATATCCCCTCTCCAGGCAAGCAAGAGGCATGATCGTGAGTCAAGGGCATGTCTTGTCCAAGCAAAAGCACTCAAGGAGAAGAGTCAGTGAAGGCTCTGGGGAGAGTCCCAAGGTCTGGACAGAGAGTCCTGGAGGACCATATCCTTCCCCTGGGCCTTGAGGTCCCCTTCTCCTGGTATAGCAGCACATCCTGCTCCACACCTGATCACCATCACCTTATCAGTGTCCCTGGACTCCTAGGTGGAGTGATGTGAACAAGGCTCTACTGGAAGGCTGCAGCAGCATCAAAATGGAGGCATGTGGAACAGTGGAGGATAGTCCATTAAGGCGAAGGGGGCATTGCCCCACCAGCCTCATTCTGCCTTCAGTCAGGCCCCACCTTCCTGCCTTCTTTCTTACAACCAGCCTCCCCCTTAGTCTTCCCCAGAGCGGGTGGGGCAACCCACCCAGATGAGAGGGGTATAAATAATAAGATTGTTGTTGTTAGCATTGGCATCAGTGTTGCCCTTGAAGAACTCAGCAGGGAGGAGGAAGGGGGCAAGACTAGCATTGGTTGCCTCTGCTTGCTGTTGGTTCTGGCTCCCTCTACTGTTGAGCTCCCTTCTTTTCACCCTACCAGCCCAAATGGACACCAACCATTGCAGGTTTCAAAGCACAGTAGGCGTTTGCTATAGTTAAGGAGCCCATGCTGAAGGCAGGCGAGGCCACTGCCTTGCTGAAGCTAAGGAGGTCTGGTCTGTGCATGGATGGGCAACCTCTTGAGAACCATGCAAAAGCCCCCTTGGGCAGGTAGGCTAGAGATATAAGGAAATAAATGGAATCAGTAAAGGATCGTCCAGTCCTCTTCCAGCTTTCTGGCTAGGACTGCTTCATGTGTGCATTTCTCACCCTGCATTTCTCCCATGAGCTGGTAGACAGTCCACCACTTGATGGAATTGACTTTAAAGGTAAAGGGACCCCTGACCTTTAGGTCCAGTCATAGCCGACTCTGGGATTGCGGCGCTCATCTTGCTTTACTGGCCGAGGGAGCTTCCGGGTCATGTGGCCAGCATGACTAAGCCACTTCTGGCGAACCAGAACAGTGCACGGAAATGCCGTTTACCTTCCCACCGGAGCGGTACCTATTTATCTACTTGCACTTTGACGTGCTTTTGAACTGCTAGGTTGGCAGGAGCAGGACTGAGAAGTGGGAGCTCACCCCGTTGCGGGGATTCGAACCGCCGACCTTCTGATCGGCAAGTCCTAGGCTCCTGCGTCCCTGGAATTGACTTTAAAAAACCCTAAAAAGCCTGCAACCACATCGTTTTGTGCCATAAATCTAGCATCAAGTTCTCTGATGAGGCAGATCTGTTTCCAGTCGCCCCAAACAACTGGTTCAAACAACAATAAACAGGTTTTTGACTGAACTTTGGAAAGAATGTCCTGACAATGTAAGTCATTCAACTCTGGAACAGAGATGGACTTGGAAGGAGACAAAGACTCTCCTTCTTTCAGAGAACCTTGGTGGCCAAACTACCAGTAGATTTATTGCATCAGCAGGAGAGTTGGACTAGATGATATTTGGGTGGTATCCAACTGAGTCCTACTCAAAGTAGACCCAACGAAATCATGAATTAGTTATGCCCATTAAAATAAATGAGTCTACTAGAATTGGATACAGATTTATGATTCCATCTAACTAGGCATCATTTAACTTCTTCGTCGATATCTTCCTTTCCCTTACATCTTCGTTCTCTTCAACTTTTATGTCCTCTTTGGTGATTGTATTAATATACCCCAGACTCTCAGTCTATCCAGTTCTGTGCCCCAAGCAATAGTTTGCTCTTAGGGACACCAGTTGCAAAAGAGGACAGGATTCCTGCATCTTTAATAGTGGCATACCTGCCGAGTTTCCCTCTTAAAGCAGCAGGAGCCCCATCCTCTTTTGAATCTTTTATCTCAGCCTTTATCCTTCACCCACCTTGCTATCTATGCTTCAGTACATCCAGTTACCTCTGCCCCTTCCCATTGCTTTCGCCCTCCTCTTAAATGCCTGCAACACAGGGTCACATTCCATGAGTTGGGTGAGATGGAGCTTGGACCACAAAGGCCACATTTGTGAGTCTCTAAGGTGCCACAAGACTCTTCGTTGGTTTTGCTGCAACGGACTAAGATGTCTACTGCTCTGGAAAACTGCCCTTCCTTGAAACTGATAAGAATGTAGAATAATGGCCTTCTACATTGGTCCATCTAAGCCGCACTGATAGGAAGTGGCTCACCAGGGTTTCAAACAGGGAGACTTTCCTAGACCTCACTGAAGATGACAAGAGTTGAGCCTGGGACCTTCTGCATGTTAGGCAGATGCTCTAACCACTGAGCTAAGGTCCTTTCTAGACTAGGAACATGAGAAGCTGCCTTATGCTGTCGGACCTCTGGCCCATCTAACTCAGTATTGTGTACACTGACTGGCAGCAGCTGTCCAGGGTTTCAGACAGGAGACAGCCCCAGTGTCTACAAACACACACACACAAGCATCTGATATCTAGGGCAGACTTCAGACTTGTCAGAGCTGGCTTCTCTCACTAGTAGGAATGGGAGAGAAATCTGATTTACTTCATGTCAAAAGGTAGAGGTACCCAATCCACGCTTTCCAAGACAAAACCTAACCATCCTTCAGAATTCACACTTCTCTGAACTTTGCAGTGCAGTCCTGCCAGCCAATAAATGTGTACAGAAATACATGTGCTGGGGTAAAGCATGCATAAAACTGCATATAACTGTGAAAATAACATACCAAAATGAAGAACGTTTAGGGGAAATTGCTTGCATAGACATTCTGCTTTTAAAAGGTGTATTACTGGGAAAAATGCTGCGGAATTTTCCTGAGGACTTGCTATAAGAATATTAATAGCAGCAAACTGAGGTGGAAATATGGAGAACTGAACTTCTAATTGGAAAAATACAAAATTATGGAAATTAAATGGACAGATTCACACACACCCCTCACTTGAACCACAAGATTCAGCCTTTGCCCTCCGGGTGCACTCCAGCCAACACATGCTTTGGATTCCAGTGCTTTTGGACTACAACTCTCATCACTGGCTGGGGCTGATGGGAGTTGTAGTCCAAAACACCTGGAGGGCACCAGGTGGGTGAAGGCTGCCCAATATCTATCCAGAAGAGCCAGGGTAGTGTGAAAGAACTGTGAGCACATGGTTAACCTGTGAATTAATGTTCAGTGCTGGAACTGAACTGAGCGCACACAAAAGTCCACTTTGGGTTACCGTTCTTCTCCCTTTCATCACCCCAACAAAGGCAGGAAGATTGGCTTTCTTGTTGCTGCCATTGTTGAACAGCTGGCAATCAACCCCACTTGCCAATCTACTGTGAAATCCACACAGAGACCCACACGCTACCCCAGTAGGTTTTGAATTCCACGTGGCTCTCTCTTCGCTGAAAGAGCTGTCCTTTGACAGTTTTCTGAAAACGTTCTCATAAGCCGCCTGACTACACCGGAGGAATTATAGCTTTAGAGATAAGATAGATTCCTGGAAACGTTCTCACAAGCTGCCCGGTGACACCAGAGGAATTATAGTTTCATAGATAAGACGCAACCATTCGTTATCCTTTCGTCCCTCTAGAGCATCATTCCGTTCATTCACACTTTGCGATACTTCTTCAATGGCTATGCTCAGCCGATGTACTTTTATTTTCGTCAATGAATTCACATTTTCTTCACAATGCCATCATGACTTTAGTAAGCACAATACTTTATTATTTAAAAAGCCACCTGTCTGTGCTCTATAGATTGCAACTAGATCTTGAGGGATTGAAACTCGTGCATTAAACTCATCCCTGTGTCAAACAGCACTGCCTTCTCTTGCCTGCTCTAACACTGCTTCATCTCTCCCTGCCTTCATCCACCCTTAATCTCTCTTCCGTTCCATCCATCCATCCATCTGTCCCTCTCTCTCTCTCCCATTTCACTCCCATTCATCTGCACCAAATTACTGTTCGGATACATTTACGTAGGATAGCGAACATCTGTCTATCAACATCAAACTTTCTTACCTGCTCCCTTCTCTCCCCAGCCTGTCAGTCTCTTGTTACCATGACATGTTCTTAAAAACTCAACTTTCTCATTAGCAAAACAATGCTTTCCTTTATCACTGTAGCTGCTCGGGGATCCTTTCAGGAAAGCCCAAATATATTTTCAAAACTCAGATGCTCTGCAGGGCATCTTTAGCACACAACACCACTTCCCCCAGGACTTTCCCTGCTTCAGCTGCCCCACAGGGAATCCCCTCCTTACTTGCAAAAAGTTTGATGCTCGGGCTGCAAAGAGCTCCACTCGTCTGCTGCCTCTCTCTGCTTCGCTCCCTCTCTCTGCGCGACTCTTTCTCCTGCCCTGGAGAGAGAGAGAGAGAGAGGAGGCGAATGTGTTGGCCTTTGGATTTCCTGGCTCAGTACAGCACTGGGGTGTGAGCGAGCATATGTGCATCACTCACTCACACTCACACACAAACACACACACATAGACTCATTCACTCCTTTGCTTCTGCTTGGTTTGGAATCGGAGGCAGTCAGAAACAAAACGCCATGAGATCATAAGGGAATCTCTGATAACCATCTTGGCACAGAGATTCAGATCACTCCATAGTCCTCCTGATCCAACACACTTGTTCATATCTATGTTAAACTTTCTCCCTCCCGCACACACATCTCTTTTCACTTTGCTGCCCTCTTTCTCTCTGTGTGATATGTGGCCTCCATCCATTGATCCTTTCCCCTGGAACCATCTCTGTCTGTCTTTCTCTCTCTCTTTGTCTCTCTCCTTGTTGTGGCTCCACACACCATAAACTAAAAGCTGCTTCACACGCAAGCACTCTCTCCTACAGAGCTGTTGCTTCCACATAAGAGGAGATCCCCTGTGCAGACTGTCACGCAACTGGCATGATCTACGAATGTAAGGACCAGATCAGCAACTCACCTAGTCAGGCAACCTGTTCTCACAGTGGCCAAGCCGATGCTTTGATGGGAAACCCTGCAAGTAGGACTTGTGCTGCTTTTCCAACTTGTGACCTCCAACAGCGGCTGGTATCCAGCAGTGGAGACAGGGCATAGCCATCTTGGCTGGAAGCCACTGATAGTCTTGTCCTCTGTGAATTTGTCTAGCACACACCCAGACCCCTTACAGCCTTCTAAAGTTGGTGACTTGGCAGTGAATTCTTGTGGCAGTGAATTCCGCAGATTCACTGCTCCACAAAACACAGCTTCCCATTCCATGTATACACAATTAAATAGATGTAGGTGCACGTTCCTCGAATTTATTAATAATCAGATCTTTGTGGTTTCTTCAGCTGAAAAAAAGACTCCCAGGAAGTTCTCAGACGGTCATTATTTGGGGTTGGGATTCAATCACATACTGGCAAATTCAGGTTGCTTGATTATAGTTGATTTGAAGATCTTGCTCAGCCCCCGGCAGACTTTTATAATAGGGGAAGTGATGGGGGGGGGGATGAACTAGAAAGTGTGATCTAACACTTGCATAGTGGGTGGTGGGTTTTTATCTTCCTAGCTTTGAAGTACAGTATTAGTATTAGTATTAGTATTTTAGTATTAGTATTTTAGTATTAGTATTTTAGTATTAGTATTTTAGTATTAGTATTTTAGTATTAGTATTAGTATTAGTATTAGTATTAGTATTAGTATTAGTACAGTGCGTGGCGTTGTGGTCTAAACCACAGAGCCTAGGGCTTGCCGATCAGAATATCGGTGGTTCGAATCCCCGCGACGGGGTGAGCTGCCATTGCTCAGTCCCTGCTCCTGCCAACCTAGCAGTTCAAAAGCATGCAGTGCAAGTAGATAAATAGGTACCGCTCCGGTGGGAAGGTAAACGGCGTTTCCCTGCGCTGCTTTGGTTCGCCAGAAGTAACTCAGTCATGCTGGCCACATGAACCCCAGAGTCATCCGCAACTGGACTTAACTTACAGTGGTACCTCGGGTTAAATACTTTAAATATGGTTCCTTAAATTTAGTCTCTATATTAGTCTCTATGCGATCAAAAATGTTTGCAGGATCCACTTTCAGAAAGAGGCATCATCCATGTTAAGTTGCCAGCATCTATCTGTTCTAGACAATTCCTTCCTACGTAGATGCTGTGAACCCCAAAGACCTAGAAAATCAATTTTTGTTTGTTCAATCTCCATTTTAAAGCCATTGAAACAACTACATGTAGAGGCTAAAGTATCTTCCCGTTTTTATCATATGTGGTGGTCTTGTAGTAAGGTTAAAGCTTATGGGGAAATGATATATAATGAATTGGAAAAGATTTTTAAAAGAAAATAAAGATGTTTAGAAATAAATATGTTGTAAAAAAGAAGAAGCCAGAAGCTTTCCTTTTGGGAATTCTAGGGACAGAACTACTCAAACTGTATAAAAATGTATTCATGTATGCAACTACAGTGGCAAGAATGTTACTTGCCCCAAAATGGAAAGAAGAAGACCAAGCAAAAGAAGAATGGATACAAAAACTAAAAAGAAATGGCAAAACTTACCAGAAGAATAAGAAATCAAGATAGCAAACTTTTTATAAAAGAATGGAAATTGTTTATTGCATATCTACAAACAAACTGTAAACAGATAAGAACATTGGCAGGATTATTGTAATAACCTGCAGTTTTATAAGAGTATATATTTAAAGTAGGTGAATAAATAAGCAAACTAAGTTAATTTGGATATGCAGAAAATATTAAAAATAAATTTAAGGTACCGCAGAAAGAGGGGGAAGGAAGTCAAGTTCTGAAATGTCAAAATGATTGTCAAATTATTGAAATGTAGAAAACTAAAAATCATAAATAAAGTATATTTTTTAAAACGGTTCCCCATTCAACTACCTCCTTACTTCCAAACAGTCCAGAGGGTGGCACTACCTGTTAGATTCCTCCTCCTTAGGCTCAGTGTTACCCTTGCAGAAGTCATCAGGGAGAAAAATGGGGACAAAACTAGGATCACTTGGCTCTCTGGCGCCCCTTCTGTTGAGCTCCATCCCTTCCCCCCTACCAGTTCTAAGGACCACCAGTCTCCACTGAGAAAGAATAATCCATTCATTAAACTTATGTTCAAAATAATGGAGACAGATTACCATGTTGCTATCACTGATAGATTGGGTCAGTCAGAGTCTAATCCTGGACGTAAGATTTGTGGAGTGGGTCATCTGTGATTATGGGTGTGTCATGGAAGCAGTAATGCTTCTGAATATTAGTTGCTGCAAATGGCAGGAGGGGAGAGTCCTCTTATGCTCAGGTATTGTTTGAGGGTTTTCCAGAGGCACTTGGTTGACTGCTGCGAGAACAGCAGGAGAGTTTTCAACCCGGGGTCATGGGTTCGAGTCCCACACTGGGCAAAAGATTCCTTCATTCCAGGGGGTTGGAATAGATGACCCTCGGGTCTCTTCCAACTCTACAATCCTATGATTCTGTGATGGGGTGGGCCATTGGTCTGATGCAGCGAGCTCTTCTTATGTTCTTAGACAAAGCGCAACAGCCTTCTTCTGCAGCTGAAAAATACTGGGGAGGCTGGGGAACAGAGATAGAGAATTGTTATCATTGGAACATCCTTCACAGAGGTCGGCACAAGGCCATGAAACTCAACACTTTCAAAAACATTTCTTGCAAAATTGGCCTTATAAACTTGCCACAGAAATTTTGTTCTCTTGCCTTAACAGATGAAAGATGGGGAAACCCCAAGGCTTGAAGATATACGGAAAATATGTTGTTTGTTGTTGTTTAGTCGTTTAGTTGTGTCCGACTCTTTGTGACCCCATGGACCAGAGCACACCAGGCACTCCTGTCTTCCACTGCCTCCTGCAGTTTAGTCAAACTCATGTTAGTAGCTTCAAGAACAATGTTCAACCATCTCATCCTCTGTCGTCCCCTTCTCCTTGTGCCCTCAATCTTTCCCAACATCAGGGTCTTTTCCAGGGAGTCTTCTCTTCTCATGAGGTGGCCAAAGTATTGGAGTCTCAGCTTCAGGATCTGTCCTTCCAGTGAGCACTCAGGGCTGATTTCCTTCAGAATGGATGGGTTTGATCTTCTTGCAGTCCATAGGACTCTCAAGAGTCTCCTCCAGCACCATAATTCAAAAGCACCAATTCTTCGGAGATCAGCCTTCTTTATGATCCAGCTCTCACTTCCATACATTACTACTGGGAAAACCATAGCTTTAACTATACAGACCTTTGTCAGCAAGGTGATACAAAAATAATAATCTTTTTTGTGAGGGGATCTAAGTTTTGGGGGGTGGGGAAATCCCCCCAAACAGCCCAAGGAGAACTGAGCATGCTCAGTGACCATAGAAGGCTGACTGCCTGTTCAGAATGGGGAAACAAAACACCAGCAGGGAAAGGGGGACTGGAAGGGAGTGGTTGAATGACAGTACCATCCTAACACCATCCTGAGTTCACCGCTACTTAAGCCTGCCAAGTGGGTATAGGATGGCAGCCTGCAAAACAAAACAAAACAAAACAAAACAAAACAAAACAAAACAAAACAAAACAAAACAAAACAAAACAGTAGCATTCTGTACTGCAACAATCTCTTGCAGCTCCCCTCTTTGGTGCAACTCCAGACTGATTATTATTTTTTTATTTTTTTGCAGGTGTATTTTGCAAGATGTCATTGGCATGCTGATGCTACAATAGCATATTGCATTTATGCTGGGCTGGCCACACATCGTTCTGCTTTATCAATTGTTCTACGCTGTTTCTCCTGCATTTAGTGCCAGATTGCCCTCTGGAGGGACACACTTGTCCCATAGCAAAACAGAACCTGGACAAATAACACATTTGTGGTAGGAGAAGTTACATGATTTTGGCAGGGAGTTACAGTATGCACCAACTAGAAATGAAGCAGAAATGTATTCCCTTGAGCTTTCATGAATGCACAATAAAATAATATTAATGAGGGCTGCCACATGGCTGGAATTTCCCGGGCAGAGCCGGAATTTGTCCATTGAAAATGGCATCTGGGTGGAATTATCTATAACCCAGGTGTATGGTGATTTTCAAAAAACGAAAAGGTGAAATATTCTCTCTCTATTTTGGAGAGTTTGCATAAAAACAAACAAACAAAAAACAACAACTCAACAACTTTGCCCAAAAAACCTGAACAACTTTTGTGTCCAGATTTTCACTTTTTGAAATATGGTAACCTCATTATTAATATTTATATTTATACCCTGCCTTTTTCTCCTACAGGGACTCAATGCAGCTTATAGATAAAAAGATGAACGGCATAAAAAACCCAGTAATTATAACAGATACATGGATAGATAGAGATATATAGATATAGGAACTGGCTCTGTTGCAGGTTCCACATAATACTTGTTATGTATTTGTAGGAAATCAAATTTTAATGTGGTAGAACCCACACTTTGGAACTCCCTGCCTATTGACAGCAGGCAGATGTTTTTTCTGTACTCTTTTCAGCACCTGCTAAGAACGTTTTTTGTTAGGCAAGCCTATCCAGAAATGTGGGACACAGGTGGCGCTGTGGGTTAAACCACAGAGCCTAGGACTTGCCGATCAGAAGGTCAGTGGTTCGAATCCCTGTGATGGGGTGAGCTCCAGTTGCTCGGTCCCTGCTCCTGCCAACCTAGCAGTTCAAAAGCATGTCAAAGTGCAAGTAGATAAATAGGTACCGCTCCAGTGGGAAGGTAAAAGGCGTTTCCGTATGCTGCTCTGGTTCGCCAGAAGCGGCTTAGTCATGCTGGCCACATGACCCGGAAGCTGTACGCCGGCTCCCTCGGCCAATAAAGTGAGATGAGCACCGCAACCCCAGAGTCGGCCCCAACGGTCAGGGGTCCCTTTAGCTTTACCTTTATCCAGAAATGTAGAATGCTGACATTTTTTAAAATCTGGTGTTTAGCTTACTGATGATTTCGAACTAATTTTCTTTGTGAAAAATAGTTGTTTCTCACCTTTTTTTTCATGATAGCTATATTGTAAACCGCTTGGAGGTTTTATTTCAATCAAGCGGTATACATGTCCTGCAAAATAAATAAATGAGCTCTAGTACACACGGAGACACAAGACGCAACACAAAGTTTTTGCATCAAGCGAAGGGAAATTCTGCCAAGAAAAAAATGTGCTTGTTTGGCATTTTTTGCAAGTCATGGGAAGGGGCAGAGTATGCGTTATCTGTTACTGTAAGCAGACAATAATGTCTGTGACATGTGTTTGTATTGTTTCCAAGGCCATTTAGAAATTAAAAAAGAAGAATACATTAAGCCCTGGAAAGCTGCAAACAAAATAAAACTGCAAAAACAATTTTGAAAACCGCCAGATATCTCAAAGCATGACGAGTAAGCGGCAGAAGGACAATAAGACACGAAAAGCAGTCTGGAAATAAAAGCACAACAACATGTCCTTTTAATTTAAAGGTTTGGGCGAATAAAAGATGTAAACCTGGCACTGAAAAAAACTCCCAGTTCAGCTCTTGGAGGAGGTGCTTGATAGCCAGGGCACTATGAATGGGGACAGCAGAGCCAGTGCCTCTTAAGGTACCAAACTAAGCCACAGATAGGGATGGATGGATCTGTCAGTTTCAGTTCCTCGTTTGGCCAGTCTTAAGTTCAGTTCTCCACACTTCTGCAACAGTTTGCAATCACAGTTTTTAAAGCCTCATGAAAACTCACCAGCATTTAAGTGTACATGTTTCCACATAGAGCTAGATATAAAGATTGACATTTTCCAACCTTACTATATGCTTGTGAAACATGGACCACTTATAAATGCCACCTCTAACTCCTCGAAAGATTCCATCAACGGTGTCTCCGAAAAATTTTACACATCACTTGGGAAGACAGGTGAACTAATATCAGTATACTGGAAGAAGCAAAGATCACCAGTGTTGAAGTAATGATTCTTCAACATCAACTTCGTTGGACTGGTCATGTTGTGTGGATGCCTGATGATTGTCTTCCAAAGCAACTACTCTATTCCGAACTTAAAAATGGAAAGCTCAATGCTGGTGGTCAACAAAAGAGGTTTAAAGACTGTCTCAAGGCAAATCTAAAAAAATGTAGTATAAACATTGACAGCTGGGAAACACTGGCCTGCGAGCGCTCCAGTTGGAGAACAGCCTTTACCACAGGTGTCATGGGCTTTGTAGACACTCGAACTCAGGACGCAAGGGAGAAATGTGCTAGGAGGAAGGCTTGCTTGGCAAATCCACACCGTGATCAACTCCCGCCTGGAAACCAATGTCCCCACTGTGGAAGGACGTGTGGATCCAGAATTGGCCTCCACAGTCACTTACGGACTCACTGTTAAAATCGTGTTTATGAAAGACAATCTTACTCGGCTACGAGTGATCGCCGAAGAAGAAGAGATATAAAGCAGTTTCCCCTAACATTTTGCATGTTGTTTTCATCAACATTTGCATGAGCATGTGATAGCTCAGTTGGTTAGAGCTTGGTGCTGATAATGGCAAGGTTGCAGGTTCGATCACCATATTGGACGGCTGCATATTCCTGCATTGCAGGGGATCAGACTAGATGTTCCTAGAGGTCCCTTCCAACTCTCCAATTCTATGATTTCTACAATCCCTCCCCCCCCACACACACTTGTGGACAAACAGCATGGTGAAATTCAGAGAAGTGTGAATTTCAAAGGATGGCTGAGTTTCTCTTCCTGTATTGTCTTCAGAAATTCAGATTGGGTAATTTCACCTTAAAATGCACAGTGAACCAAATTCCCCATCCCATCCCTAACCATAGTTTGTTTGTTTGTTTCTTTGTTTACTTACTGAATCTATATTCCACCATTTTCTCCAGGCTCACCCAACAAGCTTCATGGCTAAGTGGGGATTTGATGTCTGGTCTCCAGAGGTCCTAATCCGGCACTCTCACCACTATACCCCCTGGCTCCTGGTGAGTTTGGACACCCTACCTGCCCTCTATGTGACTCTCTCCACCCCCTCCACCCACCCTTTGCCGCTGGCCTCCTTCCCCACAGACTGCCCCACCCTCCGCCCCCCAACGGTGCTTGTCGTGATCTTTCCTGGAGAAAGAGATGAGGTCACGTATTGGAAAGAGGGAGAGAAAGAGCGAGAATCGTGAGGGGGAAGGCAGGTTTGGACAGCAATAAGAGGAGCGGATGCTGAACAACACGGTGGAGGGAAGCCAAGCTCTTCCAACAACCCCTCTGTTTCCCTCCCAGCTCATTCCATTGCTTATTACGACGAGACCCAATACATTCTTTACAAGACAAGAACAAATTTTCATTGTGGGACCGAGATCAGAGCCAAGGGCTCCTTGAGGAGAAAAGGCTGTGGATGTGTTTCTTGGATACGGATCGGAGCCAGTCAGCTGGATAACGCAGGCTAGAAGCAGGCGATCTGGAAGAGCTTGTCATGCAGAAGATATTTATGGAGGAGAGGGCTGCCGGTGGCCACTTGCCACGAGGTCTATGTCCTATGTTCAGAGGCAGCAATCCCAGCTGGGTACCAGTGGCTGGGGGTCACAAGCAGGGCTGCTAGGCTCAAGCCCTGCTGGTGAGCATCCCAAAGACATCTGGTTGGCCACAGTGAGGACGAGATGCTGCGATGATAACACTTCAAACCGCCACAGCTTCCCCCAAAGGGAAGGGTGCTGAGAGTTGTCAGAAGGCCCCCTCTCCCCCTCATGGAGCTACAGATTTTCAGAGTGGTCCCTCTTCCCAACGTGCCCTAGAGTGCAGATGTGGCCTATGTGTGTTTGTGGACTTCCTGGGAGCATCTGGGTGGGCCACTGGCTGAAGCAAGATGCTGGACTAGGTTCCTAGACTGGAGGTTACCCTTGCAGAAACTCCAAAAGAAAAGGATGCAAGCTCCGAGGGGAAAGATAGGCCTTTGTTTAAATACAAATACACACAGGGACAGCCTTGAAAATAAGGGGGAGGCTGCAAAGAACCACATCCTAAGCAATGTTTGTATACACTTCCAAATTACACACGTCATTTCTATTCAGCAATCAAAGGATCGCAGCAATCTTAATCGTTGAAACCCAATACCATCATCCTGAACCAATTAAAATTATTTGGCTCTTCAAATCAGCCCTCATCATAGTATCATTTGATTACATATAACCGTTTTTCAGTGTCTGTCTTTATTAAGGCTTTTGATTATTTTTCCTGTTCATTTAAAGTATCCTCTTTCATCTGTCCAGAAAACAATTCAAGATTAATCACAATTGCCATGCCCAGTTGATTCATGTATACAACGGTCATCATAGATTCTAACAGTTTATTCTTTTCAGGGTTCTGGAATGGACATTTGCTAGGTGCAGTACCAAAAAGCAGCTGGTTCTATACTGTAAAAGGCAGTACAGTTTAGCTAGGCCATAGGCTCAAAAGAAAACAGAATGATCAAAATACAGTTTTATGAAATTATTGTTTTCTCCAACATTGAAAACAGTACCATACCACTTAGAACAGTCATGGCTTCTGTCGCAAAGGATCCTGGGAACTGCAGTTTCTTATGGGGGCTGGGAGTTTAGGAGACTCGTCCTACTGATGGTCTAAATAGATGTTATGCTCCATATATTCTTTATGCCCATATAGTTTTTGAAAGTTTGGGGATTAAAAAAAAAAGCTTCTTAGGAGACACAAACTGGCTGACAAATTATTTTAAAAGGAACATTTACAGTATCAACAATATGTGATGTGTCCTGGGTTGGCTGGTAATTAAAGTGTGTATTTCAGAAAAAAGAGAATTCTTTAATAAGACATGAAGGGGCACATTAGAGACTCACCAAAATTATTAAGGGGCAGAACTTAATTATGAATGGGCAGAACTTAATCCTGGTTTAGCCTCCTAGGCTTGAAGGCTTCCACTCGCCCCGATGCATGCTGAAGGACAAGCTGTTATTATGGTCAAACCGTGGCGTCGGTGCCGATGAATGAATGAAGCCGATGGTTCCCAGCTGGTGCATTGCTGTCTGACCCTTTGCCAGAAGAGCCTCGTCAGATTTGGTATCTCGTGTGCTGCCAAAGTATTTGGGATTTGCATAATCCTTAATACAGCTTGACTGGTCGAGGGAAAGGCTATAGCAGGAGTCAGAAAACTACGGTCCGGCCCAAGGGTGGAAAAATTTCCCGACCCCTGGGCTATAGGATAAGCAGGGCCGGTTCAATACATTTTGCTACCTGAGGCAAAGGGCAAGATGGCACCCTTTGCCATGACACTTTAAGAAGTCAATTTGATTGGTGGTTGAATCTTACAGCAATACAGGCCTTGAGGGCAGTCCACATAGCACCCCCAGCTCTGTCCTTTCCCTGCCCCTCAGTATGTGCCACCTGAGGCAGCTGCCTCACACTGCCTTGTCATAGGGCCGGCCTTGAGGATAAGGCAGTGATGAGGGACCTGTGTAGCCCTCCATGCTCACTCCAACAGGAGGCAGGGATGCCCACCAGCTGGGATGGCTTTAAAAGAGGATTGGACAAATTCACGGAGAAAGAGGCGATCCGTGGCTACTAACAAAACATCCAATCGGTCATGGTGTGCCAGTGCTGCCCAGTTAGCCTTTAAAAGCCATCTAAGCCCAGGTTAATCTAAACCCATTCTGGCCATGGCATCTTGTGGCAGTGAGTTCCGTAGATTCAGAAAAGGGCAACCGAAACGACCAAGGGGATGGAACATCTCCCTTAAGGGGGAAGGATGCCGCATTCGGGACTTTTTTGTTAGAGAAAAGGTGAGTGAAGAGGCAACATGATGGAAATGTATACAATGGTGCATGGAATAATAAAGTGGATAGAGAAAGTTCTCTCTCTCATAAAATCATAGAGTTGGAAGAGACCACAAGGGCCGTCGAGTCCAACCCCCTGCCAAGCAGGAAACACCATCAGAGCACTCCTGACATATGGTTGTCAAGCCTCTGCTTAAAGACCTCCAAAGAAGGAGACCACCACACTCCTTGGCAGCAAATTCCACTGTCAAACAGCTCTTACTGTCAGGAAGTTCTTCCTAATGTTTAGGTGGAATCTTCTTTCTTGTAGTTTGGATCCATTGCTCCGTGTCCGCTTCTCTGGAGCAGCAGAAAACAACCTTTCTCCCTCCTCTATGTGACATCCTTTTATATATTTGAACATGGCTATCATATCAGCCCTTAACCTCCTCTTCTCCAGGCTAAACATGCCCAGCTCCCTTAGCCGTTCCTCATAAGGCATCGTTTCCAGGCCTTTGACCATTTTGGTTGCCCTCCTCTGGACCCGTTCCAGTTTGTCAGTGTCCTTCTTGAACTGTGGTGCCCAGAACTTCTTAACACACTAGAACTCGTAGATGTCCAATGAAGCAGGATTTTGGAAGATTCATCATCGTTATTTTATCTGTATGCTGCCTTTCCATAGTTCAAACCATGCTCAAGGCAGCTTACACCATGAAAATATTTGCATAATTACAAAAGGAGTCACAAGCAATGAATAAAACACCTCAAGAAGTGCACAGCCCAACTGAACAATTTCCACGTAAATTGTAATAGGACAGATCAAAGACAGAACTTTTTCACGTGGTCAGTGCTTTTTCTCTGGGGGGGGACGCAGGGGCATGCATACCCCTAAACCTTTTGTGAATCTTTGTACTTTTGTCCATTTACTGTATTTATTTTCTCCGATTTGAACGATAAAATGGTGATTTTCTTGAGTCAAAATGAGAGTACCCCTAAACAATGCAATGCACATGGTGCATAGTTAAACTATGGAACTCGCTCCCCCCAGGAGGAAGGAATGGTCACTAACCTGGAGGGCTTTAAAAGAGGATTGGGCAAATTCATGGAGGAGGATAGGGCTATCGGTGGCTACTGGCCATACTGGCGATCCTCTGCCTCCATGGGCAGAGGCAGAGAGGCTTCTGAATACAAGTTGCTGTAAAGCAGCGATGTCCAACAGATTGATCCCTGAATGATTGCTGTCGATCGTGGGCTCCCTCTTGATTGTTGGCCGTAAAAAGAATTGTGTAGGATGTCTTCGCCCCCGCTGTCCTTCTGTCCGTGAACTGGGCAGTCGTTTCAGATACTAAGCTTGTCTGTATCACTTTGTCTGTTCTTTTGCCATGATGTTGTTTTTGAGCTTTTTCTGACCCCCCCTTAGAAAAGCTTAACAACTTTAATCTTTCATTTCCCCAACTTTGCCCTCCCCTAAAAAAAGGTCAACAACTTCAGCTCCCTCCCGCCTAATGACAATGGGTAGATCAATGCCACTTGTTTCATACTGGGAGTAGATTGCATTCTCTTGGCAGTCGGATGCGGGTGGCGCTCTGGTCTAAACCACAGAGCATAGGGCTTGCCAATCGGAAGGTCGGCGGTTCGAATCCCCGTGACGGGGTGAGCTCCCGTTGTTCGGTCCCAGCTCCTGCCCACCTAGCAGTTCGAAAGCACGTCAAAGTGCAAGTAGATAAATAGGTACCGCTCCAGAGGGAAGGTAAACGGTGTTTCCATGCGCCGCTCTGGTTGGCCACATGGTGGCCACATGACCCAGAAGCTGTCTGTGGACAAACGCCAGCTCCCTCGGCCTATAGAGCGAGATGAGCGCGCAACCCCAGAGTCGTCCGCGACTGACCTAACGGTCAGGGGTACCTACCTTTACCTTTAGATTGCAGTCTCTTGGGCATTGGACGTGCCTGCTGTAAAGCACAAGAAGGGACAGAGCTCTTGCGCTTGAGTTTTCCACAGGCATCTGTGTGGCCATTTGAGAACAGGCTGCTGGATTAGATGCGCCGTTGGCTTGATTCACCAGGCTCTTATGTTCTTACTGTGTGTGCATCTTTTTCCCTGTGCTAAATTTACTGCCCTCCCCTTGTATAGGCTTTGGAGAGAGGAGGAAGAGCTTATCTACTGTACATCCTCAACACCAGACATCGCTTTATAAACTTCTGCAACAGTGTTCCACCCCCTCCCCCAGCCGCCCTCATTATAAATGTCTTAGGGTGTCATTCTGGGGAAAGTGTTTCAACTCTTTGATCATTTTAATTGCCATTTTCTACACATGCACATCCGTTTCCCCCCATGTGTTTTGATAGTCCCTTGATATTATTCACACACACACACACACACACACACACACACACCATAATAATGGGAATTAGATGTAGACAGGTTCGTGACAAGAGAGCTATTTCAAACCTTGCTGACTCATAATCAAGGAATGTTCAAAGGGTCTTCCAAGTTATTCCAAGTTAAATTGGGGGAGGGGGAAGCAATGTGATTTTAAGAGTGTTTGATAAGGTTTTCAGGCATCCAAATAACTACCATAGAATCAGAGAATCTTGGAGTTGGAAGGGACCCAAGGATCATTTAATCCAACCCGCTACAATGCAGGAATCCATCCATGACAGATGGCCATCCAAGCCTCTGCTTAAAAACATCCAAAGAAGGAGAGCCCACCACCTCTTGTGGGAATCTGTTCCACTGTCCAACAGCTCTTACTATCAGAATTTTTTCCCAAATGTTTAGTCGTAATCTCCTTTCTTGCAACTTGAAGCAATTGGTTCGAGTCCTACCCTCCAGAGAAGGAGAAAATAAGCATGCGCCCTCCTCCATGTGGCAGCCCTTAAGATATATGAAGATGGCTATCTTATCTCCTCTTAGTCTCCTCTTTTCCGGGCTAAACATATCCAACATATTCGAAGTGTGGTCTGGCCAAGGCAGAATAGAGTGGGACTTTTACTTCCCTTGATGCGGGTGGCGCTGTGGGTTAAACCACAGAGCCTAGGACTTGCCAATCAGAAGGTCGGCGGTTCGAATTCCTGCGACGGGGTGAGCTCCCGTTGCTCGGTCCCTGCTCCTGCCAACCTAGCAGTTCGAAAGCACATCAAAAGTGCAAGTAGATAAATAGGTCTTCCCGCTCCGGTGGGAAGGTAAACGGCGTTTCCGTGCGCTGCTCTGGTTCTCCAGAAGCGGCTTAGTCATGCTGGCCACATGACCCGGAAGCTGTACGCCAGCTCCCTCGGCCAATAAAGCGAGATGAGTGCCGCAGCCCCAGAGGCGGTCACGACTGGACCTAATAGTCAGGGGTCCCCTTTACCTTTATTACTTCCTTTGGTCTGGACACTATGCTTCTGTCGATGCAGCCTAGAATAGCATAACCCTTTTTTGCTGCTGCATCACACTGTTGACTCATGTTAAGCATGTTATAGCAATGTCAATCATGCAATCCAAACACTCGTCCTTCCCTCCTCCCTTAATTGTACCTTCAGTCATGCTAAAGAACCACCCATTTAATAGCTCATTCCTGTCACCACTTATGGTCAAATGAGACACAATGTTTAGTCACCCATGTTACTGTTGGGATACTGCCAGGGAGATAGCGTCCATCTGAGCCCCAAGCCGGGTGCTGGACATCCATCGATCTCTGTAGCCACGCAGATCCAGCAATTAGCGACACGAAGCCTTAGAAATAGACTGCCACATTCCAGGCTCGTGCACATCCTTTATCAGCAGAAACACAGCCAGAAAGCTTGCACCGCAGAAGAGCAGAAGAGCATATTTACAGACTTTATTTAGCGTTGAACAGAACAAAGAAAAACATGACCGTTCTGAGTCAGCATCTCTGCCCGACTGAAATCGAAAGGAAACAGCAAGCATAAACATCCTGTGAACAGGACATGCGCAGACTCTGTTACTCACAAAGCCTGCTCCCTTTTAAGGTGGAACGGAAATATCCTAACATCCTCCCCCTTTCCGTGTAACCTGTAGTACCTGTGGTTCAACCCAATTGCAACCTTTGTACATAAACCTTAAGTTGTTCTTTGTTAACAACTTTAGACAACAGATCAGCAGGAATTTCATTTCCTGGCATGTAGGACATCTGAACCAGTCCTTTCTGAATACACTCCCTTGCACGATGTAGCTTAATCTGCAAGTACTTGGTTCTTTGCTTGCAACTCTCGGAGTTCAGCAAAGCCAAACAAGATCTATTGTCTTGATACACTTGTACAGGACATTTCACAGAAACCCCGATGTCCTTAAACAGTTGCATCAACCATTCACAATCCATGAGTGAAAATGACAGGGCATTGAGTTCTGCTTCACAGGAACTTAGGCTCACTGTCGTCTGCTTCCTGCACAACCACTCAAACAGGCAGTGGTTGTACATGTAGCATACTCCAGAAGTGCTTGTACCATCCGTGGTGTCACTTCCAAAACTTGCATCAGCAAAGATTTCAAGACCTCCAGTCTTCTGACTGGTGAACCTCAGCCTGTAGTGCATAGTCCCTTTCAAATAGCGGGCTATGCGCTTCAGAGCTTTCCAATCCTGAATCGTAGGATTGTTGGCATGTCTGCTAAGCAGATTACAGCTTACAGCTATGTCAGGTCTTGAACATCTGGCAATGAAATTCAGCTTGCCTAGAATGCATCTGTACAGCGTTGTGTCAGAAAACGCTTCAGCAGTACTGTCTACCTGGTAACCTGTCACCATCGGTGTGTCTGCTGGGTTTGCATCAACCAAATTCAACCTGGTTAACACATCAGCAATTTTCTGTGTTTGCTGTACCAGAAAATTACCTGCTTGGTCCTTCTCCACCTGCAGAGAAAGATAGTTGGATACCTCACCAAGATCCTTCATGTCAAAGTGCTCCTTCAGCTGAGCTAGGGTGCTTTGGTAAAAAGCCTGATTCTTCCAAAACATCAGAAGATCATCAACAAAACATAAACAATACAGTTTGTTTTGCCCCTCCTCCTTGACAAACACACATGGATCAGCTTTGCCCTGGTGAAAACCTAGAGAAAGCAACGTTTCAGTGAGTTTGGTGTTCCAACACCTGGCACTCTGCTTAAGACCATATAAGGATTTCCGCAGTTTACAGACCATTCCCTTCTGTATCTCCATCCCATCAGGTGGAAGCATAAACAGCTCCTCGTTCAAAATCCCGTACAAAAAAGCTGTATTAATGTCGTGGTGGGAAACATGCAGTTTCTCCTCCGCAGCGACCTTGAGCATCAGCCGAATGCTCTCATATTTGACGGTGGGAGAGTAGGTCTCATGGTAATCCTGTCCTGGTACCTGTGAAAAACCTCTGGCAACCAATCTGGCTTTGTGTCTGACAACCTTGCCATTCTGGTCTGTCTTGGCCTTGAAGACCCATTTGCTGCCAACCAGTCTCATTCCTGGGACTACCGGTACCAGTTCCCAAGTTTGGTTCCTGTTCAAGGAATCAACTTCAGCCTTCGTGGCATTAAGCCAAGGCTCAGCATCTTTAGAGGTTAACTCCTGAACCTCTTTGAAGCTTGAAGGTTCCCACACCTTCTCTGAGCTACTAAGAACAGCAGTTGCTGTCTTAGCAAACTCATCAGCAAATCTCTTTGGAGGTCTGCCTTTGGTCGCCCTTTCAGACCTACGTACTAGACGCAAGTCTTCTGGACTCATCTCCTTCTTAGGAGAAAATTGACCAATGGTGAACAGTGGTTCTTCCAGTTCATTGTCAGACGCATCAGATGGTCTGACTGAGGCCTTTGCGCTCTGGTAGTCTGCTGTGTCATCACTGTCACTGACACCAGCAGCAGCACCGCCCACTGAACTGGAATCCGAACTCTGATCATCATCATCATCCTCATCATCATCATCCTCATCCTCAGCAGCTTCCTCAGCTTTAGCTGCTTGCTTGACATCACCTTCATCCTCCTCTGGGTAACTCTGGAAAATTCCCACATTTCCCCCCCACTTAGGATTGTACTCAACACTCCTTGTGAACTTAATGGACTTAGAGTTAGTCATCCATACCCTGTATGCACCTTTTTCGTACCCCATGAACAAACCATGTGCCCCACGCTTCCCAAGCTTGTTGGTTTGTGGGGAGTGTACCCACATGTCAGAACCAAAGATTCTCATGTGTTTGGTGTTGGGTTTCTTGCCAAACATCTTCTCATAGGGGGTACAGCCAATGGGTGATGACAATCTGCGGTTAAAGGTGTAAACCAAATTCCCCAAAGCTTCCCCCCAAAACTTATCAGGGAGATTGGCATCATGCAACAAGGTTTTCATTCCTTGCAGCAATGTCTGATTTGCTCGCTCCGCAAGCCCATTCATCCATGGCGATCTGGGCGTTGACATGTCATGCTGGATTCCCTTCTCAGTCAGGAAAGCTTCAAACTGCTGAGAAGTGAACTCCCCGCCTCGATCGGTAAACAAACAACCGATACGTTTGCCGTGGGCATTCTCCAACCAAGCACAGAATGCCTTAAACTTCGGAAACGCTTGCGATTTCTGTTCGAGCAAAAACACATGAATGTACCTGGAAAAAGAATCAATTAGAACCATGAAGTACCTTGCTCCCCCTAAAGAGGGCATAAGTGGACCAACCAGGTCCGCATGCACTAGCTGGTAGGGCTTGGAAGCCTGCCTGCTAGATTCCTTGCCTTTTGGAGCAACCTTCACCTTGTTCTCTGCACAAGATACACATTTCATGTGAAATTTACAGGGTTTGATGTTCAAACCCTCAACCACCTCTGGCATCTTGGCCAGTGCCTTCCAAGAGAGATGACCAAACTTTCGATGCGCATCGTGAATGCAACCTGCATGAAGAACTTTGTTAGTTTGTGCAACACAACAAGAATCAGCATTAGATACAACAGCAGTGTCATCATAAGTTATATGGAACAAACCATCCATAAACTTTGCATGCAAATAGTCCTCTTTGCCTTTACTGATGACACAGACACTCCTCTTGAAGGAAATCTGAAAACCACGCCCAGTAAGCTGTGGGACACTTAGCAAATTGCTTGCAGCGCCTGGAACATAAAGTACATTACTGATGGTAGTGTGCAGACTTGCAAGTTTCACAGTCCCTTCTCCTGCGATTTGCAACGTCCTTCCGTCAGCCAGGTGGATCTCACCTTCCTGAGGCTTGAAGGAGATAAAGAGATGGCGGTCCTTCGAAACGTGGCGGCTCGCACATGAATCGATAGTAAATCTGCCTTTGGCTGTTGGAGCAGTCTTTTCAGCAAGCAAACCCTTGTTTTTCACCGGCGTGGGCTTTTTCAGCTTGCCCCCCTGCTGCTCCTGGCCACCAGACGTGCCTTTAGCCTTTGGTGAAGCTGTGCCAGCAAACATAACCTTGTTTTCCACTGGCGTGGGCTTTTGCAGCTTGCCCCCCTGCTTCTGGTCAGCAGACGTGCCTTTAGCCTTTGGTGAAGCTGTGCCAGCAAACAATGCTTTGTTTTTCCCTGGCGCGGGCTCTTCACCCTCCCTCTGCTTCTGGCCATCTGCAGGCATCTGTCTTTGTTTACCTCTGGCCTTCCGGCCTCTGCAAAGACGATGACCTTGGTTCCCACGAGAAACAGAGCTCTCAGCTGCCGACTCCTTGGCTCCCCCTGGAGGCTGGAATGCTGCCTGGGATGACGTGACGGTCAGCTCCCCCTGCAGCTTGCAACCGGTGCCCTCAGCATCCCTGCATTCACTCGCATTCTGGGAAACAGCTAGGACCTCCGATGCAGTCAAACTCTGGGCTGGGATGACTGGCTTGTGAGCTTTCATCAAAGCATGCCACATCTTTCGTGCAGTCAGATTGCCGGCTAGCGTTTTTATTTCCTCCAGAGAGACGGACAAGACGATTACGTCTATCGCCCTCAAATTTTCGGCCTCCCATTTCTCTGTCAGAGTGTGCTGGTCCCGGGGGTAAGGTACCTTGGGTGTAGCAGAGTCCACACGAAGAGGGGCAAGGTCCGAGGCAGAGAGCCGGGCGGGGAACACGAACGCTGGAACAGGAGGCTGTGCAGGGAACAGGAACACCGGATGGTCGGGAACAGGAGGCCGAGCAGGGAACAGGAGTACCGGATAGTCAGGAACAGGAAGCCGAGCAGGGAACAGGAGTACCGGATAGTCAGGAACAGGAGGCCGAGCAGGGATCAGGAACACAGGAAGGTCCGAAGCCAACAACGACGTTGCTCCCGCAACCTGGGGCCGGGCTGACTGGGCTTTTATCCTCTTCTAAGGCCAGGGGCGGTCCCGGTCCCCAGGAGCCCCGCCTCCTCTGGCCTTAAGGCGAGCACTCCTCCTGGGGGCAACCAGTTCCCTTCGCCTCTCTGCCCTAAGCCTCTGCAGATCAGGAGAGGCCGAAGGGTTACTGGGCCCTGGAGGAGGCTCACCTGTGGCCACTGAGTCGTCAAGCCCCTCTGGGGCCAGAAGGGCTTCACCTGGGGCCAGCTCCTGATGCACTGCCACAGGTGCAGGCTCTTCAGCATCTAGGCCTTGCCCCAGTTCAGCCGGCCCTGGAGGCGGGGACTCCGGTGCAGGCTGGGATTCCTCTGTTTCATCCTCCGAATCGGAATCCCAGGCCATCACACCATCCCCCCTCCCAGGCCCCCCCCTCAACCGAGGGTCCGGACCCGGCTTGCCGGGGTACGTCGCGTGGAACTCTCGGAGGCAGGCAGGTGCGTGGACATTGGCCGCTGGTTCCCAGGAACGGTCCTCCGGTCCGTACCCCTTCCAGTCAATGAGATACTGCAGCTTTCCCCTGCGGTATCGGGAGTCCAGGATGCGTTCCACCTCGTACTCAGGCTCTCCCCGAACCAACACTGGCTGCGGTCGGGGACGGTTCGGGTGGAACTCGTCGGGTGGGGCCACCGGACTCAAAAGGGACCTGTGGAAGACCGGGTGAACCTTCAGGGTTGCGGGTAACCGGAGACGGAATGCCACAGGAGAGATTTGGTCTACGATAGGGAACGGGCCGGTGAAGCGGGCGTCCAACTTCCGCGAAGGTCGAGAGGGGTGGAGGTGGCGAGTGGAGAGCCAAACCAGGTCACCGACGCGAAGTTCCGGCCCCACCTGGCGGTGGCGGTCGGCCTGGGCTTTGTACGCTTCCTTGGCCTGGTGCAGTTGCTCCACCAAAAGCTGTTGCTGGGACTGGAGCTCTTGAAGCCACTCCGTCACCGCCGGGACCGCGGATGCCGGCAGCACCTCTGGAAACAGCCGTGGATGATAACCATAACTGGCCTGGAACGGGGTCTGCTGGGTGGACGCATTCACCGCGTTGTTATAGGCGAACTCCGCCAATGCCAGGTGGTCGACCCAGTCATCCTGCTGGTAGCTGCAGTAACACCGGAGGTACTGCTCCAGCACCGCGTTCGCCCGTTCCGTCTGGCCATCGGTCTGTGGGTGGTAGGCTGACGAGAGGCAGACCTCTGTCCCGAGGGTCTGGTGTAATGCTCGCCAGAACCGGGATGTGAACTGAACGCCCCGGTCGGACACCACGCGCTCAGGTAGTCCATGCAGGCGGAAGACATGCTGAAGGTACAGCTGAGCAGTTTCCTTGGCTGTGGGTACAGATGGACAGGGAGCGCAGTGCACCATCTTGGTGAAATGGGCGGAGAAAACCAGAAGGCAGGTACAGCCACGAGACGAGGGTAAGTCCACTACAAAGTCCAACGAAACTGTGTGCCAAGGGCGCGGTGGAACTGGCAATGGCTGAAGTAGGCCGGGGGGTCGCCCGGTAGGTCCCTTGGCGCGCCGGCAGACATCACAACCAGCAACGTAGCGAGCCACGTCAGCCTTCAGGCGGGGCCACCAAAACTCACGACTGACCAGATGGGTGGTCCGATACCGTCCAAAGTGCCCCGCTGCTGGGGCATCATGGGCCATCCAGAGAACCTCCAGCCGCAGTGGCCCTGGCGGGATGTACAGACGACCGTGGTGCAGCAGGAGGCCCTGATGCAGGACCAGCCCCGGATACTGTGGGCTGGACCCTTCAGCCAGCTCCCGGAGTCGTTCCTGGGCCCAAGCGTCGACCCGCTGCTGTTCCCGCACCCGAACCTGCAGTGGCTGCGCCTCCTGGGTGGCCAGGAATGCAGCCGGAGGTAGGATCGTGGTGGGTTCTGCTTGCTGTACCGTGTCTGTGTTGTCTTCAGGTTTCCGGGACAGGGCATCCGCCTTCTGATTCTGAGAGCTAGGGATGTAGCGGATCCGGAACTGGAACCGGGAAAAGAACAACGCCCACCGGATCTGTCTTTGGTTCAGCTTGCGGGTGGTCTGGAGGTACTCCAGGTTCCGGTGGTCGGTTCTCACCTCCACCGGATGTCGTGCCCCCTCAAGATGGTGGCGCCAGACCTCAAAGGCTACCTTGATGGCCAGTAGTTCCCGCTCCCACACAGTATAGTTACGCTCCGCTGGTAGGAGCTGGCGAGAATAGAAGGCACAGGGTAAGAGTGGCGCTTCAGGACCAATCTGTTGAGACAAGACGGCACCGAGAGCCGTACTGGAAGCGTCGGTCTCCACCACCAAGGGTCGAGAGGGGTCAGGATGTTGTAAGATTGGTGCCCTCTGGAAACAGGCCTTCAACCCCTGAAACGCCGCCTCTGCCTCCTTGTCCCAGGAAAACGGCGTCTTTGGGCGCAGTAGCCGGGTCAACGGGGTGGTGCGATGAGCATAATCAGCGATGAAGGTCCGGTAGTAATTGGCGAACCCCAGGAAACGCTGCAGGTCCTTGCGGTTCCGGGGTGCCGCCCATTCTTGAACCGCTGTCACCTTCCCCGGGTCCATTTGCACCCCATCTGGAGAGAGCCGGTGACCAAGGAAGTCCACAGTCCGCTGATGGAACTCGCACTTGCTGAGCTTTGCGTACAAACGGTGCTCACGCAAGCACTGCAGCACGGTCCGGACATGTCCCTCATGGCAAGCCGGGTCACGGGAGTAAATCAGTATGTCATCCAAATACACCACCACGTACTTGTCTAACAAGTCCTGAAACACGTGGTTGATGTAGCGTTGGAACACAGCAGGCGCGTTGCACAAACCGAAAGGCATAACCAAATATTCGAACTGCCCGTACCGGGTCCCAAACGCTGTCTTCCACTCATCCCCGGCTCGGATCCGAATCAAGTTGTAGGCCCCCCGGAGGTCCAGCTTGGTGAACACCTGTGCCCCTTGCACCCGCTCCAGCAGCTCCGAGATAAGGGGCAAGGGGTATCGGTCTGGGACGGTAATTTTGTTCAGGGCTCGGTAATCATGGCAAGGGCGGAGTTCCCCACATTTCTTCTTAACGAAAAGCACTGGTGCCGCGGTAGGCGAGGTGGAAGGCCTAATGAACCCACGCTCCAGGTTCTTGCGCAAGAAGTCCTGCAAAGCCTCGCGCTCTGGCTCTGTTAGGGAATATAAGCGACTCACTGGTAAAGGCGCTCCGGGTTGGAGGTCTATGCCGCAGTCAAAAGGCCGATGCGGCGGCAGCTGGTCTGCCCCCCGTTCCTCGAACACGTCCTGGTAGTCCTGGTACACGGCTGGGAGCATGGGTGCTGCCTCCTCTGAGGGCGCGGCCGCCAGCGTTCCGGATTGAGCATGGGAACATGGGTCTGGGAAGTGCACGGTCCGTTTGACCCAGTCAATCTGAACGTTGTGGGCTTCCAGCCAGTCCATCCCGAGCACCAGGGGGAAGCAGGGCATAGAGGCAATGTCCAAAGTTCGCAACTCCCGGTGCTGCTGGAGACACAGGACCAGGGGCTGGGTCTCCTGAGTAACGGCACCTGAACGCAGAAGTCGTCCGTCAATCGCTTCCACCTGGACCGGTACTGGCTTGTTCCGAAGTGGCACCTGATGATGGGCGGCAAAAGCAGCGTCCATATAGGAGCGGGTTGCCCCTGAATCTACCAAAGCATGGGTGAGGATCCAGGGCCCACCTGGAGGGTATAAACGTACCGAAACCATAAGATGTTGCAAGTCCATTGGTGCGGGCCCATTCTGTACGGTTTGGGACCCCCGGTAGCTAGGGCCATCAGCTACTGGGGTTGGCGGTTTCCCTGCAGCTGGCGTTTCTCAGGGCAGGACAGAGCGAAGTGTCCACTTCCGCCACAGTAAAGACAGAGATTTCCCTCCCGACGCCGCGCCTTCTCTGCGGGGGAAAGGCGTGGCCGCACTGCCCCGAGCTGCATAGGCTCCTCCGTTAAATCAGTTGTGACCGTGGGGCTGCCGGAAAAAGCTGGTGCCGTGAACTGGAAGTGTCGGCGACCCCGGGCCTGACGACGATCCTCCAACCGGTCGTCTATTTGTAGACTCCGTTGAATGAGAGTGTCCAGCGTGGTGGGGCGTTCCATTGTGGCCAACTGGTCCAGTACCTCGTCCGAAAGCCCTTCGAGATACTGGTCCCGCAGTGCCGAGTCATTCCAGGTCAAGTCCTGTGCCAACAGCCGAAACTCCGTGGTATATGTGGCCACCGTGGACTTGCCCTGTTTCAAACGCCGAATCGCCCGGTTGGCTTGACTCTCTTTCTGGGGGTTGCCGAACGCGGCCTCCAAACGATTGCAAAACCCCGTATAGTCTGCCAGCAAGGGGGAGTCTTGCCTGAGTAGCGGCAACGCCCACTTGGCCGCCTGGTCCTTTAACAAACTAATCAAAAAGTGCACCTTGGTGCGGTCGTCAGGAAAGTTCCGGGCTCGCCCCTGAATATACAGCTTGGCCTGGGCCAGGAACATGGGAAAGCTGGCCGGGGCTCCATCAAATTTCTCAGGCAAAGCCACTGGGTACTTGCCAGGAGCCGGGGCGTCGGCCCCAGGAGCCGGTAGGGCTTCCAAGCGTTGCTGAAGTGCCACAACCGCGTCGCTGAGCTGCTGCACGGTGTGAGTCAAGGCCTGGTTCTCCTGGGCCAAAGCCACCAGTGCAGCCGCCTGTTCAGCCATGGCCTCTGGCTCTTCCCGAACGCACCCCTACGAAGGGGAAGTGCGGGTGTGGTGGGAGCAAACTGTGCTGGTCCCGGGGGTAAGGTACCTTGGGTGTAGCAGAGTCCACACGAAGAGGGGCAAGGTCCGAGGCAGAGAGCCGGGCGGGGAACAGGAACGCTGGAACAGGAGGCTGTGCAGGGAACAGGAACACCGGATGGTCGGGAACAGGAGGCCGAGCAGGGAACAGGAGTACCGGATAGTCAGGAACAGGAAGCCGAGCAGGGAACAGGAGTACCGGATAGTCAGGAACAGGAGGCCGAGCAGGGATCAGGAACACAGGAAGGTCCGAAGCCAACAACGACGTTGCTCCCGCAACCTGGGGCCGGGCTGACTGGGCTTTTATCCTCTTCTAAGGCCAGGGGCGGTCCCGGTCCCCAGGAGCCCCGCCTCCTCTGGCCTTAAGGCGAGCACTCCTCCTGGGGGCAACCAGTTCCCTTCGCCTCTCTGCCCTAAGCCTCTGCAGATCAGGAGAGGCCGAAGGGTTACTGGGCCCTGGAGGAGGCTCACCTGTGGCCACTGAGTCGTCAAGCCCCTCTGGGGCCAGAAGGGCTTCACCTGGGGCCAGCTCCTGATGCACTGCCACAGGTGCAGGCTCTTCAGCATCTAGGCCTTGCCCCAGTTCAGCCGGCCCTGGAGGCGGGGACTCCGGTGCAGGCTGGGATTCCTCTGTTTCATCCTCCGAATCGGAATCCCAGGCCATCACACCGAGGAACTGGGGGGGGGGGCTCAGACACGGTATGCCACACCCCAAACTGACGCAGCAAAGATTCACACCATTTTGCCCAGGTTTCATAATTCTGCCCATGTAACTTAGGGCAGTGAATGGCCTCTGAAGCTTGGAAAAACTCCATTTCAGCTTTTCCTTTGAGCCGGGAGTCTCTTATGCCTTCAAAGACTCCTTATCTTGGCAGCGCATTAATCACGAACTCTCTGGCTTGGCTCCCAGAGCCATTAATCTGCCGGAGTTCCAAAGGCTCCTTCCGAGGTAAACAGAGAAAAACCTCTCTTTCGCTTTTGACATACCTCTCAAACGCAGTCTGTTGCAGCTTTACTCTCCTGTAGGTGCTGTGAATCTGGGCCCGAAACCTTGTTGTTGGGATACTGCCAGGGAGATAGCGTCCATCTGAGCCCCAAGCCGGGTGCCGGACGTCCATCGATCTCTGTAGCCACGCAGATCCAGCAATTAGCGACACGAAGCCTTAGAAATAGACTGCCACATTCCAGGCTCGTGCACATCCTTTATCAGCAGAAACACAGCCAGAAAGCTTGCACCGCAGAAGAGCATATTTACAGACTTTATTTAGCGTTGAACAGAACAAAGAAAAACATGACCGTTCTGAGTCAGCATCTCTGCCCGACTGAAATCGAAAGGAAACAGCAAGCATAAACATCCTGTGAACAGGACATGCGCAGACTCTGTTACTCACAAAGCCTGCTCCCTTTTAAGGTGGAACGGAAATATCCTAACAGTTACATGTAATAATAATAATAATAATAATAATAATAATAATAATTTATTTATACCCCGCCCTTCCTGGTTTAAAAACTGGGCTCAGGGCAGCTAACAGCAAATATAAAACCTTGATTAAAATGCAACTTAAAAACAGCATAAAATACAACATAAAATGCAGCATCAATATCAATAACATTCTAAAATTCAGGGTCATTTTTTGGGGGGTCAGGGGAACCCAGTCAGTAGACATCAAATGATCACCAGGGCTAACTGGCCAAGTTGGTCCTACTAGGGCCAGCAAGGAGACCAGGGAAGAATTAAATGTGGGGTCCCAGAAAGGGTTTCTTCATAGAAGAGGAAAGGGGAAAAGGGAATAAAGGATCAGGCTAATTCAAACTGAAGGCTAGGTGGAATAGCTCTATCTTACAGGTCCTTCAGAAGGAGATCAATAGGTATTAGCTATTACATTCATGTTCCAAATTTCATCCAAGGAGCTCAAGAAGTCATACATGGTTCTCCCTGCACCCCTCTCCATGTTATCCTCACAACAACCTTGTAAGGTAGGTTAGGTTGTGAGACAGTGACTGACCCAATGACACCCAGTGAGCTTTATTGCTGAGTGGGGATTCGAACGCAGGGCGCTCAGGTCCTAGTCCAGCACTCTGACCCCTTCCTCCATCATCTCAGCCCAACCCAGCAGAAAATTTAATTTACTGAAAGTTGTCCACCGCCACCACCACTTTCTGGCAGCTTCCAACAAAATATTAAAACACAAAAAACCTAAAACATTAAAAACCTTGCTGTACAGGGCTGCCTTCAGATGTCTTCTAAAGGGCCAGGTATCTCCTGATGGGCCATCTGATTTTTACTATTGTTATTGCCATTGATTGATTATGAACCTTCTAAATCACTGTCTCAAGAAAATTCACACAATTCCTAGGTTCAGGTTTGTCACCTTCCATCGGCCAAAAGATGGTTCTTTTGAGCATGTGCTAAGTGCCACCCACCCCCGCCCAACAGAAAATGTCAGTTTGCAAAAGGCAGTAATTTGGTTACATATGCAGTTTGGAACACAGGACAGGATCACACTCCCGGCATTTTTAACCTCCCTGCACATTCCTACAGGCCAGTCCCGAGCCCTGAGGTTGCCTGGCTGGGCTCCTCACTCCTGCTCTCTGTGGGGCCAGTGTGTGAGGGGATGAAAAGCCCGAGTGATAGCAGAGAAAAGGGTCTCTCTGTCCCCAGCGGTTTGGAAACCCCATCGCCACAGCCAGTCCTTCCAGGAACAGCCCTTCAAAGAGGAGTGGCGTTTGTTTTGGCCTGCGAAGGGGGTCAACACAGACTTCTGGGGGCCTGAGATCGTCCCAGACAGGGGCCTATAGAGGAACCTGGGAAAGGGAGGGGCAGCATGAGTGGGCCAAAGATAATTATTGGGGTTGGGGGAGCGAAAGAACAAGGAAACAAATTTGAACAAGGAGGGTGAATAAAGTCCTTTGATTCCGTATTCCTATTCCCCCCACCTCCCTCCATCGCTTGCCAATTCTCAACCTCCTTTAGGCTGCCTTGTAATAGGTTTGGGTTCAATGCATTAAGACAAGACTTCATACAGTGTTTTTATTAATTAGCAGTTACAACAACGACCCGCTTTCTGCTGGGGCTGCTTCAGCCAACTGCACCACTCTCCAGGAATCATCTCCACAAACTCCCGTTCAAAATGACCTTAACAGGTTGGAGAACTGGACCCAAACTAACAAAATGAATTTCAACAGGGACAAATGTAAGGTTCTGCACTTAGGCAGGAAAAACCAGACAGGCCAAATAAAAGATTGGGGGGGGGGGGGTCACCTGGCTTACTAACAGTGCATGTGAAAAGGATCTAGGGGTCTTGGTGGACCACAAGCTGAACATCAGTCAACGGTGTGATGCAGCAGCAAAAAAAGCTTATGCTATTCTAGGCTGCATCAACAGAAGTATAATGTTCAGATCAGGGGAAGTAATCGTCCCACTCTATTCTGCCTTGGTCAGGCCACACCTGGAATACTGCGTCCAGTTCTGGGCACCTCAATTTAAGAAGGGTGTTGACAAGCTGGAACGTGTGCAGAGGAGGGCAACCAAGATGGTCAAGGGTCTGGAAAAAAAGTCTTACGACTTTGCCTGGAGAAGAGGAGGCTGAGAGGAGATATGATAAGCAGCTTCAAATATCTCAAGGGCTGTCACATTGAAGATGGCGCAAGCTCATTTTCTCCTGCTCTGGAGGGTAGGACTCAAACCAATGACTTCATGTTACAAGAAAGGAGATTCCGACTAAACATCAGGAGGACCTTTCTCATGATAAGAGCTGTTTGACAGAGGAACAGACTCCCTTGGAAGTTGGTGGACTCTCCTTCCTTGGAGGTTTTTAAATGGCGGCTGGATGGCCATCTGTCACGTTTGGCTCTGATTCCTGCATTGTAGGGAGTTAGACTAGATGACCCTTGGGATACCTCCCAACTATGACTTTATGATTCCATGAAATGCTTCTTGTAAGGAAACAATTCTCGGTTTCTGTGGTCCCTGCAATCTGCTGCAATGGAACCCATGAGTTCTGGTGTCCAGTTCCCCATGGCTCCCCTCTAACCCATACAGACCCCGGATGTCCTTCCAGAGAAGCTCGTTGCTGCTATAATGTTTCATTCTCCCCTTCCAAGATCATCCCCCTTTCTCTCTCTCTCTCCCGCTTCCCCTTCTTCGTTTTCATCCTCTCCCTTTCGTCGTGGACGAGGCTCCAGCTGGACCCTAGACAACTGGGCCCGAGTCGCTTTCTCCTGCTCCAGATCCCAGGAATATACAACGGGAGCTGAGCTCATGGATAAAAATACGTCCAGGAGTCTCTGGAGAGAAGAGAGAGCAAGAAAACAAGAGTGTGAGAAAGGGAAAGTTCAAGCTCAGGCTGGGACTCAAAGGAGGGTCAGGGATTAAGAGAGGTTGGAGAATGGGGGTTTTGATCAGATGTGGGGGGTGGTTAGACAACACGGGGGGGGGGGGGGACTGTGCTTAGTTTCCAGGTGCCAGTTTGAGAATATATGGTAGTAGTATCCCTTGTCCCTGTGAACTCTTGTCTACTAACCTCAGGTGTGTGGAGCCTCACTGTTGTTCTACAGGAAAAGCACTTTGAACATGCCCAGAGGCATACTTTTCTCTGCTTTTGCCTCACACATTCATCCCCCCCCCTTTTTTTATGGATGAAGAATCTTGGCTCAAGCCTGGGACAGCAGATGGAAAACCAGCAAGGTGACATTTTCCTCACCGACACCATCCAAAGTGTCACCTTTGTGTTTTCTGTTTGTTCAAGGAACTGTTCCTTAATAGCCAGGGGAGGTTGTTGTGGTTCAAATGTTGTACCGGGAAAACCCGGCTTCAAAACCCTCTCTTCAGCTGTGTACACATGGCCTCCAGCCAAAGAATTATGGGAGCTGCAGTTTACCCTTCACAGAGCTACAATTCCCTGCCCTCTCAACAAACTACAGTTCCCAGGATTCTCTGGGGGAAGTCGTGGGTTTTAAGTAAGCAGTGTGCACATGGTCACGGAGATCATCAAGTGATATTGGGGGCCAGTCACCATCTCTCAGCCTAACCTACCTCACAGGGCTCCTGTGAGGATGAAATGGTGGAAAAGTGGACTACCAATCTAATAAGTAAACAGTTTAAAGAGATGGCCGTCCTAACTCCAGCCAGGATGCCAAGAAGCACAGGATAGCAGACCTGCTCTGTCTATAAAGCAATGACAGAGGACCGTCGTCAGAACAAGCTACTTCTGCATGTGGGGGGGGGGACCCCGTGATCGAAATGTCACCAGACAAGGCCTGCACGTTTCCAAGCCCATTTCCATGGCAACCCAAAGGCCACGAGCCAGTGTGGAAGGAAGACCGTCTTCTGTTTGTCCAGACGGCTGTTGCCGGGTGACCTTTTTCTCTCTCCCTCCCTCTTTCTCTCTCTCTCATCGTCAGCTTGTTGGAAGCCCAGAAATGTCCCTGTGGGAGTCTTGTCTTTGGATTCCTTGACCCAGAAAGCAGTGGGGAGGCTCATGTTTTACTGGTTTCGGCCTGGCCCGGGTACGCAATCTGGGGTTTCTCTCTCGCGCGTCCATTCTCTCCCCTTTGAGGGGGACACCCGCACAGCAAGAGAACGGTGCTGGAGCCAGCCTTCCTGGCTTGTTGTCCTGGGAGCTGTCAAAGGATGAGCCTAACCAGGGGTAGTCAATAATCGGAGGAGCCAGGAACATCATAAACCCATGACTGCAGACCAGGGGAGTCGCCATCCTTGCTCTGGCCTCGTCCCAAGGGACCAGAGAGCGGGGAGGGGGAGATAAGTGTATCTGCATCCATGCACCGGGAATGGTGAGCCATTCAAATGTGGGAGAGGCTCCCTCTGTAGGTCAGACTTGCAAGCCGACAGCCCAAAGTTGCTCTTTCACAAGCCGAAGTTTTAAGGCAGTGGGTTGCAAAACGTTTTTGTGGCGGTGGTGGTTTTGTAGCTTGATTAGTCCCTCTTATATCTCACACACACCCAAGCAAAGAATCATGGGAACTGTAGTTCAGGGTGCTGAGAGCTGTTAGGGAGACCCCCCCTCCACATAGCTACATTTCCCTTGGTTATTAAAATACTCTGGGAATTGTAGCTCTGTGAGGGGGCATGGCAGGGCCTCCTAACAAGTCTCGGTTCCCTTGACGAACTACAGTTCCCAGGATTCTTTGGGAGAAGCCATGGTTGTTGAAGTGCTATACAGTGGTACCTTGGGTTAAGTACTTAATTCGTTCCAGAGGTCTGTACTTAACCTGAAACTGTTCTTAACCTGAAGCACCACTTTAGCTAATGGGGCCTCCAGCTGCCGCTGCGCCGCCAGAGCACGCTTTCTGTTCTCATCCTGAAGCAAAGTTCTTAACCTGAGGTATTATTTCTGGGTTAGTAGAGTCTGTAACCTGAAGCGTATGTAACCTGAAGCATATGTAACCCGAGGCACTACTGTAATAGTGTTTTAAATGTATTGCATAAGATACCTGACTCCCTTCCATGGGAATGTAGCATTTCTTCTACAGGCATATGGGCTTCCTCAGAAGTTTCTCAGGGGGTCCTTTAGTGAGAAGCTTGGTAGGAACATAGGATGCAGCCTTCGATACACACTTAAATCCATGAAGTGGTTCCTGCTTTTTTCCGCAAATGAGCAAGGCAGCGTTGGTAGTTCTACATTAATTGGGTTTGCATTCAGTGTTAGCCATAGGCTGCACAGGCACTATGCATTTAAAGCTGTATCATGCTACTAGAAATGCTCATGGCTTCCCCAAATATTGGGGGCCACAGGAGACCCCTGTTCCCCTCACAGAGCTGGTTTTACATCCATCCCTCTTCCCAGGGACCTCTGGGAATTTTTGCTCTGTGGCAGGTGTAGGGGTCTCCTAGCAACCCTTGACAACCCTTAGTCAACTACAGCTCCCAGAATTCTTTGGGAAAGTTGTGACTGTTTACAGTGGTACGATACCTGTTTTAAATGTACAGTGGTACCTTGGGTTAATTCATTCCGGAGGTCCGTTCTTAACCTGAAACTGTTCTTAACCTGAAGCACCACTTTAGCTAATGGGGCCTCCTGCTGCCGCCGCGCTGCCGGAGCATGATTTCTGTTCTCATCCTGAAGCAAAGTTCTTAACCCGAGGTACTATTTCTGGGTTAGCAGAGTCTGTAACCTGAAGCGCATGTAACCTGAAGCGTATGTAACCCGAGGTACCACTGTATTGCGTAGACGGACCCATTAACATTAAAGGGCCTAGGTTACTTACATCCATTCATTTCAATGGGTGACCCTCATTGTTGCCATTTCAACAATGTCCGTGCCACAGAATTGTCTCCAGAAAGGATCCCCAACGTAATGCATGGTGAGCATACCCAGGAAATTTGGGTTCATGGGTGCAGGTTTACAGATACGTGAGGAGATCTGGTTGACGCCCGCCCGCCCAAGGAAGAAGCAGTGTTCTGTCCAATATTTGGACTGTACCACCCTGAGCCTCCCTTAGTTGGCAGGTCCAGTTAGGAACAAAATATAACCCACAAACCTGAAGTCTGACCACCTCTGAGCCAGAGGGAGTGCAATGGTGGGATCCAATCATATTTTTATCATAGAAAACTCAGTGGTGAAAGGGAAAGCTGTCAGCTTCCCCACCCTGTCTGATATGTGGGCCTTCTGGCAACAGGACAACTGTTGGCATTCCTAATTTTACTTTTTCAAATGATTTTACCCTGTTCTTCAGCCAAAAAAGCTCCCAGAGCAGCTTACACAAGATTGATGTGTTATAGAAGACATAACACACAAAGAAATAGGGGTGAGGAGGGAAGAGGAAACAAGCAAACCAAGGCACGGATTGCATGGTAATTCCGGGATCAGTTAGAACGGAAATGGGTGAGAGAGAGATAAAACCAGTGGCAGCTGATCTCTCAGCAGAGTGGATGGAGTGGCCCTGCTTCTCCCAATTCTCCCTCACTACATCCTGGTGGAACAGCTTCTGCCAGAGGAGCCCAGTGGACATGGTCACTCGGAAGAGCCAATTTTGCCTTGGAAAAGAAAAAAAAGACAGCAATGCCCTTGAGAACGTTCTAAGTGTTCCCCCTTTGGCAATGAATAATAACCACAGCCTACTTCAAAACTTTCTGGATGATTTGTTTGCATGGTTTTTAATTGCTGCTACTGTTCAGGCTTATTCACGATTTAAACTACTTTAGTGTGGGATTCCCTCCCAGCACAGTGTTCATGTGCTTCTTATGTCGTAAGTCACCTTGTGTTGTAAGTACAAGTTTTCTTCAGAAAGGTGACTAATATGCTTAACAATCTACTTTATTAGGTGCCAGGTGATGACAATTTTATCCTTTGGGCTTTCAGTGGATCATAGTTGTTCTTTTATTGCTGCTGATTGTTTTATGGCTGGTCTTATCTCTCTTTCATTGAACTTTCATTTGCTTGCTTAAAAACAAACAAACTTGTTGTCTAGCTCTTACCTGTTTGTTCTTTAACTGTTGTTGGTGCTTTGGAAATTTCTCTGTGTGTTTTTGAAGAAAACATAGAATATATATATGTATAAACACACACACACAGTCGTACCTTGGAGGTCGAACAGAATCCATTTCGGAAGTCCATTCAACTCCCGAAATGTTCGGAAACCAAAGTGCGGCTTCTGCTTGTCTGCAGGAAGGTCCTGCAGCCAATCAGAAGCCACAGAAGCCCCGTCGGACGTCCAGCTTCCTAAAGAACATTTGAAAGCTGGAAAAATCACTTCCGATTTTCAATCGTTTGGGAGCCGGAACGTTAGACTCCCAAGGCATTTGGGAGCCAAGGTACGACTGTATGTAAAATGCCTCTCATTCCGCCTTTTTATCAAAAACAGAAGCAAAGTTGCTCCCAACCAGAAAAATAAAACAATAAAAATGCAAAGCAATTCAACGGCACTCAAACAAAATCCATTTGAACAACTCCAGCAACTAAAACAAATATCCTAGCCAACAGCTTCCAGGAAAATAAAATACAGTTAGCCTGCAATCCTATACAGTGGTACCTCGGGTTAAGTACTTAATTCGTTCTGGAGGTCCGTTCTTAACCTGAAGCTGTTCTTAACCTGAAGCACCACTTTTAATGGGGCCTCCTGCTGCCGCCGCGCCGCCAAAGCACGATTTCTGTTCTCATCCTGAAGCAAAGTTCTTAACCTGAAGCACTATTTCTGGGAGTCTGTAACCTGAAATCTGTAACCTGAAGCGTATGTAACCCGAGGTACCACTGTACTCACTTACCTGGGAGCAAGTTCCACTGAACCCAATGGCTCTTTCTGCTGAGTTGTCATATCTGTAAGTGTGCCTTCGGACAGTCACTATTTTACAAGTCACTGTTTTACAGGAGGGCATCCCCCAAATAAGTCAGCACAATCAAATTGGGTTAAAGGGATCTCTTGCCCTCGTTAGGAAAATATTTTTTTTTTTTAAATGATATTTATTAAGATTTTCAAAGATACAGAAAGTAAAGATTAAAATACATTCAAAGCCTTATTTTCATAGATCCACTTTCCGGGACTCCCCCCTTCCCCCACCCCTACCATATTCCCCTTTCATATTGTTGGCTCCACAAGCTCTCAGTTCTAATTAAAACTTAATTTGTTTAAACCATTATTCGAATTTAAAATTTATACACTCCTCATCAATACCCTTAATAAAAAACAAAAGTTCTCTCCCCAGGGCCCACCCCATTTTCATTCCACAATTTCCCTTTTTTTAAAAAAATAAGGACACCCCACACAATAGAAATATAAGAAATAAGAAATAAAAAGTATAATAGGTGAAAAAGAGCCAGTTCAGAAAAAAAAAAGTTGACAAGCCTTTGGATTTTAGTTCTCCCCCCCCGTCCCCGGTTTAATTTCCCCCTGACCACCAAACCATGTTATCTGCCTGGAATTCTTAAAGTCCATAAATCACCTATTTCCCCCAACTCCTTGCTGGCTTTTTCTTTTTATAGTTATTTTTTAAGACATTTAACTTCAAATCTTTAATAAAACTCCCCCCATTGTTCTTTCCAAGTTGTAGTCCAATTTCCTCTTGTTCCGCTGCTGAAACGTTCTAATTCAGAAGTTTAGTAACTCTGCAGGGATTATTGTTATTCAGGAACAAAAACTTGCGTTCAGTCCCTTCCTTTCTTCAATAGAAAATTCTATTGTCTCCTTTAGCTGAACACCCTGTAGACAAAATATTATTTCCGTTTTGCAGCTTTCCCAGAAGATAACCAGTCCTGTAAAATTCCAATGGTATTTTTCCACTTACGACCATCTTTGTAATGTCCCGAAACTCCTCTAGGGGGATTGTTGTAACTTTGTTTTCTCTAGTCCAAAAGTCCGATTGTTATCCATGTTTTCGCCATTTTGTATCCAAGTTTTAACGGGTTATAGCAAATTGTAACAAATTTAACCAGCAAAGTTCTCATAATAAGATCCTCTCTGCTTTCCGACTTTGACAGCTACTTTGACAGCTGTCAAAATCTCCGACTCTTTTCACCAGGCTCTCTCTTCAATCACCCCGGTTCCCGGGGGGGGGGTCACGTTTCCCTTCTCCCTCAATTCTTCCTCCAGCACAGTTCTTGTAGTTCCCCATCGTGGAATTCTTAGTTTTTATCAGCAATACAAATCTTTTTGGACCTTGGTTTCCACCATCCTTGTTTTGGAAGGTTTACAGTAGGGAGGGGGACTGACTTCCTTTTTGGATCCCCCCCCCCCGCTCGTGTCCAATCCGAAAAAAAAAATTTTTTTTTTTTCTCCTTTTGAACCCGGTTTCCAAATTACTCACGGGTTGTTGTTAAGAAGTCCGAATTTTCAATAGAAGAAGTCAGCGCTCTCCGCCAAATGGCATGCGGCTTCGCTCGGCAGGGATAGCAAAGGACTCAAAGCACCACGCTTCTCCCCGGCACCCGATCCGTAGCCTTTAAAAAGGCTCCTTCACGAGTCGGGAGGGCGCTAGCGGTGCCAGCCGAGTCTCCATGTCCACGGCCTCCGTGGCCGTGGTTTTTAAGGGTCCCCGCATCGCCGGTGCGGTAGGACCCAGCCCCTGCCGAGCAGGCTCCCTCCGGAGCTCGGAGGGAGTCCGCCATTCGGCGATGGCGCCAACCCGGAAGTCCGTGCCCTCGTTAGGAAAATAGTGGGGAAATGCACTGAAAAGTGTCAGATGGATAGTCAATTAACAGGGAAACATATGAGCACTTCACAAGCAAATCAGAATGAGCACAGCACCCTCATGCAAATTGGGTAGTTTCCCCTCCAAGCACAAAATGCGTCCCATCTCTCCCCGACCCTTGGATTGGCTGAACGTTCTAACAGACGCTTGAAGAGTCGGCAGTTCTGGGTTTTTGAGAGAACAAAGTGTTTGGAAACATGGCAGCCGAAAACAATGCAGAAGGGGCTCATTGAAAAAACAGCTCGGCCTCCCGTTTGCTAGAAGCTGCCTGCTTTTTTCATCAGGGCTCAAATTGGGGAGAAATCCATGACTTTCATTACTGAAATCGAGGCCACTGTGGAAGAAGCCAAGGTTGAAAACTGTAGAACTGTGCAGCTTGGGGGGGGGGGGACCCAAACACATTAATAGCAATAGTAATAATGCGTCCTTCTAGTGGTGCAGGAATAAAACCGCTAGCGCATTTGCAAAATTAAGCAGGAGCTGGAATAGGTTTCAAATTAGATGGGGGACCACGTGTTGAGATTCCTGCATTGCCGGGGGTTGGACTAGATGGCACTCAGGGTACCTTCCAACTCTAAAATTCTGTGATTTTATGATCCCACATTATTATACCAAAGAAGGATCCTTTTCTTTCTCCTCCAGGCCTGGCTTCATTCCCTTCCACAAGTAATCATACATATTAATCACAGGGCACACACAGATCATGTTTGTTTCCTTGGAGGTGTTTTCTGGGATAATTTACGCTATGGAAGACCAACATAAAATTGTAAAATTGAAGAGTTGGAAGGAATTCTGAGGATCATCTAGTTCAGCTCCTTGCAATGCAGGAATCTCAACTGAACCATCCATGGCAGGTGGTCCTGCAATGTATTCTTAAAAACCTCCAAGGAAGAAGAGTCCTTAGGGAGTCCATTTCACTGTCAAACAGCTCTCACTGTCAGAAAGTTCTTCCTGATGTTTAGTCGGAATCTCCTTTCTCGTAACTTGAATCCATTGGTTCAGATCCTTCCCTCCGGAGCCGGAGAGAACTAGCTTGTTCCCTCTTCCATGTGACAGCCCTTGAGATATTTGAAGATGGCTCTCCTATCTCCCCTCAGTCTCCTCTTTTCCAGGCTAAACATACCCAGCTCCTTCAACCATTCCTCATCAGGCTTGGTTTCCAGACCCTGGGTCATCTTGGCCGCCATCCTCTGCACACCTTCCACAACCAGCTCTTCTTCCAGACCTCAAAACAGCAATGGTGGAGGAAGGGGGTTATTTTAACCACCACACTCACTAAGGCCAGATTATTTTATTTTACCGGCTTTTCTCTGAATGGTTTCCCCTGCTTCATTTCATTTTCTGACATGTCTGATCGCCGTACCAAGGAATCCCAAAGATTAACCTCAGAATACAGAAGGGATGGAGGCATGTTTTTGTTTTTTGTTTTTTTTAAAGAAAAAGTCTTGAGCTGAAGAATTCAGCCTCACAACAATGTTTGGCCTTTTGCAAACTTCACAAACATTTGGCCACACCCACAAGTTTGCCACCATAAATTGCATGAGGCATGTGAAACTAAACCCCCCCCCCCCCGCAATGTTGATCTGCATAATTTATTCTGACTGCAACATTTTTTGGAAGTATCACCAAAAAGTAGGGAAAGGGCAGTGACAGAGGAGAGGAATTGATTCTGGAGGGAAGAGAAGGAGTTTGATTTGCAGACTGAAGAGGCTATTTGTGTTTTCTGCTCTGTTCCTGTTTGTGCTGCTCCAGCCTCGCCTACATTGTGCCTGTCACCTTAAACATACCCATATATCTTGAGATACAGTGGTACCTCGGGTTAAGAACTTAATTCGTTCTGGAGGTCTGTTCTTAACCTGAAACTGTTCTTAACCCGAAGCACCACTTTAGCTAATGGGGCCTCCTGCTGCCACCACATGATTTCTGTTCTCATCCAAGATAATATTTCTGGATTAGCGGAGTCTGTAACCTGAAGCTTATGTAACCTGAAGCGTATGTAACCCGAGGTACCACTGTACCTAGATTGGATAGCCAGCCTGCCTTCTATTCTGAAGAGAGGAGGGGAGAGGCACAGAGGTTTTTTCTGTGAATGACTGCGGCAATGGCTGGTGTGGGTGCCTTTCTGCCCATTGTTGGAGGAGACGATGGGTGGGGTGAGGCCGAACCTGCATCATTCTGCAATCCTGTCCCTAGGCATCTGCAGGAAGAAGGCTAATTTCTCTCACCCAAAAACTGAGAATAGTGTCTGTAGATTTCCCCTTTCACATTTCAGGTTCTACCAAGGTTATACAGTAGTACCTCAGAAGAAGAAGAAGAAGACGACGACTTTGGATTTGATACCCTGCTTTATACCCTAGGGAGTCTCAAAGTGGCTAACATCCTCCTTTTCCTTCCTCCCCCACAACAAACACTCTGTGAGGTGAGTGGGGCTGAGAGACTTCGGAGAAATGTGACTGGCCCAAGGTCACCCAGCAGCTGCGTGTGGAGGAGCGGGGAAGCGAACCCGGTTCACCAGATTACGAGTCTACCGCTCTTAACCACTACACCACACTGGCTCTTCCATTCTGGAAGTCTGTTCGACTTCCAAAAAGTTCGGAAACCAAGGTGCGGCTTCCGATTGGCTGCAGGAAGCTCCTGCAGACAATCGGAAGCCGCAGAAGCCATACCAGACTTTCGGGTTCAAAAGAACTTTCACAAACTGGAACACTCACTTCCGGGTTTGCGGTGTTCAGGAGCCAAAACGTTTGACTCGCAAGGTGTTCGACTTCTGAGGTACGACTGTAAACTAAATTCAATCTTTTTTTTTTAAAAAAAAGATACCTGGGAATCTGGGGGTTGCCGTTTATCCAGCTGCCCCCCCCCCCGATGAATGCTATCATCATCCAATTTGTGCGATGTCATGCCCCCTGATGACAGTCATTTTGTGACCGGCACCCACGACTCATCCTCAAAATACAAAACGTGCCCCCTGGCCTGAAAATATCAACCCCTACTTTCCAGCATCTGCCATTTCAAAGGTGGTTTCTGCATTAGAGAGAACTTGCGTGCGCTTCTGAGGTAAATATTTCGAATCTCCTCGGGATCTGAGGTGGGGGCGGCTTTCTGCTGCTGTTCAACTGCTTTGGAACCCACTTGCCTGAGCTGTTCATTCGTTTAAGAGGATATGTAGTCTTGCTATGATCCGTCACCCGGACACCGTCAGGAGTTCCCACTCACCATCCCACTCGCAATCAAACTTTTTTCTAAACTCCGCTGTTCTGTGTCCCCCCACTGAAAGCTTTATGTAATAAAAGTTACATAACAACAAACGTGTAAGGTGATTGCCAACTTAGTTGTGCTTGGTTTCCCCACCGAAATCATCAGACCTAAGAATCAGAGAATCAGGGAATTATAGAGCTGGAAGAGACCCTGAGGGAGGAATACAGTGGTACTTCAGGTTAAGAACTTAATTCGTTCTGGAGGTCTGTTCTTAACCTGAAACTGTTCTTAACCTGAAGCACCACTTTAGCTAATGGGGCCTCCTGCTGCTGCCACGCTGCCGGAGCACGATTTCTGTTCTCATCCTGAAGCAAAGTTCTTAACCCGAGGTACTATTTCTGGGTTAGCGGAGTCTGTAACCTGAAGCGTATGTAACCTGAAGCATATGTAATCCGAGGTACCACTGTATCAATTAAAGCACCCAAGACAGAGGCAACCTTTGCTTATAAGCTCCTGAAGAAGGAGAGTCCGCCACCTCCCGAGGGAGCCCTTTTCTTCACGATGTTTAGTTGGAGTCTCCTTCCTTGTAACTTGAAGCCCTTGGTTCAAGTCCTACCTTCCAGAGCAGGAGAAAACAAACTTGCTCCCTCCTCCATGTGGCAGCCCTTGAGATATTTGAAGACAGCTATCCTATCTCCTCTCAGTCTTCTCTTTTCCAGGCTAAACACACCCAGCTCCTTCAAACGCTCCTCATAAGGCCTGGTTCCCAGGCCCTTCCTCATCTTGGTTGCCCTCCTCTGCACACATTTCAGCTTGACAATGCCAAAGTTAGGTCACAGCTATGAATTTCAGTGGGTTTACTTTGAGTATGGCTGATACAGGATGCAAACCGTAACATATAATACAGCCATCATATTTAAAATCAAAACGATATATTATTATGCTCCTTCAGTTCCACACTCATCAATTATTAATAACAACAACAACAACAACAACAACAACAATAATACCCCGTCCATCTGGCTGGATTTCCCCAGCCACATGTGCGGCTTCCAGCACATATATCAAATCTATAATAAAACATTTTAAGTGGGTCAGTATTACAAATAATCAAATATATTCATGAATTCAGTATCAACAGGTCATATGAATCATTTATTCTCTCAGAGACGAAAAGACCTTGGATAATTCCAAATTAAACTTCAGCTTCATACAACCCTGTCTTTCCCATTTGCTCTTTTTTCCGGTCTCTCATCTCTTAATTTCACTAATTTCGTAAGTTTTGCCGTTGTACCACACCCTTGCTGAACCATGGGGATTTGAGCAGGCCGCCATTTCATGGTGAGCAACGTTTTGGCTGCTCTTAATACATTTGCCAACTAAAGAGGGACAATTTTGTGGAACCTCGATTCTCAGATATCAATCAATACTTGTCTGGGATTTCATGGTTCTTCGACTTTCAGAAGGATACACTTGTCAACACATAAAGCTGCATACTGAATCAGACCCATGGCCCATTTCATCCAGTACTGTAGTATAAAAATAGTAAGCCAATAGAGACTATTGGGGCCGGCTCTACCATTAGGTAGAATCAGGCAGCTTCCTTAAGCAGTGGATGCTGGAGATAAGGCAGGGGATACAAGATATTGGGGGATTGAGCTGCCACACTAGCCTGCTGACTACATGGGGGGGGGGGGCATGCAAACGGGATGCTGTCACATCACCACTGTTGGAATAATGTACCATTTTTATCCATTTATTCACTACTACCACCCATGCAGGGACGTGAGTGGCGCTGTGGGTTAAACCACTGAGCCTAGGGCTTGCCGATCAGAAGGTCGGTGGTTTGAATCCCCACGACAGGGTGAGCTCCCATTGCTCGGGCCCTGCTCCTGCCCACCAAGCAGTTCAAAAGCACCTCAAAGTGCAATTAGATAAATAGGTACTGCTCCAATGGGAAGCTAAACAGCGTTTCCATGCACTGCTCTGGTTCGCCAGAAGCGGCTTAATCATGCTGGCCACATGACCCGGAAGCTGTACGCCGGCTCCCTCGGCCAGTAAAGCGAGATGAGCGCCACAACCCCAGAGTCGGCCACGACTGGACCTAATGGTCAGGGGTCCCTTTACACTTTACCTTACCACCCATGCAACCAAATTTACATAATAAAACACAAAACATAATTCATAATACCAAAAAATAAATGAAAACCAAGAGAAAGCAAATAGCATCTGTCAATCTGGTTTGCTTCTGTATGTGGAAAGGAAGGAACAGCATCTTGCCTTTTGCCTCAGGCAGCAAAATGTGTTGGACCAGACAACCACAGCACATCGTAAGCAGAAAGCAGACTCGGGGCCCAACTCAACATGTTAGTTGCGCAGACACAATTAACCTGCACTCCTTTAGTTGCACAAATAGCAGCCAATGGGAAGCTTGAGCAGCCTTGGGACCCTGGGGTGTGTTTGTGGGCGTGAGGGAAGGTAGGTTGGTGCAGTGCAAATGCACCAGCAGGGGCACCAGAATGGCTCTGCCAGTGCATCTGCACCATGCCAACTCTGGGGAAATCTGCAATCAAAATGACAATTATGTTTACTAAACATGAAGGGGTTAAGACTCTTGTATTCTTAGAGAAGACAAATCTATGTGACATAATATTTCCTGTTTCCTGTAGCAGGAAATAGGACAAAGGATCTTAATCTTTTCTCCTTCCTCCTTGCCTCAATCTTTCACTTCAACCCAGCAATGTGAGTAGACATACATGCCTGGGCCCTGCTCAGAGCCCAGACTCCATTTTCGAAACTCCATTTTGTATTTCGTAACCAAGAAGCATTTTTACCTGAATACTACATAGAAGAATTTTCTGCCTGCATTGAAATGTAAGTAAACCTTTTAATTTTTGCTAAAACATGTGGTCTATGCTAAAACCCAGCCTGAGGGACGTTGTTGTTGTTGACACAGATAAAAGGTGTAATTGCCTAATTCCAAGTTTCCAGCAAGCTGCCAACGCGTATGTGTTTTTACTCTGCTAAAAGGGCTTCACAGTCTGTTTACTCTCATATTTCACCCCACACACATGGCATAGGAGGATTGAATTTTAATTTACACATTTAATCTTCAATCCAGCCTCCCTGCCATCGCGTCCCTCCCTCCTGGTAAGCAGTAGCAAATCACCTGCTGAGAGGCCAAATCCATGCCTCTGCCCCGCCATATCATCTGCTCCAGCAGCTGGTCAAGCAAGGGGCATTATCACAATCCAAGGTCAGAGTCCAGCCAGGCAAGAGCAGTTAGGAAGGGCACAGAGGGGTGTGGCCCGAGAATAAGGGTTGCGGCCTGGGGAGGAGGAGTTTCCTGGGAAGGGATCTGAGAGACAGAGAGAGAGGCCTGCAGGGCCACATCCAGTCCTTGGACCCAAGGTTCTTCACCACTCCATCTCATGGAAGCAGACTAGGCACGTGGATTGAGCCCATGCGGCTGCCCGAGCCCATTTGACCAAGCAGCTGAAGGCCACCCAGGAGACAGAAGCTTCAGCTGTCAGAGTTTCCTGGCCATGGGCTGGCGAACAACTAAGCCTCTTCTGGAAGAGAAGGCTCTCTTGCCACCTCCGCCCTGGGGATTGCTGATGAAAACAACACAGAATTAGATCACGGGGAAATATCCCTGGCTGGCCAGTGGCAGAAACTTTGCAGTCTGGCAGAGGAAGGTGCTGATGGCAAGGTAAAGAAAGCCCTGCACCCTGCACATGGAAAGAACAGAGCCGAGAGGTTGGCATTCCTCTTTTCCTCACGGGTTGGGAACACCCAGAGCATCTGAAGGGACAAAAGCACAAGCCACGCCACTGATCCGTCGAGCCCAGAATTTATGGGGATGGCCATAGCTCAGTGGCCATGGCCTCCAGTTTGCATGCAAAGGGTCCCAGAGTCAACCCCTTATGCTGAGTGATGCCATTGGTCCATCTAGTTCAGTACTGTCCACACCGATGGAGGGCCACTACCAATCGGTGTGGACAGTACTGAACTAGATGGACCAATGGCATCACTCGGCATAAGGCAGCCTGCTACCTTCCATTCAGTCGCAACAGGGAGTATCTTTTGCAAGCTGAAGCTGCGCATAACCCACAAAGGAGAATGCCCGTTGCTTCTCTGTGTCATGCCAGTGTGGTGTATTTATTTATTACATAAATATACCACCTTTGCCTTCCAAGGAGCTCAAATTGGTATGTGTGGTTCTCCTCCTCCCCAGATCATCCTCACAACAACTCTGTGAGGTTGTTGTTGTTGTTGTTTAGTCATTTAGTCGTGTCTGACTCTTTGTGACCTCATGGACCAGAGCATGCCAGGCACTCCTGTCCTCCACTGCCTCCCACAGTTTGGTCAAACTCATGTTTGTAGCTTCGAGAACACTGTCCAACCATCTCGTCCTCTGTTGTCCCCTTCTCCTTGTGCCCTCCATCTTTCCCAACATCAGGGTCTTTTCCAGGGAGTCTTCTCTTCTCATGAGGTGGCCAAAGTATTGGAGCCTCAGCTTCAGGATCTGTCCTTCCAGTGAGCAGTCAGGGTTGATCTCCTTCAGAATGGATAGGTTTGATCTTCTTGCAGTCCATGGGACTCTCAAGAGTCTCCTCCAGCACCATAATTCAAAAGCATCAATTCTTCGGCGATCAGCCTTCTTTATGGTCCAGCTCTCACTTCCATACATCACTCCTGGGAAAACCATAGCTTTTACTATACGGACCTTTGTCGGCAAGGTGATGTCTCTGCTTTTTAAGATGCTGTCTAGGTTTGTCTGTGAGGTAGGATAGGCTAAGAGATTATGACTTGCCCAAAGTCACCTACTGAGCTTCATGGCCAAGTGGGGATTCGAACCCTGGTCTTCCAGGTCATAGTCCAACACTCTTAAGTATTATGGCACACTGGCTCTCTGCTTAGAGTGTTGGACTAAGACCTGGGAAACCAAAGTTCGAATCCCCACTCAGCCATGAGGCTCACTGAGTGACCTTGGGCCAGTCACTTCCTCTCAGCCCAACCACCTTTGAAATTTGCACTTCTCTGAATTTTGTGACTCTCCAGCCAAGTTATGTGTAGAAAAATGCACATGCTAGAGTTATAAGTTTGCATAAATATGCACGTGTTAGTGAAAATAATGTACCAAAACACATATTGGGGAAACTGCTTTGCAAAAACGTGTGTTATGGGGGGGGGGTGCACTAAAATTCTGATTAATTTTCCTGAGGGCTTTTTTCCCCTCCAGAAAGTACTTGCACGTTGATTTGGAAATGCGGAGAACCGAATTTATGACTGGAAAAATAAAAACATGGGAGAAACCGAAATTAGCAGGTTCACCCATCTCTCTCTACCTACGAGGAACGACGGAAGAAGCTGGCTACGTTTAGCCTTCAGGAGAGACAGTTGGGCAGAGGCATGATAGGGGTCTCCAAGTATCAGAAGGAACGTCATGGAGAAGCCCTCTTCTCTTGTTGCTCCAGAGGGCAAGGCGAGAACCAACAAGTGGGAGCAGGAGGGAAGTCGATTTCAGCTAAAGCAGGGATCGGGAGAGGACCGAATCCAGGCAACGGGCCAAATCCTTATCTCTACACAGTTCTACAGGCCATGTTTTGCAGGTGAGCAGCTGCGCCCATCTGTCAATCACCTGGTGCTATATAATAGTATCAGGTGACCTGCTTTAGCCTGGGAGGCAAATCTGAATTCAGCTTCACTCCCCTTGGAGCCGCTCAGAACATACATAAAACAGAATGTCCTGTATCTGTCTGTGTTTGTGTGTTTGCTTATGAAGTATGTGCTGGCATTCTAGGAATGGGGCATTCTTGGAAAAGTCATCCCTCTACCCCAGAAAGACGAAAGCAGGAAGGCAGTTTCACACACACAAACACACCTCGTTTTTAGCCCATCATGAATTTGGACTGAAACTTCTTGTGTCTTGACCCAGCACTACTCCAAAATGCTTCAGGTGTCCTTTCTATGGCGCATTTGTGATTATTTGTGCTCAATATGATATTGGGGAAGTGACACATGATTCCGCTTTCACGGCAAAAGTTTTGGGGCGGACATACTGCTTCGTCTCCAATCAGAGAGTATCCAAAAACTTCCAATGGAAATCCTGCATCTTTTCATACTGAGGGAACAGTCTTCCTTTGGAGGTTGTGGCTTCTCCTTCCTTGCAAGTTCTTAAGCAGAGATTGGGTGGCCCTTTGTCATGAAAACTTTAGCTGAGATCCCTGCACTGCTGAACTATTTTTAGCAGCTGCTTAAACATTCTTATTTAGGCAAGCCTATGCAGACATGAAGAATGTTTGGCACGTAATTTTAATGATCTTTTGAATGTTTTTGCATACCTGTTTGTCATTCACATAGAGAGAGAGAGAGAGAGAGAGAGAGAGAGCGCTGCTAAGAGGCTTTATTACAGTCAAGTGGGTATATGGGTTGTATTCAACTAGCTGTTACTCAGAGTAGACCCATTGAAATTAATGGCTCTAAGTTATGTTTATCTATCTTGATGGGTTTACTAGGAGTAGGATTTCCGCTGCATACAACCCTATACATTTTGTTAAATAGCCTCGGCCAGTATACCTGAAGGAGCATCTTCACCCCCATTGTTCAGCCCAGACACTGAGGTCCAGCGCCGAGAGCCTTCTGGCGGTTCCCTCCCTGCGAGAAGTGAGGTTACAGGCAACCAGGCAGAGGGCCTTCTCGGTGATGGCGCCCCCTGCCCTATGGAATGCCCTCCCATCAGATGTCAAGGAAATAAACAACTATTTGACTTTTAGAAGACCCTGAACATCTGAGGGCAGTGGAACTACCAAGGGTGCTTCCTCTGTCGATCTTAACACCTGAGAAGTTGTGCAGGGAAAGAGGTGTTCTTTCAGGTAGAATCATGGGATCAAAAAAGTGGTTATATGAATTCTAAAGGGAATTCTGGTGATCTGGACCAATTGAAGTTTCTGAGTCGTCTTCAAGGGCAGCCCCAGGTAGAAGCATGTTGCAGTAATCCAGTCTGGAAGTTACCAGAGCATGGAGTACAGCGGCCAAGTCACTTCTCTCCACAAAGGACTGTAGGTGGTGAGCATGAGGGAGTTAGGACAAGGCACCCCATGGCCACTTGAACCTCCACAGACTGTGTTAGATCCAGGAGCACCCCTCAAACGAGAGGCCTGTTCCTTCAAGAGAAGGCCTGAGAACTTGAGTCGGGACATCGAACACCTCTGTCTTTTAGGATTCAGCTTTGACGCTGACAAGGGAAAGAGACAGAAAAGACCCACCAGTCTATGTTGCTGTTGTTTAGTCTTTTAGTCGTGTCCGACTCTTCGTGACCCCATGGACCAGAGAACGCCAGGCACTCCTGTCTTCCACTGCCTCCCGCAGCTTGGTCAAACTCATGCTGGAAGCTTCGAGAACACTGTCCAACCATCTCGTCCTCTGTCGTCCCCTTTTCCTTGTGCCCTCCATCTTTCCCAACATCAGGGTCTTTTCCAGGGAGTCTTCTCTTCTCATGAGGTGGCCAAAGTATTGGAGCCTTAGCTTCAGGATCTGTCCTTCCAGTGAGCACTCAGGGCTGATTTCCTTAAGAATGGATACGTTTGATCTTCTTGCAGTGCATGGGACTCTCAAGAGTCTCCTCCAGCACCATAATTCAAAGCATCAATTCTTCAGCGATCAGCCTTCTTTATGGTCCAGCTCTCACTTCCATACATCACTACTGGGAAAACTATAGCTTTTACTATACGGACCTATGGGGGGACCCAAAAGTGAGGAGGACGAAACATTCCTGCATTGCAGGGGATTGGAGGGGATGACCGTTTGGTTCTCTTCCAACTCTACAGTTCTATGAAAACTTGCAGAAATGAAGCATAGCCTGGTAGCTGGTTGTACACACTGTGACAAAGGGTGTGGAGAACTCAGAAGCCATGCATTACAAATTCTCCTTTTTTTAAACACGCACACCCCACCCTCTCAATTTGATTCCCGTTCCATAAAGCCAGGAGTCTTGGCATCCTCCTATCTGACACCCGTCCCCGTCCGCCCCGCTACTTCTGCAACTCTGGACGCCGTTGCCATTCCTTTCGAAGCCAAGAGCTTTGCCGGGAAACGAGGACTTTGAGTTTGTTTTGCTACAAAAGGGAAGGAAAGATGATAGGAAGGAAGGAAAAGCTCTCTCTCCCCCTCCCCCCCCCCGCCACACCGCTTGCATTTGTTTACCAACCAGCCCGTCGGTTGCCGGGGCAACCAAACATCTGCATCGAGACTCCAGATGCTGCTGCATCCAGATGCCATAGCGATGGGATGAGGCAATGCGCAGAAAGGCTCTCGAAGTTAATGGTGATTTAATGAGCAGCGCATGAAAAGGAAAGGGAGGAGAGGAGAAGGGGGAAGAAGATGAAGGGGAAGCAGAGGCGCTGAACCTCCACAGATCATGCCTCCATCACCCTTTCTCACCCAGGTGTCAGGTTTTCCCCCTTCCTCCGGGCTCCTTTGGTGTGTGTGACATTCCCGACATGCATGAGTTTTTCCTCTAGGTTTTAGGATGTAAGCACAAGTGATGCTAACTGAACATCTTGTTACAAAATGCATTATCAATCTCGGCATGTTGTACGCTGAAAGAACATTATATGGAAATGATGTACCTGTGGCATTTGACTCCCAGTAAGTTAGCAAAAATGTATGACAAGTACAAATATCTGCTGAAAATGTAAAGAGAAAAAAGGCAACTTCTACCATATGTGGTGGACATGCAAGGTAATACAGTCATACCTCTTGTTATGTTCGGTTCAGGTTACGTCTTTTCAGGTTGCGTCCCGCGGCGACCCGGAAATACCGAAAAGGGTTACTTGCGTTGTGTGTCGGGGGGGTTGTGGCCATCACCTACCCCTCCCCTTGAAGGGTATTCCGTTAAAGGAATCCAGCAGTCGTGGTTCCTGTCCGATGCCCTGGTGGTGGCTAGGGCCATGGCTCGACCCCCAGTGACTCTAGGGGAAAGTTTCCAGTTGATTTACATCAACAACACCCCCTACAGGTTGTTAACCCCTGCGTGACTCCCAGCAGAGCGGGCAGGAGTCAAGTATAGTCTGTTCGATCCAATTCCTAAGCCAGGGGTCAGCAAACTTTTTCAGCCGTGGCCCGTCCACTGTCCCTCAGACCTTGGTTCTTCAAAAAGTTCCTAAATCTTTCAGCCCCCTTCAATGGGCTTGTTGGGGAGGGGGGCAATTAAAATAGCATGAATTCATTGGTGGTGGTGGTGATTGCCAACAACTCAGAGCTATTTATTTTATTTTTCATTCATTTATTTTAATCCATTTGTATCTTCTCTTTTCATCATTCAGTGACAGCGATAAGCATTCCCTCCCTCTCTGAGGATTTAGATTCAGGGGTGAGCAACATTATTCAGCCGTGGGCCAGTCCACCGTCCCTCAGACCATGTGGGGGGCCGGACTATATTTTGAAAAAAATAATAATGAACGAATTCCTATGCCCCACAAATAACCCAGATATGCATTTAAATAAAAGCACACATTCTACTCATGTAAAAAGACTGATTCCTGGACCGTCCATGGGCCGGATTGAGAAGATGATTGGGCCGGATCCGGCCCCAGGGCCTAAGTTTGCCAACCCATGGCCTAAGCCAATACCACTCACATTCTGTAACCAATAAAGTTGTGGCCTTTTTTAGCCCATTAACCTAAATACTTGTGTCTTATTTTATCTCCAAGCGGAGGTGGGACCTCGACTCACAACTGGCATTCAGAGGCATATAGTGCCTCTGAGATTGGAGGAGCATAGAATTTGTGGTTAATTTCACCACCCACAGAAATGCAGGGAATGGCAGCGTGGAAGCTTTTTTTTCTGCTGTAGCCCCTAAGTTGCGAGTCTCCCTCCTCACAGAGGTGTGTCTGTTGCCATCATTATTCAGCATCTGCCATATGCTGGATCCACACCTCTTAACCCCGGCCTTTGACATGTTAAGGAATTTTTGTGGGTCCCACCTCTTCTGTTTTGTTTAACTTAATACCGTGCTGCTGTAAACTGTTTTGACTTTTTAACTTCTTTTTAATTGTATGATTATATTATTGTAACTTGCCCAGAGACCTTCCAGTAAACAGACAAAGTGATTAATTAGAAAGTCACGAAGTAGAGGGCAGGCTTTTGAATTCCCCAGATCTTCCTCAAAACAGTAAGAATAAGAAAGGGGAAGAGGGGGGGATAAAATGGGGAGGCAGAACACAATAGGAAAGCCTTTGTCTGCAGAGCCGGGCAGCGTTAAGGAAAAATGGATCTGCTTTTGATTTTATTTATTTTTACTAGAATCATAGAGTTGGAAGGGACCCACGGGGCATCTAGTCCAACCCAAAGACTCTGTGATTCTATTCTATGAATCTTTGAGGTCCACCAACCAGAGCCAGATGCAACATGATCCCACCATTAGGCTTCTCTGCACTTAGGCTTCACAGACATAAACACTGCATCCTATATTCCTTTTATTTACTTTTTGTTTTAAAGAATTTAAATACTGCTTAACTACAATAACCTTTAGGCTATTTACAAAGATGCAATGCAAAAAACTAATTACCGCATTTTTTGCTCTATAACACGCACCTGACCATAACACGCACATAGTTTTTAGAGGAGGAAAACAAGAAAAAAAAATTCTGAATGAAACAGTGGATGTATCATTTTTGTGCTTCATGCTGTGGCCACAGACATGTGATTTGACAGTGAGTTTGTGGTAGCCCAATGCAAAAATCCTGAGAATCCATGTGGATCTGTGCGTTATAACCACGTTTTTGCATCATTGTGGCCCCAGGCAACAGTGGGTGCGCAATTTTTTTGGTGCAGGCTGTAGCCATGGACATGCTATGTGATCTGTTGGTGAATTTGGGGTGACCCAATGCAAAGATCCTGAGGATCCATGTGGATCGTTGCCAGTCTGGTTGCCAGTTGGCTCCAGGGACCACACATTCACTCAATAACACGCACAGACATTTCCCCTTACTTTTTAGGAGAAAAAATGTGAGTGTTATAGAGAGAAAAATACGGTATCAGTTAAAAGTGTATGATGCCTGCTGGAATAATAATAATAATAATAATAATAATAATAATAATAATAATATTTAGTGTTGGCTCAGGGAGGAAATATAGAAAGGAGAATTCCTGGGTGCCAAGATCCAAGTTTGGTGCAAGTACTCTTTCATGAGAGAACCCCAGCAGAGATTTAAAAATCACAAAATGTGCTACAAAGTAGAGCATGGAAATATAAGCTGTTAGACCTTTAAAATATGACCTTCTAAGTTCCTTTCCAAGTTTCCCTCTTCTACTAGCACAGAAAAAGACCACACATTTGTAGAGTTATTTTTTTTTTACTTACAAACTCTCCAAGAGTCAGATTCATGTGCTTTTCCATACATCTGTCAGAAAGGTTGCACAGGCAGTAAAACTTAGTTTGGTTACAAAGTGGTGAAAGTTCCTAAGTTATTGGTATAGGAACATGGGCGTAGCCGAAGAGGGGTAGGGGGGCAGCTGCTCCTCAAATCAAGTAAATCAATACAGTGGTACCTCGGGTTAAGAATTTAATTCATTCTGGAGGTGCGTTCTTAACCTGAAACTGTTCTTAACCTGAAGCACCACTTTAGCTCATGGGGCCTCCCACTGCTGCCATGCTGTCGCTGCATGATTTCTGTTCTTATCCTGAAGCAAAGTTCTTAATCCGAGGTACTACTTCTGGGTTAGTGGAGTCTGTACCTGAAGTGTATGTAACCTGAAGCGTCTGCAACCTGAAGCGTCTGTAACCCGAGGTACCACTGTACTTAACTAACTGAGGTTCTGCCCCCCTCAAAAAAAACCCCATAAAGCCTGGCTACGCCCATGTATAGGAACTCAAGAGCGGCTTGTGAGAACCATGTGGTTCAAACGTTGAGCTTCTCAGGTAGACTGGAGAACAAAGCCTTGATTACCTTGTTTCTCCCAAGGTGAGGGAAGGTGGACTTAGCTAAGCCTGGCAGGACAACTTACTCTATGGTATTAACCAATTCATGCATTAATTAAACTTAAGCATGTTGGTTATATGAAGCTGGTTATATCGCATTTACTAGATACCAGAAATTCAGTAGGGAGCGGGCCTGTCTGGCCTGAACAGGAAGGGAGTTCCATAAAATTGGCCCCACAGTATAGTGGTACCTCGGGTTAAGTACTTAATTCATTCCGGAGGTCCGTTCTTAACCTGAAACTGTTCTTAACCTGAAGTTAGCTAATGGGGCCTCCCGCTGCTGCCATGCCACCGCTGCCGCCGCGCAATTTCTGTTCTCATCCTGAAGCAAAGTTCTTAACCCAAGGTACTATTTCTGGGTTAGGGGAGTCTGTAACCTGAAGCGTATGTAACCTGAAGCGTATGTAACCTGAGGTACCACTGTACTAAATGCACAGCTCCTGGGGGGTACACCCATGCACCCAATTCATTGGGGACCATTGACTTCCCCTAGGGGTGGATCTCCTTTCAACAATACCCCCCCATAAAAAAAATGGAGTTGATGGGCATTTCCATTCAAATGGTACACATGCATCGTGTTTTGTGATTATGCGGGGTGGGGCTTACCTGTCTCCCCCCCCCCCCCACATTTTTTTCAAGTTGGTACCCCTTCCTGAAGACCCCAGTGATCAGGCATGGCTATAAGGGATTCAACAGTCATTTTGCCAAGGCAATATCCCTTAATAAAATGCATCATTCTGTATGTTATTTTCACTAACATATGCATTTTAGGCACACTGCCCTTGTATATGCATTTTTGTACATATTAATTCGCTGGAGGGCTGCACCGTAAATTTGGAGAAGTGTAACTTTAAAAGGATGGCTTTGGTTTGCATATCACCCCCAAATATGCTGTATTTTTGTTTGAGGGAGGTAATGAATTATACTAGGAAATGATCCCAGATATTCTGTTTCCATTATCATGAACACACACTTAAAAACATTACCCTTTTTTAGAAACAGTTGGAATGTGTGCCAATCTCATTGCCCTTCGGGGATATCTCAGTTGGTAGAGCATGAAATTCTTAGAATCATAGAATCATAGAATAATAGAGTTGGAAGAGACCACAAGGGCCAAGCAGGAAACACCATCAGAGCACTCCTGACATATGGTTGTCAAGCCTCTGCTTAAAGACCTCCAAAGAAGGAGACTCCACCACACTCCTTGGCAGCAAATTCCACTGTCAAACAGCTCTTACTGTCAGGAAGTTCTTCCTAATGTTTAGGTGGAATCTTCTTTCTTGTAGTTTGGATCCATTGCTCTGTGTCCGCTTCTCTGGAGCAGCAGAAAACAACCTTTCTCCCTCCTCTATGTGACATCCTTTTATATATTTGAACATGGCTATCATATCAGCCCTTAACCTCCTCTTCTCCAGGCTAAACATGCCCTTAATCTCAAGGTGGTGGGTTCAAGCCCCACATTGGGCAAAAAGATTCCTGCATTGCAAGGGGTTGGACTAGATGACCCCCTATAATTAAATAATTCTATGATCATTTCAGAAAGTGCAAATTAGGCAAGCTCACTTTTAAATGCAAACTGAACCCACCCCCCATGCTCAGTCCAGCCATTTGTTTTTAGATACAGAACTGACCTCACAGACTTTCCACCCAGAAATCCACTCCTGGTTTCCCCCCAAGCTTTCTTTGTTTCAGCAACCTAATTTAGAAAGGGCAAGGGCAATGGAGGCCTTTTCCTTCTTGCTACTGTTAATCTTTTTGTCCTGCAAGTACTTCAACTCACCCTGGTGCTCTGCCAGCAGATCCCAATCTGCCTTCTGCCCACTCCTTGTCATCGTCAGATCCTAATGGTCTGATGATGGAGTGCAAGAAGCATCATGCGGACAGACTTAATTTAAGCAGACAGTAGCTTGGTGCAAATCAGGTTTCAGGACACACTGTGGGACTGGACTACTGGGATGGAAGAAACAACAACGGCTGTTCCTCAACTTTTTTTGTATGTTGAAAATATAAACACTTGCACTCGCTCGGATGTGCCTCCAGCACTTAGCTGCGGAACACAACGGTCCCTTGGGAGGCAGAGAGCACAGATGAAGAGAAACATAGTCGTAGAACCATCCCACTTTAAAACAGACGGCTTCCCCCAAAGAATCCTGGGAACTATATAGTCATACCTTGGTTCTTGAATGGAAACTGTTCCGGAAGTCCGTTCGACTTCCAAAAACGTTCAAATACCAAGGCGCGGCTTGCGATTGGCTGCAGAAGCTTCCTGCACTATAGTGGTACCTAAGGCTAAGAACTTAATTCGTTCTGGAGGTCCGTTTTTAACCTGAAATTGTTCTTAACCTGAAGCACCACTTTAGCTAATGGGGCCTCCTGCTGCCGCTGCGCCACCATCGCATGATTTCTGTTCTCATCCTGAAGCAAAGTTCTTAACCCGAGGTACTATTTTTGGATTAGCGGATTAGCGGAGTCTGAAACCTGAAGCGTCTGTAACCTGAAGCATCTGTAACCTGAAGTACCACTGTAATTGGAAGTTGCAGAAGCCACACCAGACGTTTGGCTTCCAAAAAATGTTCACAAACTGGAACACTCACTTCCGGGTTTGCGGTGTTTGGGAGCCAAAACATTCGAGTCCCAAGGCATTTGAGAACCAAGGTATGACTGTATACTTTGGGGAAAGCCATCTGTTTTAAAGTGGGATGGGTTTGTTATGGGTGCTGAGAGTTGTTAGGAGACCCACCTATTCCCCCTCACAGGGCTACAATTCTCGTTGTTTAACAGTCGGTCCCTATCCCAGGGAACTCTGGGAATTGCAGCATTGTGAGGGAAGCAGGGATCTCCTAAAAAATTCTTGGCACAGTTAACAAACAATAGGTCCCAGAATTATAGGCCACAACTATTTCAAGTGGTATGATACTGCCTTAAATGGATAGTTCATGTGGGGTCTAAGTTAGACTGCATCCTAGGTAAAGAGTCTACAGAAATCAACTTGTGTAGCGTTCTGCTGAAATCTCTGCTCCAATGGAAGAAGCTGCTGTTTTTCGGCCTCATTTGCACGGCACTTTCAAATCCCTTTATGATTCCAGCGGGTGCACATTAAGGGTAGGCGAGAAAGCTGCTTGGTTCAGTTCACTTTTGAAAGCGAATCCATTTCATTTCCTATTTCGGAAACAATACACAAACCAAAACATAGCCATCCCACAAATATTCAGACTCCTCTGAATTTCACAGCACAGCTCTCCAGGATTAGGGCTTTCCCCAACATGAAGCAACACAGGTTTTCAGCAAAGCCATTAAACAAGCGATTAGCTCCAAATCCTTGTTGGCGACAGAACCCTTTATTTAAAACCCAAGTGAAAAAAAAGGGAAAAAGTAACATCTGAAGTCAGTTCACTGATCACATCAAGAGCTTGTTTCCTCCAGAGTTTTTTCATCACTGCCCAAGGCCAAGATCAGGTCACAGTGGCCAACCAGATGCCTGTGGGAAGGAAGACTGGAAGCAGGATCTGAGCACACAAGCCCTCTCCCCTCCTACGGTTTCTAGCAACTGGTATTCTGAAATATTACTGCCTCTGGCCATGGAGTCAACAAGGTGATGCAGCAGCAAAAAAAGCTAATGCTATTCTAGACTGCATCAACAGAACTGTAGTATCCTGATCAAGGATAGTAATGCTACCACTCTATTCCACCTTGGTCAGACCACACTTGGAATACTGCGTCCAATTCTGGGCACCACAATTTAAGGATGTTGACAAAGCTGAAAGGTGTGCAGAGGAGGGCGACCAAGATGGTCAAGGGTCTGGAAACCAAATCTTTTTATACCCTACCCATCTAACTGGCTTGCCCCAGCCATTCTGGGCAGCTTCCAACGTGTATAACAACACAACAGAACATTAAACATTAGAAAACTTCCCCATACATGACTGCCTTCAGATGTATTCTAAAGTCTGTATAGTTACTTCTCTCCTTGGATCAGGGCTCTCATAACTCCATATCCTCCAACATTTCTCTGATGAAAATAGGGGCATCCTAGGGACACGGGTGGTGTTGTGGTCTAAACCACTGAGCCTAGGGCTTGCCGATTGAAGGTTGGCAGTTCGAATCCCCACGATGGGGTGAGCTTCCGTTGCTCGGTCCCAGGTCCTGCCAACCTAGCAGTTCGAAAGCACGTCAAAGTGCAAGTAGATAAATAGGTACCATTCCAGCGGGAAGGTAAATGGCGTTTCCGTGTGCTGCTCTGGTTTCGCCAGAAGTGGCTTAGTCATGCTGGCCACATGACCCAGAAAAACTGTCTGCGGACAAACGTCAGCTCCCTCGGCCAATAAAGTGAGATGAGCGCCGCAACCCCAGAGTTCGTGACTGGACTTAACTGTCAGGGGTCCTTTACCTTTTTTAAAAAAAGGAAAAGTAGGACATTCCAGAATCAAATCAGAACCCAAGGTGGCTTCTGTAAATCTGGGACTGTCCCTGGAAAATAGGGGCACTTGTAGGGTCTGGGAAGGTGGGCATGGTGGTGGTGGGGTCATGGGACCAAAGTTTATGTAGATCCAAAACGACATAAGAAGAGCCTGCTGGATTGGGCAAAGACCCACCTAGTCCCGCCTCTTGTTCTCACAGTAGCCAACCAGATGCCTGTGGGAAACCAACAACAGGATCTGAGCACAAGAGCCCTCTGCCCTCCTGTGGCTTCAGGAATTCAGAGGCATTACTGCCTCCGACCATAGAGGCAGAGCGCAGCCATCATGGCTAGTATCTCTCTCCTCCACGAATTTGTCCAATACTCTTTTAAAGTCATCACTGTCTCCTGAGAGAGTGAATTCCACAGTGTAGCTATGCTTTGTCTAGTCTTTGCTTTCACTTGTCCTGAACTGAGCTTCCTTGGGTGTCCACTACTTCTAGTGTCATGGGAGAGGGAGAACAACTTTTTTTCTCTGCCCCCCTTTCTCGGTAGGTAAAGGTAAAGGGACCCCTGACCATTAGGTCCAGTCGTGACCAACTCTGGGGTTGCGGCGCTCATCTTGCTTTATTGGCCGAGGGAGCCAGAGTACAGCTTCTGGGTCATGTGGCCAGCATGACTAAGCCGCTTCTGGTGAACCAGAGCAGTGCATGGAAATGCCGTTTACCTTCCCGCCAGAGCGGTACCTATTTATCTACTTGCACTTTGACATGCTTTCAAACTGCTAGGTTGGCAGGAGCTGGGACCGAGCAACAGGAGCTCACTCCATCGCCGGAATTTGAACTGCCGACCTTCTGATCAGCAAGTCCTAGGTTCTGTGGTTTAACCTACAGTGCCACCCACGTCCCTTTCTCGATACCATGTCTAATTTTATGAAGCATGGCCTCAGGTAGTTCATGGTTCAACTTCTTCTCAGCCAGTGTGGTGTAGTGGTTAAGAGCAGTTGTCTCGTAATCTGGTGAACCGGGTTCGCTCCTCCACATGCAGCTGCTAGGTGCCCTTGGGCTAGTCAAACTTCTCTGAAGTCTCTCAGCCCCACTCACCTCACAGGGTGTTTGTTGTGGGGCAGGAAGGGAAAGGAGAATGTTAGCTGCTTTGAGACTCCTTCGGGTAGTGATAAAGCGGGATATCAAATCCTAACTCTTCTTCTTCTTCTTCGGTAACCCCTGTGGGACAGCAGCTCTCTCTGAGGACGCATTTCTCTGCACCCCCACCCCTGGATGTCAATTCCGTTCTCTCCCTCTCCGTTCCCGATCCAGGTGAATCTGGGTCAGGGCTTGTGACTCAGAACAGAGAACAGGGAATGGGAAACAAAAACATTGCAATAAAAACCCGGGCCTCGCCCAGAGTTGCAGTGTGTGGCCGTGAGGGTTGGACGACTCTCTGGCAGAAGGTGCCTACCCCCATGGCAAACTCAAAGAGAGAGGGAGAGAGGGGTGTCTGGGGGATGGAGGGATGAGGCTGAGCATTTCATTTCGGTTTTTTTCCATTGTCTTGTCCAGGGTGTTTGTATTTGCGGGGAAAGAAGGATGTCTGGAGGAGGAGGTGAGGAGAAGACACTGTCATGCGAAAGGTCCCTGGGGACGTGTTACTCACTCACTGCAGGAAAAGGAGGCAAAGCCAGCACAAGGAATGTGGGGTGGCGGCACTTTGGGGGAGTCCGGCAGAATGGACGGACTCCTGCACCTTCCTGCCAGCTAGGACGGTGACTTTTCAGAAGTCAAGAGATCAAAATAAACATCTCGGTTGCCTCGCTGGCTGAAACCGGAGCAAGGAGGCCATGCTCCAGCTGTTCGCCTTGCCAGCGTCAGCTCGCCAGATGCCTCCGGGAAGGAATCTCACAAGTGTGGCACGCAAAGGGGGCCTCTCCTCTCTTTGTTTATTCCCTCAACACATATCAGTTAGGGAGGTATGTTTCTGAGAGGCAAGGTTGTAGGGGGAGAGGCATCAAAGAGAAAGGGGAGAAGAGAGGAGATAGGAAGGTGAGCTGTATTCAAACTTAGTCCTGCTTGCCACAGACAAGTCACGTTTATTCCAACGGGGTGCTTTAAGTGCGACTGATTTTGGATCTGACCCAGCTGAAAAGCTTTTAGAGCTAGCCATTACTGGCCTCGGAAAATGAGAGAGAGAGATTTATGTGTGTGATGCATTCAGGAGCTAAAAATATATGATGTTAAGTCTGCTTTATGTATAGGTACCCTCTCTCATTACAGCTCATTGGGTCTCAATGAGTAAAAAAAAAGTGTGGCTGTAGGAACAGGCAGGGGGAGGAATCCCCTCACAAAGCCACACTCTCACACACTGCCCTGAGTTTCATCCTGCGCATGGCTTTTCCTCAGAACTAGTGAGTCGTTTTCCTCTGCACATTTCCTCCTCTCGTGCTTTTATGATATAACAAGCACCGGGGGGATCTGCACACTTCGTGGTTTTGGGTTTTTGTTTGAGGACTATGCTGTGGGAAAGTGAGTTTTTCTTATTTTGATGTATATTGTTTTCAAATAACAACTGACACCTGTACTTCTGGAGACCCCGGAGCTGTATCAGGGCAAAGGCCTATCTGCTCTCACAGTGGCCAACCAGGTACATTGAAGCGAAGCTCCCAAGCATTGCACAAAAGCCACAGATTTCTCCTACTCATGTTCCCCACTGAGGGGTCACTCAGAGAGGCACCTTGCCAAAATGGAAGACATGAGAGAGATATATCAATAGATATTGGGGAAAATATAAAAATCATTGTATGGGGGGGCAGACAAATTGGGGGAAGTCCCCCTGAACAGCCCTGTGAGGATGGAGCATGCTCAGTGGCCATGGAATGCTGACTTCTGCAGGAAGGGAAGGAAATGGAACACTCTTTGGGAGGGGTAATGGAATGGTGTTTTGCGGAGTTGGGCATGGCTGGCTGACAGCAGCACTCCAGGCTACTATGTTTTGTCACGTTGTTTCCTTCTGAAAGGAAAGGTGTGTCGCTCTCAGCTGCAGAATTTGAGGGATTCCTCTATCTCTGCCAAGGTTTGGGAGGTTGTGTTGTTGTTGTTGCTATTGCAGCTCGTGCAACAGTCAAGAGTTCCTAACACATTATACCTTCCAACACCTTGAAGGCAAAAACCCAGGCATCATCTTCCTGGGCACCATTTTCCCTTTCTTTTCTTGTGGGAGAGCGGCAGCCATTTTGGGTGCCGTGATCTTACGCGACTTCACACCGCAACCCATCCCCCCCAAAAAACGCTTTCCCAGGCTTTTTTGAGGGGGCGGGGAATCGTGACACAAAATTGCATGCCCCAAATGGCTGCTGTTCTCTTGCGAGAAAAAGCAGGATGTCCCTTCCCCCCCCCCCCAGGTCACTAGTAGGTATAATAATAATAATAATAATAATAATAATAATAATAATTTATTTTTTATACCCCGCCCATCTTGCTGGGCTTCCCCAGCCACTCTGGTCGGCTTCCAACAAAATATTAAAATACCGTAATGCATCAAACATTAAAGGCTTCCCTAAACAGGGCTGCCTTCAGATGTCTTCTAAAAGTCTGGTAGTTGTTGTTCTATTTGACATCTGGTGGGAGGGCGTTCCACAGGGAGGGTGCCACTACCAAGCAGGCCCTCTGCCTGGTTCCCTGTAACTTGGCTTCTCGCAGTGAGGGAACCACCAGAAGGCCCTCGGTGCTGGACCTCAGTGTCCAAGTAGAATGATGGGGGTGGAGATGCTCCTTCAGATATACTGGACCAAGGCCGTTTAGGGCTTTAAAGGTCAGCACCAACATTTTGAATTGTGCTTGGAAACGTACTGGGAGCCAATGTAGGTCTTTCAAGTCCGGTGTTATGTGGTCTCGGCGGCCGCTCCCAAGTAATGACATGTAGGTTATAGAATCAAGGCCAAACAATTCGGGATGCCACCATTTGGGGGGAAAGTTGGGGAAGGGATGTAACTCAATGGTGGAGCATCTGTTTTTCATGTAGGAAGCTCCAGGTTCCATCTCCAGCATCTTGGCCTAGAAGAAAGGCTTGTGTTTGAAACCCTGTAGAGCTGCTGGCCGTACATGCAGACAGTAATAGGCTAGGTGCACCAATTGTCTGACCCAATATAAGGCAGCTTCCTATATTCCTCAAACGGGGGAGTCATATTTCAGATGAATCTCGACTCATAATTTGGCTCCCAATGATGTTTTCACAGAGATGGGTCCAGCCACCAGCTACTGGCCAGGCAATTATTAACCAAGCTGGTCCGTGCTGAATCTCTGAGCGCTTCCAGACCTAATTGTTTTGCTATTTGGCAGGGATCAAGCCAGCTGGAGGAAGGGGGTTCCTACGGACAGACTGTGACTTTGCACTGTGAGTATTCTGAACTGTGCGGTGGAGTGCGCAAGGTCCTGTAAACATCAGACTCTTCCAACTTTGATGCTCAGATGAGCACTTCATTCCACTTGTTGTCTGGTGTCGGGGTTTCGGCCCCCCCCCCCCACCTTTTGGGGTGTTGCTGCTACGGAGCACACCAGGCTTCCTCAGTCACGTTGACTCATTGGATTTCGTCCGGAGCAAAAACGTGACCAGTTCCAAACATAGGAAGCTGCCTTGTGATGAATCAGGCCATTGGCTCATCTAGCTCCAATTGGCAGCTGCTCTCAGGGGTTTCAGACAGGAGTTTCCCCAAGCCCCACCTTGGGAGGTGGTGGACTCTCCTTCCTCGGAGGTTTTCAAGCAGGGGTTGGGTGGCCATCTGTCATGGATGCTTTAGTTGAGATTCCCACATTGCAGGGGGTTGGACTAGATGACCCTCAGGGTCCCTTCAAGCTCTTCAATTCTATGTGCCCCACTCACCCTATGGAGCTCCTCATAGGTTCATTGCTGGTGAATTAGGGGTGGCTCCAGCCTTGATGCTGCCCATCCACAGCAGCTGGTCAACAGACTCAGCAAGCACACAGTTCACCTGGTGTCCTCCTCACTGTGTTTCATATTTTTATTCACATTACAGTACTTATTTGTGTGTTTGTGTGTGTTGTACATAAATTATACCTATAGATCTGTACGGTAGCTCAGCTGGTAGAGCATAAGACTATCTCAGGGTCATGGGTTCATATATAAAAACATAATAAAACATTAAATATAAAAAAAGAAACTTCCCCATACAGGGCATCCTTCAGGTGTCTTCTAAATTTGTATACAGTGGTACCTCGGGTCACATACGCATCAGGTTACAGACACTTCAGGTTACAGACTCCGCTAACCCAGAAATAGTACCTTGGGTTAAGAACTTCAGGCTGAGAACAGAAGTTGTGCTCCAGCGGCACGGCGGCAGTGGGAGGCCCCATCAGCTAAAGTGGTGCTTCAGGTTAAGAACAGTTTCAGGTTAAGAATGGACCTCCGGAACGAATTAAGTACTTAACCCAAGGTACCACTATAGTTACATATCTCCTTGGTTTGGGGGAGGTCACACAACTCCACACCCTCCAACATTTGTCTGATGAAAAGAGGGATATCCTAAGGAAAAATGGAACATTTTGGGATCAAATCAGAAACTAGGACTGTCCCTGGAAAAGAGGTAGACTTGGAGGGTCTGCCACATTTAGGGCCTGGTCTTGAGGCTCCTTATTCCTGGTCGGCCAGGCCCTCAGCCACCCAAAGTCCTAAGTACGCATCTCAGGCTGGTCCTCTAATGCTCTTCCTTCAGCTTCTGTTTGGGCCCCATCTTCCCCCAGGGGAGATGTTAGCGTTGCCTCCCTGTAGTGGGGGAGAGATGGCCTTGGAAGAACGGGCTGTACTGTCTGAGTCTTTCTACTGTGACTCTCGGCAGAGATCATCCGTCAGGCGAGAGAGGCCTGGTGGTGAGGAGGAGTGATGGGGCCTTCGTTGTGAGTCAATCTTTGGCCTGGTGCCTCGTGCTCATTCCTCCCTTGTTTGTTGTTTCTCTAACAACGCAGACAAATTCCGTGTGCTCCAAAATTGCGTTGCAACAAAAATTAAGGAAGAATTCAAAAGAGGATTCCCGAGTTCTTTGGTAATTGGAAAACGGACAGGGTGGGGCAGGAGATGAGGAACAAGAGCTCACCGGAAAGCAATCTGGATTGGGGGCATGTGTTGCTGTTGCAACCTTTTTATAAAATAAAAAATTAAAATTAAACTTTTTTTTCTGACAAGGAACTCTTGCCTTCTGCAGATGCAAGCCACGGGCAGAAATTCAGCAGGTATAGTGTTGCCCACCCGCCTTGTTCTGATGAAAGCGTTCCCTGTTGACTTTCTGCCGACAGAATACATGCAATTGCCCTGCCACTGGGGCTGGAGCAGCAAGGTTACAGCAGGAACAGCCGGCCCTCTGACCCGAAACGAGATTTATGGTTGCAACACAGCTTCACGAAAACAAAGCGACACGAACCGTCAGTTAATAAATTTTATTCGCAGATCAGAGAATGTTCTCCAGCCATCCGAGGAATCAGAATTTGGCACAGATGTGCTCCAGTACAGCTGCACCAGCAGCAGCGGACCTAATTATCTCTCTATATAAAAGTTGATTGCTAACATCCAGTCCCACGCTCCCGACATTCCGTCACACTTCGGTGTGACCAATAAACAGCACCCAGAATGGGCCTCTGTGCAGATTGCGGCAGGTTTGAGTCTTATTGACCAGGGGCACCAACATGAGGGGGAAAGGTTTCGCCGCTACACCCTAGTGATATCCCTCAATGCACTGAATTATTTTCTACCGTATAAGGACTACCATTCATTCCTTTGGGGGAAATAGGGTCCCTGTTGTGAGTTGCCCCATGGACCATATAGTAGCTCAAGCAGATGGAGAGGGAGGTTCAATTCAGATTGGAAATATACCATGAGGAGAAAGAAACATAGCGTGGAAGATTGTGCCAAGACCACAATCCGAATCGGAGGCTGCACAGCTGCATTTGCCCTTAAAAAATCCCCCACGAGTGATCTGACAATCACGTCTGAATTGGCTCTTGGTCACCCTAAAGTGTGACGGAATGTTGGGAGACGGAACGGAATGTTAGCAGCTAACCCTTGCCTGGAGAAATGATGAGGCCCATTGCCGCCACAGCTGTACCGAAGCATCCCTATGCCAAAGTCTTGGTTTCTTGGATAACAAGAGAACGTTGTCCAATCAATGTATGCTCACGCTGAAAATTTAGCCTATGAAACAGCCCACGGACCTTACTCACACCTGATTAGCTGGTGACTCGGAAGTCTTTTTTTAAAAAATTGCCTTTGCTTGTGTGAACATGCCTCATGCTGGTCCATTGGCTTAGAGAGCACCTGGATGCAGGTTTTTTAAAATGAAACATCATGGATGAATTTCTGGCCTTGCCAGGAAAGCTGCCCAGGGAGGCTACTAAATCTCCTTCCTGGGGCCCCTGCTGTCAAGGCAAGAGTGAAAAGTCCCTGTCAGCGGGATGCTTTAGGCACAGAATATCCTGACTCTGAACAGAACCCGTCGATACTTCCGCTATTAATGTCAATGCCCTCTTGGAATCGTAGGGTTGTGTTCAACTAAGTCCTGCTCAGGCGAGATGCGTTGAAGTTAATGAACCTAAGTCGTTTCCACTCACATCTGTGGGTCTGATTTGAGTAGGACTAGCGTTAGATACAACACATAAAAGTTGGAGGGGCCTTGAAGGTCATTCGTTTTATTTATTAAGGGCCTATCAGCAGGAGCCCAAGGCAAGAACTTTCCAACAAGAACATATGAAGACCCTGTTGGATCAGGCCAAAGGTCCATCTCCTCCAGCATCCTTTTCTCATAGCGGCCAACCAGATGCCCTCCTGAAGTTTCTATCAACTGGTTTTCCAATTATTGCTGCCTCCAACTGAGAAGTCAGTCTAGGGCCTTCGGAGACCAGGATTCTAGTCGCCACTTAAGCCATGAAGCTCCCTGGGAGACCTTGGGCTGGTCACTCACTCTCAGCCTAACCTACCTCACTGGGTTGTTGAGAGGATAGAAGAAGGAGTTTGGATTTGGATTTGATATCCCGCTTTATCACTACCCAAAGGAGTCTCAAAGTGGCTAACATTCTCCTTTCCCTTCCTCCCCCACAACAAACACTATGTGAGGTGAGTGGGGCTGAGAGACTTCAAAGAAGTGTGACTGGCCCAAGGTCACCCAGCAGCTGCGTGTGGCGGAGCAGGGAAGCGAACCCGGTTCACCAGATTACGAGACTACCGCTCTTAACCACTACACCACACTGGCTTCTAAAAGCTTTTGAAGCTCCCGAACGATCGACCAGGAGGGAGAGAACATGCCAGTTGGGCATGTGTCTCTACCAGGGTCCTTCTCGAGTGTGCACTATGTACACCACTTTGAGCTCTTGGGAGGAAAGGCGGGATATAAATCCAATAAAAATAAATGTGTCATATATACATTTATATGTATGCTTTGCCACAGTATGCAGTTTTAAGTGCATTACTCGGCTGGCGAACTGCATTGTGAAATTCAAGGGAGCATGGATTTTGCAAGATGGCTGCGTTTTGCTTCGCATACTGTTTCAGAAAGTGTGGATTTGGAAAGTTCACTTTTAAATGCAAACAGAAGCAAATCCCCACCCCTCCTTCTCTGGAGATGCCACTGGGGGCTGCTCTCCCATAGTTTCCATTAGAAATTATTCTGAGAATCAGCATTCAGTGCTCGGTAATAAAGAACGAGGGCGAAAAAGAATGCTCTAATGGCTCAGTTGAACACCATCCATGTTTCAAAAGCTCTTCAAGTAACGACTTTCCCATCTTGCGTTGGCCTCTCTATCTTGCGTCCTTTCCCAAATTTCTCTCCAGATTCCTTTAATATCATAACCAGTCAGTGGCTGCTGTCCTAAGCACACTTACTAAGGAGTAAGCTTCGTGGAATTCAGTGGGACTCCCTTCGAAGGATTGCGCTTCTCTCCGGTTGCCTCCAGCTGCATCCATTTCCGTTTGCAGAAGGCTCCTCCAACCTGAGGCAGCTTCTGCGGGTGGAATGGGGAGGAAGGGGCTTTGTGCTGGTTCCCTGGGACCACAAATCCACCATCTGCTTCAGGCAAACGGTATAGCCCTTCAAGCAGTGTAGGTGGTGGTGAGGGAAGCGGCGGAAGTGGGAAATTCAATCCAGGTCTCGTCCAAAGGCAAACTCACCTCATTTGCACAGGAACTGAATCGCCGCCAACCTTTGAAAGCCGTGCTTCTCTGAATTGTGCAGCGCAGCTCTCCGGCCAAGCAATGTATGTGAACATGCATATACAGTGGTATCTCAGGTTAAGAACTTAATTCGTTCTGGAGGTCCGTTCTTAACCTGAAACTGTTCTTAAACTGAGGTACCACTTTAGCTAATGGGGCCTCCCGCTGCCGCCATGCGATTTCTGTTCTCATCCTGAAGCAAAGTTCTTAACCCGAGGTACTATTTCTGGGGTAGCGGAGTCTGTAACCTGAAGCGTCTGTAACCTGAGGTGCCACTGTACAAGCGTGAAGTGTGCAGAAATAGGTACACATGGCTGAGAGCAATGTTAAAGAGAGTCCTATATGGGGAAACTGCTTTGCAAAAAATGCATACATTACGGGGAAAGAGCGTACAAAAACGTGTAGGGGGAATTCACACCAAAATGCTGATGAATGAGGGAATTTTTTTATTTTAAAAAATGCAAACTGATGTGGAAATGTGGTTAACTGAAGACTGAAAAAAAATGAGAAATGGGGAGAATCAAGACTCACATATTCACCCTTCCCTGGTAGTGACAGGGGAGCTATATGAGGAGGAGACAATTTGCAATTACCACTTCCGATAGGAAAATAAGAAAGGCCCAATTGGATGAGGCCAAAGGCCCACCTAGTCCAGCATCTTGTTCTCACAGTGGCCAACCAAATGCTTGTGGGATGCAAGCAGGATCCGAGCACACAAGCTCTCTCCCCTCTTGTGCTTTCCAGCAAATGGCATTCAGAAGCATTGCGGTCTCTGACCGTGGAGGCAGAACATTGCCATTATGGCTAGTAGCCATTGATAGCCCTCTCCTCCATGTAATTGTCCAATCCTCTTTTAAAGCCATCCAAGTTGGTGGCCTCCTGTGGGAGGGAGTTCCACAGTCTAACTCTGCTCTGTGTGAAGAAGGACTGTCCCGAATCTTTCAACATTCAGCTTCTGAATGCCAAATAGGTTTAGCGTTATGGGAAAGGGAAGGAAACATAGAATTGTAGAGGTGGAAGGAACCACGAGGGTCATTTAGACCAACCCCCCGCAATGCAGGTATCTTTGGCCCAACATGGGGCTCGAACCCACAACCCTGAGATTAAGAGTCTCCTGCTCTACAGACTGAGCTATCCCAGCTGCCATATCTCTGTCCACTCTCTCCATGACATACATTATTTTATAAACTTCTATCATGATACTTCTTCCTCACCTTTTCCCGAAACTAAAAGTCTCAAGCAACTTCTAGCTCAATATCCAGGAATCAGCAGGCGAAGCTTTTCACAGCATTGTGACAGACATGAACTGCATATCTAGCTGTTGCTAAAGCTAGCGTGACGGATTTGGAGACCTTTTACCGCCGCAAGGAGGGCAAGGGCAGGGTGTGTGCGTCTGTGTTCGGGAATCTTCTGTTTCGCGGACCTACTGGCAGCTGCAAAGATAGTCTGCACCAGACACTGGAAGCTAAATACAACCCCAGATTGGAGAGAATGTCTGGGGTGAAGTATGGAACATCGCAGAAAGGGAAGCCCTGACATTTATTAGATATACTAGGGTTATAGAATTTATTGGGTTTACAGAAAATTGGTCCAAGTTTGTTGATTGCTGGAATAGTTCTTATGGTCTGATTCTCAACATGTGGTAAATCTGAGGTGGGGGGGAATTTGGCAGTTCTCGTTATAGGGGATAGGATGCATGTGCCCCCCTGCTTCAGATCCATTTTTGTCCTGAGATTCCGGAACTGGGGGAGATTGTGAAGGGAATGATTCAAATTATCTGTTGCTGTTGATTCACCCTTCATCCTAGCATCCCAGGACGGGTTACAATACAGTGGTACCTCGGGTTAAGAACTTAATTCGTTCTGGAGGTCCGTTCTTAACCTGAAACTGTTCTTAACCTTTAGCCACTTTAGCTAATGGGGCCTCCTGCTTGCCGCCACACCGCCGGAGCACGATTTCTGTTCTCACCCTGAAGCAAAGTTCTTAACCTGAGGCACTATTTCTGGATTAGTGGAGTCTGTAACCTGAAGCGTCTGTAACCCGAGGTACCACTGTATTAAACCACAATATTAAAAAACTGTTTAAAGCAACTTACAGTCGCAAAAATAAGGTGCATCTCAAAAATATACACCTCAGGTGTCAAAAGCAAAGGTAAAAAGGTGTGTCTTCAGCATCCCCCAGAAGTTGTATAATGAAGGTGCCAGATTCACCTCTGTGGGGAAGGAGTTCCACAACTTAGGGGCTGCCACAGAGAAGGCCCTGCCCAAGGTTGCCACCCCCTGAGTATCTGAGGGAAGAGAAATGTCCAATCTTGGCACCCGAAAGGGTCTGCAGGGAAGCAGCTGGTCTTTCCTCTACGTATGTGTATATGTTTAATTTTAATTCAACTGTATTGGTCCCCCCCCCCCTTATTTCTTTGTGCCCCCCTCCAACTCTGCAATTCTATGATTCTATGATTGAATTATATCTTGTGCATTAAGTAAGAAGAATTATAATTTAAAGGGGAGGTTCCCCTTTAGATGCAAATGGAACCACATTTCTCCTCCTTTCCCAGGACAATGTCCATCTTCCTTCCTTCACCCCTTTAGACAAAATCCACTGGTTCCTCCTCACTTCAGCCAACATCCATAAAGTGTTGTTTGCAGGGCACACCCAGGTTTCAGCACTGAAAGATTCCCCAAAGCGTGTCTGGGTTGCATGTGAGAACTGTTGACTTGCAAACTGTACACTTCAGGGCAAGCATTAAATCTGCATTTCTAGTAGCATGGCTTGATAACATAAGGAGAAACTTCCAGAATATTTGGATTGGTTTTTGTTATGTACTGAAGTTCTCACCCTGGGCCAGCAGGGGGATACTGTAGATAGTTTTCACTCAGGTCCACATATGCAAATAATGGATTGAAAGTGACATTCAGTGATTGGATAGTTACAGAAAGTTGTTACAGTTGCATTGTAGTGGAGCTCTATATAAGCAGGCTGGCTGAACCCTTCAGTTCAGTTCAGTTCAGTTCTGTTCTGGCCTGTGAATAAACAAGAGCTGTTTGAAGAATTGCTGTGTCGTCTGATATGTTCACCCACAACCTAACAATTTTCATAGATGTATAATAAAAGGTTGCAGCATTTGACAGTTATGAACAATGTCATGAATCCCAGTTACATAAGATCCTGTTTAGAAACATGGCTGCCTTTTAATATCATATCTTGACTAAAGCAAAGCAATACTGACATTCCGGGCCTGGAAGGTTTGGTATATTATGCCAACTATATAATAATATTTATTATGAAGTTGGCATAATATGTCTGCTTTTGTCTCTCCCTGGCTATGACATTCTTGGCATCTGGCTTTGATGAGCTATGCTCCCTAAATTGGACTTCTTATTGTACAAGTCAGCTTCTGCCCCTTTTCCTGTGTGCTCAGTGCCTTCAAATTGGGTAACTATTTATTCAGAGGCATCAAAATAACTGCAGTTTGGAATGTTTCGGTCTATCATCTTGATTCAAAATGGCATCCGACGTCATCCAAACATAGTCCGAAACATGAACCTCGCTCCTGGGAACTGACACACCCAACGATATCTTCAGAGGCATCCAAATCAATGCACTTTGGAACATTTCGGTCGGCCATCTTGATTCAAAATGGTGTCCGATGGCATTGAAACAGAGATAAAAACTGGGTCCTCCATCTTGGGGACAGTAACACCTAACTGGGCAATCTCAGGAGAAATCAAAACACGAAGAGAACAGATGGATAATCCAATTGGCACAATATATAATTGTGTTCTGCCTGGACACTGAGGTCCAGTGCAGAGGGCCTTTTGGCGGTTCCCTCAATATGAGAAGCCAAGTTACAGGGAACCAGGCAGAGGGCCTTCTCGGTAGTGGCACCCACCCTGTGGAACGCCCTCCCGCCAGATGTCAAAGAGAAAAATAACTACCAAACTTTTAGAAGACATCTGAAGGCAGCCCTGTTTAGGGAAGCTTTTAATGTTCAGTAGGTTATTGTATTTTAGTGTTCTGTTGGAAGCCGCCCAGAGTGGCTGGGGAAACCCAGCCAGATGGGTGGGGTATAAATAAATTATTATTATTATTATTATTATTATTATTATTAAAGAAAAAGATGGGTTAAATCCCACCTTCAGCACAGCAGTCCCGAGCTGATTGGTCTCCCTCATCCTCCCACCTTCCCAGTGGCTTCTATTAACTTTTTTTAAAGATTTTTTTTTTTGTAGGACATTTACATCTTGCCAGAGGCCCTTTGCCCTTTATCAGGGAGATTGATGAAAGCACCTGATAACCCTCAACAAACTTGACTAATGCATCTCATTTCTTTTTTTCAAGAGCCATCCGAGCTAGTAACGTCACCACATCTTGTCAGAGTTAATTCCACCCGTTAATTACGCATCGCATGAAAAAAAATTTCCTCTTGTCCATCCTAAACAATCTGTTGCCAAAGAATTTTCGCTGGCCGGCGGCACCATGTTCTGGTCTTACTAGAGAAGGAGGGAGTTTTTTAAAAAGCTCTCTCTCTTCACTCTCTCCACACTGTTCCTAATTCAGTAAACATTGTTCATGTTCATTATCTCATTAGTCATCTCTCTCCCCCCCCCCATCCCTCTTTTTTGCTGAGCTAAAAAAGTTGCAGCTTCCTTGCTCATCCAGAAGACGGTCAGCGTCGGGATAAAGACTGGGGCAGATTTTGCCACTCGGCAAAATGGGTGAGAGGGCATCCCCAAATGCAGTGGGGCTGGCTTACCAAAATGTGAACAGAGTGAAGTAATACTGCACAGGGCCATCGAGAGGGGAATCGGTCTAAAATTACCTAACTGCACCAATAAAGGTACTCCCATCGCCTCGATCACGTTGCTGTAGCTGCTCCAACGTAATGATATCATTTTGGACCTGGGGAGACCAGAACTGCACAGACTGTTCTCAGTGTGGCCACATGATAGCTTTACGTAACAACAGCCTGATGAGGTCTGCTGTGCGATTTGTTTAAGTCCCTTTCGCTAAGAATTGCCCTTTTTCCACAGATCACAGCACGCTGAGCTGAATTTTCCACTGTGACATTCACAGACACACACCCCAAGATTGCAGCCAGTTTGGATTAACACCTGTGAAGTTGAGATGTTCTTTTTTTATTATTTTTTATGCTTTTGTCCCAATGGGAATCCCTCCTCACTTGTTTACAACTGAACCTCTTCTGTTATTCTGCTGGTGGTTAGTCCAATTTGGAGAGATCTCTGAGGGAGCTTTTCTTTGCAGTCTGCTTTGGGGATTTCAGGATCCAGAATACTTACTTGCGTGTTGTTCTTAAAATCTGGCTACCTTTTTGCTCATCCTGGAGTCCAAATACTTTGTGACCAAGTTAAATAGCACCAGGCCATTTCAAAATCCCAGGCTGATGCTACAATCTACTTCTCCGTATTTAAAGTTTTTAAGCCTAAAAAGTCAATGTGTTGCAGTGGTCAGAGTCTCAGTACCAGCACTGGGTAGATCTGGGTTCAAATACCCACTTGGCTGAGCCAGCCTTTCTCTCAAGCTAACCTACCTCACAGGGTTGTGGTGAGGATAAAAAGAAAGTGAGGAAGGAAAACCACATATGCTGCCTTTGATTGCTTGAAGGAAAGGCAGGATATCAATGTCATTAATAATAACAAAAACTGATGCCTTACTGGAGATCTATGATCAGAATTCCTGACTTTTACTCCCAAAAAAAGCAGCCACAGGAAATCCAATTTTGACAAAGGCAGTGGGAGAATGAGGAACATAGTTTGTTCAACATAAGGTGTAGCAAGTTACCTTATACTGTGTCTGATCAATGGGCCATCTATGTGCTGTCAACACTGACTGACGGCAACAACTTGCCAAGGTTTCAGACAGTGTGTGATTTCAACTGCAACTTTGCAGTTTCGTTTTCTAAAAATGCTAATCACAGCAGCTGAGAGCTGACAATTATCAAGGCTGCGGCCAGCTTTACCTTCCCTGATTCCCTGAAATCTTTCTTCTCCAGGTGCTGTGTGCATCGGGAATAAATTCCTCATTGCCACCTTTGCACAATGCCATCCTCAGCCTTGCTCTATATCAGCCTTTCTCAACCTTGGGTCCCCAGATATTGTTGGACTACAACTCCCATCATCCCTAGCTAGCAGGACCAGTGCTGAAGGATTATGGGAGTTTGGAGTCCAACAGCATCTGGAGGGCCACATGTTCCCTGCTCTGAATCTGCCAAGTGGCAGGGCCGGCCCTGTATCCAGCCTAGCTCTGATACTGGAAGCCAGCCAGGCTGGGCAAAACACTTTAAAGGATCAGAGTGCAGTGAGATGAGATGAGGGAGGAGTGACTTCAGTGTTACCCCCAACATGCTTTGTGTTTAGTTTAAATGTTAACCCCACCTACACTTCATAGCCAAACCCACAGCCGGCACCTGACGTGGACCCCAAAATGGCACCCCCTTCCCCACCAGCAAAAGGCGGGGGTCAGTGAAGATCTACAACAGGAACAAGCTGAGAAGATAGATTGACAACAGAATGTGCTGCCTTGGTGGGCCCTGCTGCCTGAGGATCACCTTGCCTCATGGGTAGGCCGGCCCTGACCAGACCACTGGCACTTGCTTAGCAAGCACACATGAGCCTTCAGGTTGCTTTGAGAGGGCCTGTTTATTGAACATTCAACCCAATTTGTTTACACAAAGTTTGTGGGTCAGTTAGGTGACGTTGCATCAAGCAAGTGTTATCCTAGACTTTCCAGGGCACTTTATCATCACTTTCCTTATCACAAAAGAGTCTGAATTGGGTTTTGTGGGTAGGGTTGTTCCACAAGAGTGTCAAATCAACTTTAACCGAATGAAACTGAATGTTGGAAGATTCCAGAAAAATAAGGGAAAGCACACAGTCCAAACTGACAGGAGGCAGTGAAGGCCACCAACTTGGATGGCTTTCAAAGAGGTTAGGACAAATTCAGGGAGAAGTTTGTCAATGGCTACTAACCATGACAGCTATGATCTGCCTCCACAATCAGAGACAGAGATGCTGAAAACCTCAACAGGCGAGAGGCCTCTTGTGCTCAAATCTTGCTTGTGGGCTTCCCACAGCCATCTTGTTGGCCACCGTGAGATGCTGGACTAAATGAGCCACTGGCCTCATCCAGCAGGCTCTTCTTACATTCTTAACTGAGCAACTTGGATTTGCTGGCATGTGATCAAATCCCACCTGTAAATCATAGAGTTGTAGAAATGGAAGCGGCCACAAGAGTCATCTAGTCCAACCCCCTATAATGTAGGAGGAGTCTTTTGTCCAATGTGAGGCCTGAACCTATGACCCTCAGATTAATAGTCTCATGCTTTACCGACTGAGCTATCAGAGATGATATGCCTCATTTTTCTGTGAACATTTTTTAAAAATAATAAATCTTGGTTTTTGACACCCACAAAGGAAATGATGGTTGTTTTCCTCCTGTGCCCCCAGATGACCCCCCAAAGGACTGCAATAGGAGTGGGGGCTTGCAAAGACACCCTGTTTTGTGTGTGTGTTCTGGAAAACAATACAAAGGAAGACGCAGGTGCTGAGCCATTCAGTCTGATGTGATGAAGCTGAGGTCATTGCAAACTTTGCCCACCCCCCCTTTCAGATCCTGGGAGATTTCTACTTCTTCCCCCCAACTCCCCACTTTATTTACACGCTCCTTTCCAGCACAGAATTCTTTGTTTTCATTTAAAAAGCCATAAATTCAAGAGAGTGCTGACTGGAGCGGGGAGGCTGGAGTGCCTGGGTGGAGGACTGACGCCAATCACATCGGGGAATAAACAAGACAAACTCCCACAGTCCTCTTCGCCCTCCCGGCCTCACTCCCGTTTACACTTTGCCCATTCAAAGGATTAATCAATCCACTTAATATCACCTCATGGAGACCAGCTGCATCTTCTAAGCGAACCGGCCTGGACAGGAAGCCTTGTAGGATGTGGAATGAAATTATTTAATGAACTCACTTGCTGTTATTCATCACTAAACAATCCCCTCGCACATACTGCAAAATTCGGAGAACTGTGACTTCCCTTCCATTGTTTCTCTCTAAGAGGAATTCCGGCTTCTTGCTACCCCTCCCCAAATTTACCACTTCCACCTCCTCCCTCAAGTCCTTTCCCCTACATCTAACATAAGTACAGTGGTACCTCTGGTTAAGAACTTAATTCGTTCTGGAGGTCCGTTCTTATCCTGAAAGTATTCTTAACCTGAGGTACCACTTTAGCTAATGGGGCCTCCCACTGCCGCAATGCGATTTCTGTCCTCATCCTGAAGCAAAGTTCTTAACCCGAGGTACTATTTCTGGGTTGGAGGAGTCTGTAACCTGAAGCATCTGTAACCTGAAGCATCTGTAACCCGAGGTACCACTGTATCTAATTATCTTTATCCATCAGAGGCAAGTCACGGTCCCTCTTTTGTCTCCATTTTGGCCTTGGGGAGAATGCCTTATTCAAATGTTGTTATTGTGAGTTGGAATCATAGAGCTGGAATCGTAGAGTTGGAAGGGACTTTGCTCAGTGCCGGCTCAGCAATGCAGGATGCAGCTTATTGGTTTTATGTTATATTATCTACTTCTTGATTTTGTGTTATGTTATCTGCTTCAAATACTTTTACGTACTAATAAAAGCAAGATAGGCACGGTGTTTTCGTGTGTGTGACGATACTCACTGCTACGGAGTACCAACACCTCTTTTTCGCTACCGATGGCCACCATTTTGTGCTGGCATCCACATCACTTTTGTCCTGGGTAGCTCAGCTGGTCAGAGCATGGTGCTGATAACACCAAGGTTGCAGGTTCAAGCCCCATGTGGGACAGCTCCATATTCCTGCATTGAAAGGGATTGAACTAGATGATCCTCGACAATTCTATGATCAAAATATGAGTACCAATTTGTTGGTATCCATCTGTCTTGGGAGACAATGGAGGAGTTCACCTTTTGGGGTGAAGCCCAACAGTTGGAAGGCTACAACTCCTGCTGTGGCTGTAGAGACCAATACGGGAGACATGTTTTGTTGCTGCTGGGGTAGAGGAAGGCCTCTGGTTGTGCTGCGTCATTCTTCTCTCTGTGCTCCTGTGAGGTCATTTCACCTCTGGTCCCTGCTATGGACACGCAACTTGACTGTCTGTCTACAGGTGCTTCAGTTGTCTGTAATGGATTCCCACATGACAGGGTTGGCTTTGCCAGCATTCATGTAGCATTTGCAGACCTCTTTGTAATGTAGAGTTGATCTGCCAACTGGCTGGGGGCCTGAAGCCAGCTCTCCTTTTTTAAAAAAAAAATAATAATTTTTATTAGCCGACCAATCAAATCAAATCAAATCACATCACATAAATTCCGAATTACAAAGCCGAATTTTAAATTTTTGTTGAGGGGACCCATATTTCAAGGTCCGAAGGGGGATTCCGATCATCTTCTTGCTACTGCGTTAATATCCAAATCAGTCCAAATAATGTTCATAATTCTATCCAGTCTTATCTTGCTATTTCCACATCTCATCTTGTTCGTATATATTTTTTCTTTTTTTCTTTATGATCTCTTCTGGTAATCTCCTTAAGCAAATAAACACCAATTATAATCCTGTGCGAATTTTTCCGTTCATCCAATCCTCATATCAAGATGGTTTCCATATATCATCGCTTTCATAAATAATATCGCTCTTTCCATCATTGATCTCGCAGATCTGTCGCTCTTAAGTCCCTCTGAGGAGTCTCACCCATAATATAAAAACAGCTGTGTTCCTCCTCCCAGGCTTAAGTCCTCCGAAGGCAGCTCTCCTTGGGGATCCTGCCATCTTCCATTCTGTGGACATGGTCAAGCCAGCGTAGATGTCGCTGAGACAGGAGTGCGAACATGCTGGCACCAGCACTCAATTTTAAAAAACAACAACAGAAAAACCAAAAGAAGACACTGGCAATATGTATATCGGGGAAAAATATAAAGTTGACCAAACTGTCTCTGAAGTGTCTCTGTCTTGTTTGTGTGTATATAGATGCCCTTCCACAGAGAGGGAACTCTTAAGAGTTTTCTGGCACCTTAAAGTCCCACCTTGGGATTGGTTGGGAGAAAAGCAATGACAAACCTAGACAGCATCTTAAAAAGCAGAGACATCACCTTGCCGACGACTGGTTTTCCCAGTCGTGATGTATGGAAGTGAGAGCTGGACCATAAAGAAGGCTGATCACCAAAGAATTGATGCTTTTGAATTATGGTGCTGGAGGAGACTCTTGAGAGTCCCATGAACTGCAAGATCAAACCTCTCCATTCTGAACGAAATCATCCCTGAGTGCTCACTGGAAGGACAGATCCTGAAGCTGAGGCTCCAATACTTTGGCCACCTCATGAGAAGAGAAGACTCCCTAGAAAAGACCCTGATGTTGGGAAAGATGGAGGGCACAAGGAGAAGGGGACGACAGAGGTCAAGATGGTTGGACAGTGTTCTCGAAGCTACCAGCATGAGTTTGACCAAATTGCAGGAGGCAGTGGGAGACAGGAGTGTCTGGCGTGCTCTGCTCCATGGGGTCACAAAGAGTCGGACACGACTAAACGACTAAGCAACAACATTGGGACTGGTAGGTCAGAAGGCAAAGAGACTGACAGTAGGTGGCACCATAGCCAATGAGAGGCAGAACCAACTAATTCTAGTTTTGTCCTCTTCCTCAGGTATTCCATAAGATTTTAGGCAAACCTCTGCCATTATCGTTTTCCTGCAGTTTTCCTCTCAGTTTCCTCCATTGCTCTGACTTCTGCCATTGTTTTAAGCCACCACTATCCACCTCAGAGTCCCTCCCTTCTCACTCCCATGCCCGGCCACTGCTGAATTCATGCAAATCCAGGGTTCTGATGCAGCACTACAAATCCTCCAGTGGGGGCCAAATGGTGAGATTCTTAATTTTTTTTAAAAAAATATTCTTTATAGAGAGAAAAATAATAAAAAGTGCAAGCTAAAGGGGTTGTATTCGATTAGGCCCTTACTCAAAAGTAGACTCGTTAAAATGGATGTGCCTAAGTTACTCATATCTATTAACTTCAATGGGTCTACTCTGAGTAAGACTAGCATTGGAGACAACATAGCATACCCAGCTCTTTCAACCATTTCTCATAAAACTTGGTTTTCATCCTCTTGATCACCTACTTTTGGACAACCTCCAGTTTCTCCATTCATACATCTTCAGGCGCCTATGCATATTTGCATCTTTGGATGTCATATTTGATGGCGTTCGACTACATTTTACTCATTGTAGACCCCTTGAACCTAAAGAACACAACAAAGTTATATCAATCAAATCAAAAGTTAAGAATGGAGTGGAAGTATTTAGAAGATTATATGTCAAAATATTGTTCTAAAAATGACATGTTAATAGGCTTAGAATAAAAAATGTAGGCAATAATAAAACAAACAAAGAAAGAAAGAAAGATCAGAATTTAACAAAAATAATTTATTATAGAATGCAAGGGGGAAAAGGTAGAAAGAAATATACAGAAGTCGAATTGCTGTGGAGGGAAGTAGAGGGTGGGTGATGGGTTTTATAATTAAGTGTATCATTATGCAACTGTTGTAATTTAGATATTATATTTTATGTGAGGGAATCATTGGGAATTTTGGTTATTATGTATATATGTTAAGTTTCAATAAAGATCTTTGAAATTTTTTTTAAAAATTAACAAAAAAAGTTAGGGCCATTAATTCAAATGGGTCTACTCTGAAGTAAACCTTAGTTTAACACCAACTGCTATTTTCACCATCCTCTGTTTCAGTCAGGAGACATTCCTGGTTCTCCCTGGACCTGGGACCTCCTTCAGTTCTTCTCAAATCATTCCTCCAACATCTCCTTAAGAGGGCCGGGGGAGGGGGAGTTCTCTCGTTTGTCTGCTTTCTTTGGACAGCATGGTCTTTCTTGCAAAGCATCACTCTAGGAGTCAAGGGGTGAGAGGGAGAGAGGGGGAGAGAGAGAAAGAGAGAAAGAGAGAGAGAGAGCGTCCCCGGCATTCAGCCCTCAGTTCGTCTGTCTCCTTCTCCGGCCATCTCCATCCCCTGTCCGTCCTGGGCCTCACATCTGGATCCCATCGTCTCCTGCACAGCTGCAGAGATTCACGGCCCACATCTGCTTCCAATCCCAACACAGAGCATGACTTCACCCGTGGCGGTGCTGGAGGTGGCTGCTCAGGCTTGCTGAGTCACTGCCGACAACCATCCCACCTGAATCCCCGTCGCCGCGCAGCCCTCACACCAAGTGTGTCTAGATGCGGGTTTGAGACTAAGAGGCATCGGGGCCATCTGGGTCCGCTCTGCTTTCAACTACCCAGGCTGCAGACACCTGAAGCCCATTTAAAAGCACTTAAAGCAATGCCCCACAGAGAATCCTGGGAACTGCAGTTTGTTAAGGGTGCTGGGAATATCCAGTTTGTCTTTTTGTTTTTGCCATGTACATAATATATATTGTTGTTATTCTGTTTTGTTTTCTATTTATTGTTTCTTCTTCTTATCTTACTATGTGCACTTGTTAGTTTGTACTTTTTATTTATTTATTTTAAAAGGTTCTGGTAATTGTAACTGTAGCTCTGCAGGGAGTAAACTATAGTTTCCAGGATTTCAAGTCCATCCAAAGGCGACTATGGGGTTGTGGCGCTCATCTCGCTTTCAGGCTGAGGGAGCCAGTGTTTGTCTGCAGACAGCTTTCTGGGTCATGTGGCCAGCAGGACTAAACCACTTCTGGCACAACAAAACACTGTGACGGAAACCAGAGCGCATGGAAACACATTTACTTTTCTGCTGCAGAATGCTACCTATTTATCTACTTGCCCTGGTGTGCTTTCAAACTGCTGGGTTGGCAGAAGCTGTGGGAACATGTGAGGCAAGTCAGTGCCTTTTTAAACATGTTTAGCTTTTTTGAGAAACCATTTCCTAGCCCAGTTGATTTATTTCTGCCCTTTAGCTAAAAGGATTATCAGAGTCACATATTGCTAACCCATTGCTAGGGCCCACAAAGCCATAAAGTGAACCCTCCTCTAAGAAATGTCCTGTTTCATGGAAGCTGCTCAAAATGGCAAAATTAAAATCATGCTGAAACCTTGCTGTAAGGAGAACAGAGCCTTCTCTGTGGTGATCTGCCAAAAGACATCGTGGATTCCCTCCCACAGATGGATAAAGGCCCATCTAGACCAAAATCCATACCCTCCAACATTTCTTCAATCAAAATAGGGACGTCCTAAGGAAAAGCGGGATGTTCCAGAAACCGGGATGACTTCTATAACTCCAGGACTGTCCCTGGAAAATCCCGTTTACACAGTGATGTCCTGCAAGCAGGACCTGAACTCAACAGCAAGGTTGACTTCTAGGGTGCAGCCAGAGCTGAGGGTGGCCTTTCCTGGATCCAGACCTGGTGTGACTTACACCCACTGGAGGGGTAAAGAAGAACTGGGAGCTTAGGAAGTAGCACAAGCAAAACCCTTGGCTCTTCTGAGCAATCAAGGTGCCCAGGAATTTATAGCAGCCTCAGCCAATCCAGAGGCCTCCAGCTGCCTGCCAGTCAAAGGAACTGAGTCTCAGCCAATCCGAAGTGAAGGTCTTCAGCTGCCTGCTTATCTGAGGAGCTGAGTCTCAGCCAATCCAGAGGCCTGAAAGAGCCTGAACGTTCAAAGAAGTTGATGTTCACGTCCAAGTTTCATCCTTTGCCAAGTTCTGAGGTCTGACCACAGATCGCTTCGCTGGCCTTTGCAGTTCTGACGTGCCAAGTCCCTGGTTCTAAACTAGCCTTGCATCTCCTGATGAATATATTTGGTCTGTGCCAATGGTGGCAGCTGCCTGATTTAGTCAGGAACTCTATTCTTGTAACTTGAAGCCACTGGTTTGAGTCCTACCCTCCAGAGCAGAAGAAAGCAAGCTTGCTCCATCTTCCATGTAACGCTCTGTCTCGGGAGACAATGGAGGAGTGCGCCTTTGGGAGTGAGGTCAAGCTGTTGGAAGGTTGCAGCACCTGTTGTGGCCGTAGAGTCCAATGCAGGAGAGACATGTTTTGTTGCAGCTGGGGCAGGTGAAGGCGTCCAGCTGTGCTGCTGCAGATGCACCAGGGTGTTTCTTCTCTCTGCGCTCCTCCCAACGATCATTCCTCCTCAGGTCACTGCTATGGATGTACAACCTGACTGCCTGTCTCCTGGCACTGCGATTGTCTGCAAGGGATTCCTACACAGCAAGGTTGATGTTGCCAGCCTTCATGGTAAAGATCATATTTCCTGTCAGTCTCCTCTTTTCCAAGCTAACATACCCAGTTCCCTCAACCATTCCATGTAAGGCCGCCCTCCTCTGCACATGTTCCAGCTTAGCTTTTTTTTTTTTTAAATGGGGGTACTCAAGGGTACGCAGTACTGGCACCTTGTTTGTTTTGTTTTTGTTAAAAATTGTAACACTTACTGTAACAACTTCATGGTGAGTTAAGAGCAGTGGACTTGTAATCCGGTGAACTGGGTTCGTGTGGGAGCCATGAAGTCATGACAAAGGCTTGTAGCGCCACCTGGTGCCTCGCTGACCTCGGTGACCTGCATGTCCGTGCCTTGCAGTGTATTAAGTGCATAACCTTATATGGCAATGGGCGGGTTAAAGCCATGACCGGATGTAGGTAACGTGAGACATTGGCAAACGGCCATGCGACAGGAGAGAACAAAGGATAATCAAAGAGACCGGAGAGGAAGAAGTTCGAAAGGAGCTGCTCATACCATCCTGAAAATATTGCTGGCTCTCTGTGTCTTTATTTTAAGCTAAACTGCGCCATTTGTGACGGCTGGCTTCCGTCAAGTGGTGCCCCGTGTGAGGCTGACTAAAAGAATACATCTGAGGCTTTTAAAAGAAAACCGTGTGAGGTTTTTCGATCCACGCAACGGATATCATCGACTCACCACGCCCGGCAAGGGTTTCAAGCGCTAATCATCTTCGGATCCCCGGTGAGTTCGATCCCTCTTTTATCTCGATTTTGGAAAAATGGGCAGCTCTTTGTCTACTCCCCAACAGAAATTTTTAAAAGACTTAAAATTTCTCCTCACCTCCAACAAATTGGAAGTTCCGGAGGGTGATTTGATACAGCTTATTCTGGCCATTGATGAGCATTGCCACTGGTTTCCTGCAGATGGGACTTGGGAATTGAAACATTGGGACAAGATTGGGGCACATTTTCATGGGCACCCCAGCATTGATATTCGGATTCTAAATGCATGGTGCAAGGTTCGTTACGCCATGGGCTCTTTATCACCAAAAAATATCTCCATGGCTGCATTGCCAACACAACCTCCAGCTTCCTTAGTCCAGCCTGCTGTGTTAGCGTCTGTTCCGATACTTGCTTTGCCAGCAGCCCCAGACCCCAAACCTCCGGACTACAGTTCCTCACCAGAGGACCCAATCCTGCAAAAATACCGTGGTCTGGCTGGCAATGATCCTGCTCTTTCAGCGGCAGAACCAGCTACCCCTTTTCAACGTGCAGTCCTTGCCTGTTCCTTAATTCAGGATACTATGGCATTCCCTGTTATTGTGCCCCCTGCTGGCGCTCCAGCAGGAACTCAAGCCCAACACCAACCTTTTGACTTTAAGATCTTGAAAGAGCTGCAGCAGTCAGTAAAGACCAATGGACTCCAAGCCCCATATAGGCAGGCGCTTTTAGAAGCCACATTAGCCCAGCTCTTGGTTCCAGAGGACATCAAGCTTTTGGCCCATACAGTGTTACCCCCATCAGCTGGTGTTTTGTTTGCCCACGAATGGGAAACTGCCTGCCGTGCTAATGCTCCGGCTTTGTTACAACAAGTCAGAGGAAATAATCCAAATATTACCCTCACAGACGTCATAGATGCCATGATGGGGCGTGGTCCCTTCGTTCAGGCTTCAGTGCAAGCCACACTGCTGCAAATCTTATTGAGGGACACCACTCTTGCTGCTAAACAAGCAATGAGAAAAATCCCAGAACCCACCAGTATTCAATCAAGGTGGGGTTCAATCAGGCAAGAGGCAAGAGAATCATATTCTTCCTTTATGGACAGGCTGCTTACAGCAGTGAGTCGCCAAATTGAAAATCCTGAAGCCAAACAAATAATCATCAAACAATTGGCCTTTGAAAATGCCAATGAGGATTGTAAGGTTGCGTTACGACCGATAATACACAATCCTGCCACAGACACAGCAGCCATGCTTCGCATTTGTCAGTCTGTAGCTACAGCCACCCACAAGGCTCATCTGCTGGCAGCAGCGCTAAATGAAAACCAGCCTGTAGCCACCGATACAACTTGTTTCCAGTGTGGCAAACCAGGATCACCGATACCCCAGTGTGGGTAGAACAGTGGCCTCTACCAAAAGAAAAATCAGCAGCAGCGGCACCGGCTTGTTTCTGAACAGCTTATTTCTGAACAATTGACTTTCGGCCACATTGAACCATCTTCATCCCACTGGCTCCAGCAGACAGGGAACGGTTTGCTTTTACATTGCCAGTATATAACAATTCGCAGCCCACCCAGCGATACAGTGGGTTGTCCTGCCTCAAGGCATGCGGAACTCCCCTACACTTTGTCAACATTTTGTGGGTGAAACATTGAAACCTTTCTGCATGCGCCACCTAGAGGTGCTGCACATGAGCTGCATCTGGCAGTGTTTGCCTTCCTCACCATCTGCCTTGCCATCCTTTGCTGCACCGTTATACAAGGAAGAGAAGCAGACGACCCAGTCCAGTTGAAACCACTATATTTCACCTCATCGGCTGGCAAGCAGTTGTCAGCTTCCTACTCTGGCTGGCAGTATCCACGGCTCAGCCACTTTCGAACTAGAAGAACAGTATTGTTGAATAAGACTTTTAGGGGAGAAAATTATCATAAGATATGGAGGGATAATATTTTTCTACAAGATATGATTATGTTTACCAGTTTATTGCATGCTTCTAAATGTTGGCTGTGTATGCACATGCCGCCTTTTGCCAGTCATTCCGGCATAATGCTTCATGGTGTGCCTGTCAATGGATCTTTTCAATTTACTAATATTATATCCCCTAAGCAAACTTTTTGGCCTCCAGTACAATTGACCCTCCATGAGCCTGCCCCCATTTGTTTTCAAATTAAAGAGCGGAAAGAATCATGGGGCATATATCCAAACTGTCAACATACATTGACTTTCACTTTTAATAGCTCTTGTTCTCTTACAGGAACATACAGTGACCAATCTCAGTGCTATAGAAGTGACACCAGTGCATGGCTAATAAACTAGAAAGGAAGCCTACCATGCAGCTTGGAATCAGAATTCTTATATTCTTGGCTTCCGGATGGAAGTTGGCTTCGACATTTATTGATTTTAGTGATCATTATAGTAGTTATTTGCATTATTTTGTGTTGCTGTATACAATGTATTCCTTCTTTAACCTCTATATGTACTGCCTGGTTCTCCCGTCAGCAGCCTGCTTCTGGCCTCACAAGAGTCGCCTATCGCGCTCGATATAACCGTATTGGTACTGATATATATGACTCTGATTAATAATATAAAGAAAGAGGGCATGTGGGAGCCATGAAGTCATGGTAAAGGCTTGTAGCGCCACCTGGCGCCTCACTGACCTCGGTGACCTGCATGTCCGTGCCTTGCAGTGCATATAAGTGCATAACCTTATATGGCGATGGGCGGGTTTAAACCATGACCGGATGTAGGTAACGTGAGACATTGGCAAACGGCCATGCGACAGGAGAGAACAAAGGATAATCAAAGAGACCGGAGAGGAAGAAGTTTGAAAGGAGCTGCTCATACCATCCTGAAAATATTGCTGGCTCTCTGTGTCTTTATTTTATGCTAAACTGCGCCATTTGTGACGGCTGGCTTCCGTCAGGTTCGCTTCCCCGCTCTTCCACATGCAGCTGCTGGGTGACCTTGGGCCAGTCACACTTCTCTGAAGTCTCTCAGCCTCACTCACCTCACAGAGTGTTTTTGTGGGGGAGGACTGGAAAGGAGATTGTTAGCCGCTTTGAGACTCCTTAGGGATAAAGCGGAATATCAAATCCAAACTCTTCTTCTTCTATTTTTCTATAGAGAAAAAAGCACTGTCAATATCCTTCTTAAATTGTGGTGCCCGGAACAGAACACAGTATTGCAGGTGTGGTCTGACCAAGGTAGAACAGATTGGGACTATGACTTCCTTTGATCTGGACACTAGACTTCTGTTGATGCAACCTAGAATAGTATTAGCTTTCTTTGCTGCTGCATCACACTTTAGAACAGACATTGATGTCCTCTAGATGCTTTGAACTACAGTTTTTATGGCTGTTTCCCCACGTCAGGAAGGCTGGAGAGTTGGTGAGAGTTGTTAAGAACATAAAAAATCCTCATTGTAGTTCTCAAACCCTGTTCTCACAGTGGCCAACCAGATGCCTCTTCTTTGAAGTACCCCACCTTCAATTCCCATCAACTGGTGTTCAGAGTGAGGGAGAACATAGCCAGCATGGCAAGTAGTGCCTGATGGGCTTAACAAGCCCTATATATAATATCCCTTTTGTTTCTGTCTTTGTGTCTGCGGGTGTCATTTGGGCAAAACGTCTTACAGCCAAAATCTCAAAGGGCGGAGACGAGATCCCCTTAACAGTCGAATCCAGAACAGCTTTCTGTTTTCCGTAAACAAGCTTGTTATCTCCCTTTCCACATAATTGATGTGGGCTGCACAAGCTAAAATCTGACACTAATGAATACAAACTGACCTGCCTGTTTTTGGAAGGCGTATTGAATTCTGGAACCAAGAAGGCACGTAAACGAAGCTGGAACGAATCGGGCTTTACCTCTTCAAAGACCTCAAGGGCAGCGAGACTCTTGCATGGGCTGCGCCATCGTAGTTTTATAGCTCTGAGAGTTTGGGGCTGGAAAAAATAGTGGTGCATAATAATAATAATAATAATAATAATAATAATAATAATAACAATAATGTTAAAAGTGGGTTTCTAGTCCATATGAGTGGACACGTGAAATCTCTCCATTCAGAGTGGAGGTCAGTTTTGCCTTATGACTGCAGTTCTGTGCTGAGGGGAAATGCTTCAAGTGCAGGATTACTGTCTACACAAACTGGCAAGTTTTCCGGGATCCCTGGCTGAAAGGCCTTTCACAGCTCTGATAATGGAGTTTCCCAGCCCCCACCCCCTGGGAGCATGCTGTTGAACTAAAGTCCTTCGTGCTGGCTTCCAAGAGAAATCTGTCTAGCCGCTGTGGAAATTAGATATCTAAACCAGATAAGAACAGAAGACTCTCCTATGAGGAAAATTTGCAGCATTCGGGACTTTGGGGCTTAAGAGGGGAAAAAGCAAGTAAGAACCAAAAAGGTAGAAGTTTATAAATAATAATAATACAGTGGTACCTCTGGATGCGAGTGGGATCCGTTCCGGAGCCCCATTCGCATCCTGAAGCGAACATAATCTGCATCTGTGCATGCGCAGGTCGCAATTCACCACTTCCGCGCATGCGCGTGACATCATTTTGAGCGTCTGCGCATGTGCAAGCGGCGAAACCCAGAAGTAACACGTTCCATTACTTCTGGGTCGCCGTGGAGCACAACCTGAAAATGCTCAACCCGAAGCATATTAACCCAAGGTATGACTGTATAATAGGGACGCGGGTGGCGCTGTGGGTTAAACCACAGAGCCTACGGCTTGCCAATCAGAGGGTCGGTGGTTTGAATCCCCGCAACGGGGTGAGCTCCCGTTGCTCGGTCCCTGCTCCTGCCAACCTAGCAGTTCAAAAGCACGTCAAAGCGCAAGTAGATAAATAGGTACTGCTCCGGCGGGAAGGTAAACAGAGTTTCCATGTGTTGCTCTTGCTTAGTCATGCTGGCCACATGACCCGGAAGCTGTACGCCGGCTCCCTCGGTCAATAAAGCGAGATGAGCGCCACAACCCCAGAGTCAGCCACGACTGGACCTAATGGTCAGGGGTACCTTTACCTTTATGACTGTATAATATTTATTATTTAGTTTCCCCAGTCACTCTTGGCAGCTCCCAATCGAGTGTTAAAAACAATACAGCATTCTGCACGGCATGAAGAAAGTAGATAGAGAAAGATTTTTTTCTCCTCTCTTAACGCCAGAAGTTGTGGATGTCCGGAGAAGCTGCATGCTGGGAGATTTAGGACAGATCAAAGGAATTGCTTCTTTACGCAGTGCCTGACTAAACTTTTGAATTTGTTCCCACGAGAGGGAGTGATGGTCACCAGACTAGACTGCTTTTTAAAAGGATTAGACAGATTCGTGGAGGAGGGGGCTATCAATGGCTACCAACCGTGATGGCTCAGCCTCCACAGCAATGCTTCGGAAGTGCAGTTGCTGGAAGCTGCCAGAAGGGGGAGTGATATTGTGCTCAGGTCCGGTTTGCCATCTTCCCATAGGCCTCTGGTTGGCCACGGTGAGAAGAGGATGCTGGGACTAGATAGGCCTTTGGTCTGACCTAGCAAGGCTGTTTTTAGGTCTTCTATGGTGATGATTGTAGTTGAGTGATATATTGACTCTCAGTATGTTTCCGAGCTCAGTTCAAAGTGTTGGTGTTGACCTTTAAAGCCCTAAACGGCCTCGGCTCAGTATACCTGAAGGAGCGTCTCCACCCCCCCCCCATCATCCAGCCCGGACATTGAGGTCTAGCTCTGAGGGCCTTCTGGTGGTTCCCTCAAAGCAAAGCTACAGGGAACCAGGCAGAGGGCCTTCTCGGTAGTGGCACCGGCCCTGTGGAACGCCCTCCCATCAGATGTCAAAGAAATAAACAACTATCTGACACTTAGAAGACATCTGAAGGCAGCCCTATTCAGGGAAGTTTTTAATGTGTGACATTTTAATGTGTTTTTAATCTTCGTTGGAAGCTGCCCAGAGTGGCTGGGGAAACCCAGCCAGATGGGCGGGGTACAAGTAAATTATTATTATTATTATTATTATTATTATTATTATTAATCATAATAATAAATAAATTAAATTAAATTAAACTAAACTAGGGGGCCATGCTTGCTAACCATGCCTACTTGCCAAAACCATTGCCAACCCCGCTTTCCCCACACTTGGCCGAGTCCTGCTCCTCTTATTCCTGACCGGTCCCCGATCTGTTTACACCTCACCCACCCCCCTCACAGCTCACCCAAACCTCCCCACCCTCTCCCTTCAGAGTTTGTCCTACAGCCTCCCATCGCAGCTTGCTTCAAGCCTCACCCCCTTTTGAAGGAAGGGGGAGGCAAATCATTCCCTGAAGGGCCTTCCCCCCACCTCCAGTGAACCTCACTGCAGTTGCATTTAACAGAGTAGGAAGGCTCTTCAGAGCAAGGTTCACCTATTGGTGGCCATGCAAATTGCAGCATGACAACAGCCTTGCTTTTGTATGCATATAGGAAGATATGAAATAAATTTATCCCTCATATAGCCATCAAGAGGGACATTCCCCCCCCCCCATTTTCATTAGCCTGCAAGGCTGTGCCAGACCAGTCACAGCTTCAACACGCCTGGGATTTAGTCTTCAACTCTGGTCAGGAACTGGCTAAGAATTTCCGCCACCGTTATGATTTCATATGAATCAGAGCAGAATCATATCCTTTGAGTGGGTTTCATTCAAGACCGCCACTCATTCAAGACTGTCATTCATTGTCGGTAAATCAGGCTAAGGAAGCAGCTTCCTGGTGCCATCTTCTGATCAAGCTCAGTATTGCACCCAGTAAGGACTCCTCACTGAACGTAAGATCATCATAATAAAATAATAATAATAAATTTTTATTTATACCCCACCCTTCCCGGTTCAGGAAACCGGGCTCAGGGCAGCTAACAAATTTAAAACACTGCTGGATCAGGCAAGGAACTGTCTAAAAGAGCATCCTGTTCTCACAGTGATGAACCACGGGAACAAAGGAAATCCAACAGCTGGCATAATTTATATGTATATATAGTAACACTGATACTAGTCTTTGGGCAATCAAAATGATGGATATGATGAAGCTAGTAGCCATTGATGGCTTAAGGGAAGCCCTCCGGAGGAGGAGCAAATCTCAGGGAAACTCTCAATCTGTGTTCTGCATGTGTTTTGCGACTGCCAAAGTGTGCAGTTAAGTGTGAAATTCACTTAAATAGGAATCGTGACTTTTGATTTTTTAAGCTGGTTTCTAAGCGGGGTTGGCAATGGTTTTGGCAAGTAGGCGTGGTTTCCTCATGTGCTCAAAAAACATCAGCTACACTAGCCAAAGTTGTGTAAGTCAGAGCTGGAGGGGGGCAGATAGTTGTGGGAGGAGGACTGAGAAAGATATCAAATACTTGGCAGAAACCGTGCTTTAAAAAACAAGCAAATGTGCGCAGGCCTGCAGAATTTGGAAAAAAATAAAAGGTTGATATGACAACAGCTCAAGTACAGGATGCCTCGGTTTTTATTTTATTTTCAAAACACACACAAAAAGTATACACAATCCTGGCCTTCAGCCAGGGGTGCTCTCTACGGAGACCAGCGCTGCGGGAGAATACAAATCTCCCATCTCACCTTGGGGGAAGCAATCTTTCAAGGTCAACTTCTTAGAGCATGGGTAGGCAAATTAAGGCCCGGGGCCTGGATCTGGCCCAATCGCCTTCTAAATACAGCCCACAGACGGTCCGAGAATCAGTTTGTTTTTACATGAGTAGAATGTGTCCTTTTATTTAAAATGCATCTCTGGGTTATTTGTGGGGCATAAGATTCGTTCATTTCCCCCCCCTTCAAAATATAGTCCGCCCCCCCCCCCACAAGGTCTGAGGGACAGTGGGCCGGCCCCCTGTTGAAAAAGTTTGCTGACCCCTGTCTTAGAGCAAATCCGCACCATGAGCTTAAAGCACACCCATCGCACATTTAAAGCACATGATGTCCCCCTGCCAAAGAATCTCAAGAACTGAGGTTTGTTAGGGGTCCTGGCAATTGCAGCTCCATGAAGGAGAAACAGCCAACTCAGTCCTCCTGCCTTCTTCACGCTCATTCCAGCTGTGGCCACCCTCTGACAGCTTGTGAGAAATGAAACCCACCACAAGCACCCTGTGACCATGTGGCATTTTCACCTCTGATGGTGTCTCACTGAGTCCATGGTCCCGAATATGAGCTGGTCTGCTGGTTTCCCAAGCTAGGCTATTGCACCTCTCCAACAATCCATCGGGATGCCAAACAGGAAAGTGGGCTCAGGTGCTGCCTGTAAAGTCCTTTGTCCCAAAGGTCTGTGCAGCAGGGTCAGGGATAGCTCAGTCATTAGAGCCAAAGACTCTTAATCTCGGGGTCAAGGGTTCGAGCCCAACGTTGGGCAAAAGATTCCAGCATTGCTGGGGGTTGGACTAGATGACCCTAATGGTCCCTTCCAGCTCCACAATTCTGTGACACCTGGTGCCTCATCACAGATCAATCTTTGGAAGCAAAACCAGCTCACGGCTGGAGTGATCTTGCCAGCCTGGGAAGACACAGGTTCTGAAAAGCCAAGAGGGCTCTCTCCACCACCTCGACTGAGTGTGGCAGCCGTGAATGGGAAACTAAACCTCCCAGGATGCTTTGGGGGGGAGCCACGTGCTTTGAGTGTGGACTGAACATGACAAAAATGTGCAGAGCGGACCTGCCCTTCAAACCAGGATTCCCACTCGCTTTCCACATGTGTAGCAATGCTTAGGCCATATATCCCTCGTAACAGCAATAACGTTACAGCGGCAGCATGTGGAAAGTTGAGTGGGCCTCCGCAATGCCATGTAGGAGGTTCCCAAGAACATCTAACCATTTCCCCTCCCCTTCTTCTCAGGTTTGAGGTACGCACACACAGACACCTCCATGGTTGACTATTTACGAGTGCAATTTCTGGAATGTTGTGGGCGGTATCAATATAGAGCAGGGAGCTTCTTTTAGCTCAAGGGCCACATTGCCTTGCGGGGCACCTGCCAGGGGCCAGGGGCGGGTGAGGCCAGAGGTGAAAGTGAGCCAAGCAACTGCTCTGATTCATACAATAGGCTACAGGCAATGGGTCAATGGACACACCACAGCGCCCCCTGCAGGCCGCTCCCTGCTGCCAGTGGAAGGGAGGGCAAATTTAGCTCTAATGTTCTCAAGTGATGGATTTTGCCCCAAAGGGACAGATGGCAGTGAGTTACTTACAAAGGAGGATGGTGGGGTCAGTTCTACGGTGTGGCCTGAACCTGCCCAATTCCCCCTGCACCCCCAGCCATGGAGAATCAACCTTAACTTTCTCAATCCCATCCTAAAGAAGCCCTGCTGGATCAGAACAAAAGCCCATCAAGCCCAGAAATTTTCTCTGCAATGAAGCCAACCAGCTGCCTCTGGGTGGGCCCCACGGGTGGGATATGAAGCAAAGGCCACCCCCTGATGGCTCCTCCCACCCACCAGGAAACCAGTCCTACACTACGCCTGAACCCAGAAGCTTCATAAAGCTATGAAGACGAATTGCCACTAATGGACCTACCCTTTGTGAACTCGTCTGGCCGCCGCTTAATAACAAAAAATGAGTGCTTTTTGTTTCTTGGTCAGGCAGGGGGAACCACGGGGAACCCTTGGACTCTCTATAAATTGCACCCCGTCTTCCCAGGCCACAACCCTCCTGGCCCTGCCTCTCTCCCCTGCCTAGAGTGTTTTCATGGTCCTCAAACTCCACTATAACGCCCGTTTCCTCGATGGAGGACACAGAAGGATGGAGCACTTTAGAATGTTCAAAGTGACCTGCATTCTGAGAATCCTTACAAACAACTCTCTAAGGTGGGCTGCTGTAGCTTAGGGTAGCTGAATCCGGGCTGTGGATTGTTTATGCTTCTTTTTCTGCCAGGAAAGAGGTATTCCCCCCCTTCTCCCACCTTTTATTGCTTATTGTTTTAACTTTTTAACTTACTGTCTTGTTTTGTGAGCCACCCAGAGAATTTGTTGTTGAGTAGCTGCGATTTTATTTTTATTTTAAAGACGATTTGTGGGTTAAGCAACACTCTCCTCTCAAAAGATCCGAACCACTTTGCTGCCCATCTTAATCCAGGATTCCACTCCCCAAATAAGAGCACCTAGATCAGCCTTTCCCAACTTGGGGCTCTCCAGCTGTTTTGGACTACAACTCCCATCAGCCCCTGCGAGCATTGGGAGGATGGGAGTTGTCAAAGCAGCTGGAGAGCATCAAGCTGTGGGGGTGGGAGTCATGGACTGATCTAGCTACTTTAAGCTAACAAACATGGTAGGAATCAAACAGTTTTATCCTGTTGCCTTGTGCCAGGCAGATGGTTCGAAGATATACTGCCCCTGCAGCTGGAGTTTCTATCTAGCTATTGCATTGCTAAACCGCAGCTAGGGGCACGTTTCGCTAAAAGGAGACCCATTTGTGTTCATGGGGAAGCAGCCTATGACAAGCTTCTTTGCTCCTCTGTTCTGCACTAGCCATCACACCGCTTCTAAAACTAACCGCCGATATAAGCCTGAAATCTCGCTTCCATTCCCCCTTACTATCCTATTCTCAGCCTACTTCTATTTTCCAAAAAACCACCAGTACTAATCCTAGACCCTCCTCTATCCTCGCTTCCCGCCTGCATTGCGCAGGCCCTCCCGATTCCAAACACCTTAGGGACTAGCACCCTTTCTACGAGTGCTGAGATGGACCTGTGTGACCAGGAAAGGCTAAATCATAAAGGGACAGGGCAAGAGGCACCAGTCACAGAAGTGATACCCGGCCAGAGAGGTTGCTGGGCCCCTGCTCAGCAGCCTCCCAAGAATTCCCCACGCTGTAGCTCTCAGCAGAGTGGATTCTCTGATGTGTGGTAAGGGAAGAGTGAGTGCTGAAGCTCCTCCCACACTCGTTGCAGATGTAAGGGGTGTATATCGAGTGCGTTCTCATGTGTCTCGTGAGCTTTGAGCTGGAAATGAACCTTTTCCCACACTCGGTGCATCCGTACGGCCTCTCCCCGGTGTGGACTCTCTGGTGCGTGTTCCGGGTCGACAAGTGGCTGAAGCTTTTCCCACAGACGTTGCACAGGTAGGGCTTCTCGCCCGTGTGGATCCTCTGGTGTTTGCTGAGGTTCGAGCTGTAGCTGAAGCTCTTCCCGCACTCGGGGCAGCTGTAGGGCTTCTCGCCCGTGTGGACCCTCAGGTGTTTGGTGAGGTCCGAGTTCTGTTGGAAGCACTTCCCGCAGTCTGGACAGCCGTAGCCATACGGCATCTCTTCCATGTGGATCCTCTGGTGGGTGACCAGGCCTCGGTGCTGGCTGAAGCAGGCCCCGCATTCGGAGCACACGTAGGGCATCTCACCGGTGTGGGTTCTCTGGTGGATGAGAAGGTTTGAGCGCTGAGCAAAGCACTTCCCGCACTCGGGGCACTGGTGCGGCTTCTCGCCCGAGTGGATTCTCTGATGTTTGAGAAGGTTCGAGCTCTGGCGGAAGCACTTCCCGCACTGGGGGCAAGGGTACGGCTTCTCGCCCGTGTGGATTCTCCGGTGGATGGTGAGGCTGGAGCGCTGAGTGAAGTGCTTCCCGCAATCCGGGCACTGGTGGGGACTCTCTGCCGCGTGGACTCGCTGGTGTTTAATGAGGGCCGGGTTTTGGTGGAAACCTTTCCTGCCCTCGGGACTCTGGAAGTGCCTTTCCCCTGGGCGGGCTCTGCTAGGAGTCTTCAGTCCGTTTTCTGTGCTCCGGTTTCCTCTCCTCTCCACGTAGTCACTGCTGGAGCTACCTTTGTCTAAAAGAAAAGGGGGGGCGGGAGAAGAGACCTCACGTTTCCTAATGAACTTGTGTCTCCCAATATGGGGGCAGAGATCCCCCAAAAACCGGCTAATTTGTTTATGTACGCGACAACGTCAGCTAGAACTTCGTATGCACAGAGGTGGAAAGAGGAAGGATTACCAACTAAGGAGGAAAGGCTTATGAAACTGATGGGCTATGCTGAAATGGTGAAATTAACTGCCAAACAAAGAGGGAATAATGACGAAGTGTTTAAGGAGGATTGGAGACCACTGATATATCTCCTATCAAAATATCACCAACATATGAAGTTGTGGTCAGGGTTTGAAATATAAAAGCTTCAATGCTAGCAGGGTTTAGATAATTAAAATATCTGTGTTATAAAACAGCTAATAAAAAGGAATAAACAACAAACACCAGGAAAGTAAAGAAGAAACTTTGTATGTTTTTTAGAAAATGTATATGATGATAAATGCTTTGAAATATTGTTCGAGACTTAATAAAAATGATATATACTTGTGTCTCCCAAGATGCTGAAGAGAAAGAAACCCTTTTCACATGAGCTGACAGTTTTTCAGAGGGCAGAATGAATAGGCCCAGCAATCATGTTCCAACCCCAAATCCCAACTAGACTGCTTTACTATAGTCTAGTTTTCAAAGAAGTAGACCTCTGTCTGAGCTGTATCATTTGGACTGCAAAGGAAGCCTCGTCTCCTATACCAGAGATGAGGAACCTAGAGCCTTCCAGTTGTTCTATTGCTCCCATAATCCTGACTGTTGACCATGCTTGCTAGGGCTGATGGGAGTTGTAGTTCAGCAATGGGGTGGAGCCTTGGCCTTCCTGGGCCCAGCCAAAATCCGTGGCTGTTTCTTGTCAGTCCTTTCATGGAAAGAAAGGGCTTGGGTGGTCGAGCATCCAGGTGGCATCACCACTCTCATAGCTACCGCGAACCGCTCACACTCCCAAGACAGAAGTAGCCAGGCCCTAAGAAACACGCAATAAACTCTGACGCCTAGAAGGCAGCAAATCCTTACCCTGTGCTCTGGCTTCCTCTTGCTTCACCTCTCTGCACAGCCGCTTCAGTCCGGGACCCATGGGAGATGGCTTTGCCTCGGGACGATTCACAGCTGGGGCTTCCAGTGCCTGCAACAGCAGTTAATTTAAACGTACGAACGGGGGAAAGAAATTAGTTTGGCTTGCTTCTCAATGCAAACCTACATCATTTGCACTTCCTAACTTAATACACAAACCAGTACACAGATGTCGTAAGAACATGGTGATTCAAGCCAATGGCCCATTTAGTCCAGCATCCTGTTCCTGCAGGTGCCCATGTGCTAATAATAATAATAATAATAATAATAATAATAATAATAATAATAATTTTATTTATATCCCGCCCTCCCCAGCAGAAGCAGGGCTCAGAGTGGCTAGCAACAATAAAAGTAACACAGTTTACATAAAATCACAACCATTTAATTGAAATGCATTCTAAAATCAATTCATTCTAAAATCAGTTCAAGAAACATGAAATCCCTGATATTTGCAGATACTCATGTGGTTTTAAATTACATTTGTCCGCACACAAATAAGTGGTGCAGGTAGGAAACCACACACATATTATGCAAAGCTCAAGGAATTTGGTTTCTGAGAGCCATCTCTGTGCAGCGCTTTTGTAAAATGTTGAGCTCCGAGGCGACCACGGAAGCTCCTGCCGCAAGCTACCTGGAACAAGATTAAGAGAAGTTACCTGTTTTTCCTTCCTTTCGGCCTCTCGCCGCCTCAGCAGGAATGCCTCGGCCAGAGGCACTGCTTGGGCGCAGGTCTCCGGGTCGTGCTCCCTCACCCAGCTCTGGATTTCCTGGGGCAGGAGGGTGAGGAACTGCTCAAGAACCAGGAGGTCCAAGATCTGCTCCTTGGTGTGCTTCTCCGGCTTCAGCCAACTGCGGCACAGCTCCCGGAGCTGGCCGCACACCTCCCGGGGACCCTTGGCCTCGTGGTAGCGGAACTGCCGGAAGCGCTGGCGCTGCGTCTCCATGCGGATGGCGTCCACCTTCAAAATGGCCGCCTTGACTTTGCCGTACTCTCCTCGGTCCTGCAGGCTGAGGTTGCTGTAGGCCTCTTTGGCCTCCCGGCTCAGGACGGGCAGCAGGCGGGCCAGCCACTCCCGTCGAGGCAAGTGGCAGGTCCCAGCTAGCCGCTCGAAGGAGGCGAAGAAGGCCTTGTTGTCCCCCCATGGCGCAGCTTCCTCTGTCACTGGCGGGTTGCCCCATCCCAAGTGAGAGGACTGCATGGCTCGGAGGAACTCTTGCCACTGGGCTTCCCAGCATTCAGGCAAACCCTCATCGGGCTCCTGTTTCACTTGCAGCGGGGCGGCCCAGTCAAGGAACTCTCTGATGGTCCCAACCTGAAGGACACGAGGAGATTTCCCCGCTTTTTCTGCTCCCTCGGCTGGTTTGGGGCCTGCTGGGTCACGTTCCTCCATTTTGACACTGGAAGGCGCTGGTGTGGCCTGGCATCTGCCAGCCGGCGCAGACCCTTTCTTGGTTGCCATTTCCTCTCAGAGAAAAGAGTGGAGCTCTGGACTTGTAGTTCTCCCTGAGAACTTGTTGGAATCTTCCGGATTCCTCTTTGCTGCTCTCACAGCCCTGCTCTGCGATTTGGTCAAAAGAAGAGGTCGTTTTCCATAGAAGTGGGGATTTTGTGTTTTTAAACAAGCAGTATGTCACTCAACATACTTATGCAGTGAAGTTTCCTGCTTGGCAGGGGGTTGGACTCGATGGCCCTGGTGGTCTCTTCCAACTCTATGGTTCTATGATTCTGAGGGGGGGGGAAACAAGCACAGACTGTGAGAAACATAACTTACTACCTATTAATGGCCAAATTCAATTCAATGGGATTTACTCCCTGTAAGCAGGCGCACGATTGGAACCTAAACTGATGCTGGCTGTTACTGTTTTACTGCTGGTTTTAACTGTATTTTGTTAATGTTATTTATTCATTCATTCATTCATTCATTCATTCATTTATTACCTGCCCTTTACCCTAAGGTCTCGTGACAGGTTACGGTATCAAAACACAATATCAGTTTTTAAAACAACAACAACTTAACATCATAAAAATAAATTGTAAATGAAGTTAGTGCTTTGGGGTGATGACAGTTTGGATGCAGGGTTGAAGGAGCATCTCCACCCCCATCATTCAGCCCTTCTGGCGGTTCCCTCACTGCCAAAAGTGAAGTTACAGGGAACCAGGCAGAGGGCCTTCTCAGTAGTGGCGCCTGCCCTGTGGAACACTCTCCCATCAGATGTCAAGGAAATAAACAGCTTTCTGACTTTTAGAAGACATCTGATGGCAACCCTGTTTACGGAAGTTTTAATGACTGATGTTTTAATGTATTTTTAATATTTTGTTGGAAGCCACCCAGAGTGGGAAACCCAGCCAGATGGGCAGGGCATAAATAAATTATTATTATTATTAATATTATTATTATGCGGGAAGCAACAACGAATTGCTGCCATGTAGCAGCAAACACAGGGTCTGTTAATAAATGGCCTGGGTAAATATAGACATTTTTAGCTGGCACCAAAAACCCACAAAGATTTGTCGCTGCTCAAGTCTCTGCATTGAGAACGCCATTTCTCGTGTCACCACATATTTAGTTTTATCATTGGGGGTGGCATCCCCAGCATTTCTTAGCAAGCGGGTAAATTAGTCAGGGAGAAGGCACTTTGGGGGATGGGTGGCCTGTGGCGACCCCAGATGCCGGTGGACTACAAATCCCATCATTCTTGGCACTGGCCATATTGACAGGAGTCTGAGTCCAACAACAGGCTCACCCTCTCCGATCTGGGTCCCACGCTGCTGCTCCGAGCTTTGTAGGTTAATATGCAAGTGCCTTGGACCTGGGATTGTGTGCCTGCCCACTTGTCTGATCTGCAGGCTACAAAAGGAGGGGGAAAGCAAACAAGCAACGTATACACACAGAGAGAAAGGGCCCGTTTATTCAGCAGCGCCGGGCCTTGCCCTGCTGCACCCCTTTCAATCCGCAGCAACCCAGCAGGTGATCCGCGCCGATCTCCACGCCGGCTAAACAGCAGCTCCTGCGGGCTTAATTCCTGCAGGTCAGCGCCGCCATTTAAAGGCAAACGCCTATAGGGAAGGCGATGTGAAGATCTGACAGTTCTGGAATCATTGGTCGCTTTCTTCTCTGAAAATCAGCCCTTTTGCAAACCACTTGTTCCCGGGCTGAACTTGGTGGTTGCAAAGAAATGAGATTTCAGATTGCATCCTCCCTCCAAGTCGTTGTTTCTGCTCTTTGAAAAGCAGCAACAAATCCACCCCACCCCCCTTTGCAATTATTTACTCACCTTTCCTCCAAATGCACCGACCTCCCCCAACAATACTACTCCTGGGAAATCCCAAAGCCAATTTTTTTCTTTTTCTTTCTCCCTAGGGTAGCTAGAACAGAACAGGAAGGTGCGTCCAGTATTTAAATCCCCCCCAAAAAACTCTCTCCAAGAGTCCTGGGCCTCTCTAGGCAATGCGGGGAGTCGCTAGATTTAACCCTTGGAGCGCCTCGCCCGAGAGACAAGAGACGGAGGAGGAGGAGAAAAACCAAGGAGAGCAACTTCTTTTTCCAGGTTTGCGACAAGTAAAACAAAACAACACAACGCAACTTTATCCTTCCTGCACAAAAGCAGGCCCTGAGGCTACAATCCTAGGGTTGCAACAATATAATATTATATAATATTAACAATAACAAGAATAGTAACAAGAATATGCCATTTTTTTAAAAAAAATCAGAACAAGCATGTTTTATTTAACAAGGATAAATAAAACAAGTTGAAAAGCATTAGGATGAGGGCATTTGCCCCTTAGTGGCCCCTCGCTTTGTTAGGCTTGGGGTTAAAGCGGTTAAATGGACTGAGCTGAGATTCCTAGAGGGACCCCGATTTATTTATCGGCGCTCCCTTCCTTTTCCTTCCGCTGCTTCTCTATGGCTGGATAATAATAATAAATAATAATAATAATAATAATAAGGAGAAGCAGCCTTTTGCATGGTCTAAACTTGGGTGGATCTCTGGGATCTCCTGCAAGGGAGAAGCTGCAGCAGAGACAGAGGCTGGAAAGAGGTGAGTGGTTGCAGGGGGGTGAAAGAAAGGGAAGAGATCAGAGGGAAGAGCAAAGATCTGGTGCTTTGCAGGGCAGAAGGCAGACGTCCCCAAGCACGCGCTCTGGGTTAGGGGGTGGTGGGTGGGTGAAATCTGTGGCCCTTCAGATGTTGGGCTCCCAGCTCCCATCAGCCCCCAGTCAGCGCAGGCAACATAGCTAGGGAGAGTGGGGGCTGTAGCCCAGCAACATCTAGAGATCCAAGCTTCCCCCATGCCTGCCCCTAACTCGAAGGTTGTCTGTCCACCTGGCCCCCCAAGGCCTGCCCCTCTGCCTAGCCCCGGGAAGAGCTGTGGCTGGGTGGAAAGGGCATCTGCTTGGCATTCAGAAGTTCATAGGTTCAGTCCCCAAGGGCAACTCCAGACTGACCAATTCACTTGTACATAAAAGGGCAGTTGTTGCATTTAACTCTTATTGCAGAGAATTTAGTCAGCAGGCTCATCTCAGCTATCTGCCAATCTCCCATTCCCACCACCCTTCTGAGTAATACCCCTCCCCACCTTCTCACTATATAGAAGGATCTGGCAACTTCTGTTTCAGTGTATCTGAAGAAGTGTGCTTGCACACGAAAGCTCATACCAAGAACTAACTTAGTTGGTCTTAAAGGTGCTACTGGAAGGATTTTTTTTATGGCAGACCAACACGGCTACCTATCTGTAACTGCAGAGAATTTAGACCATCAAAACGCAGAAAGAATTTTGTGTGTTATGAGGTTTACTTTAGGTTTCCCGTGGTCGTCAAGAGGCTTTAAAGGGAGTCCAAAAACGGTTAGAATAAAAAACAACAACTCAGGAGGTTAAAGATTGGAAAAGGGCTTACTTTAGCTTTGAGGGGGGTTTTTTCTTTTAAAAAAAGAATAAAGTGGTATATAAATTTTATGAAATAAATTGTGTTTCTCATATATTTCCCATAGTGCATTAAATAATGCCAAGACAGCGCACGTTTCCTATTTCTGAGGTGACCCCTTTGCTTGTTGAAGAAAGGGAAGCAATAGTGCAGGAGAATGGAGAAATTTCTGGAAGAAACCACATGGTTTGGAGAAGACTTAGTGAGAAACTTGCAAAGAAGAAAATCAACATTTCTGCATACAGTCTGTACCTAGCTGTCCTCAGGGGTCGCTATGAGGTCTACCAGACCTTGGGAAATTGTACAGAACCTGTTGCTTCTGACCGGGGAAATCACGAGCATTCATCAGCTTTATCCTCTGATGAGTCCAGAGACCACAATATGGATGGAAGCACTGAGGAAAGCGAGGAGGAGGAGGAGTACTTTTTGAGCAATCAAAAAATTGTTGATGAAACACTGGACAGAAAGAAATTCACAGTCACATTTTCTACAGAAGAATGGGCTGAGATTTCACCAGAAGATTTGACATATAGGAGCAGGAGAGAGAACTCCATTCGAACCTACAATATAGGTATGGGCTCACAAGCTAAATATTCATGTGTGGTCTCATTTGGAATTGCCGTGTAAGGTAAGATATAGGGGAGGTAAGATCTCTGTGTCAGACCGGGCACAACAATACATTGGTACCTCGGGTTACATATGCTTCAGGTTACATACGCTTCAGGTTACAGATTCCGCTAACCCAGAAATAGTACCTCAGGTTAAGAACTTTGCTTCAGGATGAGAACAGAAATCGTGCTCCGGTGGCACAGCAGCAGCAGGAGGCCCCATTAGCTAAAGTGGTGCTTCAGGTTAAGAACGGACCTCTGGAACGAATTAAGTACTTAACCCGAGGTACCACTGTATTTGAAAGTGACAGGAGAATGCTCGTTTTGCAAGTCACAGTTCATCGGATGCATTAATGCAATGCCTCCAGCAGAAGGCCCAGTAGTAATGCAATGTTCTTACAAGGGGCGATTCAATGATAAGCATCGACCAAACCTGAAAAGAAAACTGTCTTGAGTTGCAAGATATATATATAAAAAATTGTCCAGTAGCACCTTAGAGACCAACTAAGTTTGTTCTGGGTATAAGCTTTTGTGTGCATGCACACTTTTTTGGTATCTGAAGAAGTGTGCATGCACACGAAAACTTATACTCAGAACAAACTTAGTTGGTCTCTAAGGTGCTACTGAACAATTTTTTTATATATTTCAACTGCGTCAGACCAACACGGCTACCTACCTGAATCTGGAGTTGCAAGAGAGAGAGAGCTTTTTTAAAAAGGCAAATGAAAATATGTCAGCAACTGCTCTTTGTCACCAGTATTCAGATGCCAGTATGACATTTGGTGATCCTGAACCTAGTCATCTGCCTGCAGGTAATGTCTTGCAGGTAGCAAAGTGCAAAGCTCTGAAGGGAACTCACCTGCAAGGTTTTTTTGCGGGGGTTTTGCTGCAAAACTTTTGCCAAAGTTTGGTGCCAGTTTGGAGTGAATCGGACAAGGTTGGGTTTTTGGTGACCCCGTGACCCCCAGGTTTGAGTGTCAATTGCTCCGTTTGTGGGGCGCTGCAAAATGCGGGGGGGTTGCTGCAAAACATTTGCCAAGAGTGAATCGGACAACATTGGGTTTGGGAGCATTAAGTACAAACCCTGTTTTGAAATATCAGTTACTCCATGGGGCACTGCAAAATGCGGGGTTTTCAGTGCAAAATGACTTTGACACCAGTTTTGAGGGGATCCCAGATTTTGGTGTTTGTAGTTAACGCAGCTGAAATGACTGACACTTGGAGAGGCTGGGGTGTGAATGTAACTGGAGATGATTTTTACCTGTATCTGTTTTTAGAATGCCTACCTATGGATGTGCTTGCTGCCCTGGCTCCTTCTAGAGGAAGGGTGGGATATCAGTTCAAATAAAATAAATCAATAATAATTTGGGTTCCTTCAACGAAAGTGATGGGCAGTAGATTCAGGACAGGTCAGAAGCAAGGACTACTTCACACACTCTTTGCTTGCTTTCAGAACTTGAGAAGAAATTTTCAGAACCAAACAAAATGGAAGAACTGGGCCTAGCGGGCCCTGAGGCCAAAGAGGAATTGGAGGCAGGAGGACAAGATCTTTGTGTTGTTCAGGTTGGGACCGTCCAGGAGCTTCTGAGCAGGGCAGCCCCACCACAAATTAAAAAGGAACCAGATGAGGCGATTCAACAGCACTGGGAGACCCAGTGGCAGGAGTTCCTGAGGAGAATGCAGTCTCCTCAGTTGGAATGGGGGCAGCAAAGCCCACGTCTGCCTCAGCTCTGGTCAAAGGACTACGCTGAGGACTTCCAGGCCTCTGTCAAGGCCATTGTGGATACGATCTGGTGGCCTGCAGGAGAGCGCATGGCCCAACCCTTGCCAGGCCTACTCAGAGAGTCCAATGAGGCCAGTCAAAGGCTGGATCCTTCTGTGAAAGTGAAGGAAGAGGTTCCGGATGAGGAAGACACCGCCAGCTTGGAGTTGCGTTGCTGGCGCTTCCGGCGGTTTGGCTACAAGGAGGCTGGGGGGCCCCGAGAGGGCTTGAGCCGACTCCGTGAACTTTGCCACCGGTGGCTGGCACCGGATGCACACACCAAAGAGCAGATTCTGGATCTGGTGATCTTGGAGCAGTTCCTGGCCATCCTGCCTCCGGAAATGCAGAGCTGGGTAAGAGAACGGGGCCCCGAGACCTGCACCCGAGCGGTGGCTCTGGCAGAGGATTTCTTGCTGAGGCTGCGTGAGGTCAAGGTGCCGGGACGAAAGGTGAGGGTACTCAGTGTGGCTAAATTGCCAGGAGTTCTGTTCCTCCATCTCAATAGCCCCCTTTATATCTTGGTCTTCTAGAGAGGTAAAGCCAGAAAGGAGAGACAGACTGGAGCTGTCCCCAGGTTGTTGGCCTTCACTGGTAGCCAGGGAAGCTGGTGCCCCTGCCGCACCTTTTCCCCTTCAATTCAGGCTCTGTCGTCTCTCCCCTTAAGAAAAAGTGCAAGCAAAAGGGGGAGAGGAGCTTGCCCTCAAAGGAAACGGCTCCCCAGGTTTCCAAGTAGTGGCATCACAAAACCATTCATTTCTCGTTCCAGGTACAGGGGCCTTTGGACGAGGCGGCTGTGGAGTCCAATGCCGTGGAGTCGCCTTTGCCTATGGAGGTCAAGCCGGAGGAGGATGGTGAGGCCAGCTTGCTGGGTAAAGGTTTATTACCGTATTGGCCTGAATATAAGCCGCACCCGAATATAAGCTGTACCTTTAAAATTCAAGGGAGGGAGAGAAAAAAAGACAACACCCAAATATAAGCCACTCTCTTAAAATTCTGCAGGCACTCACACCCATTCCGTTTTACAGTATGTCTGTTTCAGCAGCAATATCGTAAAAGCCCATTTTTGTAAGGTTGCGAATTTAAGCTGGTCACGGCTTTCACGGTCAGAATTTGGAAAAAAAGTGAGGCTTATATTCAGGCCAATACGGTAATTATCAATGTAATTATTTTAAGCATTTGTACCTTGGGATGCACTGGGAATGGTTTCCAGAACAGCTTACAGATCGTCACTGCCCTCATAGACTCATAGTCTAAAATACATGCTATGTTTTATTTATATATTTGTAGGAATATTTCTAAACCACCAACCAAAAAAAAAAATGACTACCATTATGATGATGTGTAATATAAATGTTAAAGCATCATAAAATTATAAAACCAGACAATTATTCATACACTGATTTGGGGGCCAAAGACTCCCGAGTCATGAATGTTACATTAATAAACAAGTAAGATACAGTAAAAGTATAATAAATCAGTCAAAACAATATAACATAACAAAAATACTTGAGATGAAAGGGAAAAGGGGCAGAAGCACAGGGCTAGGTTTTTGTTCTTACAGCTATGTTTCTTATAGCTACCAGGTTGGATAAAAACAGTTCAGGATTCCTAATGGAATGACTGCAGTTAGGTGGCAATTAAGAATGGGAAAACATTTTTTTTCTATTTCCGCTGTATTTGTCTTATGCGGTGCCCTTTCTGTTCTGCTACAGTTTGCCTCCTGCCAAAAACTACATTATTTGTCTCACTTCCCTCTGTGCTGAAGTTACATATATTACATAAATTAGGTTGCCATTAATGTTATTCCACCCTGTTCGTTTCAGTGCAAAGGAAACACAATACATATGGGCAAAAACACATCATTGATTATTTAGAATTCTAGAACTATAGAGGGTATATGACTCGTGTCCTTAATTCTCTGTTCCAGAAGCTGATGGGCACATTTGGATGGACTTTGGCTTGAAAAGACCCAAGAAAGTTGATGGGATGCCATTGACAGGAGCCCAAGGGGGTCTGGAGGAGCTAGAAGAGGCACCAGGGAGACGGATGTGCCCCTCAGAACAGCCAGAGGAGACAGAAGGCCGAGCTTTCCCGTATAACAAAGGTTTCAATTGGTGTCCCTCCCAAAAGGGCCTTTTGAAAGTTGTGGGAGAGAAAACAGGCAGCAGGAGCGAGAAAAGCTGCCCTCCGAGAGCGGACCTTCCCAAGAAAGCCCAGAAGATGTATGAATGCGCCTACTGCGGCAAAATCTGCAACAACAGCGCTCACCTGGTGATCCACGAGAGAATCCACACAGGCGAGAAGCCACATAGATGCTCCGAGTGCGGGAAAAGCTTCACCCAGAAAGGAAACCTTACCACACACAAGAGAATCCACATGGGGGAGAAGCCCCACGAGTGCCGGGACTGCGGGAAAAGCTTCAGCCGGAGGCAGCAGCTCGTGAGACATGAGAGGATCCACTCGGGAGAGAAGCCCTACAGATGCGCCGTCTGCGGGAAAAGCTTCTGCCGGAAGGACTCTCTCATCACCCACAACGGGACCCATGTGCGGGAGAAGTCCTTCGAGTGCTCTGACTTTGGGGAAGGCTTCCCTTCTAATGCTGGACTTCAAAAAACGTAATATATTCATGCACACCAGGTCATAGACATGTTCATAATGGGGGATTTGACTGGACATCCTTGACTGGAGTGTCAGGCTGGGACTGGGGTGACACTCTGCCTGGCCTACCTCGTAGGGTTGGTGTGAGGTTCAAATGGGCAGTGGTGGAACACTGTGTGCTGCCCTAAGCTCCTTAGAGCAACCTCCCCAAACCTGCTGCCCTACGGATATTTTTTGGGACTACAACTCCCCAGGTCAGGAAGGGGGGGTGCTTTAATGAGATGGGGGGGAAACCCTGCTAGATTGGGCCAAAGACATCCCTGTTCTCACAGGGGCCAAACTTAGGGAAAGTGTTCCTTTTAGGCGGTGGGGGGCTGGGAACCCTCAAGCTCCCGGGTGCAAGAGTGCTGTCTCCCCACTTGTGATTCCCAGTAATTGCGTATACAGTGGCATACTGCCTCCAAAATACTTCAGTTGTTGCTAATAGCCATGAATAGGCCGCTAATGGAATTGCCTAACCTTCTTCTTTAAACAAATTGTTTTTATTAAATATTTTTGGGTTACATAAGTACATACATCGCCTCGGAAGAAGAGAAGAAGAGTTTGGATTTGATATCCTGCTTTATCACTACCCGAAGGAGTCTCAAAGCAGCTAACATTCTCCTTTCCCTTCCTCCCCCACAACAAACACTCTGTGAGGTGAGTGGGGCTGAGAGACTTCAGAGAAGTGTGACTGGCCCAAGGTCACCCAGCAGCTGCATGTGGAGGAGCGGGGAAGCGAACCCGGTTCCCCAGATTACGAGACTACCACTCTTAACCACTACACCACACTGGCTCTCTGTGTTCAGATCATAAAGTCCTTTCTACAGATCAGTTATATTTGATGTGAGACGTTAAACGTTAAAGCCATCCTGGTTGGTGGCCATCACTGCCTTTTGTGGGATTGGGAATGTGTGTAGCAACTGCCCATCTGTACAAAGGTAAAATTCACATCTGTTGCTCTGTCCACTTTTTCCTCTAGTCCTGACCAGAACAGAATGCTGCCGTCAGTCAGCAAAGAGTCCCCCATCCCTGCTCCAGGCTCTATTATAATTATTTATTATTACTGTTACTTTTCAGATTTATACATTTCACTGATTTTACAATCATTTTGAAATTTCAAAACTTGACTTCCTTCCCCCACTGTCTGTGGTTCCTTAAATTTATTTTTAATATCTTCTGCATATCCAAATTAACTTCAATTTATTCATCTTCTTTAAATGTATACTCTTATAAAGCTGCAGGTTATTACAATAATCCTGCCAATGTTTTTATCTGTTTTATCTGTAAATATTCAATAAACCATTTCCATTCTTTTGTAAAAAGTTTGTTATCTTGATTTCTTATTCTTCGGGTAAGTTTCACCATTTCAGCATATTCCATAAGTTTTTGTATCCATTCTTCCTCTGCTGGAACTTTCTTCTTCTTTTAATTTTTGGACAGGTAACATTCTTGCCACTGTAGTCACATATATGACAAGTTTTAGGTAGTTCTGTCGCTATAATTCCCAAGAGAAAAGCTTTGGGGGGGGTTATTTAAAAAACCCTGCTTCGGTTCTTTGTAAACATGTTTTTATGGGAGCTCCCAAAGCAGTTGATATTCACAACTCCACCCCCCAACCCATCCGGGTTGACAGGACTGTGCAGGGAATAAATAAAGACTAGGTGTTAAAAGTGGGTTGAAAAAGGCTGAGGGGTGGGAAAGAATGTGACGAGGAAAATTTTACTTAGGAACTTTGAGCTTCAGAAATAAAAGGCCTGGGCATGTACAGAGGGCACCTCCCTTTGCAACAAGGAACCTCTATGTTTCATAAGATTATTCCACAACACAACAGTAGTTCCCTTCTTATTTACTTTTTTTGTATTTTATTATTCTTGGTGGCTGGTGATGAATAAATATGTTGGTTATATACTGATATTTCTCGGCTCCAACTCCAACCAGGCCTGTGAGGCAGATTTGTTTTCCTCAGGAGATCCTAAGGTGGGTTTCATTTCTCTGAAGAAAAAAGAAAGGGAAGAGTGTCTGTTCAGAGAACGAGGCTCCTGAGAACGTGTAGAGATGGGCTCCTGTGTCAGCCTCGAAAAAAGATACCTCCCTCCCTTCATAGTTCAGAGCCACTCGGATCTTCCTGGGCTCCCCACTCAGGGGCAGAAGAGAGTAGTTAGGGGGGTCGCAGGCCCTGTACTCTCCTTCCCATCTCCCCACAGCCCAGATCCCTCCCTCCGGACTTAAGGGAAAGTAGTTCTTCCTCCTCACAGACTTCCTAGCAACCCCCACAGCCCATCCTTCCTCACTTGCCCCAACAACCTCCCAGAAATGTCTGCCTGCTGTGAATCCTTCACATCCCATCACAGAAGGACGTTGGCTGAATCTCTCAGGATTGCTGGGCAAGTCTTGCAGTTTGGCTCCATATCTCACACTTTGAAGATCCTCGGACAAGATGAGAATGGGATGGGCAGTGTCTGGATCCAGAGTGACGTTTGCTGTTGGGGAGAAGATGAGGAAATGAGAAGAGAGTCAGAATCAGCCGAGAATCAGAGACAGAGGTCTTGATCCATGGAAACACCTCGGGTTCTTTGGGCTCATCCATACTTGTCTTTGGCCCTACACTTTCTAGGCACAATCCTGCACTTTAAAACTATGGATCTAAACACTCATCCACCACCACTTTCCCCAGGAAAACCTGCTGTTTAAGGATGAGTCAGAACAAATGGCAATTTGGGTAGATTGCCATTTGTTCCAATTCAGCAGTGAAAAGTGAGTTTTCACAGGGAAAGCGCCTAGGCAAAAAGAAAGAAAGAAAGTGCTCAGACCTAAGTCTAAAAACATAGCACAAAAGGAAGTCTGGATGAGCCCATTCATACATTGATGTCAGGATTGGGACACTCCCCTCCTTCTCAAGACGTAATATCTTCTTTGTTCAATGTTTTGAGCCAGGTTTATTTTTTATGCCCCCCTGTGAATCCAGGCACCCTTCACAAAAAGCAAAACCACCCAGAAAAATGTTGGTGAAGCTTTTGTATATAATGAAGCAGAGGGGGAATGGATGGGGGCAAGAGAGGAGATTTCCCAGGTGGCTCATACAGAAACACTGGGGAAAAGGTAATGACAGGAGTGAATTAAATACAGTTAAGATTTAAAGGTGAATCTGTTAAATCCACACTTTCCAAAACAAGATGAGAAGCAAAACACATCACTCCTCCAAAATCCACACTTCTCTGCATTTTGCTATGCAGTTCTCCAGCGATCGGATGCTTAGGAATATGCATTTATTTGGTGCATGTGGGCTTAAAAGCGAATATGGTGCTGGCTGCCTTTATTTGTCACAACCACCATTTCTTCCTAAAGCCAACACCGCCATCAGTGCCTTAGACTGACTGTCCATATGGGGCATTATTTGGATAGGGGTAGCTTGACTGAGAAGAGGGCTAGTAAACAGAGCTGTAGGTGCAGTGACTGGTGAGAGATTGCTAGAAGAAACAGAACAAAGAGAGCTTGCATCTTTTGAATTAACACAGGTTGCTTGTTTGGAGGCCTGCTTGCATTTTCATGCTGTGCATGTGTTATGTAGGATCCAAAATGCAACAGTCCGATTGGTCCTAGAACAATAGGATTCAGAATGCAGCAGTCTGATTGGTCCGCAGGAGCCACCCAATCCAACTCCGGGTGGAAGTGAATCCGCAACCTGATTGGCCTACAGGAGAACCCCAGAATTAGCCAATCACGTGGGGCCCATTGTGTAAATAACGTATATAAAGCAGTTACAGATAGGTAGCCGTGTTGGTCTGCCATAGTCAAAATAAAAAAAATCCTTCCAGTAGCACCTTTAAGACCAACTAAGTTAGTTCTTGGTATGAGCTTTCGTGTGCAAGCACACTTCTTCAGATACACTGAAACAGAAGTTGCCAGATCCTTCTATATAGTGAGAAGGTGGGGAGGGGTATTACTCAGAAGGGTGGTGGGAATGGGAGATTGGCAGATAGCTGAGATGAGCCTGCTGACGACTCTTAACGACTGTAATAGGTCTTACAGGAAAAGGCAAGGGGTGAGAAGGTGAGAAATGGCTTAGTCATGTATAATGGGATAAGAATCCAATGTCTTTGTTCAAACCAGGTCTCTCCATGGTTTTAAGTTTGGTAATGAGTTGCAATTCAGCAGCTTCTCTTTCCAGTCTATTTCTGAAATTCCTTTGTAGTAAAACAGCTACTTTGAGATCTTGTATAGAATGTCCTGGGAGATTGAAGTGTTCTCCTACTGGTTTCTCTGTTTTGTGATTCTTGATGTCAGATTTATGTCCATTTATTCTTTGGCGTAAGGTTTGGCCTGTTTGTCCAATATAGAGAGCTGAAGGACACTGTTGGCATTTGATGCCATACACAATGTTAGATGATGAGCAATTGAATAGTCCCGAGATGGTATGTGTGATGTTGTTGGGGCCAGTAATGGTGTTGTCCGGGTGTATGTGGCAGCAAAGTTGGCATCTGGGTTTATTGCAGGCTCTGGTGCCAGTGTCCGTGTTAAGTCTGGTTGTAGTATTATTGTGGGTTAGGAGTTGTTTAAGATTGGGTGGCTGTCTGTAGGCAATGAAAGGTCTTCCTCCCAGAGCTTGAGAAAGAGAACTGTCATTGTCCAGGAGAGGTTGTAGATCTCTGATGATGCGTTGTACTGTTTTAACTTGGGAGCTGTATGTGATGACTAGAGGTGTTCTTCTCACTATATAGAAGGATCTGGCAACTTCTGTTTCAGTGTATCTGAAGAAGTGTGCTTGCACACGAAAGCTCATACCAAGAACTAACTTAGTTGGTCTTAAAGGTGCTACTGGAAGGATTTTTTTTATTTTGTATATAAAGCAGACATTTCGGGGAAACTTCCATGCCTCACTACTCTGAGCTGAATAAAGAGCATGAAATCCACACTCGACTCCTGAGTATATTTCAGCATGATCTCAGGTGGACGGACTGCTGCTGAAAGGAAGAGAGGCTGGAGGAGGAAGCAAGCAACTGACTCTGTTGGGAGTGAAGTTAACAGCCCTCAGGTCTCCATAGCTGCCCTCAGTCTCTGGGACCTTGCAACCAGAGGCTTGTGAACAGGGCTAGCCAACAAGGGCATTTGAAAGGGACTTGAAGGGGGAGGCCCAGAGGGGCTGTGTCACAGTGTATGTAGAAGCAAAAGACATGAATGGTGAGGGAGCTGCTACTGCAAAACCTGAGCCATTTTTGTTTTCCTGCCTGAGCATGTAGGAAGCTACACCTGCAACAAGGGGAAGCTGTTGATGTTGATGATTAAAATTTCTATATTGCCCTTCATCTGAGGACCACAGGGTGGTTTACAATACAGTCATACCTCAGGTTAAAGACGCTTGAGGTTGCGCGTTTTCAGGTTACGGACCTGCCAAACGGGTTCCATACCGGAACGGGTTACTTCGGGGTTTCGGCACTTGCGCACGCACAGACATGCCAAATCGCAACCCATGCGTGTGCAGACGCAGCGCTGCAGGTTGCGGACGCTGCGGGTTGCGAACGTGCCTCCCGCACAGATCATGTTCGCAACCCGCAGCGTCCACACAAAACTACATAACCAGGTAACAAACAAAAGCAATAGCCTGCCCACCCCCTCATAGTTCAAGAGACCACCAAAGGCCTGGGAGAAGAGGAATGTTTTTACCTGGTGCCTAAAGATATGTAGGGATGCGGGTGGCGCTGTGGGTTAAACCACAGAGCCTAGGGCTTGCCGATCAGAAGGTCAGCGGTTTGAATCCCCGTAATGGGGTGAGCTCCTGTTGCTTCTGCCAACCTAGCAGTTCAAAAGCACATCAAAGTGCAAGTAGATAAATAGGTACCGCTCAGGCGGGAAGGTAAACGGCGTTTCCGTGCACTGCGGGGCTTTGTCATGCTGGCCACATGACCCAGAAGCTGTATGCCGGCTCCCTTGGCCAATAAAGCGAGATGAGCGGCCACGACAGGACCTAATGGTTAGGGATCCCTTTAAAGATATGTAAGGAAGGTGCCAAGCGAGCCTCTCTGGGGAGAGCATGGCTGCCTGGCTGGAGGAGAAGGTGCAACAGCTTTGTCCACCTTTCTTTACAAGAAAGGAGATTCTGACTAAACATCAGGAAGAACTTTCTGAGGGTAAGAGCTGTTTGACAGTGGAAAGGCCTCCCGTGGGAGGTGATAGACTCTCCTTCCTTGGAGGTTTATAAGCAGAGGTTGGATGGCCATCTGCCATGCATGTTTTAGTTGAGATTCCTACACTGACTCTACAATTCTATGATTCTATCCATATTTCAAAGGTAATTCTGCTGGTGCTACCGCTGTCTGTGGCAAGAACCAATTGAAGTCAATAAGACTTCATGGTTTCGACTTATACAATGTCCATCATAAAACCCTTGCAGCCATACTTCATTACCTTTGAACTGATCCATGTTAACATCTAGAACGGGATCTACAACACAGTATTCCAAGGCCCTGCTCCTTGGCTCTGGTGGGAGAGCCAGTGGATTCTCAGATGTCTCCATTTTCTCACTGCTGTTTGGAAAAACCAAGGGTAACCCACTCAAATCCAAAGTACAACAAAATAAAGGAATTGATAGGAGAAAGGAAACTTTAGAAAGCCGAGAGGGAGGGGGAGGCAAGCACAGAGGGATGGAGGCACAGAGGGGAGGAGATTCCTCCTTACGATGGACTCCAAAACCAGACATCTGAAGGCCAAAAGAGCAACCCCAGGTCTCTGAGCCTCTTCACTTACATCTCCTCAAATGTAGAAATAGAATCAATCATGCCAAGAGTTCCTCTGTTGCAACCCCATGCAGGGAGCAATGGAGAAGAAACTGATGGGCATCCCCCAGGACCCCTCACCCACAGAGACTCTGGCATGTCCCCAAAACAGGAGCCCTGTTCTCTCTCCCGCACAATAGCCTTTAGTGAAAGAGGTACAGCAGGTTCTCAGCGCAGGGACAGAGGCAGCAAGGTGTGTCCTGAGAGCAGAGGAAGTGGGGTGGCTACTTCTCTGCCTGCTCTTCAGTCAGGGGCCTTTCCCAATACGCCTGTGATACATGGCAGGTTAGGAGAAGGTGACCTGGTGAGATGGGCAGGCGGTCCAGCCAACAATAAGTCAGCCTTGCCACTGCTGAGGGGCTGTTCAGGAAGACGGGAACCAGCACTTCCTGCCCAAGGACACAGCCATGCTCTGGCTGTCTCTGCCCTCTTCCATTTGGATGCCAAAATCCATCTTTGCCTTGATTATACCTTAGGGATATCCAGTGCTTTTTTCTGGGGGACGCAGGGGGACGCATACCAGCCTAAACATTTTTTGAATCTAAGTTTGACCTCATTGAGGGGCAGTATTTCAATATGAGTAGGAAAATGAGAGTACCCCTAAACATTTTGTTTAGAAAAAAAAGCACTGGGCATATCTATTTGTATAGATGTTTGGAACTATCCCAGATTAAATGAATATGATGTACAAGAGACAGAGAAGATTATCCAGCCATGCGAATGGAGGGGGAGGGTGTAGGGAGTGATCTGGCCCTGGTCTTTGCATGGAGAATTGGGGTGCTGCAAGATGAAAAAAGGGGGCCCTACGTTCACCTGTGAAATGCTTCTGGGTGTGGATGCCTACTGTCTCTTCCCCAGGAGCCACTGAAAGGCCAGGTTACATGTACTGGGGTTCTGGACCCTTCCTGGCCTTGTGGAGCAATGCTAATACAAATGAACAGGATCCACTTACCTCTGCAAGGTGCTTCTCATATCCTAGAGGAGGGAAAGAGAGAGAGAAGGGAATTCACTGCCTACCACAGGCTCCAGTATGAAGACTGCTCAGACCCTGGAATGGATGCATTCTTGACACTTTGAAATCAGTCAGCCTAGCCCACACCAGGGTTTGGGGTAGGGATAGGTGAACCAGCCAATTTTAATTTCTGTCATTTTCCTTCAGTTCCCCACATATCCATATCAGTTTAATTTTAACAGAGACTAAAAAAGAAAGCAAGTAGTATTATGCTTATGTAAAATACGCAGGGATTAATGGTATGCAAAATGAACCATGGAAAGAGAAGAAGGGAAGTCATTGATATCTTAAGGATGTTTAAATTAATATTCTAAACTGTAAAACAGAAAATGTAATAAAAATTATTGGGGGGATTAAATTAAATTAATTAGCATTATTGCATGAATTTCTCATACATGTTTGTATGCAGTTCTGCATAACATTCACATCCAATTCTCTGTGCGAAAAGCTTAACTTCAGCACACTTTTCATTGTGCAGTTCACACATAACTAGACCTGCAGGTTAGTTGTTCTAGGTTACCGTCCCAAATAGCCACCCATACACCATCCCCAAATTTCAGCCCGTTACCCCTTACCATTTCAGAGATAGTTTGCTATGGCACCGTGGAAGAGAAAGAATTAAACTCTCACACACACACACCCCCGCTGCCACCCAACAGCCCCCAGACTTCTCCTCAGCTGCTAATTGCTTAATTAAACAACATGTAAGCGGTACCCATACAATTAGCCTAATTTGGACTGGATAATGACTCGCTGGGTGAATCTGCAGAAAACGTCCCAAGAAAAATCCACTGATATTCATTCCCCTGTTAAGATTTCAGAGTGATTTCCTACCTTAAACTCCCTGGAAGCCTCCTCCAGAGGGATCACCTTGTGGTTTTCATGCTCCCTGGACCTGTCGCACACCACACAGATGGGGGTTTGGTCCTCCTTGCAGAAGAGCTTCAGGGGCTCCTGGTGCTTCTCACACACTCCCCACTTACCCTCTTGAAGGCTCAGCTTCTTGGTTATTTCTACAAAGTTAGCCAGTTTCCGATTGGGGGCGAGACTCCTTGGCTGAACTGCATTTCTGCACTGAGGGCAGGAAGGCTGGGGGCCCACCACCCCAGAGTACCGGCTCAAGCAGCCTCGGCAGAAATCGTGCCCGCACGCAGTGGTCACTGGATCCTTGAAGTAATCCAGGCAGATGGGACAAGTGGCTTCAGCACAGAGATCCTGGACGGGACCCCCAGAACCAGCCATGGCTCTGCCTCACAGTGAAGGCACAGCTGACTTTCACCTTCTCAGTTTTCAGCTTCTGGGAGTTTCCCTGCCTGCAAATGACTCAGCATCTCAGAACTGACCCGATTGGCTGCTGCTGTTTATATTCTGGCAGGCTTGCACAGCTGCTTAGCATTGTCTCAAGCAGCCTTGTTTTGCATTGCTTTTAATGCCTGTGTGCTTTATGCAGTGTGCTGCCTTGAGGGGGTGATGTGTAAATCATTTTATGAATGAATATGAGAACAGAAATCATTGACATTGTAGGGGAGGAGCCTCTGCTTCAAGAAAGAAGTGCTTAGCGGTGACTGCCTTCTTCTCCTGGCATAGACATCTTATGTTCCCTGCTCTGCTCCGGGATCTGATCTGGCTGGGAGCTTCAGACACCAGGCCCACTGGCAGACTTCCTCTGTGTTACAGAGATACAGTGGTACCTCGGGTTAAGTACTTAATTCGTTCCGGAAGTCCGTTCTTAACCTGAAACTGTTCTTAACCTGAGGCACCACTTTAGCTAATGGGGCCTCCCGCTGCTGCCGCGCTGCTGGAGCACGATTTCTGTTCTCATCCTGAAGCAAAGTTCTTAACCCGAGGTACTATTTGTGGGTTAGCGGAGTCTGTAACCTGAAGCGTATGTAACCCGAGGTACCACTGTATCTGCAAACATGACATGAAGGCTGGCAACATTAACCCCTGGAGGGATGCCAACCGAGTCCCCAGAAGGAGCATGCTCCAGAGAGGCCGCTGGCGCAAAGGGAGAGCGTGAGCGGGATTCTCATGTTGCGATTCCTCCCTTCTCCTTTCCTGTATTGGTCTCCACAGGTACAGCAGGCACTGTAACCTTCTGAGTTTGACTTAAGCCCCAAAGGCTCACTCCTCCATTGTCTCCCTAGACAGATGGGTGCCAGCTTTGAATTTATTAAAACAGTGGGTAGAATGGGTTTTTCTTTGTCTTTTTTGACTATGATCCTCAGCCCACATTCACCCAGAGTCGGAGCTCTCAGCAATCATCCCACTCCAACACAAAGTGCAAACACTCCCAGGATATATACATATTCCTTTTATTGTGTAATTGTGATGATCTCTCTCTGGGAACTCATGCAATCCCAGTTTCAAGACCATTTCTGCCTATAAATGTTTGCAGTGGTCATAACTTCTTCATTTCTTATCAGTCCATGTCCTGCTGCTTCCTTCAGAAATCCCATAAATTTTAATGCCAGAAATGTTCTGTTGTGATTTTCTATTTGGTCCCCTTTTGTTTCATTACAGTCCAGGAGTGCCCTTCCAAATGGCAATAACAGAGAAACATTCTGGAAATATTGCAGAATAGCTACTGAAGCACAGTGGATGTGTGGATAGTCCAGCGTCAATCCACGACTAAGGCACTATTATTGCATCAATGACACATCACATTTTACACCCACAAAAAGTTGAGGGGCTCCTCAGCATCCTGCAATGGAGGTTTAGGAGCTTTTCTTTAATACTGCTTCTTTTTTTCAACTTGCATATACCTCCAAAATAACCAAAATTTGAAATCCATAAAATACAAAAAGAAAAATGATTGAAAATAATACAAATGCTGTTCCCCCCAAAACATTATGTAAAACCATAACGACAGCATAAGATCATGGACAATTAACAAAGCATCAAAAACCAGCAATAGAGAAAACAATGTATTTTTAAAGATTAAAGTATATTTAGTTACTAAAAGCCAGGGGGTGGGGGAGATCCTGCCGATTTTGAAATAAATGTCATTGGTTGTGCATCCCATTAACTAAGTTGGGGACCACAGCAAAGTCTCCATGTGCCTTACATAGGGCACACATAGCCAAGTTGCTCGACTACAACTCCCATCATCTCTGACTCCTGACCATGCTGGTAGGGGCTGATGGGAGTTGTAGTCCGACACCATGTCCAGGACACACCATGTCGGCTACCCCTGATGCAGAGAATCCAATTGTTAATACAAAAGATTAATGAAGCAATCCCAAAAACAATGAGCCAGAGGCCTCACAGAATTCAGAGATACTTATGTCTGAGGAAGTGTAGAGGTGGTGAGGATAAAATTTGCACGGGGGGGGGGGGAAGAAGCGTGTTAAGTTGGTGCTATAGTTGGAAGGAAATACAAACAATATGTGTGAGGTAACAACTTAAAATGAGCTTTAGTAGCAAAAGTGGGAAGGGACTGTTTTCTAGGAATACGTGTGTATTTTAATAGTTGGTGTAGGCAAGCAATGAAAAGAAGATTAAAGTTGGTGGAGGCTGAGCCCTTTTGATGAACAGATTGTTAATTGACACAGTTAAAGTGTTATGGTTTGTTAAGGACTCAGCTGCAGAGGAAATTCTGGGAAAGGGAAGGAAAGAGAAAATCCCAAGTTTTGTTTCTTTTCTTATTTCTGCTGATTGTGACTTCTCTCAAAGGTTCTCTGCAAACAGATCAAAACTGTCAAGTGTTTTCATCTCAGTCATTCTGGTGTGAAGAGAAACTCCAACTGGGCCTGAGAGGCCAATTTTGTCTCCTCAGGAGATACTGAGGTGGGTTTCATTTCCCCCCAGATAAAAGAAAGGGAGGAGGGTCTCCCTGGAGAACGAGGCCCCTGAGAATGTGTGGAGTTCGTCTCCTGAGTCAGCATCAGAAAAAGACACACGTCCCACTTCATAGTCCAGAGTCACCCGAATCCTCTTGGGCTCCTCACTCAGGGACAGAGGAGAGGAATCAGGGGAGGTGAAGGCAAAGTACTCACCTCCTGACTTCTTCACAGCCCAGATCCCTCCCTCAGAACCTAAGTCAGTTAAGGAAGCGTGCATTACTAAACGTGACCAGAAAGAGGTGAGATTACCCTTTCTCCTCACAGACTTCCTGGCAACCCCCAGAGCCCACCATTCCCCACTTTCCATAGTGACTTCCCAGAAATGTCTGCCTGCTGTGAATCCCTCACATCCCAACACACAAGGCATGTCACTGAATCTCTCAGGATTGTCAGGCAGGTCTTGCAGTTTGGCTCCATATCTCACACTTTTCCGATCCTCGGACAGGATGAGCCTGGGATGGGCCGTGTCTGGATCCAGAGTGACATTTGCTGTTAGGGAGAAGATGAGGGAAAGAGAAGAGAGGCAGAATCAGCCTAGAGTCTGAGACGCACAACCTGATCCAAGAAACACCCAGAAGAACCAGATTTCCTCTCAGATAAATGGGCGTCCTCACATTTCATTCAGGATTGGGACCCTCCCTTCTTTCTGCCAGACTCACCTCAGAATAAATTCCTTCCCAGCAGGTTTTTAAATAATGCTTTTTTGTTCCTTTTTACTCAACATATTTTATTGTGTCCCTCCTGTCAATCCAGTCACGAAGCAAAACAACCCAGAAAATATTCCCCAAGCTCTTCTATGCAGTGAAGGGGAGGAGGAAGGGATGGGGGCAAGAGGAGAAAAATGATTCTCCTTTGAATCACTCGTTGTGAATTGCCCATTTGGGGCTTTCAGAGGCTTACATTGAAATCAGAGGGAAGAAATCAATGTAGGCAAGATTTGCATGCCCCAGACTTGCAGAGGTAGTTTCACCATAGTTTCACCACAGAGTAGGAAGTGGGGAGCCCAAGGGGGAAAACATAGACTTTCAGTTTCAGCTCGGACTCAGAGACAGGGACACCGGAAATAGCTGATCCGAAAAATCATAGGCTCGAGAGAGTCTGTGAGAAGCGGGAAAGAGAAAAAGAGAAAGTGGGGGTTTTGTTGTTGGAAAAGGAAGGGGCAGAGCTCAGACTTGGCAACAGCAAATTTGGGGGAATACGCCGAGGACTGAGCTCCACAATGCTTTATGTGTTTGAGCAATAAATCTGAGTTAGTTACTACCAGAGTGTCTCGCATCTGTGGGAGAGAACCCCAAGCCATTGCAGTTCAGTTATTTGCTCCGAAATTTCAAATATCTTACTCTCTTGGAAATTAATCCTTTCTTTTTGCCTTCTGCTATTTAAATGCAAGAGGTCAAATCATTTCTAATTGTCCATTTTTGTATTCACAAGCCTTTTGCTTGGAATTCTTTTCCAGCCGATAAGCTTGGTGTCCCGAAATTAAGGAGTTGTGTTTATTTTTTCACTACTCCAGATTACATTCCTGCTTGAAAAGTTTTTGTATTCTTTACTTCATAATACTTGTTTTTCAGAGTGAGAAATCCATCTTTTAAAATATTTTCTCTGGGAGCTCTCCGTTTCTGCTGCTTAATCCATGACCAGGAGCGCCCCCCCCCTGTGTTTTTTTTACTTCCTGGGCAGGGAATTATTTTGAGAAAAACAAGTGGAAGGGGGCAGCTCTCTGTGCACATGCCCTGCTGGTATTAAATCAGCATGATCTGAATCAGCAAATTAGAAGATAGCAACAAATGCAACAGGGAACACCTACTGGTATGAATGGGAAAGACTGAAGATGCTCTCTTCATAGATAAATTCAGGTACAGTGGTACCTAGGGTTACGTACGCTTCAGGTTACATACACTTCAGGTTACAGATTCCACTAACCCAGGAATAGTACCTCGGGTTAAGAACTTTGCTTCAGGATGAGAACAGAAATTGTGCTCCAGCGGCGCGGCAGCAGTGGGAGGCCCCATTAGCTAAAATGTTAGACCTTTTCTTTGTTCCTTTATCTTGGAGCATCAGAAATCGCTTCAAAGAGTCAATTAGACAGCAGTAAAATCATTTATTTATGCCATGACAAAAAAAGGTACAGACAGGCTGATGTTCATTGCCTGCTGCCGCCGAATTCTGAGCGAGCCAGCTTTTTATACATTTGCAGAATACAATACCACCTGATTTCTTGTAAACCGAAAGTTATGGCAACTTCCTATGTCCTTACATGGGCTTGCCCCCCCTTCCTTCCTGCAATGGCCTCACAAGCCTCTGCTTATCTCTTTACAACCTTGAAAAATAAACATTTGAGCCTGTTCCATCAATGCCAGTCTTGTTCTCCCCAGACATTCCAAAGAGAGGCCCATTTTACTGTAACATTTGAGAGAGGAGAAAATGCCTAAAAGAGTTTTTGGGATCATATAGAGAACAATATTCTAATGGTGCTTCAGGTTAAGAACAATTTCAGGTTAAGAACGGACCTCTGGAACAAATTAAGTACTTAACCCGAGGTACCACTGTATTTGTGTGTGAGGACTACTCATCTAAATAGAATAGAGCAAAAGTGCTAATTAACAGTCAAATCATGCTCAGATGTGGGCAAGACCAAAGGATCCAGCAAAAGCAAAAGGGGAACGAGAAGACTGAGTTCAAGTACTCCTCCCTCTTAGAATAACACCAAGGAAAGGACAGACCATTTAATCCCAATGAAATACCAGCTCCCAACTCGTGCTTGAATTTGGTCCATCACAAAAGTTACCTTTCTGAGGATGTCTTCCGAATGACAGAGCATCTGAGGAAGCAAAGAGATATAAAGACTGAGAGCTAGACTTTTATACCTCAAATAATTTTGTGACAACCTTTTCACTAAATGACATAATATCAATTGTTTCTTTATTTCAAGTAAAATGTTGATATAGAACCAACAATTACACATAAGAAAACTATGAAAAGATAAAAAATAAATAAATGTTAAACTGAGAAATGACAGAAACACTGCAATATCAGTGTATTAAAAGAATGCAAGGGAGAGCTTTCTATAACCTTAACAGTTGTCCCAGGTAAACGGATGAAAAATCAATTATTGAAGTCAAAATTGTTAACCATAATGACAAATTAAACTTGCAGAGGAAGAATTTGCCTGACCAAACAATTAAAATTCTTTCAGATTCTTAACAAACATTTTGGTAGAAGCAAGAATGGGGCAGAAATTCAATTTATTTTGCATTCACACTTTCTGAAACAATACAGGAACTGAAGCACAGCAATCCTTCAAAACGCACACTTATCTCAATTTTGCTATGAAGTTCTCCAACCGACTGATATATTAGGGGAATCTCTGCATAAAGCTGAATATGTTAGTGAAAGTCACCCACAAAATAGAATTCTCCTACTGAAAACTGCTTGAATAATTGTATACATTAGCCAAATATCTGTTTCTTAGGAGAAATTTGCTGATGAAATACGTTGATGAATTTAGTGAGTATTAAACCACCAATGGGACGCGGGTGGCACTGTGGTTAAAACCTCAGCGCCTAGGACTTGCCGATCGCATGGTCGGTGGTTCAAATCCCCGCGGCGGGGTGAGCTCCCGTCTTTCGGTCCCAGCTCCTGCCCACCTAGCAGTTCGAAAGCACACTTAAGTGCAAGTAGATAAATAGGTACCGCTTTACAGTGGGAAGGTAAACGGCGTTTCCGTGTGCTGCGCTGGTGCTGGCTCGCCAGAGCAGCTTCGTCACACTGGCCACGTGACCCGGAAGTGTCTCCGGACATTGCTGGCCCCCAGCCTCTTAAGCGAGATGGGCGCGCAACCCCAGAGTCGGACACGACTGGCCCGTACGGGCAGGGGTACCTTTACCCTTAAACCACCACCAAGAGAGGCTGGTGAATTTTCAAGGAGATTTAAAAAACAAAACACCACAAGAACACTCAGGAGATCATGATGGTTGCAGCGCTAGGTATGTCAGCTGCTGGTGGGAGTCTGAGGAAGAAGAGAGAACTTAGGAGATAATTCCACAGCTGGGAAACAAGCTTGACCTGGGAGTGGAGTAACGGTGTGTTTGTTAAGAGCCGTTCTAATGCCCATCAGGATGGGAAAACACAAGTGGAATATAAAGAACCAAAATGAAAAGGAGTACAACTGTGAACTGAACACTGGAACAAAAATAAATTCTGACTTTGCTCCTATTGCTGTTTGTGGCAAGAGTAAATAAAATACAGTAAGAGCCTGGCATGTTCAACTTTCGGACTAATATATTGTCCAGTGTAAAATCCTTGCAGCCACTCATTACCTTTGATTTCCTTCACCCCAACATACAGAATGGGATGTTTAACGTGGAAATTTGAGATCCGCCTCTTCAACTTTGATAGGAAATCCATTGGATTCTTAAATGTTTCCCTTAGCTGACACCTGATGGGGAAAAATAAACATTAACCCATTCAATTGCAGAATTTCTGAGTGCAGCAAAAGAAAGCAATTGAGAAGAGGAAAGAGAATGTAGAAAGCCGAGAGGGAGACACAAAGGAATGGAGGCACAGAGGGGAGATGATTCCTCCTTACTAGGGACTCCAGAGGCAGACATCTGAGGGCCAAAGGAGCAGCCCCAGATCTCTGAATCTCCTCAGTTAAATCTACTCAAATGGAGAAATAAAATCAAGTGATACCATCCTGCTCAGAGCTTTTCAATTTTGGCTGCATTACCTACAATGTGGAGGGGGAAAAGATGATTGCTGCTGTTGACAAAAGTGATATCTTTCTTCTATCCTCTTATCATGAACCCATGTGACACCTTGAAGTTACGTATTACAGCTGAGATATTTTCAGGAACATGGCACACACCTCAACTCCTGCTCCCTTGTTGGGACCTTTCACCACATCCTAAGAGCCTGGAGGGGCAGGTTTTATTTCCTGTCCTCCTGGACCTTTCCCAGTTTCACAGAGTGATATTAATGGAGATGAGCAGGATTCACTTACCTCTGCAAGGTGCTTCTCACATCCTAGAAAGGAAAAGAGGGAAAGAAGAATGGGATTCACTGCCTACCACAGGGCCTATAATGAAGACCCATCAGACCCCGGAAGGGATGCTGTCAGGGAACTGACATCGGAGCCTGAGGCAGAGGGAAGGCTCTCAAATGATGCTGGAGAAGGGCCAAGCAGGGAGAGAGGCAGTTCAGCAGAGGGGGAAGCAAATCAACGTTACACCAGGGATAAAGGGGGGCAGATGGGGGAATGGGCAAGAGGGCTCCAGGACTCTTCACTGGACACCAGCGGGGAGAGCACAGGTTCTCCGCTACCCACGCCCTCCCTGCGCAGAAGACTTCCACGCAGGGAGAGTAGGAGGAGACTGGGCGTCAAACAACTTTTATGTTGGAAGAGGTTTAAGAAACGCCCACTGACGGATTCTGCTAGCGACTGAGGCAGCCACGAAGTGAAGGGCTGTCCAGACAGAAAGGTTTAACAAGGCAACATAGCCAGGAGAGGCGGCAACTTACGCACGAGCAACCCCATACCCATTATAGATGCCCTCTGGCCCTCTGGGTGAGTCTGCCTAGCAAACTCCAAAGTTTTGGATAGGAATGGATTTATCTAGGGGTCAGCAACCTTTTTCAGCCATGAGCTGGTCCACCGTCCCTCAGACCGTGTGGTGGGTCGGACTATATGGGGGGCAGGTAATGAATGAATTCCTATGACCCACAAATAACCCAGAGATGCATTTTAAATAAAAGCACACATTCTACTCATGTAAAAACACGCTGATTCCTGTACTATCCGTGGGCCGGATTGAGAAGGCGATTGGGCCACATCCGGCCCATGGGCCTTAGGCTGCCTGTGAGCAGAATCAGAACTTACAGGGTTAAACAGTTCTGTGTGACGTCTCTACATTCTGAGGTGTGGTTTTGTTCACATACAGGAATCTTTCTTTGTGTGTGAGTTACTTTCACTTTTAGCTGTTGAGCCGAGGAGATGTCCACTCAATCTCCTGGCTGATTTATGATGTTTTTCTGTGCAATGATTAAAGCCTTCTTGGATTAGCAAGAAGCCTGCGTACAGACTATGATTTATTGCACCCACACAAAGGCACAAACCGCTGCTGCGATACTCTGCTTGGAGCCACGAAGAGATCTTAAGTCTCAGAGGGTCACAGGGAAGTGTGCCGGATGCCATTACATCTTCAGACTTCCTACCCCTGGATTAATCTATCATTTCAATTTCTCTCAGTTTTTATCTTTCTGATCTTAAGTTTAGTTCTCCAGATTAGTTTCTGATTATTATTTTTTAAAACCTGATGAAAATTCATGGGATCTTCTCCTCTGTTTTTCCAAGGTATCCATAGTATATTGGCCACAGGAGAAATTATGAATAATGGTTCCAACTGAAAGAGTTTCATTTCCAATTTCTGAGATATCCTTAAATTTAACCACGTGAGCTGGGCAGCTTCATACTATTAAGCTAAATTAGGTACTGCCAGTCCTCCTTTCTGCATAGGAGTCCGCACTGGAATAGTATCCACTCTCAGGTGTTTCCTTTGCCAAACAAAATTGCCAAATAAAGTGCTGGTTTTGACCTATAAAGCCTTAAATGGCTCAGGGCCACAATACCTCAAGGACCGCTTCTTTCCATATGAACCCACCCAGACCCTGACATCATCTTCTGAGGCCCTTATTCATGTGTCCCCTCCACGAGAGGTCCAGAGAGTGGCCACATGAGAACAATATTTATATTTTTTGTGTTTTTATATTTTTATATATTGTAATTTTATCCTGTGAACCACCCTGAGACCTCCAGGTATAGGGAGGAATATAAATTTAATAAATAAACAAATAGTTGTCCAAGCATCTTTTTCCCCCTCTCTGGAGCTTTCCCTGCAAAAATCTGCTCTTTAAAGCTGAATCAAAGCAAACGGCAATCCACAGAAGAACTGAATTGCCGTTTGTTGCACTCGGCATTAAAGAGTGAGTTTTTGTGGGGAAGTTCTGTGGGGGGAAGAAAAGAGCACTTTGGCACAGCCTGGAAAGAGCGAGGCAAAAGGTCAGTGTAATTAAACTCTGAGAGAGGAACTTTGGGCTTTTCCTGCCACAGTCTCACCTGCAGGAGTTCACTCGCTGGCTGCTGACTCTTCTCCTCCATCTCCCGGATGCTCCTTTCAAGAGAGGAGAGTTTCTCTGAGAGCCTAGCCAGCTGCTCCTCCCTTCTTCTTGTGATCTCCTTCTCCATCTCTTCTATTTCATTCAGCAGACGCTTTTCTTCTTCTTCCAGAAACTGGTGCAGTTGTCTGAACCTCTCCAGTGTATTCTGCCTCTCAGTTTCTGTTAATTTCTGCAAGAACCAGGAAGAAAGAAGAAAAGAGGAAGGCAGAGTGTTTTGAAACAATTTTATGGTAAATCACTCAGCAATGGGGCTACATCATTGTTAAGTTGTGGGCGAACATATTAGACGACACAGCGATTCTTCAAACAGCTCTTGTTTATTCAGAGGCCAGAACAGAACTGAACTGAAGAGCTCAGTCAGCCTGCTTATATAGAGCTCCAGTACAACGTAACTGTACCAATTTTCTAAAACTATCCAATCACTGAACGTCACTTTCGATCCTTCATTTGCATAACTATCTACAGTATCCCCCTGCTGGCCCAGGGTGAGAACTTCACTACATAACAATCCTGACTTGGTCCTTCAAATACTTGTCCCCTTTGTAGTAATGGTGACACTTACAAGCAGGTTGTTGCTTTCATTTCCCATGTTTGCTTCGTAAGCCAGAATTTTCTCTCTCTCTTTCCTCAGATGCTCCAGGTGACGACAGATGATTGTCTGAAGAGGAAACAAAATCTAAGATTTGATTAGGGCTGCAGGCCCTAATTAATATTATGCTTACTTCTAGTACCTGGGCCCTACTATTCAATTTTTGCTTAATAATTGCTCCAGGAGTTTCTAGGGTTTTTTGATGTACACTAAAAAAAATCTAAAGCATGAGAACTTCCATTTCTTTATTCTTACTCCAGTTCATCATTATGATTACATTACACAGGAACCCTTTAGCGTAAGTGCAGAAAAACAGTGCTTTTAAAAACAAAAACACATTTTTAAAAGTTGCTTTGTAAGCAGAACAAAGTTTTTGTTCTGTTTTGGATAGCACAGAAATGAGGCCCAATTTCTGATTCTCATGAATGTACAGATTAGCAATTTATTATGTTTGCTTTACAGCAACATTAAGAGCATATAAGTACTTAATTTGTTCCGGAGGTCTGTTCTTAACCTGAAGCACCACTTTAGCTAATGGGGCCTCTTGCTGCTGCCGCGCTGCCGGAGCACAATTTCAATTCTCATTCTGAAGCAAAGTTCTTAACCCGAGGTACTATTTCTGGGTTAGCGGAGTCTGTAACCTGAAGCATATGTAACCTGAAGCATATGTACCACTGTATATACACCGAAAGAGAGATGAAAGGATTGTGTTAGCAAATGTCAAAATGACTTCCTACCTTGTATTCCTGGGCAGCCTCTTCCTTGAGAACCACAATGTGCGATTTATGTTCTGGGGATCGCTCACAAACGAAACACACCAATTCTTCATCTTCTTTGCAGAAGAGGTGGAGTTTTTCCTTGTGTCCCTTACACAGATCCTTTTCCCCTTTATTTGGTGGCAGGAGTTTAATTTTTTCCACGATATTGGCCAGCTGCCAATTAGGGCGGAAACTCCCTCTCTGCATCCGGGCTTTGCAGACGGGACACTCCAAGTTCCCCACCTGCATTGGTTCCCATGTGTCAAAATACTTTACAATGCAGTCCCGGCAGAAGTTGTGACCACAGTCCACGGTCACAGGGCCTGTCAGATACTCCATGCAGATGGGGCATGTGGCTACTTCTCTGATATCCGTGGATGAGGATGAGGCCATGACAGAGGAAGCGTCTGTGGCTTTGTTGAGATGAGAGGCAGCAGGATGGGAATGAACTTGAGAGGGGGGGAAATGCCTGTAAGGTAAAAACTATTCAGTATTAAGTGTTTCCACATCCTTCCAGTAAAACTACCTCTGCATTTCACTTTCTTATGAAACGTATCCTCCACAATTGGTCCTGTTATACAATTTTTAAGGTACGTGCAGATAATAGGCACATACTCACCACAGAAAAGCAAACCTCCGGCCTTCAAAAAATTAGGAAATATTCCCTGAAAAACTAGTCACTTTATTTGAGTGTATAAATAAATTCACAAACCAAGAACGAGGCCAATCCCTTCCAGTCGGGATTCAGGCCTCATCATGGGACTGAAACTGCCTTGGTCGCACTGGTTGATGATCTCCGGCGGGCTAGGGACAAAGGTGAGAGCTGTTTCCTAGTTCTGCTGGATCTCTCAGTGGCGTTTGACACCATCGACCATAACATCCTTCTGGACCGTCTTGAGGGGCTGAGAACTGGGGGCACTGTCATACGGTGGTTCCGCTCCTTCCTCCTGGGCCGTGTCCAGAAAGTGGTGGTGGGGGATGTCTCACTTGTGGGGTGCCTCAGGGTTCTGTCCTCTCCCCCATGCTTTTCAACATCTATATGCAACAGCTGGGAGAGATCATCAGGGGGTTTGGGCTGGGTGTTCATCAGTATGAGGATGATACCCATCTCTACCTCTCTTTCAAATCAGAACCAGTGAAGGCGGTGAAGGTCCTATGTGAGTGTCTGGAGGCGGTTGGAGGTTGGATGGCGGCTAACAGACTGAGGTTGAATCCTGACAAGACAGAAGTACTGTTCTTGGGGGACAGGAGGCGGGCAGGTGTGGAGGATTCCCTGGTCCTGAATGGGGTAACTGTGCCCCTGAAGGACCAGGTGCGCAGCCTGGGAGTCATTTTGGACTCACAGCTGTCCATGGAGGCACAGGTCAAATCTGTGTCCAGGGCAGCTGTTTACCAGCTCCATCTGGTACGTAGGCTGAGACCCTATCTGCCTGCGGACTGCCTTGCCAAAGTGGTGCATGCTCTGGTTATCTCCCGCTTGGACTACTGCAATGCGCTCTACGTGGGGCTACCTTTGAAGGTGACCCGGAAACTACAACTAATCCAGAACGCGGCAGCTAGACTGGTGACTGGGAGCGGCCGCCGAGACCACATAACACCGGTCTTAAAAGACCTACATTGGCTCCCAGTATGTTTCCGAGCACAATTCAAAGTATTGGTGCTGACCTTTAAAGCCCTAAATGGCCTCGGCCCAGTATACCTGAAGGAGCGTCTCCACCCCCATCGTTCTGCCTGTACACTGAGGTCCAGCGCCGAGGGCCTTCTGGCGGTTCCCTCATCGCGAGAAGCAAAGCTACAGGGAACCAGGCAGAGGGCCTTCTCGGTAGTGGCGCCCGCCCTGTGGAACGCCCTCCCATCAGATGTCAAAGCGATCAACAACTACCTGACATTCGGAAGACATCTTAAGGCAGCCCTTCAGGGAAGTTTTTAATGTGTGATTTTAGTGTATTTTTGATTTCTGTGGAAGCCGCCCAGATAATAAATGCTGGAATGTTGGAAATGTAAAGAGACTGAAGGCATTTTTTCACCTTTGGTGGACATGCCCAAGGATTAAGACATTCTGGGAGATGATTTATAATGAAATGAAAAAGGTATTTAAATATACCTTTCTGAAGAAACCAGAGGCCTTTCTCCTGGGCATGGTCGGCCAATTGGTGCCAAAAAAGGATAGAACCTTTTTTATGTATGCCACAACAGCAGCAAGAATACTCATCGTGAAGTATTGGAAGACACAAGATCTACCCACCCGGGAAGAATGGCAGATGAAGGTGATGGACTACATGGAACTGGCGGAAATGACTGGCAGAATCCGAGACCAGGGAGAAGAGTTGGTGGAAGAAGATTGGAAGAAATTTAAAGTTTATTTACAGAAACATTGTAAAATTAAGGAATGTTAGAAGGATGTTGGAATGAAATAATGCGGTTTTAGCAGAAAGGTTATAAAGGATTAAGGAAAAACAGATTGCTAAATGGTGAAGGAGGGAAAGTAAAGTTACATTATATTAAGATAAAATAGAGGACAAAAACTGGAAAGGAGGGAAAGGATTTGCTGAAATAGTTAATTGAGCTAGAATACAAAAAAGGGAGGTGTGAGGAGGTCAAGGAAATAAGCAAATGAAAGATAAGATATGGGAAGATTTACTGTATTTTCTCTTTTTTTCTTTTTCTTTTTTCCCCCCTTGCTTCTTTTTTCTATTATTGTGATGTGAGGTGATGTTTTGTATTTCTTAAATATGCTGTTTTTTTAATTTTTCTTTTTGTAACCCTTTAAAATTTAATAAATATTATTTAAAAAACAAACAAACATATTATTCTGAGCATGGTCTGATTTACAAGTGCAACCCTTTTCTGTGTCATTTCTACAGGCAACATCATCCCACACGATGACAGAGTGCATGAAATTCTGTCCCCATTCTGGGCCCAAAACAGTGTGTGCACGGTCACGTGTCAATTGCACACACGCAAAATGCTTGGTACAGTGGTACCTGGGGTTAAGAACTTAATTTGTTCTGGAGGTCCGTTCTTAACCTGAAACTGTTCTTAACCTGAGGTACCACTTTAGCTAATGGGGCCTCCCGCTGCCACTGCTCAATTTCTGTTCTCATCCTGAAGCAAAGTTCTTAACCCGAGGTACTATTTCTGGGTTAGCGGAGTCTGTAACCTGAAGTGTCTGTAACCCGAGGTACCACTGTACCTGTATGATGACTTTCGGTGGTCCTTGGTTAAGGGCTATACTATTTCTAAAATCTTTAAAAGTTTTGTTCTGGGTCCCCTCACTTCCTTGCAAGGCGGGGGCGGGGAGGGGGGTGGGGACTCTGCTGCAACAGACATCAAATATTTTCTTTGCTTTCCTCCACTGGTTCCTCCCTCCACTCAATCTTCTTTGACTGATAATGGACTTAAGGGATCCTGGGCTGTAAAAGTCAATCCCTAATTTCCATATAACAGTCCCACTGCCTGAAACTCAACTGTAAAACCCAAACGAAAAATCAGTTTGCACACTCATTCATCATTTACCGTATTTTTTGCTCTATAAGACTCACTTTTTCCCTCCTAAAATGTAAGGGGAAATGTGTGTGTGTCTTATGGAGCGAATGCAGGCTGCTCAGCTATCCCAGAAGCCAGAACAGCAAGAGGGATTGCTGCTTTCACTGTGAAGCGATCCCTCTTGCTGTTCTGGCTTCTGAGATTCAGAATTTTTTTTTCTTGTTTTCCTCCTCCAAAAACTAGGTGCGTCTTATGGTCTGGTGCGTCTTATAGAACGAAAAATACGGTACCTACAAGATCACCTTACCCCATATGTGCCCACTTGACTGCTTCGGTTGGAGGATTTGGCACTTTTACTGGTGCCACATAATACCTGCCCCACATCTGTCAGAACTCTATCATTTAGTGTGGTGGCAAGAAAACATTGGAACTCCCTTCCTATTGATCAGAGTCTTCTTTTCAGTGCCTTATTTAGACAAGACAACCCAGATGATTAGAAAGTTTCTATGGCTTTTCATTTGTTTTAGTCTAGCCTACTGCGGTTTTAACTTTTTGTTTTAAATTATAGTTTTAATTTTTAAGAGATAATTTAATTGTTTTTATCTTTTTCATAAACTCCTTTGAGGTTCTTCTACAATCAGGCAGTATTTTGTTAAATAAATAAAAAATCTGTAGCCAAAGCCATTACAAAGTAAAAAATTATGAAACATGTTGAGCAGTTAAAATAACTATTAAAACAAGGCAGTCTGTCAAATAAAAATGTGCTCCACTGAAGAATTGACTTATCATCCCCACAAACCTTCCTCCTTAAAATTGCCAAGTTAAAGCAAAACAGGTCACCTTTTCAGAAATGTTTGTCTGTTTCATGTATTCACTATCCAGCAGAAAGAATAATGGAGCTCCATGAAATATGGAGAGGTCCCTCAGTCATTGAGTGGGACATAATCTCACATTCATGTGCAGGTCCATTTTCCTGGCGCTGCATCAAGAGTGGCCCAGGAATGGCACCAAGGTGACAGACAAGGACAGAAGCAATTGCAGGGCTCCAAGCCCTCCTTTGGGTGCCCAGCCAAGACCTCCATTGACACCCATGGGAGCTCCTCTCCCAGAGCTAACAGCATTCCCATAGGTGCTTGACTTTCAGCTGAATGGTGGGGGAAGGCAAGGAAGAGGAATGGTTAAAAGGCTCCTCTATACGCATCGTGAATTGAATGAAAATAGACCTACTTGGGCCAAGGGCAGCCTGGGAACATGCAGTGGGGTTTGGTTGTCAGATACTCACCCCTAGACTAGCTTCTCCTGTGGGCAGGGAGATGGTGTACTTGATCAAGAAGAAGTTATGGGGTTGCCTTTCCTTCTTCCTGGCTGTTCCTGCTCCTGTCTCCTTGCTCTTTCTTTAGGGAGGGGCAAAACGTGTGCACTTTTTACAGCTGTGACGACAACTTGCAACTGTCCTTTTCTTCTGCTGGCAGAGCTCAGCTTCCTTCTCCCCCTCCATCTTCTCTCCTCCTAACAGAACACCCATTTGCTCACCACCTCATCTCACCCCAAACATGAACCGCTCTTTTTCAAAAAGAATAAGAAAAAACAGGCCTTTGGCATATATTTATAATTGTATAAAACAAAGCCATGTTTCCCCCCCTGAACAGGTCTTTTTATCAGCTATCATAAATGTGGCATTGCTTGGTTAATAAGTGGTAGCTTTGAACTTTGTCTGAATGTTCCTCCACACCCATTTTCTTCAGGATGCAGACAAAGAATTTGAAATATACTCAGAGTCGCAAAGTGATTTCATGCTCTTTATTCAGCTCATAGTGGTGAGGAGGAATGAATAAAAGTCCCCTCACAGTATCTGCTTTATATACATTATTTACACAATGGGCTGCACATGATTGGCTAATTCTGGAATTCTACTGTAAGCCAATCAGGTTGTGGATTCACTTCTATCTGGAGCAGGATTGGGTGGTTCCTGCCAACCAATCATACTGCTGCATTGTTCTAGGACCAATCAGACTGCTGCATTCTGAATCCTATTGTTCTAGGACCAATCAGACTGCTGCCTTTTGGATCCTATTGTTCTAGGACCAATCAGACTGCTACAGTTTGGATCCTATTCAACTCAGTACATAACACCCCTCCCCTCTAAGTTCCAGTCCTGCCCGGGAGGTCGCATTCATAGTCCTCAAGGTATGCCGGCGGCCTACGTGTGCGTTGTGGCCTGGGGTGTTCCCTGGTCCGGGCTCCGGGTTCTGGCTCGTGTTCCAAGGATGCTGGCTGTGATGCGGCTGTTTGGTCTGGTGCAACCGGCTCGCTCAGTCGTGGTTCTGGTTCCGGTGTCCTTTCGGCCTCACGGGTCCTCTCTGTATTTACTGATTCTGCCTCTCCTGCTGGCCCCTCCTGCTCTATGGGCCTCACTGCCCCGCTGTTCCCTTGGGACTCCTCTGACCTGTCCTCCTCCTGGTTTTCTCCCGGGAATCGTCGCCGTATCTGGTCGCAGTGGCGGCGCCAGCATTGCCCCCCATCCGTTAGCACCTCGTACGACACGGGGCCAGTGACCCTGGTGATTGTGGCGGGTACCCATGCTGGGCCTGCCCCAAAATTCTTTGCGTACACTGGGTCCTGGGCCTCGAAGGTCCGGGGGTTCCTGCCTTCCCCCACCACTACCTCATCCTGAGCTCTATCGGGGTGAAGGCGGTCCAATCTGATTGCAAGGCGCCGACCCATTAGTAGTTCAGCGGGGCTCCGGCCAGTCGTTGAGCTGGGGGTGCTGTGCTGTGCTAGAAGGAATGTGGCAAGGCGGTACTCCCAGTCCCCTTGCGTCATGCGGCGAAGGGTGTCCTTGGTGGTCCGCACCATGCGTTCTGCTTGGCCATTGGTGGCAGGGTGGAACGGCGCCGAACGGATGTGGCGGATGGCGTTCTGCGCTGTGAAGGTTTGGAATTCTCCTGACGTAAATGCAGTCCCGTTGTCTGAGACGAGAGTGTCAGGGAGCCCGTGGGTTGCAAACAGCCTGCGTAGTACCCGGATGGCTGCGGACGTGGAAGTGGACGGTACCAGTGCGACTTCCAGCCATTTGGTGTAGGAGTCCACCACTATGAAGAATGTTTTCCCCTGAAAGGGGCCAGCGAAATCCACATGCAGGCGTGACCATGGTGCTCGGGCGGACTCCCAGGACTGGACTGGGGCCCTTGGGGGATCTGGGCGGGATTCTTGGCAGGCCTGGCAGTGTTTGACCCAGGCCTCTATCTCTCCATCGATCCCCGGCCACCACACATAACTCCTGGCAAGGGCCTTCATTCTTACTACCCCTGGATGTGTCTCGTGTAGGGCTGTGAGGACCCTTTTGCAGAGGGGCTGGGGAACAACGACTCTGCTTCCCCATAACAGGCACCCCTTGTGGGCCGACAGTTAATGTTTGCGGGTTGTGTAGCCGGCGAATTCTGGCCCGGGGCTGCTGCTGGGCCATCCCCTCCACACCCAGTCCAGGACCCGGGAGATGACCCTATCTTTCTTGGAATGGTGTGCAACTTCTTGTGCCTGAATGGGGCGGTCGGGAAGCAGCTCCAGGCTCATAACCTCTTGTGCAGGTGCTGGGTCAGGGCCTGTTTCCGGTAGTGGTAGCCTGCTGAGGGCGTCCGCATGGCCCATCGCCTTCCCAGGTCGGTGAATCAGTGCATACTGGTAGCTGGCAAGGAAAATTGACCACCTGAGGACGCGAGGAGACAGCACTTGGGGGGTCTGCTTTTCGGGGGCAAACAAGCCAAGCAACGGCTTGTGGTCAGTCACCACGGTGAAGGGCCGCCCGTACAAGAAATCATGGAATTTTTTTACTCCCTTTACGATTGCCAGACCCTCCTTGTCGATTTGCGAGTAGTTCCGCTCGGTTGTGTTGAGTGTCTGGGAAAAGTACGCCACCGGTACCTCTCTTCCATCCGGGAGTTGGTGCCCCAGGACAGCTCCAATGCCATAGGGGGAGGCGTCGCATGCTAGCACCACCGGCAGCCTCTCGTCGAAGTGTGCCAAGACCGAGTTTGAGACAAGCAAGTCCTTGACTGCCTGGAATGCGGCCTCCTGGCGCTGGCCCCACACCCAAGGGGCCCGCTTGTCCAGGAGTCTGTGTAGGGGCTCCGCTACCGCCGCCTTGTGGGGAAGGAAGGAATGGTAAAAGTTCAATAGTCCCAAGAAGGCCTGAAGTTCAGTCTTGCTCTTGGGCGCTGGGGCATCACAAATGGCCCGTACCTTGTCCCCAGTCGGGTGGACCCCTTCTGCGTCCACCATAAATCCCAGAAAGTCCACCTGAGGCACTCCTAGTAGACATTTTTCCCGCTTCACCTTGAGACCCGCCGTCTGGAAACGGTGCAGAACGGTGCGGAGGCAGTCCTCAAACTCCTCTGGTGTGGGGCCGGCAATCAACACATCATCGAAGAAGGGGGTGACGCCAGGAATCCCTTTAAGGAGAGAGTCCATTATATTCTGGAATATGCCTGGTGCCACGCTGACACCGAATTGCAGCCGCTTTACCCTGAATGCTCCTCTGTGCGTCACAATCGTCTGTGCCTCTGCTGTGGCCTCATCTACTGGCAGCTGTTGATATGCTTGGGCCAAGTCCAGCTTGCCAAAAATTTTCGACCCAGCCAGGGTGGCAAGGACATGGCTGACCACTGGCACTGGGTATGCGTGGGCCGTGAGGGCCTTGTTTATGGTACATTTGTAGTCTGCGCAGATGCGGACCGAACCATTAGGCTTGACGGGTGTGACGATTGGGGTTTCCCAGGGAGCATTAGGCACCGGCTCCAGCACTCCTTGCTCTACGAGTCGGTCCAATTCCTCGTCTATACGGGGTTTCAAGGCGAACGGGACCCGGCGGGCCTTGAGCCTGACCGGTCGTACTGCGGGGTCAAGCTGTAGCGCAATGGGGGGGCCCGTATACTGTCCCAATTTCCCATCGAAAACCCCTGGAAATTCCTTGCATATGGCGTCCACGTCCACTTGTAAGCTAGTGTGGTTCACCCCGGTGACAGCTAGCCCCAGTGGTCCAAACCATGCCAATCCCAGTAAGCTAATGTAGGGGCCCTTGACCACAAGCAAGTCCAGTTGCCGCGTCCGCCCTCGGCATTGCACCCTGAAGGTCCCCACCCCCATTGTGGGGACCTTACGTTTCTGGAAGTCCCGGAGGGTGAATGGGGCCGGCCTGAGTTTGGGACCCCCAGTGGGACACAGTTTCCTTAAGGTCCTTGCCGAGATTATGGATAGAGTTGAACCCGTGTCAAGCTCCATGCGGCATGGGGCCCCCTCTATCTGTACCTCTACATAAATTTTCTCTACGTTGGGGTGGGGCAACTGGTATACCTGGAAGTCCGTGAGCTCCGTCGAGTTGCCTTGGTGCGTTGGGCCCCGGGACCTGGGGCTCTTGGATTGGTCATCTGATGCCTGGTGTCGGGTGGGCCGAGCCCGACACACCCGGGCGATGTGTCCCGATTTTCTGCACTGCCTGCACTCTGCGTTGCGGAAACGGCAGGTCCTCCTCTCGTGACTCTCCCCGCAGCTTGCGCAGTTCCCTCCTTCTCGTCGAGGCAGCTGTGGTCTGTGCGCTGCTTGAGTGCGCTGCTGTACTCGGTGCACCTCCTCCCTGTCGGATCCTGAGTCGTCGGTGAGGTCTTCATGGTGGACCCTCGGTTGGGATGGCAGGCTCGGCCGTGCCTCTTGGGTCGACCTCTCGGCCGCTTCTGTTGCCAGGGCCTCCTCCAGAGCGACCTGGAACGTTAGGTCCTTCTTAGCGTAGAGGCGTCGTTGCAGCTTCTCATCCTTCAGGCCACCGACGAGGCGGTCACGAAGCATGTTCTCCAGCTCTGAGAAGTTGCAGAACCGGGCGGCTTGGCGGAGAGAGGTCACAAACCCAGTTATGGTTTCCCCAGGGGCTTGCCGCTTTGCGTAGAAGGCATTTCGACGAGCCACCACTGAGGGCTGCGGCGAAAAGTGCCCCTTCAGCTGTTCCATTATTGTTTTGTATGGAACAGTAGCGACGTCTTCAGGCGCAAGGAGAGCCCGGGCGATTTCAAACGTCTCCTCTCCGCAGACGCTGAAGAATATCGCCCTCTTCTTGGCGTCTTCTTCGTCGGTGACCCCTTTGGCTTCTAGGAGGAAGGTGAAACGGGAGGCGTACGCTTCCCAGTCTCCAGATGCTGGGTTGAATGGCGAGAAGCTGCTGTTGGCTGCCATTCTGAGTTCCTTGTGCCCCGGAGCTGAAGCCTGGATACACGGTGCGAGGCAGCGGTGCGGCAGTTGGCGGTGCTGCGGTGCTGTGTGTGGCAGTCAGCTCAGCGGGATCCCACCTTCGTCGCCAGTGAAATATACTCAGAGTCGCAAAGTGATTTCATGCTCTTTATTCAGCTCATAGTGGTGAGGAGGAATGAATAAAAGTCCCCTCACAGTATCTGCTTTATATACATTATTTACACAATGGGCTGCACATGATTGGCTAATTCTGGAATTCTACTGTAAGCCAATCAGGTTGTGGATTCACTTCTATCTGGAGCAGGATTGGGTGGTTCCTGCCAACCAATCATACTGCTGCATTGTTCTAGGACCAATCAGACTGCTGCATTCTGAATCCTATTGTTCTAGGACCAATCAGACTGCTGCCTTTTGGATCCTATTGTTCTAGGACCAATCAGACTGCTACAGTTTGGATCCTATTCAACTCAGTACATAACAGAATTCTTTTTTTACTTTCTGCATTGGACGCCTGACTCTTCCCCTCCTCCTATCCATAGTGCCATCAGGGAAGCACTTTAGGGCAGACCCAACCCCAGGAACCCACTTGGGGGTCACACTCACCTCTGCTTGCTGTTTGCAGCTGAATTGGGGAAAAGATCTATTTGTTTTTCTGAGGACTGACATTTATTCCTAATTCAGTGGGTTTTCCCAGGGAAAGCAGAGGGGCAAACTAGAAACTGCTTTGACCCATGCCTAGAAAGCATGGGAGAAACTGCTTTCCCTAGCCTGCTGTAAATCATCGGACAGTGCTGTTTCAGTCCCATGATGGGGTCTGAATCCTGATTGGAAGATTGGACTGGAACCAGGAAGGCTATGCCCCCCCCCGCCCCCCAAATACTAGGTCAAGCAGCCTCGGCAGAAATCATGCGCACACACAGTGGTCACTGGATCCTTGAAGTAATCCAGGAAGATGGGACAAGTGGCTTCAGCACAGAGATCCTGGACGGGACCCCCAGAACCAGCCATGGCTGCTGCCTCGCAGTGAAGGCACAGCTGACTTTCACTTTCTCAGTTCTCAGTCTGTGGGAGTTTCCCTGTGTGCAAATGACTCGCCATCTCAGGGCTGATGTGCTTGGCAGTTGCTGTTTTTATCCTGGCAGGCCTGGACAGCTGCTTAGCAGTGTCTTGAGCAGCCTCAACTGATTTGCATTCTTTCCATGCCTGTTTACTGTGGTAGCATGTTGTCCTTAGCGGGTGTAATTCTTTTATGAATGAATGAGAACGCAAATCACTGTCGTTGTGAGGGAGCAGCCTCTGCTTCAAGAAAGAAGTGCTTAGCAGAGACCGCTCTCTCTTCCTGGCCTGGAAATATGAATCCCCTGCTCTGCTCTGGGATCTCATCTGGCAGGGAGCTGGCTTCAGGCACCAGGCCCACTGGCGGACCAACTCTGCATTTCAAAGATGTCTGCAAACATGACACGAAGGCTGACAACATCAACCCGGCATTTTTGAATCCCTTGCAGGTGATTGCAGTGCCTAGAGACAGACAGGTCATGTATTCACAGCAGCGGCCAGAGGAGGAATGACTGCTAGGAGGAGCACAGAGAGATGAAATGCCCTGGTTCATCAGCCACCTTCATCTGCCCTAGCTGACACAAAACATGTCTCTACTGCATCAGTCTCTACAGCCACAACAGGCACTGCAATCTTCCAACAACCTTGACCTCACCCAAAGACGCACTCCTCCATTGCCTCCCAAGAAAGATGGATGCCAGCTTTGAATATATGAAAACAGTGGGTAGAATGGCGTGAAACAAGGCTGCATATTGGCTCCCACACTCTTCAACTTGTACAAAATGATATGGTGCCACCCCTAGCACTGGCGCAATCCCCCGCCCCATCAATTAGCAATAGGAAAATATATTGTCTGCTGTATGCCGATGATGTGGTCTCCTATCACTCTCCTGATTAGGTCTTAAAAATCTGCTTACAGCATTTAGCATTCTCACCTTCTCACCCCTTGCCTTTTCCTGTAAGACCCATTACAGTCGTTAAGAGTCGTCAGCAGGCTCATCCCAGCTATCTGCCTATCTCCCATTCCCACCACCCTTCTGAGTAATACCCCTCCCCACCTTCTCACTATATAGAAGGATCTGGCAACTTCTGTTTCAGTGTATCTGAAGAAGTGTGCTTGCACACGAAAGCTCATACCAAGAACTAACTTAGTTGGTCTTAAAGGTGCTACTGGAAGAATTTTTTTTATTTTGATTATGGCAGACCAACACGGCTACCTATCTGTAGCATTTAGCATGTATTGCAAGTGGGAAGACCTTGTCGTGAATTACCCCAAGACCAAAATTATGGTCTTTGGGAAGCGTAGTCCCAGATTCAAATGGAAAATGGATCAGCAGAATCTGGAGCAAACACGCTCCTTCAGATATCTGGGAGTTCAGTTCACTGGGACGCTATCATGGAAGGGGCACATTGAGGCTACGAAACTCAAAGCGCAGAAAGCTTGTGGGGCATTAATGGAATTCTATTTTACGGTGGGTGGCCAGTTACTAGAACCTGTGCTGAAAATCTTTGCCAGCAAAGTGGTTTCCCAGATGCTCCATGGAATAGCGATATGGGGCATGGACCTAAAGGCTAACAAAGCCTTAGAAATAGTGCAGAACAAATTCCTCAGGAAAGTGGTCTCGCTCCCCAACGGGACCCCAGCTGCTCTTCTTCGTGCTGAAGCTGACGTGACAACAATACAGGCTAGAATTGATTCCCTGTGCCTAAATTATGTGAAAAGACTTCAATCTCTTTCGGAGGAGAGATTCCCCGCTATGTCTTACACAGAATGGGAGCAGACCAAATGCTGGAAGGCTGGCATCCAACGCCTCTTGTCCCAATATCAATTACAAGATCTTCAGGTGACCACAAAGGTGGATAAGAGGCACTTAAGAGACTGTCTCTTTAGGTCCGATGCAGAAAGAGATCTAACCAAGAGCTCACCATGGTTCCCATTTATCAAAACGGAGCATGCCCGAGCCAGATACCTGACAAAGCTCCCACTTGCCGTACTAAGAATCACTTTTACAAAAGTACGATTCCAATCGATGCCCTCGGTGGTGTTGGATGGACGGTACAGCAAAGTACATTACGAAGAGAGACTCTGTCTGTGTGGATAACCCTGTGTCGAGGACCTGTGCCATTATTTATTGCAGTGCCCGTTATACATAGACCCAAGAGACCAATTTATAAAACCCCTGTTTACAAGTGGAACACATTTGAATAGGGTGGAAAGGGTGAAGTGGCTGCTGAGCGACACCGATGACTTTGTTACTTATAAAGTAGCACTCTCTGCGCTGGCAGCTAAGAAGATCAGGATGAAGGAACTAGAGAAAATAGCAGTCAACTGCTGGGTGGGCAGGAGCTGGGAGAGAACAATGGGAGCTTACCCCTTCGAAGGGATTCAAACCCTCGACCAACAGGCTCAGTGGCTTAGACCACAGCGCCACCTCTGTCCCTGGATATCATATACCTCCCAAATAACCATGTACTCTGGTGACAGGTAACTGTGTGGGACTCTGTGGAATAGTCCCACAGATGGTCCATGGGACAGGTGTCTGTGTGGGACTGAGTGGGGCAGGCATCATGGAGTTTGCTGTTGGTGTGGCAAATCTAGATACTGTGAAGTATTATCATTATTATTCATTTCATTTCTATTCCACTTTATATTATATTCTTTCCCAGTTTACCTGTGAAGTTTCAGGGAGTGATATTACTGGAGATGAGCAAGATCCCCTTACCTCTGCAAAGTTCTTTTAACATCCTAGAAGGGAAAAGAGGAAACTCAGAATGGAATTCACTGCCTACCACAGGCCCTGTAATGAAGACCCATCAGCCCCTGCAATGGATGCCCTCTGGGGTGAATCTGCCTAGCATATGCCAAAGTTTTGGATAGGTATGGATGCATCTAACAATTCTGGCTTCTCTCCATTATTTTCCAATCTTAAGTTGCGTTCTTTTTTATTTTAAATGTTCTGATGAAAATTCATGAGGTCTCCTCTGTCCTTCCTAGGTATTCCTAGTATCTTGACCAGTGGGGAATTTATGAATAACTCTTCCAACTGAAAGAGTTCCTTTTCCTGAGATATATTTAACAAAGTTAGCCAAGCAGGTTCACACTACTTAGCTAAATCAGGTACTGCCAATCCTCTCTTCTGTGGGACAGTTTGCATATTGACATTATCCACTCTGGGAAACTTACTTTGCCAAATAAAATTATCCATACTTTTCAATTCCCTCAAGTCAACCAAGAGAGGAAGAGTAAGAAACAAAACCAAAAACCTTGGCAGTACTGTCATGCTTATTGTACTGCTCTTTGCTTCTCATAGAATCATAGGATTGTAGTGTTGGAAGGGATTCCAAGGATCATCTAACCCATATGATTTTAACTCACCCCACCCTCCATATCAGGTTTCTGATGCAGCCCTTGGCTAGTGCTTCCCCTCAACACTGCCATTCCGTGAGGGGGCCAGGGGTGTGGTGGCAAGACCCCTGGCACCAGGCGGGGTGGGATCCCTGCAAGGGGGCGCCTGGCTCGCACCCCCTCAAAATCATGTGCCTGGCACATTCTACTCATTATTTTCATTGCCATGATCCTACACTTTGTCAAAGGGAAACTCTCCACCAGAGTAGAAATCATATATTGAACAGATGGAAAGCTCTTTAATATGAGTAGGCTGAAAGCAAAGAGCAAGGTTACTGTAACTTCCGTCCTAGAGCTTCAGTATGCTGATGACAACGTAGTGTGTGCACGCTCAGGGGATGACCTCCAAACCATCCTAAATATCTTCACAGAAGCTTACAAAAAGCTTGGCCTATCGCTCAACAAAAACCCAAAGTGCTGCACCAACACGTAGAAAATAGCCCCTCTGCAGCACCACAAATCCAACTCAATGGTGTAACGTTGGAAAATGTCAATCACTTCTCCTACCTGGGCAGTTATCTTTCCACAAGAGCCAACATTGATGCCAAAATCCAGCATCATCGGAGCTCTGCAAGTACAGCTTTCTCCCGATTGAAGTGCAGAGTGTTTGAGGACCAGGACATTCACAGGGAAACCAAAATGCTTGTTTACAAAGCTATTGTCCTACCAACCTTACTGTATGCTTGTGAAACATGGATCACTTATAAACGCAATCTCCAGCTCCTTGAAAGATTCCATCAATGGTGTCTCCGGAAAAAAAATTACACATCACTTGGGAAGACAGGCGAATTAATACCAGTGTAATGGAAGAAGCAAAGGTAACCAGTGTTGAAGCAATGATTCTTCAACACCAACTTTGTTGGAATGGTCATGTTCTGCAGATGCCTGATTATCGTGTTCCGAAGCAACTACTCTATTCCGAACTTAAAAATGGAAAGCATAATGCTGGTGGTCAACAAAAGAGGTTTAAAGACTGTTTCAAGGCAAATTTTTAAAAATGTAGTATAAACACTGACAATTGGGAAGCACTTGCCTATGGGTGCTCCAATTGGAGAACAGCCTTTACCACAGGTGTCATGGGCTTTGAAGACACTCAAACTTAGGACACAAAGGAGAAAGGTGCTAAGAGGAAGGCACGCTTGGCAAATCCGCACAGTGATCAACTCCTGCCTGGAAACCAATGTCCCCACTGTGGAAGGACGTGTGGATCCAGAATTGGCTCATTGTTAAAACTGTGTTTATTGAAGACAATCTTACTCAGCTATGAGCGATCGCCAAAGAAGAAGAAGTATATGGTCTCAGAGGCCACTCCCAGTAATTGAAACACAGGGTTCGTAGTTAACACCCCAAAATCCAACAGTGTCCAGGTCACTTCAAACCAGCAACGACTAGTTTTTCAGCGAAAACCCAGCGTTTTGCATCACCCACAAACTGACGAGTAACAATATATATTCCTTTAATAAAAAAAAAAGTTGTGAGTTGGGGAGGGCAAGTAGTCACAAAATGGTGACTATTGTGGAATGTGGGGGGAGTACAGAAATCCAGTGGGGCAGGAATTAATGCAGTGGCCTAGTGAATGGGGATCATTTCACACTGCAGCATTTTGTTGCAGGTGCCCATAATAGCAGGAGCATTAACAGAAAGCAGATTGACTGTGCAGGGCGGGCAGGAAACAGAAAACTAGGGAAAGGGGGTGTGCAATGGAGTATCTTGAGAAAAGGGTATGGCTGGCTGGGGTATCTTGGGAAAGGGTATAGCTGGCTGGTACCCATAACAGGAGCATGCTCAGAAAGTTTGGGGGCCCCTCCAAATCTGTGCCAAAGTTGTACAGTGAAAACCTCGCGTTTTGCAGCGCCCCACAAACTGAGTAATTGAAACACCAGGCTTTTTTAAAAAAGGTTGGGGGCAGGGAGGACAAGTAGTCACAGAATGGTGACGATTGTGGAGGGAGGATAGAAACCCAGTGGGGCGGGAATGAAATGCAGTGGCCTGCTGAACGGGGATCGTTCCACGCTGCAACATTTTGTTGCAGGTGCCCATGATATCAGGAGCATTATCAGAAAGCAGATTGTGCGGAAACAGGAAACTGGGGAGAAAATGGTATGCAATGGAGTATCTTGAAAAAAGGTTATGGTTGGCTGCAACCCTGAGCAGCGGCACCCTCCCTGCACTGCAACACTTCTCTGCCGATCTCCCGCTTGCTCTCCCAGGCGCAGGCAGCCGTGCGATGCGAGGTCTCTCCGGCGCCTTCCCGTGCGCGCGTCCCACCGCCAGGCGGCTCTGCTCCGGCGCCTCGCCGAGGCTCCGCTCTTCCCTCTTCCCGTCTCCGCCGGGCGCCTCGGCGGCGGTGGGCAGAGCTTCCTGGAGCAGCCGCAGCGAGATCCGGTCAGCAGCGTCTATGGAGATGGAGAGCTGGGGCTCCGGGGCGCCGGGGCTGCAGCCCGCCTAGGCGGAGGGAGGCCGGGCGAGTCCTCGGGAGGAGCGCGCTCCGGAGAGGCCGCTTGCGCAAAGGGGGAGCGGGCAGCGCTGGCGGGATTCTCCCGCGGCAGTTCCTCCCTTCTCCCTTCCTGTACAGTGGTACCTCGGGTTACGCTTCAGGTTACAGACGCTTCAGGTTACAGACTCCGCTAACCCAGAAATAGTACCTTGGTTTAAGAACTTTACTTCAGGATGAGAACAGAAATTGCGGAGCGGCGGCAGCAGGAGGCCCCATTAGCTAAAGTGGTACCTCAGGTTAAGAACAGTTTCAGGTTAAGAACGGACCTCCGGAACGAATTAAGTTCTTAACCCGAGGTACCACTGTATTGGTCTCTACAGGCCCAGCAGGCACTGTAACCTCATGAGCTTGACTTAAGTGGCAAAGGCTCACTCCTCCATTGTCTCCCAAGACAGATGGGTGGCAGCTTCGAATATATTAAAATAGTGGGTAGAATGGGTTTTTCTTTTTCTTACTATGATCCCCAGCCCACATTCACCCAGAGTCGGAGCTCTCAGCAATCATCCCACTCCAACACAAAATGCAAACACTCCCAGGATTTATACATACTCCTTTTATTATGTAATTGTGATTATATCTCAGCATAGTGCTCTCTGCGAACTCATGCAATCCCAGTTTCAAGGCCTTTTGTGTCTCCAAAAGATTGCAGGGGTCCTAAGTTCTTCATTTCTTATCAGTCCATGTCCAATTGCTTCCTGTTGTAATCCCATAAATTTTCATGCCGGAAATGTTCTGCTGGGGTTTTCTCTTTCATTGCAGCCCAAGAGTGCCCTTCCAAATGGCAATAACAGGGAAACATTCTGGAAATATTGCAGAATAGCTACTGAAGCACAGTGGATGTGTGGATAAAGGTAAAGGTAAAGGGACCCCTGACTATTAGGTCTAGTCGTGACCGACTCTGGGGTTGCGGTGCTCATCTCGCTTTATTGGCCGAGGGAGCCGGTGTACAGCTACCAGGTCATGTGGCCAGCATGACTAAGCCGCTTCTTGCGAACCAGAGCAGCACATGGAAACGCCATTTACCTTCCCACCAGAGCGGTACCTATTTATCTACTTGCACTTTGACGTGCTTTCGAACTGCTAGCTTGGCAGGAGCAGGAACCGAGCAACGGGAGCTCACCCCATCGCGGGGATTCATCCACCGACCTTCTGATCAGCAAGTCCTAGGCTCTGTGGTTTAACCCACAGCGCCACCCACGTCCCTTCTGGATGTGTGGACAGTCCAGCATAAATCCATGACTAAGGCACTATAATTGCATCAATGGCACATCACAATACACACCCACAAAAAGTTGAGGGGCTCCTCAACAGCACGCAATGGAGCTTTTGGAGCTTTTCTTTAATACTGTGTTGTTGTTTTTACTGGCATATACATCCCAAATAACCAAAAATTGAAATCCATAAAATACAAATAAAATTGTTTGAAAACAATACAAAAGCTGTACTCCCCACCCCCCAAAAAAACTATTGTAAAACCATAAAAACAGCATAAGATCATGAACAATTAACAGAGCACCAAAAACCCGCAAGAGAGAAAACAACATCTTTCTAAAGATTAAAGTACAGTACAGTGGTACCTCGGGTTACAAACACTTCAGGTTACAGACTCCGCTTACCCACAAATAGTACCTCAGGTTAAGAAGTTTGCTTCAGAATGAGAACAGAAATCGCACGGCGGCAGCAGAAGGCCCCATTACCTAAAGTGGTGCTTCAGGTTAAGAACAGTTTCAGGTTAAGAACAGACCTCGGAACGAATTAAGTTCGTAACCAGAGGTACCACTGTATATCAAACCAGTTACTAAAAGCCAGGGGTTGGGGGAGATCCTGCCGATTCTGAAAAAAACACTCATTAGTGGTGTATCCCACAAGTGAGATGGGGACCACAGCGAAGTCTCCATGTGACTTATATAGGGCACACATAGCCATGTTGCTGGACTACAACTCCCATCATCTCTGACTCCTGACCAAGCTGGTAGGGGCTGATGGGAGTTGTAGTCCGACATCATCCAGGACACCATATCGGCTACCCCTGATATAGAAAATCCAATTGTTAATACAAAAGATTTATGAAGCAATCCCAAAAACAATTAGTCAAAGGCTTCGCTGAATTCAGAGACACAGCGGTACCTCTGGTTGCGGACATGATCCGTTCTGGGGTGCTGTTCGCACCCCAAAAAATCCGCAACCAGAGCGGCAGTTCTATTTTCTAGGAATACGTGTGTATTTTAACAGTTGGTGTAGGTGAGCAATGAAATGCGGGTCAAAGTTAGTGGAGGCTGAAATTCTGGAAAAGGGAAAGAAAGAGAAAATCCCGGGTTTCGTTCCTTTTCTTATTTCTGCTGATTGTGACTCCTCTCCAAAGGTCTCTGCAAAGAGGTCAAAACTGGCAAATGTTTTCATCTCAGTCATTCTGGTGTGGAGAGAAACTTCAACCGGGCTTGTGAGGCAGATTTAGTCTCCCCAGGAGATGCTGAGGGAGGCTTTTCTTCCCCACAGCCAAATGAAAGGGAGGAGGGTCTCTCCATAGAATGAATCTTCTGAGAACGTGTAGAGTTCGGTTCCTGAGTAAGCATCAGAGAAAGACAAACATCCTCCTTCATAGTCCAGAGTCACCCGGATCCTCCTGGGCTTCTCACTCAGGGACAGAGGAGAGTAACGATGGCAGTTGGAGACCTCGTACTCATCCTCCTCCATCCTCATACGCCAGATCCTTCCCTCACGCCTTACCTTGAAGCAGCCCCTTCTCCACTCACACTTGCTGGCGACCATTAAAACCCACCCTTCTGCACTTTCCACTGCGACCTCCCAGAAATGTCTGCCTGCTGTGAATCCCTGATGTCCCAACACACAATGCCAATAGTTGAATGTCTCAGGATTATTCGGCACCAATAGATATTTGTCTCTGTATATGACATTGCTCTGATCCTCATACAGGAGGAGCCATTGACGGGCTGTGTCTGGATGCAGAGTGACATTTGCTGTTGGGGAGAAGATGAGGGAAAGAGAAGAGAGGCAGAATCAGCCAAGAGGCAGAGACGGACATCCTGATCCAAGAAACACTCGGAATAACCAAATTTGCTATCTGATAAATGGGGATTCCTCACGTTTCATTCAGGATTGGGATCCTCCCCCCTTTCTGCCAGGCTCACCTCAGAACAAATTCCTTCCCCAGCAGGTTTGTATCCCTCCTGTCAATCAAGTCACCCTACAAGAAGCAAAACAGCCCAGAAAATATTCACTCAGCTCTTCTATGCAGTGAAGGGGAGGAGGGATGGATGGGGGCAAGAGGAGAAAAATGGTCCTCCTTTGAATCTCTCCGTGTGAATTGCCCATTTGGGGCTTTCAGAGGCTTACATTGAAATGAGAGAGAAGAAATCAATGTAGGCAACCTAACAAATGTCTTTCCCTTGAAAACCTCCAGGATAACCAGAAGGAAACTGCTGCTCCTATTGCTGTTTGTGGGGAAAGTAAATAAAACACAGTAAGAGCCTGGGATGTTCAATTTTCAGACTAATACATTGTCGGGTGCAAAATCCTTGCAGTAATCCTACCTTTGATATCCTTCATCCCAACATACAGAATGGGATTTTTAATGCAGAATTTTGAGATCCACCTCTTCAACTTTGATAGGAAATCCATTGGATTCTTAAATGTCTCCCTTAGCTGACACCTGATGGGGAAAATAAACATTAACCCATTCAATTGCAGAATTTCTGAGTGCAGCAAAAGAAAGCAATTGAGAGGAGGAAAGCCGAGAGACACACACAGAGGAATGGAGTCACAGAGGGCAAATGATTCCTCCTTACTAGGGACTCCAGAGCCAGACATCTGAGGGCCAAAGGAGCAGCCCCAGGTCTCTGAATCTCCTCACTTATATCTACTCAAATGAAGAAATAAAATCAAGTGATACCATCCTGCTCAGAGCTTTTCAATTTTGGCTGCATTACTTACAAAATGTAAGAAAAATGTGGAGGAGAAAAAGATGATTGCTGCTGCTGACAAAAGTAAAATGTTCCTTCTAGCCTCTTATCATGAACCCAAATGACACCTTGAAGTTACATATTGCAGCTGGGATATGTTCAGGAACATGACACACACCTCAGCTCCTGCTCCCTTCTTGGAACCTTTTGCCGCATCCTAAGAGCTTGAAGAGTCGGGTTTTATGTCGTCTCCTCCTGGACCTTTTCCAGTGTCACAGAGTGATATTAATGGAGATGAGCAGGATCCACTTACTTCTGCAAGGTTCTTCTCACCTCCTAGAAGGGAAAAGAGGAAAAGAAGAAGGGGATTCACCGCCTACCACAGGCTGTATAATGAAGACCCATCGGACCCTGGAAGGGATGCCCTCTGATCCTCTTGAGTTAGTCTGCCTAGCAGACACCAAAATTTGGATAGGGATGGATGAATCTAACAATTTCAATTTCAGTTTTTATCTTTCTGATCTTGTGCAGTTCTCCAGATTAGTTTCTGATTATTATTTTTTAAACATGGTGAAAATTCATGTGATCTTCTCCTCTGTTTTCCCAAGGTATCCATAGTACATTGGTCAGAAGAGAATTTATGCATTATCAGAAAGTTTTGCAGTGAAAACCCTGGAATATATATTCCTTTAAGAAAAAGAAAAAAGGTGTGGGTCGGGTAGGACAAGTAGTCACAGAATGGTAACGATTGTGGAAGGTGGGGGGAGTACAGAAAATCAGCAGGGCAGGAATGAAATGCAGTAGCCTGGTGAACAGGGATCATTTCATGCTGCAACGTTTTGTTACAGGTGCCCATAATAACTGGAGCCTGTTCAGAAAGCAGATTGTGTGGGGTGGGACATAAACAACTGATTTGCTCAGAAGTAGCTGCTCTTCGTTTCAAAACGTTTAAGAACCGGGGACAGATATACACAGTGTGTAAACTGAACAGTTGTATACAATGTTCGTCCTACTAAGAACATATTAAAATCAATAGGTTCATTAAAATGGGTCTACTCTCCCTATAACTTATTTTCTTATTAAAACATAACCATAGGGAAAAAAATAATTTGTATTTTACATAAAACTAATAAATGACAAAAGAATTAATGGCTAATTGCCTGAGATGGAAAGTGGGCATTAGAGACCTGTTATGAATAACATAATTTTTAGACTGTACTTTGCTGCAGTCTCCAAGTGCATTATCCAATTGACGGGCTTTCCCACCAATAAGTGTGGGTAGGCAGGAAATAAAGGCAGTCTTACTGTCTTAAATTCTAAAAATACTTCCTCCCTTCGTCCTCCAGCCAGGAGATTCTATGCAATTAACCAATGCAGGGTGTTCTGTCACAACCTGTGTTTCCTTGATTGAAAGCATCCCAAACAGCAGATCCTCTGCCCTTATTTGCATTTTATAATCAATAACTAGATTTCTATCCATGACAACAGTGTTTCCGAAGCCTCTGAGCAATGAGGCTTATTTCTTTCAGAGGTGCACTGCAGTGGACATGCAGACCAGGATCTCAAGCGAATTCAGGGTTCCACCATGTCAAAATGAAATAAAGCAATCCTTGTTGTTTTGATTTATTGCACACTTTTCACCTTAAGGTCTCAGGGCAGGTCACAATCTTTTTTTAAAAAAAAAAATAGAAATGGGCAGGGGGAGAATTACAACCACAGGACTGGGGTAGATTCTAAATATCATTACAGTATCATCATCATCATTATTATTATTCCCTGACTTTTTCCCTGATGAGACTCAAGGTGGCTCATAGATAAAACAGAAACAGCTAAAAACGTGTGTGGGGGGGACAACCCTAAAAAGCAATTAAACATTGCAAATAATCTGTTAAAACATACAGATAAGTACCATTAAAAACATCACAGGACAAGCCCTTTCCTTAAAAACAGTCAGTTCCCAAAAGCCTGTTGGGACCATAAAGCCCCAACTTTGAAGGGGAACAAGCTCCTTTATATAAATAAATAAGGCCCTGACTATGCACAACAAAGCCTTTGGCCCTTGAGAAATCCACTCACTCACAGATCGCAGCGAAAGACGCTGCTCCCTCCTTTTTTCCTTCGCTTCCCGTCTGAAGGGTTAAAACGAGCGGCGCCCCCTGCGCCTAGACAAACCCGGAAGTGCGAGGTCGGGCGAGTTTCCTCTTCCTGTGCTTTCCTCTTGGCTTGGGTGGGAAGCAGCAGCAGCAGCCTCTCGGGCTGCGTCTAAAACTCGGGCGCCTGGGGGGCTGCGGGAGGATCCGGAGTCTGCAGCCGGCGAGAGGTGTGTCGAGATGATCTGCGGGGCGGGGTGGGGGAGGGCGGAAAGAGGGGGGAGATGAGCAGGGGAGGAGGGGGAGAGCGAGGGATGGAGGAGACAGGGGGAGGGGGCAAGCATGTAGCCCCCCCCTAAAGAGACAGCTCCCCACCCCACCAAAAAAACCCCTTTCACCCAGATCAAGTGGGGCAGGAGGGGCTCTGTGCTGCTTCTCCACCCAATTCAAGAGCAGAGCCAGGAGGGGATGGATGGGGGGGGGTGTGTGTAGTGCAGACTCTGCAAGGACGGGAGGCGGGGGGAAACAGAGAGAGAATGACATAATCCTGGGAACAAAGGAAGGGCACCGGCGCTGCCCAATTTTTAAACTGGGTTTTCGCTTGCGTTTTCTTTGCCCTCCTCGTCCCTCTTTCCTTTCTTCGCATCGCCTGTCAATTGCATAGAAAGCGTTAGTGATGCCACATAAACAACTACTGTATGAGATTATGTTCAGCGGATGGGGGCTAAGAGCCGTGCAGCTGCAGGCAGGGTTTGTGTGGCTCTAAGAGAGCTGTCCAGCACTCCTGTCAAACCGCTGCAGCCCCCTACCCCTACCCCTGCTTGCACGTATCAAAATATTGAAAGGAGGTTGGGGCCCTCAGCCAGAGAATAAGCAGGAAGATTCACCAACACCTGGCAGCTCTTTGCTAGGTTTTTTGCAGAAAGTTGGTCTGCAGATTTCGCTCCCTCCCACCTCAGACTTCTGTCTCTCCGCTCACACCCCTTGACACTTCCTTCAGTCCCCATATGTTATCCAAGGAGCACAGCTGAGTGGTGGGACATCTGCTCTGCCTCCAGAAGGCCCCAGGTTCAGTCTCTGGGAACTAAGAATATACAAACATAAGGAAGGCTCTGCTGAATCAGGCCAGTGGCCCATCTAGTCCAGCATCCTAGTCTCACCGTGGCTGGCCTGTGGGGAAACCTGCATTGATCAGGACCTGAACACGGGAGCACCTCCCCACACACCTTCCTGTGGTTTCCAGCAACTCGTATTCAGGTGCATTATTGCCTCTGACTGGAGCAAAACCATCGGGGGGGGGGGAGACCCCTGCCTGAAACCCTGGAGACCTGCTTCTGTGTAACGCAACTTCCTGCGTTCCCGCATAATCCAGTGTGTTGGCCCTTGCCCTCCATGCATGCCACCTGCTTCCTGCCACAGTCCTCTTGTGTTCATTCACACAATCTTTGAGCACACCTTTTTCCTGTCACCTCTTGTTGCACTTCTTTGCAGACGGCCTCTGTGTCTGTCCTGATTTATGACTCCCAGCTGTGCAGAAAGTGTGTTTCATGGGATGTGAAGATGAAGATAGTCCCCCCCCCCCTTAGTTAAAAATGTGGAACATTTCTCTGGACTTGGCAGAGCTGGGCGCTGGCAACTGGAATCCTTGGGCGGTTTGCAGGACCCATGCTGCCTGGTCTAACACCCCCCCACCCCCCACCCCCCGCCGCCTTAAATTTTTCCCCTTGGTGCAATACTCCTGAACTTTGGAGCAAATAACTCTATTGCTATTGTAGCTGGACTGGCCTTCAGGTCTGTCTCCAATCCCTGATCAAAGTGTTGGGTGCGACTTCTTAGAGCCCTAAACAGCTTAGGACGAGGATTCCTGGAGGATGGGATCCTGCCACCTGCCCATGCCTATTGACTTGAGCCCAAACAGGGGAAGGTTCACTCAGCATCAGAGACACAGTTGTACAGAACACGGGAACAAGCATCTCTTTCAAATTACAGAGTTACTCAGTTACTCCCTACATAGCGGAATGGCACCATCCGTGAGTCTGCCTCTTATGTTTCTGGCCGAGTCACTGCTCTGGGCTTGCAGTCAGGCCTTCTGTGAGGATTCATACTGGAGAAAGCAGTCTTCCTACAGTAAGAGTAAAGAATCTTTATTCCCCTCCCTCCTGCAGGTGCAGAGCACAAGAAGGCATTTCCAGCTCCTGTATCTTGCCCTGAAGACCCTGAAGGCTCTGCTTGGATTGGGCCATTCGCCTTGCAACACCAACAGAACAGCATTATCTTCCTGCCAGATGATTTCCCATCTCTGCTGTGGACTTAAGCTTCCATTTGGTGGCTAGTTTTACCAGAATACCTGCTCCGAGGAATTGGGGGTGGGCAGGCACCCCCACCCACCCCCAACTGGAGCCTGCCGACAAGCCCCCTTCTCCCTCCAAGTCTGTCTGCTCCCCTCCTTTACCTCTGCTTTTGCCTTTGGGGAGAGGCAAGAGGGTATCAATCGGGTGGCCAGATTGGGCCCACGGGCCTCGCCTTGCCGACCTCCGACGTGAGACAGGAATTTCCCTTGTGGGTTGACACAATATGGCTACGGGGAGAGGGGAAACGGCTGCCCTCCACCTGCAGTTCCAGGGTGCTCCAGAACCAGGAATGCAGCCAGCGATGAAAATGGAGGCACAAGACCCATCTGGTCACGAACTAGGGGGAGGGGCAGCTTCCCGCTTCCTTCCGGTTGGCTCCATGCGGGAGTTTTTGGCCGGGGAAGCTCCTCAGCAGGTGAAGCAGGAGCCGGACGAGGGTCTGCAGCAGCACTGGGAGGCCCAGAGGCAGGAGTTCCCCAAGGCAGTGCCCTATACCCAGCCAGGGTGGCGGAACCCATCACTGCATAAGCCCTTGCAGTGGGACACCAATTCATTCCAGACCTCCTATGAGGCAGCTGCCAACCCGAGCCAGTGGCCCCCCGGAGGGTGGGTAGCCCAGAGCCTGCCGGGCCTCAGCCGGGAAGCCCAGCCAGTCTACGGCGGCTCAGGGCACCGAGAGCGAAGGGGCTATGGGAGTGTGAAGGAGGAGACCCCTGGTGATGACACGGTCAGCATGGAGGTGCGGCGCCAGCGCTTCCGACGCCATCGCTACCAGGAGGCCGAGGGGCCCCGGGAAGTCTGCCGGCAGCTGCAGGAGCTCTGCCACCAGTGGCTGAGGCCTGAGAGGCACAGCAAGGAGCAGATCCTGGAGGCCGTGGTCGTGGAGCAGTTCCTGACAGTCCTGCCCCAGGAAATCCAGAACTGGGTCCGGGAACACAGCCCAGAAACCTGCGCCCAAGCAGTCGCCTTGTCGGAAGACTTCCTGATGAGGCAGCGAGAAGCCCAGAGAAAAGAGCAGCAGGTAATTATTTTTTTTTAAAGGTTCTCTAACAAAATGGGGGCGGGGAAAGAAGAGACAACTTATTTCCCACACCCCATTATGTGAAAACAAAATGCTAGGCCAGAAGGAAATCCTGGAGGAATGCACAGACTGTACACTCGTTGAAGATTACATAGGAATAGTGTATGTGCAGTTTCTGTACACTGGTTGTACACTCACTGAACGTAATGTGTGAATAGCACTAACAGACTGCAAACTTTGTGTGTGTTTGTACGGTTGTGAAATAATGTAAGAAACAGGACCAGCTTTAATGAAAGCATTTAGGAAAACCATTAAGTGTGTGTGTGTATACTGCTGATGACAGCTGAGGAGCCTCCATGCTCAGACAAAGTGTACCTTTGAACACCGGTTGCTGGGGGATGGAGAACAGTGGTGGGTTCTTGCATCAGAGGCTTCATCAGAGGTTTCCAAAAGTTTGTTTGCCCCTTTTGGGAACAGGAATCCAAACTAGACGGACCTTTTGTCCAATCCAACAGGGCTGAATGTCTTAGAACAAGAAGAACATATGTTTAAAGAAGATTGGAAAATGTTTATTGAATATATAGGGAGAAATTGTGTACATTTGAAAACATTGGCAGCATTAAGATAAATTCAACAGTGTAAATAAGTTTTGACGGATGTGATATTGGAATACTGAATGGTTTAGTTCATGTAAAATATGCAGCAATTTACAGTATGCGAAATGAACCATGGAAAGAGAAGAAAGGAAGTCATTGATATTAAAGGTAAAGGGAGCCCTTTGATGATGGGGTGAGCTCCTGTTGCTCGGTCCCTGCTCCTGCCAACCTAGCAGTTTGAAAGCACGTCAAAGTGCAAGTAGATAAATAGGTACTGCTCTGGCGGGAAGGAAAACGGCATTTCCGTGCACTGCTCTGGTTCGCCAGAAGCAGCTTAGTCATGCTGGCCACATGACCCGGAAGCTGTCTGCGGACAAACGCCGGCTCCCTCGGCCAGTAAAGCGAGATGAGCGCCGCAACCCCAGAGTCGGTCACGACTGGACCTAATGGTCAGGGGTCCCTTTACCTTTACCTTAAAGGATACCTATTTATCTACTTGCACTTTGACATGTTTTCGAACTGCTAGGTTGGCAGGAGCAGGGACTGAGCAACGGGAGCTCACCCCGTTGCAGGGATTCGAACCGCCGACCTTCTGATCGGCAAGTCCTAGGCTCTGTGGTTTAACCCACAGCGCCACCCGTGTCCCATTGATATTTTAAGGTTGTTTAAATGAATATTCTAACATATAAAACAAAAATATTTAATAAAAATTCTATACAGTCGTACCTTGGTTCTCAAACGCCTTGTTACTCGTACGTTTTGGCTCCTCAACACCGCAAACCTGGAAGTAAGTGTTCCGGTTTGCGAACATTTTTTGGAAGCTGAATGTCCAACGTGGCTTCCACTTGATTGCAGGAAGCTCCTGCAGCCAATCAGAAACCGCACCTTGGTTTTCGAATGGTTTCAGGAGTCGTACAGACTCCCGGAATGGATTAAGTTTGAGAACCAAGGTACGACTGTATATAAAAAAAAGAAAAACCCATCACTAAAATACAATTTGACATTGGTAGAATTAAAACTATAAACACGTAGGTAATGTTGGTCTGGTCTGGTTTGAATGGAGAGTCGTTTTGCGGCACAGAGTTTCTTCCAAGCAGCATCGCCAGTCCCTCCCTGGCCTGATCTTTCCTCTTTGCTCTTTCCAGGCTCTGTGGACGTTTGATGAGGTGGTGGTGAACACCCCCATGCCGCAGCAATACCCCTCTGTGGCGCAACAGGTACACTACCCTACAGTGGCGCTGCCAATGCAGTACCCGCCCCTGGCCCAGCCGGTGGCGTTTCCTGCCATCGGACCACAGGCTCCGAATCCTGTTGTGCCAGAGAGAGCACCGCCCAATGCCGGGAGAACGCTGATCTGCCGGGAACCTGTGCCTGAGGGAGGCAGGAGTCTCAGGCCGTATGGTAAGGATTCTTTGAGGCAGCTACACCGGAGTTAATTTTGAACACTTTGTGGGAGCCCAGTCTAAGGCGTCTCTGGTCCTTCAAGGTCTATGGCATGAATCAGACCTCTGTCTCTGGAGAAGGGGGGAGTCTACAGATTGTTGGATCTGTTTTGAGCATAAGAAGATCTCTGCTGGATCAAGTCCAGCCTTCTCTTCTCACAGTGGCCAACCAGATGCCTGCAGGAACCCTTCCAGGTGGGACCTGAACACAACAGCACTCTGCTTCCTGGGGTTTCCAGCATTCAGAAGCATGCTGCTTCCGATTGTGAGGGCTAGTAGACTTGCCCTCCTTGATTGGGTATTGTGGTGTTCACACAGGGTCCCCGGACGTTTGAAGGTCTATTGATCCCTGTGCCGCTACTGTGCTCGCTTCCCCGCTGCCACCAACCCGTTACTCTCGGGTAAAACACTGAGTCCAGACAGTTGTTAAAATCGAACCAAATAAACAAGTTTATTTTATAAACATTAACAAGTTTATGGTTTCTCAGATAAAATTCCTGTCAGTATCTTAACTTTAGTTTCTTTACCGGCCTATACCTTCCTAATACCATCTGACTCAACTGTTTGACTGACTCCTCTTAACAAATTCTCTCACTCTCTCACATCAGACTAGCCCAACCCACAGACTTATCCTCTCTGTCTCTTCTAACTCCAGACTGTCTTCTCAACCACCCTAACTCGAACTCCAACTCCTCCCCTTGGGTTCCCATTGGTTAGTCATTTTACAATTAGTTAACCCTTTCCTTATGAACCCAGTATGATGTCACACACCTAGGAGGGCAAACGCCACATGTATAATCCTCTTTTAAAGACATTTAAGTTGGGGGTCTTCACTGCCTCCTGGAGGACCAAGTTCCCTAGTTCTACTTTGCCCTACATGAAGTACTTGAATCCCCCAACATTCAGTTTCATTGGATATTCGTGATATGAGAGAGGGAGAAAAGCTTTTCTCTTATCAACTTTGTCAACAAACTTGTGTCCTGTCACCTCTTGTCTTTTCTCTAAACTAAAAGGTCCCAGACACTGCAAACTTTGGTCATGAGCAGTATAAACCTGGAGCTCCTCTCTCACTTGGCATAACTATGCAACTGTCTATATAGAGCATAGGCAACCTTCGGCCTGCCATATGTTTTGGCCTACAACTCCCATGATCCCTAGCTAACAGGACCAGTGGTCAGGGATGATGGGAGTTGTAGTCCAAAACATCTGGAGGGTCGAAGGCTGCCTATGCCTGGTCTATATGCTATTTGCTGTAATTCCAATTCAAGCTTTTGAAGCTTGATATGTCTATTTTTTGGACCCACCTTATTTCTTTCAGTTGTTTTAAACTGTTTTGATATTGTCTCTTATTTGCCCTGGGACCTTAGAGTGAAGGGACTAAAACAACAACAGTGATAAAACTATGTGGCCTCGAGTTTTGGGGCTGGGAGGGGGGGACTGGTGGAATCCTGCTTTTGTCAGTTCAGGTGAGCAAAACAAAAATTCCATGTTGCTCAAGTTAACAGCCGGCAGTCAGTCTCCAGAGAAGTGTCGCACACTACAAGGGAAAAGGGAACCAAAGGAGGACAGGAGGTGAAGCCAAGAGAAGCAGGCTCTGGCTGAGGAACTCCTCCTGAATTTGCCGTCAAAATCTCTGAATGGATGAGGACCTGGGATACAGAGAGCTTTTATATTGCAGCTCCCAGTTAGAAGGCCAGATTAGGAACCAATCCAGAGATTCCTGCAAAGAAAGGCAGGTATGGTGCTTCTGAGGCCTACACTTCTTTGTCTCAACTGTTTGGGCCTATTTTGCATTGTTGTTAAGAGAACGGTGCCTTCGTGGGGCGGGGAGCCAGAGGCGTAGTGGCTTAGGTGTTGTACATCTGAAGGAGCGTCTCCACCCTCATTGCTCAGCCCGGACACGGAGGTCCAGCTCCGAGGGCCTTCTGCCGGTTCCCTCACTGCAAGAAGTGAAGCTACACAGGGGTGTCCAAACTTTTTTCAAAGAGGGCCAGATTTGATAAAGTGAACACACGTGAGGGCCAACCAAAGTTGTTGACAAATTGTTGAGCTTTTTTTAGGATTTTACTCCAGGAAATAAACTGCCACAGGGGCCAGATTAAACTGACCAGTGGGCCAGATTAAGCCCCCAAAGCAGACTTTGGACATGCCTTCTCAGTAGTGACGCCCGCCCTGTGGAACTTTCTAATGTTTGATCTTTTATCATGTTTTTAATGTTCTATTATTATTATTATTATTATTATTATTATTATTGTCATACCGCTTGTTACGTTCGGTTCAGGTTACATCTTTTCAGTTTGCGTCCCGTGGCGACCTGGAAGTACCAGAAAGGGTTACTTCCGGGTTTCGCCACTCATGCATACTCTCAAAATGACATGACGCGCATGCGCAGATGCGGCGAATCGCGACACACGCAGATGCGGGTTGCGTTCTGCTCATGTTGTGAACGGGGCTCCGGAACGGATCCATTTCGCAACTAGAGGTACCACTGTATTATTATTAAACACGTGTCCCAAACAGGGAATCTACTTTATGTTTTTGTGTGTGTCCCAACCTATGCAGGCCCCATTCAAGAATTCCGGAGGCCCCTCACAAACGCAGAGCGGATGCGGAACCGGCGGATGCGGAACCGGAAGCAGCGCCTTGAGACCAGCATGCAGCTGGTGGAGTCGGCTTCAAGGGCCCCTTCCATGCTTTTGGACGCCATGCGCGGCTTGCACCGCCAGGACCTGAAGGCCTTTGACAGGGCCAGGCAAGAGGAGAGGCAGCACAGGAAGCAGGAGAGGCGCCAGGACAGGGCCACGGCCCAGCTGATGGTCAACGCCATTGAGCGCTCCCACAACGACCTGGGCGAGTTCCTGGGGAGGCAAACGGCCACCATGGCGGCCATCGCGGCAGTCTTCGCCGGCCAGAGGTCTCCGTCGCAAGGAGCGTCCCTTGGCTACAGCTCGTACCAGGGGAACAGCAACCCACCTTGGGGCCCGCCGGAAGCTGGGACCCCTCTACCGCCCGGTCACGTGCCCGGCATGCCTTCAGAGCCCGTGGCAGGCCCAGCCATTCCGTGCCCGGTGCCTCCTCTGGCCACCCCAGGCGGCATTTGCAACCCCATCCCAGAACCCCCTCCTACAGACGGACCACGAGAGGATGCCGCTCCAGACTCACCCACGCCATCCACTTCTGACACCGCGTCGCGTACGCTAGACACGCGGCCGAGCAGAGGGACGAAAAGGAAGATGTGGGAATGACAAGGGGCACCCTTCCCCTCTTGTAGTTTTCATTTGGATTTCGATGGGATTTTCTTAATGGGCAGGGCTGCCAGAACCCTGCTCTTTTCCCATCCACCTCCCACTTACCCTGGTTTTAACAGGACAGCCCGTCTATCTATGCAAAAAAAAACCAAAGGGGGCAAAAAGCTGCATGGTCAGGTTGCATACTGGTAGCCAGTGAGAGCTGTAGGGTTCAGAGCGTGTGCCGTTCCAACAGATAAAAGAGGTGAGTTTTGATCCAGGAGACCTGGGTGAGTGGACCAGTGGACCCACTGAGGCAAGTCAAATCTGCCTTTCTGTAAAATGGGAATAACCAGCCTACCTCGCAAAAGTGGTTGCGGAGGGGTGCTTTGCAAATGCAAGAGCCCCATAAACACATGCAATGTTGACTTGGTTGTACTTAGCAAATCAATCTCTATTGCTTAGAGATTTTTTAAAAATTGTAAGAGGTGGAGAAATGCTATTAAATATTAAAATAATAATTTAAAGGAGGGCCAAGGGCAAGAGCTGTTCCAGTGAAGCAGTGTCTTGTGCCAAACCCTTCAGAGTGGCCCAGTCAATACGGCAATTTCTTAGCAGTGTTTTATTTATTATATGATATTTAAATGTTTTTTAATACCCCTATAATAGCTGTCCGTAGTGGCTAATCAAGCCACAAAGTTACAACAGTATTTATTATGAAATGATGTACCCATAATTCAAAAAGAGAGTATTTTAAACCAGAAGCCAACAAAAGATTTTACAAAGAGAGCGGTGCAGCAGAGAAGAACATTGTACAATCTCTATTGGGCTTGTCATCGGTGCTATCCCATGAGGAAAGTCAGCATTATACCCATTTTACAGATGGGAAAAACTGAGGCTCAGCATAAGTAGTGAGGTATTTTTTGTTGTTCCAAGCTCTAATACTTTAATTGTCGTCCTGAAAAGCGACACGCTGGGTGGAGCCGCTACACCAGCTTCCCTGCAAGGTGGGTTGCTGCTGCTTACTGGGAGAAGGTGGAGAGAAAGAAGGCAAAGAAGTGGATGTGCTGCAAATGTACCAGTGGAGCCCATTGGGTGCTTCTGCTGGTGCTTTTGCACCACATTGACCTCTCCACCTCACTTTTAACTGATCCTCCTGCTTTGAGCTGCAGCCATTAGCTCAGGGCTGGGGGAACTTTTGGACCTCCCCCCAGATGTGGCTAGATTAGGGCTCCTCCACTGTCTTCCGAGACGGACGGATGCCAATCAACAACAGCACCCAGGCCAGTTTCCCCTCCTTTTTTTTTTTTTTGCAATTCTAGATTCAAGCGCAGCTCGGTTTTTCCTAAGCCAGGCTGGCTTCCTCACCGAAATGTACCGAAGATGTCAAAACCAGCCTTTCCTTCACCAGAAGCAGCAACGTCTTTTTTGAGACAATCTGTCTTTTAAGAACCCCGGAGGTTTCCCCCCTCCCCAAGACTGGCACTCGAGACTTGGCATTTTGGAGCCCTCCTGGACCACGCCGTTCAGTTTTGATGGATTTTTTAAAATAAGTACTGTTTTTAAATGAACTCTGTTAACCTGTCCAGCTTGCAAAACGTGTATTTATTTGTAAATGTATTCTGAGCTTTTTAAGTGGGAAGGAATAAAGGAATGGTGCGGTGGAGAGTTGGGGCAAGCTTTGAGGGTGGGATCGCCGGGGTTGGGTTTGGCAAAAGATTAAGAGCAGGAGTAGGAAACCTGAAGGCCTCTGGATGTTGCCGGACTCCAGCTCCCATCATCTTTGAGCATAGGTTGTGCTGCCTGGGGCTGATGGGAACTGGAGTCCAGCAACACCTGGAGGGCAGTGGGATCCCCATCTCCAAAGCTGTTTTCCATTTACGCTAAAAGCCACAAATCTTTTCAACTTCAAAATGCAGAGAGGGGGAAATCAGACATTGAAAACAGTCCACAGGCATGAGTTCTCTCCATGTCAGAACACCCATGTGCTGTTGGGTGAAAACAAAAATTATACATCAAGTCTGGACCTCCTGATGATGTTGGACTCCAACTCCCATCATCCCTGAGCAATTGGCACGCTGCCTGGGGCTGATGGGAGTTGGAGTCCAGAAGCACCCTGTTACGCATCCTAATGACACTCTCTGTCTACCTTTGAAACTTAGCAGGAGGTAACGCCAAATGAGGTTGGATGAGAGACCAGTTATCAGCCAGATCATTCCCAGCCATGCTGAACCCAGAAGGAGTCTGTCATTTGGAGCAGAGGGGTTGCAGCTGGTCTTTGCTCCCCTTAAAGACTTCAAGAGCTGTGCCACTTCAGACTGCTCGTGTAACAATATGCTCCTCCATGCACGCACACGTGCGCGCACACATACACACACGTCCCTGCATGTAGAAAAGTAGCTGGTGAGAAGGAAAGGCCTCCAGCCTAAATCCCCGCCCCCCAATAAAGATGCTAATTTTTCATGTTTACCATCCTCCTTCAACCTGATGCCCTCCTGATGATGCCCAGATCTCCAGGCTAGGGAAGATTTATTTATAACAATATTTGTATACTGTAGTTCCGTAAAAAAAACAACCTACAATAATTATCTTTATGCAATAAACAACCCCCCCCCCAAAGAAATTTAAAAAGTATTGATTGCCAGCTAACTATTACTGAAAATGTATGGTGGAGACAGAGGAAATTGTGGCCTGAAGTTGCCATGGGCCCAATTCCCACTGATGGGTTGGGGCTGGCTGGGGCTGATGACATCTGGAGAAGGTCCACAGGTTCCCTGATCCTGCTGAAGATGTGTAGCCCAGACACAGGCTTTCCCTCCTCAGCAAGAACCCAGCCTTTCCCCTCAAAAAGAGCAGCTGGTGAGGCCCAGCGGGGTAGGCCATGCCTTGTTGTGTGCAAATCTGCCAACTGCTAATGCCTAGAGCATTTCCCATAATCCCCTGCAGTGGTTCCCTGCCAGGCACTCAGGGTCTCCTTAGCTGTCTTCTCAGTGTGGAAGCCAGTTTGAGGACCAGCGTCCTGAGTGGGCAATTTGTTTTGCTCGTTCAGAGCAGGGGTGGGGAATCTTTGGCCCTCTTCCTGTTCCCCGGCTCCAGTTCCCATAAGCCCCAGCCAGCATGGCCAATGGGCAGAGATCATAGTCCAATAAGGTCTGGAGTACCACAGCTCCCCCACCCCCGATTCAGGAGAAAGCAATTTCCAAAGGGGCTCTGTATCTATATTAGGATTTATCCAAAGCAACAGAGTTACTTCTGGGCTATTTGACTTCTCCCCCCCCCATCCACTCCCCTCTTTGAAAAACAAAAGCGTCATTAACGCAGCATTGTCAGCCTCCAAAGATGCCCAGGGTCATTTTAGCAGGCTTTCCAAATGGGGGTTCTCAGATGAATTCCACCTCCCCTCCACGTCACAAGTTTTGAAACTATTCAATAAAGTTTGTAATTTTTCTGTGTGGTCTTGCTTTATCTTGTTCAGCCCTCTTCTCTCCCCACAAAAAAACCAAAAAACCCTTGACGGTGGCACTTTCAAAATTGCATCAATTCAAAACAGAACCTCATCCCCAGGAACTCCCTCACTAGGCAATTACCGTATTTTTCGCCCTATAGGACACACTTTTCCCCCCTCCAAAAATGAAGGGGAAATGTGTGTGCGTCCTATGGGGCGAATGCAGGCTTTCGCTGAAGCCTGGAGAGCGAGAGGGGTCTCATGGCGCTTCAACGCTCTCCAGGCTTCGCACAGCTCTCTGCAAGTCGTGGGAGCCCGGCGCTGCCTGTTCTGGGGGCTGGGAAATTTATTTCCCCCCAAAAAAACTAGGTGCGCCCTGTGGGGCGAAAAATACGGTAATTGGGTCAGAGATGGGAAACCTTTCTCTGGGTGTGAGGGATGCATTCTTCCATGGGTGATCATTTGGGGCATACAAGTTAATGCTGGGTGCTGCCAGAACCAGAAGGCCCCCTCTCTCTGCCAGCCCTTTCTGGCCTTTCCCTTCTCACTCACTCTCTCACACACAAACACATCCCCTTTTCTCATCATAATTGCCTTTCAATGTGAGAAAAGGACCTGCTTAATTTCCGCCTAGGAAATATAAAAGCAGGAAAAGTGCATTGAAGGGCGTGTGTGTGTGTGTGTGTGTGTGTGTGTGTGTGTGAAATCAGGAGTCGCTGAGGACCCCCAGGGATTCCTGCCACCTGCTGTCTAAATCACTCAATCACTCTTCACTCACTGGCTAAAAACACTTGACAGGCGGGAGCATTTTCACACGAATTGCTTGCAAGGGTACCTGCATATCTGGCTCAAAATAGTACAGCCCATTCTTCCACCTCATCCTCCTCATATTTAAGAAAGGAGAAGTCAAAGACACCGTTCTCAATTTTTATGCATGTTATTCCTTAAAAGTAAGTAACAGGGGAAAGGGAAGTAGAAACATTTTTATTATTATTAAAGCAGAAGTAAAACGGAGTTATGCAAAGAAAAAGAAAATCTGATTATCACATTGTCAAATGAATGCCGCTCCTGTCAGCTTGAAAACACAGGTGAGTGCTGTGGTTAAACACACTTTGAAAACTATGGGCCATACTTCTGAGTAGATGTGTATAGTTAACTTCTATTGAAATCAACGGGGCTGAAGTTATTCATATCTAACTTGAAGAAAAGGTGATCTCGATGGGACTAAAGTGAGACGATGCCTGTATAAATTGGGCCCAGTGTTCCTAGGCTGCACGCCTTATTGCTACATTTTGAAGGTCAGCTGTGTTTTTCAAATGATGAGTTGTTCCGGTACAGTTTTTCCCGTACATGCCAACCCCTTTCCCAATTTTTAAAATAAAATCCTCTTGATGTACTGAGGAATCTTTTTAAGCTTGAAAAGTGAAAAGCAGCAGCTTTGTGTATACGATCCAGAGAAGAAGAAAAAAGATTAGTGCATTTAGGTCCCCGCTGGAAACAAAACAGTTTCACACTTGTGCATCAAGGCTGCACGCAACTGCTAGTACCCTCAGTGGTAGAGAGCTTCCTTTGCATGCAGAAGGTCCCAGTTTCACTCCCTGGTATGTCGAAAAGTTAAAAATAATATTAGAATGCAATTTTGAAGAAATCCCCCCCAATTAGAAACATTGGAGAGCTGCAGCCAATCAGAATAGACAATACTGAGCTAACCAGACCAATGACATCACTTGTGCTTTTATATTCTGTTGGAAGCTGCCCAGAGTGGCCAAGGCAACCCAGTCAGATGGGTGGGGTATAAATAATAATAAAAATTACTACTACTACTGTGGCCTGCTTCTGAAATCAAACAAGGAGGGTATTGAACCCCATGGCTGGTGGTCTGCATGGCTGCCAATTAAATAATGCTCCATTTATAAATTTAAGACAGCACCACACTACTTTATGCAGTCGTGGTTTCCACCCCACAAAGAATACTGGGAACTGTAGTTTCTTAAGGGTGCTGAGAGTTGTTAAGGAGACTCCTCATACAGACACAGTTCCCTGGGAAGAGAGATGAATTGCTATGGAGCAGCTCCCTGAGAATCAAAGAGGTATCTCTCAAGCTGCTTCTAATGCCATGCCTCTCATGATTCTATCCTGCATTTTACCCTTCTATTCTATTACTGTTTTTTAAATAATAAAAAAATGGAGCACTCTGTATGGAAAATTGCCCTACAGTTTAAAATTAAAATTAAGCAACTGGTCACCTCCCTGTGCTGTTTTGAACACCAAAAACTGTCAGATCTGGGCAGGCAGGGCGAAGTCAGTCTTCCAAAACGAAGAGGGCATCGTTAAAAAGGAATTAATAGCAACAATAATAAAAGAATATACGTAACTCTTTACAGTGCAAAGGCTGGGATCCAGAACTGCAGAACTGTACCAACTGACAATCCTGCTGCAAAAAGTCTCTCATCAATTCCAAGTTAATGCAGGATCCAGACCACAGACTCTGAAAAGGCAGCATTTTTTGTGGGCCAGCTTAGAAATGCAGGAAGCCACACATTAAGGGTGGCCTCAATGCTAATCTGAGTAGGACCCACTGAAGTCAACAGACATGACTTAGATGAATTAATTTCAGTGGGTCTTCTCTGGGCAGGACTTACCGTAGTTGAATATAGTCCTGACTTATTTATAAACCAGTTCTAAAGCATACACACAGCTAACAATAAAAAACAAAAATCAATAAAATGTTAGCCCCTCATAACTGTCGCTGAGTTTATTATTCATTGTTAGGGTTTTCCCCCCAATTAAAAATAATAATAATTACACTTTGTCTGCTGCTGCAAAGTACCCTGGGCCCGATACTCACGCCTGCTCATTCACTTTTGAGAGGGTAAATTCACCACAAAGTGATCAATTCTTGTTGGCAAACATTTCTTCTAGTATGTGCCGTGAGGTGGCATCAGAGAATGTCCACTCTGCAGAGAAATTATTGAAAACCAATGGTCCTCCAGCGAGTAGGGATTCTCAGTTCCGGACACATGGGGGAGCACATCCACACAAAAGAAATGTTGACAATTCCACACTCAAAAAGAGAAAAGTCACATGACACATGAGTTTACTGTGAAATGTGACTGTGAGACTGTGTCTGCAAAAAAGGAGGGGGAAAAGATGATGTGACAAATCTGTCACAGACTTGGAACAAGACTTTATGACCTTGACTGGCTTCCCATAGTCAGGATGTATATTTTTTGCCCTTAATTAAATCAATGTTCTGCAGCAAAAGTAGCTAAATTCTTTGACCTGGACACGGCATGCAAATGAAAAGTCATTTGCATATTTATATATACATATTTGCCTCTTTTGCATAATTGTTTCTGCTTACGCCATTAGTTTTACAGGACACCGAAACCCTGCCTCCTAACCGCTCGCAACTCTATTCAGTGCTCTAGATTTTCAGATTCAAAAACTCCATCCTTACAGGCTTAAGGGCTAGAAACCTGAAAAGCCCCCGTTTCTCAGGAATGCCGGAACTCGGTGCCCTGGCACCAACTTGTGTCCTTGTGCAAGTGCAATTGTGAAATGCATATAATCTCAGCCTTAAAAATGTTCACACTTGTGAAATCTAAATCACTGACCTCTCTTGTGGGAACATAATGACGACCTTCCCTAGATCGCAGATCATAACATTAGCGTATTCCTGGGTGACAACATAAAACATGCGCATGAATTAACCCATACAAAATAAAATAAAAGACAAATGTTAATATTTCAGTTAAAGAACCCCACCCTTCCCCGCAATCCGTACATGTTGGCTATGCAAGTGTCTGGTTAACACTGGAGGAGGGAGCGGGGGGGGGGGCGGAGTTAAGAACGCTGCTGTGTCTTCAAGTCTTTCCAAAAGAAATTGTTTGCAAGATGCACTAAACTCCGGGTGTCTCTTTTTGCTGCTGGCAGAACAGTTTACTTGAAGATCCCACCAGTCGACAAATGCAGGCTCTTTCCGCATTCCGACAGTTTCATCATTCAAGGATGAGGCCGGGGGTTGGAAGGATTTTATTTTAAACTATCTGTGGAGAAAACAAAGAAAGAAAGAAAGAAAACAGAACTATGACGGGATAAGAAAGGGCAGGTTATCTTTCCCTGGACTTGTACTATCAAAGAGAGAAGTTTCTTTCAGTGCTGCCTCAATGGGTGTTCTGTGGAACCTGGAAACCTGCAATCTGCTTTTGGACTGTTGATCTACAGAAGGGATAAGAGGAGCCTGTGGCCCTACAGATGCTATTAGAATTCATCTCCCACCAGTGCCAGCTAGAATGTGATAGAGCATCCAAGATCAATCTCCAGCACCTTCAGAGAGGGTTGGGAGATATTCCTGCTTAGAATCAAAGAATCATTTAGCTGGAAGGGATTCCAAGGATCATCTAGCCCAACCCCCTAAAGGATCCTTGATAACATGGCCATCAGAAAGTTCTTCCTAATGTTTAGTCAGAATTTTCTTTCTTGGAATTTTAATCCATTGGTTTAGGTTCCACCAGTCTAGAGTAGCAGGGGGAAAAGCTTGCTCTGTCTCCAATGTGACAGCCGAGTCATACATCTGAAGATGGCGATCACCTCACCTCTCGGTCTTCTCTTCTTGAGGCCAAACGTACCCCAAATCCCTCCCCAGCCAGCATGCCCAAAGGAGCTACAACACGGTGGACCTACAAACCTCTCTCTCTTTTTTGTAAGCTTAAGGGCTAGAAACTTGACAAGGCCAAATTGCTCAGGAGGCCTTTTCCATACTGACCAGATTCATCCCACTCTGCTGTTAGCTGTTCCAAAGACCCATGGCCACTACTATCAGAGACGGCTCGAGACTTCAGGGAAACGTTTCCTTCGGATCTGTCTGGCGACACATCGTTGACTTCTAGCTCAAGGCCTCTTTGCTGGGTCTCCTCCTCTGGGTGTTCAGTTGTCATGCTATCGCCTTGCAAAAATAACGACAGTTATTAATATTAGTAGTAACAGTAGCATTCGGCAGAGAAGTCTCGAACAGACCAATCCCCACAGACAAGAGGTACAGTGGTCAGAGTGCTGGACCAGGACCTGGGTCCCCATTCAGCCACGGAGTTCACTGTGCGACCTTTGGAAAGATACCAACCTACCTTGCAGGGTTGTTGTGAAGAGCAGGGAGGCTGACTAGGGTTGCCTGCACACACCCCTTTCTGCCCAGCCACATTTTTACATGCCAGGTGTAGGGCAGGTTGGGTGTCGCTTGGCCAAAGCGGCCTGGTGGGTCAAATGGAAAGTCCTGAGGGCAGGGCTTCTTTTCAGCCGGAACTTGCCCATTCTGAGAGAAGGAGGGCGAGTTATCGGCTTTCCACCCCCCCTCCGAAAAATAGCACTGCCTGTAGGGCCGAATTAAACCCATGGGCTGGAGGTTCCTCTCTCCTGCTGTAATTTTATAGCAGGGGAAGGGGGGACCTCAGGGGTGGGGCCAACTCTGGCCCACTAAACCTCACTATGTGGCCCATGCCACACCCCTCTCTCCAGGCTACACCCCTCACTTGCCCCCCCCCGAGTATTTTTGCCTGGCTGGATTGTATCCCTGAACCCTCATAATGCCTCTTTGCTTGCCTGAGGGGTGTGCAAAGGTAAAATTGTACCGTGCTAGCCTAATGTACAGAGGAAAAATCTACATTTGTTGCTCCACCCACTTTTGCCTCTGGCCTGGCCTACTTTTAGCATGCGGCCCTCAGGAGGCTGCCCGGAAGGGAATGCAGCCCTCAGGATGGATCAGGTGTCCCACCCTTGTTTTATTGGAAGGCAGCTGGGTGCAGCTCTTCCACCTGAGGTATCATGTGAGGGAGCTCTCACTCATGTTAAACCCCAGGCTCCAGTCTAAGGTGACTTTCACACCACACCTGTAAAGCGCCATGAGACCAAGTTAAACCGTCATGGCTTCCCCCAAAGAATTATGCTGAGAGGAGACACACCCACCCCACCATTCACCCCTCACAGGGCTACAATTCCCAGAGGGATTTAACAATCCATCTCTCTTAGACCACTGTAAGCAGATGAAAACTTTAGCAGGATTCTAACAACACTTGTAACGTAACAAACACTATGGATAATACGGACAGATACAAAATATAAATTATATGCAGTTGAAAATGTTGATTATAGGAACCAGGGAGGGGGTGGTGGGAAGTCTTGCGATTCAGATAAATCTCTTTAAACGGATATGTGTTTGGTATTGTTATAACTTTACACTTGTAAAATCAAATTAAAATGATTTCAAAAAAACCCCCAACAATCCACCTCTCTTCACAGAGAGCCAGTGTGGTGTAGTGGTTAAGAGCGGTGGACTCGTAATCTGGGGAACCGGGTTCGCGTCTCCGCTCCTCTCCATCCGCTCCACCCAGTTGCTGGGTGACCTTGGGCCAGTCACACTTCTCTGAAGTCTCTCAGCCCCACTCACCTCACAGAGTGTTTGTTGTGGGGGAGGAAGGGAAAGGAGAATGTTAGCCGCTTTGGGACTCCTTCGGGTAGTGATAAAGCGGGATATCAAATCCAAACTCTTCTTCTTCTTCTTCACAGGGAAATCTGGGAACTGTTGGGCCCAGTATCCATAACCAACTACAGCTCCCAGAATTCTCTGAGGGAAGCCATGACTGTTTAAAGTGGTATCATGGCACTTCAAATACAGGGTGTGAATGGGGCCTAGAGTAACAACAACTACTACTATTACTACTACTACTACTACTACTTTGCATTTGAAGTGCCGCGATAAATAATAATAATAATAATAATAATAATAATAATACAGTGGATGCTCGGGTTGCGAACGTGATCCATGCAGGATGCACATTCGCAACCAACAGCATTCACAACCCGCAGCGGCGTGTCTGCGCACGAACGGGTTGCGATTCAGCGCTTATGCGCATGCGCAAAGCACGCATTAGCAGTTCTGCGAATGTGCGACCGCCAAAACCCGGAAGTAACCCGTTCCGGTACTTCCAGGTTTTGGCGGGTCTGTAACCCAAAATAAACACAACCTGAAGGATCTGTAACCCAAGGTATGACTTTCTTTCTTTCTTTCTTTCTTTCTTTCTTTCTTTCTTACACTGCCTTTCATCCATAGATCTCAGGGCAGTTCACAACATAAAATACAATGTAAAAACCCTCACAAAATACATAATAAAAATAAGAACAAAACAAACTAATAATCCCCCCTAAAACACAATACACTTAGAAGGGTATCAGAAAAGACAGTAGGCAAAGGGAACTAGGCAAATCTGAGGGAGCAGAGAGCAAACCTACACGAGTCGCTGGCTCCTGCCCTGTCGTGAGGGGCAGCGAGGCTCCTCGGAGAGTCCACGCCTTCGCCCTCCCCCTCGGACTGCCCTCGCAATGGCTCCGCTGCCCCTTCGCCTTCGGAGCCACTTCTGTGACTCTGCCTCCCCTCAGAGCGCTGGGGGCCTTGCACCCACGGCTCTCCCCGAGGTGCCATGCGGGAGATGGAGTCGGGCGCAGAAACCAAATATTCTAGTTGGGAGGAGAAAAAATGAGAGAGCAGTTACATGAGAACAGGAAGGAGTTAGGCTGGTGAAACTTCAGTTGTAGCTCAGTTGGAATGAGACTGGAAACAGGGAATGAGGAACCCTCTGGAAGCACAGAGAGAGAGAAGTGTTTGATTTGGGAAAGACAAACTAAAGTACTTCTTCCACACAGCAGCGCGTAGTTAAATCTCAGTCAGATGGGTGGCATCATCATCATCATCACCATCACCATATTATTATTATTATTATTATTATTATTAAACGTATGAATTCGCTCCCACAAGAGGCAGTGATAGCTACCAGCTTTAAAAGAGGACCGGGCAAATTCATGGAGAAGGAGGCTATCAACGGGGATGTTCTATACCCCATGTTGAAGGCAGTTCCTAGGAATCGCTCTCAGGCTTCCCATAAGTATCCGATTCATCACTGTGAGAACTGTGGTTTGATCCAGCATTTTTCACTACAGCTGAAACCATGAGGGCTTCCCCTAGACACCAGAAGTTTATAATACACACACACACACGCACACACACACTTAAAGATAGGCTTTACTTAGTTTTTATCAAAGATTTTCTTTTGTCAGTTAATAAATACGTAAATAAATATTGACAATTTCCCTTTTTTACCCAAAAGCTGAGCATAGAATCACAGAACCGTAGAGCTGGAAAGGACCACGAGGGTCACCTAAGTCAGTGTTTCTCAACCTTTTTCTGAACATGGCCCCCCTCTTGTCTTGGTTCCTTCCTGTGGTCCCCCTTGGGCACAGCCGGGGGTTGAGGGGCAGCTGCCCCCCCCCCACAATAAGTAGAAATCAATACATATATGAGATTCTGCCTCCCCCTAAAAAAAATCCTGGCTATGCCCATGGCCCCTCTCCTACCAGTAAAAAGGTAGCTATTTAAATGTTTGTTTGTAAATAGAACATGTTTTATTTGTATATTTTTTAATTTATACAAAATACAATTACATAAAATGATGGGAACATAATGAAATATTGCTGAAGCAGAAAAAAATATAATCATAGAGCTGGAAGGGACCCCAAGAGTCATCTTTCTAGTGCAACTCCCTGCAATGTAGGAATCTCAGTTAAAGCATCCATGACAGATGGCCATCTGACTTCTGCTTAGAAACTTGCAAGGAGAAAGGGTCCAGAACCTCCTGAGGGAGATCCATCTTCCACGTACTGTAAACATCACTTATTTGACTCCCAATATTTGGCACAGAGGGGAAACTTACAAAAGCCACACAAGGAATTCTGTATATATGGGGGAATTTTAAAAAACAAGTGGTCCTAACTGACCTTGTGCAAAAAGCTGTTTTCCTCTGGAGGAACCTTGGCTGTCTAGGTAAAACACTATATCCCCCCCCACCCTTACCTAGTAGCAAGGCCCTCTAAACGCAGTGCGGCTTTCTTCTGAGTAGACAGTTATTTCCTAGATGCAAGTCAGCAGCATCAGACGATTCCACTTGGCTGGGGTGGATTTCACCCTGCACCTTGCAGAGACAGGCCGACGCTGCTGACAGGCCCTGCGCCCCTTGGCAACATCCAAAGACCCTGATCCACTAGGCGCTGGATTGCACCCTGAAGCGTCAGGCCCAGGCTGCCACCTCGGATTGCAGAGTCAGGCCCAGGGTGCCACCAGGCCCAGCAGCAGCAGCAGCAACAACAAGCAGTTCCGGCTCGCCCAGCCCTACCCATTGCCACCCCACCACTGCACTTACCTGACCAGGGGGTTCTGGATCACGGGCTCCACTGGCCAAAACGGGAGCCTCAGCGATTGCCCTCTCCCGCCGGGAAAAAAACCAGGACAACTCCAAGAAAACACACATGGCAAAAAGGAGCACCAGGCCCTGGTGGGCACCCCCTTATCCGCTTGGGATTGGCCAAGTGGATAGCCAGCCAATCAGGATATATAATATAGAGAGAGAGAGAGAGAGAGAGAGAGAGAGAGAGAGAGAGAGAAGAGTGGTACCTCGGGTTATGAACTTAATTCATTCTGGAGGTCTGTGCTTAACCTGAAACTGTTCTGAACCTGAGGTACCACTTTAGCTAATGGGGCCTCCCGCTGCTGCTGTTGCGCCACCGCATGATTTTTGTTCTCATCCTGAAGCAAAGTTCTTAATCCAAGGTACTATTTCTGGGTTAGCGGAGTCTGTAACCTGAAGTGTCTGTAACCTGAAGCGTTTGTAACCTGAAATGTCTGTAACCCGAGTTACCACTGTATATTTATACACCCCCCCCTTCACTTCTCACTTCCCTCTATGGCCCCCTAGCCTCTAGCTGTGTCCTCCCCCCATTTATGCATTTTTCACCTGTGGCCCCCTTGGAACATCCTGGGGGCCCCCAGGGGGGTCATATGGCCTCCGGTTGAGAAACACTGATCTAGTCCCCCCTCCACTTCAATACAGGAACCTTTTGTCCAATGTGGGGCTTGACCCTGAGATTAAGAGTCTCATGCTCTACCACATGAGCTATCAATCCTCTGGTTGACATTATTATTGCCATATAACGTTGCCTGCTGCTATGTTACACATCTGATGAAGAGGCAGACTCCCGAACATTTAAATAAAAGAAGATGAACTAAATTGGCGAGGAGAGAGTACGGAGCCAGGACGGGACTTTGGCCTGATCCAGCAGAGGCCTCTCCTCTTCACGGCACCGGCTTCCGCACCTGGGTGGATCTCCTCCTGGTGCTCAGAGAAGGCCGAGCTGTCGTAGAGGCTCTCCCCGCCATCAAAATACTTGTAGGCGTTGTCCCCCGAGTGGACCCTCTGGTGCTTGGTGAGGTACGGCCTCCATCGGAAGCTCTCGCCGCACTGCAGGCACTTGTAAGGCTTCTCCCCGGTGTGGATGCGCAGGTGCTCCGTGAGGGTGGAGCGGCGGTTGAAGCTGCGCCCGCACTTGGGGCACTCGTAGGGCTTCTCCCCCGTGTGGATGCGCAGGTGGGCGTTGAGGTGGGTGCTCTGGAAGAACCTCTTGCCGCACGCCAGGCATTCGAAGGGCTTCTCCCCCGTGTGCGTCCGGTGGTGCTTCACCAGCTCAAACTTGTACTGGAAGGCCTTGCCACACTCGTGGCAAACATGCTTCTTCTCCACCTGAACGATCTTGATCTGGCTGACGTCCGTGACGTCGTTCCCTTCCACTTCAGTCTTTATAGGCCTCTCGGGCGGCTGGCCTTCCACTTCCGGGTTAAGGCCGGCCCCTCCATGCTGTTCTGCCCCCTCCTCAGAGGCAGCGTGCTGGGGAAAGGCCTCCACATTTGCACTCCCCACGGCATCATCTTCTGGAGGGCAGAGGAAAAGGCAAGTCAGAGAAATAGAATCCCACGTATGTTTCCATATTTTCAAAGTGTTTGTGTTGAACTTTAAAGCCTTAAACGGCCTCAGCCCTGTATACTTAAAGGTAAAGGGACCCCTGACCAGTCCAGTCCAGTTGCGGATGACTCTGGGGTTGCGGTGCTCATCTCGCTTTATTGGCCGAGGGAGCCGGCGTACAGCTTCCAGGTCATGTGGCCGGCATGACTAAGCCGCTTCTGGCGAACCAGAGCAGCACACGGAAACGCCATTTACCTTCCCGCTGGAGCAGTACCTATTTATCTACTTGCACTTTGATGTGCTTTCGAACTGCTAGGTTGGCAGGAGCAGGGACCGAGCAACGGGAGCTCACCCTGTCACGGGGATTCGAACCGCTGAGCTTCTGACCGGCAAGTCCTAGGTTCTGTGGTTTAACCCACAGCGCCATCCGTATCCCCCCTGTATACTTAAAGGAGCATATTGGTTCACCCCCATCGTTCAGCCTGGACACTAAGGTCCAGCTCCGAGTGCCTTCTGCTGGTTCCCTCACTGCAAGAAGTGAGATTACAGGGAACCAGGCAGAGGGCCTTCTCGGTAGTGGCGCTTCCCATCAGATGTCAAGGAAATAAACAACTCTGACTTTCAGAGTCATCTGTAGGCAGCCCCGTATAGGGAAGTTCTTGATGTCTGATGTTTCATTGTGTTTTTATATTTTGCTGGAAGCTGCCCATTGTGTCTGGGGCAACCCAGGCAGATGGGTGGCATATAAATAAAACAAAATTGTAGTAGTGGTAGTAATAGTACTACTACTACTACTGCTAAAGTCCTGAAAAGACACTCCCCGCCCCCACATTGTCCTAGGACTCAGCTACATTAGTAAAGAAAAAGCTATTTGAATGTGTTATAAATATGAAACACCAGATGGCACTAAAATGCAAAACAAATTTCTTTGTGATTCTTCCATAGCATTTCCCCCCCTTTTGTTCTAACAATTTAATTTCTGATTTATTTATAGCAGGGTCCAACTCTCCCCTCCCCCCATGTAGACCCACCCCTAGCCTGCCCATTTATAGTCTTAAAAAGCATGGATGCAGGCAGGTTAGAAGAACCAATTTCTGCAAACCCTACATATTGGTCTATCTAGAGCAGAGGTGGAGAACCTCCAGCTTGCGGGTCTTCTTATCGTGTTCTTACACTGTTTGAGTTACAAAGTTAATAGCACCCATGATCAGGACATTGGAAGGATGCCCTATTGTTAGAACTGATTCACAGAATGTAATCTGTCTGAAAGTCCTTTGGAGAGAAGAGAAAGTTTATAAATATTCTAAGCAATAAAAAGTTCGGAGTCTACACCATCTTTCTCTATTGTTCCTTTCTTAACACTGCAGGATTCAGCAATTTGGATGGGCAGCACAATCTCGGTGAATGAACTCAGGACCGTTTCTGCTTATTCAAAAGAGAGCTTGAGTCCAAGATGAATCTAATCCAGCACATTTATCAGAACCCATCAATGCATGACATTTGCACAAATGTTTTAATTTGCATACATCAATTCTGCTCAAGAGTGGGCAGGGAGCACGCAGAAATGGTCCCTGGGACTGCCTATTTTTTCAGGAATTACATTCCCGACTGGAAAGAGCAAACAAAACCAAAACCAAAAAACAACCTTCCAGCATGCTGAACAACAGAGCATTTGACTGCAACTCTTACCTTTGAATTGTACTACAGGTGCCCTCCCAGCACATGCAAAGTCAGAGGTTTACCTAGGCAAGCACGCGCACACACACACACACACACACACACACACCTTCTTCCAGGAAAGGAAGTATGTATTTTGGGTCAATCCTTTTTCTCATTGCAATTTCAATCAATTAGAAGAATGTATTATCATACTGCCGTAGCCGCTTGGTAGCCCATCAGTTACCACCTTCCACTATCGCCTTTCTGCACAAAAAACACACCCTCCTATAATTTTTAAGATCCCAAATTGGCAAATGACACGACGCATTGCTGGGCGCACTCTGCTGCTGCTGGCCGTTTAATCGCTCGCACTCACAGAATCGCTGAACCGTAGTGTTAGAAGCGGCCCCAAGGATCATCTAGCCCAGGGGTCAGAAAACTTTTTCAGCAGGGGGCCGGTCCACTGTCCCTCAGACCTTGTGCGGGGGCTGGACTATATTTTTTGGGGGGAAATGAACGGATTCCTATGCCCCACAAATAACCCAGAGATATATTTTAAGTAAAAGCACACATTCTACTCATGTGGGATGCGGGTGGCACTGTAGTCTAAACCACAGAGCCTAGGGCTTGCCGATCAGAAGGTCGGCAGTTCGAATCCCCGCAACGGGGTGAGCTCCTGTTGTTCGGTCCCAGCTCCTGCCCACCTAGAAGTTTGAAAGCACGTCAAAGTGCAAGTAGATAAATAGGTACCACTCCAGCGGGAAGGTAAACAGCATTTCCGTGTGCTGCTCTGGTTCACCAGAAGCGGCTTAGTCATGCTGGCCACATGACCTGGAAGCTGTCTGCGGACAAATGCCGGCTCCCTCGGCCTATAGAGCGAGATGAGTGCCACAACCCCAAAGTTGTCCACGACTGGACCTTACAGTCAGGGGTACCTTTGCCTTTACCTTTACCACTCATGTAAAAGCACAATGATTCCCGGGCCGTCCGCAGGCCGGATTGAGAAGGCGATTGAGCCACATCCGGCCCCCGGGCCTTAGTTTGCCTACCCATGATCTAGCCCAAACTCCCTGCAACGCAGGAATCTCAGCTGCAGAATCCGACCCAGCAAAACGAATAAGGGAAACAAATCTGCCGCTGTTCTGTCAACGCATGGGGCTAGACAACGCTATATTCTAATTTGAAATATTTGCGGGACAAAAACAGCGCTCACCCGGGTGGCCTCCCTGCTGCTCCTCCGGGGGCGGGCTCTCAAACATGGCTTCCCCGTCACTCAGGCCTTTGTAGACGGCGCCGCCCACGTGAACCCTCTGGTGCTTGGTGAGGTACGGCCTCCATCGGAAGCTCTCGCCGCACTGCAGGCACTTGTAAGGCTTCTCCCCGGTGTGGATGCGCAGGTGCTCAGTGAGGGTGGAGCGGCGGTTGAAGCTGCGCCCGCACTTGGGGCACTCGTAGGGCTTCTCCCCCGTGTGGATGCGCCGGTGGGCGCTGAGGTGGGAGCTCTGGATAAAGCGCTTGCCGCACGCCAGGCATTCGTAGGGCTTCTCGCCCGTGTGGGTCCTCCAGTGCAGCAGGAACTCGGACTTGCAGTGGAACCACCGGTCGCATTCGGGGCACATCAGCTTCTTGCGCCCCACGTGGAACATGCTGCGCTTCGAACTCGCCGCCCGCAGGTGCCGCGACGGCTCCCGCCACACTGTCCCCGGAGGCATCTCCCACGGCCTCTGCAGCCCGCAGCGGCTCTCCGAGTTCAGGGGGTCGAGCCCCGGAGGAGAGCCCAACAAAGTCCACTGGGGCTCCGCTCGGTCCAAGATTTCTCGTTCGGGAACCTCTTCTTTGATCTCCCGCACGATCACCTCGCTCGCCGGGATGGAGGGAGAATTCAAATAAACGTCGTTCCCTGAGAGGGAGAGAGGAAAGTAGTCTGAAGGAAGAATGCAAGGCTAAGGCTGGAAAAGTAAGTCTCTGTCTGACTGACAGGATCATAGAAGCACCACGAGGATCATCTCATCCCAGCCACTGCAATGCAGGAAACTTTCACCCTATGCACCTGAAGGAGCGTCTCTACGCCCATCGTTCTGCCCAGACACTGAGGTCCAGCGCCGAGGGCCTTCTGGCAGTTCCTTCACTGCAAGAAGCCAAGTTACAGGGAACCAGGCAGAGGGCCTTCTCGGTAGTGGCGCCCGCCCTGTGGAACGCCCTCCCTTCAGATGTCAAAGAGAAAAACAACTACCAGACTTTTAGAAGACATCGGAAGGCAACTCTGTATTGGGAAGCTTTTAATGTTTAACAGACCACTGTATTTTAATACTTTGTTGGAAGCCGTCCAGGGTGGCTGGGGAGACCCAGCCAGATGGGCGGGGTATAAATAATAAATTATTATTATTATTATTATTATTATTATTATTATTATTATTAATGTGGGGCTCGAACCCACAACCCTGAGATTAAGTGTCTCATGCTCTACCAACTGAGCTATCCCTCTCTGGACTTGCCCACTTCCTAACTACCCTCAGTGCTGTGAGCAGTTCTGCTATATTCATTCATCAGACATTTCAAGCACTCCTGATATACAAAGACAGCACGATTACCCACTCTGAAAGGGGTGACCTGTTGCGTCTCTAAATGAGTCCTTTCTCGGCACTTGCTTCCTTTTTAATTGGCCTCTTTAAGCGTGCAACTTGATTTCTCAGCATCAGGGATGAAGAGAGCATTTTGCTGTGCCGGTGCAGAGACACAGCACCTTAAAAGGAGGTTGGCTGCTGCATCTCTGAATGAGCAATAATTTCTGGAAGGGTCTCCTAATTAGTGTAAATGGAATTCTTTTGCATACCTACGTTCAGGTTGCACATGGAGAGAGAATATGTGTGAGGGAACATGCTGTCATTCCCAGGACAGAGGAAGGTGTTGTATCTCTGAATGAGTCCTTGCTCTGATTTTTTTTCTTTCAAGCTGTAGAAATATCGCTTTTCAGTTGCCAGAATGAAACGTGCCTCCAGTTGTGTGTGTGTGTGTGTGTGTAATGTCCCATTGCTAGCAGAAGTCTGAGAAATCTTGCTCTATCCCCTACACCACACTGCCTCTCTATGCATTAATATATGTATGCAAAATTCTAAATCTCAGGCAATGCATAAAACCTACCCTCAGTCCTTCTTAAGGAAACATGAAGGACTTGTGCCTGGCATGCAAATCAGTGCAACTCCACCTCTTCCCGATTTGCATAATCCCCAACTGAGGAGTCTGCTGGGGCAGCTCATGCATTTCAATGGGGTCTGCTTTTCACCTACTGCCCTATTGTCATTTGCATGAAAATTGATGCCAGAACCGCTTTTCCAATTGCATCCATTATAAATCACACTGGTATTCAGAGAGAAGCCTTTTGTACAGTTTCCCCCAAGTTGCTCTGGGCACCCTGAAATAACCATTCTAGGCACGCTTTGGGTGGCATCAACTGGAAGCCTCAGAGGCCCAGTTGTGTTTTTCCACCCCTTTTTGTGAAGGTGGCTCCCCCCCCCCCCAGGAAACTGTAAGGCGAAACTACCAACAAGCCTGCTGTTTTGGGGAGTGGGGCCATAAAAAAAAAACAACAACCCAAGGCATGCACATACACTTCTATTCCCCAAACTCCCAAAACCGGCCCAACCATTAGGGAGAGTGAGGCAGTCACCCCAGGCAGCTGATTTTGGGTGTCCTGACAAAGTTAATATTGTAAAGCAGAAGAAGGGGCACTTGCGGGGTTTTCTGCTTTAGCTGCCAATATATGGCTTGACCAGCCACACACCTTGTCCAAGGGTAGCTGGGGAAAAAATTGCTATTTTTGCCTCAGGCAGCAAAATGTGTTTGGCTGGCCCTGTCAGGACCCCTTTTTTGAAGGTTGTAACCAACCCCAGGCAGGGACCTGTTTTATCCTCCTACAAGTACTAACTTAGTACTACTACTGCTACTACTGGAATTAGTACTACCAGCATAAAGAGGCCATAACTATACATTTTACACTACTACTGGCAATATATTACTATTATCATTACTAATACTACTAATATTTGTAGTAACAGTGGTTCCAACATAATGAGAGCAAAACTACTCAAGAGAGGGGCCTACATTTTATACTACTATTGTTACTAGTACTAATACACATAGTAGAAGTTCCAGCACAATGAAAGCAGAACTACTCTTTTAGAGTAGGAGCCTACTTGTTATAATACTACTAGTAGTAATAATAATAATGCTAAAGTGGAACCTCGGTTTTCGAGCATCTAGGAAGCAGAATGTCTTGGCTTTCGAACACTGAAAACTCGGAAGTAATTGCTTCTGTTTTCGAACATGCCTCAGAAGTCAAACAGCTTCTGAGGCGCATTTCTCCATTTTCTCAATGGATTCTGCAGACCCTCCATTGAGCCTCGGTTGTCAAACGTTTCGGAAGTCGAATGGTCTTCTGGAACGGATTACGTTCGAAAACCAAGGTACCACTGTAATATTAGTAGTGGTAGTTCCAGTGGTAGTTAGGCACTCTTCAAGGCAGGTGCCTAAATTTTATACTACTGGTAGTAGTAATATGCTACTATTGCTACTGCTACTACTCATAGCAGTAGTAGTTCCAGCACAATGAGGGCAGAACTACATGCTCCCACATGCTTCCAACAATCTGTTCCCTCTAGTGTGGGCTTCATCCACTCATGCCCTATCCCTAAACAGTTTCTTTACCTTGACATACTTATTCCCGACATCACTGCCTACCTGAATCCAATACCCCACCATTTTGGTAACAATACCAGGACTGAGACAGGCAGAGAGGCGTTATGCTCCCGGTATTCCATGAAGGAAATACTATTTGTCACCCGCATTGTCATATTTCAGCTGGAAGCACCCAAAGACAAGGCCCTCCTCATGGATAGGGCACCCATTTGCAATGCCGCTGGGAACCTCCCCTCTCACCTTGGCAGGAGCCGATGGAGACCTTTTTGTCCTCCGCAGCCTGGGGGTTGGAGATCCATGGCTCTTGCCCTCGTTCCAGCCGGGAGATCAACTCGGGTTTAGGAATTGGAACGGCTCCATCGTCCAAAAAAAAAAAGAGGGGGAGGGGGAAATTAAAAGCTCCCATTAAATGGATGTCAGGTTGCAACCACTAGGAACATTGGCACATTTTGTTTCGTTTGACGAGTTTTGCTCAGTTTTTATTGCAGGAAAACACTAATAAGAACATGACGCAGAAGAGCAAGGCTGGATCAAAGGGTCTCAGCTGGTTGCAATGCCAACTCTGGCTAGCTGTGCCAAGGCACTCTTTTTTACAAACAAACAAACAAAAGTACCTGAATGCCTGATGGAAACGCGACAAAAATACTGGGGAGAATCAGAGACTCAGACCCTTCTCTTTAATGTACTAGTTATTTGTTTTTAACTGCATGGAGGAGCATTTAATCAAGGTCAAGTCTCCCCACTCCTCTGCTAGCTGCAGCCTGACACAGGATTACAGACCCAACGCTTCTTCTGGCATTTATGAAAATTATTTCGAAACGTTTGTATTTTGAAAAAGCAAGATTGGAAACCGTAACCAGCACTGCATGGGGAGTTGGGGGGGGGGAGAACCTTTCTGATGAACCAGGGCTGTGAGCATTGAAGATTTAGGATTGAATTAGATGTAACCCATGTTCTTGCCAAGGGTGTGACATTGCAAGGTCTCAAGACGGAGGTGTCCTTGACGCAAGCAGAAATAAAGCGGGAACCTTCCATGTGCAAAGTGTACGCTGAGCTAATGGGACACTCGGCTAAGAACAGAGGAGGAGCTCTCTTACACTATGACGGAGCAATGTAAGATTAGAACATAGCTGTCAACTTTTCCCTTTTCTTACGAGGAATCCTATTCGGAATAAGGGAATTTCCCTTAAAAAAAGGAAAACGCTGACAGCTATGGATTAGAACCAAAATGGGGCTATGAAGAATTAAGAGGGGGGAGTGATTACACACTTGGGAGAAACCCAAGGTCTGCTGAAGTACAATAATAAACTAAGGGAGAAGCCTTCCCCCCAAAAATAGCCCAATAAGGAGCACTTCCTGGTGCAACTGCAGTTCCTTACCCAAGGATGCCACATTCTCATAATTCTCTTGCATGACATCCCAGTAAAGGTCCCTTTGCTCTGCGTCCAGGAGAGCCCATTCCTCTTCTGTGAAATACACGGCCACTTCTTCGAAGGAGAATGGCAGTGCCTGTAAGAAACAGAAAATAAAAGGTGTGTTGGATCTTTCTTTTTTATATTTTTAAACTACAAAAGTGCTATTGTGTCCCACCACACACACACCCCAATTCCATTCTCTACCTGTACTGGCTCCGCGGCAACCATCTCTCTTCCCCCAGGAGGAGGAAATGTTCCAAAGACAAACACACACATCATTTTGCCAAAATCTGTTAGGGAGAAAAGGGGGATGTCAGAAGGGGTGGCTTGGCTCCGACAGCCACCAGCCAGGGATTCCTTTAGTTGTGATTCATGCCTTGCAGCAGATTGGACCAGAAGACCCTTGCAACGCTATAATTCCCCCCCCCCCCTTTACTACTGCAACCATTTTTTGTTTTAAAAAAGGAACACTAACAGGGTTTTGCTTTCAGCCCCAACCCGCATACTCAGCCCTCTCCAAATATTCTAAATTCAGCATCTTTTACATTTCCTTTCTCCCACCCACCTTATTTCACTGCACCAAACTTATCATTTTCTGGAAGGCCACAAGGGGGAAAGAACCCTTCACATGATTTTGGAAAGGAATCGCGCCCGTGTTTCCCTACATGACAGGCGCGCAAACTTTTCCTCCGGCCGCCTGCTCTTCCCCCCATCCTCCAAATCCGTTTCTCCAGCCTCACATACCCGGGACGGTCGCCTTTTGCAGGCTGGCTCTCTCTCCTGCTGCAGACGCATTAAACTAGGCTTGGGGCCAGTACCTGCGGGGCTCCGTCGCCTTTTGCAAGGAGGGGAGAGGAAGGGAAAAGAAAAGAAAAGGGAGGAACTGCCGCGGGAGAATCCCGCCAGCGCTGCCCGCTCCCCCTTTGCGCAAGCGGCCTCTCCGGAGCGCGCTCCTCCCGAGGACTCGCCCGGCCTCCCTCCGCCTAGGCGGGCTGCAGCCCCGGCGCCCGCGAGCCCCAGCTCTCCATCTCCATAGACGCCGCTGACCGGATCTCGCTGCGGCTGCTCCAGGAAGCTCTGCCCACCGCCGCCGATGCGCCCGACGGATACGGGAAGAGGGAAGAGCGGAGCCTCGGCGAGGCGCCGGAGCAGAGCCGCCTGGCGGTGGGACGCGCGCACGGGAAGGCGCCGGAGAGACCTCGCATCGCACGGCTGCCTGCGCCTGGGAGAGCAAGCGGGAGATCGGCAGAGAAGTGTTGCAGTGCAGGGAGGGTGCCGCTGCTCAGGGTTGCAGCCAGCCATAACCTTTTTTCAAGATACTCCATTGCATACCATTTTCTCTCCAGTTTCCTGTTTCCGCACAATCTGCTTTCTGATAATGCTCCTGATATCACGGGCACCTGCAACAAAATGTTGCAGCGTGAAACGATCCCCGTTCAGCAGGCCACTGCATTTCATTCCCGCCCTACTGGGTTTCTATCCTCCCTCCACAATCGTCACCATTCTGTGACTACTTGTCCTCCCTGCCCCAAACATTTTTTTTAAAAAGCCCCGTGTTTCAATTACTCAGTTTGTGGGGCGCTGCAAAACGCCAGGTTTTCACTGTAAACCTTTGGCACAGATTTGGAGGGACCCCCAAATTTAGTTAACTTTCTGAGCATGCTCCTGTTATGGGTGCCAGCCAGCTATACCCTTTCCCAAGAAACCCCAGCCAGCCATACCCTTTTCTCAAGATACTCCATTACACACACCCTCTCCTCAGTTTTCTGTTTCCTGCCCACCGCTACAGCCTATCTGCTTTCTGTTAATGCTCCTGCTATTATGGGCAACTGCAACAAAAGGTTGCAGTGTGAAATGATCCCCATTCACCAGGCCACTGCATTTCATTCCTGCCCCATTGGGTTTCTGTACTCCCCCCACATTCCACAATAGTCACCATTTTGTGACTACTTGCCCTCCCCAACCCACACCTTTTTTTTAAAAAGGAATATATATTGTTACTCGTCAGTTTGTAGGTGATGTAAAACACTGGGTTTTCATTGCAAAACTAGTCATTGCTGGTTTGAAGTGACCTGGACACTGTTGGATTTTGGGGTGTTAACTACGAACCCCGTGTTTCAATTACTGGGAGTGGCCGCTGAGACTATATACTTCTTCTTCTTTGGTGATCACTCGTAGCTGAGTAAGATTGTCTTCCATAAACACAGTTTTAACAATGAGTCCATAAGTGACTGTGGAGGCCAATTCTGGATCCACACGTCCTTCCACACTGGGAACATTGGTTTCCAGGCAGGAGTTGATCACTGTGTGGATTTGCCAAACATGCCTGCCTCTTAGCACATTTCTTCTTTGTGTCCTGAGTTTGAGTGTCTTCAAAGCCCATGAGACCTTTGGTAAAGGCTGTTCTCCAATTGGAGCGCTCATAGGCAAGTGCTTCCCAATTGTCAGTGTTTATACTACATTTTTAAAAATTTGCCTTGAAACAGTCTTTAAACCTCTTTTGTTGACCACCAGCATTATGCTTTCCATTTTTAAGTTCGGAATAGAGTAGTTGCTTCGGAAGACGATAATCAGGCATCTGCAGAACATGACCATTCCAACAAAGTTGGTGTTGAAGAATCATTGCTTCAACACTGGTTACCTTTGCTTCTTCCATTACACTGGTATTAATTCGCCTGTCTTCCCAAGTGATGTGTAAATTTTTTTCGGAGACACCATTGATGGAATCTTTCAAGGAGCTGGAGATGGCGTTTATAAGTGATCCATGTTTCACAAGCATACAGCAAGGTTGGTAGGACAATAGCTTTGTAAACAAGCATTTTGGTTTCCCTATGAATGTCCTGGTCCTCAAACACTCTGCACTTCAATCGGGAGAAAGCTGTACTTGCAGAGCTCTGACGATGCTGGATTTTGGCATCAATGTTGGCTCTTGTGGAAAGATAACTGCCCAGGTAGGAGAAGTGATTGACATTTTCCAACGTTACACCATTGAGTTGGATTTGTGGTGCTGCAGAGGGGCTATTTTGTACGTGTTGGTGCAGCACTTTGGGTTTTTGTTGAGCGATAGGCCAAGCTTTTTGTAAGCTTCTGTGAAGATACTTAGGATGGTTTGGAGGTCATCCTCTGAGCGTGCACACACTACGTTGTCATCAGCATACTGAAGCTCTAGGACGGAAGTTACAGTAACCTTGCTCTTTGCTTTCAGCCTACTCATATTAAAGAGCTTTCCATCTGTTCAATATATGATTTCTACTCTGGTGGAGAGTTTCCCTTCGACAAAGTGTAGGATCATGGCAATGAAAATAATGAGTAGAATGCGCCAGACACATGATTTTGAGGGGGTGCGAGCCAGGCGCCCCCTTGCAGGGATCCCACCCCGCCTGGTGCCAGGGGTCTTGCCACCACACCCCTGGCCCCCCACGGAATGGCAGTGTTGGGGGGAAGCACTAGCCAAGGGCTGCATCAGAAACCTGATATGGAGGGTGGGGTAAGTTAAAATCATATGGGTTAGATGATCCTTGGAATCCCTTCCAACACTACAATCCTATGATTCTATGAGAAGCAAAGATCAGTGCAATAAGCATGACAATACTGCCAAGGTTTTTGGTTTTGTTTCTTACTCTTCCTCTCTAGGTTGACTTGAGGGAATTGAAAAGCTGACAGAAAAGTATGGATAATTTTATTTGGCAAAGTAAGTTTCCCAGAGTGGATAATGTTACTATGCAAACTGTCCCACAGAAGAGAGGATTGGCAGTACCTGATTTAGCTAAGTAGTGTGAACCTGCTTGGCTAACTTTGTTAAATATATCTCAGGAAAAGGAACTCTTTCAGTTGGAAGAGTTATTCATAAATTCCCCACTGGCCAAGATACTAGGGATACCTAGGAAGGACAGAGGAGACCTCATGAATTTTCATCAGAACATTTAAAATTAAAAAGAACGGAACTTAAGATTGGAAAATAATGGAGAGAAACCAGAATTGTTAGATGCATCCATACCTATCCAAAACTTTGGCATATGCTAGGCAAATTCACCTCACAGGGCATCCATTGCAGGGGCTGATGGGTCTTCATTACAGGGCCTGTGGTAGGCAGTGAATTCCATTCTGACTTTCCTCTTTTCCCTTCTAGGATGTTAGAAGAACTTTGCAGAGGTAAGGGGATCCTGCTCAACTCCATTAATATCACTCCCTGAAACTTCACAGGTTAACTGGGAAAGAATATAATATGAAGATTATAAAGTGGAATAGAAATGAAATTAATACTAATGATGATACTTCACAGTATCTAGATTTGCCACACCATCAGCAAACTCCGTGATGGCTGCCCCACTCAGTCCCACACAGACACCTGTCCCATGGACCATCTGTGGAACTATTCCACAGAGTCCCACACAGTTACCTGTCACCAGAGTACATGGTTATTTGGGAGGTATATGATATCCAGAGACACAGGTGGTGCTGTGGTCTAAACCACTGAGCCTCTTGGGCTTGCCGATCGGAAGGTCGAGGGTTTGAATCCCTGCAAAGGAGTAAGCTCCCATTGCTCTCTCCCAGCTCCTGCCAATCCAGGACTTCAAAAGCACGCCAGTACAAGTAGATAAAAAGGTACTGCTGTGGTGGGAAGGTAAACAGCATTTTTGTTTGCTCTTGTTTCCATCACGGTGTAATGTTGCGCCAGAAGCGGTTTAGTCATACTGGCCACATGACCTGGAAAGCTGTCTGTGGACAAACGCTGGCTCCCTCAGCCTGAAAGCGAGATGAGTGCCACAAGCCCATAGTTGCCTTTGAGTGGACTTAACCGTCCAGGGTCCTTTACCTTTTTTTTTTACCTATATTAAAGCCAAAAAAAATTATGAAACTGTATTAAAGAAAAGCTCCAAAACATCCCTGGCAGGCTGTTGAGGGACCCCTTCAGACTGGAGGGCTTTTGCAGGTGTCTGTTGCAAGATGCCATTGATGCAATAATAGTGCATGGATTACTCCATGAGTAGTCATGGATTCATGCTGGACCATCTATGCAGCTATACGTTCATAGCTGTTCTGCAACACTTCCTGAGCACTACTCCATTATTGCCATTTGGAGGGGCACTCTTGGGCTGTAATGGAGTAAAAGGGGACCAAAAGAAAAACCCACAACAGAACATTTCTGGTATGAAAAGTTACAGGATTTCAGCAGAAAGTAATAGGACACGGACTGATCAGAAATGAAGCAGTTAATACGAAGACTGCAAACCTTTGTGGGTACAAATAGTATTGAAACTGGGATTGCATATGACTTCCCAGATAGCATCATGTGCAGAAATAATCACAAATAACACAATAAAAGTAATATGTATAAATCCTGGGAGTGCTTGCATTCTGTTTTGCAGTGTGATGATTGTGGAGAGCTCCAACTCTGGGTGAATGGGGGCTGAGGCTGTAGAGCATCATAGCAGAAAAAGAAAAAGAAAAACCCATTCTACCCAATTTTTAGCCTTGGCATCATTCAGAAGGAGAACAAAACAGCAACAACAAACCCCCATAAAAATCACCGGGCACAGACATACAATAAAACCACGGTCACTGCTACTAAAATTATTTGTTGTATTAAGGTTCTCAGGTAAGATGTGCCAAATTAAATATCCAAATCCCCTTTGCAGTTGACTGCTATTTTCTCTAGTTCCTTCATCCTGATCTTAGAATCATAGAGTTGGAAGAGACCACAAGGGCCATCGAGTCCCAACCCCCTGCCAAGCAGGAAACACCATCAGAGCACTCCTGACATATGGTTGTCAAGCCTCTGCTTAAAGACCTCCAAAGAAGGAGACTCCACCACACTCCTTGGCAGCAAATTCCACTGTCGAACAGCTCTTACTGTCAGGAAGTTCTTCCTAATGTTTAGGTGGAATCTTCTTTCTTGTAGTTTGGATCCATTGCTCCGTGTCCGCTTCTCTGGAGCAGCAGAAAACAACCTTTCTCCCTCCTCTATGTGACATCCTTTTATATATTTGAACATGGCTATCATATCACCCCTTAACCTCCTCCTCTCCAGGCTAAACATGCCCAGCTCCCTTAGCCGTTCCTCATAAGGCATCGTTTCCAGGCCTTTGACCATTTTGGTTGCCCTCCTCTGGACACGTTCCAGTTTGTCAGTGTCCTTCTTGAACTGTGGTGCCCAGAACTGGACACAGTACTCCAGGTGAGGTCTGACCAGAGCAGAATACAGTGGCACTATTACTTCCCTTGATCTAGATGCTATACTCCTATTGATGCAGCCCAGAATTGCATTGGCTTTTTTAGCTGCCGCGTCACACTGTTGGCTCATGTCAAGTTTGTGGTCAACCAAGACTCCTAGATCCTTTTCACATGTACTGCTCTCAAGCCAGGTGTCACCCATCTTGTATTTGTGCCTCTCATTTTTTTTGCCCAAGTGCAATACTTTACATTTCTCCCTGTTAAAATTCATCTTGTTTGTTTTGGCCCAGTTCTCTAATCTGTCAAGGTCGTTTTGAAGTGTGATCCTGTCCTCTGGGGTGTTAGCCACCCCTCCCAGTTTGGTGTCATCTGCAAATTTGATCAGGATGCCCTTGAGTCCATCATCCAAGTCGTTGATAAAGATGTTGAATAAGACCAGGCCTAAGACAGAACCCTGTGGCACCCCACTAGTCACTCTTCTCCAGGATGAAGAGGAACCATTGATGAGCACCCTTTGGGTTCGGTCAGTCAGCCAGTTACAAATCCACTGAGTGGTAGCATAGTCAAGACCGCATTTTACCAGCTTCTTTACAAGAATATCATGGGGCACCTTGTCAAATGCCTTGCTGAAATCAAGGTAGGCTACATCCACTGCGTTCCCTTCATCTACCAGGCTTGTAATTCTGTCAAAAAATGAGATCAGGTTAGTCTGACATGACATATTTTTCAGAAATCCATGCTGACTATTGGTGATCACAGCACTCCTTTCTTAGCTGCCAGCGCAGAGAGTTCTACTTTATAAGTAACAAAGTCATCGGTGTCGCTCAGCAGCCATTTTATCCTTTCCACCCTATTCAAATGTGTTCTATTCGTAAACAGGGGGTTTATAAATTGGTCTCTTGGGTCTATATATAACGGGCACTGCAATAAATAATGGCACAGGTCCTCGACGCAGGGTTGTCCACACAGACAGAGTCTCTCTTCGTAATGTACTTTGCTGTACCGTCCATCCAACACCACCGAGGGCATCGATTGGAATCGTACTTTTGTAAAAGCGATTCTTAGTACGGCAAGTGGGAGCTTTGTCAGGTATCTGGCTCGGGCATGCTCCGTTTTGATAAGTGGGAACCATGGTGAGCTCTTGGAAAAAGCAATCATGGTTAGATCCCTTTCTGCATGGGACCCAAAGAGACAACTCTCTTAACTGCCTCTTATCCACCTTTGTGGTCACCTGAAGATCTTGTAATTGATATTGGGACAAGGGGCGTTGGATGCCAGCCTTCCAGCATTTGGTCTGCTCCCGTTCTGCGTAAGACATAGCGGGGAATCTCTCCTCCAAAAGAGATTGAAGTCTTTTCACATAATTTAGGCACAGGGAATCAATTCTAGCCTGTATTGTTGTCACGTCAGCTTCAGCACGAAGAAGAGCAGCTGGGGTCCCGTTGGGGAGCGAGAGCACTTTCCTGAGGAATTTGTTCTGCACTATTTCTAAGGCTTTGTTAGCCTTTAGGTCCATGCCCCATATCGCTACTCCATGGAGCATCTGGGAAACCACTTTGCTGGCAAAGATTTTCAGCACAGGTTCTAGTAACTGGCCACCCACCGTAAAATAGAATTCAATTAATGCCCCACAAGCTTTCTGCACTTTGAGTTTCATAGCCTCAATGTGCCCCTTCCATGATAGCGTCTCAGTGAAGAGAACTCCCAGATATCTGAAGGAGCGTGTTTGCTCCAGATTCTGCTGATCCATTTTCCATTTGAATCTGGGACTACGCTTCCCAAAGACCATAATTTTGGTCTTCAGGTAATTCACGACAAGGTCTTCCCACTTGCAATACATGCTAAACGCTGTAAGCAGATTTTTAAGACCTAATCAGGAGAGTGATAGGAGACCACATCATCGGCATACAGCAGACAAGATATTTTCCTATTGCTAATTGATGGGGCCGGGGATTGCGCCAGTGCTAGGGGTGGCACCATATCATTTTGTACAAGTTGAAGAGTGTGGGAGCCAATATGCAGCCTTGTTTCATGCCATTCTACCCACTGTTTTAATATATTCAAAGCTGGCATCCATCTTTCTTGGGAGGCAATGGAGGAGTGCGTCTCTGGGTGTGGTCAAGCTTGTTGGAAGATTGCAGCGCCTGTTGTGGCTGTAGAGACTGATGCAGTAGAGACATGTTTTGTGTCAGCTAGGGCAGATGAAGGCGGCTGATGAACCAGGGCATTTCATCTCTCTGTGCTCCTCCTAGCAGTCATTCCTCCTCTGGCTGCTGCTGTGAATACATGACCTGTCTGTCTCTAGGCACTGCAATCACCTGCAAGGGATTCCAAAATGCCGGGTTGATGTTGTCAGCCTTCGTGTCATATTTGCAGACATCTTTGAAACACAGAGTTGGTCTGCCAGTGGGCCTGGTGCCTGAAGTCATCTCCCTGCCAGATGAGATCCCAGAGCAGAGCAGGGGATTACTATGTCCAGGCCAGGAAGAGAGAGCGGTCTCTGCTAAGCGCTTCTTTCTTGAAGCAGAGGCTGCTCCCTCACAAGGTCAGTGATTTGCGTTCTCTTATTCATTCATGAAAGAATTTACACATCACTCACTAAGGATAGCATGCTACCACAGTGTACAAGCATGGAAAGCAATGCAAATCAATTGAGGCTGCTCAAGACACCACTAAGCAGCTGTGCAGGCCTGCTAGGATAAAAAACAGCAACAGCCAAGCACATCAGCCCTGAGATGGTGAGTCATTTGCAGACAGGGAAACACCCACAGACTGAGAACTGAAAAAGTGAAAGTCAGCTGTGCCTTCACTGTGAGGCAGCAGCCATGGCTGGTTCTGGGGGTCCCGTCCAGGATCTCTATGCTGAAGCCACTTGTCCCATCTGCCTGGATTACTATAAGGATCATGTAACCACTGTGTGTGGGCACGATTTCTCCCGAGGCTGCTTGAGCTAGTATTTGGGGGGTAGGTGGCCCCATAGCCTTCCTGCCCTCAATGCAGAGAAACAGTCCACCCTTCCAATCGGGATTCAGACCCCATCATGGGACTGAAACAGCACTGTCCAATGATTTACAGCAGGCTTGGGAAAGAAGTTTCTCCCATGCTTTCTAGGCATGGGTCAAAGCAGTTTCTTGTTTGCCCCTCTGCTTTCCCTGGGAAAACCCACTGAATTAGGAATAAATGTCAATCCTCAGAAAAACCAATAGATCTTTTTCCCAATTCAGCTGCAAACAGCAAGCAGAGGTGAGTGTGACCCCCAAGTGGGTCCCTGGGGCCGAGTCTGCCCTAAGGTGCTTCCCTGATGGCACTATGGATAGGAGGAGGGGAAGAGCCAGGGGTCCAAAGCAGGAAGTAAAAAAAAGAATTCTTTTTCTGCATCCTGAACAAAATGGGTGTGGAGGAACATTCATACAAAGTTCAAAGCTGTCACTTATTAACCAAGCAATGCCACATTTATGATATCTGAGAAAAAGACCTGCTTGGGGAGGGGGCATGGCATTGTTTTATACAATTATAAATATATGCCAAAGGCCTGTTTTTTCTTATTCTTTTTGAAAAAGAGCCGTTCATGTTTGGGGTGAGATGAGGTGGTGAGCAAATGGGTGTTCTGTTAGGAGGAGGGAAGATGGAGGGGAGAAGGAAGCTGAGCTCTGCCAGCAGAAGAAAAGAACAGTTGTTGGTTGTTGTCACAGCTGTACAAAGTGCACACCCTTTGCCCCTCCCTAAAGAAAGGGGAAGGAGACAGGAGCAGGAACAGCTGGGAAGAAGAAGGAAAGGTAACCCCAGAACTTCTTCTTGATTGATCACACCATCTCCCTGCCCACAAGAGAAGCTATTCTGGGGGTGAGTATCTGACAACCAAACCCCACTGTATGTTCCCAGGCTGCCCTTGGCCCAAGCAGGTCTATTTTCATTCAATTCCCAATGCGTATAGAAGAGCCTTTTAACCGTTCCTCTTCCTTGCCTTCCCCCACCATTCAGATGGAAGTCAAGCACCTATGGGAATGCTGTTAGCTCTGGGAGAGGAGCTCCCATGGGTGTCAATGGAGGTCTTGGCTGGGCACCCAAAGGAGGGCTTGGAGCCCTGCAATTGCTTCTGTCCTTGTCTGTCACCTTGGTGCCATTCCTGGGCCACTCTTGATGCAGCGCCAGGAAAGTGGACCTACACATGAACATGAGATTATGTCCCACTCAATGATTGAGGGACCTCTCCATATTTCATGGAGCTCCATTATTCTTTCTGCTGGATAGTGAATACATGAAGCAGGCAAACATTTCTGAATAGGTGACCTGTTTTGCTTTACCTTGGCAATTTCAAGGAGGAAGGTTTGTGGGGATGATAAGTTCAATTCTTCAGTGGAGCACATTTTCATTTGACTGCCTTGTTTTAATAGTTATTTTAACTGCTCAACGTGTTTCATAATTTTTTATATATTTTACTTCGTAATGACTTTGGCTACAGATTTTTTATTTATTTAACAAAATACTTCCTGATTGTAGAAGAACCTCAAAGCAGTTAATGAAAAAGATAAGAAACAATTCAATTAAACTATAATTTAAAACATACAGAAAGTTTAGACTGCAGTAGAATAGACTAAAACAAATGAAAAGCCATAGAAACTTTCTAATCATCTGGGTTGTCTTGTCTAAACAAGGCACTGAAAAGAAGACTCTGGTCAATAGGAAGGGAGTTCCAATGTTTTGGTGCCACCACACTAAATGATAGAGTTCTGACAGATGTGGGGCAGGTGTTATGTGGCACCAGTAAAAGTGCCAATTCCTCCAATCGAAGCAGTCAAGTGGGCACATATGGGGTTAGGTGATCTTGTAGGTCAATGATGAATGAATGTGCAAACTAATTTTTCATTTGAGTTTTACAGTTTCAGGCAGTGGGACTGTTATACAAAAATTTGGGGTTGACTTTTAAAGCCCAGCTCTCTGTCAAGGGACCCAGGATCCCTTAAGTCCATTATCATCAGAGAAGAATGAGTGGAGGGAGGAACCAGTGGAGGAAAGCAAAGAAAATATTTGATGTCTGTTGCAACAGAGTCCTCCCTCTCCCACCCCCGCCCTGTAAGGAAGTGAGGGGACCCAGAACAAAACTTTTTAGAAAGTTTAGATTTTAGAAATTGTACAGCCCTTAACCAAGGACCACCGAAAGTCATCATACAGGTACAGCACCAAGCATTTTGTGTGTGTTTGATTGGCGTGTGAACGTGCATACACTGTTTGGGGCCCAGAATAGGGACAGACTTGTATGCACTCTGCCAACATGGGGAGTGACGTGGACGGGGAGTTGCCTGTACAAACTGTTGTGTATTGAGTCAAAGGATTTTATATCTGTATTATTATTGTCTGTATTTGCATTAGGGTAAAGTAACTGCCTTTTGGTTCCAGAGGGTACAGCTACTATTGGTTCATTTAAGCTGCTGTATTTGGATCCTCTGTCTTATTGGTTTCCTCCAAAAGGCAGGACTGTGATTGCCTGATATTGTTCCCTCCAAAATGTATCCTTTCTAGCTAGTCCCCTGTCCCTATAAATGTAGCTTTCCCCTCCTCAGTCTTCAGTCTTGTTTGCTTTAATAAAGAAGTGTTACTAGAGAACTGTCTCCAGCATATTATGTCAAGAGAGCTGAAATCACAAACCCCACGTCACAACAACTGGCGACGAGGATGGGATCCGGAATGCTGAGGAGCGGTTAAACGCAGCCCTGCCTCAGAGTCCAGAGCTAAGAACAAGACTCACTGGCCAGCTGAGAAGATGACCCTGCCACAGGACAATGGAGAGTTCAAGGGTATTGGAGCCCTTCCAGCCATCAGAGCCCCACACGTGGGAAGACTACGTCGAACGCTTCGAGTTCTTCGCAGTGGCTCAAGGGATCACCGATGCCAGCAAAAGAAGGGCCACATTCCTGAGCTACTGTGGGTCTGAGACCTTCAAGCTGGCCAAGGCATTGCTTGCTCCAGCGAAGCTAAGTGAGACATCTCTCAAAGATATTCTTGCCTGCCTAACAAGCCACTTGGCGCCTACTGAGACCAAGATGGCCCGGCGGATGGAGTTTCATAAGAGGCAGCAGTGTGCTGGGGAGTCTGTATCTGCATTTCTAGCTGAACTGCGGAAGCTCGCTCAGCACTGCGACTTCCAAAATCTGGAAGAGACTCTCCTGGATCGGTTTATCGGTGGTCTGAGCAGCAAGAAAGCCAGAAGACGCATCGTGGCTAAAGAAGAGGTTACCCTTGCTTCAGCCTTGAAGGAGGCCACCGCCACGGAGAATTATGAAAGAGAGGAGCTTGATGCCAGTCGCAAGGCCCCTAAGCCACAGATAGAAGTTGCGCATGCCATGGACGAGCTAGAGGCTACTCCGAGCCAGAGCCCAGTCCGTGGGGTCGAGTCAGTGTGTCAGGCCTGCACAGTGCACAAAGATCACCGAGGCAGGTGTCCAGGTTGTGGCGGAAACCATGAGCGGAAGAGTTGTCGTTTCCGGGATGCTATGTGCCGGACGTGCGGGAAGACAGGTCACATCGCCAGGGTCTGTAGATCGGCGGCGTTGGGAGCGACAGGAGCACCTAGACTGGAGCATCGCAGACCGCCCACAGCAACCCATTTTCTAAAGGACTGCCACTACGTAACGGAGATCAACGGGAGGGTCGTGCAGTTCCCAGTGCAAGGCAAGGCACACGTCAAGGTGAAGATTGAGGGTCAGCAGTGCGACATGGAGGTGGACTCCGGATCTGGATTCACTATCGTGTCGGACCAGACCGCGAGGACATTCTTCCCCAGGGGTAAGTTGCCCCCTCTGGAGCCCTTCCCGGCAACCTTGCAGTCATACTCAGCGGGCCGCATCCATGTTATGGGAATGTGTGCCGTGAGAGTTCAGTTCCGGGACAAACAGGCTGTACTCAAACTGGTGATTGCGAAGGGCAGTCGCCCCAGTCTCCTGGGCACTGACTGGTTCCCCGCCCTGGGACTGAGTATATCAGGGCTTAATTCAATCCAAACCTGCCCTGAGATGAGCGAGGCATTATGCAAAGAATTTGCTGGTCTCTTTAATGGAAAACTGGGTTGTTATAAAGGGCCCCCAGTTGACTTTGAGTTGGACCCTGGGGTGGCCCCAATCCGACTCAAACCAAGGCGAGTGCCATTTGCACTGCAACCCAAGATCGAAGCAGAGCTGGATAAATTGGTCAAGCAGGGAGTTCTCTCACCCGTGGACTCTGCTAAGTGGGAGACTCCAATCGTCACGCCCCTTAAAGCAAATGGGGAAGTCAGGATCTGTGCAGATTACAAATGTACTATCCATAAGGCACTCAGGGGAAACTCATACCCCATTCCAGTCGTATCACATCTGTTGGCTAAACTGGCTGGGGGCAAGGTGTTCACCAAAATTGACCTGGCACAAGCTTACCAACAGCTGCCAGTAACCCCACAATCTGCGGAAGCACAGACTATTGTCACACATAAAGGGGCTTTCAGAGTTAACAGATTACAATTTGGAGTTTGTGTGGCCCCAGGGATTTTTCAAGGGCTCATGGAACGCCTGTTAAGAGGTCTGCCGGGGGTCTTTCCATTTTTTGATGACGTTTTGATTGCTGGAAAAGACCTACAGGAACTGGTTGCGCGTGTCCGTGCAGTGTTGCTCAAGTTCAAGGAGGTGGGGTTGCAAATGAAAAAGATAAAATGCAGTTTTGGGGTGCCAGCTGTGGATTTCTTGGGGTTTAAAATTGATGCATCAGGCATCCACCCCACAGATGCTAAGATTAAGGCCATCATCGAGGCACCACGACCACAGAACAAGACGGAGTTGCAGTCATTCCTGGGACTTATTAACTTTTATCATTCGTTCTTACCCCAGAAAGCTTCGGTAGCTGAACCATTACATAGACTGTTGCAGAAAAAGAATGTGTGGCGATGGGGGCAGGAGCAGCAGAAGGCTTTTGACTCCTTGCGAGGAATGCTGAGTAGCAGGAGCGTCCTTGCTCATTATGACGAGTCAAAGCCTCTGGTCCTGGCATGTGATGCCTCTCAATACGGCCTGGGGGCGGTGCTAAGTCATAGGGAACCGGATGGGTCGGAAAAGCCCATCTCTTTCTATTCCCGTACGTTGTCGCCCACGGAGTGCAACTATGCTCAAATTGACAAAGAGGAACTTGCAATTGTGGCAGGAATCAAAAAGTTCCATGATTATGTGTACGGTCGCCATTTCTCCATTGAAACGGACCACAAACCACTGTTAGGGTTGTTCAACCCGAACAAACAAACGCCACAAATTCTCTCCCCCAGAATGTTGCGTTGGTCTATATTCCTGAACGGGTTCCAGTACACCTTGACCCATGTGCCGGGGAAACGGTTGTGCCACGCTGATGCGCTGAGTTGATTGCCCCTTCCTGGCGGGAGCAATGAGGATCCCGCTCCAGCGGAGCACATAATGATGCTGGAAACACTTCCGGGGGCCCCTGTAACGGCTACTGATATAGCTGAGAAAACGAGGAAAGATGCTGTTCTCTCCCGTGTGATCCTCTGTCTTATTGGTTTCCTCCAAAAGGCAGGACTGTGATTGCCTGATATTGTTCCCTCCAAAATGTATCCTTTCTAGCTAGTCCCCTGTCCCTATAAATGTAGCTTTCCCCTCCTCAGTCTTCAGTCTTGTTTGCTTTAATAAAGAAGTGTTACTAGAGAACTGTCTCCAGCATATTATGTCAAGAGAGCTGAAATCACAAACCCCACGTCACAACACAAACAACACATAAAAGGGTTGCACTTGTAAATCAGACCATGCTCAGAATATTCTTTTTGTCCAGCATGTTTATAAATCTGTCACTCAGAAATCTGAACAATACATGCTAATTGTTTTTCCGGGGCTTGCCAGAGCGTACTTTGGAAATGGTGAATACCTTGGTGTCAGAGTTTATTGACATAGACTGGCCCCTTTTCAAATACAGTGATTTGAAAGTATAAAGGTATTATGTACTGAGTTATGGAAGAATGATTTTACCAAGAAGTTCCTTCTACCTACATGGAGGGGTCCCACAGTTCAGCTGGAGGCTAAAGATGGCCTCACTCTTGCTTTGTGAATTGTCTTAATTTTATACACTCAAATACAAGTTCTAGTTTTTATGGGAGTATTTCCTAATTTTTTGAAGGCTGAAGGATTGGTTTTCTGTGGTGAGTATGTGCCTACTATGTGTGAGCACCTTAATGTGTGAGGACCTATTATGGAAGATACGTTTCATAAGAAAGTGAAATGCAGAGTTAGTTTTACTGGAAGGGTGTGGAAATGCTCAATACTGAATAGTTTCTACCTTACAGGCATTTCCCTGCCTCTCATCTCAACAAAGCCACAAACTCTTCCTCTATCATGGGCTCATCCTCATCCACGGATATCAGAGAAGAAGCCACATGCCCCATCTGCAAGGAATATTTGACAGACCCTGTGACGGTGGACTGTGGTCACAACTTCTGCCGGGACTGCATTGTAAAGTATTGTGACACATGGGAACCAATGCAGGTGGGGGACTTGGAGTGTCCTGTCTGCAAAGCCCGGATGCAGAGAGGGAGTTTCCGCCCCAATTGGCAGTTGGCCAATATAGTAGAAAAAATAAAAATCACGGCACCAAATAAAGGGGAAAATGATCTGTGTAAGAGACACAAGGAAAAACTCCACTTGTTCTGCAAAGAAGATGAAGAATTGGTGTGTTTCGTTTGTGAGCGATCCCCAGAACATAAATCACACACTGTGGTTCTCAAGGATGAGGTTGCCCAGGAATACAAGGTAGGAAGTCATTTTGACACTTGCTAATGAGGCATCTGATCAAGGCCTGTATTTTAAAATGAGCTTAAAGATTTGCAAATGTTTCATGCCAGGCAGAAAACCAGCTGGCTAAGGACTTTGGCAGATGTTTTCCTCCTGGACAAGGGCCCCCCTGATTTATAGCAGGAGCCAAAATTCTAAAAGTTGTAAAAGGGAATTATAGGCTGGGAGCAAAGGTTACACTGACCCTACATATTACAGAATAAAATCAAGCTGCAAAAACACTAATTAAGAGTTAGTAAATAGTAGGATTTATTGTTTAACAGAAAATAATACCATGTGCCTCCCGTTAGAGACTAGCCACATTTTCCTAAGGTTAAAGGGCAAGAGCTAATGGGAAAAGCAGCTGGCCGGGAAAGGGGGGTGTAAACTGAAGAGTTTTACTTTGCAAAGGCCTTTTCTTCTAAAAAGCTATCTATGTTAATGTATGAGATTTGTTGGCTTAAATGTAATTATGCAAAGGATTTAGAAAGTAAGAAATGTTAGATTCTTATGTTAGATTATTATTTCATTGATGGTGTGTGAGAATGTGAACCCAAGATCTCTGTTTAAGACAAAATGTAAGACCATGAGCCATCTGTTTTAGCCATCTATTTTGGAATGGAGGGGCAACAAGGGCAAAAGGTGATCTGGTAATTAAGGTGCCTTGTCGAGGCAAATGTAAGCTATATGGCTGCTTGTCTGCCATTTATGGATAGAAGGAAATATAGCTCTTTGTCTCCCATAAAAGGTAATAGGAAATGGGTGTATCTTTTATGATTGGTTCTAGCAAACAGCCAATAGGAATTTCAACCAGGCTGATTGGACAGAGGCAGCCAAAGGAGGAGCAAGGGGGCTGGGCTGAGGAAATATAAGTGCTGACCATCAGGGCTGGAGTGGGCAGAGCTTTGGTAACCATACACCACTGTGCCTATCATTTATTTGTCTGACAAATAAATTATTATTTTAATTTCTCTATTGCTGCGTTGAATATTTCATTCCAGCTAAGCGTTAACCACAAGCAGGGTGCTACACTAACACAACACTTTCATATCTTTCTGTGTGTCTGTGTGCAGAATATGCTGTCAATGTGGCTATGAAGCAAACATAATAAATTGCTAATCTGCACCTTAATGTAATCAAAAATTGGGCCTAGTCTCTGTGCTTTTCAAAAACAAACATTTTGTTCTGCTTCAAAGTCAACTTTTTAAAATGTGATTTTGTTTTTTGAAGCACCATTTTTTCTGCACTTGTGCCAAAGGGTTCCTGTGTAATGTAGTAATAATAATGTTATGTAATAAGCGTAATAGAATGAAAGTTCTCAAGCAACTCTTGAATTTTAAACGTACAGCAAAAAAAAATCCTAGAAGCTCCCAGAACATTTATCAGGGGGATATTTTTCTGCACTTGTGCCAAAGGGCTCCGGTGTAATGTAGTAGTAATAATAATAATAATCATGCTGGTTAATAGGAGTAATAGAATGAAAGTTCTCAAATGAGCCTTGAATTTTAAACGTACAGCAAAAAACAAACAAACAGAAAAAACCCTAGAAGCTCTCAGAGCAATAATCAGATAAAAATCTAATAGTAGGGGACCACACAATAAAAATATATGTAGAATACTGAAGGTCCCCACTCCCAGTCCTAATCCAATCTGATATTTGGTTTTCTCTTTAGACACTCATCTGTGATCGCCTGGAGCATTTGAAGAGAGAGAGAGAGAAAATTCTGGCTTATGAAGCAGAAGTAGGAGAAGAAAGCAACAGCCTGCTTGTAAGTGTCACAATTACTACTAAGAGATCCAAGTATACTTGAAGGACCAAGGCTGGATCTATACTGATATGGAAAACACTATAAAAAACACTATTTTACAAATTAGTTCTCAGTGCAATTTCTCATTGGGACAGATCACAACTCTATAGGGGCCCCCTGGTGTAACATGTTTGTAATGCATATATAACCTTATTAGTCCAGTGTAGTTGAGTCCCAAGTCATGATGTAGCCCCATTCCTGAGTGATTTACCATAACATTGTTAATGAATGTCTTTCTAAAGACTCTGGCCTCTTCTTTTCCTTCTTCTTCCTGCTTCTTGCAGAAATCAACAGAAACTGAGAGGCAAAAGACCATGCAGAAGTTCAGACAACTGCACCTGTTTCTGGAAGAACAAGAAAAGCGTCTGCTGAATGAGATAGAAGAGATGGAGAAGGAGATCACAAGAAGAAGGGAGGAGCACCTGGCTAGACTCTCAGAGGAACTCTCCTCTCTTGAAAGGAGCATCCGGGAGATGGAGGAGAAGAGTCAGCAGCCAGCAAGTCAACTCCTGCAGGTGAGACTGTGGCAGGAATAGCCCAAAGTTCCTCTCTCAGGGTTTAACCACACCTACCTTTTGCTGCACTCTTTCCAGGCACAGGGCAGTGCTTTCCCAGTCCCTACCAAAGCTTTCTTCCCCTCAGGCACATGATTTTGAGGGGGTGTGAGCCAGGCGCCCCCTTGCAGGGATCCCACCCTGCCTGGTGCCAGGGGTCTTGTCACCACACCCCTGGCCCCCTCGCGGAATGGCAGTGTTGGGGGGAAGCACTAGCCAAGGGCTGCATCTGTTAAAATCATCTTGGTTAGATAATCCTTGGAATACCTTCCAACAGTACAAATCTATCAAAAGCAAAGATCAGTGCAATAAGAATGACAATACTGCCAAGTTTTTTAGTTTTGTTTCTTACTCTTCCTCTCTCAGTTGACTTGAGGGAATTGAAAAGCTGACAGAACAGTATAGATAATTTTATTTGGCAATGTAAGTGTCCCAGAGTTGATAATGTTAATATGCAAACTGTCCCACAGAAGAGAGGATTGGCAGTACCTGATTTAACTAAGTAGTGTGAAGCTGCTTAGCTAACTTTGTTAAAGTTCAGGATATCTCAGAAAAAGCAACTCTTTCAGTTGGAACAGTTATCCACAAATCCCCCACTGGCCAAGATACATGGGATACCTAGGAACATTTAAAATAAAAAAGAACTGAATTTAAGATTGGAAAATAATGGAGAGAAACCAGAATTGTTAGATGCATCCATACCTATCCAGTGAATTCCATTCTGAGTTTCCTCTTTTCCCTTCTAGGATATTAGAAGAACTTTGCAGAGGTAAGGGGATCCTGCTCACCTCCATTAATATCACTCCCTGAAACTTCACAGGTAAACCGAGGACCCCTCCTTGAGCTTCTGGCGCTCCACTTCCTCCTCCACAGATCAGGGCCAAAGAACTGAAGGAGGGATCGAACAAGATATATTCTAAACCCCAAATTGTGTAGAAAAGTAATTAATTAAGTTTGTTTGTTTGCAAATGTATTCCCAAAGCCAAGCCTGTTGCAAATGTAATTGCTAATTGCCTCTTGGAGATGTTATATAAATGGTGCTTTAACACGGGGCCTACTCTGTATTTAAAGTGCCTTTTGGGGGAAAAGTTGCACTTAATTTTGTTTTGCTGGACTTTAGTCTAACAAACTCTGAGGTTTTTTCTAAAATCAAGCAGTATATATATTTTATGAAGTAAGCAAGCAACAGTATATATATTTTATGAAGTAAGCAAGCAACAGCATTGGAGGGGCAGGCACAGCCAATCCATATCCCTCCACCAACTAATTTTTTCTAAAACCAAGGCCTAACCGCAACCTTACATGTTGTGATGATTTGCTACACAGTAGGCAAAAACCAAATGGCATCAGCCAATCAGCCAAATGGACAAAATTCCTACCAGATCCCTTCCCCAAAAGCAGATGACACCATGACAGACATAGCAAGGTCAAACGCAACAAACGCCCCAAAATTAGGGAGGATGGGCGGGTGATCCGATGTGCACAGCAAAAAGAAAAAGCTCGACGCTATGCGCAGGGAATATATTCAACCCAGGCTGTCAATCAAATTTGGCAACATCAAACTCTCCCTAGCAACCCGAGGAATCCAATCACACTTTGGGCCAACCAAACCAACTTGCCCAGCAACAGGGGGTGTCTGGTTCACCCCACTGCAACCCGTGCTCTCCATGAAGGAGAACACGCTTTGCCAGATTTTGAGTTACCAGTTGGGAAATAATCTACAGTGGTACCTTGGTTTACAAACTTAATCCTTTCCGGAAGTCCATTCTTAAACCAAAGTGTTCTTAAACCAAGGTGTGCTTTTCCATAGCAGCGGGGGACTCGATTTACAAATGGAACACACTCAACAGGAAGCAGAACATGTTCTGCTTCCAAGGCAAAGTTTACAAACCAAAACACCTAATTCTGGGTTTGCAGTGTTCTTCATCCAAGTTGTTCATAAACTAAGCTGTTCTTAAACCAAGGTACCACTGTATTAATTTTAGGGGTATTAATTATATTGACATCCCAGGTGAAATTAAGGATACTTTATGGCAGTACTGCGCCTTTTACCACAGATGATTGCCAAACTAATTAGTGTTATTTCCCGTCATGTTTTGTTTTACTTATATAATATTTATAATGTTGTTCTTTAAGGGCCTGGATTGGCTTTTGACAAAAATAAAAATATGTTTCTTCTGTATATTCATGAAAGATCTGGCTTAACCTATGAGGACTCGGGCGCAACAGCCGAGGATATCTAAGTTGTCAGCAAGATCCTACCAACCTCAAGACAAAAATACTTGGAGTTTAGAAAGGTATATTCTGGGTGTGTTTTTTTAGCATGTAGTAAAACCCTTTTAGGGACACGGGTGGCGCTGTGGGTTAAACCACAGAGCCTAGGACTTGCCGATCAGAAGGTCGGCGGTTCGAATCCCCGTGATGGGGTGAGCTCCCATTGCCCGGTCCCTGCTCCTGCCAACCTAGCAGTTCGAAAGCACATCAAAGTGCAAGTAGATAAATAGGTACCGCTCCGACGGGAAGGTAAACGGCGTTTCCGTGTGCTGCTCTGGTTCGCCAGAAGCGGCTTAGTCATGCTGGCCAGATGACTCAGAAGCTGTACGCCGGTTCCCTTGGCCAATAAAGAGTCACACACAGTTACCTCTCACCTCTGGGGCTACAAAAAAGAGAGCAGGAGTTGGGCTGTTTACCATGTTTACCATGTTCCTGAACATATCTCAGCTGCAATATGTAACTTCAAGGTGTCACTTGGGTTCATGATAAGAGGATAGAAGGAACATTTCACTTTTGTCAACAGCAGCAACCATCTTTTTCTCCTCCACATTTTTCTTGCATGTTGTAGGTAATGCAGCCAAAATTGAAAAGCTCTGAGCAGGGTGGTCTCACTTGATTCTACTTCTCCATTTGAGTAGATGTTAAGTGAGGAGACTCAGAGACCTGAGGCTGCTCCTTTGGCTGTTCAGGTGTCTTGCTTTGGAGTCCATAGCAAGGAGGAATCTTCTCCCCTCGTTGCCTACCTCTCCTTCTTGGCTTTCTGCAGTTTCCTTCCTCCTTTCAATTCCTTTCTTTTGCTGCACTCAGAAATTCTGGATTTGAATGGGTTAGCCTTTATTTTCCCCATCAGGTATGAGCAAAAGGGGACATCTGAAAATCCACCGACTTTTCCAACAGAATTGAAGAGGAAGATCTCAAAATTTTGGATTGCAAATCCCATTCTATATGTTGAGATGGAGGAAATAAAAGGTAATGAAGAATGGCTGCAAGGATTTTACACTGGACATTATATTAGTCCAAAATATGTTATGAAGTAAAAATTTTGTTGTGGAATTATTTGAGGTTTAAAAGTCTAGCTCTCAAACTTTATATCTCTTTGCTTCCTCAGATGCTCTGTTATTCGGACTGCATCAGAAAGGTAAATTTTGGGTGAAGGACCAAATTCAAGGTGGGGTTGGGGACTGGTATTTCAGTGGGACTCAGTGGTCTGTCCTGTCCTTGATGTTATTCTAAGAGAGGGGAAAGAAGTATTGCCTTTCCTGCTTCCTCTGACATGCACATCTTCATCCACCCTTGTGGATGAGAGGTTCTAGAATCAATCTAGCTTGACATTAGCATGTTGCAAACTGGCATTTACTTTTCTGGATTAAGAAAAAATACATTTTTGTGCTCCTAGAGGGTTAGTGTGTTTGCAGCCTCAGTCTTCTCCTTCCTCTTTTGCTTTTGCTGGATTCTTTGATCTTGTCCAAATTAAACGTGATTTGACTGTTAATTGGCACTTTTGTTTCATTCTAATTAGACAAGTGGTCCACATACACACATACAGTGGTACCTTAGTTTAAGAACAGCTTAGTTTATGAACAACTTGGATTACGAATGCTCAAACCCAGAAGTAGGTGTTTTGGTTTGTGAACTTTGCATTGGAAGCAGAACATGGGAAGCAGAACTATGGGAAAACACATCTTGGTTTAAGAACGCTTTGGTTTAAGAATGGACATCCGGAACGGATTAAGTTTGTAAACCAAGGTACCTGTACCATATTTACTCAAATGTAATGCGCACCGTTCTGGTCAAATTACGTCACAAAGATTAGGGTGCGCATTATATTTGATGGCACATTTACATTTACCCAAAAACACTTTTTTGGGTTTACCTATGAGGAGCAACTTCAGTCTTCTCCATTCACTCAGTAGGTGTTCCCCGTTGCATTTGTCCTCGTCTTCTAATTTGTTGATTTTAATCATGCGGATTATTTACCAACAGTTTATTTGCACACAGAGATGCCGGCTTCTACTTTTCAACTTGGGCCTAATCCTGTGTTCATCAGGGACCCTCAATATCGCCATAGATTCTGGAACTCACTAGGCATGGGTCCCTGACAGATTTTTAAATAAACATTTTTAAAAAATTAGTAATTAACAATTTATTTTCAATTGTTCCACTGCAATACACCATATATAAGCATCAAGAAATGTAAAATAAAAACAACCTATTAACAAACAATGAATTAACAGAGTTCAAATCTTGTTTAGATTACTGTGATTAAAGGCTTTTGTTGGCCGTGGCTGGTTCAGAAAGCTTTGTCAGCTGTGGCAGCATTGGCATGAAGGTTGTGGCTTTGATGGCAATATGGTTCAACAATTATTAGGGTTTTGGGGGGGGTCTCCTTTAAAAAGCTTTGTGGCTAAACTATATTTTGACCGCATTTTTACTATTTTAAATATGGCAACCCTATCCAGTAGGCTCCCACTACAGCCAGCTTGTCCTTGATGTCCTAAAACCGCCAAGTTCAATTTCTGCACAGCTTGTTTCAAGATGCTTAAATATAAAAATACAGGTGTGTTTTCAGGACATTAAAGAGCTTTAAGATCACTGCTGCCAAAGTCAAAATCTTATAAATTTTGGTCAAATAGCCTATAGAACAACAAACGTTTGTGTGGTGGTATTGTGGTGATAAGACAACAATGTCAGAGGCTCACAAGGGAAAGAAATCTGTTTTGCGAGGGGCAGGGATCTCCTTAAAAAAACTCAGCAACTTTCTAGATAAAGGTAAATAAAGGTTGCCTAATTTGATTCCCTCCCCTGATTTCAGTGTAAGACTCAGTCCTGAATGCAATGCAATGAAGCCCCTTTTATCTAAGAGGGACTCTGGTTCCTGGAGTGTTTCTTGGATCAGGATGCCCCCTTTCTATCTCTTGGCTGATTCTGCCTCTCTTTTCTTCATTTCTCTCCCAACAACAAATGTCACTCTGTTACTTGACACGTGACTGTTACTTGGCAGTTTTGCTCCATTCCAAATAGACAAGTACAGTGGTACCTCAGGTTTAGTACTTAATTCGTTCTGGACGTCTGTTCTTAACCTGAAACTGTTCTTAACCTGAAGCACCACTTTAGCTAATGGGGCCTCCTGCTGCTGCCGCGCCGCCGGAGCACGATTTCTGTTCTCATCCTGAAGCAAAGTTCTTAACCCAAGGTACCATTTCTGGGTTAGTGGAGTCTGTAACCTGAAGCATATGTAACCTGAAGCATATGTAACCCAAGGTACCACTGTAGTTCACACACACAAATATCTGAATTAATCTATCAAGAACAACTTCAGTCTTATTGCATTTCCCCCATCTTCTGATTTGCTGGTTCTAATCATAATGGTGATCCATGCGACGGTCACCTCCAGACTTGATTATTGTTAAATAGTGGGTAGACATAGCAGATGACACAGCAATTTCTCCAAAGCAGCTCTTTATTTGTAAGCTGGAACAGAACTGAACAGCAAACAGCTCAGCCAGCCTGCTTTTACAGTGGTACCTCGGGTTACATATGCTTCAGGTTACATATGCTTCAGGTTACAGACTCTGCTGACCCAGAAATAGTGCTTCAGGTTAAGAACTTTGCTTCAGGATAAGAACAGAAATCGGGCTCCGGCGGTGCAGTGGCAGCAGGTGGCCCCATTAGCTAAAGTGATGCTTCAGGTTAAGAACAGTTTCAGGTTAAGAACGGACCTCTGGAACGAATTAAGTTCTTAACCTGAGGTACCACTGTATAGACAGCCGGCTGTCAACATTGTAGCAACAACAACCCAGGGTTTCCTGCCTAAAGTAACTGACGTGGACCTGAGTGAAAACTATATACACGATATTTCTGGTGGCCAGGGTGAGAACTTCAATACATAACAATTATTGTAACTCACTCTATGTGGGGCTGCCCTTGAGACTGACCCAGAAACTCCAGTGGGTTCAGAATGCCACGGTGAGACTCCTTACGGGGTCCTCGCTGCAGGATCACATTCACCAGCTGCTATACCAGCTGCACTGGCTCCCAGTGGAGTACAGGATCAGGTTTAAGGTGCTGGTTTTAACCTTTAAGGCCCTATACTGCCTAGGACCCTCGTACCTACAGGAACGCCTCTCCTGGTATGTCCCAAGGAGGACCTTACGGTCTTCAAATAAAAACATCTTGGAGATCCTGGGCCTCAGGGAGGTTAGGCTGGCCTCGACCAGAGCCAGGGCTTTTTTGGCCGTGGCCCCGATCTGGTGGAATGCTCTGTCACAAGAGACCAGGGCCCTGCGGGACTTGACATCTTTCCACAGGGCCTGCAAGACAGAGCTGTTCCACCAGGCCTTTGGCCAAGGCACAGTCTGACCCCCTCCTTCGGTAATCCACATAGAACTCTAGCCCAATGGTTGCTATTAAATTGATTTTGAATTGATTTTAGAATGCATTTCAATTAATTGATTGTAATTTTATGTAAACTGTTTTACTTTAATTGTTGTTAGCTGCTCTGAGCCTGGCTTCGGCTGTGGAAGGCGGTATATAAATAAATTTATTATTATTATTATTAATAATAATAATAATAATAATAATAATAATAACCAGCAGGGCATGTGCACACAGAGCTGACTGCTTCCACTTGTTTTCCCAACCCAGATAGTGTGTCAAGAAACACAGACAGGCAACTGTCCATTCTCAGCACACACTTTTTAATGTGGTTTCCATGTGAAGTATTCTGGTTTGGGTCCCAACCAGGGAAGAATGGATAATTAAGATCACGTACTATGCTGAAATGGCAAGACTGAACGGGAGAATCAGAAACCAAGAAGATGAGAAATTCAATAAAGAATGCTGAAAGTTTATAGACTATCTCAAAGAGCACTGTGAACATTTAAAAACATTGATAGGACTGATATAACATTTGTATGAATTTGATGGTTAAAATGGGATATAAACAAAATTTAGATAAATATAATAAATCAAGAGCAGCACTGAGTGCAGTGGTCTGGAGCTCAGTTATCCCCACATTATTGCATTCTCTTCATATCGGGTGAATCCAAACCTACAGTGGGGAAACACTGAGACTGGATTATACAAATTAATTGGGAATGCAAACTGCTGCAAATACAAAGTGCTTTGTGGATAAAACCTTTGTTCCTACGCACAAGTGGGGTCCTGAAGCTTCAGAGCAGTTGAAGATTTGAGGCAGGAACAGGCAGCCTACAGTGTTTTGAGGGTGTTTATGGAGGCTGGGGAAAACACATGAAAAAGGACTCTCTAGTTCAATCTCCATCACTCGGAGCAAGGGAAAGCTCTTCTCCTCTTGCCCCATCCATCCCTCCTCTCCTTCACTGGATAGAAGAGCTGAGGGAATATTTTCTGGGTTGTTTTGCTTCTTGGGTGACTGGATTGACAGGAGGGACACAATAAAAGGTGCAAAAAAAATATTTAAAAAGCCACAGGGAAAGTATTTATTCTGAGGTTAGTCTGGGAGAAAGAGGGGAGGGTCCCAATCCTGAATGAAAAGTGAGGAAGCCCCATTTATCTGAGCGGAAATTTGGTTCTTCTGGGTGTTTCTTGGATCAGGATGTCTGTCTCTGCCTCTCGGCTGATTCTGTCTCTCTTCACTTTTCCCATCTTCTCCCCAACAGGAAATGTCACTCTGGATCCAGACACAGCCCACCCGATTCTCAGCCTGTCTGAGGATCGGAAAAGTGTGAGATTGGAAGACAAGCCTCAAGCCCTGCCCAACAACCCTGAGAGGTTCAGTGACCGGCCTTGTGTGTTGGGACGTGAGGGATTCACAGCAGGCAGACATTTCTGGGAAGTCACTGTGGGAAGTGAGCAATATTGGGTTTTGGGGGTCGCCAGAAGGTCTGTGAGGAGAAGGAGCTTAGATTCTATGAGAGGCCACTTAGATCCCTTTCATATCTCATCAGCTTTGAAATTAAAATATGACATAAGCCCTGAGGGAGGGATCTGGGCTGTGGGGAAGTGGGAATGCAAGTACTGGGCCTGCACCTCCCCGGATTACTTTCTTCTGCCCCTGAGTGAGGAGCCCAAAAGGATTCAAGTGTCTCTGGACTATGAAGGGGGACGTGTGTCTTTTTCTGATGCTGACTCAGGAGTTGAACTCTACACATTCTCAGAAACCTCGTTCTCTGGGGAGACCCTCCTCCCTTACTTTTTTCTGTGGGGATCTGAAACCCACCTCAGGATCTCTAGTTAAGAGCAAAATTGACATCTTTGCAGGTGCCCTGTGAGAGGAGTCATTCCAGTCACACTCGGAGGAAACTACAAAACAAAATCTGGGATTTTCTTTTCCCTTCCCTTTCCCATAATTTCCTCTGCAGTGGAGTCCTTAAAGAGAGGGAAACACTTTAACCATCTCTATAAACAACCTATTCCTCAAAAGGATTCACCCGCCACCCCCTGCAATCCTGGTTCTGTTGTTCACCTTCCTCTCATGACCAGACCTCCAATGGTTGTTAAAATGCCCACATAATTGCATCAATAGATTACTGGAAAACAATTCCCCCAGCCACCTTTGAAACTAAAGCTCCTAGTCTTGTGGATCTCAGGCAGGAAGGAAATATGAAGACTGTCTGTGAAGCCCCAACTTCCAACCCCTTGCAAATGCAGCCTCCCCATCTCCACATTTCCTCAGAGAGAAATCTCACTGAATTCAGAGATTATGGGAGTTGTAGTCCAGCAACTTGGCTATATCTGCCCTATATAATTCACATGGCGTCATTCCTGTGGCTCCCAACCTAAATGTGGGATAATCCCCCAAAGAGGGTCTTTTCAGTATTACCTGCATCTTATTTACCTCCCCCTGCCCTCGCTTTTAATAATTATGGTTTAATATATTTGAATTCTTGTAACTATTTTGTTTTCTCTATTGTTGATTTTCAGTGTTGTTCATGACCTTATGTTGATTTTTATGTTTTTACATTATTGTGGTGTTGGTACAGCTTTTCTGTTGTTGATTTTTAATCAGCTATATTTGAATTTGTGAACAGCCCAGAGTGCATGGTTATATGGGAGGTATATGAAAGCCCCCAAAATGAAATTGTCTAAAAGAAAAGTTCCAAAACCTCCCTAGCAGGTTGTTGAAGGGCCCCTTCAGACTGATGGGTTTTTGCCGGTGTTTGTTGCAAGATGTCATTGATGCAATAATAGTGCATTAGCCATGGATTCATTCTGGACCATCTATACAGCTGCTTTAGTAGCTATTCCGTGATACTTCCAGTATGTTACCCCATTATTGCCATTTGGAGGGGCACTCTTGGGCTGTAAGGGAATAAATGAGGACCAAAAGAAAAACCTACAACAGAACATTACTGATATGAAAATTTATAGGATTTCAGCAGGAAATGACAGGACACAGACTGATCAGAAAAGAACCAGTTATGAAGACTGCAAAGCTTTGTGGGCACAAATAGTATTGAAACTGGGATTGCATAGACTTCCCAGGCAGCATCATGCGTAGAAATCATCACAAATACACAATAAAAGGAATATGCATAAATCCTGGGAGTGTTTGCATTCTGTCCTGGAGAGGGATGATTGCTGACAGCAACTCTGGGTGAAAGTGGGCTGAGGTTGTAGTGCATCATAGTAGAAAAAGAAAAACCCATTCTACCTACTGTTTTAATATATTCAAAGCTGGCATCCATCTTAAGCCAAATCAGAAAATTGCAGCACCTGCTGTGGTTTTAGAGACCGATATAGGAGAGACATGTTTTGTGTCAGCTGGGGCAGATGAAGGCGTCTAGTTGTGCTGCTGCAGGTGCACCAGGGTGTTTCTTCTGTCGACACTCCTCCTAGTGGTCATTCCTCCTCTGGCTGCTGCTATGGATACATGACCTGACTGTCTGTCTCTATGCGCTGCAATTACCTTCAAGGGATTCCAAAATGGCAGGTGGATGTTGCCAGCTTTCATGTCATGTTTGCATGACATTGGGCCGTTGGGCCTGGTGCCTGAAGTCAGCTCTCAGCCAGATGAGATCCCAGAGCAGAGCAGGGGATTACTATGTCCAGGCCAGGAAGAGAGAGCGGTCTCTGCTAAGCACTTCTTTCTTGAAGCAGAGGCTGAAGGCAGCCCTGTTCAGGGAAGTTTTTAATATGTGACATTTTAGTGTATCTTTCATCTTTGTTGGAAGCCGCCCAGAGTGGCTGGGGAAACCCAGCCAGATGGGCGGGGTACAAATAAATTATTGTTATTATTATTATTATTATTATTATTATTATTCATGAAAGAATTTACACATCACCCGCTAAGGACAACATGCTACCACAGAATACAGGCATGGAAAGCAATGCAAATCAATTGAGGCTGCTCAAGACACCGCTAAGCAGCTGTGCAGGCCTGCTAGGATAAAGACAGCAACAGCCAAGCACATCAGCCCTGAGATGGCGAGTCATTTGCACACAGGGAAACTCCCACAGACTGACAACTGAAAAACTGAAAGTCAGCTGTGCCTTCACTGTGAGACAGCAGCCATGGCTGGTTCTGGGGGTCCCATCCAGGATCTCTGTGCTGAAGCCACTTGTCCCATCTGCTTGGATTCCTTCAAGGATCAAGTGGCCACTGTGTGTGGGCATGATTTCTGCTAAGGCTGCCTGAGCCAGTATTTGGGGGATGGGTGGAGTGGCCCCATAGCCTTCCTTCCCTAAATGCAGAATAACAGCCCAGCCCAAGGAATCTCAACCCAAATTGGAAACTGGAAATCTGGATGATTTGGACCCCTTCCAATTGCAATTCCAATCATGGGACTGAAACAGCACTGGTTGCACTGGACAATGATTTGTAGCAGGCCAGGGACAGAAGTTTCTCCCATGCTGTCTAGGCATGGGTCAAAGCAGTTTCTTGTTTGCCCCTCTGCTTTCCCCGGGAAAACCCACTGAATTAGGAACTAATGTCAATCCTCAGAAAAACCAATAGATCTTTTCCCCAATTCATCTGCAAACAGCAAGCAGAGGTGGGTGTGACCCCCAAGTGGGTTCCTGGGGTCGGGTCTGCCCTAAAGTGCTTCCCTGATGGCACTATGTATAGGAGGAGGGGAAGAGCCAGGGGTCCAAAGCAGGAAGTAAAAAAAAGAATTCTTTTTCTGCATCCTGAACAAAATGGGTGTGGTGGAACATTCAGACAAAGTTCAAAGCTATCACTTATTAACCAAGCAATGTCAAATTTATGATAGCTGATAAAAAGACCTGTTCAGAAAAAAGCATGGCTTTGTTTTATACAATTATAAATATATGCCAAATGCCTTTTTGGTTTGGTTTTTTGAAAAAGAGCCGTTCATGTTTGGGGTGAGATGAGGTGGTGAGCAAATGGTTGTTCTGTTAGGAGGAGAGAAGATGGAGGGGGAGAGGAAAGCTGAGCTCTCCCAACAGAAGAAAAGAACAGTTGCTGGTTGTCGTCACAGCAGTACAAAGTGCACAGCCTTTGCCCCTGCATAAGCAGGACAGGAGAAAGAACGGCTGGGGGGAAGAAGAAGGAAAGGTAACCCCAGAATTTTTCCTTGATCGACCACACCATCTCCCTGCCCACAAGATAAACTAGTCTGGGGGTGAGTATCTGACAACCAAACCCCACTGCATGTACCCAGGCTGCCCTTGGCCCAAGCAGGACTATTTTCATTCAATTCCCAGTGTGTATAGAAGAGCCTTTTAACTCTTCCTCTTCCTTGCCTTCCCCCACCTTTCAGCTGAAAGTCAAGCACCTATGGGAATGCTGTTAGCTCTGGGAGAGGAGCTCCCATGGGAGTCAATGGAGGTGTTGACTGGGCACCCAAAGGAGGGCTTGGAGCCCTGCAATGGCTCTGTCCTTGTCTGTCACCTTGGTGCCATTCCTGGGCCACTCTTGATGAAGCGCCAGGAGAGTGGACCTGCACATGAATGTGAGATTGTGTCCCACTGAATGATTATTTCATGGAGCTCCATTATTCTTTCTGCTGGATAGTGAATGCATGAAGCAGGGAAACATTTCTGAAAAGGTGACCTGTTTTGCTTTAAATGGGCAATTTTAAGGATGAAGATTTGTGGGGATGATAAATTCTTCAGTGGAGCTCTTTTTTAATTGATAGACTGCTTTGTTTTAATAGCTATTTTAACAGCTCAATATATTTCAGCATTTTTTATGTATTTTGCTTTGTAATATCTTTGGCTTTTTATTTATTTCAAAAAATACTGCCTAATTGTGGAAGAACCCAAAGCAGTTTACAAAAACGATAAAAATAATTCAATTATCTCTAAAAAAAATATATGTAAAACTATAATTTTAAACATACAAACCATTTAAACTGCAGTAGAACAGACTAAAACAAATGAAAACTCATTGAAACTTTCTAATCATCTGGGTTGTCTTGCCTTAATAAGAATGTTGTCAGCAAGCACTGAAATGAAAACTGTGAAGGTGCCTGCTTAATATCAATAGGAAGGGAGATCCAAAGGGTTGCTGCCACCATGCTAAATGGTTGAGATCTAACAAATGCAGTGCAGGTATTATGTGGCACAAGTAAAAGTGCCAATTCCTCTGACTGAAGCAGTCAAGTGGGCACATATGGGGTAAAGTGGTTTTGTAGGTAAATGATGAATGAGTGTCCAAACTGATTTTCCGTTTAGGTTTTATAGTTGAGTTTCAGAGTGGGACTGTTATACAAAAATTTGGTGTTGACTTTTACTGCCCATCTCTCCATCAAGGGACCCAGCATCCCTTAAGTCCATTATCAGTCAGAGAAGAATGAGTGGAGGGAGGAACCAGTGGAGGAAAGCAAAGAAAATATTTGATGTCTGTTGCAACAGAGTTCCCGCCCCCGCCCCCGCCCTGCAAGGCAGTGAGGGGACCCAGAACAAAACCTTTTAAGATTTTAGAAATCGTACAGCCCTTAACCAAGGACCACTGAAAGTCATCATACAGGTACAGTGCCAAGCATTTTGTGTGTGTTTGATTGGCATACACACACTGTTTGGGGCCCAGAATGGGGACAGACTTGCATGCACTCTGCCAACATGGGGGATGACGTGGATGTGGAGTTGCCTGTGGAAAAGACACAGAAAAGGGTTGTACTTGTAAATCAGACTATGCTCAGAATATTATGTTTGTCCAACATGTTCATAAATCTGCCACTCAGAGATGTTTTTCCGGGGCTTGCCAGAGCATAATCTGGAAATGGTGAATACCTTGGTGTCAGAGTTTATCGACACAGACTGGCCCCTTTTCAAATACAGTGATTTGAAAATACAAAGGTTTGCCGGGCTGTGGAAGAATGATTTTACCAAGAAGTTCCTTCTACCTACATGGAGGGGTCCCACAGTTCAAGTGGAGTCGAGTCTAAAGACGGCCTCGCTCTTGCTCTGTGAACTGTCTAAATTTTATACACTCAAATAGAAATAGTTTTTCTGGGAGTATTTCCTTATTCTTTGAAGGCCGAAGGATTGGTTTTCTGTGGTGAGTGTGTGCCTACTATGTGCGAGCACCTTAAAATTTGTATAACAGGACCAATTGTGGAGGATACGTTTCATAAGAAAGTGAAATACAGTTAGTTTTACTGGAAGGATGTGAAAACGATTAATACTGAACAGTTTTTACCTTACAGGCACTTGTTCCCCTCCTAAGTTCATTCCCATCCTGCTGCCTCTCATCTCAACAAAGCCACAGACTCTTCCTCTATCATGGCCTCATCCTCATCCACGGATGTGGGAGAAGAAGCCACATGCCCCATCTGCATGGAGTATCTGACAGACCCTGTGACCTTGGACTGTGGCCACAACTTCTGCCGGGACTGCATTGTAAAGTATTTTGACACATGGGAACCAATGCAGGTGGGGGACTTGGAGTGTCCCGTCTGCAAAGCCCGGATGCAGAGAGGGAGTTTCCGCTCCAATTGGCAGCTGGCCAATATAGTGGAAAAAATAAAATTCATATCACCAAATAAAGGGGGAAAGGATCTGTGTAAGAGACACAAGGAAAAACTCCACTTGTTCTGCAAAGAAGATGAAGAATTGGTGTGTTTCGTTTGTGAGCGATCCCCAGAACATAAATCGCACACTGTGGTTCTCAAGGAAGAGGTTGCCCAGGAATACAAGGTAGGAAGTTATTTTGACACTTGCTAACACAACACTTTCATATCTTTCTGTGTGTCTGTGTGCAGAATATGCTGTCAATGTGGCTATAAAGCAAACATAATAAATTGCTAATCTGCACCTTAATGTGGATCAAAAATTGGGCCTAATCTCTGTGCTTTTCAAAAACAAACACATACTTTGTTCTGCTTCAAAGGCAACTTTTTAAAATGTTGTCTTGTTTTTTAAAGCACCATTTTTTCTGCACTTCTGCCAAAGGGTTCCTGTGTAATGTAGTAATAATAATGCTATTATCAGATAAATATCTAATAGTGGGGGACCACACAATAGAAATATATGTAGAATACTGAAGGTCCCCACTCCCAGTCCTAATCCAATCTGATATTTGGTTTTCTCTTTAGACACTCATCTGTGATCGCCTGGAGCATTTGAAGAAACAGAGAGAGAAAATTCTGGCTTATGAAGCAGAAGTAGAAGAAGAAAGCAACAGCCTGCTTGTAAGTGTCACAATTACTACTAAGAGATCCAAGTATACTTGAAGGACCAAGGCTGGATCTATACTGATATGGAAAACACTATAAAACACGCTATTTTACAAATTAGTTCTCAGTGCAATTTCTCATTGGGACAGATCACAACTCTATAGGGGCCCCATGGTGTAAAATGTTTGTAATGCATATATAACATTCTAATTAGTCCAGTGTAGTTGAGTCCCAAGTCATGATGTAGCCCCATTCCTGAGTGATTTACCATAACATTGTTAATGAAGGTCTTTCTAAAGACTCTGGCCTCTTCTTTTCCTCTTTCTTCCTGCCTCTTGAAGAAATTAACAGAAAGTCAGAGGCAGGATACACTGGAGAGGTTCAAACAATTGCACCAGTTTCTGGAAGAAGAAGAAAAGCGTCTGCTGAATGAAACAGAAGAGATGGAGAAGGAGATCACAATAAGAAGGGAGGAGCAGCTGGCTAGACTCTCAGAGGAACTCTCCTCTCTTGAAAGGAGCATCTGGGAGATGGAGGAGAAGAGTCAGAAGCCAGCAAGTAAACTCCTGCAGGTGAGACTGTGGCAGGAACAGCCCAAAGTTCCTCTCTAATGGTTTAACCACACTTACCTTTTGCTGCACTCTTTCCAGGCACAGGTCAGTGCTTTCCAGGTTCCTACCCAAGCTTTCTTCCCCCCAGTCGTTCCCCCCCACCCAAATTCCTCTTTAAAGCTGAAGCACAACTAATGACAAATTGGGTTTTCTGTGCATTGCTGTTTGGCCCAATTCAGCTTTAAAGAGCAGGTTTTGACAGGGAAAGCTCCGTAGGAGAAAAAGGGGATATTCTCAGACACTGAGCTTTACAGCGTGGACCATGTTGGAGCAAAGGGGGAGGGACGGAGAAGGAGGTCAGGTAGATTGGACTAATCTCAAATGGGGCACAGAGTTGGGGCTTGTATCTCTGAGCAGGAGTGTACCAAGGCAGGGCAAGGGGGGGTCCTAGCCCTAGGCACATGATTTTGAGAGGGTGGGAGCCAGACGCCCCCTTGCATGGACCCCGCCCTGCCTGGTGCCAGGGGTCTTGCCACCACGCCCCTGGCCCCCTCACGGAATGGCAGTGTTAGGGGGAAGCACTAGCCAAGGGCTGCATCAGAAACCTGATATGGAAAGCTGGAGTAAATTAAAATCATCTTGGTTAGATGATCCTTGGAATCCCTTCCAACACTACAGTTCTATGATTCTATGACAAGCAAAGATCAGTGCAATAAGCATGACAAAACTGCCAAGGTTTTTGGTTTTGTTGCTTACTCTTCCTCTCTTGGTTGACTTGAGGGAATTGAAAAGCTGACAGAAAAGTATGGATAATTTTATTTGGCAAAGTAAGTGTCCCAGAATGGATAATGTAACTATGCAAACTGTCCCACAGAAGAGAGGATTGGCAGTACCTGATTTAGCTAAGTAGTGTGAAGCTGCTTAGCTAACTTTGTTAAAGTTAAGGATATCTCAGAAAAAGGAACTCTTTCATTGGGAACAGTTATCCATAAATTCCCCACTGGCCGAGATACTAGGGATACCTAGGAAAGACAGAGGAGATCTCATTGATTTTCATCAGAACATTTAAAATAAAAAAGAACTGAAGATTGGAAAATAATGGAGAGAAACCAGAATTGTTAGATGCATCCATACCTATCCAGAACTTTGGCATATGCTAGGCAGATTCACCCCAGAGGGCATCCATTGCAGGGGCTGATGGGTCTTCATTACAGGGCCTGTGGTAGGCACTGAATTCCATTCTGAGTTTCATCTTTTCCCTTCTAGGATATTAGAAGAACTTTGCAGAGGTAAGGGGATCCTGCTCATCTCCATTAATATCACTGGGAAAGAATATAATATGAAGATTATTAAGTGGAATAGAAATGAAATGAATACTAATGATAATGACAATACTTCACAGTATCTAGGTTTGCCACACGATCAGCAAACTCCGTGATGGCTGCCCCACTCAGTCCCACACAAACACCTGTCCCATGCACCATCTGTGGGACTATTCCCCAGAGTCCCACACTGTTACCTGTCACCAGTGGGGCTAAAAACGGGGAGCAGGAGTTGGGGTGTTTGCCACACTCCTGAACATATCCCAACTGCAGTATGTAACTTCAAGGTGTCACTTGGGCTCATGATAAGAGGATGTTGTTGTTTAGTCGTTTAGTTGTGTCCGACTTCCGGGTTAGCGCCATCAGCTAATGGCGGATTTCCTCCGAGCTCCGGAGGGAATCGGCTTCGTAGGATTTGGGTCTTGCCGCTGCGGGGACCCTCAAAAATCACAGGCGGTGAGCCTGTGAACCTGGTGACTCGGCGGGCACCATTTGCGCCCCCCGACCTGCGAAGGAGCCTTTTTAAAGGCTTCGGAACGGGGGACGGGGTGAGCGGCGCGGTGCTGAGAGTCGACTGCTTCTCCTACGGAGTGAAGCCGCATGCCATGGTCGGAGAGCGCTGACTTCTTCTTGTGAACAATTGGACTCTAAAGTTACAACCCGTGAGTACTATGGAAATTGGACTTGTAAAGGAAAAATTTTTTTTTAATTAGGCTCGATCGGGGAAGGCGCAAACAGGAAGTCCGTCTCCCCGTCTTATAAATAATCTAAAGCAAGGACCAGCTAACTAAGGTCGAGAGAACTTTCTTCCTTTTATTGGGTAAAAGACATTAATTTCATGATTTGGCAGTATAAGTAATCTTACTGGAGGATAAGAGTTAATTTTGGGAGCTGAAGTGCCACCCCCCTGGACCCGGGAGTGATCCATCAGAGAGCCTGTTGAAGAGGTACTAAAGAGTTTGACAGCTGTCAAATTAGCTGTCAAGACGGGAAAAGAGAACTTTGTTTCTGCTGCTTCTGCTGGTTATATCTGTTACAATTTTGTTACAATTTGTTGAAAACAAGGAAGGACTGATACAAACTAACTTGATTTTTGGATTTGAACTGGAAGGAATACTAAGTAACCAAAATCCCTCTAGAGGGGGTTTTGGACATTACAACAATGGCTGAAGGAGGGGAAATTCAAGCTAAACTGGACAGAGTTTTTCTTCTCTTGGGAAAGTTACAAGGCCAAATTGATGTTTTGGCTACTAATGTTACAACTCTGGACTTAACAGTAAACAAACTCATTGAATTTGATAAGGACTTGATTCAGGAAGTTCATGCAGCTGGACAAGAGGAGAAACTTGAGAGCTTTGAGAGTGTGGAGAAAGAGATATATGTTGTTTCTGAGGAAAAGGAAGGAGGAGACGTAATGTCGCAGATGACAAAGGAGAGCCAGAGGCCTGATATGATGGCTATAAAGGAAAATAAGAACTTGATGACGAAAATCTGGTTTGAATTGGAGATTGAAGAATGGAGAGATCTCATTAAGTGGAGATCTGAAGACCCAAGGATTACAAAATTGATTAAGGTGGAAGTTGGAGCTTTGGGGACATTTGGATTTGAAAGGAGCAAGAAACAAGATTTGGGCTCCACTTTTAAGTATGGAGGTCTGGCTGGAAGAAACATGGACCATATAGGGCCAGAGCTTCTCCGAGATCTAGTGCTTAATACTAAGGACTATCAAAAAAACCGGCAGAGAGGAATTGAGAGAGAATTAAGAGCCTCGGACGTGAGGTCTCCAGGCTGACAGTGGACTGATGGACATATGTTGGGGATTGAAACCGGGAAAGGGGAGGGGTGGGGTTTGGGAATCCAAAGGGTGCATAATTATAATATGTTTTCTCTTTTTTATTTTTGTCATGTTATTGGTATGAAAATTGGGGAATTCGTGGAAGGGAATTTGGGTCGACTTTAGAAAAACGTTTTAAGATTGAGAACTGATGTACAAACATTGATGTTTATAAGGTAAAATTGGTTTTTTTAAAATGAACTAAATATAAAAAGGTTAAAAATTGGGATAAGAACTTGTTGAACTAACAAATTTGAATTGGAATATAAGAAGGGGAGGTGTGGGGAAGTCAGGGAAATATGTTACAGGAAAATAAGGATTGCAAACTGTATGTGTTTTTAATTTTTTTTGTTTTCTTTTTTTACTTTTTAAGGTATTAAAGCGGAAAATTTCAATAAATATATTTTTTTAAAAAAAATAGTTGTGTCCGACTCTTCGTGACCCCATGGACCAGAGCAGGCCAGGATAGAAGGAATATTTCACTTTTGTCAACAACAGCAACCATCTTTAACTCCTCCACATCTTTCTTGCCTGTTGTAGGCAATGCAGCTGAAATGGAAAAACTCTGAGCAGGATGGAATCACTTGATTTTATTTTATTTCTCCATTTGAGTAGATGTAAATGAAGAGATTCAGACAAAGGGCTGCTCCTTTGGCCCTCAGTTGTCTGGATTTGGAGTCCCCAGTAAGGAGGAATCTTCTCCCCTCTGTGACTCCATTCCTCTGTCTCTCCCTCTTGGCTTTATACAGTTTCTTTGCTCCTCTCAATTCCTTTCTTTTGCTGCCCTCAGAAATTCTGGATTTGAAATGGGTTAACATGTCTTTTTCCCATCAGGTGTGAGCGAAGCGGGACATCTGAAAATCCACTGACTTTCTCACTAGAATTGAAGAGGGAGATCTCAAAATTCAGGGCTGCTAATCCTATTCTATATGTTGGGATGGAAAAAATAAAAGGTAATGAGAAATGGCTGCAGGGATTTTATTAGTCCAAAATATCTTATGAAGTGAAAATTTTGTTGCAAAATTATAAAAGTCTATTTCTCAAACGTTATATTACTTTGCTTTTTCAGATGCTCTGTTATCCGGACTGCTTCAGAAAGGTAAATTTTGGGTGAAGGACCAAATTCAAGGTGGGGTTTGGGACTGGTATTTCAATGGGATTGTGATCTGTCCTGTCCTTTGTGTTATTCTAAGAGAGGGAGAAGTAGTACCTGCATATAATATTTTGGATTGAGGCGGGGAAAATTTGTGCTCCAAGTGGGTTAGTGTGTTTGCAACCTAATTCCTCTCCTTCCCCCTTTGCTTTTACTTGATTCTTTGATCTTCTCCACATTAAACATGATTGGACTGTTAATTGGCACTTTTGCTCTGTTTTAATTAAATGAGTAGTCCACACACCCAAAACACCGTATTTATTTGAATGTAATGTCCACAACAACAAAAATTCCTTCCAGTTCTTCAGATACTTCAGGTATCTGAAGAAGTGTGCATGCACACGAAAGCTCATACCAAGAACTAACTTAGTTGGTCTTTAAGGTGCTACTGGAAGGAATTTTTTTTGTTTTGACTATGGCAGACCAACACGGCTACCTATCTGTAATGTCCACAGTTATGGTCAAATTACATTGCAAAAATTAGAGTGCCCATTACATTTGATTGCAGATTTACATTCACCCGCAAATACTTTTTTTGGTTTCAAGGTATTGAAAATTGAGGTGTGCATTAGATTTGGAGGATCCTCCGTTCGTGGCTGCAGCTGCGAGCTGAGGATCCTGGCGCCGGCAGCAAACTGCTAAGTACAGCGCATGTGTGTCATTGCAAACATGCGCAGTACATAGCGATGCCGCACATACTCTGTATAGCAGTTTGCCACCAGTGCTACTCCAACACCGTACGGACGGTGCCGGGATCCCTCTGGCGCTGCTACAACCTGCAGCGGCAATGGAGGGATCCCAGCACCATCCATATGGCGCTAGAGTGGCACTGGTGGCAAACCGCTATACAGCGTATGTGCGGCGTCGCTACGTATGTGCCATACATCGTACGCACATGTGCTCTGGGTGTCACAACACCTTCCTTTGCCCCTGCCCCTCTCCTGAATATTTCCTTAGAAAACCTCAACCACTTAGCGGGGGGGGGGGAACCCACAACAACATTGTGGGTAAAGGTAGTTACTATTTTAAATATGACAATCTTAACGAGTATGCTCCCACTACAGCCAACATGTTCTTGATGTGCTAAAAGTACAAGCTTGCTTCAAAATGCTTAAATATAAAGATGCTAGTATGTTTTCAGGACAATCAAGGAGCTTTAAGATCACTGCTGCCAGAGTCAACATTTTATAAATCTTAGTCAAATAGCCTTTAGCCTGCAAATGTGTGTGTAGTGGTATTGTGGTTGTAAAAAAAACCAACACTGGGGGCTCACAAGGGAATTAAATCTGTTAGCTTGTCTCATTTGCTACCCTCCCCAGATTTCAATGGAAGACTCAGTCCTGAATGCAATGCAATGAAGCCCCTTTTATCTAAGAGGGAATCTGGTTCCTGGGGTGTTTCTTGCATCTGGATGCCCCATTCCATCTCTTGACTGATTCTGCCTCTCTTTTCTTCATTTCCCTCCCAACAGCATATGTTTCTCTGTTACTTGACACCTGACTGTTACTTGATTGCTATTCTACTGGAATACAACATATATAAGGAAGAAATTTAAAATACAAATAAGCTATTAATACAAATGAGTTAACAGAATTTAAATCATGTCTACATTACCATGATTAAAATCAACCATTAGCAGGATCTCAAATTACATAGGAAACACTCTCCAAAATAAAATAAGAATGTATTGAGTTCCTCTTTGTGATTTCCTTGCAGTCACACCTTTGGGTTCTATGCCTGTGCAGAGCTTAGGGTTGCTATAGAAAGGACCATTTTTGGTGGGACTCCACTCCATCTTGCAGGCAAATATACTATAAACACAGCAAAATTATATATTTGTTTTTCATTATTATTATTATTATTATTATTATTATTATTTTATATCCCGCCTTTTCCCCTGACTTATGGAAAAAAATAAGAACAGCTAAAAACATAGGGTGGAAAGCAATAACATAAAACAATCTTATTTTCATTGTTTACCAATTAAAACAATTATATTTAAAAATTGTCCTTGATGTGCTATAAAGTGCTGGATTCAGTCTCTGCACAGCTAGTTTCAAAATGCTTAGATATAAAAATGCAGGTGCATTTTCAGGACAATAAAGAAACTTTAGGATCACTGTTGCCAAGGTCAAAATCTTTTAACTCTTAGTCAGATAGACTTTAGCCTCCTTTAGGACAATAAATGCATGTGGTATCTGTTGGGATACTGCCAGGGAGATAACGTCCATCTGAGCCCCCAAGCCGGCTGCCGGACGATCCATCGACCTCCCGTAGTCACGCAGTATCAGCAATTAGCGGCACGAAGCCTTAGAAATAGATTGCCACATTCCTAGGCTGGTGCACACTCTTTCAGCAGACTCCACACAGCAAAAGATGCACAGCAGGAGAGCATATTTACAGTTTATTCAACGTTGGTCAGAACAAAGAAAAGACATGACCATCTGCTTCAGCGTTCAAGCACAGACAGACAAAACGAAAGCAATAGCAAACATAAACATTCTGTAACAGGAAATACACAGACTCTGTGACTCACAGCCTGCTCCCTTTTAAGGTGGAACGGAAATATCCTAACATCCTCCCCCTTTCCGTGTAACCTGTAGTACCTGTGGTTCAACCCAATTGCAACCTCTGTACGTAAACCTTAAGTTGTTCTCTGTTAACAACCTTAGACAACAGATCAGCAGGAATTTCATTTCCTGCCATGTAGGACACCCGAATCAGTCCCTTTTGAATACACTCTCTTGCACGATGTAGCTTAATCTGCAAGTACTTGGTTCTCTGCTTGCAACTCTCCGAGTTCAGCAAAGCCAAACAAGATCTATTGTCTTGATACACTTGTATAGGACATTTCACAGAAACCCCGATGTCCTTAAACAGTTGCATCAACCATTCACAATCCATGAGTGAAAATGACAGAGCATTGAGTTCTGCTTCACAGGAACTTAGGCTCACTGTCGTCTGCTTCTTGCACAACCAGTCAAACAGGCAGTGGTTGTACATGTAGCATACTCCAGAAGTGCTTGTACCATCCGTGGTGTCACTTCCAAAACTTGCATCTGCAAAGATTTCAAGACCTCCAGTCTTCTGACTGGTGAACCTCAGCCTGTAGTGCATAGTCCCTTTCAAATAGCGGGCTATGCGCTTCAGAGCTTTCCAATCCTGAACAGTAGGATTGTTAGCATGTCTGCTAAGCAGGTTAGTGCTTACAGCAATGTCAGGTCTTGAGCATCTAGCAATGAAATTCAACTTGCCTAGGATGCATCTGTACAGCGTTGTGTCAGAAAACGCTTCAGCAGTACTATCTACCTGGTAACCTGTCACCATCGGTGTGTCTGCTGGGTTTGCATCAACCAAATTCAACCTGGTTAATACATCAGCAATTTTCTGTGTTTGGTGTACCAGAAAATTACCTGCTTGGTCCCTCTCCACCTGCAGAGAAAGATAGTTGGATACCTCACCAAGATCCTTCATATCAAAGTGCTCCTTCAGTTGAGCTAGGGTGCTTTGGTAAAAAGCCTGATTCTTCCAAAACATCAGAAGATCATCAACAAAACATAAACAATACAGTTTGTTTTGCCCCTCCTCCTTGACAAACACACACGGATCAGCTTTGCCCTGGTGAAAACCTAGAGAAAGCAACGTCTCAGTGAGTTTTGTGTTCCAACACCTGGCACTCTGCTTGAGACCATATAAGGATTTCCGCAGTTTACAGACCATTCCCTTCTGTATCTGCATCCCGTCAGGTGGAAGCATGTACAGCTCCTCCCCCAAAATCCCGTACAAAAAAGCTGTATTAATATCATGATGGGAAACATGCAGTTTCTCCTCCGCAGCGATCTTGAGCATCAGCCGAATGCTCTCATATTTGACGGTGGGTGAGTAGGTCTCGTGGTAATCCTGTCCTGGTACCTGTGAAAAACCTCTGGCAACCAATCTGGCTTTGTGTCTGACTACCTTGCCATTCTGGTCTGTCTTGGCCTTGAAGACCCATTTGCTGCCAACCAGTCTCATCCCTGGGACTACCGGTACCAGTTCCCAAGTTTGGTTCCTGTTCAAGGAATCAACTCCAGCCTTCATGGCATTTAGCCAAGGCTCAGCATCTTTAGAGGTTAACTCCTGAACCTCTTTGAAGCTTGAAGGTTCCCACACCTTCTCTGAGCTACTAAGAACAGCAGTAGCCATCTTAGCAAACTCATACAATCTAATATTTTTAGATTGTATGACTATTTTACTGTTTGATTATTTGATTGTTGTTAGCCGCCCTGAGCCCGGCTTCGGCTGGGGAGGGCGGGATATAAATAAAATTTATTTTTATTTTTATTATTATTATCAGCAAATCTCTTTGGAGGTCTGCCTTTGGTCGCCCTTTCAGACCTGCGAACCAGACGCAAGTCTTCTGGACTCATCTCCTCCTTCTTAGGAGAAAAGTGACCAATGGTGAACAGTGGTTCTTCCAGTTCATTGTCAGACGCATCAGATGGTCTGACTGAGGCCTTTGCGCTCTTGTAGTCTGCTGTGTCATCACTGTCACTGACACCAGCAGCAGCGCTGCCCACTGAACTGGAATCCGAACTCTGATCATCATCATCATCATCATCATCATCCTCCTCAGTTTCCTCAGCTTTCTCAGCATGATCTGCTTTCTTCACATCACCTACATCTTCCTCTGGGTAACTCTGGAAAATTCCCACATTCCCCCCCCCCACTCAGGATTGTACTCAACACTCCTTGTGAACTTAATGGACTTAGAGTCAGTCATCCATACCCTGTATGCACCTTTTTCGTACCCCATGAACAAACCATGTGCCCCACGCTTCCCAAGCTTGTTGCTTTGTGGGGTGTGTACCCACATGTCAGAACCAAAGATTCTCATGTGCTTGACGTTCGGTTTCTTACCAAACATCTTCTCGTACGGAGTACAACCAATAGGTGATGACAGTCTGCGATTAAAGGAATAAGTAAACGTCGATAGAGCCTCACCCCAAAACTTATCAGGGAGATTGGCATCATGCAACATGGTTTTCATTCCTTGCAGCAACGTTTGATTTGCTCGCTCCGCAAGCCCATTCATCCATGGCGATCTAGGCGTTGACATGTCATGCTGGATTCCCTTCTCAGTCAGGAAAGCTTCAAACTGCTGAGAAGTGAACTCCCCGCCCCGATCAGTAAACAGACAGCCGATACGTTTACCGTGAGCATTCTCCAACCAAGCACAGAATGCTTTGAAGCTAGGAAACGCTTGCGATTTCTGCTCGAGCATAAACACATGAATGTACCTGGAAAAAGAATCGATTAGAACCATGAAGTACCTTGCTCCTCCCAAAGAGGGCGCAAGAGGACCAACCAGGTCTGCATGAACTAGCTGGTAGGGTTTGGAAGCCTGCCTGCTAGACTCCTTGCCTTTTGGAGCAACCTTCACCTTGTTCTCTGCACAAGATACACATTTCATGTGAAATTTACAGGGTTTGATGTTCAAACCTTCAACCAACCCAGGCATTTTGGCCAGCGCCTGCCAAGACATGTGACAAAACCTTCGATGTGCATCATGAATGCATCCTGCATGAAGAACTTTGTTAGTTTGTGCAACACAACAAGAATCAGCATTAGACACAGCAACAGCATTGTCATCATAAGTTATACAGAATAAGCCATCTATAAACTTTGCATGCAAAATGTCCTCTTTGCCTTTCCTGATGACACAGGCGTTCCTCTTGAAGGAAACCTCAAAACCACGCAGAATCAGCTGTGGGACACTGAGCAAATTGCCCGCAGCTCCTGGAACAAAAAGCACATCTCTGATGGTAGTGTGCAGACTTGCAAGTTTCACAATCCCTACTCCTGCAATTTGCAACGTCCTTCCATCAGCCAGGTGGATCTCTCCATCTTGAGGTGTGAAGGAGATGAAGAGATGGCGGTCCTTTGAGACATGGCGGCTGGCGCCTGAGTCCACAACAAATCTGGCCTTTGGAGCAGCTTTTGCAGCAAGCAAAACCTTGTTTTCCACCAGCGTGGGCTTTTGCAGCTTGCCCCCCTGCTCCTGGCCATCAGACTTGCCTTTAGCCTTTGGTGAAACAGTGCCAGCAAACAAAGCTTTGTTTTTCCCTGGCTTTCCACCCCCCTTCTGCTTCGGGCCATCTGCAGGCTTTTTCCTTTGTTTATTTCCAGTCTTTGGACAAAACCTCTGAGTATGACCTCGGTTCCCACAGTTCCAGCACTTCACAGCTGCCAACGCTTTGGCTCCCCCTGGAGGTTGGAATGCTGTCCCACATTGCTCCCCCTGAAGCGCACAAGCCGACTCAGCTGCATTTCTCCTATCATATTCGTTTTGCAAAGTCACCAAGACCTTTGTAGCAGTGAGGTCTTGCGCAGGGAGGGCCGCCAGCTGACTTGCCACGGCATGATAGCTTTCATCCAGGGAGTCCAGGATGAGAATTGCAAACAGTGACTCAGGCATATTGAAACCTCTCTGAGCGAATTCCTGTCTGAGATGCTGCAAATGCAAAACGTGGGCTCTAAGGTCTTCCCCTGGCTCCAAACGCTTCCTGTGCAGCTTTCTGAAATAAAGCAACACAGACCCAGCCTCTTGTCGGAGATGACAGGCTCTAAGCCCGTCCCACATCTCACGGGCACTGGCCTTGCCAGCCAGGGTGATTAACTCTTCAGGAGCTACTGAGAGCAAAATTATCCCCATGGCTCTTGAGTCCTGTGCCGTCCATTCATCTGTCACAGGGGCTGGGGGGTCCTCAGAAATGGTATTCCACACTCCAAGCTTTCTCATCTGGCCCTCACAGTACCTTGCCCAGGTCTGATAGTTGTGGCCATTTAGCTTTAGTGGACACGGAGCAGCTTCTGAGGATTGTAAAAGATCCATCTCAGCTATTCACTTGAGCCATTTATGCTTTCAAAGACTTCTTATCTCAGCAGCTCATAAATCACGAACTCTCTGGCGCAGCTTCCAGACCAATTACGCCCTGCCGGAACAGAAAAGCCTCATGTGCTTTTGCTTTTGCACATACCTCAGCAGTGTCGCAGTCTTACTCTCCTGTAAGTGCCGTGAATCTGGGCCCGAAACCTGTTGTTGGGATACTGCCAGGGAGATAACGTCCATCTGAGCCCCCAAGCCGGCTGCCGGACGATCCATCGACCTCCCGTAGTCACGCAGTATCAGCAATTAGCGGCACGAAGCCTTAGAAATAGATTGCCACATTCCTAGGCTGGTGCACACTCTTTCAGCAGACTCCACACAGCAAAAGATGCACAGCAGGAGAGCATATTTACAGTTTATTCAATGTTGGTCAGAACAAAGAAAAGACATGACCGTCTGCTTCAGCGTTCAAGCACAGACAGACAAAACGAAAGCAATAGCAAACATAAACATCCTGTAACAGGAAATACCCAGACTCTGTGACTCACAGCCTACTCCCTTTTAAGGTGGAACGGAAATATCCTAACAGTATCATGGTTGTAAGAAAACAATGCTGGAGGTTCGCAAGGGAAGGGAATTTGTTAGGTTACCTAATTTGATTTCTTCCCCCTGATTTCAATGTAAGCCTCTGAAAGCGCCAAATGGGCAATTCACACAGAGAGAGTCAAAGGAGGACCATTTTTCTCCTCTTGCCCCCATCCATCTCTCTTCCCCTTCACTGCAAAGAAGAGCTGAGGGAATATTTTCTGGGCTGTTTTGCTTCTTGAAGGGTGACTGAATTGACAGGAGGGACACAATAAAATATGTTGAGTAAAATGGAACAAAAAGAAGTATTTAAAAACCCACAGAGAAGGTATTTATTCTGAGGTTAGTCTGGGAGAAAGAGGGGAGGGTCCCAATCCTGAATGGAACGTGAGGAAGTCCCATTTATCTGAGAGGGAAAAGGGCAATTTTTGTTTACAACAGAGGGAATCTGCTGCATCTTGGTGTTATTTTGGATCAGGATGTCCGTCTCTGACTCTTGGCTGATTCTGTCTCTCTTCTCTTTTCCTCATCTTCTCTCAACAGCAAATGTCACTCTGGATCCAGACACAGCCCATCCCTGCCTCATCCTGTCCGAGGATCAGAAAAGCGTGAGATGCGGAGACAAAGAGCAAGACTTGCCCAACAAACTTGAGAGATTCAATTCCTGGCCTTGTGTGTTGGGATATGAGGGATTCACAGCAGGAAGACATTTCTGGGAAGTCACTGTAAATGAGGGAGAGAGGTGGACTTTGGGGGTCGCCAGGAAGTCTGTGCAGAGAAAGGGCTTCTTCCCCTTAAGGCCTGAGGGAGGGGTCTGGGTTGTGGGGAAGTGGTTTGGTGAGTACAGGGCCTTCACATCCCCTGATTACTTTCCTCTGTCCCTGAGTGAGGAGCCCAGGAGGATCCGAGTGACTCTGGACTATGAAGAGGGCTATGTGTCTCTTTCTAATGCTGACTCAGGGGCTGAACTCCACACATTCTCAGAAGCCTTGTTCTTTGGGGAGACCCTCCTCCCTTTCTTTTGTCTGTGGGGAAATGAAACCCACCTCAGGATCTCCTGTTAAGAGTAGAATTGACGTCTTTGCAGATGCCCTGTGAGAGGAGTCATTCCAGCCACACTCGGAGGTAACAACAAAACAAAGTGGAATTTTCTTTTCCCTTCCCTTTTCCAGAATTTCCTATGCAGTGGAGTCCTATAAAGAGAGGGAAACACTTTAACCGTCCCAGTAAACAACCTATTCCTCAAAATGATTCACCCGCCACCCCCTGCAATCCTGGTTCTGTTGTTCACCTTTTTCTCATGACAAGACCTCTGCCAGCTTTTAAAATGCCCACATGATGGCATTGATAGATCACTGGAGAACAATCCTTCCACCCACTTTGCAACTAAAGCTCATAGCCTTGTGGATCTCAGGCAGGAAGGAAATAAGACTGTCTGTGTTAAGTTGTGGTGAGGCCCCAACTTCCAACCCTTTGCAAATGCAGCCTCCCCATCTCCACACTTCCTCAGAAAGAAATCTCACTGAATTCAGAGATGATGGGAGTTGTAGTCCAGCAACTTGGCTATGTCTGCCCTTTATAATTCACATGGTGTCTTCCCTGTGGTCCTAAATGTAGGATGCTCCCCCAAAGAGGGTCTTTTCAGCATCACCTGCATTTTCTCTCCCTCCCCCCACCCTGGTTTTTAATAATTATGGTTTAATATACTTGAATTCTTGTAAATATTTTGTTTTATCTCTTGTTGGTTTTTAGTGCTGTATTAATTGATCTTGATTTTTATCATTTTACATTATTGTGGTTCTGGTGATTGTACAGGTTTCCTGTTGTTGACTTTTATTCAGTTATATTTGAATTTGTGAACAGCCCAGAGTGCATGGTTATTTGGGAGGTATATGAAAGCCAAAAAAATGAAACCATATTAAAGAAAAGCTCCCAAACCTCCCTTGCAGGCTGTTGAGGGGACCCTTCAGACTGGAGGGCTTTTGCAGATGTGTGTTGCAAGATGCCATTGATGCAATAATACTGCATTAGCCATGGATTCATGCTGGACCATCTATGCAGCAACTTGAGAAGCTATGCCATGATACTTCCAGAATGCTACCCCATTATTGCCATTTGGAGAGGAAAATTGGGCTGTAATGGAATAAAAGGGGACCAAAAGAAAAACCCACAACACAACATTTCTGGTATGAAACATTTATAGGATTTCAGCAGGAAGTAACAGTACACAGGACTGATCAGAAATGAAGCAATTAATATGAAGACTGCGAACCTTTGTGGGCACAAATAGTATTGAAACTGGGATTGCATAGACATCCCAGATAGCATCATGCGCAGAAATCATCACAAATACACAATAAAAGGAATATGCATAAATCCTGGGAGTGTTTGCATTCTGTCCTGGAGAGGGATGATTGCTGAGAGCTCCAACTCTGGGTGAATGTGGGCTGAGGCTGTAGAGCATCATTGTAGAAAAAGAAAAAGAAAAAACCCCATTCTACCTACTGTTTTAATATATTCAAAGCTGGCACCCATCTTTCTTGGGATGCAGTGGAGGAGTGCGTCTCTGGGTGAGGTCAAGTTTGTTGGAAGATTGCAGTGCCTGCTGTGGCTGTAGAGACCGATGCAGGAAAGACATGTTTTGTGTCAGCTGGGGCAGATGAAGGCGTCTAGTTGTGCTGCTGCAGATGCACCAGGGCATTTCTTCTGTGGACACTCCTCCTAGTGGTCATTCCTCCTCTGGCTGCTGCTATGGACACATGACCTGACTGTCTTTCTCTAGGCACTGCAGTTACCTTCAAGGGAAATGTTATGTAGTGTAGTTTCACCCTGGGCCAACAGGGGGATACTGTATATAGTTTTCACTCAGGTCTGTAGATAGTTTTCACTCAGGTCCGCGGCAGTTATTTTAGGCGGGAACTCTGGGCTGTTGTGGTTACAATGTTGACAGCCGGCTGCCTATAAATACAGGCCGGCTGAGCTGTTCGCAGTCAGTTCTATTCCAGCTTACCATAATAAAGAGCTACTTGAAGAAATCGCTGTGCCGGCTGCTATGTCAACCCACGACTCAACACTGGCGACGAAGGTGGGATGGATGGACATCAGAGCACAGCCAGATGCGGCCAGCCTCTGAACTGAGCTGAATCACTGAGCTGAATCACAGAGCGAAATCACTGGGCAGAACCAATTCAGAGCTGACTGTTCTGGCTAGAGCACTGTGTTCCATCCATCGCCCTTCACGCCGGCATCGGAATCATGGCTTCACTTGTGCCTCTACTGCCGTTTGCGCCAGCCTCTGAATCATGGGACTCCTACCTCGCTCGGTTCGACTGCTACCTCCAAGCCAACGAGCTGATAGCAGTATCAAAGGATCGGAAGCGGGGCCTATTCCTCAGCCTCTGTGGGCCTGAGGTGTTTGAGACGGCCCGAGCGTTGGTTGCGCCTGAAGCAGTCCAGGCAACACCATGGGACACGATCCAAGAGAAGCTCCGCAACCACTACGCACCAAAGCCGTCCAAGATTGCTGCCCGCCATGCGTTCTACCACCGGAACCAGGCAGAGGGGGAGTCAATCAACAACTACACCACCGCCCTGCGACAGGCTGCAATGCACTGTGAGTTCCGAGACTTAGACGATGCCCCGATGGATCGAATCGTCTGCGGGGTCCGGGACATCCATCTGCAACGGCGCCTCCTAGCCAAGCCAGACCTCACGCTACAGAAAGCCATTGAGGAGGCTGTGGCCTCAGAAGCTGCTGAACGCTCCGCCCAGGAGATCCGCAAGTCCAGCAGCCCGCGTCTTGCTAGGGAGCCAGTTCCGGTGCATCATGAAAAGGCCAGCAGTGAGGAGGCATCCTCCAGTGAAGACGATGACGTGCACCAGACAAAGCGGGAGCGCAGGAAGTTCCAACAGAAGTCCAAGGGCCAACCGGAATGTGCTGGCTGCGGAGGCAACCATTCCAGTGCCAAGTGTCGATTCAGAGACGCCATCTGTAGGAAGTGTTCCAGAAGGGGCCACATCGCTAAGGTCTGCCGATCGGCTCCGTCTGACACCCCCCCTTCATCGATTCGCAAGTCCAAGTCTTCACTCCAGTCTGCCAAGGAAAGTTGTTTCGCTCTCACCAACTGCCGCTGCCCGTCTGGAACCACGATTGGCCAAACCGACTCGCCTACGCGACGCAAGCTGAACGTCACGGTGCTCATTGAAGGAGCTCCATGTGACATGGAGATCGACACCGGGTCTGCCCTGTCCATCGTGTCATGGAGCACCATCAAAAGACTGGTACCCAGAGTGTCCAAAAGGCAACTCGACTCTCACCGCGTACACCTGAGAGACTACCAGGGAAACGACATTCCCGTGGTAGGCGTTGGCCGGTTCCGGATCGCCTTCAAGGATTTTTCGGGCCTGCTCCGGTTGGTGGTGGTCGAAGGTCAGCGGCCAAGCCTCCTAGGGCTAGACTGGTTTGATGCCCTCGGCCTGGAAGTCACCGGCATCAACTGCATCTCTAACGCAGAGACTGAGGGTCTGGTCAAAGACTTTGCCGAGGTTTTTGACGGCACCTTGGGCCAATATACAGGTACGCCCATCTCCTTTAGCCTTGATCCACAAGTCGCCCCCATCAAGCTAAAGCCACGCCGGGTTCCCTTTGCTCTCAAGGCTAAGGTGGATGAACAACTGGACAAACTGATCGCCCAAGGAGTTTTGGAGCCGGTTGACCACGCAAAGTGGGAAACCCCCATCGTCACGCCTGTCAAGCCAGATGGGTCGGTGAGAATCTGCGCTGACTACAAGTGCACGATCAACAAGGCACTTCAGCAGCACGCTTATCCGGTTCCTGTTGTCCAACACCTGCTGCATTCCCTGGGTGAGGGTAAGGTCTTCGCTAAGCTGGACCTTGCCCAAGCCTATCAACAACTGCCAGTCGATGATGCCACTGCTGAAGCCCAGACGATCGTCACCCACCGGGGGGCTTTCCGTTGCCGCCGGTTGCAGTTCGGGGTGAGTGTGGCTCCTGGCATCTTCCAAAGCCTTATGGAGCGTCTCCTGCAAGGGCTTCCGGGCGTGGTACCATATTTTGATGACATCTTGGTGTCTGCAGACTCACACCAGCAGCTGTTCGAGCGCCTCCGTGCCGTGCTGACCAGGTTCCAGGAGGCCGGGCTCAAGGTAAAGAGGGAGAAGTGCCAGATCGCCGTTCCACAGGTAGAGTTCCTGGGCTATCTTATCGATGCCTCCGGTCTTCATCCAACCACATCCAAGATCCGCGCTATCCAGCAGGCCCCCACCCCAAAGAACAAAACGGAGTTGCAGGCATTCCTGGGGCTGCTGAACTTTTATAACATGTTCCTGCCCCACAAAGCCACAGTGGCTGAGCCTCTTCACCGACTCCTTAGCACTAAGACGCCTTGGGCCTGGGGTCATCGGGAGACGGCGGCCTTCAACGCGGTCAAGGCTCTCCTTTCTTCAGACAGTGTGCTGGTACAGTACAGTGAATCCAGGCCGCTGGTCCTTGCCTGCGACGCCTCACCTTTTGGCATCGGTGCTGTCCTTAGTCACCGTTTTCCAGATGGAAGAGAAGCACCGCTCGCCTACTTTTCCAGGACACTATCTCCGACGGAACGGAATTACAGCCAGCTCGACAAGGAGGCATTGGCTCTTGTGGCTGGAGTGAAGAGGTTCCATGAATACCTCTATGGCAGGACTTTTGACCTCATCACTGACCACAAGCCACTCCTGGGCCTCCTCGCCGGTGATCGTCCAACTCCACCGGTCCTCTCACCACGCATGCTGCGATGGACTGTTTTCCTGGCTGCCTACCACTACCGGCTCATCCATCGCCCGGGGAAATCGATGGGCCATGCCGACGCCCTCAGCCGTTGCCCTCTTCCAGCATTTGTGGAAGACCCGGCTCCAGCTTCATCGCTCCTTCTGATTGAGGATCTTCCGGCAGCGCCTGTATCGGCTGCCACTGTGGCCTCCGCATCTGCCCAGGATCACACCATCAGCCGGGTGCTCAACTGGGTGTGGAGGGGGTGGCCACAAGGGCCTTTTGCATCGGAGTTCCAGCCCTTCGCAACCAGACAACATGAACTCTCAGCTCATCGTGGCTGCCCACGCGCGTCCTGGAGGCTCTGCACGTTGGCCACCCGGGAATTGTCAAAATGAAGGCGTTGGCTCGGTGTTACGTCTGGTGGCCTAATATGGACGATGCCATCACTGCCTGGGTGTCCGCCTGTCAAGCGTGCCAGGAGTCGAGGCCTGCACCACCGGCAGCTAAGGGACACACCTGGGAGACGCCAAAGACACCCTGGTCGAGGGTGCACATCGATCTGGCTGGCCCCTTTCACGGCCGGACCTTTATGGTAGTGGTGGACGCCTATTCCAAATGGCTGGAGGTCGCCCTGATGCCCTCCACCACTACCGAAGCTGTCATCCGGGCGCTGCGAGGCCTGTTTGCAACGCATGGGTGTCCTGATGTCCTTGTCTCTGACAACGGACCGCAGTTCACGTCAGGCACGTTTGAGCGGTATCTTTTGGGACTGGGCATCCGCCATGCCCTAACGGCACCTTTTCATCCATCCAGCAACGGGCAAGCGGAAAGAATGGTGCGCTCGACAAAAGAGGCACTGGCGCGCCTGGACCGGGGAGACTGGCATGAGCGGGTCGCCGAATACTTGTTCGTGCAACACATCACCCCTCATGCGGCCACAGGGAGGAGTCCTGCTGAACTGCTTATGGGCCGCCGCCTCAGGTCACCGCTCGACCGGCTACACCCAGACTTTGCCGTGGCTGAACCCCCAGGCTGTGCCAACGCACCACGGTCATTTGTCCCAGGAAACCAGGTCTTTGCCCGGAACTATGTGGGGGACATCCCTTGGGTGCCAGCCACAGTAGTGGGAGTCACTGGACCTCGCTCGTACCAGGTGGCACTCGAAGACGGACGCTTGTGGCGACGGCACATAGACCAGCTTAGGCGCAGGGTTGGGGACTTGGACACTACCGAGGTGCCCCCAACTGCGCTTGCGGCTCCAGAAGAGACACGTACAGATGGCGAGGCCCCACCTACACCTCCCTCACAAACTGCCAGCGTGGAGCCGAACCAAGCCGTTTCAGAACAGACTCAGACCACTCCACTTGCGGAGGCTCCACCCACAGCAGCGGATCCAGGGGAGTTGGTTCCAACGCCACCTAGGGTCGCACCACAGCCTCAGCGAGAACTGTGTGGCCCTCCGGACTTGGCTACCAGTCCCCGGCGGTCTGGCAGAGTTTCCAAGCGCCCAACTTATTTAAAGGACTATGTTGTTGGACAGGTATCACTGTTGGTCTAAGTATGGGAAATGTAACCGATATGCTTTTGTGCTTAATTGAACCATTACGCGTAGTGCTGTATATAAGGAAACCATTACGATTGTAACTAACGCCTTATCTCGGTGGGGAGGGGTGTTATGTAGTGTAGTTTCACCCTGGGCCAACAGGGGGATACTGTATATAGTTTTCACTCAGGTCTGTAGATAGTTTTCACTCAGGTCCGCGGCAGTTATTTTAGGCGGGAACTCTGGGCTGTTGTGGTTACAATGTTGACAGCCGGCTGCCTATAAATACAGGCCGGCTGAGCTGTTCGCAGTCAGTTCTATTCCAGCTTACCATAATAAAGAGCTACTTGAAGAAATCGCTGTGCCGGCTGCTATGTCAACCCACGACTCAACAGGAAACAAAATGGCAGGTGGATGTTGCCAGCTTTCATGTCATGTTTGCAGATATCTTTGTAACGCAGAATTGGTCTGCCGCTGGGCCTGGTGCCTGAAGTCAGCTCCCAGCCAGATCAGATCCGAGAGCAGAGCAGGGGATTGCTGTGTTCAGGCCAGGAAGAAAGAGCAGTCTCCGCTAAGCACTTCTTTCTCAAAGCAGAGTCTGCTTCCCCACAATGCCAGTGATTTGCGTTCTCTTATTCATTCAAAAAGAATTGACCTATCACCCCTAAGGACAACATACTCCCACAGTATACAGGCTTCAGAAGCAATGCAAAGCAACTGAGGCTGTTCAAGACACCTCTAAGAAAGCTGTGCAGGCCTGCCAGGATAAAAACAGCCACAGCCAAGCACATCAGCCCTGAGATGGCGAGTCATTTGCACACAGGGAAACTCCCACAGACTGACAACTGAAAAACTGAAAGTCAGCTGTGCCTTCACTGTGAGGCAGCAGCCATAGCTGGTTCTGGGGGTCCCGTCCAGAATCTCTATGCTGAAGTCACTTGTCCCATCTGCCTGGATTACTTCAAGGATCCAGTGACCACTGTGTGTGGGCATGATTTCTGCTAAGGCTGCTTGAGCCAGTATTTGGGGGGGGTGGCCCCTTAGCCTCCCTTCCCTCAATGCAGAGAAACAGCCCAGCCCAAGGAATCTCACCCCAAATTGGAAACTGGAAATGTGGATGATTTGGACCCCTTCCAATTGCAATTCCCATCATGGGACTGAAACAGCACTGGTTGCACTGGATGATGATTTGTAGCAGGCCAGGGACAGAAGTTTCTCCCGTGCTGTGTAGGCATGGGTCAAAGCAGTTTCTTGTTTGTCCCTCTGCTTTCCCCGGGAAAACCCACTGAATTAGGAACAAATGTCAATCCTCAGAAAAACCAATTGATCTTTTCCCCAATTCAGCTGCAAACAGCAAGCAGAAGTGTGGGTGACCCCCAAGTCGCTCCGTGGGGCTGAGTCTGCCCTAAAGTGCTTCCCTGGTAGCATTATGGATAGGAGAAGGGGAAGGGTCAGGGGTCCAAAGCATAAAATGAAAAAGAATTCTTTTTCTGCAGCCTGAACAAAATGGGTGTGGTGGAACATTCAGACAAAGTTCAAATCTATCACTTATTAACCAATCAATGGCAAATTTATGATAGCTGATAAAAAGACCTGTTCAGAAAAAAACATGGATTTGTTTTATACAGTTATAAATATATGCCAAATGCCTGGCTTTTTCTTTTCATTATTGAAAAAGAGCAGTTTATGTTTGGAGTGAGATGAGGTGGTGAGCAAATGGTTGTTCTGTTAGGAGGAGAGAAGATGGAGGGGGAGAAGGAAGCTGAGCTCTCCCAGCAGAAGAAAAGAACAGTTGCTAGTTGTCGTCACAGCTGTACAAAGTGCACACCCTTTGCCCCTCCATAAGGATAGGGGAAGGAGACAGGAGAAAGAACGGCTGGGAAGAAGAAGGAAAGGTAACCCCAGAACTACTTCTTCTTGATCAAGTACACCATCTCCCTGCCCACAAGAGAAGCTAGTCTGGGGGTGAGTATCTGACAACCAAACCCCACTGCATGTTCCCAGGCTGCCCTTGGCCCAAGCAGGACTATTTTCATTCAATTCCCAATGAATACAGAAGAGCCTTTTAACCGTTCCTCTTCCTTGCCTTCCCCCACCATTCAGATGAAGGTCAAGCACCTATGGAAATGCTGTTATGCTGTTAGCTCTGGGAGAGGAGCTCCCATGGGAGTCAATGGAGGTCTTGGCTGGGCAACTAAAGGAAGGCTTGGAGCCCTGCAATGGCTTCTGTCCTTGTCTGTCACCTTGGTGCCATTCCTGGGCCACTCTTGATGCAGCGCCAGGAAAGTGGACCTGCACATGAACGTGAGATTGTGTAGAATAGATAAAAACAAATGGAAACTCATAGAAACTTTCTAATCGTTTGGGTTGTCTTGTCTAGATAATAATGTTGTCAGCAGGCGCTGAAAAGAAGACTGTGAAGGTGCCTGCTTGATATCAACAGGAAGGCAGTTCCAAAGGGTTGCTGACACCATGCTAAATGACAGATGCAGTGCAGGTATTATGTGGCACCTGTAAAAGTGCCAATACCTCCAATTGAAGCAGTCAAGTGGGCACATATGGGGTAAGGTGACCTTGTAGGTAAAGAATGAATGAGTGTGCAAACTGAGTTGTTGAGTTTCAGGCAGTTGGACTGCTATACGGAAATTAGGGGTTGACTTTTACAGCCCATTTCTCCATCAAGGGACCCAATAATCAGTCAGAGAAGAATGAGGGGAGGGAGGAACCAGTTGAGGAAAGCAAAGAAAATATTTGTTTTCTACTGCAATAGAGTCCCCCGCCGCCCCCGCCATCACCACCTTGCAAGGAAGTGAGGGGACCCAGAGTAAAAATGTGCAACAGTTTTTAAAGACTTCAGAAATGGCCCAGCCCTTATCCAAGGACCACCCAAAGTCATCATACAAGTACCAAGCATTTTGCATCTGTTCAATTGGCATGCGAAGGTACCACACACTGTTTTTGGCCCAGAATGGGGACAGAATTGCATGCACTCTGCCAACATGTGGGATGGGGAGTTGCCTGTACAAAGGACACAGAACGTGGTTCCACTTGTAAATCAGACCATGCTCAGAATATTCTTTTTGTCCAACATGTTTACAAATCTGTCACTGAGAGATCTGAGCAACACATGCTAATTCTTTTTCTGGGGCTTGCCAGAGCATCCTTTTGAAATGGTGAAGACCTTGGTGTCAGAGTTTATTGACACAGACCTGTCTCTTTTCCAATACAGTGATTTGTAAAATAAGACCAATTGTGGAGGCTCCATTGCATAAAAAGTTAAATGCATTGTTAGTTTTTCTGGAGGGATATGGAAAAGCTTAATGCTGAATAGTTTTCCCCTTTCAGGCATTTTTTCCGTCCCCTGTCCCTTCACGTCCTGCTGCCATCCTGCAGCCGCCTCTCCTCTCAACAAAGCCACACATTCTGGATTCGTCATGGCCTCAGCCCCCCCATCCACGGATGTAGGAGAGGAAGTCTTGTGCCCCATCTGCAAGGACTTCCTGACAGACCCCGTGACCTTGGATTGCGGCCACAACTTCTGTCAGGGCTGCATCACCAAGCACTGTGAAATACGGGATGAAATTGACATGGGGGACTGCAAGTGTCCCGTCTGCACGGTCAAGATCCAGAGCAGAAATTTCTGCCGCAATTGGCAGCTGGCAAATGTAGCAGAAAGACTCAAGCTCCAGAGAAAGCAACTATGTGAGAAGCACAAAGAAAAACTCCACCTGTTCTGCAAACAAGATGAAGAATTGGTGTGTTTGTTTTGTCAGCAATCCCCGGAACATAAATCACACACTGTGGTTCTCAAGGAAGAGGCTGCCCAGGAATACAAGGTAGGAAGTCATTTTGACACTTGCTAACACAACGCTTTCGTATCTGTGTTTATGTGTGAGTGTGTATGTGCAAAATATGCTGTCAATGTGGCTGGAAAGCAAACATAATGAATTACTAATCTGCACTTCAAAGTGAATCAAAACTTGGGCCTGGTCTCTGTGCTATGCAAAACAAAACAAAAACTTTGTTCTGCTTCAAAAGCAACTTTTTAAAATGTAATTTTGTTTTTAAAAGCACATTTTTTCTGCACTTGTGCCCAAGGGCTCCTGTGTAATGTAGTAGTAATAATAATAATAATAATAATGCTGGTTAATAAGAGTAATAGAAGGAAAGTTCTCAAACGAGCCTTGAATTTTAAATGTACAGCAAAAAAACCCAAACCACTAGAAGAGAGCAATTATCAGATAAAAATCTAATAGTGGGGGACCACACAATAGAAATATATGTAAAATACTGAAGCTCTCCACCCCGCATCCTAATCCAATCAGATATTTTGTTTTCTGTTTAGACACTCATCTGTGATCGCCTGGAGCATCTGAAGAAAGCGAGAGTGAAAATTCAGGCTTATGAAGCAAAAATAGGAGAAGAAAGCAACAGCCTGCTTGTAAGTGTCACAATCCCTACAAAGAGAACATGTATGCTTGAAGGACCAAGGCTGGATCTATACAGTGGTACCTCGGGTTAAGTACTTAATTCATTCTGGAGGTCTGTTCTTAACCTGAAACTGTTCTTAACCTGAAGCACCACTTTAGCTAATGGGGCCTCCTGCTGCCGTTGCGCCCCCGGAGCATGATTTCTGTTCTCATCCTGAAGCAAATTTCTTAACCTGAAGCACTATTTCTGGATTAGAGAAGCGTATGTAACCTGAAGCGCATGTAACCTGAGGTACCACTGTACTGATTTGGAAAACACTATAAAAAACGCTATTTAAAAAATTAGCTCTCAGTGTAATTTCTCATTGGGACAGATAGCAGCTCTACTAGTATAACATGTTTATAACAGATATATAACATTCTAATTAGTCCAGTGTAGTTGAGTCCCAAGTCATGATGTAGCCCTATTTCTGAGTGATTTGCCATAACATTGTTAAGGAAGGTCTCTCTAAAGATTCTGGCATCCTCTTTTCCTCTTTCTTCCTGCCTCTTGAAGAGAATAACAGAAACCGAGAGGCAAAATATAGAGGAGAAGTTCAGACAACTGCACCAGTTTCTGGAAGAACAAGAAAAGCGTCTGCTGGATGAAATAGAAGAGCTGGAGAAGGAGATCACAAGAAGAAGGGAAGAGCACCTGGCTAGACTCTCCAAGGAACTCTCCTTTCTTGAATGGAGCATCCAGGAGATGGAGGAGAAGAGTCAGCAGCCAGCGAGTGAACTCCTGCAGGTGAGACTGTGGCAGGAACAGCCCAAAGTTCCTCTCTCAGGGTTTAACCACACTTACCATTTGCTGTACTCTTTCCAGGCACAGGGCAGTGCTTTCCCAGTCCCTAACCAAACTCTCCCTCCCCCCCCCCCCCCAATTCCTCTTTAAAGCTGAAGCACAACCAATGGCAAATTGGGTTTTCTGTGCATTGCTGTTTGGTCCAATTCAGCTTTAAAGAGCAGGTTTTGACAGGGAAAGCTCCGTAGGAGGAAAAGGGGGAATTCTCGGACACAGAGCTTTACAGGGTGGACCATGTTAGACCAAAGGGGGAGGGGCAGAGGAGGTCAGCTAGAATGGGCTGCTGTCAAATGGGGCACAGAGTTGGGGCTTGCATCTCTGAGCAGGAGTGTAGAGAAGGGAGGGCAAGGGGGGGGGGCTTAGCCCGGGCACATGATTTTGAGGGGGGGTGAGCCAGGTGCCCCCTTGCAGGAATCCCACCCCGCCTGGTGCCAGGGGTCTTGCCACCACACCCCTGGCCCCCTCACAGAATGGCAGTGTTGGGGGGAAGCACTAGCCAAGTCTGCATCAGAAACCTGATATGGAAAGGTGGAGTAAGTTAAAAGCATCTTGGTTAGATGATCCTTGGAATCCCTTCCAACACTACAATTCTATGATTCTGTGAAAAGCAAAGATCAGTGCAATAAGCATGACAATACTGCCAAGGTTTTTGGTTTTGTTTCTTACTTTTCCCACTCTTGGTTGACTTGAGGGAATTGAATAGATAATTTTATTTGGCTAAGTAAGTGTCCCAGAGTGGATAATGTTAATATGCAAACTGTCCCACAGAAGAGAGGATTGCCAGTACCTGATTTAGCTAAGTAGTGTGAAGCTGCTTAGCTAACTTGGTTAAAGTTCAGGATATCTCAGAAAAAGGAACTCTTCCAGTTGAACAGTTATCCATAAATTCTCCACTAGCCAAGATACTAGGGATACCTAAGAAAGACAGAGGAGAACTCATGAATTTTCATCAGGACATTTTTAAAAAAAGGACCTGAACTTAAGATTGGAAAATAATGGAGAGAAACCAGAATTGTCAGATGCATCCATCATTGCTGTTCGTTTAGTCGTGTCCGACTCCTTGTGACCCCCTGGACCAGAGCATGCCAGGCACTCCTGTCTTCCACTGCCTCCCGCAGTTTGGTCAAACACATGTTCGTAGCTTCGAGAACACTGTCCAACCATCTCGTCCTCTGTCGCTCCCTTCTCCTTGTGCCCTCCATCTTTCCCAACATCAGGGTCTTTTCCAGGGAGTCTTCTCTTCTCATGAGGTGGCCAGAGTATTGGAGCCTCAGCTTCAGGATCTGTCCTTCCAGTGAGCACTCAGGGCTGATTTCCTTCAGAATGGATAGGTTTGATCTTCTTGCAGTCCATGGGACTCTCAAGAGTCTCCTCCAGCACCATAATTCAAAAGCATCAATTCTTCGGCGATCAGCCTTCTTTATGGTCCAGCTCTCAATTCCATACATCACTACTGGGAAAACCATAGCTTTAACTATACGGACCTTTGTTGGCAAAGTGATGTCTCTGCTTTTTAAGATGCTGTCTAGGTTTGTGATTGCTTTTCTCCCAATCTAACCAGAATTGTTAGATGCATCCATAGCTATTGAGAACTTTGGCATATGCTAGGCAGATTCACCCCAGAGGGCATCCATTGCAGGGGCTGATGGGTCTTCATTACAGGGCCTGTGCTGGGCAGTGAATTCCATTCTGAGTTTCCTCTTTTCCCTTCTAGGATGTTAGAAGAACTTTGCAGAGGTAAGGGGATCTTGCTCATCTCCAGTAATATCACTCCCTGAAACTTCACAGGTAGACTGGGATAGAATATATTATGAAGATTATGAAGTGGAATAGAAATGAAATGAATAATAATGTGGGACTATTCCACAGAGTCCCACGCAGTTACCTGTCACCTGTGGGGCTAAAAACGAGGAGATGGAGTTGGGGTGTTTACCATGTTCCTGAACATATCCCAGCTGCAATATGTAACTTCAAGGTGTCACTTGGGTTCATGATAAGAGGATGTCATTGTTTAGTCGTGTCTGACTCTTTGTGACCCCATGGACCAGAGCAGGCTGGGACAGAAGGAACATTTCACTTGTGTCAACAACAGCACATCTTTATTGCATGTCGTAGGCAGTGCAGCTGAAATGGAAAAACTCTAAGCAGAGTGATATCACTTGACTTTATTTTATTTCTCCATTTGAGTGGATGTAAGTGAAGAGATTCAGACAAAGGGCTGCTCCTTTGGCCCTCAGTTGTCTGGCTTTGGAGTCCCTAGTAAGGAGGAATCTTCCCCCCTCTGTGACTCCATTCCTCTGTCTCTCCCTCTTGGCTTTATACAGTTTCTTTCCTCCTCTCAATTCCTTTCTTTTGCTGCCCTCAGAAATTCTGGATTTGAAATGGGTTAACATGTCTTTTTCCCATCAGGTGTGAGCGAAGCGGGACATCTGAAAATCCACTCACTTTCCCACTAGAATTGAAGAGGGAGATCTCAAAATTCAGGGCTGCAAATCCCATTCTATATGTTGGGATGGAGAAAATAAAAGGTAATGAAGAATGGCTGCAGGGATTTTATTAGTCCAAAATATCTTATGAAGTGAAAATTTTGTTGCAAAATTACAAAAGTCTATTTCTCAAACTTTATATCTCTTTGCTTCTTCAGATGCTCTGTTATCCGGATTGCTTCAGAAAGGTAAATTTTGGGTGAAGGACCAAATTCAAGGTGGGGCAGGGGACTGGTATTTCAATGGGATTGTGATCTGTCCTGTCCTTTGTGTTATTCTAAGAGAGGGAGAAGTAGTACCTGCATATAATATTTTTGATTGAGGCGGGAAAACTTTGTGCTCCAAGAGGGTTAATGTGTTTGCAGCCTAATTCTTCTCCTTCCCCCTTTGCTTTTACTGGATTCTTTGATCTTCTCCACATTAAACATGAATGTAATTTTCACCGTTATGGTCAAATTACATTGCAAAAATTAGGGTGCCCATTACATTTGATTGCACATTTACATTCACCCGCAAATACCTTTTTTGGTTTCAAGGTATTGAAGATTGAGGTGCACATTAGATGTGATAGCGCATTAGACTCATGTAAATACGGTACCTGAATTTATCTATGAGGAGCAACTTCAGTCTTCTCCATTCATCCAGGAGGTTTTCCCTGTTGCATTTCCCCCCGTCTTCTAATTTGTTGGTTTTAATCGTGCTGATTATTTACCAACAGGGTAATTGCACACAGAGCTGCCCGCTTCTACATTTTAATTTGGCCCTAATCCCCTGTTCAACAGGGACCCTCAATATCTCCTAAGTTTCTGGAACTCACTAGGCACGGATTCCTGTCAGCTTTTTAAATATAATTTTTTAGAAATTAGTCCTCCAAACCTACTCACACCCCACCCCACACACCCCACCAGCAGCCCATTGGCCCACCAGGTGGGGGTGCGCCAGGCACACAGTTACCTGGTGGGTGGCACCTGGCCAGGTGGCCCCGCGCAGGGTCGCAAACTCCACCCACCTGTTGGGAAGGGGTGAGTGGGAATTCTTTCCAATTGTTCTACTGCAATACATTGTAAATATGCATCAAGAAATGTAATATGCAAATAAGCTATTAACAAACAATGAATTAACAGAATTAAAATCAAGTATAGATTACCGTCATTAAAGGTTTTGTTGGCCGTGGCTGCGTCATGCAAGTTGTGGCTGTGGCGGCGATATGGTTGGGGGGTAATCTTTAGAGCAGGGGTCTGCAACCTTTAAGACAAAAAGAGCCACTTGGACCCGTTTCTGAAGGAAAAAAAACTGGGAGCCGCAAAACTCGTCATTATAAAAATAACTTTTTTGTCACTTTTTAAATTATTTCTTTGTTTGACCCCTCAGAATTACTCCTCCTCATAGAAATAAACGTTAAATTCACAAGTTACCTTTTTTTGTGTGTGTGTGTTCTTCACTCCCCTTCAAAACAGTGACCAGCGTACATGCCCCCTTTCAATGTAGTGGGCGGGCGGGAAGGTGACGTCGGGACGGTGCGTGACTAACACACGCACCGCCCCCATGCGATGTCACAGCCAGTACAGCGCCCGCCACAGTGAGGAGTGTCGGGGCGCACAATGCGCCTCCTCCCCTCACTAGTATCCGCCCCGGAGCCGCGGCAAAGGTGTAAAAGAGCCGCATGCGGCTCCGGAGCCGCGGGTTGCAGACCCCTGCTTTAGAGGATCCTCCGTTTGTAGCTGCAGCTGAGAGCGGAGGATCCCAGCACTGGCAGCAAACTGCTAAGTACCGTGCATGTGTGCCGTCGCACGCATGCATAGTACGTAGCAATGCTGCACATGCACTTTATAGCAGTTTGCCGCCGGCGCAACTCCAGCGCCGTACAGACGGTGCTGGGATCCCTCTGGCACCACTGCAGCCTGTTCGCGATGCCTTCCTTCGCCCCCCCGGAAGATTTCCTTAGAAAATCTCAACCACTTAGCAGGGGGGAACCCACAACAACTTTGTGGGTAAAGGTAAACAATATTTTGTCCATAGTTACTATTTTAAATATGGCAATCCTAGCTAGTATGCTCCCACTACAGCCAACTTGTCCTTGATGTGCTATAAAGTGCTGGATTCAGTCTCTGCACAGCTAATATCAAAATGCTTAAATATAAAAATGCAGGTGTCTTTTCAGGACAGTAAAGAAACTTTAGATTCACTGTTGCCAAGCTCAAAATCTTTTAACTCTTAGTCAGACTTTAGCCTCCTTTAGGACAACAAATGTGTGTGTAGTGGTATCATGGCTGTAAGAAAACAATGCTGGAGGTTTGCAAAGGAAGGGAATTTGTTAGGTTGCCTAATTTGATTTCTTCCCCCTGATTTCAATGTAAGTCTCTGAAAGCCCCAAATGGGCAATTCACACAGAGAGGTTCAAAGGAGGACCATTTTTCTCCTCTTGCCCCCATCCTTCCCTCCTCCCCTTCACTGCATAGAAGATATGAGGGAATATTTTCTGGGCTGTTTTGCTTCTTGAAGGGTGACTGAATTGACAGGAGGGACACAATAAAATATGTTGAGAAAAATGGCAGAAAAAGAAGTAGATAAAAACCCACAGGGAAGGTATTTATTCTGAGGTTAGTCTGGGAGAAAGAGGGGAGGGTCCCAATCCTGAATGGAACGTGAGGAAGTCCCATTTATCTGAGAGGGAATCTGCTGCTTCTTGGTGTTATTTTGGATCAGGATGTCCGTCTCTTACTCTTGGCTGATTCTGTCTCTCTTCTCTTTTCCTCATCTTCTCTCAACAGCAAATGTCACTCTGGATCCAGACACAGCCCATCCCTGCCTCATCCTGTCTGAGGATCGGAAAAGTGTGAGAAAGGGAAGCAAACATCAAGTCCTGTCCAATTATCCTCAGAGATTCAGTGACATGCCTTGTGTGTTGGGATGTGAGGGATTCACAGCAGGCAGACATTTCTGGGAAGTCAATATGGGAAGTGAGGAATGGTGGGCTGTGGGGGTTGCCAGGAAGTCTGTGGAGAGAAAGGACTTCTTCCCCTTAAGGTTTGAGGGAGGCATCTGGGCTTTGGAGAAGTGGCTTGGCGAGTACAGGGCCTTCACATCCCCTGATTACTTTCCTCTGTCCCTGAGTGAGGAGCCCAAGAGGATCCGAGTGACTCTGGACTATGAAGAGGGATATGTGTCTCTTTCTGACGCTGACTCAGGGGCTGAACTCCACACATTCTCAGGAGCCTCGTTCTTTGGGGAGACCCTTCTCCCTTTCTTTTGTTTGTGGGGAAATGAAACCCAACTCAGGATCTCCTGTTAGGAGCAGAATTGACAGCTTTTCAGATGCCCTGTGAGAGGAGTCATTCCAGTCACACTTGGAGAAAACGACAAAACAAAATCTGGGATTTTCTTTTCCCTCTGCTTTCCCAGAATTCCCTCTGCAGTGGAGTCCTTAAAGAGAGGGAAACACTTTAACCGTCTCAATTATAAACAATCTATTTCTCCAAAGAATTCACTTGCCACCCCCTGCGATCCTGGTTCTGTTGTTCACCTTCCTCTCATGACAGGACCTCCACCAGCTGTTAAAATGCCCACATTGATTAATAGATTACTGGAGAACAACCCCTCCAGGCACCTTTTGCAACTACAGCTTGTGCATCTCAGGCAGGAAGGAAATAAGAAGACTGTCTGTGAGGCCCCAACCCCTTGCAAATGCAGCCTCCCCATCTCCACACTTTCTCAGAGAGAAATCTCACTGAATTCAGAGTTGATGGGAGTTGTAGTCCAGCAACTTGGCCAAGTCTGCCCTTTATAATCCACATGGTGTCTTCCCTTTGGCCCCCACCCTGGATGTGAGATGTTCCCATAAAGAGGGTCTTTTCAGTATGTGTGGAACCCCCTCCCACCAGATCACACTTCCCCACACAGCAAGAGGTCTCTCCCAGCCCCACATGTGCAGCACCCGTCCGCCAATAAGGGGGAGAGTTAAGTGTTCAGGGTAGTGGAGATGTCCCCAAGTCTCTTAAGTCTGTCTCCCTAGCAAAGAGAGGAGACAAGTTGCCAGGGGTAGATGGAGGGCTCTGTCAGCCCCTCAAGGGCAGCAGCTAGCATTCTTGTTCTCTCTTTGGTGGTTATTGAGGTGCTTCAGAGAAGGGGGAAGACACCCCTTCACCTTCCTCCCTGCCCCCTCTCTCCAGATCCACATAAGTCCAACAACCAGGGCAGGAGGGAGTTCAGCACACCAAAGGCCCAGTCTCCCCAGTGCTAATGCCCTTTTACTGTGTCAGGAACATGCTGCAGAATACACCAGCCTGGAGGGACCCTTTACACAGCAAGGGAAGGATATCTTCACCTCGGCCCTTTTCTTAATTAGGGACTGTGGGGTTTCATTGCTCCAATGAAGACCACGCTGGGTGCAGTTCTCCAGGGGACCACTTGATGTCAGCGTTCCACCATGAGCAAGGCTCTTGTTATAGTATCCACCAGAGCTTTCCAAACTTTTCACCTTGCTGACACGCTTTTTAGACATGCGTCCTTTTGCAACACAGTAATTCAGTTTTACTAGCAAAAGAGAGGTTAAACCAGGGGTCCTCAAACTACAGGCCACATCTGGCCCGCCAGTGTCCTGAACCCGGCCCACCCCCAGGTCACACTGCCTCTAAGTCCAAATCCTCTGTGGGCTGGGTGTGCACCTCTCTGCCCTGCCCACCTCACAGGGCTGTTGTGGGATGCAAAAACGGGCAAGTTCCACAGGAGCAGGGTGGGAGGGGATCCCGGATGGCCGTGCCAGCTGCTCCTTTCCTCCAGCCCCCCCCTCTGCTAGCCCCGCCCTTCCCCACACAGGTACTTCTGCTGGCCACAATACTCTGCACGGAGGCTGCTTGGGCTTGCAGTGGGGGCACAGATGGGAGCCGAGCAGCGCAGCGCTGCCTTGCCCAGTGGGCCGGCCGCCTGCTGCTGCCACTACTTCCCTCCGCTGCGTCGTGGCCGGCCGGGCCCAGGATCGTCATGGTGGCGCTGGAGAGCATTGGAGAGGATCCTGCTCGTGCTGCTGCTCCTTTTGGCGCCAGCGGCTTCCTAAGGGTGCCTGCTTTGGCATAACCTCTGCAGCGTTCTGTGGTGCCTAGTCCTGTGCAAAGGGCTCCAAGCACACTGGCATTTGTGCAGTTAAGTTAGTGAGCTTTGTGAGCTTAGTCAGGTTTCCCACCCCAAAGGCTGTAATTCCCTGTGTGCTTACCTGGGAGTAAGCCTTAGTGAATTCAGTGGGGCTTACCTCTGAGCAGGCATGCATATGATTGTATGGATACATTAGGGAAGAAAGCCTCAGAAGTAACTGCACTGCTTTCAGTGGATTTACTCCCTGGTAGCGATGGCTGAATCCGTCCATTTTGGTGTCTTGTTTTTGCAATCTTACTTTCAGTTCTCCACATTAGTGTTCTTTTAATATATTTTTCAAGAAAAGGTACTCTTGAAAATTTGTCACCATTTTAGTCTGTGTTTCTCCTAAAATGCACATTTTTTGTATGTTGTTTTGCCTAATACATCTTTGCAAAGCAATTATTTGCAATAGTATGCATAAGGTACTTTCACCAATATGCAAGTTTCGGAGTCACCTTCAAAGGTAGAGAAGCAGGACTGTTTATTTCCACTGTTGGGAATACATGTATCGTATTGTTTTTCCTGTTTTTTGTGCACTACAAATAAAATATGTGCAGTGTGCATAGGAATTCGTTCATATTCGTTCATAGTCCGACCCCCAACAGTGCCTGAGGGACAGTGAACTGGCCCCCCGTTTAAAAAGTTTGAGGACCCCTGGGTCAAACTAACACCTTTCCAGGAGCGCAGGGGCATTCATGTGACACACCTACACACTGCAGCTGACACACTCAATCACAACACTCTGGTATATGTGCTGATAAGGTTAGATTGCAGCAGCAGCTGCCGCTGTCCTTCAGACAAAACAACTTCAGGGTAAATGTTGGTGGTGCTCTTCTGTCTTCACGCACCTACTTCTCACGTAAGTTTTCAATCCATACCTGCTCAGTTCCTACAGACTGGAGGAGTCACTGCCAAGCCTGGGTCTCCGCTGCTCCCCATAGGAAGGAGGGGCTGGGAGTCCTGCTCCAGGAGGGGCTTTGGTGCTGGGCAGTGACTGAGGATTGGGACCAGGAGGGTTCGCTTTCCAGTAAGGATGGCCACCCTATTATACCCATAAGGAGGATTGGGTAGGATAGGAGGGAAGGGGACCCTTGAACTTGATGGGTGAACATGCCTACAATAGTGATTGTGTCAGATTATTTTATACCCTAGGCAAGGCTAACTACTTGCTGCTGAAACAAAAGCGGCCCCAAACTGCTTTGCAAGGCTGGGATCATTCCAGCGCTGTCTCTAGAATAAACAAACTTTGGTTTGGCCTGATCTCGGTGTCAGACTCCTTCTTCTCACAGAGCAATTGACCCTCTGGGGAAGATCCCTGGGGTAAATTTATTCAACATGCTATGAGGCCAGCGGTAGTGGCCGTGGAGAGGCAATAGGATGCTCCCTTGCAGCTACCACTGCCCTCACCACTGCTCAGAACAAGTGCCGGCTAATCCTCCTCCCAAGCTTATCAGCTGCAGCGCCGGTGAGAAAAATAGGGACATCCCAGAATCAAATCAAACTCCAGGATGACTTTTGTAATTCCAGGACTGTGCCTGGAAAATAGGGACACTTGGAGGTTATGTAATTATGACTTTATATACTTTATAAGTTTTGTTTTCTCTCTAGCTGGTTTTTAGTGCTGTATAAGTTGTTCGTGATCTTATGCTTTTTATGGTTTTATACTATTTTGTTGTAGTAGCTGTTAGTACAACTTTTCTATTGATGTTTTAAATCAGATATATTCCACTTTATTGATATTAATATATGGACAACCCAGAATACATGGTTATTTGGGGGGTATATGGAAGCCAAAAAGATGAAACAGTATTAAAGAAAAGCTCCAAAACGTGCCTTGCAGGTTGTTGAGGGGCCCCTCTATACTGGAGGGCTTTTGCGGGTGTGTACTACAACGTATCATTGATGCAGTTATAGTGCATCAGTCATGGATTGATGCTAAACCACCCACACATCCACACTGCTTAAGAATTATTTTGCAATAGTTCCAGAATTTTACGCCATTATTGCCATTTGGAGGGGCACTCTTGGAATGTCATGGAACTAAAAGGGACAACCCCCTCCCCATCAAACAATATATCTGGTATGAAAAATTATAGGATTTCAGCAGGACGTATCAGAACACGGTTGATCAGAAATGAAGCAGTTATGAAGACTGCAAACCTTTGTAGGCATAGATAGTATTGAAACTGGGATTCCATATGAGTTCCTAGATAGCATCATGTGCAGAAATAATTACAATTACATAATAAAAATAATGCATATATAAACCCTGGGAGTGTTTGCATTTTGTGTTGGGAGTGTGATGATAGCTGAGAGCTTCAACTCTGGGCGAATGTGGGCTAAAGGAGCGTCTCTACCCCCATCGTTCTGCCCGGACACTGAGGTCCAGTGTCAAGGGCCTTCTGGCAGTTCCCTCACTGCAAGAAGCCAAGTTACAGGGAACCAGGCAGAGGGCCTTCTCGGTAGTGGCACCCGCCCTGTGGAACGCCCTCCCACCAGATGTCAAAGAGAAAAACAACTACCAGACTTTTAGAAGACATCTGAAGGCAGCCCTGTTTAGGAAAGCTTTTAATGTTTAATAGGTTATTGTATTTTAATATTCTGTTGGTAGCCACCCAGAGTTTTATGAATCACATTCTTAGGAAGAATCTGTATAGAGTTTAGGAGACATAAAAATTTGCTGGAAAGGAAAATACACCTATGGCTATCTCCTATTGAGGCCATTACAATCAAGACAGTGAATAAGGATAGACAGTGGGTAACTTACAGGAAATTGTTGTACTTTACGGGGGGGGGGGGCTAAATTGAAATCAGTGGAAGATGTAAGGAGCCATGTTACAGATTGGTTACTATAGGTAAAGGTAAAGGGACCCCTGACCATTAGGTCCAGTCGTGACCGACTCTGGGGTTGCGGCGCTCATCTCGCTTTACTGGCCGAGGGAGCCAGCGTACAGCTTCCGGTCATGTGGCCAGCATGACTAAGCCGCTTCTGGCAAACCAGAGCAGCACACGGAAATGCTGTTTACCTTCCCACCGGAGCGGTACCTATTTATCTACTTGCAATTTGACGTGCTTTCAAATTGCTAGGTTGGCAGGAGCAGGGACCGAGCAACAGGAGCTCACCCCGTCGTGGGGATTCAAACCGCCGACCTTCTTATTGGCAGGTCCTAGGCTCTGTGGTTTAACGCACAGCGCCACCCACATCCCTATAACTGCTAGGTAGGCTTGTCTAAATAAGAATGCCATCAACTGGCACTGAAACTAATACTGTGAAGGTGCCTTCCCCCTATCAACATGCAGGAGGTTCCACAAGTATCTCTGCCATCACACTAAACATTTGAGTTCTTACATACACAGTGTGGGTATTATGTGACACCTGTAAAAGTGTCAATTCCACTGATCAGAGTGTTCTAGTGGACCCATACGGGTAAGGTGATATTTTAGGTGAAGGAGTGTGGAAAATGATTTTTGGTTTTATAGATGAGTTTCAGGCAGTGGGACCAATTGTGGAGGCTTCATTGCATAAGAAAGTGAAATGCAGAGTTAGTTTCTCTGGAAGGATGTGGAAATGCTTAATGCTGAACAGCTTTTACCTTACAGACATTTTTTCACTCCCCAGTCCCTTCACATTCTACTGCCATCCTGCAGCCGCCTCTCATCTCAACAAAGCCAGACACTCTTGATCCGTCATGGCCTCAGCACCACCATCCATGAACATAAAAGAGGAAGTCTTGTGCCCCATCTGCAAGGACCTCCTGACAGACCCCGTGACCTTGAACTGTGGCCACAACTTCTGCCGAGGCTGCATCACCAAGCACTGTGAGGTACGGGATGAAATTGACATGGGGGACTGCAAGTGTCCCGTGTGCATGGACAAGATCCGGAACAGGAATTTCTGCCCCAATTGGCAGCTGGCAAATGTAGTAGAAAGAATCAAACTCCAGAGAAAGGAACTATGTGAGAAGCACAAAGAAAATCTCCACCTGTTCTGCAAAGAAGATGAAGAATTGGTGTGTTTGGTTTGTGAGCGATGCCCAGAACATAAATAACACACTGTGGTCATCAAGGAAGAGGCTGCCCAGGAATACAAGGTAGGAGTTTTTTTGACACTTGCTAACACAGTCCTTTCATATCTGCATGTGTGCATGCGCAAAATATGCTTTCAACATAGCTGCAATGCAAACATAAATTGCTAATCTGACCTAAATGAGAATCAAAAATTGGGCCCCATCTCTGTGCTATTCAAAACAAAACATAAACTTTGTTCTGCTTCAAAAGGAACCTTTAAAAATGTGTTTTGTTTTTAAGAGCACTATTTATGTGGAAAGACAGGCTCAGGCTTTGAGAATAGTGGCTCTATGGCATAAGATACTTATGTTCACAAAGCAAAATACCACCAAGCTCAGGTGCGCCTATTCAGGTGCCACTAGGTGAAAACCTTTGTACTCCCACACAAGAAGAGAAAGTGACTTTCTCTGGAGAAACTGATGCCTTGATTCCTATCTAGACTGGCCACTGTTGTCACTCTAGGAGCAAACTCACGATGTCTGCCCCACTCAGTCCCCTAAGGGACCAGAAGTTACTGACCATATCCTAGATGCAATATGTAACTTCAAGGTCTTCCTCAGCTTCATGACAGAGAATATCAGGAGCATTTGACTTTTACCAACAGCAACAACCACCCTCTTCTTTTTTATGATAATTTTTATTGAAATTTTCAGTTACATATCCACCATTATGATTGACTTCCCATTGACTTCCCTTCTTCTCCTTCCATGGTTCTTTTAATTTTCCCATTATTACGACATATTCCATTACAACCTTTCTATATTACCTCATTTTACTTTATACTGTTGAATTTACCTTAATCCAGCTATTATTATTATTATTATTATTATTATTATTTTATAATTTTGTACCCCACTCATCTGGCTGGGTTTCCCCATCCACTCTGGGCGGCTCTCAACAAAACACTCAAAACAAGATAAAACATCAAGCATTAAAAACTTCCCTAAACAGGGCTGCCTTAAGATTTCTTCTAAAAGTCAGATATTTCTTTATCTCCTTGACATCTGAAGGGAGGGTGTTCCACAGGGTGGGCGCCACTACCGAGAAGGCCTTCTGCCTGCTTACCTGTAACCTCACTTCTTGCAGTGAGGGAACCGCCAGAAGGCATTTTCTCTTGTTTACATTTTCAAATATGCATGGTTGCTAATTGTAAAAATTAAAAACGACAGCCATCCTCATCTACACACCTTTTCCCTTGGGCACATGGATTTTCTTGAAGCGGACTCTGTTGCTCCATGACGTCAATGACTTTGTTTCTTTTATTAATTTCTGAGAGTATTCTCACATTGCCCTCTCATAAAACATCCTGGTAGTATGCAACAATATAAGAGCATTAAAAACAATATAATAATTGAAACAATACTCTGGAAACTTTTAAGCAACTGCATAGGGTTGTCAGCTTGCACGCACACACAAATCATGTGAGCACTGAGAATCTGAGCGATTTCCAGGAAGGAAACGCCCAGTGAGTGAAAACTGAGAAAGTGAAACTAAACTCCGTCTCTCCGCCATGGCTGCTGCTGAGAGCCCCGTGAAGGATCTCTGCGATGAAGCCACTTGCTCCATCTGCCTGGAGTATTTCAAGGATCCAGTGACCATCGCAGAGTGCGGGCACAATTTCTGCCGATCCTGCCTGATCCAGTGCTGGGGAGGGGGAGCCACACGAGCTTCCTGCCCTCACTGCAGACAAACAGTCCGGCCAAAGAATCTCATCCCCAATCGGCAGCTGGCTAACTTTGTGGAAATAACCAAGAAGCTCAGTCTTCGGGGGGAGAAGGAGAGAGTCTGTGAAAAACACAAGGAGCTTCTGAAGCTCTTCTGCAAAGACCACGAAACCCCCATTTGTGTGGTGTGTGACAGATCCAGGGAGCATGAACGGCACAAAGTGATCCCCCTGGAGGAGGCTTCTGAGGAGTACAAGGTAGGAAATCAAGGTGGATCTTGATTGGGGCGCGGGGGGGGGGGGGATAACTGTGGATTCATTGAGGCTATAATGCTTCTGAACACCAGTTGCATGAATACTATTTACATGACTGATGTTTGTTATGTAAATTGCATGACAACTGCCTCCCCCACCTCCCAATTCAGATCCAAGATGGTAAAAGCCCAGAAAGGTCAGGGCAGATTTCAAAAACTAGAAGCTAGGTATCAGATATCAAAGATTAGAACATCAGAGCAATTGCTACATAAAAAGGCTAATATCAGGACCACTGGCCACTAGAAATAGGCAGTATATTCAACTCCTCTGTTTGTTTGTGCGTGTCCGTCTGTGTGTCTGTGTCTGTCTCATTCAAACCTGAGCTTTTGTTTTCCCTTTAGGGCTTGATCTGTAGCCACCTGAAGAAACTGAGGAAAGAGAGAGAAGCTATTCTGGCATACCAAGCAGACGTGGAGGAGAAAAGCCAAGACCTCCTTGTAAGTGTCTCTATTAATAGGATGGGAAGACGTACTTGAAGATCCAAGTCATGGCTGAGGAGGGATGGGAAAATCTGTCCATTTAAGCTTCTCTCCATTTCTCATTTTTCCAAACTTCAGTTCAGTTCTACACAATTTCCACATCAGTTTGCATGTTGTTGTTGTTTTTTAAAAAACATCCTAAATAAAATTCACCAGTATTTTAGTGTGAATTTCCATGTGTGTTCTATACTTATTTTGGCAAAGCAATTTCCCCTAATATAATTCATTTTCTATATTATTTTCATGAAGAAATGCCTTATAAAGCAGGGAATCAGCAGCCCTGCGACTTTAAAATAAACATGTTAGTTAGCCTCTGCCATTTCTATGAAATGAAAGTTGCCAGTCTAAACTAAGGAAAGAGCGTTTTGTGTCCACAGGGACAGGCTGAACATTTTTTATCTCTGATTATGGTGGATGTTGATTTCATGCCTAGAAAGTCAGACATGCCCTTCCTATGGAAATCTCATAACTCTCCTAATGTTGTAGAAGCTGACCAAGTTCTTATTTCTGCCTCCGCTTTTCCTCTTTCTATCTGCTTCTTGCAGAAATTAACAGCAACTGAGAGGCAGAAGGCAGTGGAGAAGTTCAGACAACTGCACCAGTTTCTGGAAGAGCAAGAAAAACAACTACTGAATCAGATTGAAGAGGCGGAGAAGGACATTGCAAGGAAAAGGGATGAGCACCTGGCCAGACTCTCCGGAAAACTCTCCTCTCTTGAAAATATCATCAAGGAGATGAAGGAGAAAAGTGAGAAGCCAGCGATTCAACTCCTGCAGGTAAGACTGTGGCAGAAACAGTAAATAGCTCCACATCAGGGCAAGGTTCCCTGCAAACCTTTATCTTCCTCCTTCATCCGTAAAGGGGCTCAGTTTATAGTGTCTCTAATCAAGTCTCTTGTGTACAGGAGCATCCAAGAGAACTGGGATGGTTTGCTCACATTACTGCAGACTAGAGAACCTAATTTTCTGTTGATGGAAACAGATGCTGTTTTCTGCCTTTTGCTGAGGATTTGCCTGATAACTCCTTCCAGCCTGGCAGTGCTGCCTTTGTGCCCTGTGTTGATCTTCCCAGAGGCTGTTCTCTGGCTACCTTAGAGCTAAAGAAAAATAAAGTTAAGGAGAAGTCTGTCTCTCTCTCTCTCTCTCTCTCTGATCTAAATTCACACCCAAAATTTTCTGATTTATCCTTTCCTCTCAGTTCTGTACTGGCATTTGGGCCTATTTTAGTCATGAGCTAGTCTCTTGACCAAAGTTTTCTTCTATTCCACACCACAGCTTCTGGGGTAATCACCTTCACCATGCATGTAGATTTGCCTAAAACGGAGCTCAGTAACATTGACCAAAGAAAGAGAGGGATAGAGAAGTTGGGCAGCATGGAGTGTCGTCCGATGGGACACAGAGCAGGGCTTGAATTTCAGAACTTAAAATTGGAAAAATAAAATTGATAGAATGGACCAGAGGGCATCCATTCCAGGATATGAAGAGGGTCTTCGTACAGCGGCCTGTGGTAGACAGTGAATTCCATTCTCTTGTCCCTTCTAGGACGTGCAAAGGACTTTGCAGAGGTAAGTGGATCCTGCTCATTTTCATTAGCATCACTGTGTGGAAAGGAAGGTCCCAAGAGGAAAGTAGATGGAAACTGGTCTTTGAGGGGCTCCTGGGGGAGAGACTGTGGGATGCCACACCATATAGTGTTGAAATTGTGCCCCTCTAGGGGTGGGAAAGAAAAAGCGTTGAGACATTTCATCCTTGTTGAGAGTTTGGGTGCGAGTTGTGCCTGGCAGGTTTTTAATGTAGGCATCTAATAGCTGGGGACGCGGGTGGCGCTATGGGTTAAACCACAGAGCCTAGAACTTGCCAATTAGAAGGTTGGCGGTTTGAATCCCCGCAACGGGGTGAGCTCCCATTGCTCGGTTTCTGCTCCTGCCAACCTAGCAGTTCGAAACACGTCAAAGTGCAAGTAGATAAATAGGTACCGCTCCGGCAGGAAGGTAAACAGTGTTTCCGTGCGCTGCTCTGGTTCGCCAGAAGTGGCTTAGTCATGCTGGCCACATGACCTGGAACTGTACGCTGGCTCCCTTGGCCAATAAAGCGAGATGAGCACCCCAGCCCCAGAGTCGGTCACGAGTGGACCTAATAGTCAGGGGTCCCTTTACCTTTACCTATTTACTAGCTGATAGCATTTAAACATTGGGGAGATGTTTCAGCCATAGAGATTTAGGGAATCTGATGAAATCCTAGATGCTCTTGTGGATTTTAGGGCTGGCACGGCTGACACTCTTGTCAAGGATCCCATCACACACTGGAATGGCGAGATGTGCAAAACCTCCTCTACTCTGTGCCCCGTTGTTTTTCTTCACCAGGTATGAGCAAAGAGAGAGATTGGAGAATTCAGCTGCTTTCCCTCAAGAGCTGAAGAGGGGGATCTTGGAATTTTGTGACATAAATCCACTTCTGGAGGGTGTTGTGAAGCAATTCAAAGGTATAGAAGAATGGCTGTGATGATTTTACCCTGGGCATTATATTAGGCCATAGCTCTCATTGTATTCTGTTTTGGCCACAGACAGGGTAGCACAATCATCTCTTCCTTCTTGGTGGCATTGCTGCCACTAGCTTCCCTCAGAATGCCCCATATACATTGGCTGATTGACATCCAATGCCCTTTTGAAATGTGTTGGGGTTATTGGGTTGTTTTTGTTTTTGTCTTGTTTTTGTGTTTTTATACTGTGTTTTTATCTTATGAACAGCTCTGAGACCTAAGGGTATACAAATTTAATAAATAATAATACTAATTGTCACTCATGGGGCACAGGGGTGCTGGTGGGAGATATATAGTGGTGCCTCGGGAGTTGAATGGAATCCATTCAACTTCCAAAACATTTGGAAACCAAAGCGCAGGAAACTCCTGCAGTCAATCATAAGCCGCAGAAGCCCCATCAGACGTTCAGGTTCCAAAGAATGTTCACAAACACACTTACTTCTGGTTTGCAGTGTTTGGGAGCCAAAACGTCCAAGTACCAGGGTGTTTGGGATCCAAGGTACGACTGTATAGTGGTACCTCGGGATGCGAACAGGATCCATTCCGGAGCCCCGTTCGCATCCTGAAGAGAATGTAAGACACAACTGTGTGGGTCACATTTTGCCACTTCCGCGCATGCGCGTGACATCATTTTGACCGTCTGCGCAAGTGGCGAAACCCGGAAGTAACGCTCTCTGTTACTTCCAGGTCGCTGCGGAGCGTAACCCAAAAATACTTATTCTGAAGCACATTTATCCCGAGGTATGACTGTACTGTATCTTGGCCACCACAAATAAAGGCACCAGGGTCTATAGTAAAGCCAGGATTTTCTACTCTGCTGTTCATTGGTTTACAATTATACAGTAACTTCCTTTCATTTTTTTGCCCATCAACACAATCTGGAGAGGTCCTTTTGGAGGTTCTCAAACTCTGCTTGGGTTTTACCATCTGGAAGGGCATTGAAAAGGGCATCAACAATCACCCAGTTCCTCTACTGCTGACTTAGCCTTGTTGTCTCCCAGCAGTGGAGTAACATCCTGAGCCATCTCCTCCTTAGATTTCCACCTGCAGCTGCCAAATGTAGGGAGGCAACCATCTTAATACCTCAAGAGTTCAACTAAATAAGATTGGCGACTTAAGGTGACAGAATATGCACAACTTGCAGGCTTAACATATAGAATAAGAGAACAAGAAGAACGTACGTTTAGAGAAGATTGGGAAACGTTTATTGAATATATGGGAAATAAATGTGTACAGCTGAAAACTCTGGCAGCATTAAGATAAATTCAACAGTGTAAATAAGTTTTGATGGATGTAATAATGGAAAACTGATTGGTATAGTTTTTGTAAAATATGCAGGGATATATGTAAATTGAACCATGGAAGTAGAAGAAGGGAATTCCTTGATATCTTAAGTATGTAAAATGTTTATCTGAAATTGTAAAACAGAAAATTTAATAAAAAAATTTTTAAAAAATAATACATCAAGAGTTCCCAAAATCTTGCAAGATCGGAGGGTCAGGGCATGAATAATAACAGCCTCTGCCTAAATGTTTGTTAACAGTCTGAAATAATTTCAAAAGTTTGGTAAGGCAGGACCTCTAGTTGCATGAGAGCTCTGCTGATTTTTCCTCCACTGTAGGGGTCAGATGGGATTACCATGAGGAATTATAAAATATACATCAAGCCATCGTGTCCACGATGAAAGCATTGTGTTGACTGGGTTTGATATATTGACGATAATTTCTGATTAAATCCCATAAGATTCTACATTCATGCCCTTTTCATGCCCTTTTGACTCTACTGCCCATTTCTCTCTCCTCACGTCACGTACACAGCAGTTGCTTCGCCAGGCAGGCATCCTGGGCCATAAAAGATAGTGGGCAAGTTCTTTGATGTAGTTTCTTATATATAATCTTAAAATGTTAATCTTGGAGCCAGGAAAAGGATCTCACATGAAGGTGGTAGTGATCTGGTCTTTCTGGCCATCCTCCTTATTATGTGTATTGATTGTTTATTACCTCCGGGGGTTGCCAGATACTCTTCTTTGTAGTTCTCAACTTATTTACCCCAGAAATATTTGTGCTTAATTAGTTTTAGTAGTTTAACTTGTCCCCACGTGGGTTTGTGGAAATGCTCAGAAGAAATCTGATTGGTTCTTACGAACACACTGTAAAAAGTTCTTTTGTGAATAAAAACGGCCTGGGCCAGGTGCTGCGGAGAACGGACAAGCACAGAGAGACACGATTATACGCACCCTTCCCAGAGTCTTGCTGGTTCAAGTCTCTGTGTGTATTCTTATTAATCAGAGTTCAATCCTTCCTTTACTTTGCAAACGCAACACTCCACAAGTTTGATATATCACTATGTTTAACAGTTCCCCTAAGACAGGGATAAACCCCAAGAATACAGGTGTCTAACCATTCCAACTTCAGCTATTTTTTCACCAGTTTCATAGGAGCAGATGCTAATCTGCATCCAGTTGTCCTCTGTGCCCTTTTAAAAGATTGGCATTGTTCTGATGATCCTTCAGTCCTCCACAACAGCCAGCTAATTCAGGAACGAACTACAGTGATGGATGCTGAAGGATTTTAAGGTGTTTTTTAATATAGTCCCTCACATGTTTTTCCCCTCTAGACTTGCAGGTTCGCCTTTTCTGATTTTGATAGTTTAATTTTTTTAATCTATTCTTCATATGATTTCCTTTTTCTTTTTTTAAATTGTTTGCTCTACTACTTAGTATTAAAGACACAATAGATGCTATGGTTATGAAATGATATTTTAGTAACAAGGTTTATTTGAGGTACAACACTGTCGTGCTAAAGCTTTGTATCTTTTTGCTTCTTCAGATGCCCAGTTACTCAGACAGCAGCTTTGGAAAGGTAAAATACCAAATTCACAGGAGAGCCTGGGGAGTGGTGTTTCATGGGGCTTAAACAGCCTGTCCTGCAGACTTTAGATCCATCAATAGTTTTGTAGCACTATAGCAATGTTTAGATTATTCATATGTACAACTGTAGTTTTTACTTTTTGTATGTTTTAAATTACTGTTGAAATCTTTTTTAGCGATAATTTTATTTTATCTTTTTTTGTAAACCAGTTTGAGGTATTTTAAAGTGGTACATAATTTTTTGTGAAATAAATAAATAAATTAAACAAAAAATGCACAGAATAAAAGGAGTGCCCTGACAGATATAGCATTAATCCTGTAATAAGATTCAAAACGCAATAAGGTTCAAAACACCACTACATTTCTTACACAGAAAAGTCACCTTGTAGAAAGCTCAGTTGCAAATTATGAAGTCAAAATTCACTATTGTTTTCATAATTATTGATCCACATTGATACCCCTAATTCTGTCTCCACTTGAGCCAGAATTAACTGATGGGTCTAAACTGATACTGTCCCCTCCTCTAACCATAGTGAGGAAATAAAGATTTTATGGCTGTTCGCTGCTTACCTGCTTGCCCCCTCGCAGAAATCCAAAATGGTGAAAGTGGATGAATTCTCCCCACCCCTAAACTCACATATTCCACTCTTCTCTCATACAGAAAAGCCGAGTAAATGTTTTCCAGACAGTTTTCCTCCTTGTCCCAAACTACCAGGACAGAATATAAATACGTGAAATACAAAGAACAAACCCCTGATTTGAAATCCAAAAGGAAATGTTTTTATTGTGAGCAAAGTCAGGAAGCAAAAGATGGCTCCCCCAATCCTAAATGCAGTGCCAGGAAATCCTGTTGATTTGAGAGGGAATGTGCTTCCTGGGGTGTTTCTTGGATCACGACACCAGCTGATTCTTCCTCTCTTCTCTTTTTCTTCATCTCTCCCCTGCCCTTCAACAGCAAACATCACTATGGGTCAGAAAGCAGCAGCTCATCCCTCCGAGGATCGTAAACATGTGAAATGCGGACACAAAAGTCAAGACCTGTTGAACAATCCTGAGAGACTCAACCTTCTCCATTCTGTGCTGAAATGTAAGGGATTCACAGGAGCCACACATTTTGGGGAAGGATGGGCTGTGGGGATCATCAGGAAGTCTGTGACAGGAAAGGACTCAAGTCCTGAGGGCGGGATCTGGGCTGTGGGGAAGTTTGGAGGCGAGTACAGGACCTCCAAGCTGCCCGGTGGTCCTCTGCTGTCCCTGAATGGGAAGCCCAACTGAATCTGAGTAACTCTGAATTATGGAGGGAAGGTGTTTTTATTTAATGCTGATCTGTGCATTTTCATTCTCTGGTGTGACTCTTCCCCCCCCCCCCGACTGTGGAGAAATAAAACCCACCTCATATTTGCTTAAGTCTTATAGATTTGAGAGGGAAACTGGTTCCTGGCATCTGTCTTGGATCAGAGGTCCTTTGGCTGGATCGGGACGATATGGGATTGGGGGGGCAACTCCCATCTCTTGCGGGGGTGCAATTAGTGCCAGCACCATCCATTAAGAGTTTGGGTGTAATCTTCGACACCTCCCTTTCCATGGATTGCAGCTATAGCAAAGGTGGCATTTTTTCATCTCCACCAAGCTAAGCAGTTGGCTCCTTACCTTTCTTGTCGTGACCTAGCCACTGTGATCCACGCGACGGTCACCTCCAAACTTGATTTTTGTAACTCACTCTACATGGGGCTGCCCTTGAGACTGACCCAGAAACTCCAGCGTGTGCAGAATGCCGCGGCGAAACTCCTTATGGGGTCCTTGCTGTGGGATCACATTCACCCGGTGCTATACCAGCTGCACTGGTTCCCGGTGCAGTACAGGATCAGGTTTAAGGTGCTGGTTTTAACCTTTAAAGCCCTATACGGCCTAGGACCCTCGTACCTATGGGACCGCCTCTCCTGGTATGCCCCACGGAGGACCTGACGGTCTTCAAATAAAAACATCTTGAAGGTCCCAGGCCACAGAGAGGTTAGGTTGGCCTCAACTAGAGCCAGGGCTTTTTCGGATATGGCTCTGATCTGGTGGAACACTCTGTCACAAGAGACTAAGGCCCTGCGGACTTGACATATTTCCGCAGGGCCTGCAAGACAGAGCTGTTCCACCAGGCCTTTGGCCAAGGTACAGTCTGACCCCCTCTTTTGGTAATCCTCACAGAACTGTAGCCCAATGGTTGCCATTAATTGATTCTGAATTGTTTTTAGAATGAATTGATTTTAGAATGTATTTCAATTTATTGATTGTGATTTTATGTAAACTGTGTTATTTTTACTGTTGTTAGCCGGTCCGAGCCCGGCTTTGGCTGGGGAGGGCGGGATATAAATAAATTATTATTATTATTATTATTATTATTATCATCATCATCATCATCATCATCAGGGTGCCCATCTCTGTCTCAGCTCATTCTGCCTCTCTTCCCTTTTCCTCATCTTCCCTCAAAACAGCAAATGTCACTCTGGATCCAGACACGGCTAATCGTATTCTTGCCCTCTCTGAGGATCGCAAAAGCGTGAGATTGGGAGCCCCACGTCAAGACCTGCCCGACAATCCCGAGAGATTCGACACAGTTATTTCCGTGCTGGGAAGGGAGGGATTTGCAGCAGGCAGGCATTTTTGGGAGGTCATTGTGGAAAGAGAGGGAGAATGGGCAGTGGGGGTCACCAGGAAGTCATTGAGGAGAAAGGGCTCCTTTCACTTAAGTTCTGAGGAAGGGATCTGGGCTGTGGGGAGATGGGGAGGAGAGTACAAGGCCTTTGACCCTCCTGATATCCCTTTTCTCTTCCTGAGAGGGGAGCTCAAGAGGATCCAAGTGTTTCTGAATTATGAAGCAGGGGAAGTGACTTTTCTCAACGCCGATTCAGGAGCCCCTCTCTACACGTTCTCAGGAGCCTCATTCTCTGGAGAGACCCTCCTCCCTTTCTTCTATCTGTGGGGAGAGAAAACCCACCTCAGAATAGCCTGAGGAGACAACTGCGTCACACGCTCAGGCAGAGTTTCTTTCCAGACCGGAATGGTTGCTCTATAAAGCAAACACTTATTAGCAGTTGAGGGAGGATTCACTTCAGTCACAACTGGTAGAAATAGCAAAAAGGGGTTTCGCTTTTTCATTCCATTCCCCACTATCATTTAGTTCTTAAGGACTATTTACACTTAACAGTACCCTGAAATCTGTTTTTTAAAGGGGTTCAGCTTCCATCACTGTCAGTCCTGGGTTCAATTTTTCCCTCTCCACCTGCCCACAAGACCGCCACCAGCAATTTAGATGCGGACATTATTAGACTACAGGAGTTGATCACTACAAAATAATCCCTCCTCCGACGATGTTGTGGTTGCTCATTGCTTTTTAGACCTCAGACAGGAAGGAAATGAAGAGAGGCAAGGCCCCATCCTCAGCCCATTCGGTGAACACAGTTTCTCCTGTCCACACTTAACAAGGTACATTTCCTTGAATTCATTAAAACTTCCTCCTAGCTAATTGCACATAAGATTGCTGCCTTAATGTTTTTCAGTAAACTAGGTTCTCTTTATCATGAGTAGTCAATTTGTTATTATTTTTTGTTAAATTTATACATTGCTTGATTGTGCAAAATAAGCAGTTTACAAATGTCTGATGTCTCTGGCCTCCTGCTCTCATCAGCCCTAGCCAGCTTGGCCAGGGGTCAGGCTGCAGCATGATGGGAACTGCAGTCAAGCAGTTTCTTGAAGGAACCACACTCCCTACAATTCACATTGAGACCTCTGCGGCATAGCTGTCAACGTTTCCCTTTTTTTAAAAAAGGGAAATTCACTTATTCCGAATAGGATTCCTCGCAAGAAAAGGGAAGAGTTGACAGCTATGCTCTGTGGTAACCCCCCCCCCTCCGATTTATGGGATGCTCCCCAAAGAAGAATTTTTTGCCCCCAGGTGAACTTCCTTGTTCTCCTAGACTTTTTAATCATACTAGTTTAATACATCCTAATTCTTAGAATTTTTTTGTGTTTCTTCTTGCTGGATTTTAGTGTGGATTTTCTTGTTGTTATTCATCTTGTGTTGCTTCTTATGGAGCTTACTTTATGCTGGTTATTTTTAGTTGACTGAATTTGTATTTTGTATGTTTGTTGATAGTATTTGTACTTCATTTTCCAGAGTGTGCACCTTATTGACAGGCTTATTGAGAGCAATGGTAGAAAAGATTTCTGTGAACTTCATCATTCAAATGAATAAAAGCATATTTCTTCGGGGAGGGGATTCTTTCCAACTCTTAGGGGGCGGACCGCCCTGGGTGTCATCCCTGTGGGGAGTGACAAAAATATTAGTTTTAATTTTTTTAAAAAAAAATGGGCTCACGACTGAACTCACAGTTCAGTCAACAAACGTAATGAAACGTGGCTGGCACTGGGTGCCACACTGCGGGGGCCAGTGCTTACTGCGGGGCCTGCAGCATGCCCAAGCCAGGCGTCTCTCCTGGGAGTGACGTTGTGGCTAGAGTGCCTGCAGGCTCCGCGCTGCCTGAAACGGCAGAATAGAGAGGCTATGGAACAATGCAGCTTAAATATTTGTGACTTCATTTGTTCACAACCATCCCTTGTTACTATTCATCTGCTCCCCCACAATAAAAAAATAAAATAAATAAACCCCTAGGAGTAGGGAACTTTTTTATAAAATAAAAACGCTTGCATTTCCTTGACAAAGGTAAAGGTAAAGGGACCCCTGACCATTAGGTCCAGTCGTGGCCGACTCTGGGGTTGTGGCGCTCATCTCGCTTTATTGGCCGAGGGAGCCGGCGTACAGTTTCCGGGTCATGTGGCCAGCATGACCAAGCCGCTTCTGGGTTTACCTTCCCGCCAGAGCGGTACCTATTTATCTACTTGCACTTTGACATGCTTTCGAACTGCTAGGTTGGCAGGAGCAAGGACCCAGCAACGGGAGCTCACCCCATCACGGGGATTCGAACCGGCGACCTTCTGATCAGCAAGTCCTAGGTTCTGTGTTTTAACCTACAGCGCCACCCGCATCCCCTTTCCTTGACAAAAGCCTCATGTAAATAAGAAGAGTAAAATGCTTAAACTTTGGGGGAACTTGTACAGAGGAGAACAAACGGAGGCGAGAAATCATTTGAGCGCTCTGAATATGACGGAAGGCGCACACTAGTCTTTGTGAGCATCAGAAAGTCCACACAGGAAAGAAACAATAACGATGTTCAGATTTCAATATATTCTGTGGTTTGACTTGCCCATGTGAACTAGTATTATTCATCTGTTCAGTTTTTAGTCTGCCCACCCAAAAAGGCCATACACTGTTCTCTCTCCACCCCCACCCCCCATTTTATTCTCCCAACAACCCTGTGAGGGAGGCTAGACTAAGAAAGAACAATGTCAGCAGTGTGCGTTGTGGCTAGGCCTGCACACATACTGCGCATTTGAAGCACATCACCCCTTGGAAAATGTAGTCGATTTCCATATTTATAAATGTAATATATACAGGAAATTTATATCATATTTCACAATATTACTGTATTGTGCTAATACTTGCCAGAAGTTGCAAAGGAAAACAAAGCCCTTGGTGGAAATTGTGTTTATCAGTGAGAGGGGAAATAGTGGCACCCAGTGGATGATCTAGGTATTGCAAGAGATATTTCAGGGGTTGCCAACTTGGTGTCCTGTATGTAAGAGAGCGAGAGAAAGAGGAAGGGAAAGAGTGACACCTCTCCGCCAACACTCCAAGCTTCTATACATGTTTCTCTCCTGCATGGGTTCTCTCGTGAATCACAAGCAAGAGCCTCCGACTGAAGCTCTGGCCGCAGCATTTGCAGTGATAGGGTTTCTCTCCCGTGTGAACCCGCTCGTGCCGCAAAAGGTTACACCGGATGCTGAAGCTCTTACCGCACGCCGAGCACTCGTACGGCTTCTCCCCTGTGTGGGTCCTCTTGTGCCGCACGAGGGTCGACTTCCGGCTGAAGCTTTTGCCGCAGGTTAAGCAGCCGTAGGGCTTCTCGCCGGTGTGGATTCTCTCGTGAGCGACAATGTTTGCTCGAATGTTGGACGTGGCCCCGCAGTAGGAGCATTTGAACTTCCTCAGCCGTTTCTTCTGGTTTTTGAGGAGGTCCAAGCTCTGGCAGAGGCTCTTCTCGTAGTCGGTGCTGGCGATGCTGCTTCGTGGGCACGTCCTGTCGCGGACGACGCTTTCGTGGAAAGCCTGGCCACTTCCTTCGCAGAGGAAGGCCTGCTGTGCTATCTTCCACAGATAGCTTTCCTGGTGCCTTTCTGGTCCCCCCTTGTTTCCAGGGATCTTTTCCAACTTGGGAGCCTGGAAGACGTTATCTTTGGCTCTTTCTAAGGATATTCCGCTGGATCCCACATCTCCAGGCTCGGGACTTTTCACATGAAAGGGCTCCTCTTCATTCTCCAGCACTGGGTCTTGGACTCCTAGGAATAAACAGAGAATCATTATCTGTGGGCATGAGACAGAGCTTCTGCAAAGACCTGAAGGAGCGCCTCCACCCCCATCGTTCAGCCTCGACACTGAGGTCCAGCTCCGAGGGCCTTCTGGCAGTTCCCTCAGTGTGAGAAGTGAAGTTACAGGGATCCAGGCAGAGGGCCTTCTTGGCAGTGAGACCCTCCCTGTAGAATGCCCTCACATCAGATGTCAAGGAGATAAAGAATTGCACAACTTTTAGAAGACATCTGAAGGCAGCCTTGTATCAGGAAGTTTTTACTGTGCTGGAAGCAGCCCGGACTGGCTGGGGAAACCCAGCCAGATGGGCGGGGTATAAATTAATCATTATCATCATTTGGGAAGGGGCCATTGTTCAGTGGCAGAGCATCTGCCTTGCTTGAAGAAAGTGCTAGATTTCATCTCAGCATCTCTGGGAAAGGCTGGGGAAACACTCCTGTTTGCAATCCTGCAGAGCTGCTGCCAGTCAGTGTGGGTAATACTGAGCCAAACTGGCCAGTGGGTCTGGTTCAGGTTAAGACAGCTTCCTACGTTCTTCTACCAGTGGAAAAGGGGCTCCAGCAGCTGACCGTTTTGCGCACACCAATCCTTACCCAGCGGTGTGACTTCCATGGACAGTTGCATCTTTGCAGAGTCTGGTAAATCTTGCTCTGACTTGGAGGCATTAATAATGGTCTCTTCCAAGAGCCCTGGAACCTGGAGTGGAGGAAAGGGAGAAGAAGTCAACAACATGCATACATTTCTAGACTTTAGGCAAGCAGTGTAGGCTTCCCATCTAGTTGGATGCTGGACTCGATTCCCCATTGGACAGATCCAGGGATCTGGGATCTGGCTGAGGACAGACCAAGCTTGGTGAGGCCCAGTTGCCCAAATAAACCAGCCACCACTCCAATTGGCACCTCAAAGTGACTAAAACACCTCACACACCTCATACCTTTACTTCCCGTCTCTCCGACTCATGGAGTATCAAGAGGAAATCTTCAGCCAGGACCGCCGCCTCAGCACATGTCTCTGGGCCCCTTTCCCTCACCCAGTTCTGCATCTCCCGAGGCATGATGGTCAAGAACTGCTCCAGGATCAGCAGATCTAAGATCTGCTCCTTGGTGTGTTTCTCGGGAGTCAGCCACTGGCAGCAGAGCTCCCGGAGCTTCCTGCAGATCTCCCGGGGGCCCTTGGCCTCATAGTAGGACAGCTGCCTGAAGTGTTGTCGCCGCATCTCCATCCTGGCTGCATCCCCCTTCAGAGCCTCTTCAACCTTCACCGTTGGAGGGGAGTCTAGGCTCCAACACGCCTGCTGGGCCTCTGCAAGGAGGTCAGGCATGGTCTGAGTCAGCCACTCCCCTATAGGCCGCAGGATGGCATTGGATGTCCCCTTCAAGGGAGCCTGAGAAGACTTTGAGTTCTCCTCCAAGGTGGGACTGGGCAGCTGCAGGTGCCGCCACTCTGAGTGAGGGGATTTGGCTGTTTTCAAGAACTCCTGCCACTGGGCCTCCCAGCGCCATTCTCGGCCTTCTTCCGGCTCTTGTTTGATTTGTTGGGGGGCCACCCCAGTCAGGAGCTCATGGGTGGTCTCAGCTTGGACAACACAAGGATCTCTTCCTCTGCCTTTTGGTTTGTTCCGAGGCTCGGGTCCTGTTGAAGCTTCCTGCTTTTCCATTTTTCATTTCCATTACTCACCTCCGTCACTGGTGTTGTGCAATGCCAGGTCTATAGGCAACAAAACCGCCACTCTGCGAGATTTCTTTACCTCGCAGGGGGTTGACCTGGCTTGTGTGACGGAGACCTGGGTACGCGAAGGGGCAACAGTTACCTTACGAGAGATGGCACCCCCGGGTTTCTCCGTCCTCCACCAGTCACGGACTGTGGGCCGGGGGGGAGGGGTGGCATTATTAATCCGGGAAGATTGTCCTTTCAGGGCTCTACCATCGCCATCGATCCCCGGCATTGAATGTGTTGGCCTAGTGTGGGGCTCTGAGGTGAGCTTGGCTGTCTGGCTGGTGTACCGGCCACCTAGCGCACCAGCAGCCACCCTGTCAGGCCTACTGGAGGCGGTGGCCGGCTGGGCCTTGGAGTTCCCTAACCTATTGGTATTGGGGGACTTCAACATCCATGCTGATGCCACTCCCTCCTCACAGGCTCTGGACCTGGTGTCTTCCATGGCAACACTAGGGCTCTCCCAGTTTGTTTCAGGCCCCACACATCAAGCAGGCCACACGCTGGATTTGATCTTTGGCGTAGGTATAGATGTGATCATGTCTCCTTCAATTAAGGTGCCATGGTCTGATCACTACGCTCTGAAAGCCAGGATTGACTTTCCACCCCCACCCTGCTTAGGTGGCGAGCCGATTTGGGCTCGCCCGCAGAGGCTGATGGACCCTGATAGATTCCGTCAAGCCTTGCGGGACCTTGCTCCCCCTGGCGACTCATTGACTGAGCTTGTTGAGGGCTGGAATACCCAGCTCCTGGCAGCCATAGATGAGATCGCACCTAAGCGCCCTCTGCGACTCCGCAGAAACCGGGCTCCCTGGTTTACCGAGGAGCTTCGGAAAATGAAGCGGGACCTCAGACGGCTAGAGCGAGTATGGCGGGGTGCCCGTGACGGAGCCTCAAGAACATCTTATAGGGTTTTTATGAAAACCTATGAGATGGCGGTGAAGGCCGCTAAGAAGTCTTACTTCTCGGCCTCCATTGCATCCGCTAGCTCTCGCCCGGCGCAATTATTTAGTATAATTAGGTCTTTAACGTCCCTTGAAGGACAGCCAAATTTAAATAACAATCTGACACACAGCTGTGAGGCATTTGCGAGCTTTTTTGCGGAGAAGGTCCTGTTGCTCCGCCATGACCTCCCTGCCAATTTGGATACAATAAAGGAACTGGAGGCCCCTCGACTGTCCTCGGGTCCAGTATTGGACCACTTTGATCGGATATCCCCAGCCGATGTGGACAGACTCCTCCGAGCTGGAAAGCCCACCACCTGTCCTCTTGACCCGTGCCCGTCTTGGCTGATTAGAGCGTGTCCAGACGAGGTGCGGGCCCCCCTGGGGGATATCATCAATTTGTCCCTTGGCACCGGGATATTTCCAGGGGAATTGAAGGAGGCAGTGGTGCGCCCGCTCTTAAAGAAAACATCATTAGATCCCTTAGATCTATCCAATTACCGCCCGGTTTCGAATCTTCCATTCCTGGGTAAGGTGATTGAGAGAGCGGTTGCTGAACAGCTTGGTAGGTTTCTGGATGAAACATCGGCTCTGGATCCATTCCAGTCTGGCTTCCGCGCTGGTCATGGGACCGAGACGGCTCTGGTCGCCCTAACAGATGATCTCCGCAGGCAGCTGGATCGAGGCGGGTCGGGGCTGCTGATTCTTCTAGACCTGTCAGCAGCCTTCGACATGGTTGATCACGAACTCCTGGACCACCGCCTTGCCGACGTGGGGATCCAGGGCACAGTCCTTCAATGGCTGCGCTCGTTTCTCTCTGGTCGGGGACAGAGGGTGGCGCTTGGGGGGGAATTGTCATCCCGCCACTCCTTGGTGTGTGGAGTGCCTCAGGGTGCGATACTCTCCCCGATGCTTTTTAACATCTTTATGCGCCCCCTCGCCCAGCTTGTCCGGAGTTTTGGGCTGGGTTGCCATCAGTATGCCGATGACACCCAACTCTATCTGTTGATGGATGGCCATCCTGACTCGGCCCCAGACACACTGACCAGATGTTTGGAAGCTGTGGCTGGATGGTTACGCGGAAGCCGATTGAAGTTAAATCCTTCGAAGACAGAGGTCCTCTGGCTGGGACGGGACGATATGGGATTGGGGGGGCAACTCCCATCTCTTGCGGGGGTGCAATTAGTGCCAGCACCGTCCGTTAAGAGTCTGGGTGTAATCTTCGATACCTCCCTCTCTATGGAGGCGCAGATTACAGCTATAACAAAGGCGGCATTTTTTCATCTCCGCCAAGCTAAGCAGTTGGCCCCTTATCTCTCTCGCCCTGACCTAGCCACTGTGATCCACGCGACGGTCACCTCCAGACTGGATTATTGTAACTCGCTCTACGTGGGGCTGCCCTTGAGACTGACCCAGAAACTCCAGCGGGTGCAGAATGCCGCGGCAAGACTCCTTATGGGGTCTTCGCTGCGAGATCACATTCATCCGGTACTATACCAGCTGCACTGGCTCCCGGTGGAGTACAGGATCAGGTTTAAGGTGCTGGTTTTAACCTTTAAAGCCCTATACGGCCTAGGACCCTCGTACCTACGGGACCGCCTCTCCTGGTATGCCCCACAGAGGAACCTACGGTCTGCAAATAAAAACATCCTGAAGGTCCCAGGCCTCAGAGAGGTTAGGCTGGCCTCAACTAGAGCCAGGGCTTTCTCAGCTGCGGCTCCAATCTGGTGGAACGCTCTGTCACAAGAGACTAGGGCCCTGCGGGACCTGACATCTTTCCGCAGGGCCTGCAAGACAGAGTTGTTCCGCCAGGCCTTTGGTCAGGGCCCAGCCTGACTCCCACCTCCGGCAACCTGCACAGAACTTTGCTTAACGGTTGCCATTAATTTGATTTTAATTAATTTTTATAATGAAATGTTTTAGAATGTTGGATTATTTGATTGTTTGATTATTTGTTTGTTGTTAGCCGCCCTGAGCCTGGCTTTGGCTGGGGAGGGCGGGATATAAATAAAATTTATTATTATTATTATTATTATTTTGTTCCTAGCTTTGCTTCTTGGAGGAAGAGAAGAAAAGTCAGTCTTTTTGTCACGTGATTTGAAAAAAAGGGATTTTATTTATGTCAAAATTTTATAAACTGATTAAAGATTTTAAAACCCTTAAACAATATAAACAACATTTTAAAAAAATTAAACAACATAAAACCAGTAATACTGGGTAGCTTGGTTGGTGAGAGCATGGTGCTGATGATAATGCCAAGGTTGCATGTTTGATCCCCGTATGGGACAGCTGCATATTCCTGCATTGCAGGGGGTTGGACTAGATGATCCTCAGGGTCCCTTCCAACTCTACAATTCAATGATTCTATGTATCAACACAGGCTAAAACTCTGCTTCTAAAATGGAGGACTTTCCTTCGACCTGCTCTAAGTGGAACATCTTCCCACCCCATGATGTTGGCCATTGAAGATCCTGTTAATATTGCTTTGAGCGGTGCATTTTATGAACTGTACTTTTACTGTGCATTTTCTTTTATACTGATACGTACTAATCTTCTTCACGACTTCAGGTGCCTTTAGGCTAAAAAGTGTTATATAAATAAACAATTCCATACCGAAACAAATAAAAACAGGAATGTGCAGATCCATACCATGCATAGCTTCTGCCAAAGAATCTTGGGAACTCCAGTTTACCCCTCACAGAGCTACAATTCCCAACACCTTCAACAAACTCCAGTTCCCCTGATTCTTTGGGGGAGTCTAGGTGCTTCCAAGGTATGGTGTGGACACGTTTGATCTTATGGGTCAAGGAAAACTTTGGCAAAAGGATAGGTCTCTACAAGCGACCTTACAGAATTTCCCAGCATGATCTAAGTGATCTTACAGGCCTATGCAGAGGCAGGCAGTCTTTTCTGCTAAGTTCACCCTGAGTTACTCAACACAGAGATAATCTGGAGGTGACCAGAGGAAAGGAGCTTGAAAGGTAAATGATTTGTATTCATTCATTGATATCAACTGTAATTGCACAAGCTGAATTTGAGGTATGTGATTGAAACCTACCTGAAAATAGCAACAGCCTGGATGCTGCCGTAGTGCAGCAAACAAACCCTAAAAATCAGACTTTTGCGGTCAGGAAAGTGATGGTTGAAATGTATTGGAAAGTGTGGCATAACTGATGTACACACCATGAATTCAGTCTCAGGAATTGTAATTTACCCCTCACAGAGCTACAATCCCCAGCATCCTTAACAAACTACAGTTCCCGGGATTCTTTAGGGCAGGTGGGAGAAATGTGCTATAAATATATAGAGTGTATGCAGACATCTAAGCTTCCTGCAAAAAAGTACAGTAATCAGAGCGAATGCTCAACAAATAGCCAACATTATCTAACCTCTCTGCAAAAGCAGGCTCAGTGGTCATCTGCAAGAACCCTCCTTTCCTTCTGACACGCACAGATGCCTGCCCCTTCTGCTTTTATCCCTCCTTCCCCTGAATCCACTTCCCTGCTTAAACTCACCTGCTCCATGTAGCTTTTGCATAGCACCTTCTGGGAATACTGTATTTACAATCCTCCAGTTGCACCAAGGATAGCATATGCCCCTAAAAGGGGAAGTTTATTATTATTATTTTAAATAATCAGGAAGGAAATAACAGCAGGACAGGAAGGGGGTTGGTTGCCTTTTTCTTTTTAGCTCTCTGTGCAGCTGTGCAGGAAAGTAGCTTCATCTTTTAAAAACACTCATTCTCTCTCCTTTTCACACACATACATGCAATGCACACACATTCCCTGGTCCTCTCTAGGCAACAGAGCTCTGTGCAATTAACCCCATGAGCATCTCTGCAGAAGAAGCGAGCTGGATTTCAATGAAATGACTAGATGTAAAAATTAGGGCTGCTGCTGCCCCTACCCCCCCCAAAAAAATACCACCCTCCTGACCAAATGCCTAAATCAAATGATATAAAATGAGAAGAGGGTGGGGAGAAAACATGTGTTGCTTACAACCCAAGTCAATGCATGTTTACTCACTAAGAAGTCCCAAGTGTGTTTTCTCCCAAGCAAGTGAGCATATTCAGTCATTCATTCCAGGGGTAGAGAACTTGTTTCATCCTGAGAGCCACATTGCCTTCTGGGGTGGGGGAGTGGGGGCACATGTCAGCAGGGGCCAGAGAAAAAAGTGGGTGGTGCAAGTCATTGAAATTTTGCCTTTGTGCAGAAAGCTACTTTCTACAACAAACACCCCTCCTCTAGCTAAGTAAAAGCACACAGGGTGGGTGCGAAGAAGGGCCAGAAAGGGGGGGTGAAGGGCCACTTTAACACAAACACGGTTCCCCCATTGATTCTATTGCACAGTATACCCTGCCCTTTTCCAGGGAAGGTCCTCTCCAGGATGCTCACATAATTATTTTTTTTAAAAAAATTCATTAAAATATGTATCAAAAGGAAGAGGAAAAAAAGAATAGCATCACAGCTTCAATGCTATTCAAAGTTTCTGGGGAATAAACCCCACGGAAATCAGTGAAATGTACTTCTTTCTTTCTTTTTTTGTTAGAGTGTTTATTAATTTTCCAATAAAAAACATCCAATTAACATATCAAATCATAATCCAATAAAAATAAAAAAATGGGGGGGGGGGAATGAAAAGGGAAGTACGATCTGGGAAACGCAAGGTGGAAAACAGCAATGTTTAAATTAGCATAAAGCAGGAATGCTAAACCCAGTGCTTTCCCCCCTAGAAAAATAGGCGCTGGTACTCACTATGAGGTTGTTACTGTTAAGTGCTACACTTTTTAACAACCAAAAAGAGAGATGTGCTAGTACTGCGTACCCTTAAGTGCCCCCAGGGGGGAGCACTGGCTGATTCTATGGGCCTTAAGTTGTTGTTGGGACTCCTGCTCCCATCCTCACTCATTTCGGGAACAGTCACTACAAACCAGGGGTGCAATCCTAAGCATATTTATTTCATATTCTCACCACTTTATTCGGTGAGTTTTTAACCCCAGGTGAGCCTGCCAAGGGACGCCACCTAAATCATTAGAAGCAACCACTGTAAACAGGCAGAAAATAGGCCATGATTATCTCAAGTTTAATTATATTTGCTGTTAAAAAAAGAAAAACTAGCACAGCAATTGCAATTCCACTACAAAGAACGGGGTCCGTGACAGCTGACAGCTGCCTTTCAACTGCTGCAACATCCCCCCTCCCCCTCTTCCAGCCAAAGGGGAGGGGCCGGAAGAGGAATCCAACGCCGTTCCATGACCTATCTAGGAAAGCTTATCTAGGAAATTGGTGCGCTCTCTCTCTTCACTTAACCCTTTCAGGGCCCATTTCAAACAAAGGATATTCTCTTTCATCGAAGGAAAGGGGCGGAAAGGCCAGCGTGACCCCCGCCAGCCCCCGGCCCCTTTCAGATTAATACAGCCTTGCAGGAAAGACGTCAGGTTCCCCACCCCACCAGGTAGAGCACATGCCATTTTAATGCCGAACCTTCTCTTTAAAAAAATAGAAATAAAAATGCATAGTTCATGAAAGCGCCCCGTGGTTCTCTAATGGTTAAATCAGCGCAGTTCAGATGGCTAGAGAGGAAGAGGGTTTGGGGAGGGAGGAGGAGAATCTTCCTTCCTGCCGAATGCAATCTTCCGGAGCTGGTGGTCGCCGCCTCCTCCTCCTTCTTTCTCCCCTTGCAAATTTGCAAACTGTTCTGTTGCTTTTTGTTAAAATGCATGCCTGATTGTGTTTGCTAGGAAACTGCAGCTTCCCTGCCAAGAGCCCCTGTCATCGCAGCTTCCATTGGGAGGAGCTGGAAGGAGGCCTCGCCCGGGACCGGTAAGTTGGAAGGCGGGTTTGCCTGGTTCTTGGGGAGCAGAAAAGCTGCAGGCGGGGGGAAGAGGGGGAGGGGAGGGAGCCTCGACATCCCATAATTTGCGCTCTCCTTCCGCACTTCCATTCAACAGCTGGGTGTGCAATGTAATTAGCGCGGTGAAAATCCATGCTGTGGGGAGAAGGGAAAGAAAATCTCAGACAAATAATTGCAATAAGAGTAGCAGGGCGTCAGCCCTTTCACTAAAAAGCAGTCAGTTCCCCCAAAGTCTGTTGGGATGATAAAGTCTTAACTTGCTGGTGGAAGGACAAAGAGGGAGGCAGTCTAACCTCTCCAGGGAGGGAGTTCCATAGTCTGGGTGCCAACGCCAAGAAGGCCCTGCCCTGCGCCCTCAGCAAGTGTCCCTGCGAGAATGGCCTCCCACAAAGATCCCAGAGGTCACGCAGGTTCATATGAAGCAATGCAGTTTTTCAGATGCCAAGGACCCAAGTTGTCTAGGACTTTACAGGTCACAACCAGCACTTTGAATGGCCCTGTTGTAACAAGGGTGTCATATCCTACTTTTAACCATCCCTGGTCAGCAATCTCTCTGCGGCTCTTTGATCCTGTTGAAATTTCTGAGCATTTTGCAATGGCGGCCCCACCCAGCGTGTGTTACAATAATCCCAACAGGATGTAACTCATGCATTTGGAAGACATTAGAGCCAACAAGGTTTTGGTTTCATATCAAACTCCACTTAAACACATACTGGAAGTTCTTAATTGCCCTTTACCCATTAATAAGGAGTGGTGATAATCTTATTTATTATACTGTGTTTATTTGCTAGTAGTACTTTATCTGGCCTTCACAAGCAGGTCGCTGGAATGGACTACAACAATATAAATACAATATTAAATTGAAATCGCTTAACAGTGGTGCATCTCAAAGAATGGGCTCGTAAGCCACCAGTGGGCCTTGGGCCTCCTTTCAGGTGGGCTTCCATGCCACAGATTGGCTGGTGGGCTTTTCACATGCCTGCCATATCTCCTAGCCATGCTGTGGCCTCTAAATTGGGCCAGTGCTATGGCAGAAGCTCTTGCCAGGACCAGTAGCTTCTCGTTTCCTGAGCAAAGATGACAAGGAAGCCGTGTGTGTTTAGGGATGTAAGGCCTCCCTCTTCTGAGAGGAGGCCAGAAGAGGTAAAGGTAAAGGGACCCCTGACCATTAGGTCCAGTCGCAGACGACTCTGGGGTTGCGGTGCTCATCTCCCTTTATTGGCCGAGGGAGCCGGCGTACAGCTTCTGGTTCATGTGGCCAGCATGACTAAGCCGCATCTTGCAAACCAGAGCAGCGCACGGAAACGCCGTTTACCTTCCCTCCAGAGCGGTACCTATTAATCTACTTGCACTTTGAGGTGCTTTCGAACTGCTAGGTTGGCAGGAGCAGGGACCAAGCAATGGGAGCTCACTCCATCGTGGGGATTCGAACCGCTGACCTTCTGATTGGCAAGCCCTCTGTGGTTTAACCCACAGCGCCAAGGGTTAGTATTATTTGAAGTACATTCACCTACAAAGGAAAGTTGATATTCATTATGACAGTGTCTTTAAAAAAACTGGGACTGTAATGGGATAAGAGAATAAAGGTGTTTTTGGAAGAAAGAATAAACATAAAACTCTAGGGGGAAGGGGGGGGAGAAATTGCCAGCTTGAGGTGGGGGTGGGAAAATAAGGTACCAGCTGAGTGTGGAAATGTTGCAGGAATCTCCAGTCAGTGACGACAGACACTGGATCTTTTCAAGGAAGGTCAGCATTTATTGACCTGCGAAGGTGACCCCAGTGAGATATCTCTCAGAGACTGAGGCCCTGAACCAGTTTTGGGGGCCCTTCTTATAGTGAGTTACAAATGAACAGGCAGAAAAGAGGAACTTTACTCAAGCAGGCAAAAATAACAGATTAGCTTCTTCGCTCCCCCCTTGTTCGCCCAAACTGCAAAGTAAGAACTTTCTAGTCTCTCCCCCAACCCGTTCCTGTTCTGTCTGCATCTGCCAGCCTGTGCTGGTTTCTTGCCCATACAGATGACCTATGCAAGTTTAAAAACAGACACCAGATATCAGTTAGCTCATCTTCTTGTGACTGACTTTCTTGAAAAGGCAGCTTGCACAGCATTCTGTGGCAAACTCAAAAGTGGGGGTTATGGGGGTCATTGGGTTTCTCTCATTTCTGATCAGAGCCACTTTCTGTATAAAAACAACTTCCAGGGCACAAGAGCATGTGCAAAGCTCTATTACACAAGTTTCAACAAATAGATTAATTCCTGCATTTTCTGAGAAGTCATGCATACAAATGGCTAGACTGCTTACAGAGCAATTTCTGAGTGGGGGCGTGGCTATTGAGGCATATAGATTCTATTTCCTCCATTCATCAGTAGGCGAACAGGAAAATATAGTACTCTGAGAGGCATGTGGGTGTGAGAGAAGGGGAAAAAGCCATCTCCATTTTGAGCCTCTGGTTCAGCAGATTCCACAATATCCCTAGAGAAAATGTCTGTACAGTAGTACCTCGGGTTACTTACGCTTCAGGTTACATACGCTTCAGGTTACAGACTCCGCTAACCCAGAAATAGTGCTTCAGGTTAAGAACTTTGCTTCAGGATAAGAACAGAAATTGTGCTCCGGCGACGCGACAGCAGCAGGAGGCCCCATTAGCTAAAGTGGTGCTTCAGGTTAAGAATGGACCTCCGGAATGAATTAAGTACTTAACCCAAGGTACCACTGTATTTAACTTGAGGGAAGCTGAGCTATGATACTCCTTGCCACTGACTCCCCATGTGTTCCCACACTCAGTTCAAAGTGCTGGTTTTAACCTTTAAAGCTCTTCATTCATTCAGTGTTTTATTTGTACAGTGGTACCTCAGGTTAAGTACTTAATTCGTTCCGGAGGTCCGTTCTTAACCTGAAACTGTTCTTAACCTGAAGCACCACTTTAGCTAATGGTGCCTCCTGCTGCTGTCGCGTCACCGGAGCACGATTTCTGTTCTCATCCTGAAGCAAAGTTCTAAACCAGAGGTAATATTTCTGGGTTAGCGGAGTCTGTAACCTGAAGCATATGTAACCCGAGGTACCACTGTATGCTTCTTTTCCACCCACCCCACCCCCCCAAAAATTGCTCAAAGCGGCTTACAACAAATGAAGCAGAAATGTATTTCAAAGCCAAGCACTGCGAAACAATTACAAACCTGCACAATAAAACAACCACACGATATCAAATATAGCAACATACAAAACAACGGCAACATTTCGGTACTATAAATATAAGAAGGTAGCGTAATATCCAATAGCAAAGTTAACAAGGAAGCTTGACAGTTTCACCTTGGTCCTAGAAACACCTTTCCCATGATGTTATTTTTATTTATTTATTTATTTATTCATTTATTAAAATTGTATACTGCCCTACATTCAAAGATCACAGGGCAATTCCCAACAAAAAAATTACAAAATGTGAATACAAAAGACATAATGAAACAAAAACAAACTAATAGCGCCCCCTCCCACAAACACATTTAAAAGGCCATATAATGTTAATCAGCCAAAGGCCTGGTTATAGAGAAATGTTTTTGCCTGCCACCTAAGGGAGAGAGCATTCCACAAATGGGGAGCCACCACAAAAAAGGCCGTTTTCATGTTGCCACCCTCCAGGCCTCTTGTGGAGGAGGCACATGAAGAAGCACCGCGGATGATGATCTCAGGGCTCAGTTGCTCAGAGTCCCTCTCCTCCTACAGCAATTTGCAAGTCTTCCAAGACAAGAGGTGGGGTAGCTGGAAACACCTCTCCCATAATGCTGCCCTTCACGGCTTGGTGACAGAATGCACCACATGTGCCTGCTCGTTTTTTCACCTGAGCATGCTCAGTCTTGCCTGATCTTGGAAGCTAAGCAGGGTCAGTACTTGGTTAGTACTTGGATGCAAGACTGCCTGGGTGTTACCATAGAAACTGAATTTCTGGTGGTGGCATCTTAATTATAAAATGCAGTCACCTGATGTCTGCTTTGGTGCCATTCTTGCATCAAACCTTTTTTTAAAAATTCTGGCTTGTTCTAGGGCAGGGGTAGGCAACCTAAGGCCTGGGGGCTGGATCCGGCCCAATCGCCTTCTCAATCCGGCCAGCGGATGGTCCGGGAATCGGCGTGTTTTTACATGAGTAGAATGTGTCCTTTTATTTAAAATGCATCTCTGGGTTATTTGTGGGGCATAGGAATTCGTTCATTTCCCCCCCCAAAATATAGTCTGGCCCACCACAAGGTCTGAGGGACATGGCTGAAAAAGGTTGCTGACCCCTGTTCTAGGGTAACTGAGGGCGGAGCACAACTCTGTACACAGCCTTGAAAGGGTGGGAGATGGATGCGCTAAAATAAATCACTCCTTGTAACAATGCGCTCACATGTTGAGCGCTGACAACTTTTAAGCCACAATGGGGTTGCATAAAAACAGAGGGAGGTATAGCCAGGATTGGTGGAATCCAAATAATAGAATCATAGGATTGGAAGCGACCCTGAGGGTCATCTAAGCCCAACCCTCTGCAGTGCAGGAATATGCAGCTGTCCCATACGAAGATTGAACCTGCAACCTTGGCATTATCAGCACCACACTCTTAACGAGCTGAGCTATCTATATTGCTGATGTACAAGAATATACTGGGGGGGGGGGGAGTAAGTGGGATTGGAGAATGAAATGAAGTGTCCCTGCTAACTGGAAGCCTGGAAAGCAACCTTTCTCTTTGGAGGTGAGGACACTGCACCATTTTTTGCTACAGGTTCCACTTGTAAAAAAACAAAATACACTTCTTACTAGGGAGAAGAGCAACGTTCTGCTTGTTGCCTCACTTGTTGTTTGTGCTTTTTGTCCTTCAGGGCAGCCCCAGACAAGCGACGACGTCTGAGGAAGATTGGCATCGGCCTGAGCTCTTGGGGGTCTGCTTATTATCATTATTATTATTTATTGAATTTATATACCCCCCTATACCCGGAGGTCTTAAGGCGGTTCACAGAAACTCTTATCATGGCTGGAGTTTTGCTTCCACTTGCTGCCGCCTTGCTGTAATTGCAGTTACGAAGCAAAGAAGCTTTCCACTACGTCGGCCTGAAAGGGGATGGAGGGACAGAGCTTAGCTAGGATCGTCACTTATTAAAAAAAAAGAGATAGGGTGGTTGTGGGTAGAAAATGACGACAGAGAAGGCAGCAGAATTCTCGCCCCTAGACCTTCATGAGTTTGACCAGCACGTGAAGCCAGAAATAAAAATGGAGAGGCGAGAACGTGGATCCAGGAGAGGGCTGCAAAGAACCGGGGAGACCTCCCTGGCCGCCGAGGTGGAGACGGTTATTGTTGCAGCATCGCCGCAAGGCATTAAACAGGAAGTTGGCGAAGGACCGTCGTCCCGGCAGTGGGACGGGCAGTGGCAGGACTACCCAGATGCCTCACAGTCCCCTCTGTCAGGGCAGGGAGACCTGGACCTGGAAGAGACAGCATTGACGGATGATGTTAAGGATTCCCTTTCCCACTCCGAAGGAGCAGCGTCCACCAGCCGGTGGGCTAAAGGCAGGACAAGGCCCCGGCTCGGGTTGGGACGCACCCGGACAGCCCAAGAGGCCCAAAGTGTGAAAAGCGACAGTGGGAGCAGTGACGAGCAGGCAAGCGAGGCCGAGGCCACAGAGTCCATCAGTCCCGAATGCCAGCGCCAGCGCTTCCGGCAGTTTGGCTATGAAGAAGCCGAGGGGCCGTGGGAGGCCTACTGTCAACTCCGGAAGTTTTGCCACCAGTGGCTCATGCCAGAGAGGCACACCAAAGAGGAGATCCTGGAGCTGGTGATTCTGGAGCAATTCTTGGCCATCCTGCCCCCAGAAATGCTGAGCTGGATCCGAGAACGTGATTCAGAGAGCTGCTTCCACGCTGTAGCCCTTGCGGAGCATTTTCTCCTGAGGCAGCGAGAGGCTCAGAGGCAGGACCAACAGGTATTTTCTTCTCAACGGTCCTGAGCGGGCTGTGCTATTGGTGGTAGGATATTGCAAGCTGTGGTACTTAGCTGGCGGCAGTAGTGGGGAACCTGGGGTCCGTGGGCCTAATTGGGGCTACTTAAGCCTCCCAGGTTGTCTTGCCGAGCCATTTGAGCCCTGTGCCTTTGCAAGCACAGATGATCACAGCAGCAAGCACTGAAAAATCAGTTGCCCATCAGTACCTGCAAAGCCAAACAGGTCACCTGACATTGTTGTGGCGTCAGGTGATTGGCAGGAGTAGGTCAGGATCCAGCTCGCTGGCTGGACCTGGTTCCCTTTCCCTGGCTTACAGGATGAGTCATTCTGGTAATAGTCGCTTTGTGTGACTGGGAGAGATGCAAACCAGGTCAAGCAAAAATGTCCCATGGAGCACTTTCTTTACAAGGAAAGGCTTTTTTGCTTCCGGAGGGGGGAAGATGCAACAAAAGGGGGTAGGGACATGAGCGAGATTTACAGCATTCATGCATAAAGTAGAGGAAGAGACAGAAATGTTTTTGTTCTTTGCAGTGCTAGACTTTGCAGCAGGGTGATTGGGGTGGGAAATATCCTCCAGTGAGATTGATGATGAGTAGATTCAGGACATGGTGGGCAGGAAACCACACTTCTTCAAGCAAAATGTGTGGCTGAGCTTATGGAACTCACTGCCACAAGATGAGGTGACAGCCACCTGCTCAGACAGCTTTAAAAGGGGATGAGGAATTTGTAGCGAGTGAGCTTACCAATGGCTCTTTAGCCACGATAGGTGAATGCAGTATATACATCTCCGTCTTGGGGAGGGCTGTTGACTTTTAGACCTGCTTGTGGGCTTCCCAGAGGCCTCTGACTGGCCATGGCAGGAAATAGGATGTTGGTCTGATCCAGCAGGACTCGTCTTATGTGCCCCACCCCTGAGCCATCTTGTACTGAAATTCTCTCCCGTTGTTTCAGGTGGGAATGAAAGAGGAGGCTGCTATGAATTTCTCTGCGGGAGAAGGTTCTTCGATGGATCTGACCCTCAGGCAGCTCTACAGGGAGGTCAAGGAGGAGGGGGAAGATGAGGAGGAGGAGGAAGAAGAAGAAGCCAGTGTGCTAGGCAAGGATGAGTTGCACTGGAAGCAAGTTGTACACTTGCTTATCTTGATCTTGTTTCCTTTTCAAAACTTCTGTTACATATGCCATTTTGCTCTGGGGACGGGTGGGTATTCCCATAGCTGAGCACATGTTCCACCACCTAAGTTCACAGGTTCGATTCCTAGCATCTTCCAAATTAAAAAGGATTGAGTACCAGCTGACAAGGAAACCTTCTTTGAAAGGTTACAGAGAACATACAAAGCAGAACATGCTGGGCTCAATGCACAAATAATTTGGCCTGGTATAAAACAGGTTCTATGCAGTGGATCTGTTAGATAAATGAGGCGCTGCCCCAACAACTAGGGCAGGGCGATATATTGATATGTCACTCAAAACCAGTTTGAAGTCCATATCGTTATATGGGCTTAGTTATTGACCTGGCAATATATTGCGAATTATGTGTGTGTGTTGTGCAAAAATTGCAATGTGGGGAAAACCGCGAAGCCAGCCAGTGCCTTTACATAGCTCCATCCTTATTTCAGACATTGGGATATATTGATATATCAAGATGTTTAGCTGGTGATATATCACAAAGTTGAAAATCACCTCCACCCTTATTTCAGACATTGTCCTATATCATGGGTAGGCAAACTAAGGCCCGGGGGCTGGATCTGGCCCAATCGCCTTCTAAATCCGGCCTGCAGACAGTCCGGGAATCAGCATGTTTTTACATGAGTAGAATGTGTCCTTTTATTTAAAATGCATCTCTGGGTTATTTGTGGGGCATAGGAATTCATTCATTTCCCCCCATATAGTCCGGCCCCCCACAAGGTCTGAGGGTCAGTGGACTGACCCCCTGCTGAAAAAGTTTGCTAACCCCTGTCCTATATCAATAGATCACAATGTTTAGCTGGCGATATATCGCCAATGTTGAAATTCAGATATGGCCCAGCTCTACCATCAAATTCAAGTTTTCCTTTGCCAGATGACTTTTTTTTTAACCTTTTAAACTTACAGCCACCCCAGCTGTTGGCACTGCCTGTCAGCTTCTTCCTTGGGGTTGGCACTTGTGGAACTCAGCAGAGAGGGAGGGAGGAGGCTGGAGATACAGCTGGAATTTATTGTCCCCGCCTGTCATTGATTCTGTTGGTCTGCTTTCCGCCCTACCAGCTCCAATGGGCACCAGCCTCCACTGCTTCCATGTTCCTGCATAAATGCTTATTGTAATTATGGCATGCAGGACCTGCAACAACGTGTTACACCATGGATTGCCTCTTTTCAGGATTCCAGCCACTTCAGCCCATTCCCTCTCCTGGTTTGCTGTCCCACAGCTGCCCCTCCTCCCCTAAAACGTCAATCAGTATTCTATGGCCAGTGAGCAAGTTCATCTCTCCATCGACTGTTTTGTGGATCCCCCCCCCCTTTTAGGGTTTTCTTCACCAGATTATTTTTGTGCACTTCTGCAAATCTCGGGGTTCCACACACCCTCTTCTGTGTGAATGGAGTCGTTCTGCCAGGGGCATAGCAAACAAATAAAAATATTTAACTAACTGACCAATCGCATTGCAGGTAGCTTAGTTCTTCCCTCACACCACCCCAAATCCTGTGTTTTGGCTACATCAGCAACGTCACTCGCAACCTGAAAATCAGATATAGGAAGAATGATGGTTTTCATTATTCTTATATTAATATTAGGTGACGAAGGTCAGGATGAAAATGATGGGATGCCACTAGAAGGAGAGAACTGCCAGGACTTTGAGGAGACAATTTCAAAACCAACGGAGCCAAAGGAATACGGAACAGAGGAGCATAGGAATGAATCCGTTGCGCCGGAGGGTGAAACGACAGCCGAACAGGAAACCCCCAAATTAAAGAGGCCAAGTGATAGATTGTTCCACGGCCTCAACAGACATCAGAGGAACAACTCGGGGCAGGAACTCTATGACTGCTCCGATTGTGGCAAAGTGTTTATCTCCAGAGCTGGCTTCATCATGCATATAAGAGTCCATGGCCGGGAGAAGCCGTACGAATGTGCAGACTGTGGCAAAAACTTCCGGCGGAGCTCACATCTCAATAACCACAGCAAAATCCACGCGGGAGTGAAGCCGTTCAAATGCTTGGACTGCGGGAAGGGGTTCAGTCGGAACTCAAACCTTATTTCACATCAGAGAATGCACACGGGCGAGAAGCCATACTCGTGCTCCTCCTGCAGCAAACAGTTTTGCGACAAGTCGAGTCTGGTGAGACACGAGAGGCTTCACACTGGAGACAGGCCGTACAAATGCACCGCATGTGGGAAAAGCTTCAGCCAGAGCCACCATCTCATAACACACCAGAGAAGCCACACGGGCGAGAAACCGTACAAATGCCTGCTCTGCAGCAAAAGCTTTTGCGATCGATCGACTTACATTAGGCACCAGAAAAATCACACGGGGGAGAAGACGTTCAAATGTTCTGAGTGCGGCGAAAGTTTCAGCCGGAACAAGCACCTCATTAGACATCAGAGCATTCACACAGCCAGGGAGTTGTACACGTGCTCAGATTGTGGCGAAAGCTTTTGCCGCCGGTCAGGCCTGAAGATGCACCAGAAAATCCACACGGGGGAGAAGCCGTTTGAATGCACAGATTGCGGGAAGAAGTTCAATCGCAGCACAAACCTTATCAGTCATCAGAGAATCCACACTGGAGAGAGACCCTACGGATGCCCTGACTGTGGGAAAAGGTTCAATCGCAGGACACACCTTGTTAGCCATCAGAAAATCCACGGACCGAGGAAAGAATCTCCAGAAACGATCAAAACCGAAGAAGAGCTTCCATCTGACGACGTCTTTTTGCACCCATCTTATATCATCACAAGAACCCTGTGAGGTAAGTAATTGAATTGAAGAACTGAATTGAATTGATTTGTAAAAGTCCATACAAATACTCTTATTGGGAGAAATGACCTGACACCCAGGCAAACATGTACTTCATGCAGATTGTTGGCCTGTGACCTTTTGCATATTTCATTTGCGTCCGCCAGCTTTTTTATTCCCTCTTTCCTTTATTTAACCTTGTGACTCCCTCCCCTTTGCTCTCAAATGTTCTATCAGACCCATGTCAACTTACAGATTTGAAAATAAGGGACCAGCTGCCTCAAAAATAAGGGATCAGCAGCCAAAATAAAGGATCAACAATTACTTTGATAAAATGCATATTTTGTTGCGTGCAAATGGCTTTAGATACCTATTAGGTCCATAAATTACCATATAGCATATATTCAACACACAAAAACAGCAACAATTTGTTGTTGACAAAGCACAGCTGGACATAGAAAGGGTCCCATTACCTTCAGTAGCTTATTTAAGGGACATCATTAATAAGGGACAGCAGCGTGACATGGCACTGGGATAAGGGACTGTCCCGCCAAATAAGGGACGCTTGGCAGCTATGATCAGACCCCCAGAGAATTACTCAGGCACCTTCAACTCCCCAACCCTGCTCCCCAGTTTCAACTTTAAAACTCCCCTCTCTCTATTGAAATTACAGTGGTACCTCGGGTTAAGTACTTAATTCGTTCCGGAGGTCCGTTCTTAACCTGAAACTGTTCTTAGCCTGAGGCACCACTTTAGCTAATGGGGCCTCCCGCTGCTGCTGCACCGCCAGAGCACGATTTCTGTTCTCATCCTGAAGCAAAGTTCTTAACCCGAGGTACTATTTCTGGGTTAGCGGAGTCTGTAACCTGAAGCGTATGTAACCTGAAGCATATGTAACCCGAGGTACCACTGTATAAACCTGGCTGCAAACTCTTTGCAAAGTCTGCTGCACAAATAAACCTCATTCCTTGCATGTGACTTACTTGAATCCCACCCTCTCTCTGTGCCATACTAGTTTCAAACAAACACAGAGCATCGTTTTCATCCTATGCAGCCCTGACCCAGGTTTATCCCATAACTCAGAACTAACCCTAAATTTATCTATGGAACCATCAGCAAATCACCTAGACATCTATCACTAGATCCTGATCTACCATCTTCTGCCCATCCTTACCACTCTGTGGTAGAGCTCCGACTTCGCTGTCAGGTTCAATCCCTGCCATTCCCTGTTTTAAAAGGACTAGGCAGCTAGCATTGAAAACTAGGTTCCTGGTGATAAAGTCTGCCCTGAGATCCGCTGCCAGACAAGAGTGGATAACACTGACCCAGGGAGACAAATTACCCGACTTGGTAGAAGAAAGGCCTGATAAGTTTTGAAAAACAGAAAGGTCACCATCCACACCATATTTTTGAAGCACATTCCCCACCCCGGGGAATCCTACAGGCAGTGGCGTAGCGTGGGTTGTCAGCACCCGGGGCAAAGCAAGTAATTTGCGCCCCCTAACCCATGGATTTGCGCCCCCTAACCCATGGATTTGCGCCCCCTAACCTGTGGATTTGCGCCCCCTAACCCATGGATTTGCCTTAACCCCAGATGTTGCACCCGGTGCGGCCGGCCCCCCCTGCACCCCCCACGCTACGCCACTGCCTACAGGTGCTGGTTTCTTGAGGCAGTGGCGAATTTGGCTCCCTGTGCGAGGCCTAAATTTGCCCCCTACCCCAGCCCTCACACTGTCTTCCCAAAGGCTTTGTGAAGGAGGCACTGCAAAGCCCAGGTAAGGAGGTGCCCAACTTTGGGAAGAAGGTATGAAGGCTCTGACAGGGCCTTCTGACAAGGTTACCAGATTTTTTTCAATAAATCCGGAGCACTTTTCAACTTCAATGGATTTTGTCAGGGGATTGATTTGGAAATCCGGGGTCTTGTCCCTGGGAAACGGGGACGTCTGGTAACCTTACCCTAAAGCATGGGTAGGCAAACTAAGGCCCGGGGGCTGGATCTGGCCCAATCGCCTTCTAAATCCGGCCCACGGATGGTCCAGGAATCATTGTGTCTTTACATGAATAGAATGTGTGCTTTTATTTAAAATGCATCTCTGGGTTATTTGTGGGGCATAGGAATTCATTCATATTTTTTTTCCCAAAATATAGTCCTGCCCCCCACAAGGTCTGAGGGTCAGTGGACCGGCCCCCTGCTGAAAAAGTTTGCTGACCCCTGCCCTAAAGCTTTCCCACCTTCCCAGAACTGGGAGAGCACTAGCTAGGCTTGGGGAAGGAGGTGGGAGGAAATTTTACCTCTTTGGGGCGGGAGGTGAGCTACAGTTCCTGGAATTGTTTTGTGCTTTTAAGTGCATGGTGTCGATGCGACCAAATACAAGTTCGGAAAGAGGGGGTTTGTGGGTTTGGGTAAAGACAAAAGCAACAAGGATGTATACACGCTTTTAAAAGAAATGCATTCTTATGCAGGGCTGGATCTGAAGAAAACTGAAGAGTAGAGACCTCTAAAGGATGCTGTTGTCAAACTGAATTGGAACCTGATCATCTCTCTGCTTGTGGAGCAGAGTTTCCGTCCAAGTGGAAATCGAATGGCTTGCTGCTTGGCCGAATAAATTCTCTGCTCTCTGGTTCCTTTCCCCCTTGTGCATATAGTTATCTCCCCTTCTTTGCTCCCCTGTGGACGTACTTCATCTTCCTCACGCCTTTTTGAAAAGTATGCATCTCTTTATGCCATTTGTGTGCTGTTTGGAAAAATAAATAAATAGAAGGAAGAGTTGGAGGTGGATGAGTTAGACATTTGTAGACCTATGTAGCTGTAATCCTGTGTGCACTTAGCTGAACACAGCGGGGAATTACTCTGGAGTAAACCTACATAGGATTAGGTTGTGTAAATGAGCTTTATAGCTGCTGGCAATGGGGGTGGTTACTTTTGTATGGGGTGGGGGGGTGGGATTAGGTTCTTGCTCATTTTGGTGTTTTTGATGTTCCTTCAACCCAAAGGGATAGTTGGCAGTAGAGGTGGAATTATTTGAGCCAGATCAAAATAATTGGTGGTGGTGTAAAAGTGGGTTTTGATATATTCATGGAGGATGGGCTATTTTTCAAGGTATACAAGACCTTTTGAATGTTCACATTCAGCACTGCAGCCAGCCAGCCAGCCCGTGATGCCCTCTCCTAGGATATTCCATTCCATTCCCCTCTTCCGAACAAACACATAGCACTTGGTTGCCACTGAGCATGCTCAGTCCTTATTGGGCTGTTCTGGGTTTTTTAATATTGCGGGGTTAGGGGGTCTTTTTTTGTATTTCTGCAAAACCTTGGTGTTCCCTCTGAGCATGCTAATACCTCCCTTCTTGTTTCTCGGTGACCCGTTTCTGAATAAATGCTGTGAGCACTCAGCACCTGAACGCACCACAAGAGGTAACGATAACTATATGGAGCCCCCTGTTTATGAGCAGTTTACCTGTGAGAGTAGTTGCTGATAGTCAACAGCAGGGAGGGGTTGTTTCCTTTGTGCCCTCCTTGGCTTTGCAGTGGGGCTATTCTGGCCCCCCTCCCAATGCAGAGTAGCTCAGGGGGGAATCAAGTAAGAAAAAACTGGTTTGATTTTGGACAGAACATTTCCTCAGAGTTGCTGCTTTGTTAAGGATTACGGAACCTGCTCAGAAGGAATCTACTGCCTTTGCTTTGTTGTTCTTTGGTTACTTAAAATTTCCTGCTCTTTTCAAAAAAATTAAATGTTTTTTTTTTATTATTAAAAAAAGTTAGTCAGGTTTTTTTTGTGAGGGTGGGTGGATCTGATTCACTTTCTCCTGTGTGTCTTGCTTAAGACTGGGGCCCTGTGTGCACGTTACATTTAACACGATACATTTACACGTATCATATCACTTTAAACAGGTACATCTTCTCCATGGGAAGTGTAGTTTCAAGGGTGCTGAAAGCCTTAGAAAAAACCCCTCCCCATTGCCCACACAGAGCTACATAGTTCCCTGTGAAGAGGGATTGTCTGTTAAACTACTCTGGGAACTGTAGTTATGTGAGAGAAGTAGGGGCTGCCTCACAATTCTCAGCATCCTTAACAAACTACACTTCCCAGGGTTGTTTGGGGGTGTCTGTAGTAAAGGAGGGGATCTAAACCCACCATCTAAGCCAACATCACAATCCAATAATATGTGGAAGAGAAACAGGAATGGGGAATGTGGGGTGGGTGTGAAAGCCATAAACTATACTAACTCGTTTATTAGGGACGTGGGTGGCGCAGTGGGTTAAACCACAGAGCCTAGGACTTGCCGATCAGAAGGTCGGCGGTTCGAATCCCTGCGACGGGGTGAGCTCCCGTTGCTCGGTCCCTGCTCCTGCCAACCTAGCAGTTCGAAAGCACGTCAAAGTGCAAGTAGATAAATAGGTACCGCTCCAGCGGGAAGGTAAACGGCGTTTCCGTGTGCTGCTCTGGTTCGCCAGAGACGGCTTAGTCATGCTGGCCACATGACCTGGAAGCTGTACGCCGGCTCCCTCGGCCAATAAAGCGAGATGAGCGCCGCAACCCCAGAGGCGGCCACGACTGGACCTAGTGATCCAGGGGTCCCTTTACCCTTTACCTTTACTTTAACTCGTTTATTACAACAGAAGAATCTGGGGTGGGTTGGACACGGCTCTCTCAGGTGACAAGGCCTCAACCACAGAAACCTAGGTGTATGGGAGCCGTTTTTCCACAAAAATAGCTCAGAAACAGCAATTTTGAGATTTTGCCCCAAAAGCTCAAGAATTTTTCAGTTCAGATTTTCACTTTGGAATATGGCAACTCTAGCCAGGAGGGCAGGCATTTGTGCAGCACCCCACTTCCCCCAGCCCTCCATAAGTCACCACTGCCTTAACCTATTTGCTTTTTTTTTTATAAAATATTTATTAAAGATTTCAGACATTTATAGTCACCAAACACATATAAAACCATCACCATAATACAATAAACAAAGAAAAACACAAAAGAATAAAAAGAATAACACATAATACAAAAAACATACAACAACAAAATCAAATAGTTCATAACCATATTTTCTTTGCTTTTGGACTTCCTCACATCTCTCATTCCTGCGTTCCCAATTTATAGAATTTTAAACAGCAATTTATCACCTTGTTTCAAATCTTATTTTGTGACTTTCCAATATTATGTCTCTAACTTTAAATATTTTTATCATGAGCTTAAATACTTAATCTAGACATGATATTAATCTGAAATTTATCTTTTTCTCAAATTTCACTTATTTTCATAGTCCCTTCAGCTAGTTTGCTGATGCCCTGTTATTTTCAGTCCTGCATCCTTCTTAACACTCATACAATTTACAATGTTTTTGTAAATAGTCCTTAAATTTCTTCCAATCCTCTTCCACTGCTTCTTCTCCCAGGTCGCGGATTCTGCCAGTCATTTCTGCCAGTTCCATATAGTCTATCAGTTGCGTCTGCCAATCTTCCAGCGTGGGCAAATCTTGAGTTTTCCAATGTTTAGCGATAAGTATCCTTGCTGCTGTTGTTGCATAACCTATTTGCTTTTGCATTTGGAAAACCTCGGTTATTATCACCAGTGAACCCATGTTTTAAAAATCAATACAGTTTTTGTAAAATAATACTTCTTTTTTATTTCTTTAATTGGAGAAAGAAGAAAAGGATAGTTTACTATTAAAGAGGAAGCCCAACTCAAAATGTTATTCCAGAATCACTTAGAAGCTTAACATTTTATAAGCTAAAATTTAAGTGGTATCCAACACCTGCCAAATTAAAGAAAAATATATCGTATGCTACACTTACATATTACACTTGGATCTGAACTTGCTAATTTTACCTAAAATGGTATTTCAGGAATTTTTCATGATGAGGATTTAGAAACCAGTGACTGCACATCTGATCACAACCAGACTTAGTACAACATTCTGGATAGCTTATACAGTATATGCCAGATCTATTCCAATTATATAATAAATTTTGAGAAAAAGCTTTCTAAACCCACTTATTAGAGATGACACAAAGGGGAAGGGATTTTTGTAGGGTGTTTAAACCATTGGACTATTGTGTACACCATGTCAAGGTAACATTACACTTCATTTTCACTTTATCTCACATGGGGCTCGAACCCTGAGGTTAGAAGACATCTGAAGGCAGCGCTGTTTAGGGAAGTTTTTAATGTTTGATGATTTATTCTATCTTTTTTAAAAAAATAATTCTGTTGGGAGCTGCCCAGAACGGCTAGGGAAACGCAGCCGGATGGGCACGGTATTATTATTATTATTGCTGTATTATTATTATTACCCCAATAGCTCAGCGATTTGTGTACACGGGGACACAGATGGCGGCGTGTGAACATCCCTAGAGAAGGGTGCAAAAACCTTGTTCCCTGCTGCTCCAGAGCTAGGAATGGACCAGATCTTATAGGGCTAATCCATTTGCCCCGACAGCTAAGAGCGGAAGGGCAGGGGAAGCAGCAGGGCGGTCTCGCAGCCCTCGCCTTGCAAGGGGGCGCATCCAGCCTCGCAGCCTCCCAGGGCCCAACCCACAGCCAGCGAGCTCCGATGCCCAGAGAGGCAGGAAACGGGGCCAGCCAGGGGGACTCGAGAGCGGCTGCACTTTCCTGTCCCCCGCCGAGGAGAGCGGAGGAGCAGCGGCCCGTGGCCTGGCGAGTTTCCCCGGAGAGGAGCCGGATTCCGGTGCAGGGACGGAGCGAGGAGTCCGAGGTGCAGGAGGCGGGGGGGGAGGAGGGGGAGAGCAGGTGGGCCTGGCAGGATGAGGCCCCGAGCCCAGCTAGAGGCTGCAGGGCGCCCCCCACCCGGGCAGGAAGGGGAAGGGGCGCAGCTGAGGGGCAGGGCATCTGCAGGAGGGCACAGGGGCAAACATCTCTGGCTCAGGCTGGCACGGACCCTGCCGGAGACCCTGGGGAGCTGCTCCCTTCAGTCCTGAGCTCAAGGGGCAGAATGAGGGGTCCAAGGCAGCTGCTGCTTCCCGATGGATCAGCTGCGTAGCTGGGACTTTTGTCGCCCCTCTCCCTGTCCCTCATCAGGGAGCCCAGCCCATTTCGACGGTCCTCCCCACGGCGGAGAGGAAAGGGGAGGCAGGGGGGGGAATGGAAGAGCAGTGTAGCAGGGAGGTGCCCCTCTCACTCTACAGCCCCTCCTGCCCCCCCTTCCTCTGCCAGTGCCATTGATAAACCTATTGCCCTCCTTCGTGAATTGGTCGCCTTTTAAAGCTCTCTTTGCCGCCACCATCACCGCATCTTGTGGCAATGATGTCCATCAGATTCATTTCGCAAGGAAATGGCTTCTTTTGCCTGCCCCAAATCGAGGTACACTGTGCCTACACATGGAGGTTCTGTTGATCTGTCACGGCAATTAAAACAGCCGATAAATCTATACTCCAGAGAATGCATCTGATCTTTTCCCAAGCTGTCAAAGTTAGTGACCTCTTGTGTCTGCGTGTAAATAAGTGAGGCTTAAGCTTGTTTCGTTAAAGGTTTTATTTCCACCTTAGTAAGGCAGCAGAGTTTTGAGATGAAGGCTGAGGGTTGAAGTGGGTGACAGTTTTGAGAATGCAGAGGAAAGGAGGATTCTTAAGAAGTGTGGCATATGGAAATGAATTAATGATAATAAAAACATTGAAGACAGTATTGTTAAAGACTGAGGAAGGCGAAATTGAAATTAGCTATTCATGTTCAGATTATTACTCATTTCATTTCTATACTGCTTCGTATTTTTAAGGGAAAAAATCTCAAAGCGATTAAAGGGAAATCTCATTGCAGTTTGTGTCCATAGGATCTTGAGAACATTAACTCTGTAGATCCAGGAGTTCTCTCCTCCTGATACATCTAGCATACACACAAGTCTTGCAAACACAATCAGCATGTTTAGACCTTCCAGTCCCAGTGCTGGGCTGGAGGAGAAATAAGAGCCCAAGAAGACCCTGCTGAATTAGCAATGAGATCTGTGGAAAAAAAGACCCTTCAGATTGTTCTTTAGAAATCCTTTTTAAAGAGCAGCCAGAGAGATCATTTATTTCCAGAGCAGGGCTTTTACCCAATTTCAGCACTGTGCTGATTTGTGCTGAAATTGGAGTTTAAAAGTTCTCTCAGGGAGGACTCCCCTGAGTGAGTGCTTGAGGGCCCTGCTCTTGCCACTTACCATCTGGCCTGGGGCGGGGCCTGAAGCCTCACAAGGACTGCTTGGTGCTTGCTGCTTGCTGCCCAGGAGGACTCCCCTGAGTGAGTGCTTGAGGGCCCTGCTCTTGCCACTTCCCATCTGGCCTGGGGCGGGGCCTGAAGCCTCATAAGGACTGCTTGGTGCTTGCTGCCTGCTGCCCAGGAGGACTCCCCTGAGTGAGTGCTTGAGGGCCTTGCTCTTGTCACTTACCATCTGGCCTGGGGCGGGGCCTGAAGCCTCACAAGGACTGCTTGGTGCTTGCTGCCTGCTGCCCAGGAGGACTCCCCTGAGTGAGTGCTTGAGGGCCTTGCTCTTGTCACTTACCATCTGGCCTGGGGCGGGGCCTGAAGCCTCATAAAGACTGCCTGCTGCTCGCGGCCTGCTGCCCAGGAGGACTCCCCTGAGTGAGTGCCTGAGGGCCCTGCTCCTTCCTGCCACTTACTCCCTGGCCTGGGGCGGGGCCTGACAGGCCTCACTAGGACAGTTGTTGTTACTGCCAGAGGGGCAGAGTGTTTTTAAAATGTTTTTTTTTTTAAAAAAAATTGTATGTGGGGGGTGGGGGTGGGAGGGATGTTTGGTTGGGCTTGGGGAATTTTTTATTGTTATTATTTTGATGTTTTTGTAATTTTTACATTTTTTTGTTTGTATTGTTTTATTGGTTTGTTTGTTTGTTTAAGGTGTTGTTTTATTCTCATACATTTTTTCATATGTATGAAAGGCTGTGATTTTCTATTCCTATTTCTGTATACTTTCGTTGTCTGTTATATGTTTGGTGATTTTCTTTTCTTAAAAAATGCAATAAAAAAAATTTTTTTTTAAAAAAGGTGTTGTTTTGTTCTTAGGGGGAGGGGTCAGGGCTGCCGGGGAGTGGGCCCCAGCCAACAAAATGGCTGGGGCATGTTCCACAGGGGGGAATGCACTGGGACAACCGATCTCGGTGATCACGGGTAGGAGGAGGAGTTATGCTAAGACTAGACCATGTCATTACAGAGGGTGCAAGTTTAGTCGTTGTCTGAGGACTATTCCTGCCTCCGGGTCTGGTCCTGACCGGATGGATACTAGAATCAGCAAGGGATACCCACATGACCTGAAGGTGCTGCTGTGCAATGCCAGGTCAATGATTCATAAGACCACTGCCATCCATGACTTGATCATGGATGGAGGACTTGACCTGGCATGTGTAACAGAGACTTGGTTGGATGAAGCAGATGGGCCTGTTCTTGCCGCTGCTTGTCCACCAGGTTTCTCTTACGCACAGCAACCCAGGTCATGTGGGTGGGGAGGGGGGGGTTGCAGTGATTTTTAGGAAGTCATTAGTTTGCACCAGGCGTCCTATTGGGAAGACCCAGTTTTCCGAGTGCATGTTCTGGAAGTTGGGCAATAGGGGCAGTACAGGATTCCTTTTGGTGTACTGACCTCCCTGCTGCACCAAGGATTCCCTGCCCGAGCTGCTTCAGGTCGTGGCGGATGTTCTCCTGGAGACACCTAGCTTGGTCGTCCTAGGGGATTTTAACATCCATGCCGACACGACCTTACAAGGGGCCGCTCGGGACTTCGTGGAAAGCATGGCCTCCATGGGGCTGTCCCTGAATAAGTCTGGCCCAACCCATAGCCACGGACATGCCTTGGACCTGGTGTTTACCTCTATGGATGTTGGTGATCTGACACTAAGTAAAAGCGAAACGAAAGAAGTGCCATGGTCAGATCACTTCCTGGTGCAACTGGACTTCTCTGCGACCCATCCCCTCTGCAGGGAGGTGGGACCAACTCGGATGGTCCACCCCCGCCACTTAATGGATCCAAATGGTTTCCAGAGAGTGGTAGGGGATGCTTTATCCCATGTTGATGGCCTTTCAGCCGATTCCCTGGTGGCCCGCTGGAATGCGGAGTTAACCAGGGCTATTGACTGTTTGGCTCCAAAGCGCCCTCTCCGATTGCATGGAGCCCGGACAGCCCCGTGGTTTTCCACGGATCTGAGGGCAATGAAACAATCGTTGAGACGGCTCGAGCGCCGGTGGCGGATAACTCATTCCGAATCTGACCGGACACAGGTTAGAGCTCAACGTCGAGCCTACCAAGTGGTGATAGCGACGGCGAAGAAGAATTTCTTCACCGCCTCTATTGCATCTGCAGAAAACAGCAGCAGGAGACTTTTTCAGGTGGTTCACAACTTAGCGGAACCACCTGCAACATCAGGGCCCAGTACGGGCCACATGTTCTCCTGCAATGATTTTGCAAAGTTTATTGCAGATAAAATCGCTCAGATTCGGGAAGAAGTAGACTCCACCGTGGGAGCAGGGCCGGGGCGGGAGAGTGCTAGAGTTCTGTCTAGTCAAGTTGAGTGGGATCAATTCCAATCTGTTACCTTCGAGGATGTGGACAGGCTGCTTGGACGAGTGAAACCAACCACCTGTCTCCTGGATCCTTGCCCATCCTGGCTTATAAAAGCTAGCCGGGAAGGACTGGGCGATGGGCTTCGTGGGGTGGTGAATGCTTCCATCCGTGAGGGAGCCTTCCCAGACCCGCTGAAAGAGGCGGTTATTAAACCGCTTCTTAAAAAACCATCTTTAGATGCGGCCACGATGGCCAACTATCGCCCAGTCTCAAATCTTCCATTCTTGGGCAAGGTGATTGAGCGAGTGGTTGCCAAACAACTCCAGGCACGCCTGGAAGAAGCAGACCATTTGGATCCCTTCCAGTCGGGATTCAGGCCTCATCATGGGACTGAAACTGCCCTGGTCGCACTGGTTGATGATCTCTGGCGGGCTAGGGACAAAGGTGAGAGTTGTTTCCTAGTTCTGCTGGATCTCTCAGCGGCCTTTGATACCATCGACCATAACATCCTTCTGGACCGTCTTGAGGGGCTGGGAGCTGGGGGCACTGTCATACAGTGGTTCCGCTCCTTCCTCCTGGGCCGTGTTCAGAAAGTGGTGGTGGGGGATGAGTGTTCAGACCCCTGGGCTCTCACTTGTGGGGTGCCTCAGGGTTCTGTCCTCTCCCCCATGCTTTTCAACATTTACATGCAGCCGCTGGGAGAGATCATCAGGAGGTTTGGGCTGGGTGTACATCAGTATGCGGATGATACCCAGCTCTACCTCTCTTTTAAATCAGAACCGGTGAAGGTCCTTTGTGAGTGTCTGGAGGCGGTTGGGGGATGGATGGCGGCTAACAGATTGAGGTTGAATCCTGACAAGACAGAAGTACTGTATTTGGGGGACAGGAGGCGGGCAGGTGTGGAGGATTCCCTGGTCCTGAATGGGGTAACTGTGCCCCTGAAGGACCAGGTGCGCAGCCTGGGAGTCATTTTGGACTCACAGCTGTCCATGGAGGCACAAGTCAAATCTGTGTCCAGGGCAGCTGTTTACCAGCTCCATCTGGTACGTAGGCTGAGACCCTATCTGCCTGCGGACTGTCTCGCCAGTGGTGCATGCTCTGGTTATCTCCCGCTTGGACTACTGCAATGCACTCTACGTGGGGCTACCTTTGAAGGTGACTCGGAAACTACAACTAATCCAGAATGCGGCAGCTAGACTAGTGACTGGGGGCAGCCGCCGAGACCACATAACACCGGTCTCGAAAAACCTACATTGGCTTCCAGTACGTTTCCGAGCACAATTCAAAGTGTTGGTGCTGACCTTTAAAGCCCTAAACGGCCTTGGTCCAGTATACCTAAAGGAGCGTCTCCACCCCCATCATTCTGCCCGGACGCTGAGGTCCAGCGCCGAGGGCCTTCTGGCGGTTCCCTCATTGCGAGAAGCAAAGCTACAGGGAACCAGGCAGAGGGCCTTCTCGGTAGTGGCGCCCGCCCTGTGGAACGCCCTTCCAGCAGATGTCAAAGCGATAAACAACTACCTGACATTCAGAAGACATCTTTTTTTTCAAATCATATTTATTGAAATTTCCAGAAAAATCCAAAATATAAAAGAAAAAAGAAAAAAAAGAAAGAAACATTTGCATTTAGGCCTTACTTTCATTAACATCTTTCCAGGACTTCCCCACCCCACCCCCTCTTGTATTCCATTTCCATTAAATTAGTTCCACAAGTTCTTACCCCAAATTTTAAGCTTATTATCATTGACCCAATGTTCAATTTAATTCATCTTATATGACCACTTTCCCTCTATATTCCACCATCCTTCAACTTAAAATTTTTTTCCCCTAAGATCGACCCCTGTTCCCTTCCACGAATTCCCCTCTTTAATACACAGAACAGAACGAAATAAAAAATAAAAAAACATAGTTCAAAATATAATTTTACACCCTTTGGATTCCGAATTTCCCTCCCCCCTTTCCCGGTTTCGATCCCCAATGTCCATCAATCTATCTGCTGTCAGCCTGGAGGCTCCACATCCATGTCCAAATCTCTCTCAGCTCCACTTTGCCGTCTTTTTAGTAGTCTTTGCCGTCTTTTTGGTAGTCTTTAGTTTCAAACACCCAGTCTTGGAAAAGCTCTATCTCAAGAAGGTCCATTTTTCTTCCATCCAGATCTCTATATTTAAGAGTAAAACTCAAATTTTGTTTCTTAATCCTTTTAAATCTGAATGTCCCAAATGCTCCCACTTCCAGCTTAGTCCAATTCTTGTTGTTCTCTTTCCTCACTTTCCTCAGGTTTCTTTTCCTGCTCCGCTGCAAAAACATTCTAATTCCAAAAGCTTCTAGTTCCTCTACAGAGGCTTTATTTATTCAGGAACAAAAACTTGCGTCAAGTCCCTTCCATTCTTCAATAGGTATATCTATTGTCTCCTTTAGTGTTGAGACCTCTGTAGACAAAATAATGTTTCGTTTTTGCAGCTTTCCCAGGAGATAAAAAGTCCTATTCAGCTCCATGAGTATTTTTCCACTTACAGCGATTCTTGTAGTGTCCCAAAGCCCCCTCTAGAGGGATTATGGTAACTTAGTTTCCTTCCAGATCACACCCAAAAGTCAAACTAACTTGTTATCCCTTGTTTTCAACAATTTATATCCAAATTGTAATGAATCTAACCGGCAAAGTCATCGTAACAAAGTTCTTTTTTATTCTCCAACTTTGACAGCTACTTTGACAGCTGTCAAAATCTCTATATCTCCTCACCAGGCTCTCTCACGGATCTCTCCCGGTTCCCGGGGGGGTTGCACTTTAGCTCATACAATCCACTTTTCTCCTCCAGCACAATCTTGTAATTTTCCATCGTGAAATTAATAACTTTTATCAATAAAAAACAGGCCCTTCTCTCGATCTTAGTTGACAGATCCTTGCTTTAAATCCTCTACAACAGGGGGGAGACGGACTTCCTTTTTGCACCTCCCCCGCTCATTCCGAATTAAAAAAAAAAAAAATTTCCCTTATAGATCCGATTTCCCAATTACTCACGGGTTGTTATTTTTAGTCCAAATTTTCAGTGGAAGAAGTCAGCGCTCTCCGTCAAATGGCATGCGGCTTCGCTTGGCAGGGGAAGCGGAGGACTCATAGCACTACACCACCCCCCATCCCCCGCTCCGTAGCCTTTTAAAAGGCTCCTTCGCGGGTGGGGGGCGCAAACGGTGCCCGACGAGTCACCAGGTCCATGGGCTTCTGCGCCCATGGTTTTTGAGGGTCCCCGCGTCGCCGGCGTGGCGGGACCCAACCCCTGCCGAGCAGACTCCCTCCGGAGCTCAGAGGGAGTCCGCCATTCGGCGATGGCACCAACCCGGAAGTCAGATCGTATAAATCTTTCGCCTTTTACAGAAGACATCTTAAGGCAGCCCTGTTTAGGGAAGTTTTTAACGTGTGATATTTTACTGTATTTTTGGTTTTTATGGAAGCCGCCCAGAGTGGCCGGGGAGGCCCAGCCAGATGGGCGGGGTATAAATAATAAATTATTATTATTATATTATCTCTAAGGGCCCTTTAGGCACCATTCTCTCCAGGACAGAGAGAGATCTTCATCCTATGATCAGATCAGGAGATGTGTTTATTTTTTTTCCAGCAGAGTGGCGTAAAAATGGAAGAGCAGAGACCCAGGAGACCCATTCAAAGGGAGAGACTGGAGTGCAAATGAAGGAAACCTCCTGCAGGCCAAGTTGGGACCATCAGGGATCTTCTGTCTCAAGCAGATTTACGTCAAATTAAGCAGGAAGCAGAGGAGGGGCAGCCACAGCAGCACTGGGATGCCCAGAAGCAGGATTTCCTGAAGACGATGCAGCCCCCTCGTTCAGGGTGGGAAACTCCACAGGCTCCCAGTCCTCCCCACTCCGGGGAAGGAGTCCTCTCCTTCAGGGGAGCTGCGGATACCAGTCGGAGGCCCAGTGGGAGAGCAAGGGGGACAGACCAGACCCTGCTCCCAGACACTGAGGGGCTTCTGGGAAAGGTAAGTGCCGCCCTCTCACCTGGGTTTCAAGCACATGGAGGTCACAGGTCCACTGCCTCTCGACATGGAGGTTCTGTTTACCTTTGGTGGTGAATATTCTTTCTTCTCCATGCAAGGGCAACCCATGTATTCAGAGCAGTCCTTTGTAGATTAACTCTACAAAGTTCTATGGGGTCTACTCTCAGGCCACTAATGTGCATGCCATGCCAGCCTTAGAAAGGGAGGTGGGACAGGCAGGTGAAAGGAATTACCAAAACTGTTTGAAAATGGGTGGGGGCTCTTGGGAAGGGGGTGCCCAATTGGGGCTTCTCCAGGGGCAGCAGAATGTCTTGGGCAGGAGAATCCCTGCAGGGGCTCTCAGACAGCCTTGGCTTCTTCTTCCCTCCCTCCCAGGAAGCTGCAACTTGCTCTGGCTTCTGCGCTCCTCAGGAAGCTGAACCTGCAAACCTAGCTGAGACTGAATATGCAACCCTGGCCAGAATGGAAGGAGAAAGATGGACGGTTGACCTGGTCAGGCTGTCTCCTGCATCCCTCCCCACAACCTCTGAGCATTCCCTCCCAGGACCCTTGGAGAAATCTGGTGAGTTCCAGGGGAGAGCAGATGGGGACAGGGATAGATGGAAGGTGGAGGGAGAAAGAGGAAAAGATGGAGAGGAGACAAATGGAAGGAAGTTCCTGACATTAAGAAGGAAAAAGTGAGGCCTTCTCCAAAGCAGCTCTTTGTTCCTTGAATCCTTTTCCTAAAGTAGTGGGGGCAGATTTTCTTCCTCCAGGCTTTGAAATCTTAGGTGTTATTTCCACGGCAGGAATAATTTATGGTAATGAACTCTTATTTGTTATAGACAGGGTCAGAGTGATACATTCCACCAGCATCAAAACACAATAGATGCATGCACCTCCCCAGTTTGGTGGGCTTAAGGGACAAAGGACCCGTTATCATGATACACAATTCCTGGGGCTGGAGGCTCTGCACTTAGGATTGGGCATATAAAGTCCAAGAGCGTCTGGTATTATAAGCAAATTGTGCAAAATTGCCAATCTTACAGACTGGGGTTGTTTGTGAGAGTGAGTGAGTGGGATAATAAGTTATAGCGACCCTGTGTAATGGCCTGGTTCTCCCGCACAGACGTAAGACAACTCCAGTAGTAATTATCTCAAACTCATAAATCACTGTGGAGCTCAGTCTTCGGCCTGTTCATCCCAGCTTGCAGTTGCCGAGTCCTCCAGCAAAGAAGGCCCCACTTTCGCTTTCTTTTCCCCTCTTCTCGCAGATTCTCTCAAGCCTACGATTTTTTGGACAGGCTATTTCGGGGGCTCTGTGTCAGAGCTCAAACTGGAGATAACAGTCTGTGCCCCCCCCGGCACCCCCTCTTCCTGTTCTTTGTTCTTTGCTCCTCCCCTGCTTCACATTCCAACCGAATCCCATCTCTTGCATTCTCAGGCTCTGTCATCGGAGGCACGAGAGGCTTGAGATTCACAGAGCTGACACCCTGTAATTTTGTCCGTTCCTAAGCTTCCCTGGAGACACTGTGGTACAACCTTGGTGCAAATTTGAAAATAAGTTCACAAAGCCAACAAAGAGACTCAGACCATTAGGTCCAGTCGTGACCGACTCTGGGGTTGCGGCGCTCATCTCGCTTTACTGGCTGAGGGAGCCGGCGTACAGCTTCTGGGTCATGTGGCCAGCATGACTAAGCCACTTCTGGTGAACCAGAGCAGCGCACAGAAACGCCGTTTACCTTCCCGTCGGAGCGGTACCTATTTATCTACTTGCACTTTGACATGCTTTCGAACTGCTAGGTTGGCAGGAGCAGGGACCGAGCAACAAGAGCACACCCTGTCACGGGGATTCGAACCGCCGACCTTCTGATCGGCAAGCCGTGGCTCTGTGGTTTAGACCACAGTGCCACCCGCGTCCCTTAAAGATCCCTTAGAGAGATCCTTTAACTCCAATCTCAGCAGGAATCAGCACAGTGCTGAGATGGGATAGGAGTCCTGATCTAGAGATAAATGATCCCACTGGCTGCTCTTTAAAGAGGGTTTCTAAAGAACAATCAGAAGGGTCTTTTTTCATGGATCTCATTGCTAATTCAGCATGTTCTTCTTGTGCTCTTATTTTTCCCCACCCCAGCACTGGGGTTGGAAGGTCTAAACATGCTGGTTCATAGATGTCAACTTTCAGATTTGAAAATAAGGGATCAGCAGCCTCACCTGTCCCCACGTCCCTGTGGAATCATGTATCCTGCTCAAAATTCCACTTTGTCAGACTGCAGCCCACAAAAGCTTAGGCCATAATACCTTTATCAGCTTTTAAGGGCTGCAAAAGATGAAAAAACAGAAGCATAGTTCATCTATGGAATCCATCCTACAGGAGACCGTGAGAGCCAGCAACATGGATAGCTTGAAAGAAAAGATAAGACTGACGTCTCTGCTCTGCCCTCGCGGTCCTAGGCAATAATCCTTCTTGATACTAGTTTCTGGAAAGCACAGGAAGGCAGAGAAGACTCTTGTGCTCCAATCCTGCTTGCCCGTTTCCCACAGGCATCTGGTTGGCCTCTGTGAGAAGAGGATGCTGGACTAGGTGGGCCTTTGCCTGATCCAGCAGGCTCTTCTTAGGTTCCAATATATTGCAATATTTCTACAGTTACATGCAGCACTTAAGTTTTACTGATTTCACAAAGGAGATACTGTTACTCGAGAATGAGATTATTTCCTCACTTGAAAAAGAAAAATACAGAGATGTGTCTAATAAGCTAATTCCACCATTGATTTGTATTATAAAATGATGATGCTTTATTAAGTGTGAATGGAGTGCTCAGGGGTTGCTGTTGCCATTATCTCATCTGCTTTGCAAAAAAAATTGGAACCTAGAAAGGACAGTGGAGTTTGGAGACAGTGTTAAAATGAGAGAAGGTGCAGATAGGGATTGACATGTGTTCAGTTCCTTTTTTGTCTTGAAAGTCTAACAGGATTCTCTTTCCTCCCAGACTCCCAAACAGGTGAGGAAGATGAAGGTCAGAATTCTATGGAGCCACCTGTCAATTCATTGGGAAGAACAAAGAAACTGAGGATACAACAACAAACTCACAAAGGAGAGAAACTATTTGAATGTATGAAGTGTGGAACGAGCTTTAGTCATAGTCAAGCACTTAGAATACATCAACGAACTCACACGGGTGAGAAACCATTTAAATGTATGGAGTGCGGTAAGAGCTTCAGTGGAAGTGGACATCTTAGAATACACCAACGTACTCACACAGGGGAGAAACCATTTGAATGTATTGAATGTGAAAAGAACTTCAGTACCGCTGGGAAACTTGGAATACATCAGCGAACTCACACCGGTGAGAAACCATTTAAATGTATGGAGTGCGGTAAGACCTTCAGTCAAAGTGGACATCTTAGAATACATCAACAAACTCACACAGGGGAGAAACCATTTAAATGTTTTGAGTGTGGAAAGAGCTTCAGTGAAAGTGGGAAACTTAAATTACACCAACAAATTCACACGGGTGAGAAACCATTTAAATGTATTGAATGTAGAAGGAGCTTCAGTGAAAGTGGAGCACATAGAATACACCAACGAATTCACACGGGTGAGAAACCATTTAAATGTATTGAATGTGGAAAGAGCTTCAGTCGAAGTGGAGCACTTAGAATACACCAACGAATTCACACAGGTGAGAAACCATTTAAATGTATGGAGTGTGGTAAGAGCTTCAGTGATAGTGGATCACTTAGAAGACATCAACGAACTCACACAGGGGAGAAACCATTTAAATGTATGCAGTGTGGAAAGAGCTTCCATGAAAGTGGAGCACTTAGAAGACATCAACAAACTCACACAGGGGGAAAACCATTTAAATGTATAGAATGTGGAAAGAGCTTCAGTGATAGTGGATCACTTAGAAGACATCAACGAACTCACACAGGGGAGAAACCATTTAAATGTATGCAGTGTGGAAAGAGCTTCCATGAAAGTGGAGCACTTAGAAGACATCAACAAACTCACACAGGGGAGAAACCATTTAAATGTATGGAATGTGGAAAGAGCTACAGTCGAAGTGGAGAACTTAGAATACACCAACGTACTCACACTGGGGAAAAACCATTTCAATGTATGGAATGTGGAAAGAGCTTCAGTGATAGTGGATCATTTAGAATACACCAACGAACTCACACAGGGGAGAAACCATTTAAATGTATGCAGTGTGGAAAGAGCTTCCATGAAAGTGGAGCACTTAGAAAACATCAACAAACTCACACAGGGGAGAAACCATTTGAATGTGTGGATTGTGGAAAGAGCTTCAGTCAAAGTGGGACACTTAGAAGACATCAACGAACTCACACAGGGGAGAAACCATTGAAATGTATTGAATGTGGAAAGAGCTTCAGTGAAAGTGGAGCACTTAGAATACACCAACGAACTCACACAGGGGAGAAACCATTTAAATGTATTGAATGTGGAAAGAGCTACAGTCGAAGTGCAGAACTTAGAATACATCAACGAACTCACACGGGGGAGAAACCATTTGAATGTGTGGATTGTAGAAAGAGCTTCAGTGATAGTGGATCATTTAGAAGACATCAACGAACTCACACGGGGGAGAAACCAATTAAAAGTTTATAGTGGCACCAGCTTTCCTGATCAAGAGTCCACTTTGTCAGACTGCAGCCCACAAGAGCTTAGGCCATAATACATTTATCAGCTTTTAAGGGCTGCAAAAGATGAATAAACAGAAGCATAGTTCATCTATGGAATCCACCCTACAGGAGACAGTGACAGCCAGCAACATGGATAGCTTGAAGAAAAGGATAAGACTGATGTCTCTGCTCTGCCCTTGTGGTCTAGGCAATAACGCTTCTTAATACTAGTTTCTGGAAAGCACACGAAGGCAGAGAAGACTCTTGTGCTCCAATCCTGCTTGCCGGTTTCCCACAGGCATCTGGTTGGCTTCTGTGAGAAGAGGATGCTGGACTTGGTGGGCCTTTGCCTGATCCAGCAGGCTCTTCTTAGGATTCTCTTTCCTCCCAGACTCCCAAACAGGTGAGGAAGATGAAAGTCAGAATTCTATGGAGCCACATGTGAATTTATGGGGAAAAACAAAGAAATTGAGGATACAACAACAAACTCACAAAGGAGATAAACAATTTGAATGTTTTGAATGTGGAAAGAGCTTCAGTGACAGTGGAAAACTTAGAATACACCAACGAACTCACACAGGGGAAAAACCATTTGAATGTTTTGAGTGTGGAAAGAGCTTCAGTGAAAGTGGATCACTTAGAATACACCAACGAACTCACACAGGGGAGAAACCATTTAGATGTATTGAATGTGGAAAGAGTTTTAGCATAAGCGGAGCACTTAGAGTACACCAACAAACACACAGGGGAGAAACCATTTAAATGTATTGAATGTGTAAAGAGCTACAGTGAAAATGGATATGTAAAGAGCTTCAGTGAAAGTGGAAATCTTAGAAGACACCAACGAACTCACACAGGGGAGAAACCATTTGAATGTATTGAATGTGGAAAGAGTTTCAGTGATAGTGGATCACTTAGAAGACACCAACGAACTCACACGGGGGAGAAACCATTTGAATGTATAGAATGTGGAAAGAGCTTCAGTGATAGTGGATCACTTAGAAGACACCAACGAACTCACACGGGGGAGAAACCATTTAAATGTATGGAATGTGGAAAGAGCTACAGTCAAAATGAAGCACTTAGAAGACACCAACGAACTCACACGGGGGAGAAACCATTTAAATGTATGGAATGTGGAAAGAGCTACAGTCAAAATGAAGCACTTAGAAGACACCAACGAACTCACACGGGGGAGAAACCATTTGAATGTATTGAATGTGGAAAGAGCTTCAGTGAAAGTGGATCACTTAGAATACACCAACGAACTCACACGGGGGAGAAACCATTTAAATGTATGGAATGTGGAAAGAGTTTCAGTGATAGTGGATCACTTTGAATACACCAACGAACTCACACAGGGGAAAAACCATATAAATGTATTGAATGTGGAAAGAGCTACAGTCAAAATGGAAGTGGCAGAGAGATATCTCTAGATTTGTCTGGCAGGGCAAAAAGCCCAGAATAAAATTTAAAATATTAACTGATGTGAAGGAAAGAGGGGGGTTTGCCCTGCCAGACTTTAAACTTTACTATGAATCAGCAGCTTTCTGCTGGTTGAAAGACTGGCTGCTTCTTGAGAACACTGATATTTTGGATTTGGAAGGTTTTAACAATGCTTTTGGATGGCATGTATATTTGTGGTACGACAAGGTTAAAGCGCACAAAGCTTTCAAACACCATATTGTCAGGAAAGCATTATTTAATGTCTGGATAAGGTACAAAGATTTACTGGAAAATAACACCCCAAGGTGGTTGTCACCCATGGAGGCAAAGGCTCTGAAAAGACTCAATATGGAGGCCAAATGGCCGAAATATTGGGAGATATTAGAACAAGAAGGAGATAAATTGAAACTGCAGAGTTTTGAGAAATTAAAAGATAAAGTGCGAGATTGGCTTCATTATTATCAAATAAGAGAGGCCTATAATTTGGACAAAAAAATGGGCTTCCAGATGGAAAAATCGAAATTGGAAACAGAATTGTTAGAACCTAAAACTAAGATTCTTTCAAGAATGTATAACTTGCTGTTAAAATGGAATACACAGGATGAAACAGTTAAATCAGCTATGATTAAATGGGCACAGGACATTGGTCATAACATCATGTTTGCTGACTGGGAAAAGTTGTGGACCACCGGTATGAAGTTTACGGCATGCAATGCCTTAAGAGAGAATATTATGAAAATGATTTATCGGTGGTACATGACCCTAGTCAAGCTTGCTAAAATTTATCACCTGCCTGATAATAAATATTGGAAATGTAAAGAAACTGAGGGTACATTCTTTCACCTCTGGTGGGCGTGCCCAAAGATTAAGGCTTTCTGGGAGATGATATATAATGAACTGAAAAAGGTATTTAAATATGCCTTCCTTAAGAAACCAGAGGCCTTTCTCCTGGGCATAGTTGGCCAATTGGTGTTAAAGAAAGATAGAACGTTTTTTATGTACGCAACAACAGCAGCAAGAATACTTATCGCAAAGCATTGGAAGACACAAGATTTGCCCACCTTGGAAGAATGGCAGGTGCAAGTAATAGACTACATGGAGATGGCAGAAATGACTGGCAGAATCCGAGACCTGGGAGAAGAAGCGGTGGAAGAGGACTGGAAGAAGTTTAAAGACTATCTGCAGAAACACTGTAAAATTTATGAATGCTAAAACGATGTTGGATTTAAAAATAATATGGCATTAGTGATATAGGTTTAAAAGCTATGTAAAAATGTAATTGAAAAAGGGTGAAAGATTAAAGTTATATTATGTCAAAAGTAAACAATATGTTAAATGGCGGTTAAACATAAGGAGGAAGGATTGGAGACATAATAGAATGATTTTAATAATCAGAAATGAGTATTAAAAGAGGGTAAGGATTTGCTGTATCTGATTGGGTAAAGATGAACACAAAAAAGGGAGGCGTGAGGAAGTCAAGAAAAAGTTTTGTAAGCATGAATTTAAAAGCTGGAATTTTTATTTTTAATTTTTTCCCTTCTCTTTTTGATGGATGGATTTTTGTATTTTATTCTTCTTATCTGTTTTATGTGACTGTTTTTGTTTTTTCTCATTTTTGTGGTTGTTATGTTTCTTCTTTTCTGTAAAAGCAAATAAATATATTTTTTTAAAAAAAATGGATACCTTAGAAAACATCAACGAACTCACACGGGGGAGAAACCATTTAAATGTATTGAATGTGGAAAGAGCTACAGTCAATATGGAGCACTTAGAATACATCAATGAACTCACATGGGAAAAACCACAGATACTTTAATAAACTGCATAGGTGTTTTTTACCTTTCCTTCTATGCTTCCTTGCAATACTGACCTAGCCACAGTGATCTCGCCCTGACCTAGCCACAGTGATCCATGCGACGGTCACCTCCAGACTGGATTATTGTAACTCGCTCTATGTGGGGCTGCCCTTGAGACTGACCCAGAAACTCCAGCGGGTGCAGAATGCCGCGGCGAGACTCCTTACGGGGTCTTCGCTACGAGATCATATCCATCCGGTATTATACCAGCTGCACTGGCTCCCGGTGGAGTACAGGATCAGGTTTAAGGTGCTGGTTTTAACCTTTAAAGCCCTATACGGCCTAGGACCCTCGTACCTACGGGACCGCCTCTCCTGGTATGTCCCACAGAGAAATCTACGGTCTGCAAATAAAAACATCCTAAAGATCCCAGGCCACAGAGAGGTTAGGCTGGCCTCAACTAGAGCCAGGGCCTTCTCGGCCGCGGCTCCAATCTGGTGGAACGCTCTGTCACAAGAGACTAGGGCCCTGCAGGACCTGACATCCTTCCGCAGGGCCTGCAAGACAGAGCTGTTTCACCAGGCCTTTGGTCAGGGCGCAGCCTGACCCCCTCCTCTGGCAATCGGCAATCTGCACAGAATTTGCTTGATGGTTGCCATTAATTTGACTTTAATTTGATTTGATTAATTTTATAATGAATGTTTTAGAATGTTGTTAGCCGCCCTGAGCCCAGCTTCGGCAGGGGAGGGCGGGATATAAATAAAATTTATTATTATTATTATTATTACTGATAAAATCAAACCACCCCAATGCTTTCAGCCCCAGAAGAGGAGCTCCCCTTGGTGACAAAGGAGGGGGGGGGTCCAAGGGAGCATCTGGAGCCCTGCCATTCCTTCTGTCCCTGGCCCCTTCCCTTCCGCTCTCTGCCATCCCTGGGCCACTCCTTAGTCCATAGGAGGAGACTGGATCTGTCTGTGATGGTGAGATGTCCTGGCCGGTTGAAGGACCACTTCCTGTTTCCTGGAGCTCCATCCTGCCTTCTCATGCAAGGTGGAGTCATGAAGCAGGTGAAGGCTGAGGACACCTAAGGGTGACCCGGGGGGGGGATTCTGCTTAACCTTTCCCCGTCTGCTCCTTTTCTGGATCCAAATCCCCACACAAAAAGGGGCAGTGTGAGGGCGCAATCGGTGTTATGGAGCTGCACTGGAAATCATTGCTTTGTGACTGTAAGAGGCCCTTCTAAAAAAAAGAAGCATCAAGAGAATTTAAGCTATAGAATTTAAAACAAACAGATAATTACAAAAAAAGAAAGCAGTCTGGTGCCACAATGCGTAGGAGTTAGTTTAACACACTCTACCTGGGGCTGCCTTTGAAAAGAGCTTAGAAACTTCAATGGCTCAAAGAGCTGCAGACACATTACTGACCAGGGCTGGCTATAGGCAGCATAGGACTCCTATATGAGAACAGCTCCATCTGCCTAATTGTCTGTTTCTGGACACAATCAATGTTTGCACAAGAGGAAGATCGATTTGGAGTGCCACATTTTCAAAAAAGATGGACACACGACTATTTCTTTGTGGAGCTGAAAGGCATGCCCGTGTGCCTCATTTGTGGTGAGGCCCTCTCCGTCCTGAAGAAGGCCAACCTGCAGAGGCACTACAGGACAAAGCACATCCAGTACAAGGTAGTTCCAAGGGCAGCTGCGCCTGGAGAAGGTCAAGGCGCTGAAAACAGACCTGTTGGGTAACCTGTGGCCCCTCCAGATGATGTGATATTGCAACTCACGTCTTCTTTAGCCGTTGGCCACGCTGGCTGGGACTCATGGGAGCTGGAGTCCAAGGATCTAGGTCCACACATGCCGGGGACAATTCAAATCCCTCCTCAGTCGTGAAGACGATTGGGCGACTTAAAGCTGGTCACCATCTTTATGGAAAACCTCCCTCGCAGGGTTGCTGTGTGCGTGAAAGCAATATATCTTGTGGTGGGCTTGATGAGGGGAGTGTGGAACAGAAATGTAATTCATAGGTAAGAAGACAGGAAATAATTCTGAATCTGACTGAAAATAAAGGATTCTTTGTCTCCAAATTGCATATAGCAAGCACCTGTGTTGTTGAACTCTAGCAGAAGTCTGGTTCCTCAGCACTCTGCACTCTCTCTCTGGAAACCTCCAGCTGTCAGGTGACAGGAACCAGCCAATGCCTCCCAGTTCAGAAACAGTCTGCCAAGAGCTGAGATTGGAAGTGGACAACCAAGGAAACTTAGGGGAGCATTTTCATTTCCATGCTTATGAATATTGAATTGAATCAATTCATCTGATGTGTTCAAAATAGTAGAGAAAGTTTTGACAGGAATTCGGGGAACTAGGAATATTTTTAGTTCCATCTGGGTTGATGGATCAGCAAATAGCTAGAGAGGATTAAGGGGTGGGGGCGGGAATCAGGCCTTGTTTCTCATGTGACAGATAACCGATTCCACAGTTCTTAAATGTGACCATTTGCGACACAAGATCTACCCACCAGGGAAGAATGGCAGATGAAGGTGATGGACTATATGGAACTGGCGGAATCCGAGACCAGGGAGAAGAGTTGGTGGAAGAAGATTGGAAGAAATTTAAAGACTATTTACAGAAACATTGTAAAATTAATGAATGTTAGAAAGATATTGGAATGAACTTATGTGGTTTTAGCAGAAATGTTATAATGGATTAGGAAAAAATAGACTGTTAATTGGTGAAACGAGGGAAAGTAAAGTTATATCATATTATGATAAATTACAGGACAAAAATTGTAAAAGATGGAAAGGATTTGCTGAAATAGTTAACCGAACTAGAATACAAAAAAGGGAGGTGTGAGGAGGTCAAGAAAACAAGCTAACGAATGATAAGTTATAGGAAGATTCGATGTGTTATTTTTTTAATGGACTTTATTTTTCTGTTTTTGTATTTTTTTCTTTTTTTTCTTTTCTTATTATGATGTGTTGTTTTTGATGTTGTTTAATATGATGTTATTATTTTTTCTTTTTGTAACCTTTAAAACCTTAATAAATATTATTAAAAATAAATAAATAAATGTGACCATTTGCTGCCTCCCAAAATTATGCTTAAGCCTTTCCCCTCCCCCCCAAAAAACAACAACAACTCAAACATGGTAGCTGGTCTTGTCAAACGGGCCAATATAAGGTTCATTCGTTTATTTGTGTCCGACTCTTCATGACCCCATGGACCAGAGCACGCCAGGCATTCCTGTCTTCTACTGCCTCCCGCAGCTTGGTCAAACTCATGTTCGTAGCTTTGAGGACACTGTCCAACCATCTCGTCCTCTGTCGTCCCCTTCTCCGTGTGCCCTCCATCTTTCCCAACATCAGGGGGGTCTTTTCCAGGGAGCCTTCTCTTCTCATGAGGTGGCCAAAGTATTGGAGCCTCAGTTTCACGATCTGTCCTTCCCCTGAGCACTCAGGCCTGATTTCCTTCAGAATGGATACGTTTGATCTTCTTACAGTCCATGGGACTCTCAAGAGTCTCCTCCAGCACCATAATTCTTTTTTTTAAAATAAATAATATTTATTAAAGTTTCAAAGAATTACAAAAAGAAAAAGAAAACAGAAAAAACAAAGTACAGAAAAATAAAAACAATTAAAAACAAATCAATCTTTACAAGTCTTTCATTTACTGACCTCCTCACACCTCCCTTTTTTGTATTCTAGTTCAATTGGTTACTTCAGCAAATCCTTTCCATTTTTGCTTTTATCTTAATGATTTATCTTAATATATTGTAACTTTACATTCTCACCTATTCATGATCTAATTTTACCTAATTCTATAACATTACTGCTAAAACCGCATAACTTCATTCCAGCATCCTTCTAACATTCCTTAATTTTACAATGTTTCTGTAGATAGTCTTTAAATTTCTTCCAATCTTCTTCTGCCGACTCTTCTCCCTGGTCTTGGATTCTGCCAGTCATTTCCGCCAGTTCCATGTACTCCATCACCTGTTACCATAAAGCACCAATGCTGCAGCAAGCAAAGGCTCCAGCAGCTCAGCCAGCTGCTTGTGGCTGGAAAGCCAGACAGGATGTTTGTGACTGTTGCCATGGAAACAAAGGGGCAGTCCATTCTGTACTGAGCACCGGATGTTAGCTCAGTGTGTGTGTGTGTCATATGACCCGTACTGGATGTACTTGGGAGGAGTTTTCTTCTTGCTGTTGTTGAGTGCAGACATGATTCTCTGTACTGATGTAAGAGGCAGAAATAAATGATGTAAATAGTTTTCTGTCTGCTTCTTTCCCCTCCCTGGGGACACCAAAGGGGAGAGAGGAAGAACGGTGTGTTCCTCTCATACATCTGAGAAGAATCGCCGGACCTCGCCTGCTTATCAGCAGAGGTTGGGAGACGCGGGGAGGTCGACAGGAATATCTGCCGGTGCCTACGCTTGTGGCACATTCCTCTGACCCAGGCAGAATTCCAACATTGGCAGCCTTCGGATGGTTGCGATTCATCGGACATCTGCATGAGAGGCTGGTGGATTGTCCTCCTCTGCTCCAAGGAGGAAGGCAAGCGTCTGACAGAAGCCAGAGGCTCCACAGACAGCTGATGGAAAGAAGAGGTGTTTTCCAGAGCAACAAAGTTCAAGGTATGCTGCATTTCGGGCTAAAAGAGTGAACGCAGGAAGATTAATTCCCTGGTTCACGGAGCTGCGTTTCAAAGAAAACAAAAGCTCCGGAGGAAGAGGCCTGCAGCTTGAAGGCTGAACCCTGCATTCCACAAATTTTTGTGGTAGATAAGATGTCCCATTGAAATGCATTGTTGCTAGGTAACGGAAAGTTACTGGCAAAGGGGCTGGACTCTGCGTGTAAGCCTGGGAAAGCGAAACAAAACCAGAGAATGTTTTGGCTACAAGGTTTACGAGCTCTTGGAAGGGACTTTTCAATAGCAGCCTGAGTTTAGCTGCCAGGTGCAAAAAGCATAAACAACTTGCAGTTTTGCCTGCGTGAGAAAGGAAAAAACGACTGTTGGATTTTACAGTTTGTTTGACAGTAGTGAGCTGAAGAGGCTTGGCTTCAAGATGGATGCCAAGAAAGGGGGAGGTTTGCCTTGCCCTCCTTGCTTAACCAATGACAATTATTCATCTTGGTCTGTAAAGATGAAGGCCCTGCTGCAGAATTAGAGGCTTTTTGATGTAATTGAAAACCCCATCCCTGCAGCACCAACCAGAGGTTGGGAATCACAAAATGTAAGGGCCAGGACTGCTATAATTCTGTGTGTCTCAGATGATCAGTTGGTGCATGTTCAGCATTTAGAAAATGCGAAAGAGGTATGGGACACGCTGCGTACAACGCATCAGAGAGATGCTGGTTCTTCAGCGTTGCTGTATTTTGAGAAATTGACCAATCTGAGACTTGCGCCTGATGGAGATGTTCAAGCGCACCTGACAGAGATGAAGTTTCTGCGTCAACAGATGGTGGAACGCAATTTCCGTCTTCAGGAGGAAGTGTTTTGCTTCATGATGATAAACAGCCTTAGCTGCACCTACAAGGTTGTTGCCAGTCAGCTTGGTTCCCTACCGGCCGCGCAGCTGACCGCGGAGAGAGTTTTTGCTGTGGTCCTGAATGAACACGACAGACTTGCTGCACTGGAAGAAAAAGACAGGGGGAGGGAAGAACAGAGTTCTAATTCCCCCACTGCTGATGCTACTGGAGAGCATGGTGTAGCATTGAGTGCTGTCCGATGCTACAATTGTGGACAGACTGGGCATCTACAGCGAAACTGTAAGAAGCCGCGCCAGTCAAGAGGAGCAAAGAGCAGCTCTACGAAGCCTCAGGCGTCAGGCAAAAGCCGTACCAAGTGCCAGGTGAAACCTGCAAAGGCTATGATGGCGAAAGGAACCACGCCAGATGTTGAGAACTCGTTCATAATAGACACGGGCGCCACGGTTCATATGTGCCCGCACAGAGGACTATTTTCGACGTTGAAGAAGCAAAGCTTCACTGTGAAACAGGCCAACGGTCAGGAGTTGGAAGCGACTGGAATTGGGACTGTGTATCTTGAAAGTCTGAACTTGACTATAAGCGATGTTTACCTGGTTCCAGAACTGAGATTTAATCTGCTGAGCGTGTCGCAGATTGCAAAGAAAGGACTGAAACTGTCCTATGATGCTAAAAGCTGCAAGATCTACAAAGATGGAGAACTGTTTCTTACTGCCAAAGAGAAAGATGGACTGTATTTGTTGACTTTTGATCAAAGTGATTACATGAAATGTAATTCTGATGTTTCTAACGAAATCTCTCTTGCAGGTGTGACCAGTGTGAGCACCAGGAAGGTGTCGAAGAAGGTCAACAGAGCATTTCAGCGAGTGTATGCTGATGTGATTGGTCCTCTAGAACCATCTAGAGGCGGTGCAAAATATTACCTTGTGTGTGTGGATTGTTGCACAAATTATTCTTGGGTTTATATGATGGAGAAACCGCAAGAAACTTTAGAAAAGTTTCAGGAGTTTTGTGACAAGGTTAAAAGTATGCATGATGCTAACATTGATTGTCTTTTCACAGATGACAAACAAGTTTTTCTGTTACAGAAGTTTCAGAAGTTCCTGGATGGAAAAGGGATAGACCACAAAGTGGCAGTCTCGCAAGAAGCGTGGAACAGGGGGGTCTGTGTAAAAGTGAACAAAGAATTGCAAAAGGGGATGAATGCGCAATTGCTGAGTTCACATTTGCCACATGAATATTGGGCCGAATCACTAGCGTCCTATCTTCATGTGTGGCTGAGAAAGGTCTCAACAGAGTTGGGATGTTCTCCTTTTGAGAAGCTGTTCAATAGAAAACCTTCTGTTGCCTATTTTAAGGTTTTCGGGTCTCATGTGAGAACAGAAGCTCCAGGTGGAGTAAAGAATGCCAGAGGCATTTTTGTGGGTTATGAAAAGGGTCTCTACAGAGTAATTTTGTCTGAATCTGGTCAGGTGATTCTCACAAAGTTCCTAGAGAGTGCTCCAGAGCGAGAGCGGGTTGTAGAACAAACATTTCCCACAGGAAACGATGATGATGATGATGATGAGTTTGATCTTATTGAGTTCAGTAGTACTGATGATGACAGCGATAGCTCAGACAGCTCAGTTGTCACAGTCGTTGAGAGGAAATCTCACACAATGGATAGACCTTCACAGATGAAGGAAGAACCACTGATAGCTACTGGTTCTCAACAGAGTCCAAAGGTTGAACCAGTGAGCACAGAGGATCAGAACCTCTTACGTAGGTCTGAGAGAGCAACGAAGGGTGTACCACCAAAGAGGTACTCAAAAGAGTTTGCTAACTTAGCTGTTGCATGTGTTGCTATTGTTAACAACTCAAAGCAGGTTGAAGCAGTGTCTAAGTCAGAGACAAAGACACAACAGAGAGTAGCTAGCCAAGGTAATGCAGAAGCACTCATTCCTTGGAAGCCAGACAACCAGAGAGGTACACTGGTGAAACCAGTGGTGGGTAGTTCCAAGGGTGGAACTGAAACAACAGGGGAATGTTATAAATATAACAACTGTTTGTTTTCTTCTCTGGATGACGCTTTGCTCGCAGCACGCATTGATACTTTAGGGGGAGTATGTTACCATAAAGCACCAATGCTGCAGCAAGCAAAGGCTCCAGCAGCTCAGCCAGCTGCTTGTGGCTGGAAAGCCAGACAGGATGTTTGTGACTGTTGCCATGGAAACAAAGGGGCAGTCCATTCTGTACTGAGCACCGGATGTTAGCTCAGTGTGTGTGTGTGTCATATGACCCGTACTGGATGTACTTGGGAGGAGTTTTCTTCTTGCTGTTGTTGAGTGCAGACATGATTCTCTGTACTGATGTAAGAGGCAGAAATAAATGATGTAAATAGTTTTCTGTCTGCTTCTTTCCCCTCCCTGGGGACACCAAAGGGGAGAGAGGAAGAACGGTGTGTTCCTCTCATACATCTGAGAAGAATCGCCGGACCTCGCCTGCTTATCAGCAGAGGTTGGGAGACGCGGGGAGGTCGACAGGAATATCTGCCGGTGCCTACGCTTGTGGCACATTCCTCTGACCCAGGCAGAATTCATCTGCCATTCTTCCCGGGTGGGTAGATCTTGTGTCTTCCAATACTTTGCAATAAGTATTCTTGCTGCTGTTGTAGCATACTGTCAGGGGCTCAGGAGCAGAGGCACAGGGGAGAGAGGAAATGGAGAGCGAAGGGGAGGAATCTGAGGGCAGCGGAGGGGAGAATGACAGTGACCCGAGAGATTCCATGAGCCTCTCCAGCGAATCAGAAGATTCCCAGAAGGGAGCGCCGATGGTCAGGGCAAGGGGGGTCCCAGGGGGGACGCAACAGAAGCAAAGAGCCAGAGGGGACTCCCAAAGCAGCAGTGAGAGATCAGGACCAGCTTCCCCACCAGAGCGCAGTGGGGGGGAAGAGTCCCATGTGTCAGGGCCAGCGTCTCCTCCAGCAAGGAGAGAAGATGGGTCAGGGCTGACCACGCCTCCAGCGGAGAGTGGGGGAATGGAGGGGAGGTCAGGTCCAGCTAGCCTCCCCGAAGGGGGAAGCAGTGACGGGAGCAGTATAACGATCAGGAGGAAGGTGGCCGGCTGGGCGCGCGCGCCAAGTTCGAATGTACAGGCGCGCGGGACAGCAGAAAACCCGGATTGGGAACCAGGTCCCAAAGCCCGCCGGAGGCAGGGGGAAGACTCAGGGGACTCAGCGTCAGAAGAGTCTAGGAAGGGCAAAACCCCAGCGGACAGGCGGACCCAGAGGAGGAAAGAGCAAAGGAAGAGGTGGAGCAAGGCTAGAGTCTTAAACTGGTGTCTGGGGGGCGGAGATTCAGACGGAGCTTCGGCGGTCTAGAGTTTCAGACGTAGAGCTGCGCGCCGCGGCTGTGAAAGCTAAAATGAACTTCAATAAAGACTGTTTTATATAACAACGAACTGGCGTTGGTCCTTTGTGAGCTGGGACCTAGGGCAGCTCTGACACATATATTAAAAAATTTATATCCTTTAACACCAACTGGCCGACCATGCCCAGGAGAAAGGCCTCTGGTTTCTTCAGAAAGGTATATTTAAATACCTTTTTCATTTCATTATAGATCATCTCCCAGAAAGCCTTAATCCTTGGGCACGTCCACCAAAGGTGAAAGAATGTACCTTCAGCCTCTTTACATTTCCAACATTTATTGTCAGGCAAATGATATATTTTTGCGTGCCTAACTGGTGTCATGTATATCATTTTCACAATATTCTCTCTTAAGGCATTACATGCCGTGAACTTCATACCTGTGGTCCATAACTGTTCCCAGTCAGCCAGCATAATGTTGTGTCCCACATCTTGTGCCCATTTAATCATAGCAGATTTCACCGTTTCATCCTGAGTGTTCCATTTCAACAGCAAGTTATACATTCTTGACAGAGTCTTAGTTTGGGGGTCTAACAGTTCTGTTTCCAATTTTGATTTTTCCACCTGGAAGCCAATCTTCTTGTCCAAATTGTATGCCTCCGTTATTTGATAATAATGAAGCCAATCTCGCACTTTGTTTTTTAGTTTTTCATAGCTCTGCAATTTTAATTTATCTCCCTCTTGTTCCAAAATTTTGGCCATTTAGCCTCCATATTGAGCTTTTTCTGAGCCTTCGCTTCCATTGGTGACAACCACCTTGGGGTTTTATTTTCAAATAAGTCCTTATATCTTATCCAGACATTAAATATTGCTTTCCTGACAATATGGTTTTTAAACTCTTTATGTGCTTTGACCTTATCATACCACAAATATGCATGCCACCCAAATACATTATTGAAACCTCCTAAATCCAAAATGTCTGAGTTTTCAAGAAGCAGCCATTCTTTCAGCCAGCAAAAAGCAGCTGATTCATAGTAAAGTTTGAGGTCTGGCAGGGCAAATCCACCTCTTTCTTTTGCATCAGTTAGTATTTTAAATTTTATTCTGGGCTTCTTGCCCTGCCAGACAAATCTAGAAATATCTCCCTGCCACTTCTTGGCAATACATTCATTTTTATCACAGCAATACGGCCTAGCAATGAAAGCTTCAGATTTGACCATATTTCTAAATCCTTTTTCACTTCCGTCCAGCATTTTTCATAATTATCTTTTTTTTTATTTAAATTTTATTTGAGAAAAATACACATATCATACTACAATACATATATATACTTACGAAGAAAAATCCAAAAAAAAGAAAAGAAAGAAAAAGAAAAAACAAAGAAAAAAGAATAAGACGAAACACAGGACATAAACACTGACAAATAATAAACTTCCGTCCAACTCGGTCTTGGATTACATATCCTTACATTACTTCTGCAGTAGTACTAACATTAGCATTATACATCGAAGGTATTAATTATCGTCTACTGTTAAGTTGTTAATTCCCGTATTAGTCTCAAAATAATTTAAAAATTTAGTCCATTCATCTTTAAGTTTCACTGTATTATTTTGCCTTATTTTTTGTGTTAGTCTCGCTAAATCAATATATTGATATAGCCTCACTTGCCACTCTCCAATCGTGGGTAAATCAGGAGATTTCCATTTTTGCGCTATTAGAATCCTCGCAGCGGCCATGGCATATTGAAAGAAGGTTTGATCTGATTTTTTTATTTCCTTGCCAATCATACCTAAAAGGAACATCTCAGGTATTTTGGGAAAATTATACTTCAAGATTTTTTTCAATTCATCATGGATTTGTCCCCAAAATTCCTTCACTACATCACAGGTCCACCAGATATGGAAGAAAGTCCCAACCTTGTCTTTGCATCTCCAGCAGGTGTTGTCAACAGTTTTATACATCTTTCCTAACTTTGCTGGGGTCAGGTACCAGCGGTACATCATTTTCTCTAAATTTTCTCGAAGGGTTGCACACGCTGTAAATTTCATACCTTTCCTCCAAAGTGTCTGCCATTTATTATATTCGATATTATGTCCGAGGTCTCTGTCCCATTTTACCATCACTCCCTTCACCAAATCCTCTTTAGTGTCCCATTCCAATAATTGTTTATACATTTTGGAGAGGAGTTTATCATTACTCTCTAAGATTTCCATCTGGAATCTTGATTTTTTTTCACTCATCCCCAGTTTCTTGTGCTCACCCCACAGTGCATTAATCTGATGAAAATGTAGCCAATCTTTTATCTTGTCTTTCAACTCATCATAAGGCTTCACCTTCTACCCTTCTTCTGTCTTGACTAAAAGATCCTCATACGTCCATCTTTCACCTGACATATTTATTTTTTTTATTTTGATGATATCAACTGGGGAGAGCCACCAGGGGGTACCTTTTTCAATCAGTTTTTTATACCTATTCCACACTTCCAGTAATGAGCCTCTAACTATATGGTTAGAAAAACCTCTGTGGACCCCACCTTTCTCCTGCCACAGGTAGGCATGCCACCCAAACCTAATATCGAAACCCTCCAAATCTAGCAGATCTGTATTCCTAAGGATGGCCCAGTCCCTTATCCAACATATGCAAGCTGCCTCATAGTAAAGCCTTATATTCGGGACTGCAAAGCCACCTCTCTCTCTTGAGTCTGTTAGGTATCTGAGCTTTATTCTGGCTCTCTTCCCCTGCCATATAAACTTGGACAAGATTTTTTGCCAATTCCTAAAGCGGGTGGTGCCTTTAATTATCGGGATATTTTGAAACAAAAACAATAGTTTCGGAAGAATACACATCTTAATTGCTGCCATCCTCCCTGTCCATGAAAGTTTCAGCCTGTGCCAGGTGTCCAGATCTTTTTTTATTTCCTGCCATACCTTATTATAGTTATCTTCAACCAAATTTATATTTTTCGGTGATAACCAAATTCCCAAGTATTTTACTTTATTCACAATTTTAATACCAATCTTTTGCTCCAGCTGGATTTTATCCTGGTCGGCCAGATTCTTTATTAGAATTTTTGTTTTCTTCCTGTTTAATCTAAATCCTGACAATCTGCCAAAATCCTCCAATAATTCTACCACCCTGCTGGCACTGTCCACTGGATTCTCCAAGGACAAGACCAGGTCATCGGCATAAGCCTTCAGCTTGAATTCTTTCATAATTATCTTTGAATAAATTCACATTCTTGGCAGTCATATTAACCCCCAGGTATTTCACTCTCTTAACCAATGTTAAACCTGTCTCCTTCTGAAACCTCTCCCTCTCAGTCACTGTTAGATTTTTCTCTAAAACCTTAGTTTTTAACTTACTCAACTTGAATCCTGCAACCTGACCAAATTCTTGAATCAGTTCCAATACTCTTTTAGTACTAGATTCTGGCTCCTGTAATGTCAGTACTAGATCACCAGCAAATGCTTTCAATTTGTACTGTTAGGCTCCGACTTGTATACCGTTAACCAATTGGTCCCTTCTAATCATATTTAAGAGAACCTCCAGGACCGATATAAAAAGCAATAGGGAAATTGGGAACCTTGTCGTGTTCCCTCCAGCACCATAATTCAAAATCATCAATTCTCCATCGATCAGCCTTCTTTATGGTCCGGCTCTCACTTCCATACATCACTACTGGGAAAACCATAGCTTTAACTATACGGACCTTTGTTGGCAAGGTGATATCTCTGCTTTTTAAGATGCTGTCTAGGTTTGTCATTGCTTTTCTCCCAAGAAGCAGGCGCTTTTTAATTTCGTGACTGCTGTCACCATCTGCAGTGATCATGGAGCCCTAGAAAGTAAAATCTCTCACTGCCTCCATTTCTTCCTCTTCTATTTGCCAGGAGGTGATGGGACCAGTGGCCATCATCTTCGGTTTTTTGATGTTGAGCTTCAGACCATATTTTGCGGTCTCCTCTTTCACCCCCATTAAGAGGTTAATTCCTCCTCGCTTTCTGCCATCAAGGTTGTGTCATCTGCATATCTGAGGTTGTTGATATTTCTTCCGGCAATCTTAATTCTGGCTTGGGATTCATCCACTCCAGCCTTTCGCATGTTGAATTCCGCATATAAGTTAAATAAGCGGGGAGCAATATACAGCATTGTTGTAAAGGTAAAGTAAAGGTACCCCTGCCCGTACGGGCCAGTCTTGCCAGACTCTAGGGTTGTGCACTCATCTCACTCTATAGGCCGGGAGCCAGCGCTGTCCGCAGACACTTCCGGGTCACGTGGCCAGCGTGACAAGCTGCATCTGGCGAGCCAGCGTAGCACACGGAACTGTTAGGATACTGCCAGGGAGATAAAGTCCATCTGAGCCCCCATGCCGGCTGCCGGACGATCCATCGACCTCCCGTAGATTCAGTATCAGCAATTAGCGACACGAAGCCTAAGAAATAGCTTGCCACATTCTTGGGCTGGTGCACACTCTGTCAGCAGAATTCACACAGCAAAAGTTGCACTCAGGAGAGTATCATTTAGAATGTTTATTCAGCGTTGGTCAGAACAAAGAACAAACATGACTGCCTGCTAGCGTGTTCTGGCGCAGAGAGAGAGAAAACGAAAGCAATAGCAAACATAAACATCCTGTAAAAGGAAATGTGCAGACTCTGTGACTCACAAGCCTGCTCTCTCTTAAGGTGGAACGGAAATATCCTAACATCCTCCCCCTTTCCGTGTAACCTGTAGTACCTGTGGTTCAACCCAATTGCAACCTCTGTACGTAAACCTTAAGTTGTTCTCTGTTAACAACCTTAGACAACAGATCAGCAGGAATTTCATTTCCTGCCATGTAGGACACCTGAATCAGTCCTTTCTGAATACACTCTCTTGCACGATGTAGCTTAATCTGCAAGTACTTGGTTCTTTGCTTGCAACTCTCTGAGTTCAGCAAAGCCAAACAGGATCTATTGTCTTGATACACTTGTATAGGACATTTCACAGTAACCCCAATGTCCTTAAACAGTTGCATCAACCATTCACAATCCATGAGTGAAAATGACAAAGCATTGAGTTCTGCTTCACAGGAACTTAGGCTCACTGTCGTCTGCTTTTTGCACAGCCAGTCAAACAGACAGTGGTTGTACATGTAGCACACTCCAGAAGTGCTTGTACCATCCGTGGTGTCACTTCCAAAACTTGCATCTGCAAAGATTTCAAGACCTCCAGTCTTCTGACTGGTGAACCTCAGCCTGTAGTGCATAGTCTCTTTCAAATAGCGGGCTATGCGCTTCAGAGCTTTCCAATCCTGAACAGTAAAATTGTTAGCATGTCTGCTAAGCAGGTTAGTGCTTACAACAATGTCAGGTCTTGAGCAGTTACAGATAGGCAGCCGTGTTGGTCTGCCATAGTCAAAACAAAAAATTTTTTTCCTTCCATTAGCACCTTAAAGACCAACTAAGTTAGTTCTTGGTATGAGCTTTCGTGTGCATGCATCTGTGCATGCATGTGTGTATCTGAAGAAGTGTGCATGCACACGAAAGCTCATACCAAGAACTAACTTAGTTGGTCTTTAAGGTGCTACTGGAAGGTCTTGAGCATCTAGCAATGAAATTCAACTTGCCTAGAATGCATCTGTACAGCGTAGTGTCAGAAAACGCTTCAGCAGTACCATCTACCTGGTAACCTATCACCATCGGTGTGTCTGCTGGGTTTGCATCAACCAAATTCAACCTGGTTAATACATCAGCAATTTTCTGTGTTTGGTGTACCAGAAAATTACCTGCTTGGTCCCTCTCCACCTGCAGAGAAAGATAGTTGGATACCTCACCAAGATCCTTCATGTCAAAGTGCTCCTTCAGTTGAGCTAGGGTGCTTTGGTAAAAAGCCTGATTCTTCCAAAACATCAAAAGATCATCAACAAAACATAAACAATACAGTTTGTTTTGCCCCTCCTCCTTGACAAACACACATGGATCAGCTTTGCCCTGGTGAAAACCTAGAGAAAGCAATGTCTCAGTGAGTTTTGTGTTCCAACACCTGGCACTCTGCTTGAGACCATATAAGGATTTCCGCAGTTTACAGACCATTCCCTTCTGTATCTGCATTCCATCAGGTGGAAGCATGTACAGCTGCTCCTCCAAAATCCCGTACAAAAAAGCTGTATTAATGTCATGATGGGAAACATGCAGTTTCTCCTCTGCAGCTATCTTGAGCATCAGGCCGAATGGCCTCATATTTGATGGTGGGCGAGTAGGTCTCGTGGTAATGCTGTCCTGGTACCTGTGAAAAACCTCTGGCAACCAATCTGGCTTTGTGTCTGACAACCTTGCCATTCTGATCTGTCTTGGCCTTGAAGACCCATTTGCTGCCAACCAGTCTCATTCCTGGGACTACCAGTACCAATTCCCAAGTTTGGTTCCTATTCAAGGAATCAACTTCAGCCTTCATGGCATTTAGCCAAGGCTCAGCATCTTTAGAGGTTAACTCCTGAACCTCTTTGAAGCTTGAAGGTTCCCACACCTTCTCTGAGCTACTAAGAACAGCAGTTGCCGTCTTAGCAAACTCATCAGCAAATCTCTTTGGAGGTCTGCTTTTGGTCGCCCTTTCAGACCTGCGAACTAGACGTAAGTCTTCTGGATTCATCTCCTCCTTCTTAAGAGAAAAGTGACCAATGGTGAACAGCGGTTCTTCCAGTTCATTGTCAGACGCATCAGATGGTCTGACTGAGGCCTTTGCGCTCTTGTAGTCTGCTGTGTCATCACTATCACTGACAGCAGCAGCAGCGCCACCAACTGAACTAGAATCCGAACTCTGATCATCATCATCATCATCACCATCCTCCTCAGCTTCCTCAGCTTGATCTGCTTTCTTCACACCACCTCCATCCTCCTCTGGATAACTCTGGAAAATTCCCACATTTTCCCCCCACTTTGGATTGTACTCAACACTCTTGGTGAACTTAATGGACTTAGAGTTAGTCATCCATATCCTGTATGCACCTTTCTCGTAACCCATGAACAAACCATGTGCCCCACGCTTCCCAAGCTTGTTGCTTTGTGGGGTGTGTACCCACATGTCAGAACCAAATATTTTCATGTGCTTGACGTTCGGTTTCTTACCAAACATCTTCTCGTACGGAGTGCAACCTATGGGTGATGACAGTCTCCGATTAACGGTATAAACAACCGTTGACAGAGCTTCCCCCCAAAACTTCTCAGGGAGGTTGGCATCATGCAACAAGGTTTTCAGGCCTTGAAGCAAAGTTTGATTTGCTCGCTCCGCAAGTCCATTCATCCATGGCGATCTAGGCGTTGACAAGTCATGCTGGATTCCCTTCTCAGTCAGGAAAGCTTCAAACTGCTGAGAAGTGAACTGTTGGGTTTGGAACTTAACTGGTTAAGTTGTTCCCATGATGCCTCAACATTCTGACGTCAGCTTTCGAAGCTGGGAGGAGCTGGGAGGAGTTACGTTCTGTTCCCCTCTGGTCTTTGAGGGAGGAAGGTTGCAGTTTGTCATGGCTGCGGTGAGCCCAGGAGTTTCCTGGGGAATGTCGGAATAAAGAACTGAAATGGACAAACCTGGACTCTGTGTGTGTTTGTCTGAAGCTAAGTGAAGCTACGTGACAGTTTTCACCGCTGTGTTCAACTCTGCTGAGGCGTGACTGAGAGCTCAGAGCGGAGGCGTGCCGGGCGGCCATAAAGAGCTAATTGGGGATCGCAAATCAATTAGCGGGGGTCACGTCAAACCAATCAATCAATTCCACATGAACTCCCCGCCCCAATCGGTAAAAAGACAGCCGATACGTTTACCACGAACATTCTCCAACCAAGCACAGAATGCCTTGAACTTAGGGAATGCTTGCGATTTCTGCTCAAGCATAAACACATGAATGTACCTGGAAAAAGAATCAATTAGAACCATGAAGTACCTTGCTCCTCCCAAAGATGGCGCAAGTGGACCAACCAGGTCTGCGTGCACTAGCTGGTAGGGTTTGGAAGCCTGCCTGCTAGACTCCTTGCCTTTTGGAGCAACCTTCACCTTGTTCTCTGCACAAAATACACATTTCATGTGATACTTACAAGGTTTGATGTTCAAACCTTCAACCAACTCTGGCATATTGGCTAGCGCTTGCCAAGAGAGGTGACAAAATCTTCGATGTGCATCGTGAATGCATCCTGCATGAAGAACTTTGTTAGTTTGTGCAACACAACAAGAATCAGCATTAGACACAACAGCATTGTCATCATAAGTTATACAGAATAAACCATCCATAAACTTTGCATGCAAAACGTCCTCTTTGCCTTTCCTGATGACACAGACGCTCCTCTTGAAGGAAATCTCAAAACCACGCCCAGTCAGCTGTGGGACACTTAGCAAATTGTCCGCAGCTCCTGGAACATAAAGTACATTACTGATGGTTGTATGCAAACTTGCAAGTTTAACAGTCCCTTCTCCTGCAATTTGCAACGTCCTTCCATCAGCCAGGTGGATCTCTCCGTCTTGCGGTGTGAAGGAGATAAACAGGTGTCTATCCTTTGATAAATGGCGCCTGGCGCCTGAGTCCACAATAAACCTGGCTTTTGGAGCAGTCCTTTCAGCAAGCAAAACCTTGTTTTCCACCGGCGTGGGCTTTTGCAGCTTGCCCCCCTGCTCCTGGCCATCAGACTTGCCTTTAGCCTTTGGTGAAGCAGTGCCAGCAAACAACGCTTTGTTTTCCACTGGCGTGGGCTCTTCACCCCCCCCTCTGCTTCGGGCCATCTGCAGGCATCTGTCTTTGTTTACCTCTGGCCTTCCGGCCTCTGCAAAGACAATGACCTTGGCTCCCACGAGAAACAGAGCTCTCAGCTGCTGACTCCTTGGCTCCCCCTGGAGGATGGAATGCTGCCTGGGCTGACATCACAGTCTGCTCCCTCTGCAGCTTGCAACCGGTGCCCTCTGCATCCCTGCATTCACTCGCATTCTGGGAAACAGCCAGGACCTCTGATGCACTCACACCCTGGGCATTCAGACTCTGAGCTGGGACGATTGGCAAATGGGCAGCTTTCAAAGCATTCCACATCTTAGGTGCCGTCACGTTGCCAGCAAGCGTTTTTATTTCCTCTAGAGAGACGGACAAGACGATTATGTCAATGGCCCTCGAATCACGGGCCCTCCATCTATCTGTCAGAGGAACTGGAGGGGCTTGAGACACAGTATGCCATACTCCATACTGACGCAGCAAACTCTCACACCATTTTGCCCAGTTCTGATAATTTTTTTTCATTTAACTTAGGGCATTCAGCAGCTTGGAAAAATTCCATTTCAGGTTTTCCTTGAGCCCGAGCCTCTCTCTTTACCTCAAAGAGTCCTTATCTTGGCAGCTCTGGCTCGGCTCCCAGGCCAATTAAGGTACCGCTCCGGCGGGAAGGTAAATGGCGTTTCTGTGCGCTGCTCTGGTTCACCAGAAGTAGCTTAGTCATGCTGGCCACATGACCCAGAAGCTGTACGCCGGCTCCGTCGGCCAGTTAAGCGAGATGAGCGCCGCAACCCCAGAGTTGTCTACAACTGGACCTAATGGTCAGGGGTCCCTTTACCTTTACCTTTACTTGAAGGACCAAACCAAGAATTACAACAATCTCTTCCACAAACACCTTGCATATGAACTTCGTAAAATAATGAAAGTGTACTACCCCTCACCCCCGCTCGCTCTCCCCACCTCTCAATTCCCCAGCCTTACACTGTATACAACATTAAAGTCTGTCTGTCTCTGAATTTTTATGATATCCAAAGTAACAGAGTAGCTTACAGTTAGGAAGCCAAATAGTTATTCTAGTTGATAGTTCCTTTTTACAGACTATACAGTGGCCAGACTCTTGCTATTCAAAAGAACTTTACTTTCATAATCATATAACTGAGAAGAATAGAAGAGGAGTCTGTAACCTGAAGTGTATGTAACCCGAGGTACCACTGTACAATCTTCTGCTTATTCAAACACGGGCACGTTCTCCCTTGAATTCTCTTATAGTTTCTTATGAAACATTTTTCTTTCACATCAGCAGTATTGTCTCTGTTTCTGCACAGGTTTCTGCTTATTAACATTTAGTGGCCGCCGGGACCACATAACACTGGTCCTGAGAGATCTGCATTGGCTCCCAGTACGTTTCTGAGCACACTTAAAAGTGTTGGTGCTGACATTTAAAGCCTTAAACGGCCTTGGTCCTGTATACCTGAAGGAGCATCTCCACCCCCATCGTTCAGCCCGGATACTGAGATCCAGAGCCGAGGGCCTTCTGGTGGTTCCCTCATTGCGAGAAGTGAGGTTACAGGGAACCAGACAGGGGGCCTTCTCTGTACTGGCGCCCACCCTGTGAAACACCCCCTCCCTTCAGATGTGAAGGAAATAAACAGCTATCCTATGTTTAAAAGACATCTGAAGGCAGCCCTGTTTAGGGAAGTTTTTAATATTTAATGCTGTACTGTTTTTAACACTTGATTGGAAGCTGCCCAGAGTGGCTGGGGAAACTCAGCCAGATGGGCGGGGTATAAATAATAAATTATTATTATTATTATTATTATTATATAATGATCTTCCTCTGCTTCACTTCAGATAATTCAGTGGGGCCTCTTCTCATTTCATTCTCTTCTGGATCAGTGCCTTAATCCTTTGTAGATTCTGTATATCACGGAATAACCATTGAGATGTCCCCAGATGTTGTTGTCCAGTTCCCATCAGCTTCAGCCAGCAGGGCAGACAGTCAAGGATGATAGAAACTCTAATCTGGACCTCACCACCTGGACTCTGCTGCCCTATATCCTTCCCATTGAAACAACCGTGAAAATAAATTTTGGACGCTATAGATTTATCCTGGTCTGGAGCATGCAATGTCTTTTGTTTTGCAGCTGTGTGATTTGTGCTCATATTGTATTGTGGTGGCCATTGGCTATAAACAATAAAATGTATAGATACGGTAGATTGAACTGCAAAAATAAGTAATAAAATAATAAAATGATTTTATTTTTTTGGTCCTCACTCCAAAATGGTGTGTGTGTTTTTGGTTATATTGGGGGTGGGGTGGGGGTGGAGAAGTATGAAGGCCAAAACCGTTCCCCTCCTCTGCTAAATGGATGCAGGAGACCAGAGGCAGCGAATGAAAAAGCAGGGAAAGAGAAACCCTCCAAGTGCCACTATTTCCCAGGGATGTCCCTGATTTAGAGAAGCCGTCCTGGTTTCTGATTTGATCCCAGAATATTCCGCTTTTCCTTAGGGTCTCCCTATTTTCACTGAAGAAATGCTGGAGGGAATGGAGTTATCCGACCCCCGGGCCCTCTGAGAAGACAATCCTGTATAGGGACGTTTGAAAATGTTTAATGTTTTATTATGTTTTTTATATATGTTGGAAACTTCCCAGAGTGGCTGGGGCAACGTAATAAGATGTGCGGTATATAAATAGGAAAATTATGTTTATGGAATGGGATGTTCCTATTTTCATCAGAGAAATGTTGGAGGGTTTGGAAAGGTCGGTTGCTGGAGCTAAGTGATTGCATGATCCCAACCAGCAGAGCTGGGAACAGGACTGCCTCCTCCAGCTACCCATTCGGGCTGCAGGCATAGCTGTCAACCTTCCCTTTTTTTTTGGCGGGAAATTCCCTTATTCCAGTGCCATTTCCCGCTGCTATCCCGGATTGTTAGATATCCTGTAGACTGTCCCCGGGACAGGTGAGGCTGCTGATCCCTTATTTTCAAATCTGAAAATTGACAGCTATGGCTGCAGGGTGGCATCGTCCCAGCTTTCTGAAAATATTTGCTGATAAGGAAACCAGTGACTGCACATCGGATCACAAGGAGACTTATTTGTGCAACATTCTGGATATCTTATAAGATGCCATGTAGATTCCAACGATACAATAAATTTTGAGGGACAGCGCAAGGGGGCGCATCCAGCCTCGCAGCCTCCCAGGGCCCAACCCACAGCCAGCGAGCTCCGATGCTCAGAGAGGCAGGAAACGGGGCCAGCCAGGGGGACTCGAGAGCGGCTGCACTTTCCTGTCCCCCCTCGAGGAGAGCGGAGGAGCAGCGGCCCATGGCCTGGCGAGTTTCCCCGGAGAGGAGCCGGATTCCGGTGCAGGGACGGAGCGAGGAGTCCGAGGTGCAGGAGGCGGGGGGGGGGCAGGAGGGGAGAGCACGTGCGCCTGGCAGGATGAGGCCCCGAGCCCAGCTAGAGGCTGCAGGGCGCGCCCCACCCGGGCAGGAAGGGGAAGGGGCGCAGCTGAGGGGCAGGGCATCTGCAGGAGGGCGCAGGGGCAAACATCTCTGGCTCAGGCTGGCACGGACCCTGCCGGAGACCCTGGGGAGCTGCTCCCTTCAGTCCTGAGCTCAAGGGGCAGAATGAGGGGTCCAAGGCAGCTGCTGCTTCCCGATGGACGATGCATATAGTTGCTCACGGATCAGCGGCGTACCTGGGGCTTTTGCCGCCCCTCTCCCTGTCCCTCATCAGGGAGCCCCGTCCTCTTCCACGGTCCTCCCCACGGCGGGGAGGGAAGGGGAGGCGGGGGGGGGAAGGAAGAGCAGTGCAGCACGGGGGGGCTCTTCCTGTGCAGCCCCCTGACACCCTTTGCAGGCCACTACTCCTGCCCCCCCCCTTCCTCTGCCAGTGCCATTGATATACCTATCGCCCTCCTTCATGAATTGGTCGCCTTCTAAAGCACTCTTAGCCGCCACCACCATCACTGCATCTTGTGGCAATGATGTGCATCAGATTCATTTAGCAAGGAAATGGCTTCTTTTGCCTGCCCCAACTCAAGGTACACTGTGCCTACACATGGAGGCTCTGTTGATCTGTCACAGCTAATAAAAAAGCTAATAGATCTATTTCCCGGAGAACGCATCTGATCTTTTCCCAAGCTGTCAAAGCTAGTGACCTCTTGTGTCTGCGTGTAAATAAGTGAGACTTATTTATTCATTAATTGTTTTATTTCCACCTTCCTCAGTAAGGCAGCAGGGTTGAAGTGGGTGACAGTTTAGAGAATGCAGAGGAAAGGAGGATTCTTAAGAAGTGTGGCATATGGAAATGAATTAATGATAATAAAAACGTTGAAGACAGTATTGTTAAAGACTGAGGAAGGCGAAATTGAAATTAGCTATTCATTTTCAGATTATTACTCATTTCATTTATATATTGCTTCATATTTTTAAGGGAAAAAATCTCAAAGCAATTAAAGGGAAATCTCATTGCAGTTTGTGTCCATAGGATGTTGAGAACATTAACTCTGTAGATCCAGGAGTTCTCTCCTCCTGATAGTCTCAGATTTGATTGTTCTTTCTGATAGAGAAGGAGGAACGAAACGTTTATGGGCTTAAAGCTGCATTGATTCTGGAGGCCACATTCCAGTGAGCTTTGTGGCCAATGTATGCACATGCATGCGCACACAGAAAAGATATGCAGACCATAAAGTCACATGCACACACTCACCAGAGGTGCTGCACACACTCACCAGACATGCCATCTAGCATACATACAAGTCTTGCAAACACAATCAGCATGTTTAGACCTTCCAACCCCAGTTCTGGGGTGGGGAAAAATAAGAGCACAAGAAGACCCTTCTGAATTAACAAGGAGATCTGTGGGGAAAAGACCCATCAGATTGTTCTTTAGAAATCCTCTTTAAAGAGCAGCCAGAGGGATCATTTATTTTCCTTTTGCCCCATTTCAGCACTGTGCTGGTTTGTGCTGAAATTGGAGTTGAAAAGATCTCTCTAAGGGCCCTTTAGGCATCTTTCTCTCCAGGACAGTCAGAGATCTTCATCCCATGATCAGATCAGGAGATGGAAATGGCAGGGACTAGCAGGACACACCCTGAGGCTTGGGAAGCCATATGCAGCCAATGGACTGCAAGTTAGAATGTCTTCAGTCAAGAGAGTTTGTGACCATCAAATTTAAAATATTTTGGAGTGAGTTCTTTAATTTTGTTGGTCAATATTCCTTTTGTCAGTTTCTTGGGCTGTGCAGATCCCATACATTTAAAGCACGTGGCTTCGCCCAGAGAACCACAGGACCTGTAGTTTATTGCTACAGTTCTCAACACCCCTAACAAACTGCAGCTGGCAGGATTTCTTGGGTGAAGCCATGTACTTTAAATGTTAGCTGGGTCTGTTGCAGCCTTAATCATATACAAGGATCTGTTGCTGCCTTTCCAACATGCTAGAAGTTGCAGCCAGGATCAGCATTCCCTGTCCACTGAACATGCTCAGTCCTCTCACTGGGTTGTTTTTGGATTTCCTTCCACTGCCTTGGTTCCCCCCCCCCCCCAAATATTATTTGTACTTCCATAAACCTTGATGTTTTCCCCAGTCTTTGGATAACTTCCCTTCGTCCCTGGGTGGAGCCGTTTGGGTGACATAATGATTGTCATTCACATCCTGAACATCAGAAATAGAAAGAGTAATAATATATTTCAAAAACTGGCTAATGGTTAAAATTCAAAGGGAGAGACTAGAGTGCAAAGGAAAGAAACCTCCTGCCGGCCAAGTTGGGGCCATCAGGGATCTTCTGCCTCGGGCAGATTTATGTCAAATTAAGCAGGAGGCAGAGGAGGGGCAGCCGCAGCAGCACTGGGATGCCCAGAAGCAGGATTTCCTGAAGACGATGCAGCCCCCTCGTTCAGGGTGGGAAACCCCACAGGCTCCCAGTTCTCACCACTCTGGGGATGGTGTCCTCTCCTTCAGGGGAGCTGCAGATGCCAGTCGGTGGCCCAGTGGGAGAGCAGGGGGACAGACCAGACCCTGCTCCCAGACACTGAGGGGCTTCTGGGAAAGGTAAGTGCCCTCCTCTCACCTGGGTTTCCAGCACCTGGAGGTCACAGGTCCACTGCCTCTAGACATGGAGGTTCTGTTTAGCTATGGTGGTGAATATTCCTCCCCCCTGCACTTTCTCTCTAATCCACTTCTAAAAGGCTTGCTAGACCAAACTTTCTTACACATGGGAGGTTTGCGATCATATCTCCTGATGTTGTTACTTTAATAAAGCAACCACAGGGGACTCGGAATTTCATCAGAGCAGAAGCTACGTCAGAAGAGGGTCCTTCCACCAACCCCCTTTTTCCTCCTCTAAATTGCCTCCATTTCCAAAATGCTCATTTCTCACCACTGAGATAAAAATCTTGGCACGTCTTGCAGCCTCACCACTGCCATCTGCAGTGCAAATAGAATAACATTGGCCTACCTTGCAAGATTGTTCCAAGATTTATTAAGATAATGTCCATTTCCAGATGACTGAATCACAGCCTGAAAAGTTGGGTTACAAATAGGAACAGTTTTTAGTACATCGCTGTACTAATGTACATTTGGTACATTACGATAAAACCTAAGTTGACCCAAGTTCAAAACAAAAAACTAGCCGCCGCCACCACAGACTCCTGAACCCCACAAACAGAATGCATCACTCCAGGAAGGACACCCACCCAACCTTTAGTGAGAGAGGGGAAAAGAGAAGGACTCTGCATGGGTAGTTGCACAAATTTACCAGCTGTGGTCCTGCACTGGCAGCAAGGCTAACAAACAGGGGAGCTGGGAACGTGCTGGTCCCATATCTCCCTGCATCTGCCTCCTGACCTAATTGTCCCAGCTTACCTCATGATTGGGCCGGCCCTGAGGGTGAACTGTGCTGAAACCAGACAGTCTCTTATGAGCCATAACTAACAAACTTTCCATTTTGCCCAAACCAGGAAACTATGGCTGCCAGCTTTGGAACAAGCTGGGATATTAAGCTAACTTCAAACTGTGCTTGGTCAAAACAGGAAATTCTGGCTGATCAGTGGCTTCGTGGTTTGACTGATCCCACTGATAGCAGTAAAAATAGGAAGCCCTGTTGCGTTCGAAGGGGTTGTTTGGACAGAATCTCTGATCAGCATGCCTAGCAGGACAGGCTTAAAAAGGTAAAGGGACCCCTGACCATTAGGTCCAGTCATCACCAACTCTGGGGCTGCAGCGCTCATTTCGCTTTTTTGGCCGAGGGAGCCGGCGTACACCTTCCGGGACATGTGGCCAGCATGACTAAACCGCTTCTTGCGAACCAGAGCAGCACACGGAAACGCCGTTTACCTTCCTGCCAAAGCGGTACCTATTTATCTACTTGCACTTTGACGTGCTATCGTACTGCTAGGTTGGCAGGAGCAGGGACCGAGCATCGGGAGCTCACCCCGTCGCAGGGATGCAAACCGCCGATTATTATTACTTTCATCCTGCCTATCTGACTGGGTTGCCTCTGCCCATCTGGGTAGCTTCCAACAAAATAAAAACCATCAAAAATTTCCTTGTAAAAGGCTGCCTTCGGAAATCTTCCATTTTGTAGAAATGGCCTTCGGTTTTACAGAATTGTCCTCTTTAAGGAATCACGTGGTGTAAACATGCAAGTTGTCCTCTACGTCCAAACACACACAGAGACACACATAGTAGGAGCAAGCAGTGCTCTAAAGTGCTTATCTTGCGAACTTGCCATCTAAGTTTTTTACTCCTGACCAAAGCTCCTGTTTCCCTAAAGGACAGGAGGGGGAGCAGAGGAGGAAACAGATGGGTTTGAAGGCTCTTTCCATCAGCCGCCTCTCTCCCCTGAGGAACAAGAGCAAAGGGTGTTTGCAGGGCAGGAGGGCAGAGGAGGAGGCAGCGAGGGCAGAGGGAGCAGTGGGCGGATCCCCCGCCTCTCCCAGGGGGTCCAGATGCAAGCAAGGGGCTTCCTTCTTCTCCATGCAAGGGCCACCCATGTATTCAGAGCAGTCCTTTAAAGATTAACACTTAAGTTCCATGGGATCTACTCTCAGGCCACTAATGTGCATACCATGCCAGCCTTAAGAAGGGAGGTAGGACAGGCAGGTGAAAGGAATTGCCAAAGGTGTTTGAAAATGGGTGGAGGCTCTTGGGAAGGGGGTGCCCGCTTGTGAATGAACTTTATTACGGTCACAGACCAGGATTAAAAAAGCATATAGATAAAATAGCAGTTAGGATTTTTTAACCAATAATTGTTAGAGCAAATTAGGACATGGAAACAGGCATAGGATAAAACATCTAAATAAAATACAAGATTAAACACGGATAATGGATGGATAAAAAAACAGATAATTAAAACAGATAAGAACTAAAAACAAACAAAGTCACACAGTTAAAACAACTGTAAGAGCATAAGAACTAAAAGACTCGCAGTTAAAACAACTATAAGAGACTGCAGAGTAGAAGCCTCTTAAATAGAGGACACTCACAACAATAGAAACTGCTGTGCAAATATGGTTAAAACAGACAATTAAAACAATGTTCAACGCTAAATTTAGAAGCAATATACAACAATAAACTGTCCCAGGGAGTTGTCTCAGAGTCACCCATGGAACCGTGTTTGGGGCTTTTCATGTCGGACTATCTTGAGTTGGGCGATGGTCTGCGCCTACAGAAATGTACACAGAATCTGGCGACCATCCAGGTCATCTTCTGATCTTTGCCTAACAGCAAAAGGTCAAATTTTTGCTTTTGCGGGAGGTCGGCTAGCCTCACCAGTAGGGGATCCATGCTCTTACTACGTGCCTCTTCATAAAAGGGACATTTAAAGAATAAGTATTCTGGGCTTCCTATCTCTCCCAATGGACAGGTGCAAAGTCTCTGAGCATACGGGACCCTTCTAAAGGCTTCATCCAGGACCGGCGAGGGAAGAGCCGAGCTTCTGGCGAGTGTAAAGGCCCTTCTTGCATCCCTAGATACGAGAAAGAAGAGATATGCTGCCGGTGCGGCTATATATCTCTCGATTTCTCCAATTCTATAGTCGGGGCACCTTGCAGTCCTGCTGTCTCTCGGTGTCTAATATTCTTTGCCTGAACGTAGCTTTTGCCTGGCCCAAGCCCAGACTTAGAAGGGCTTGAAGGGCAAAACCCAGTTTCCGGAGGGTGTTCAGGACTGCAGTCTGCCAGCCCGACTGGAATTGGTCACAGAGGATCAATGGGGCTATCCCTCGGGGGAGCAGGTTCAATGTCAGCCACTTGTAGGTTGATATTAGGCGGATGCTAGCCTCCACTCTCATCATCCCCGTTTCCAATCTAACCCATGCGTTTGAGACACATCTGGGGACTTGGAGGAGACGTCTAAGAAGTCTAGATTGAACTCTCTCAAGGGGGGAGAAAGCAGAGGAAGGTGGGCCCAAAAAGAACCATAGAGGAGTTGTGCCAAAGTTTTGGCCTTGTATAATTTTGGAGCTGCGGGAATGAAGAAACCCCCTTGTGCTCTGAAGAATTTAAGGATACAATTAGCGGTTTTTTCCGCTAGGGGGTGCCCAATTGGGGCTTCTTCAGGGGCAGCAGAATGTCTTGGGCAGAGGAATCCCTGCAGGGGCTCTCAGACTCCCTTGGCTTCTTCTTCCCTTCCTCCCAGGAAGCTGCAACTTGCTCTGGATTCTGTGCTCCTCAGGAAGCTGAACCTGTAAACCTAGCTGAGACTGAACCTGCAACCCTGGCCAGGATGGAAGGAGGAAGATGGACGGTTGACCTGGTCAGGCTCTCTCCCGCATCCCTCCCCACAACCTCTGAGCATTCCCTCCCAGGACCCTTGGAGAAATCTGGTGAGTTCCAGGGGAGAGGAGATGGGGACAGGGATAGATGGAAGGTGGAGGGAGAAAGAGGAAAAGATGGAGAGGAGACAAATGGAAGGAAGTTCCTGACAGGAAGAAGGAAGGGATGAGGCCTTCTCCAAAGCTGCTCTTTGTTTCTTGAATCCTTTTCCTAAAGTAGTGGGGGCAGATTTTCTTCCTCCAGGCTTTGAAATCTTAGGTGTTATTTCCACGGTGGGAATAATTGATGATAATGATGTTGCACACCAATCCTGAAAAATGGGTGAAGGGGAATGGATATGCTTCCCATAATTATTTATGATGAATGTATTTAAATTGTTTCTGTTACTCTTATTTTTTATAGACAGGGTCAGAATGATACATTCCACCAGCACCAAAACACAATAAATGCATGCACCTTCCCAGTCTGGTAGGGTTCAGGGACAAAGGACCAGTTATCATGATGCACGATTCCTGTGGCTGGAGGCTCTACACTTAGGATTGGGCATATAAAGTCAAAGAGCGGATGGTATTATAAGCAAATTGTGTAAACTTGCCAATCTTACAGACTGGGGTTGTGTGTGAGAGGGAGGGAGGGAGGGAGGGAGTGGGATTATAATTTATAGCGCCCCTGTGTAATGGCTTGGTTCTCCCGCACAGACGTGAGACAACTCCAGTAGTAATTATCTCAGGTTTATTCCTCAAACTCTGCCTTTAAGGGCTGCAGAAGATGAATAAACAGAAGCGTAGTTCATCTATGGAATCTATCCTAGAGGAGACAGTGACGGCCAGCAACATGGATAGCTTGAAGAAAAGGATAAGACTGACGTCTCTGCTCTGCCCTTGCGGTCTTAGGCAATAACGCTTCTTAATACTAGTGTCTGGAAAGCACACGAAGGCAGAGAAGATTCTTGTGCTCCAATCCTGCTTGCCGGTTTCCCACAGGCATCTGGTTGGCCTCTGTGAGAAGAGGATGCTGGACTAGGTGGGCCTTTGCCTGATCCAGCAGGTTCTTCTTAGGTTCCAATCTATTGCAATATTTTTACAGTTACATGTAGCACTTAAGTTTTATTTATTTCACAATGGAGACACTGTTACTTGAGCCTGATATCATTTCTTCACTTCAGAAAGAAAAAATAGATGTGTCTAATAAGCCAATTCCACCATAGATCTGTATTATAAAACGATGGTGCTTTATTAAGTTTGAATGGAGTGATCATGTGTTCCTCTTGCCACTATCTCGTCAGCTTTCGTAAAATTTGGAACATAGAGAGGATAGTGGAGAATGAAGGTGTTGAAATGAGAGAAGGTACAGATAGGGATTGACATGTGTTCAGTTCCCTTTTTGTCTTTCTTGAAAGTCTAACAGGATTCTCTTTCCTCCCAGACTCCCAAACAGGTGAGGAAGATGAAAGTCAGAATTCTATGGAGCCACATGTGAATTTATGGGGGAAAACAAAGAAATTGAGGATACAACAAAAAAGTCACAAAGGAGAGAAACTATTTGAATGTATTGAATGTGGAAAGAGCTTCAGTCGAAATGATACACTTAGAATACACCAACGGACTCATACAGGGGAGAAACCATTTAAATGTATTGAATGTGGAAAGAGCTTCAGTGAAAATGGAGCACTTAGAAGACACCAACGAACTCATACAGGGGAGAAACTATTTGAATGTACGGCATGTGGAAAGAGCTTCAGTCAAATTGTAGCACTTAGAATACACCAAAGAACTCACACAGGGGAGAAACCATTTGAATGTTTTGAGTGTGGAAAGAGCTTCAGTGAAAGTGGAGCACTTAGAAGACACCAACAAACTCATACAGGGGAGAAACTATTTGAACGTACGGCATGTGGAAAGAGCTTCAGTCAAAGTGGAAAACTTAGAATACACCAAAGAATTCACACAGGGGAGAAACCATTTGAATGTTTTGAGTGTGGAAAGAGCTTCAGTGAAAGTGTAGCACTCAGAAGACACCAACAAACTCACACAGGGGAGAAACCATTTGAATGTTTTGAGTGTGGAAAGAGCTTCAGTGTTAGTGGATCACTTAGAATACACCAACAAACTCACACAGGGAAGAAACCATTTAAATGTATTGAATGTGGAAACAGTTTCAGTGATAGTGGATCACTTAGAATACACCAACGAACTCATACAGGGGAGAGACCATTTAAATGTGTTGAATGTGGAAAGAGCTTCAGTCGAAATGATACACTTAGAAGACACAAACGAACTCATACAGGGGAGAAACCATTTGAATGTATTGAATGTGGAAAGAGCTTCAGTACAAGTGGAAAACTTAGAATACACCAAAGAATTCACACAGGGGAGAAACCATTTAAATGTATTGAATGTGGAAAGAGCTTCAGTGAAAGTGGAGCACTTAGAAGACATCAACGAACTCACACAGGGGAGAAACCATTTGAATGTTTTGAGTGTAGAAAGAGCTTCAGTGAAATTGGATCACTTAGAATACACCAACGAACTCACACAGGGGAGAAACCATTTAGATGTATTGAATGTGGAAAGAGTTTTAGCATAAGTGGAGCACTTAGAATGCACCAACGAACTCATACAGGGGAGAAACTATTTAAATGTATTGAATGTGGAAAGAGCTACAGTCAAAGTGGATCACTTAGAAGACACCAACGAACTCACACAGTGGAGAAACCATTTAAATGTATTGAATGTGGAAAGAGCTACAGTCTAAGTGGAGCACTTAGAATACACCAACGAACTCACACAGGGGAGAAACCATTTAAATGTATTGAATGTGGAAAGAGCTTCAGTGAAAGTGGAGCACTTAGAAGACATCAACGAACTCACACAGGGGAAAAATCACAGATACTTTAATAAACCGTATACGTGTTCTTTACCTTTCCTTCTATGCTTCCCTGCAATACTGATAAAATCAAACCACGCCAATGCTTTCAGCCCCAGAAGAGGAGCTCCCCTTGGTGTCAGGGGAGGGGTCCAAGGGAGCATCTGAAGCCCTGCCATTCCTTCTGTCCCTGGCCCCTTCCCCTCCTCTCTCTGCCATCCCAGGGCCACTCTTGACTCCACAGCAGGAGACTGGATCTGTCTGTGATGGTGAGATGTCCTGGCTGGTTGAAGGACCACTTCCTGTTTCCTGGAGCTCCATCCTTCTTTCTCATGCAGGGTGGAGTCATGAAGCAGGTGAAGGCTGAGCACACCTAAGGGTGGCCCAGCGGGTGGGTGGGATTCTGCTTAACCTTTCCCTGTCTGCTCCTTTAATGGATCCAAATCCCCACACCAAAAGGGGCAGTGTGAGGGCGCAATCAGTGTTATGGAGCTGCACTGAAAATCATTTCTTTGTGACTGTAAGAGGCCCTTCTCAAAAAAACAAGCATCAAGAGAATTTAAGTTATAGAATTTAAAACAAACAGATAATTACAAAAAAAGAAAGCAGTCTGGTGCCACATTGCGTAGGAGTTACTTTAGCACACTTTACCTGTGGCTTCCTTTGAAAAGAGCTCAGAAACTTCAATGGCTCAAAGAGCTGCAGACACTTTGCTGACCAGGGCTGGCTATAGGCAGCATAGGACTCCCATATTAGTACAGCTCCATCTGCCTAATTGTCTGTTTCTGGACACAATCAATGTGTCCACAAGAAGAGGAAGATAGATTTGAGGAAGGCCAACCTGCAGAGGCACTACAAGTCGAAGCACATCCAGTACCAGGAGTTCCAAGGGCAGCTGCACCAGGAGAAGGTCAAGGCGCTGAAAACAGACCTGTTGGGTAACCTGTGGCCCCTCCAGATGATGTGAAATTGCAACTCACGTCTTCTTTAGTCGTTGGCCACGCTGGCTGGGGCTCATGGGAGCTGGAGTCCAAGGATCTAGGTGCACAAAGGCCGGGGACATTTCAAATCCCTCCTCAGTCGTGAAGCTGATTGGGCGACTTAAAGCTGGTCACCATCTTTATGCGAAACCTCCCTCGCAGGGTTGCTGTGTGCGTGAAAGCAATATATCTTGTGGTGGGCTTGATGAGGGGAGTGTGGAACAGAAATGTAATTCATAGGTAAGAAGACAGGAAATAGTTCTGAATCTGACTGAAAATAAAGGATTCTTTGTCTCCAAATTGCATATAGCAAGCACCTGTGTTGTTGAACTCTAGCTGAAGTCTCAACATCTGGTTCCTCAGCACTCTGCACTCTCTCTCTGGAAACCTCCAGCTGTCAGGTGACAGGAACCAGCCAATGCCTCCCAGTTCAGAAACAGTCTGCCAAGAGCTGAGATTGGAAGTGGACAACCAAGGAAACTTAGGGGAGCATTTTCATTTCCATGCTTATGAATATTGATTTGAATCAATTCATCTGATGTGTTCAAAATAGTAGAGAAAATTTATGGTTGACACCACCTTGGGATAGTTTTGACAGGAATTCGGGGAACTAGGAATATTTTTAGTTCCATCTGGGTTGATGGATCATTAAATAGCTAGAGAGGATTAAGGGGTGGGGGCGGGAATCAGGCCTTGTTTCTCATGTGACAGATAACCGATTCCACAGTTCTTAAATGTGACCATTTGCGACACAAGATCTACCCACCAGGGAAGAATGGCAGATGAAGGTGATGGACTATATGGAACTGGCAGAATCCGAGACCAGGGAGAAGAGTTGGTGGAAGAAGATTGGAAGAAATTTAAAGACTATTTACAGAAACATTGTAAAATTAATGAATGTTAGAAAGATATTGGAATGAACTTATGTGGTTTTAGCAGAAATGTTATAAAGGATTAGGAAAAAATAGACTGTTAATTGGTGAAACGAGGGAAAGTAAAGTTATATCATATTAAGATAAATTACAGGACAAAAATTGGAAAAGATGGAAAGGATTTGCTGAAATAGTTAACCAAACTAGAAGGTCAAGAAAACAAGCTAACGAATGATAAGTTATGGGAAGATTCGATGTTTTATTTTTTTAATGGACTTTTTTTCTGTTTTTGTATTTTCTTTTTTTTTTCTTATTATGATGTGTTGTTTTTGATGTTGTTTAATATGATGTTATTATTTTTTCTTTTTGTAACCTTTAAAACATTAATAAATATTATTAAAAGTAAATAAATAAATGTGACCATTTGCTGCCTCCCAAAATTATGCTTAAGCCTTTCCCCTCCCCCCCCCCAAAAAAACAACAACAATTCAAACATGGTAGCTGGTCTTGTCAAACGGGCCAATATAAGGTTCATTTGGCAAGTTTGTTGTTGTTTATTCGTTTATTTGTGTCCGACTCTTCATGACCCCATGGACCAGAGCACGCCAGGCATTCCTTTCTTCTACTGCCTCCCGCAGCTTGGTGAAACTCATGTTCGTAGCTTTGAGGACACTGTCCAACCATCTCGTCCTCTGTTGTCCCCTTCTCCGTGTGCCCTCCATCTTTCCCAACATCAGGGGGGTCTTTTCCAGGGAGCCTTCTCTTCCCATGAGGTGGGCAAAGTATTGAAACCTCAGCTTCAGTATGTGTCTTTCCAGTGAGCACTCAGGGCTGATCTCCTTCAGAATGGATAGGTTTGATCTTCTTGCAGTCCATGGGACTCTCAAGAGTCTCCTCCAGCACCATAATTCTTTTTTTTTTATAATAAATAATATTTATTAAAGTTTCAAAGAATTAAAAAAAGAAAAAGAAAAAGAAAGCAGAAAAAAACAAAGTACAGAAAAATAAAAACAATTAAAAACAAATCAATCTTTACATGCCTTGTCTTTCATTTACTTGTTTCCCTGACCTCCTCACACCTCCCTTTTTTGTATTCTAGTTCAATTAGTTACTTCAGCATATCCTTTCCATTTTTGCTTTTATCTTAATGATTTATCTTAATATATTGTAACTTTACATTCTCACCTATTCAGGATCTATTTTTTTTAAATGATATTTTATTAAGTTTTATGAATAACAACAAAGAGAAAAAGGAAAAAACATATACAAAAAATATAAAATTATAAAATACAAAAAATACAAAAGTTTAACTTAGAAAAGAAAGGGGGAAAAACAAAAAAGAAAGAAAAAAGCACATTAAAAAACCCCCACAAAAATCCCTCTTTTTAATTCCTCATCTTTGATTCACTTATTTTCCTGACTTCCTCACGTCTCCCTTTTTTGTATCCCTTTTGAAAATTAGTTCAGCAAATTCATATCCAATTAATTTATCTATTATCAATCCAATCTTATTTTTTACTTTGTTGCTAGAACCCCTTCAGTTCATTTCAATGCCATTAACATTTAAAAATTTTACAATGTTTCTGTAAATAAATTTTAATTTTCCTCCAACTCTTCTCCCTGGTCTCGGATTCTGCCAGTCATTTCCGCCATTTCCATGTAGTCCATTACTTGCATCTGAATTTTACCTAATTCTATAACATTACTGCTAAAACCGCATAACTTCATTCCAGCATCCTTCTAACATTCCTTAATTTTACAATGTTTCTGTAGATAGTCTTTAAATTTCTTCCAATCTTCTTCTGCCGACTCTTCTCCCTGGTCTCGAATTCCGCCAGTCATTTCCGCCAGTTCCATGTACTCCATCACCTTCATCTGCCATTCTTCCCGAGTGGGTAGATCTTGTGTCTTCCAATACTTTGCGATAAGTATTCTTGCTGCTGTTGTAGCATACATTAAAAAATTTCTATCCTTCTTTAACACCAACTGGCCGACCATGCCCAGGAGAAAGGCCTCTGGTTTCTTCAGGAAGGTATATTTTAATACCTTTTTCATTTCATTACAGATCATCTCCCAGAAAGCCTTAATCTTTGGGCACGTCCACCAAAGGTGAAAGAATGTACCTTCATTTTCTTTACATTTCCAACATTTGTTATCGGGCAAATGATATATTTTTGCAAGCTTGACTGGTGTCATGTACCACCTGTATATCTTTTCAATAATATTCTCTCTTAAGGCATTACATGCCGTAAACCTCATACCGGTGGTCCACAACTGTTCCCTGTCAGCAAACATAATGTTATGACCAATATCTTGTGCCCATTTAATCATAGCAGATTTAACCGTTTCATCCTGCGCATTCCATTTTAACAGCAAGTTATACATTCTTGAAAGTGTCTTAGTTTTGGGATCTAACAATTCTGTTTCCAATTTTGATTTTTCCACCTGGAAGCCAATTTTTTTGTCCAAATTATAGGCCTCTCTTATTTGATAATAATGAAGCCAGTCTCGCACTTTATCTTTTAATTTCTCAAAATTCTGCAATTTCAATTTATCTCCTTCTTGTTCCAATATTTCCCAATATTTCGGCCATTTGGCCTCCATATTGAGCTTTTTCTGAGCCTTCGCTTCCATTGGTGACAACCACCTTGGGGTTTCATTTTCCAGTAAGTCTTTGTATCTTATCCAGACATTAAACAATGCTTTCCTTACAATATGGTTTTTAAATGCTTTATGTGCTTTAACCTTGTCGTACCACAAATATGCATGCCACCCAAAAACATTGTTAAAACCTTCTAAGTCCAAAATGTCCGTGTTCTCAAGAAGCAGCCAGTCTTTCAACCAGCAGAATGCTGCTGATTCAAAGTAAAGTTTAAGGTCTGGCAGGGCAAATCCGCCTCTTTCCTTTGCATCAGTTAATATTTTAAATTTTATTCTGGGCTTCTTGCCCTGCCAGACAAATCTAGAAATATCTCTCTGCCACTTCTTGAAACAGTCCATCTTGTCCAAAATTTGCAACGATTGAAACAGAAATAACATTTTTGGCAATACATTCATCTTTATAGCTGCAATTCGACCCAACAAGGAAAGCTTCAAATTTGACCATATTTCTAAGTCTTTTTTCACTTCTGTCCAACATTTCTCATAATTATCTTTAAATAAATGTAAGTTCTTAGCCGTCATATTAACCCCCAGATATTTTACTTTCTTAACTAAAGTTAAACCTGTCTCCTTCTGAAACCTCTCTTTCTCAATTGATGTTAAATTTTTCTCAAGAACTTTGGTTTTTGACTTGTTCAGCTTAAATCCTGCCACATGACCAAATTCTTGAATTAGTTCTAATACTCTCTTCATACTAAATTCTGGCTCCTGTAACGTCAAAACTAGGTCATCTGCAAAAGCTTTCAATTTGTATTGTTTGGCTCCGACCTGGATACCTTTAATCAGACGGTCCCTTCTAATCATATTTAACAAAACCTCCAGGACCGAAATAAAAAGCAATGGGGAAATTGGGCAGCCTTGTCGTGTCCCTTTCTCTATCTTAAATTCCTCTGTCATCACATTATTGACTATTAGCTTAGCCTTTTGTTCTGAATAAATTGCACTTATACCATTTTCAAACCCTTGACCCACCCCCACCCCCTGAAGATTTTTCTTCATAAAATTCCAAGAAATATTGTCAAAGGCTTTCTCCGCATCTATAAAAATTAAAACTGCTATAGTATTAATATTCACTTGCAACTTCTCCAAAATGTTAATTATGTTCCTCGTGTTGTCATTTCTTTTAAAATTTTGGTTCTCAAGGAAGAGGCAGCCCAGGAATACAAGGCAGGAATTTACCTGGGATCTTGCTAACAAAATCCTTTCATAGCTTTTTGTGAGGGATTTGCGGCTGCTAATCTTAAAGCCAGGATGAGCACTCAGAATTGGGCATCATTTCCTCTGTTATTAAAAATAAAATACTTGTTCTGCTTCTAAAAAAACCCTTTAGAATGCATTCTTATTCTTTTTTCATAAAAAAATTCAAACAGCTGTGCAAAGGTGCTCCTGTGCAATGCAATGTCAGAATAACAAAATAATGAAACATCTCACAAGAGCCTTCTTTTTTAAATATACAGCTAAAAAACCTTAAAACTCCTACAACACTTACCAAATAGAAATCTAATAGCTGGCCCCCCAGGCACTAGGAGGCAACCTGATGTTCAAGGCTTCACCCCACCCCCAAACTCTGAGCTTTTGGTTTCTCTTTAGACACTCATCTGTGGTCGCCTGGAGCATTTGAGGGGAAAGAGAGAGAACATTGGGGCATACGAAGCAGACATAGAAAAAGAAAGTGACAACCTGCTTGTAAGTGTCATTGTTACTTGGAAGGGAACAAGTCCTGTAAGTTTAATGTACATATAATGCTGTGCTTGAATGCATTGTAATAAAAATACTATAAAGGGAATCATAGAATCATAGAATCATAGAGTTGGAAGAGACCACAAGGGCCATCGAGTCCAACCCCCTGCCAAGCAGGAAACACCATCAGAGCACTCCTGACATATGGTTGTCAAGCCTCTGCTTAAAGACCTCCAAAGACGGAGACTCCACCACACTCCTTGGCAGCAAATTCCACTGGCGAACAGCTCTTACTGTCAGGAAGTTCTTCCTAATGTTTAGGTGGAATCTTCTTTCCTGCAGTTTGGATCCATTGCTCCGTGTCCGCTTCTCTGGAGCAGCAGAAAACAACCTTTCTCCCTCCTCTATGTGACATCCTTTTATATATTTGAACATGGCTATCATATCACCCCTTAACCTCCTCTTCTCCAGGCTAAACATGCCCAGCTCCCTTATCCGTTCCTCATAAGGCATCATTTCCAGACCTTTGACCATTTTGGTTGCCCTCCTCTGTACACGTTCCAGTTTCTCAGTGTCCTTCTTGAACTGTGGTGCCCAGAACTGGACACAGTACTCCAGGTGAGGTCTGACCAGAGCAGAATACAGTGGCACTATTACTTCCCTTGATCTAGATGCTATACTCCTATTGATGCAGCCCAGAATTGCATTGGCTTTTTTAGCTGCCGCGTCACACTGTTGGCTCATGTCAAGTTTGTGGTCAACCAAGACTCCTAGATCCTTTTCACATGTACTGCTCTCAAGCCAGGTGTCACCCATCTTGTATTTGTGCCTCTCATTTTTTTTGCCCAAGTGCAATACTTTACATTTCTCCCTGTTAAAGTTCATCTTGTTTGTTTTGGCCCAGTTCTCTAATCTGTCAAGGTCGTTTTGAAGTGTGATCCTGTCCTCTGGGGTGTTAGCCACCCCTCCCAGTTTGGTGTCATCTGCAAATTTGATCAGGATGCCCTTGAGTCCATCATCCAAGTCGTTGATAAAGATGTTGAATAAGACTGGGCCCAAGACAGATCCCTGTGGCACCCCACTAGTCACTCTTCTCCAGGATGAAGAGGAACCATTGATGAGCACCCTTTGGGTTCGGTCAGTCAGCCAGTTACAAATCCACTGAGTGGTAGCATAGTCAAGACCGCATTTTACCAGCTTCTTTACAAGAATATCATGGGGCACCTTGTCAAATGCCTTGCTGAAATCAAGGTAGGCTACATCCACTGCGTTCCCTTCATCTACCAGGCTTGTAATTCTGTCAAAAAACGAGATCAGGTTAGTCTGACATGACTTATTTTTCAGAAATCCATGCTGACTATTGGTGATCACAGCCTTCCTTTCTAGGTGCTCACAGACTGTTTGCTTAATGATCTGCTCCAGAATCTTCCCTGGTATTGATGTCAGACTGACTGGGCGGTAATTATTTGGGTCCTCTCTTTTCCCCTTTTTGAAAATAGGGACAACATTTGCCCTCCTCCAGTCTACCGGGACTTCGCCTGTTCTCCAGGAATTCTCAAAGATGACTGCCAGTGGTTCTGAGATCACATCTGCCAGTTCTTTTAATACTCTTGGATGCAGTTCATCTGGCCCTGGAGACTTGAATACATCTAAACTAGCCAAGTATTCTTGTACTATCTCCTTAGTTATTCTGGACCGTGTTTCCTCTGCTGAATCATTTGCTCCAAATTCTTCAGGTCGGGCATTGTTTTCCTTATCGGAGAAGACTGAGGCAAAGAAGGCATTGAGGAGTTCAGCCCTTTCTGTGTCCCCTGTTTGCATTTCACCATCTTCTCCTCTGAGTGACCCCACTGTTTCTTTGTTCTTCCTTTTGCTACGAGCATACCCATAAAAGCCTTTTTTGTTGCTTTTAACCTCTCTAGCAAGCCTGAGTTCATTCTGTGCTTTAGCTTTTCTGACTTTGTGTCTACACGTGCTGGCTATTTGTTTGAATTCCTCTTTGGTGGTTTCCCCCCTTTTCCATTTTTTGTACACATCCTTTTTTAATCTTAACTCAGTTAAAAGTTCTTTAGATAGCCACCCTGGCTTCTTTAGGCACCTTCCATGTTTCCGTCTCAATGGTATTGCCTGAAGTTGTGCTTTTACTATCTCCCTCTTAACAAACTCCCAGCCCTCATGAACTCCCTTTCCTTTTAGTATTACTCTCCATGGGATCTCACCCAGCACTTCCCTAAGTTTTATGAAGTCGGCTTTCTTAAAGTCAAGAAATTGAGTCCTAGTATGCTTGGCTGCTCCTTTCCGCTGTATAGTAAACTTCAGAAGAGCATGATCACTTGCGCCTAATGATCCTTCCACTTCTACCCCACTAACCAGGTCATCGACATTGGTTAGGACCAGATCTAAAATGGCTGCTCCTCTTGTTGCTTCTCCCACTTTCTGGACAATGAAGTTGTCTGCAAGGCCAGTGAGGAATCTGTTTGACCTTATGCTCTTGGCTGAGTTTGACATCCAACAAATATCCGGGTAATTGAAGTCCCCCATTACTACTATCTCCCTTCCTTTTGCATGCTTGGCCATCTGTTCCAGGAAGGCATCATCTATGTCCTCCGTTTGGCTTGGGGATCTATAGTAAACTCCCACAATGAGGTCTCTGTTATTCTTCTCTCCCTTAATTTTGACCCAAATGCTCTCACTTTGGCTTTGAGGTTCTAAATCTTGGATCTCTTCACAGGTATACACATCCCTGACATATAACGCCACTACTCCTCCTATCTTGTCTGGTCTGTTTCTCTGAAATAGATTGTATCCCTCCATTATTACATTCCAATCGTGGGACTTATCCCACCAGGTTTCAGTGATGCCTATTATGTCATATTTAGTTTGCTGTACCAAGAGCTCAAGCTCATCTTGTTTATTTCCCATGCTTTGTGCATTAGTGTACAGACATTGAAGTCCATTAATCATTCCCCCGTTTCTCTTATTTAAGGATTTTTTTCCCCCACCACTAGGTCTGCGTGCTGTTTGCTCCATTTGGTCTATGACATTTAGATGATCATCTTCATCAATTGATAGACTCCTACCTTCAGTAGCACTGTCTCCCTCCCCCACATTAGTCAGTTTCTCTTAGACTTAGGCAAGAGGTTCCACTCTGACAAAAGCATCAGAGGAGGCTGGATCTTTCCTCATAACTCATCGCTGGAGGCATAAGCTGCAGAGCTCTCACGGAAGGAAGCTTAAACTTGAGAAGCCAGTGTGTTCTTGCTGGAGATGGCTAGGAGAAGCAGCAGCAGCAGTTGCAAATAAGTCATGCAATGTTGAAGAAGCTTAGGATCTCCCTCTGGGACCAGGGATAGGAAAGCTGACTGAATTACATAAAGGACTGAACATTGTTTGCAATGTGCTACTTTATCATGCTTATCTTATTGTTAGACTGTTTAAGACTGTTCTGCGGTAAAGCTTCAAAACTTATTTTTGTGATGGAGAGAATTCATTCCCACACAAGGTCCAGATCATGAAGACCATGGAACAACTTTAACAGCAAGTACTTGAAGGGTACTTCAACAAGTACTTCAACAAGTACTTGAAGGGACGCGGGTGGTGCTGGTTGTTAAACCACAGAGCCTAGGGCTTGCCGATCAGAAGGTTGGCAGTACCGCTCTGGCGGGAAGGTAAAGGGCGTTTCTGTGTGCTGCTCTGGTTCACCAGAAGTAGCTTAGTCATGCTGGCCACATGACCCGGAAGCTGTACGCCGGCTCCCTCGGCCAGTTAAGCGAGATGAGCGCCGCAACCCCAGAGTTGTCTACAACTGGGTCTAATGGTCAGGGGTACCTTTACTTGAAGGACCAAACCAAGAATTACAACAATCTCTTCCTCAAAATGGTTCAGCCTCCACCACCTTTACTGCAGTCAACTGAAGGCAACCAACTAGGCCCTGGGGCCCCCGATCTTTCTCACTGCCAATGAAAACTAATAAATGAAAAGGAAGAGAAGCTACCCATATCACACTGACACAAACACCTTGCATATGAACTTTGTAAAATAATGAAAGTGTACTACCCCTCCCCCCCCTGCTTGCTCTCCCCACCTCTCAATTCCCCATCCTTGCACTGTATACAACATTAAAGTCTGTCTGTCTGTGAATTTTTATGATATCCAAACAGAGTAGCTTATAGTTAGGAAGCCAACACCCACCCTTCAGATGTGAAGGAAATAAGCAGCTATCCTATCCTAAAAGACATCTGAAGGCAGCCCTGTTTAGGGAAGTTTTTAATATTTAATGCTGTACTGTTTTTAACACTTGATTGGAAGCTGCCCAAAGTGGCTGGGGAAACTCAGCCAGATGGGTGGGGTATAAATAATAAATTATTATTATTATTATTATTATTATTATTATTATTATGTAATGATCTTCCTCTGCTTCACTTCAGATAATTCAGTGGGGCCTCTTCTCAGTTCATTCTCTTCTGGATCAGTGCCTTAATCCTTTGTAGATTTTGTATATCACAGAATAACCATTGAGGTGTCCCCAGATGTTGTTGTCCAGTTCCCATCAGCTTCAGCCAGCAGGGCAGACAGTCAAGGATGATGGAAATTGTAATCTGGACCTCACCACCTTGACTCTGCTGCCCTATATCCTTCCCATTGAAAGAAATGTGAAAATTAATTTTGTACGCTATAGATTTATCCTGGTCTGGAGCATGCAATGTCTTTTGTTTTGCAGCTGTGTGATTTGTGCTCATATTGTATTGTGGTGGCCATTGGCTATAAACAATAAAATGTATAGATACAGTCGATTGAAATGCAAAAATAAGTAATAAAATATATAAAATGATTTTATTTTTTTGGTCCTCACTCCCAAATGGTGTGTGTGTTTTTGCTTATATTGTGCTTTTGGTTATATTGGGGGTGGGGTGGGGAATGGAGAAGTATGAAAGCCAAAAATGCTCCCCTCCTCTGCTAAATTGATGCAGGAGACCAGAGGCAGTGAATGAAAAAGCAGGGAAAGAGGAAACCCTCCAAGTGCCACTGTTTAGAATTAGAGAATGGAGTTATCCAACCCCCGGCCCTCTGAAGGCCATCCTGTATAGGAAAGTTTTTTAATGTTTAATGTTTTATTATGTTTTTATATATGTTGGAAACTTCCCAGAGTGGCTGGGGCAGCGTAATAAGATGTGTGGTGTATAAATAGTAAAATAATATTTATGGAATGGGATGTCCCTATTTTCATCAGAGAAATGTTGGAGGGTTTGGAAAGGTCGGTTGCTGGAGCTAAGTGATTGCATGATCCCAACCAGCAGAGCTGGGAACTGGACTGCCTCCTCCAGCTACCCATTCGAGCTGCAGGCATAGCTGTCAACCTTCCCTTTTTTTTGCGGGAAATTCCCTTATTCCAGAGCCATTTCCCGCTGCTATCCCGGATTGTTAGATATCCTGTAGACTGACCCCGGGGCAGGTGAGGCTGCTGATCCCTTATTTTCAAGTCTGCTGATCCCTTATTTTCAAATCTGAAAATTGACAGCTATGGCTGCAGGGTGGCATCGTCCCAGCTTTCTGAAAATATTTACTGATGAGGAAACCAGTGACTGCACATCGGATCACAAGGAGACTTATTTGTGCAACATTCTGGATATCCGAGAAGATGCCAGGTAGATTCCAATGATACAATAAATTTTGAGGGACAGCGCAAGGGGGCGCAACCAGCCTCGCAGCCTCCCAGGGCCCAACCCACAGCCAGCGAGCTCCGATGCTCAGAGAGGCAGGAAACGGGGCCAGCCAGGGGGACTCGAGAGCGGCTGCACTTTCCTGTCCCCCGCCGAGGAGAGCGGAGGAGCAGCGGCCCGTGGCCTGGCGAGTTTCCCCGGAGAGGAGCCGGATTTCGCTGCAGGGACGGAGCGAGGAGTCCGAGGTGCAGGAGGCGGGAGGGGGAGGAGAGCACGTGCGCCTGGCAGGATCAGGCCCCGAGTCCACCCAGAGGCTTCAGGGCGCCCCCCACCCGGGCAGGAAGGGGAAGGGGCGCAGCTGAGGGGCAGGGCATCTGCAGGAGGGCACAGGGGCAAACATCTCTGGCTCAGGCTGGCACGGACCCTGCCGGAGACCCTGGGGAGCTGCTCCCTTCAGTCCTGAGCTCAAGGGGCAGAATGAGGGGTCCAAGGCAGCTGCTGCTCCGCGATGGACGATGCATATAGTCGCTCACGGATCAGCGGCGTACCTGGGGCTTTTGCCGCCCCTCTCCCTGTCCCTCATCAGGGAGCCCAGTCCTCTTCCACGGTCCTCCCCACGGCGGACAGGGAAGGGGAGGCAGGGAGGAATGGAAGAGCAGTGCAACAGGGAGGTGCCCCTCTCACTCTGCAGCCCCCTGACACCCTTTGCAGGCCACTACTCCTGCCCCCCCTCCTCTGCCAGTGCCATTGATAAACCTATCGCCCTCATTTGTGAATTGGTCAGATCGCCTTTGAAAGCTCTCTTTGCCACCACCATCACCGCATCTTGTGGCAATGATGTCCATCAGATTCATTTAGCAAGGAAATGGCTTCTTTTGCCTGCCCCAAATCAAGGTACACTGTGCCTTTATTAGTCAGGGCTAATAAAACAGCTGATCGATCCATTCCCTGGAGAACACATCTGAACTTTCCCCCAAGCTATCAAAGCTAGTGTGTCTGCGTGTAGATAAGTGAGAGAGCCTTAAAGCATGTTTTGTTAAAGGTTTTATCTTCCACCTTCCCCAGTAATACGGCTGAGTTTTCAGACAAAGAGTTGAAGTGGGTGACGGTTTTGAGAATGCAGAGGAAAGGAGGATTCTTAAGTGTGGCATATGGAAATGAATTACTGATAATAAAAACGTTGAAGGCAGTATTGTAAAAGACTGAGGAAGGCGTAATTGAGATTAGCTATTCATTTTCAGATTATTACTCATTTCTATACTGTTTCATATTTTTCAGAAAAATATCTCAAAGCAATTAAAGGAAAATCTCATTGCAGTTTGTGTCCATAGGATGTTGAGAACATTAACTCTGTAGATCCAGGAGTTCTCTCCTCCTGATAGTCTCAGATTTGATTGTTCTTTCCTATAGAGCAGGAGGAACGAAACATTTATGGGCTTAAAGCTGCATTGATTCTGGAGGCCACATTCCAGTGAGCTTTGTGGCCAGCGTATGCACATGCATGCTCACACAGAAAAGAGATGCAGACCATAAAGTCACATGCACACACGCCAGAGGTGCTGCACAAACTCACCAGACATGCCATCTAGCATACATACAAGTCTTGCAAACACAATCAGCATGTTTAGACCTTCCAATCCCAGTGCTGGGCTGGAGGAGAAATAAGAGCACAAGAAGACCCTGCTGAATTAGCAAGGAGATCTGTGGAAAAAAGACCCTTCAGATTGTTCTTTAGAAATCCTCTTTAAAGAGCAGCCCGAGGGATCATTTATTTCCAGAGCAGGGCTTTTACCCCATTTCAGCACTGTGCTGGTTTGTGGTGAAATTGGAGTTTAAAAAATCTCTCTAAGGGCCCCTTAGGCATCTTTCTCTCCAGGACAGACAGAGATCTTCATCCTATGATCAGATCAGGAGATGGAAACAGCAGGGACTAGCAGGACACACCCTGAGGCTTGGCAAATCATATGCAGCCAATGGACTGCAAGTTAGAATGTCTTCAGTCAAGAGAGTTTGTGACCATCAAATATAAAATATTTTGGAGTGAGTTCTTTGATTTTGTTGCTCAATATTCCGTTTGTCAGTTTGTTTCTTAGGCTGTGCAGATACCATACATTTAAAGCACGTGGCTTCCCCCAGAGAACCACAGGACCTGTAGTTTTTTGCTACAGCTCTCAACACCCCTAACAAACTGCAGCTGGCAGGATTTCTTGGGTGAAGCCATGTACTTTCAATGTTAGGTGGGTCTGTCGCAGCCTTAATCATATACAAGGATCTGTTGCTGCCTTTCCAACATGCTAGAAGTTGCAGCCAGGATCAGCATTCCCTGTCCACTGAACATGCTCAGTCCTCTCACTGGGTTGTTTTTGGATTTCCTTCCACTGCCTTGGTTCCCCCACCCCCAAATATTATTTGTACTTCCATAAACCTTGATGTTTTCCCCAGTCTTTGGATAACGTCCCCTCGTCCCTGGGTGGAGTCATTTGAAAATGGAAGAGCAGAGACCCAGGAGACCCATTCAAAGGGAGAGACTGGAGTGCAAAGGAAAGAAACCTCCTGCCGGCCAAGTTGGGATCATCAGGGATCTTCTGCCTCGGGCAGATTTATGTCAAATTAAGCACGAGGCAGAGGAGGGGCAGCCGCAGCAGCAGTCGGAGGCCCAGAAGCAGGATTTCCTGAAGACGATGCAGCCCCCTCGTCCAGGGTGGGAAACCCCACAGGCTCCCAGTTCTCCCCACTCCAGGGATGGTGTCCTCTCTTTCAGGGGAGCTGCGAATGCCAGTCGGTGGCCCAGTGGGAGAGCAGGGGGAGCAGACCAGACCCTGCTCCCAGACACTGAGGGGCTTCTGGGAAAGGTAAGTACCCTCCTCTCACCTGGGTTTCCAGCACCTGGAGGTCACAGGTCCACTGCCTCTCGACATGGAGGTTCTGTCTAGCTATTGTGGTGAATAATCCTCCTCCCTGCACTTTCTCTCTAATCCACTTTTAAAAGGTTTGCTAGACCAAACTTTCTTATACATGGGAGGTTTGCAATCATATCTCCTTCTGTTCTTACTTTACCTAAACAGCTGCAGGTGGCTCTGAATTTCATCAGAGCATGAGCTGTGTGAGAAGAGGTGACCTTCCACCAACCCCCATTTTCCTCCTCTAAATTGCCTCCATTTGCAAAATGCTCTTTTCTCCCCACTGTGGAAAAATCTTGGCACGTCTCGCAGCCTCAGAAATCCAATAAATTCCTCAGAAATCCCATGTGTAGTCGCATTAAAGATGACTGGCCTACATTGCAAGATTGTTGCAAGATTTATTAGGATAATGGCCAGGTTCAGATGACTAAATCACAGCCTGAAAAGCTGCGTTAAAAATAGGCACAGTTTTTAATGCATTGCTGCAGCAAAGTTACGCTGAAGCCTAAGTTGACCCAAGTTTAAAACAAAAAACTCTAGCCCCCACCACCACAGTCTCCTGGCCCCCACAACCAGAATACATCACTCCAGGGAGGACTCCCACCCAACCTTAAGTGAGAGAGGGCAAAAGAAAAGGACTCTAAATGGGTAGTTGCACGAATTTACGAGCTGTGGTCCTGCACTGACAGCAAGGCTTAACAAACAGGGGAGCTGGGAATGTGCTTGTCCCATCTCTCCCTGCATCTGCTCCTGACCTAATTGTCCCAGTTACCTCATGATTGGGCCGGTCCTGAGGGTGAACTGTGATGAAACCAGGCAGTCTCTTATGAGCCATAACTAACAAACTTTCCATTTTGCCCAAACCAGGAAACTACGGCTGCCAGCTTTGGAATAAGCTGGGATATTAAGCTAACTTCAAACTGTACTTGGTAAAAACAGGAAATTCTGGTTGATCAGTGTTTTCGTGATTTGACTGTTCCCACTAATAGCAGTAAAAATAGGAAGCCCTGTTGCATTTGAAGGGGTTGTTTGGACAGAGTCTCTGATCAGCATGCCTAGCAGGACAGGCTTAAAAAGGTAAAGGACCCCTGACCATTAGGTCCAGTCGTGACCGACTCTGGGGTTGCAGCGCTCATCTCACTTTACTGGCGAGGGAGCCAGCGTACACCTTCCGGCCACATGACTAAGCCACTTCTTGCGAAGGAGAGCAGCGCACGGAAACGCCGTTTACCTTCCTACCGGAGCGGTACCTATTTATCTGCTTGCACTTTGACGTGCTTTCGAACTGCTAGGTTGGCAGGAGCAGGGACCGAGCAACGGGAGGTGACCCCGTTGTGGGGAATCGAAGCACCGACCTTCTGATCGGCAAGTCCTAGGCTCTATGGTTTAACCCACAGCACCACCGGCGTCCCGGGACATCCTGTCCCAGGACAGGAAACAATTATTATTATTATTGTTATTATTATTGTTATTATTATTACTTGCATCCTGCCTATCTTACTGGGTTGCCTCTGCCCATCTGGGTAGCTTCCAACAAAATAAAAACCATCAAAAATTTCCTTGTAAAAGGCTGCCTTCGGAAGTCTTCCATTTTGTAGAAATGGCCTTCAGTTTTAAAGAATTGCCCTCTTTAAGGGATCACTTGGTGTAAACAACTCTTGAGATCTACTCTCAGGAAGGGAGGTGGGACAGGCAGGTGAAAGGAATTGCCAAAACTGTTTGAAAATGGGTGGGGGCTCTTGGGAAGTGGGTGCCCAATTGGGGCTTCTTCAGGGGCAGCAGAATGTCTTGGGCAGGAGAATCCCGGCAGGGGCTCTCAGACTCCCTTGCCTTCTTCTTCCCTCCCTCCCAGGAAGCTGCAACTTGCTCTGGATTCTGCGCTCCTCAGGAAGCTGAACCTGCAAACCTAGCTGTGACTGAACCTGCAACCCTGGCCAGGATGGAAGGAGGAAGATGGACGGGTGACCTGGTCAGGCCCTCTCCCGCATCCCTCCCCACAACCTCTGAGCATTCCCTCCCAGGACCCTTGGAGAAATCTGGTGAGTTCCAGGGGAGAGGAGATGGGGACAGGGATAGATGGAAGGTGGAGGGAGAAAGAGGAAAAGATGGAGAGGAGACAAATGGAAGGAAGTTCCTGACAGGAAGAAGGAAGGGGTGAGGCCTTCTCCAAAGCAGCTCTTTGTTTCTTGAATCCTTTTCCTAAAGTAGTGGGGGCAGATTTCCTTCCTCCAGGCTTTGAAATCTTAGATGTTATTTCCACGGCGGGAATAATTGATGATAATGATGTTGAACACCAATCCTGAAAAATGGGTGAAGGGGAATGGAAATGCTTCCCATAACTATTTATAATTAATGTATTTAAATTGTTTCTATTACTCTTATTTTTTATAGACAGCGTAAGAATGATACATTCTACCAGCATTAAAACACAATAGATGCATGCACCTCCCCAGTTTGGTGGGCTTAAGGGACAAAGGACCCATTATCATGATACACAATTCCTGTTGGCTGGAGGCTCTACACTTAGGATTCGGTATATTAAGTCCAAGAGTGTCTGGAATAAACTTGCCAATCTTACAGACTGGGGTTGTTTGTGAAAGTGAGTGAGCGGGATAATAATTTATAGTGCCCCTGTGTAATGGCTTGGTTCTCCCACACCGACGCGAGAAAACTCCAGTAGTAATTATCTCAGGTTTATTGCTCAAACTTATAAATCACTGTGGAGCTCAGTCTTCGGCCTGTTCATCCCAGCTTGCAGTTACCGAGTACTCCAGCAAAGAAGCCCCCGCTTTTGCTTTCTTTCCCCCTCTTCTCGCAGATTCTCACGAGCCTACGATTTTTGGGACAGGCTATTTCTGGGGTCTCTGTGTTAGAGCTCAAACTGGAGCTAACGGTCTGTGCCCCCACCCCCCCGGCACTCCCTCTTCCTGCTCTTTCTTCTTTCCTCCTGCTGCAGCTTGGCTGCTCCTCTCCTGCTTCACATTCCAACTGAATCACATCTCTTGCGTTCTCAGGCTCTGTCAGCGGAGGCACGAGAGGCTTGAGATTCACAGAGCTGACACCCTGTAATTTTGTCCGTTCCTAAGCTTCCATGGAGACACTGTGGTACAACCTTGGTGCAAATTTCAAAATAAGTACACAAAGTCAACAAAGAGACTCAGAGGTGGCACCAGCTTTCCTGGTCAAGAGTCCACTTTGTCAGACTGCAGCCCACAAAAGCTTAGGCCATAATACATTTATCAGCTTTTAAGGGCTGCAAAGATGAAAAAACAGAGGCATAGTTCATCTATGGAATCCATCCTACAGGAGACAGTGACGGCCAGCAACATGGATAGCTTGTAAGACTGATGTCTCTGCTCTGCCCTAGTGGTCTAGGCAATAATGCTTCTTGATACTAGTTTCTGGAAAGCACACGAAGGCAGAGAAGACTCTTGTGCTCCAATCCTGCTTGACGGTTTCCCACAGGCATCTGGTTGGCCTCTGTGAGAAGAGGATGCTGGACTAGGTGGGCCTTTGCCTGATCTAGAAGGCTCTTCTTAGGTTCCAATGTATTGCAATATTTTTACAGTTACATGTAGCCCTTAAGTTTTATTTATTTCACAAGGGAGATACTGTTACTTGAGCCTGAGATCATTTCTTCACTTCAGAAAGACAAAATAGATGTGTCTAATAAGCCAATTCCACCATAGATCTGTATTATAAAATGATGCTGATGTATTAAGTTTGAATGGAGTGGTCACGTGTTGCTCTTCCCACTATCTCATCAGCTTTCGGAAAATTTGGAACCTAGAGAGGATAGTGGAGAATGAAGGTGTTACAATGAGAGAAGGTGCAGATTGGGATTGACATGTGTTCAGTTCCCTTTTTGTCTTTCTTGAAAGTCTAACAGGATTCTCTTTCCTCCCAGACTCCCAAACAGGTGAGGAAGATGAAGGTCAGAATTCTATGGAGCCACATGTGAATTTATGGGGGAAAACAAAGAAATTGAGGATACAACAAGAAACTCACAAAGGAGAAAAACGATTTGAATGTTTTGAATGTGGAAAGAGCTTCAGTGAAAGTCAAACACTTAGAATACACCAACGAACTCACACAGGGGAGAAACCATTTAGATGTATTGAATGTGGAAAGAGCTTCAGTACAAGTGGGAAACTTAGAGTACACCAACGAACTCACACAGGGGAGAAACCATTTAGATGTATTGAATGTGGAAAGAGCTTCAGTCGAAATGATACACTTAGAATACACCAACGAACTCATACAAGGGAAAAACCATTTAAATGTATTGAATGTGGAAAGAGCTTCAGTACAAGTGGGAAACTTAGAATACACCAACGAACTCACACAGGGGAGAAACTATTTCAATGTATGGAATGTGGAAAGAGCTTCAGTGATAGGGGATCACTTAGAATACACCAACAAACTCACACAGGGGAGAAACCATTTAAATGTACTGTATGTGGAAAGAGCTTCAGTGATAGTGGATCACTTCGAATACACCAACGAACTCACACAGGGGAGAAACCATTTAAATGTATTGAATGTGGAAAGAGCTTCAGTGATAGTGGATCACTTAGAATACACCAACGAACTCACACAGGGGAGAAACCATTTAAATGTATTGAATGTGGAAAGAGCTTCAGTGATAGTGGATCACTTAGAATACACCAACGAACTCACACAGGGGAGAAGCCATTTAAATGTATTGAATGTGGAAAGAGCTTCAGTACAAGTGGGAAACTTAGAAGACACCAACAAAGTCACACGGGGGAGAAACCATTTCAATGTATGGAATGTGAAAAGAGCTTCAGTGATAGGGGATCACTTAGAATACACCAACGAACTCATACAGGGGAGAAACCATTTAAATGTATTGAATGTGGAAAGAACTTCAGTGACAGTAGAGCACTTAGAAGACATCAACGAACTCACACAGGGGGGAAATCACAGATACTTTAATAAACCGCATAGGTGTTTTTTACCTTTCCTTCTATGCTTCCTTGCAATACTGACAAAATCAAACCACGCCAATGCTTTCAGCCCCAGAAGAGGAGCTCCCCTTGGTGTCAGGGGAGGGGTCCAAGGGAGCATCTGGAGCCCTGCCATTCCTTCTGTCCCTGGCCCCCTCCCCTCCTCTTTCTGCCATCCCAGGGCCACTCTTGACTCCACAGCAGGAGACTGGATTTGTCTGTGATGGTGAGATGTCCTGGGTGGTTGAAGGACCACTTCCTGTTTCCTGGAGCTCCATCCTGCCTTCTCATGCAAGGAGGAGTCATGAAGCAGGTGAAGGCTGAGCACACCTAAGGGTGGGGCAGCGGGTGGGTGGGATTCTGCTTAACCTTTCCCCGTCTGCTCCTTTTCTGGATCCAAATCCCCACACAAAAAGGGGCAGTGTGAGGGTGCAATCAATGTTATGGAGCTGCACTGAAAATCATTGCTTTGTGACCGTAAGAAGCCCTTCTCAAAAAAACAAGCATCAAGAGAATTTAAGCTATAGAATTTAAAACAAACAGATAATTACAAAAAAAGAAAGCAGTCTGGTGCCACATTTCGTAGCAGTTACTTTAACACACTCTACCTGGGGCTGCCTTTGAAAAGAGCTCAGAAACTTCAGTGGCTCAAAGGGATGCAGACACATTACTGACCAGGGCTGGCTATAGGCAGCATAGGACTCTCATATTAGAACAGCTCCATCTGCCTAATTTGTCTGTTTCTGGACACAATCAATGTGTCCACAAGAAGAGGTAGATTTGGAGTGCCGCATTTTCAAAAAAGATGGACACCCGACTATTTCTTTCTGGAGCTGAAAGGCATTCCCTTGAGCCTCATTTGTGGTGAGGCCCTCTCCGTCCTGAAGAAGGCCCACCTGCAGAGGCACCACAGGACGAAGCACATCCAGTACGAGGAGTTCCAAGGGCAGCTGCGCCAGGAGAAGGTCAAGGCACTGAAAACAGACCTTTTGGGCAACCTGTGGCCCCTCCAGATGATGTGATATTGCAACTCACGTCTTCCTTCGCCATTGGCCACACTGGCTGGGGCTTATGGGAGCTGGAGTCCAAGGATCTAGGTGCACAAATGCCGGGGACAATTCAAATCCCTCCTCAGTCGTGAAGCCGATTGGGCGACTTAAAGCTGGTCACCATCTTTATGCGAAACCTCCCTCGCAGGGTTGCTGTGTGCGTGAAAGCAATATATCTTGTGGTGGGCTTGATGATGGGAGTGTGGAACAGAAATGTAATTCATGGGTAAGAGGACATGAAATAGTTCTGAATCTGACTGAAAATAAAGGATTCTTTGTCTCCAAATTGCATATAGCAAGCACCTGTGTTGTTGAACTCTAGCTGAAGTTTCAGCATCTGGTTCCTCAGCACTCTGCACTCTCTCTCTGGAAACCTCCAGTTGTCAGGTGACAGGAACCAGCCAATGCCTCCCAGTTCAGAAACAGTCTGCCAAGAGCTGAGATTGGAAGTGGACAACCAAGGAAACTTAGGGGAGCATTTTCATTTCCATGCTTATGAATATTGATTTGAATCAATTTGTCAGATGTGTTGAAAATAGGGAAATTTTATGGTTGACACCACCTTGGGACAGTTTTGACAGGAATTCGGGGAACTAGGAATATATTGAGCTCCATCAGGGTTGATGGATCAGCAAATAGCTAGAGAGGATTAAGGGGCGGGGGCGGGAATCAGGCCTTGTTTCTCATGTGACAGATAACCGATTCCACAGTTCTTAAAGCTCACCGTTTGCTGCCTCCCAAAATGATGCTTAAGCCTCCCCCCCTAAAAAACAACAACAACTCAAACATGGCAGCTGGTCTTGTCAAACGGGCCAATATAAGGTTCAATTGGCAAGTTTGTTGTTGTTTAGTTATTTAGTTGTGTCCGACTCTTCGTGACCCCATGGACCAGAGCACACCAGGCACTCCTGTCTTCCACTGCCTCCCGCAGCTTGGTCAAACTCATGCTGGTAGCTTTGAGAACACTGTCCAACCATTTTGTCCTCTGTCGTCCCCTTCTCCTTGTGCCCTCCATCTTTCCCAACTTCAGGGTCTTTTCCAGGGAGTCTTCTCTTCTCATGAGGTGAAGTATTGGAGCCTCAGCTTCACGATCTGTCCTTCCCCTGAGCACTCAGGCCTGATTTCCTTCAGAATGGATACGTTTGATCTTCTTGCAGTCCATGGGACTCTCAAGAGTCTCCTCCAGCACCATAATTCAAAAGCATCAATTCTTTGGCGATCAGCCTTCTTTATGGTCCAGCTCTCACTTCCATACATCACTACTGGGAAAACCATAGCTTTTACTATACGTACCTGTCAGGGGTTCAGGAGCAGAGGCAAGGGCAAGGGAGGAAACAGAGAGCGAGGGAGAGGAGGCAGAAGAAAAGATGAGTGATGACGACCCGAGATCTCCGAGTCTTTCCAGTGAATCAGAAGATTCACAGAAAGGAGCACCAGTGGCCAGGGCAAGGGGGGAGCCTAGGGGGACACCCCAGGAAGATAGAGCCAGAGGGGACTCAGAGGGGAGCAGTTGGAAATCAGGACCAGCGTCACCGCCAGAGAGCAGGGAAGAGGAAGGGCGCCAGGGATCAAGCGCTGGCAGCTCACAACAGGGGGGAGGGCACGAGTCAGGAGTGGCCACACCTCCATCGGGGAGCGAAGAAACGGTCAGACGGAAGGTGGAAGGTTGGGCGCGCGTGCCAAGTTCAAATGCACAGGAAGGTGGCGCAGTAGGCAGCCCGGAAAGGGAGCCAGGTCCTAAAGCCCGCCGAAAGGAGGGAGAAGAGTCAGGGGGGTCAGCGTCAGCGTCAGAGGAATCCCGGAAGGAAGAGACCCCGGGGGGCAGAGGGACCCAGAGAAGAACAGTCAGGCGGAAAAGGTGGAGCAAGGCTAGGATATTAAGTTGGTGTACAAGGGGCGGAGACTCAGATGGAGCTTCGCCGATCTAACCATGAGACGTAGAGTTGCACGCAGCAGCTTGAGAATGGAAACTGTAACTCAATAAAGACTTTTATTTAATGATCGCTGGCTAGCGTGATCCTCTGTGAGCTAGGATCTGGAAGCAGCTCTGACAGTAAGCTCCATCCCTAGATTGTGGGCATCTACGTCCTCGCAGAGAGGAGAGAAAGCGGGTGCCTACTAGCGAGCTCACGAACGGCAGACAACATGACGGCCGAACAGCAGATAGTGGAACTCAGAGAAGCAGTGACACGACTGAATGCCGAGGCTCTTGCATCCAGGAAGAGAGAGGAGGACGCAGCTGCCGCCTACAGGGATCTCCAGGTCAGGTTGGAAGTGCTTACGAAGCAAGGGCAACTGACACCCAAACCGGAGGGGATTGGGTTGGGGAGACGAACAGGCGGTCTGGTCTCTCACTTCGATGGGAATTTGCAACAGTACCCCAACTTTAGAGCAGATGTAATGTGTGCACTGCAACTGCTGAACAAAGACTTTAGAGATGAGCAAGAGAAGGTGGGATTCATCATGTCCCATTTGCATGGAGATGCTAAAGCATGGCTGCGCAATTTGTGGAGAGATAAGGATCCGGCGCTCCAAAATGCGGATGCCTTTATTAAAGCGATGGATGGGTGCTTTTTATCAAGCATTGACGTGGATCTTGCTCGGCAGGAGATACATGGACTGAAGCAAGGGAGGGCCAGCGTAAGGCAGTACCATGCCCGCTTTTTCGCTTTGGTCAGTGCCCTGGAATGGGACAGAGATTCGGCTCCTGTAAGAGACCTGTTTTGGGAGGGATTGCACGGCTCGGTTAAAGATGAAATTGCGAGGGGGGAGAGACCCCGGACCACGCAGGAGATCGTTCAGAGGGCGCTGGCGGTGGGGGTGCGGCTGGAAGGACGTCCGTGGAGCAGGGACGAAGGGCGTGGAGGGCGCGAACCAGCCAGGGGCTCCTCCTTCCTTCCCAGAGAAGCAGCGCGTGCGCAATCCACGCCTCCGCCAGGAGGAGGAGCGGAACCTATGGAGGTTGGAGGTGCAAGGGCTCAGTCAGCAGCCAGAGCCCTAGCACCGGCAGCAGTGAAAGCGAAGCCTCCTAGAGGGAACAGGAAGTGTTACATCTGCGATGATCCACAGCATATGGCGAAAGAGTGTCCCCAGAGGCTCCACAAGCACACTGCAGCCTCAGCAATGGTAACTGCAGCAACGCAGCAAGGACAACCACAGCAGGGAAACGAAGGAGTCTGGTTGGAGGAAGAGGCACTGGGGCCCAGCCAGACGTGTCAGTGAAGCAGTCCCCAGAGATTTTACAGCCCATGGACCCCCTCCCGCCCAAACCGGTAGTGAAGCTCACTGCGTCGCTCCAGCTGCCCAATGGAATCACCATGGACGTGCCAATCACCATTGACTCCGGAAGCAATGCGGACTTTATAGGGCAGGACTTTGTCGACCGGCACGCTATACAGTTGCTGCCTGCCACGCTGCCCCTGCAGGTTGTCACGGTGGATGGCAGGGAGCTGCTAGGGGGGCAAGTGGTGAAGCAGACGCCACCAATGGTGATGCGACTTGGGAATCACAGGGAAATCATCAGCTTCAATGTCACTCAACTATCGGACACGCCCATTGTATTGGGCATGAGTTGGCTGGACAAGCACAGCCCGACGCTGGCTTGGTACCAGAGGCAGCTGACCTTCGGCTCTTCCTTTTGCGCTGAACACTGCATCGTGCCCAGGCAGGAAGGAGGGGAAGAGGAGTCACAGCTGCAGCTAGGCACGCTGCAAGCGGTTCCCCACAAGTACGCAGAATTTTTGGAGGTTTTCTGCGAGAAAGAGGCAGACAGGCTACCCCCCCACAGACCATATGACTGCAAAATTGACCTGCTGCCGGGGGCGGCGCTGCCCAAAGGGAAGCTGTATTCCATGTCTGAGGACGAACTGCAGGAACTCAAAGAGTTCATAGATCATAATTTGGAGCGCGGTTTCATCCGAGAGTCCAAGGCAGCGGGGGGCAGTCCGGTATTCTTTGTTAAGAAGCGGGACACGCCCCAAAAAAGACTTGTAGTGGACTTTCGCATCTTGAACAGTGTGACCAAGCCATCGGACTTCCCCATGCCCCGAATCGACGACCTCCTCGCAAAGGTACGGAAGGGCAGAGTGTTCACCAAGTTGGACCTGCGAGGGGCATACAACCTCATTCGCATGCGGGAGGGAGATGAGTGGAAGACAGCCATGTTCACGCCCCTGGGCACCTACGAATATAGAGTTATGCCTTTTGGATTGCAAAATGGCTCCCACGTTTTTCAAGCTTTCATGCATCACGTGTTGGCGGGGCTCCTCTACAAGACGTGCGTCTGTTTCTTGGATGACATCCTGATCTTTTCGGAATCGCAGCAGGAGCATGACAGACACGTCAAGGAAGTGCTGAGCAGGCTACAGCAACATAGGCTTTACGCCAAGCTGGAGAAGTGCCAATTCGACGTGACCGAGGTGGATTTCCTGGGCTACAAGTTGTCTGATAAAGGGCTCGCCATGGACAGCGCCAAGGTCCGAGCAGTGTTGGATTGGAAAAGCCCACGCAACCGGAAGGAGGTCCAACGGTTTGTCGGCTTCGCGAACTTCTATCGCAAGTTTATCAAAGGCTTTGCGATGCAGACAGCGGCCATCACGGACACGCTCAGCTCCAAGAAAAAGAAGTTCATCTGGACAGAGCAGGCGGAGCAGTCCTTTCAGGCACTCAAGCGTCTCTTCGCGTCGGAAGAGCAGCTGCTTCATGTCAACCCCAGCAGGCCGATGAGGGTGGAGACAGACGCTTCGGACAGAGCCGTGGGAGCAGTCCTGCTGCAGAAAGACCCGCAGGGGGTTTGGAGGCCGGGAGCGTTTTACTCAAGGAAGCTCAGCAAGTCCGAACAGAACTACACCATCTGGGACAGGGAGTTGCTGGCCATTCATGCAGCGTTCAAAGCGTGGAGGCACTTCCTGATCGGCGCCAAGCACACGGTGCAGGTCTGCACGGACCACAAGAATCTAGAGCACTGGCGCACGGCACAGTTCCTGAACCAGAGGCAGATACGTTGGGCTGAGTTCTTTGCGAATTTCGACTTCCGAATAGAGTATGTCCCGGGGGACACCAACATCATGGCGGATGCTCTCTCCCGTAAGCCACAGTATCTGGAGGAGGCAACGCCAGCGGCCGCCATGCACATCTTCGCACCGACAGTGTGGGCGTGCGCGGCGGCAACAGTTGACCTGGATGCGGTGCGACGAGCGTTGCAGGATGACTCCTTCGTGCAAGCAAAGATGGCAGAGGTGCACAGGGGCACGGCAGCGACCGACGAGTTCCAGCTGCGAGATGGTTTGCTCATCCGTAAAGGGGCCATCTACGTGCCGGGAGACGAACTTCGCGCCAAGGTACTGCAGCAGCTGCACGACGCGCCCACTGCCGGGCACTTTGGCAAGGAGAAGACGGTGGAATTAGTAGCCAGAGACTTCTGGTGGCCCGGAATGAGAGGGGAAGTCGCGGACTACGTGGCGAGGTGTGACACCTGCCAGAGGGCCAAACCAGTGCACAGACCGCCGGCCGGACTGCTGGAACCGCTGCAAACTCCGTTCGAGCCATGGGAGAGAGTGGTCCTGGACTTTGTCACGGATCTGCCCAGCTCGAGGGGCAAGACGGCTGTGCTGGTGGTGGTGGATTTGTTCTCCAAGATGGCACATTTCATTCCGTGTGCGAAGGTGGCCACGGCGGAACAAACCGCCAAACTGTTCATAGACCACGTGTTCAAGGTTCACGGTCTGCCGCGGTCTATTCTGTCCGACCGAGGGCGACAGTTCATCTCAAACTTCTGGCAGAGGCTGATGGGCTTCCTGAACGTCAAGATCAACCTGGCGTCGGCTAGACACCCGCAGACCAACGGGCAAGCGGAGCGGGTCAATGCCATCATGCAGCAGTACCTGAGATGTTATGCGAATCAACAGCCTGCGACGTGGGTGGATTACCTGCCTCTCGCCGAGTTCGCCTACAACAACACGAAGCACGTGTCCACGGGGGTCACGCCGTTCTTCGCCAACAACGGGAGGCACCCTAGAACCTTCCCGGGACTGGAAAGAATGGGGGAGGGGGAGCCGCAGACAGCAGATGCGTTCGCGTCGGAGTTGCAGGAGGTCCACGATCAGCTGCGGCGGCACCTGGAGCTGGCTAAACACGCATACAAGGTACAAGCGGACAAACACAGAAGGGTTGGCGAAGAGATCCATGTGGGAGACTGGGTCTGGTTAGCAGCCCACGCAGTGCCGGCCAGGTCGTTGGCGAAGAAGAAACTAGGGCATAAACAACTGGGGCCCTACCAAGTCGAAGAACAGGTCAACCCGGTGGCTTTCAGGCTGGCTCTTCCGGAGGGTTCCAGAATGCATCCGGTGTTCCACAGATCGGTGCTCACTCCCTACAAGGCACCTCACAGGTTTCAGGAACCAGGAACGGCACCGGGTCCGCTCCGAGAGAGAACCGGGCAAGGGGGAGTGGCACAGGAGGAGCGCATCAACGAAGTCACGGAGATTTTGGACTCCAGATGGGGGGAAGAGGGGGTAGAATACCTTCTCGCCAAGGAGGGCACCCCGGCCAGTGCCAACAGCTGGGTGCCGGGCTACGCTTTGGACGAACCTCTGCTCAAAGAAGAGTTTCATGCCCTCTTCCCACATAGGCCAATGCCAGCAGACTTTTTCGACGACTGGCTTTTCACGCCCACGCTTTCAGCCAGCACGTTCCGGGGGTTCGACTCGGACGAGGAACCGACACGAGACGCCCGTTCCCCAGAGGGGTCACCCTCGGGATCTGCTTCAGAACCCTCGTATTGGTGGGATGATCGACCAGAGGAGCAGTTCCGCAGAAGGTGGCTGGAGGGTCCAGGACGAGCAACGTCTCCAGAAGGCAACGAGGGAGAGACGGACATGGACGTTTTCGGGGACGACCCGGGTTTCGAGCACGGCGGCACAGAGATGGAAGCGGAGGTGACCGTCGTCAACGAGAGCAGGGAGGAAGAACCGGAAGACTTCGGATGGCGGCCCGCCACGGGAAGCGAACTGTATCCGACATTCGTCCCCCTGACACGGCAGCACCCAGATCCCGCACCGGAAGGAGGGGAGGGGGGAAGAGGGGGCTTCGAGGGGGGGATGGATGTCAGGGGTTCAGGAGCAGAGGCAAGGGCAAGGGAGGAAACAGAGAGCGAGGGAGAGGAGGCAGAAGAAAAGATGAGTGATGACGACGACCCGAGATCTCCGAGTCTTTCCAGTGAATCAGAAGATTCACAGAAAGGAGCACCAGTGGCCAGGGCAAGGGGGGAGCCTAGGGGGACACCCCAGGAAGATAGAGCCAGAGGGGACTCAGAGGGGAGCAGTTGGAAATCAGGACCAGCGTCACCGCCAGAGAGCAGGGAAGAGGAAGGGCGCCAGGGATCAAGCGCTGGCAGCTCACAACAGGGGGGAGGGCACGAGTCAGGAGTGGCCACACCTCCATCGGGGAGCGAAGAAACGGTCAGACGGAAGGTGGAAGGTTGGGCGCGCGTGCCAAGTTCAAATGCACAGGAAGGTGGCGCAGTAGGCAGCCCGGAAAGGGAGCCAGGTCCTAAAGCCCGCCGAAAGGAGGGAGAAGAGTCAGGGGGGTCAGCGTCAGCGTCAGAGGAATCCCGGAAGGAAGAGACCCCGGGGGGCAGAGGGACCCAGCGAAGAACAGTCAGGCGGAAAAGGTGGAGCAAGGCTAGGATATTAAGTTGGTGTACAAGGGGCGGAGACTCAGATGGAGCTTCGCCGATCTAACCATGAGACGTAGAGTTGCACGCAGCAGCTTGAGAATGGAAACTGTAACTCAATAAAGACTTTTATTTAATGATCGCTGGCTAGCGTGATCCTCTGTGAGCTAGGATCTGGAAGCAGCTCTGACAGTACCTTTGTTGGCAAGGTGATGTCTCTGCTTTTTAAGATGCTGTCTAGGTTTGTCATTGCTTTTCTCCCAAGAAGCAGGCGCTTTTTAATTTCGTGACTGCTGTCACCATCTGCAGTGACCATGGAGCCCAAGAAAGTAAAATCTCTCACTGCCTCCATTTCTTCCCCTTCTATTTGCCAGGAGGTGATGGGACCAGTGGCCATGAACTTCGTTTTTATGATGATGAGCTTCAGACCAAATTTTGCGCTCTCCTTTTTCACTCTCATTAAGAGGTTCTTTAATTCCTCCTCCCTTTCTGCCATCAAGGTTGTGGCATCTGCATAACTGAGGTTGTAGATATTTCTTCCAGCAATCTTAATTCTGGCTTGGGATTTATCCACTCCAGGCTTTCGCATGTTGAATTCCACATATAAATTAAATAAGCGGGGAGACAATATACAGCCTTGTCATACTCTATCCGAATTTTGAACCAATCAGTTATTCTATATCCAGTTCTAACTGTAGCTTCTTGTCCCACATAGAGACTTCTCATGTTATGGAAATTGGGGGGGGGGGAGTGAGCACATCTTTAAAGTTGTTAAATGTTAGAAATATTATGCCTGAATGTATCCTTTCAACTTGACAGCTCAGGGAAGTTACCTAGCTTTAAAAATAATATAAAATCAATTCCTTTGCCAGTTTCCTCCATTCCAAAGCTATTTTCCCCTTGAAAAAGGACTCCAGGAAGTGTCCAGGGGTGACAATTGCTGAGCTGGGCCAAGGAAAGCCTAATCCTATCACCAAACTTGCCAAGGGGCCAGACATGCAAAGGAAGTTCTATTGTACTTTGGGTGATGGGACTTCAGAGGTGTTGGCCTATGCTAATCTTATACGGGAGTCTTGCCCTGACATGTCTGCTTATGCTAATCTTGTACCAAGGACTTGTCTGGACATGTTTGCCAAGGTTAAACTAGTGTAACCCCTGTCTACACCTCCCCTTTTGTGACATGTCAGTGATGTAACAATGATATAGCAATGATGCTCTACAAACAGTATTCTGGGATATCGTGGGGAAGTTTTAAAAGTCTTTGTCACCCCATGCTCGGGGTTCAAAATTCCTCTTTTAGCCTGTTGCGCAATAAACTTTGATCTACAGCTATTTGCTCCAGTTGGTGCTGGATTGCTTCCTTTATTCCACAAGGGACCTGCGGGCTCTTCCCAATGAGCTGGTTTGACTGAACAGCCTCACACCTAGATTTTTCCCTAAGACACAGGAGACAGATGAGGTGATCAGGCACTCCCATTTCTTTAAGAACTTGCCATAGTTTGCTGTGTCGACACAGTCAGCATGTTTGCAATTTGGTCTCTGGTTCCTCTGCCCCTTCGAAATCCAGCTTGCACTTCTGGGAGTTCTTGGTCCACATACTGCTTAAGCCTGCCTTGTAGAATTTTAAGCATAACCTTGCTAGCGTGTGAAATGAGCGCAATTGTGCGGAAGTTGGAACATTCTTTGGCACTGCCCTTCTTTGGGATTGGGATACAGACTGACTTTCTCCAATCCTCTGGCCACTGCTGAGTTTTACAAAGTTGCTGGCATATTGAGTCTAGCACCTTAACAACATCATCTTTTAAAATTTTGGTTTTCAAGGAAGAAGCAGCCCTGGAAAATAAGGCAGGAATTCACCTTGAATTTTGCTAACAAAATCCTTTCATAGCTTTTTGTGAAGGTGTGACTGCTAATCTTAAAGCCAGGATGAGCACTAAGAATTGGGCATCATTTCCTCTGTTATAAAAAATAAAATAAAATACTTGTTCCGCTTCTAAAGAAACCCTTTAGAATGCATTCTTATTTTTTTCATTAAAAAATTCAAACAGCTGTGCAAAGGTGCTCCTGTGCAATACAATGTCAGAATAAAAAAATAATGAAACATCTCACAAGAGCCTTGTTTTTTAAATATACAGCTAAAAAACCTTAAAAACTCCTACAACACTTACCAAATACAAATCTAATAGCAGGCACTAGGAGGCAACCTGATGTTCAAGGCTTCACCCCCCCCCCCCAACTCTGAGCTTTTGGTTTCTCTTTAGACACTCATCTGTGGTCGCCTGGAGCGTTTGAGGGGAAGGAGAGAGAACATTCTGGCATATGAAGCAAATATAGAAAAAGAAAGTGACAACCTGTTTGTAATGGAGGCTTACAAGTTAGACAGGAAAATTGGCTTCCAGGTGGAAAAATCAAAATTGGAGACAGAATTGTTAGAACCCAAAACTAATAACTTGTCAAACATGTATAACTTGCTGTTGAAATGGAATACACAGGATGAAACGGTTAAATCAGCCATGATCAAGTGGGCACAGGATATTGGTCATAACATTATGTTTGCTGACTGGGAACGGTTGTGGACCACCGGTATGAAATTTACGGCATGTAATGCCTTAAAAGAAAATATTATGAAAATGATTTATAGGTGGTACATGACCCCAGTCAAGCTTGCAAAAATTTACCACTTGCCTGATAATAAATGCTGGAAATGTAAAGAGATTGAAGGTACATTCTTTCACCTTTGGTGGATATGCCCAAGGATTAAGGCTTTCTGGGAAATGATATATAATGAAATGAAAAAGGTACTTAAATATACTTTTTTGAAGAAACCAGAGGCCTTTCCCCTGGGTATGGTTGGCCAATTGGTGTCAAAGAAGGATAGAACATTCTTTATGTATGCTACAACAGCAGCAAGAATACTCATCGCAAAGTATTGGAAGACAGACGATCTACCCACCGTGGAAGAATGGGAGATGAAGGTTATAGACTATATGGGACTGGCAGAAATGGCCGGCAGAATCCGAGACCAGGGAAGAGAGACGGCGGAAGAAGATTGGAAGAAATTTAAGGACTATCTTAAGAAACATTGTAAAATTATTGAATGTTAGAACGATGTTGGTTTAGAAATTAAGTGGTTTCTAGCTGTAATGATTATGCAATCAAGAAAAGAAAGGTTAAAAATTAAATAGAAATTAGGGGAGGGATTTGCTGAATTAAATAATTAGAGATTGGAATACAGAAAGGGGAGGTATGAGGAGGTCGGGAAAGTAAATTATAAGAAAATAAGGGATTAAAATTATACTTGTTGTTTGTGTTTTGTTTGTATTTTTGTTTTTTGTTTTATATAATTTTTTGTTGTTTTTTTAATATCATATTTATTGCAATTTTCAAAAAAATACAGAAAAAAGAAAAAGAAAAAAAGAAAACATTTACCATTTAAACCTTATTTTCAATGATATCTTTTCAAGACTTCCCCACACCTCCCCTTCTTGTATTCCATCTCCACTTATTTAGTTCAACAAGTTCTTATTCATTATTCAATTTTGTTCATTTTGTATAGCCACTTTCACCTTATAATCCACAGTCTTTGTACATTAGAATCTTTTTCTAAGGTCGATCCCAATTCCCTTCCACGAATTCCTCTTTTTTGTACTCGTAGCAAAACAAAATAAAAAAAGAAGAAAAATTCAAAATATAATTATACACCCTTTGGATTCCCAAACTCCAGCCCCCCTTTCCCGGTTTTGATCCCCAATGTCCATCAGTCTATCTGCTATCAGCCTGGAGACCTCACATCCGAGGCTTTTAATTTTCTCACAGTTCCTCTTTGCCGGTTTTTTTGATAGTCCTTTATATCAAACACCAAATCTCGGAGAAGCTCTGTCTCGAAGATGTCCATTTTTCTCCCATCTAGGCCTCTATATTTAAAAGTGGAGCTCAAATCTTGTTTCTTAATCCTTTTGAGTCTGAATGTCCCAAAAGCTCCAACTTCCATCTTGATCAAATTTGTAATCCATAGGTCTTCAGATCTCCACATCAGGAGATCTCTCCGATCTTCATTATCCAGTTCAAACCAAATTTTCATCATCCAATTCTTGTTTTCCTTTATGTCCTTCCTAGCAGGCCTCTGGCCTTCCTTGATCTTCTGTGGCGTTGTAACTCCTCCTTCATTCCCTTCCAAATCATCATGTATCCCTTGTTCCCCTTTCTCAAATTTCTCAGGTTTCTTTTCCTGCTCAGCTGCAAAAACTTTTGATTCCGCTACAAGTTGAGTCAAGTCCCTTCCAGTTTCAGTAAATTTGTTTACTGTTTCATTCAGTGTAGTAGCCCTCGTAGTCAAAATATTGCTTTGTTCTTAAAGCTTTCCCAGGAGATAAAAAGTCCTGTTCAGCTCTATGAGTATTTTTCCACTTACAGCCATTCTTGTAATATCCCAAAACCCCCTCTAGAGGGATTATGGTTACTTAGTATCCTTCCAGTTCCAACCCAAAAGTCAAAATAACTTGTTCTTCCTTGTTTTCAACAATTTATATCCAAATTGTAACAAATCTAACCAGCAAAGTCACAGAAACAAAGTTCTCTTTTTATTCCCCAACTTTGACAGCTACTTTGACAGCTGTCAAAATCTTCTGTATCTCTTCACCAGGCTCTCTCGCGGATCACTCCCGGTTCCCGGGGGGTTGCACTTTAACTCTCAAAATCAACTCTTATCCTCCAGCAAAGTTACTTGTACTTTCCAATCGTGAAATTAATAACTTTTATCCAATAAAGAAAAGGATGTTCTCTCAACCTTAGTTATCTAGTCCTTGCTTTAAATTGTTTACAGTGCGGGGAGACGGACTTCCTCTTTGCGCCTTCCCCGATCGTGCCAAATCCAAGAAAAAGAAAAATTTCCCTTTTAAGTCCAGTTTCTGTATTACTCACAGGTTGTTGCTTTTAGTCCAAATATTCAGAAGAAGCCAGCGCTCTCCGTCAATGGCATGCGGCTTCACTCAGCAGGGGAAGCAGAGGACTCTCAGCACCGCGCCGCTCCCCGTCCCCCGTTCCGTAGCCTTTAAAAAGGCTCCTTCGTGGGTTGGGGGCGCAAACGGTGCCCGCCGAGTCACCAAGTCCACGGGCTTCCGCGCCCGTGGTTTTTAAGGGTCCCCGCTTCGCCGGCGCGGCAGGACCCGACCCCTGCTGAGCAGATTCCCTCCGGAGCTCGGAGGGAATCCGCCATTCGACGATGGCGCTAACCCGGAAGTCATTTTATATAAATTTTTGAAAACTTCAATAAATATCTTTTTTTTAAAAAGTGTTATAAGTTTAATGTACATATAATGCTGTGCTTGAATGCATTGTAATAAAAATACTATAAAGGGAAGTTTCTCTTAGACTTAGGCAAGAGGTTCCACTCAGACAGAAATTATTATTATTATTATTATTATTATTATTATTATTATTATGTAATGATCTTCCTCTGTTTCACTTCAGATAATTCAGTGGGGCCTCTTCTCAGTTCATTCTCTTCTGGATCAGTGCCTTAATCCTTTGAAGATTTTGTATATCACATAATAGTCATTGAGGTGTCCCCAGATGTTGTTGTCCAGATCCCATCCGCTTCAGCCAACAGGGCAGACAGTCAAGGATGATAGAAACTCTAATCTGGACCTCACCACTTGGACTCTGCTGCCCTATATCCTTCATATTGAAACAAATGTGAAAATAAATTTTGGACGCTATAGATTTATCCCGGTCTGGTGCATGCAATGTATTTTGTTTTGCAGCTGTGTGATTTGTGCTCATATTGTATTGTGGTGGCCATTGGCTATAAACAATAAAATTTATAGATACAGTAGATTGAACTGCAAAAATAAGTAATAAAATAATAAAACTATTTTTATATTTTTTTGGTCCTCACTCCCAAATGGTGTGTGTGTTTTTGCTTATATTGGGGGTGGGGTGGGGGTGGAGAAGTATGAAGGCCAAAACCGTTCCCCTCCTCTGTTGAATGGATGCAGGAGACCAGAGGCAGTGAATGAAAAAGCAGGGAAAGAGAAACCCTCCAAGTGCCACTATTTTCCAGGGATGTCCCTGATTTAGAGAAGCCGTCCTGGTTTCTGATTTGACCCCAGAATGTCCCGCTTTTCCTTAGGGTCTCCCTATTTTCATTGAATAAATGCTGGAGGGAATGGAATTATGTGACCCCCAGGCCCTCTGAGAAGGCAATCCTGTATAGGAAAGTTTTTTAATGTTTAATGTTTTGTTATGTTTTTCATATATGTTGGAAACCTCCCAGAGTGGCTGGGGCAGCGTAATAAGATGTTAGGTGTATAAATAATAAAATTATATTTATGGAATGGGATGTTCCTATTTTCATCAGAGAAATGTTGGAGGGTTTGGAAAGGTCGGTTGCTGGAGCTAAGTGATTGCATGATCCCAACCAGCAGAGCTGGGAACTGGACTGCCTCCTCCAGCTACCCATTCGGGCTGCAGGCATAGCTGTCAACCTTCCCTTTTTTTTTTCTTTTTTTTTTTGCGGGAAATTCCCTTATTCCAGTGCCATTTCCCGCTGCTATCCCGGATTGTTAGATATCCTGTAGACTGTCCCCGGGACAGGTGAGGCTGCTGATCCCTTATTTTCAAATCTGAAAATTGACAGCTATGGCTGCAGGGTGGCATCGTCCCAGCTTTCTGAAAAGATTTACTGATGAGGAAACCAGTGACTGCACATCGGATCACAAGGAGACTTATTTGTGCAACATTCTGGATATCCGAGAAGATGCCAGGTAGATTCCAATGATACAATAAATTTTGAGGGACAGCGCAAGGGGGCGCATCCAGCCTCCCAGCCTCCCAGGGCCCAACCCACAGCCAGCGAGCTCCGATGCTCAGAGAGGCAGGAAACGGGGCCAGCCAGGGGGACTCGAGAGCGGCTGCACTTTCCTGTCCCCCGCCGAGGAGAGCGGAGGAGCAGCGGCCCGTGGCCTGGCGAGTTTCCCCGGAGAGGAGCCGGATTCCGCTGCAGGGACGGAGCGAGGAGTCCGAGGTGCAGGAGGGGGAGAGCACGTGCGCCTGGCAGGATCAGGCCCCGAGCCCAGCTAGAGGCTGCAGGGCGCGCCCCAACCGGGCAGGAAGGGGAAGGGGCGCAGCTGAGGGGCAGGGCATCTGCAGGAGGGCACAGGGGCAAACATCTCTGGCTCAGGCTGGCACGGACCCTGCCGGAGACCCTGGGGAGCTGCTCCCTTCAGTCCTGAGCTCAAGGGGCAGAATGAGGGGTCCAAGGCAGCTGCTGCTTCGCGGTGGACGATGCATATAGTCGTCCCATGATCAGCGACGTACCTGGGGCTTTTGCCTCCCGGGGCGGTCACTGAGTCTGCCGCCCCTCTCCCTGTCCCTCACCCGTCCTCCCTACGCCCCGACTGTCCTTCCCTCTCGCCTGCTTCTGCCTCCCTGCGGGGGCTGCAAGGGCGATGAGTGGGTTCCTGGGGCCGCAGCACAGGCACAAGCTCACGCTCTCCCACCGGCGGAGAGGGAAGGGGAGGCAGGGGGGAATGGAAGAGCAGTGCAACAGGGAGGTGTCCCTCTCACCCTGCAGCCCCCTGACACCCTTTGCAGGCCACTACTCCTGCCCCCCCTCCTCTGCCAGTGCCATTGATAAACCTATCGCCCTCCTTGGTGAATTGGTCTGATCGCCTTTGAAAGCTCTCTTTGCCACCACCATCGTCGCATCTTGTGGCAATAATGTCCATCAGATTCATTTAGCAAGGAAATGTTTTCTTTTGCCTGTCCCAAATCAAGGTACGCTGTGCCTACACATGGAGGCTCTGTTGTTCTGTCACGGCTAATAAAACAGCTCATAGATCTTTTCCCTGGAGAATGCATCTGATCTTTCCCCAAACTATCAAAGCTAGTGACCTCTTGTGTCTGCGTGTGAATAAGTGTGACAGGCATAAGCCTGTCTCATTAATTGTTTTATTTCCACCTTCCTCAGTAATACAGCTGAGTTTTCAGATGAAGGCTGAGGGTTGAAGTGGGTGACAGTTTTGAGAATGCAGGGGAAAGGAGGATTCTTAAGAAGTGTGGCATATGGAAATGAATTAATGATAATAAAAACGTTGAAGACAGTATTGTGAAAGACTGAGGAAGGCGAAATTGAAATTAGCTATTCATGTTCAGATTATTACTCCTTTCATTTCTATACTGCTTCATATTTTTAAGAAAAAAATCTAATTAGTAATTAGAGAGAAATCTAATTGCAATTTGTGTCCATTGGATGTTGAGAACATTTACTCTGTAGATCCAGGAGTTCTCTCCTCTTGATAGTCTCAGATTTGATTGTTCTTTCTGATAGAGCAGAAGGAACGAAACATTTATGGGCTTAAAGCTGCATTGATTCTGGAGGCCACATTCCAGTGAGCTTTGTGGCCAACGTATGCACATGCATGCGCACACAGAAAAGAGATGCAGACCATAAAGTCACATGCCCACACGCCAGAGGTGCTGCACAAACTCACCAGACATGCCATCTAGCATACATACAAGTCTTGCAAACACAATCAGCATGTTTAGACCTTCCAACCCCAGTTCTGGGGTGGGGAAAAATAAGAGCACAAGAAGACCCTTCTGAATTAGCAAGGAGATCTGTGGAAAAAAGACCCTTCAGATTGTTCTTTAGAAATCCTCTTTAAAGAGCAGCCAGAGGGATCATTTATTTTCCTTTTGCCCCATTTCAGCACTGTGCTGGTTTGTGCTGAAATTGGAGTTGAAAAGATCTCTCTAAGGGCCCCTTAGGCATCTTTCTCTCCGGGACAGACAGAGATCTTCATCCTATGATCAGATCAGGAGATGGAAATGGCAGGGACTAGCAGGACACACCCTGAGGCTTGGCAAGCCATATGCAGCCAATGGACTGCAAGTTAGAATATCTTCAGTAAAGAGTTTGTGACCATCAAATATAAAATATTTTGGAGTGGGTTGTTTGATTTTGTTGGTCAATATTCCTTTTGCCTCTTTGTTTCTTAGACTGTGCAGATACCATACATTTAAAGCACGTGGCTTCCCCCAGAGAACCACAGGACCTGTAGTTTATTGCTAGAGTTCTCAACACCCCTAACAAACTGCAGCTGGCAGGATTTCTTGGGTGAAGCCATGTACTTTAAATATTAGCTGGGTCTGTTGCAGCCTTATTCATATACAAAGATCTGTTGCTGCCTTTCCAACATGCTAGAAGTTGCAGCCAGGATCAGCATTCCCTGTCCACTTAACAGGCTCAGTCCTCTCACTGGGTTGTTTTTGGATTTCCCTCCCTCTGCCTTGGTTCCCCCCCCCCCAAATATTATTTGTACTTCCATAAACCTTGATGTTTCCCCCAGTCTTTGGATAACTTCCCCTTCTCCCTGGGAGGAGCCGTTTGGGTGACATAATGATTGTCATTCACAGCCTGAACATTAGAAATAGAAAGAGTAATAATATATTTCAAAAACTGGCAAATGGTTAAAAAATGGACTTTTGTTTTTATTCTTGGGTTTTATTTTACTTTGTGTTTATTTCTTTTCCAGGAGGGTGGCGTAAAAATGGAAGAGCAGGGACCCAGGAGACCCATTCAAAGGGAGAGACTGAAGTACAAAGGAAAGAAACCTCCTACCGGCCAAGTTGGGACCATCAGGGATCTTCTGCCTCGGGCAGATTTATGTCAGATTAAGCAGGAGCCAGAGGAGGGGCAGCCGCAGCAGCACTGGGAGGCCCAGAAGCAGGATTTCCTGAAGACGATGCAGCCCCCTCGTTCAGGGTGGGAAACCCCACAGGCTCCCTGTCCTCCCCACTCCGGGGATGGTGTCCTCTCCTTCAGGGGAGCTGCGGATGCCAGTGGGAAAGCAGGGGGAGCAGACCAGACCCTGCTCCCAGACACTGAGGGGCTTCTGGGAAAGGTAAGTGCCCTCCTCTCACCTGGGTTTCCAGCACCTGGAGGTCACAGGTCCACTGCCTCTCGACAGCTATGGTGGTGGTTATTCCTCCTCCCTGCACTTTCTCTCTAATCCACTTTAAAAAGGCTTGCTAGACCAAACTTTCTTACACATGGGAGGTTTGCGATCATATCTCCTGATGTTCTTACTTTACTTAAACAGCTGCAGGGGACTCTGAATTTTATCAGAGCAGAAGCTACGTCAGAAGAGGTGATCTGCCACCAATCCTCATTTTCCTCCTCTAAATTGCCTTCATTTCCAAAATGCTCTTTTCTCCCCACTGAGGTAAATCTCTTTGCATGTCTTGCAGCCTCAGCGATCCCATGTGTACTTGCATTAAATAACACTGGCCTATTTTGCAAGGTTGTTACAAGATTTATTAGGATAATGGTCAGGTTCAGGTGACTGAATCACAGCCTGAAAATCTGGGTTAAAAATAGGAACAGTTATTAATGCATTGCTGCAGCAAAGATACGATACAACCTAAGTTGACTCAAGATTAAAACCAAAAACTCTAGCCACCACCGCAGTCTCCTGGCCCCCACAACCAGAATGCATCACTCCATGAAGGACCCCCACCCAACCTTTAGTGAGAGAGGGCAAAAGAAAAAGACTCTAAATGGGTAGTTGCACAAATTTACCAGGTGTGGTCCTGCACTGACAGCAAGGCTAACAAACAGGGGAGCTGGGAATGTGCTGGTCCCATCTCTCCCTGCATCTGCCTCCTGACCTAATTGTCCCAGCTTATCTCATGATTGGGCCGGCCCTGATTTGGAACTGTGATGAAACCAGGCAATATCTTATGAGCCATAGGTAACAAACCTTCCATTTTGCCCAAACCAGGAAACTGCAGCTGGCAGCTTTGGAATAAGCTGGGATATTAAGCTAACTTCAAAATCTGCTTGGTCAAAACAGGAATCTCTGGTTGATCAGTGGCTTCGTGGTTTGACTGTTCCCACTGATAGCAGTAAAAATAGGAAGCCCTGTTGCATTCAAAGGGGTTGTTTGGACAGAGTCTCTGATCAGCATGCCAATCAGGACAGGCTTAAAAAGGTAAAGGACCCCTGACCATTAGGTCCAGTCGTGGCCGACTCTGGGGTTGTGGAGCTCATCTCGCTTTACTGGCCGAGGGAGCCGTCGTACACTTTTCGGGTCATGTGGCCAGCATGACTAAGCCGCTTCTTGCGAACCAGAGCAGTGCACGGGAACGCTGCTTACCTTTCTGTCAAAGCGGTACCTATTTATCTACTTGCACTTTGATGTGCTTTCGAACTGCTAGGTTGGCAGGAGCAGGGACCGAGAAACGGGAGCTCACCCCGTCACAGGGATGCAAACCGCCGACCTTCTGATCGGCAAGTCCTAGGCTCTGTGGTTTAACCCACAGTGCCACCCACGTCCCACGATAGGCTTAGGAAGCAATTATTATTATTATTATTATTATTATTATTATTATTATTACTTTCTTCCTGCCTATCTGACTGGGTTACCTCTGCCCATCTGGGTAGCTTCCAACAATATAAAAACAAGCAAAAATTTCCCTGTAAAAGGCTGCCTTCGGAAGTCTTCCATTTCGTAGAAATGGCCTTCAGTTTTAAAGAATCGCCCTCTTTAAGGAATCACGTGGTGTAAACATGTATGTTGTCCTCTAGATCCAAACACACACAGACACACACATAGTAGGAGCAAGCAGTGCTCCAAAGTGCTTATCTTGCGAACTTGCCGTCTAAGTTGTTTACTCCTGACCAAAGTTCCTGTTTCCCAAAAGGACAGGAGGGGGAGCAGAGGAGGAAACGGATGGGTTTGAAGGCTCTTTCTGCCTCTCTCCCCTGAGAAACAAGAGGAAAGGGTGTTTGCAGGGCAGGAGGACAGAGGAAGAGGCAGCGAGGGCAGAGGGAGCAGTGGGCGGATCCCCCGCCTCTCCCAAGGGGTCCAGATGCAAGCAAGGGGCTTCCTTCTTCTCTCTGCAAGGGCTACCCATGTATTCAGAGCAGTCCTTTGCAGATTAACTTTTAAGTTCCCAGGAATCTACTCTCAGGCCACTAATGTGCATACCATGCCAGCCTTAGGAAGGGAGGTGGGACAGGGAGGTGAAAAGAATTGCCAAAGGTGTTTGAAAATGCACCTTGGGAAGGGGGTGCCCTTGGGAAGGGGGTGCCCAATTGGGGCTTCTCCAGGGGCAGTAGAATGTCTTGGGCAGGAGAATCCCTGCAGGGGCTCTCAGACTCCCTTGGCTTCTTCTTCCCTCCCTCCCAGGAAGCTGCAACTTGCTCTGGATTCTGCACTCCTCAGGAAGCTGAACCTGCAAACCTAGCTGAGACTGAACCTGCAACCCTGGCCAGGATGGAAGGAGGAAGATGGACGGGTGACCTGGTCAGGCTCTCTCCCGCATCCCTCCCCACAAACTCTGAGCATTCCCTCCCAGGACCCTTGGAGAAATCTGGTGAGTTCCAGGGGAGAGGAGATGGGGACAGGGATAGATGGATGGTGGAGGGAGAAAGAGGAAAAGATGGAGAGGAGACAAATGGAAGGAAGTTCCTGACAGGAAGAAGGAAGGGGTGAGGCCTTCTCCGAAGCAGCTCTTTGTTTCTTGAATCCTTTTCCTAAAGTAGTGGGGGCAGATTTTCTTCCTCCAGGCTTTGAAATCTTAGGTGTTATTTCCACGGTGGGAATAATTGATGATAATGATGTTGCACACCAATCCTAAAAAATGGGTGAAGGGGAACAGAAATGCTTCACATAATTATTTATAATTAATGTATTTAAATTGTTTCTATTACTCTTATTTTTTATAGACAGGGTCAGAATGATAAATTCTACCAGCATCAAAACACAATAAATGCATGCACCTCCCCAGTTTGGTGGGGTTAAGGGACAAAGGACCAGTTATCATAATACAGGATTCCTGTAACTGGAGGCCCTACACTTAGGATTGGGTATATAAAGTACAAGAGCGGATGGTATTATAAGGAAATTGTGTAAATCTTACAGACTGGGGTTGTTTGTGAGAGTGAGTGAGTGGGATAATAATTTTAGCGCCCCTGTGTAATGGCTTGGTTCTCCCGCACAGACGCGAAACAACTCCAGTAGTAATTATCTCAGGCTTAATGCTCAAACTCATAAATCACTGTGGAGCTCAGTCTTCGGCCTGTTCATCCCAGCTTGCAGTTGCCGAGTCCTCCAGCAAAGAAGCCCCCACTTTCGCTTTCTTTTCCCCTCTTCTCGCAGATTCTCTCGAGCCTCCGATTGTTTGGACAGGCTATTTCCGGGGTCTCTGTGTCAGACCTCAAACTGGAGCTGACGGTCTGTGTCCCCCCCCCCACGGCACCCCCTCTTCCTGCTCTTTGTTCTTTGCTCCTGCTGCAGCTTGGCTGCTCCTCCCCTGCTTCACATTCCAACCGAATCACATCTCTTGCGTTCTCAGGCTCTGTCAGCGGAGGCACAAGAGGCTTGAGATTCACAGAGCTGACACCCTGTAATTTTGTCCGTGCCTAAGCCTCCATGGAGATACTGTGGTACAACCTAGGTGCAAATTTCAACATAAGTACACAAAGCCAACAAAGAGACTCAGAGGTTTATAGTGGCACCAGCTTTCCTGGTCAAGAGTCCACTAAGTACCACAGAAGCTTAGGCAATAATACATTTATCAGCCTTTAAGGGCTGCAAAAGATGAATAAACAGAAGCGTAGTTCATCTATGGAATCTATCCTACAGGAGACAGTGATGGCCAGCAACATGGATAGCTTGAAGAAAAGGATAAGACTGACGTCTCTGCTCTGCCCTCGTGGTCCAGGCAATAATGCTTCTTGATACTAGTTTCTGGAAAGCACAGGAAGGCAGAGAAGACTCTTGTGCTCCAATCCTGCTTGCCGGTTTCCCACAGGCATCTGGTTGGCCTCTGTGAGAAGAGGATGCTGGACTAGGTGGGCCTTTGCCTGATCCAGCAAGCTCTTCTTAGGTTCCAATACATTGCAATATTTCTACAGTTACATGTAGCACTTAAGTTTTATTTATTTCACAAGGGAGATACCGTTACTTTACCCTGAGATCATTTCTTCACTTCAGAAAGTAAAAATAGATGTGTCTAAAAAGCCAATTCCACCATAGATCTGTTTTATAAAATGATGGTGCTTTGCCAAGTGTGAATGGAGTGATCATGTGTTGCTCTTGCCATTATCTCATATTAATTCCTAAAAATTTGAAACCTAGAGAGGACAGTGGAGAATGGAGACAGTGTTAAAATGAGAGAAGGTGCAGACTGGGATTGACATGTGTGCAGTTCCCTTTTTGTCTTTCTTGAAAGTCTAACAGGATTCTCTTTCCTCCCAGACTCCCAAACAGGTGAGGAAGATGAAAGTCAGAATTCTATGGAGCCACATGTGAATTTATTGGGAAGAAGAAAGAAACTGAGGATACAACAACAAACTCACAAAGGAGAGAAACTATTTGAATGTATGGAATGTGGAAAGGGCTTCAGTGAAAGTGGAAAACTTAGAATATATCAACGAACTAATACGGGGGAGAAAAGATTTGAATGTTTTGAATGTGGAAAGAGCTTCAATGACCGTCAAACACTTAGAATACACCAACGAACTCACATGGGGGAGAAACCATTTAAATGTATTGAATGTGGAAAGACCTTCAGTCAATATGGAGTCCTTAGAATACATCAACGAACTCACACAGGGGAGAAACCATTTAAACGTATTGAATGTGGAAAGAGTTTCAGTCAATATGGAGTCCTTAGAAGACATCAACGAACTCACACTGGGGAGAAACCATTTAAATGTATTGAATGTGGAAAGAGCTTAAGGCAATATGGAGTCCTTAGAAGACATCAACGAACTCACACTGGGGAGAAACCATTTAAATGTATTGAATGTGGAAAAAGCTTCGGTAAGAATGGAGCACTTAGAGTACACCAACGAACTCACACAGGGGAGAAACCATTTAAATGTATTGAATGTGGAAAGAGTTTCAGCGAAAGTGGAGCACTTAGAATACATCAACGAACTCACACAGGTGAGAAACCATTTAAATGTATTGAATGTGGAAAGAGCTTCAGTCAAAGTGGGGCACTTAGAATACATCAACGAACTCACACAGGGGAGAAACCATTTAAATGTATCGAATGTGGAAAGAGCTTCAGTCATAGTGGAGCACTTAGAATACATCAACGAACTCACACAGGGGAGAAACCATTTAAATGTATCGAATGTGGAAAAAGCTTCAGTGAAAGTGAGAAACTTAGAATACATCAACGATCTCACACAGGTGAGAAACCATTTAAATGTATTGAATGTGGAAAGTGCTTCAGTGAAAGTGGAGCACTTAGAAGACATCAACGAACACACACAGGGGAGAAACCATTTAAATGTATTGAATGTGGAAAAAGCTTCAGTCAAAGTGGGACACTTAGAATGCATCAACGAACTCACACTGGGGAGAAACCATTTAAATGTATTGAATGTGGAAAGAGCTTCAGTGAAAGTGGGAAACTTAGAATACATCAACTAACTCACACTGGGGAGAAACCATTTAAATGTATTGAATGTGGAAAAAGCTTCAGTAAGAATGGAGCACTTAGAAGACATCAACGAACTCATACCGGGGAGAAACCATTTAAATGTATTGAATGTGGAAAGAGCTTCAGGCAATATGGAGTCCTTAGAATACACCAACGAACTCACACTGGGGAGAAACCATTTAAATGTATTGAATGTGGAAAAAGCTTCAATAAGAATGGAGCACTTAGAAGACATCAACGAACTCACACTGGGGAGAAACCATTTAAATGTATTGAATGTGGAAAGAGCTTCAGTCAAAGTGGGGCACTTAGAATACATCAACGAACTCACACTGGGGAGAAACCATTTAAATGTATCGAATGTGGAAAAAGCTTCAGTGAAAGTGAGAAACTTAGAATACATCAACGAACTCACACAGGTGAGAAACCATTTAAATGTATTGAATGTGGAAAGTGCTTCAGTGAAAGTGGATCACTTAGAAGACATCAACGAACTCACACAGGGGAGAAACGATTTAAATGTATTGAATGTGGAAAAAGCTTCAGTCAAAGTGGGACACTTAGAATACATCAACGAACTCACACTGGGGAGAAACCATTTAAATGTATTGAATGTGGAAAGAGCTTCAGTGAAAGTGGGAAACTTAGAATGCATCAACGAACTCACACTGGGGAGAAACCATTTAAATGTATTGAATGTGGAAAAAGCTTCAGTAAGAATGGAGCACTTAGAAGACATCAACGAACTCACACGGGGGAGAAACCATTTAAATGTATTGAATGTGGAAAGAGCTTCAGGCAATATGGAGTCCTTAGAATACACCAACGAACTCACACAGGGGAGAAACCATTTAAATGTATTGAATGTGGAAAAAGCTTCAATAAGAATGGAGCACTTAGAAGACATCAACGAACTCACACTGGGGAGAAACCATTTAAATGTATTGAATGTGGAAAAAGCTTCGGTAAGAATGAAGCACTTAGAGTACACCAACGAACTCACACAGGGGAGAAACCATTTAAATGTATTGAATGTGGAAAGAGTTTCAGCGAAAGTGGAGCACTTAGAATACATCAACGAACTCACACAGGTGAGAAACCATTTAAATTATTGAATGTGGAAAGAGCTTCAGTAAGAATGGAGCACTGAGAATACATCAACGAACTCACACAGGGGAGAAACCATTTAAATGTATCGAATGTGGAGAAAGCTTCAGTGAAAGTGAGAAACTTAGAATACATCAACGAACTCACACTGGGGAGAAACCATTTAAATGTATTGAATGTGGAAAGTGCTTCAGTGAAAGTGGAGCACTTAGAAGACATCAACGAACTCACACAGGTGAGAAACCATTTAAATGTATTGAATGTGGAAAAAGCTTCAGTAAGAATGGAGCACTGAGAATACATCAACGAACTCACACTGGGGAGAAACCATTTAAATGTATTGAATGTGGAAAGAGCTTCAGTCAAAGTGGGGCACTTAGAATACATCAACGAACTCACACAGGGGAGAAACCATTTAAATGTATCGAATGTGGAAAAAGCTTCAGTGAAAGTGAGAAACTTAGAATACATCAACGAACTCACACAGGTGAGAAACCATTTAAATGTATTGAATGTGGAAAGTGCTTCAGTGAAAGTGGATCACTTAGAAGACATCAAGGAACTCACACAGGGGAGAAACGATTTAAATGTATTGAATGTGGAAAAAGCTTCAGTCAAAGTGGGACACTTAGAATACATCAACGAACTCACACTGGGGAGAAACCATTTAAATGTATTGAATGTGGAAAGAGCTTCAGTGAAAGTGGGAAACTTAGAATACATCAACGAACTCACACTGGGGAGAAACCATTTAAATGTATTGAATGTGGAAAAAGCTTCAGTAAGAATGGAGCACTTAGAAGACATCAACGAACTCACACGGGGGAGAAACCATTTAAATGTATTGAATGTGGAAAGAGCTTCAGTCAAAGTGGGACACTTAGAATACATCAAGGAACTCACACTGGGGAGAAACCATTTAAATGTATTGAATGTGGAAAGAGCTTCAGTGAAAGTGGGAAACTTAGAATACATCAACAAACTCACACTGGGGAGAAACCATTTAAATGTATTGAATGTGAAACGTGCTTCAGTGAAAGTGGGAAACTTAGAATACATCAACGAACTCGCACTGGGGAGAAACCATTTAAATGTATTGAATGTGGAAAAAGCTTCAGTAAGAATGGAGCACTTAGAAGACATCAACGAACTCACACGGGGAGAAACCATTTAAATGTATTGAATGTGGAACGTGCTTCAGTGAAAGTGGGAAACTTAGAATACATCAACAAACTCACACAGGTGAGAAATCATTTAAATGTGTGGATTGTGCAAATAGCTTCAGTAAAAATGAACACCTTAGAAGACATCAGCTAACACACACACAATGAAAACTACGGGTTTATTGAATGGGGAAAGGGCTTCAGAGGGAGTGGAGACCTTAATATTCATTAGTAAATTCACATGGGGAAAACAATATAAATGTATGGAGTTTTTCACTCAGGGTTCACTACTTCCATCAAGAAACTCATAAAGGGGGAAATCAGTTGTAAATGCATGGAATGATGTTTTAGTGTTTCTACTTAAATTTGTATACACATATATACGTATTAAAGTAATGAAGGTCACATATACTAAATGTACAAAGTAAGTGGCAACTTTTTGCTAGATAAACAGGGAGAGAGTGTGAATCTGCAATGCTCAAGGTGTGTGTTGAATCTGTTGAGTTTTCAGGTCCGCCTTTCACTGCCAAAATGATGGGCTGCCCTTGCCTTGTAGATCAGCATTCCAGGCGCTCTTTACTTGAACTTTGCATAATCTATTGAAGAGCTTTTTACTGATAGATAGCATTTTCCAGCTGAATGAAAGGTCCCTGTGTTAAATGTTCATTTGGGATTGCTTTTAAAACTCATCTCCTATTTTCTGTGCTCTTGTGTACCTGTTTTGTGCTGTTTTTATTAAATATTTTATGCATTGGCTTTTGACCCGTGGAAGGTGACCAGTGAGGGTGTTTTTTTGTGTTCCTTAGTTCACAGAAATGTTTTAAAGGAATGTGAAAGAATTAGGGCTAGGGGAGATGAGTGAAAGGGACTGAGGAGTGGGAGACTGATTTGTTGTGAATGTGGGAGGTGGAGTGGGAGAGAAGAGAGAGGTCCGTTATTTGGTCAGGGCTGTGGCTAAAGGCCTTGGTCCAGCTTTTCTGGGAATTGTAGTCTCAGGATGTCTAATTGTAGTTGGCTGAGGAGGCTCAGAAACCTCTGAGAGGTTCCTCCCAGAACTACAGTTCCCAGAGTTCCTAGGAAGTGAAGATGGCTGTGAAGTCTCTGGACAGAGGTCAGCAATCTAAGGGCCACGGGCTGGTTCTGACCCGAATGGGTTCTGGATCCGTCCCACAGAAGGTCCAGAAATTGCCTCATGGTTCTGATTCATATAGTTTGGGCTGCACCATTTCTCTCTCTCTTTTTCTCTTCCTGACGGCGGCACTTCCTCCCTCCCTTCTGGCTTCTCCCCCGCCCTGCAGAGGAAGGGGGCTAGCCTTTGGTTGGTGCCAGCAGCATTGTTTCCCTCTGATTGGTTGCAGAGTTATTTTGTTGTTGGTTATACTTGCGTCTATACAAAGTGCATAGCTTTTGCCCCTCCATAAAGAAATGGGGAGGAGACAAGAGCTGGAATAGCTGACCAGAAGGAAATGTAACCTGGGAACTTCATGTTGCTCCCCCAGCTCCCTGAACCCAAGAAAAGACTCATCCAGGGAGGCAGGTGAGCATCACAACTAAACCCCACATTATGCTCTCCAGTAGCTAATCGCTCAGACAGGGCTATTTTCATTCAGTTCTTTGTGTTAGGGGGGGGGTTACCTTCCCTTCTTCCCTTGCAATCATGACAAAAATGAAACCTCCACAGCAATGCTTTTAGCCCCAGAAGAGGAGCTCCCCTTGGTGTCAAGGAAGCGGTCCAAGGGAGTGAGGAGATTTCACCCTTCCCATATCAAAGAATCTCCTGATGAGTCTGGTGATTTTCCAGAGAGGAGGGGCAATGTTCTGCTCTCTACTTATTCTGCTCCAGCACCACATCAAAGAGTCAGTCAGTCAGTGTGTTGGAGAGAGAGAGAGACTGAGTGTTAGAGATCGTGTGTATAGATAGGGTTGCTGCTAAGAGCAGCTGCAGGCACTCAGTGCGGTTCAGCATTCATTTATGCTTAGACCTCATTAAGCTCTGTACATAGTTGTGTATTATAGCTGTAGATAGAATAAAGAAGATATTCTACAGAGCTGCTCTCCGAGTCGTTTATACTCTGCTATACTCTGCTATACTCTGCTATACTCTGCTGTGCGACGACTGTCTTCTTGTGGAAGTGAATCCGGTGCTCACAACTCTAAGCTGTGAGTCCACAGCACTTTGACCTGTTCCTGTGCAGAAGGTGGTCTCTGGAAGTGCTACCCAGCTCGCCTAGCCCAGTCAGGGCTGAAGTGGATGAGTCCAGTTGGTGGCACTGGCTCAAGGACGATGCTGACATCGGTTATGGGCCCAGTCGTTGTTCCAGTCGTCTGACCAGACATTGTCCCAGTCGTCCCAGTCGCCAGACGTTTCTGTTGCTGATTGCTGGATGGCGGAACGGAGGCTGCATGCTGGACTGATTTGTGGTGCCCAGAAGCAGAGCTGTTTTGGAGCAGAGTGTTCAAGCTGCCGCTGTTGCTGCTGCTTGATTTATGGAGGTGTGTTGCTGACTGCCAAAAGGAAAGAAGATAGCATCCCTGTTTGCCTGTTAATTGCGCTCTGAGTGGGAGAGAGAGTGGCTGAAGGAGTCAAGGCTTTATCTGTGTTGCACGAAGGAAGTGTCTTGCTTTAAGTGATAGCAGACATGGCCTGTGCACATTCTGGCCAGATGACTCTGCCCTTTCCTCTCCTCACGCCCGAGACCTATGCTGTATGGCAGGTCAAGATGAAAGCGCTTTTACAGAGGCAAACAGGGATGCTATCTTCTTCTCTTTGCAGTGTTTAGAACAGATAATTACCCCCCCAAGAGGCAGTCTGGTGCCACATTGTGTAGGGGTCACTGTAACACACTCTACATGGGGCTGCCATGCACTTTCTGCCTGGAACTTTCTGTGCTCAGAAATTTCAACTGGCTCAAAGAGCTTCAGACACATTGCTGACCAGGGCTGGCTATAGGCAGCATAAAGGTAAAGGTAAAGGTACCCCTGCCCGTACGGGCCAGTCTTGACAGACTCTAGGGTTGTGCGCTCATCTCACTCTAGAGGCCGGGAGCCGGCGCCGTCCGCAGACACTTCCGGGTCACGTGGCCAGTGTGACATAGCTGCTCTGGCGAGCCTGCACCAGAGCAGCACACGGAACTCCGTTTACCTTCCCGCTATAAAGCGGTACCTATTTATTTACTTGCACTTTATGGGTGCTTTTGAACTGCTAGGTGGGCAGGAGCTGGGACCGAAAGACGGGAGCTCACTCCGCCGTGGGGATTCGAACCGCCGACCATACGATCGGCAAGTCCTAGGCACTGTGGTTTTACCCACAGCGCCACCCGCGTCCACAGTGAGAACTGTGGTTCTCAAGGAAGAGTCAGCCCAGGAATACAAGGTAGGAATTCACCTTGACATTTGCTAACAAAATCCTTTCATAGCTTTTTGTGAGGGTGTGGCTGCTAATCTTTAACCTGGGATGAGCACTAAGAATTGGGCCTCATCCCTCTGTTATTTAAAATAAAATAAAATGCTTGTTCTGCTTCTAAATAAACCCTTTATCATTCATTTTTATTCTTTTTGCATATTAAAAAAATCACTATTTTAAAAAGCTGTGCAAACAATGCAGTGTCAGAATAACAAAAGAATGAAACATCTCATGAGAGCCTTGTTTTTTAAATATACAGCTAAAAAACCTAAAGGCTCCTACAACACTTACGAGATACAAATCTAATAGCAGGGCCCCCAGGCACTACAAGGCAACCTGATATTCAAGACTCCCCACCCACCCACCCGTCCCACCTCTGAGCTTTTGGTTTCCCTTTAGACACTCATTTGTGGTCGCCTGGAACATTTGAGAAAAAGAGAGAGAACATTGTGGCATATGTAGCAAACATAGAAGAAGAAAGAGTGCAACCTTTTCGGCAAGAGGTTCCACTCAGAGGTTCCACTCTGACAAAAGCAGCAGAGGAGGCTGGTATCTTTCCTAATAAATCATCGCTGGAAACAGAAGCTGCAGAGCTCTAACAGAAGGAAGCTTAAACTTGAGAAGTCAGTGGGTGCTTGTTGGAGATGGCTAGGAGAAGCAGCAGCAGTTGCAAATAAGTTCTGCAATGATGAAGAAGCTTAGGATCTCCCTCTGGGACCAGAGAGAGGAAAGTTCACAGGATTACATAAAGGACTGAACATTGTTTGCAACGTGCTTCTTTATCAAGTTCATCTTATTGTAAGACTGTTTAAGACTCTTGTGCAGTAAAGCTTCAAAAATTATTCTTGTGATGGAGAGAACTCATTTCCCACACAAGGTCCAGATCAGGAATTCCATGGAACAACTTGAACAACAAGTACCTGAAGAACCAAACCACGATGTAGCCGTGCTCTTTCCATCCCTTTCCAAAATTGCAGCAAGCTGTTCCTCCAAATGGTTCTCCCTTCACTGAAGTCATCTGAAGGCACCAACTATGCCCTGTTGGCCCCGATCCTTCTCCGTATGAAGGCTCCCTCCTCTGCTGAATGGAGGCAGGAGACCAGAGACAGCAAAGAAAAAAGCAGGGAAAGACAGACCCTCCAAGTGTCACTGTCTTCCAGGGATGTCCCTGATTTACCGAAGCTGTTGTCAGTTTCTGATTTGATGCCAGAGGGTATGGGGTTATGTGACCCCCAAGTTGTCTGAAGGTAATCCTGTATAGGGAATTTTTAAAATGTTTTCTTATGTTTTTATATATGTTGGTAGCTGCCTGGAGTGGCTTGGGCAACCTAATAAGATGTGTGGGGTATAAATAGTAAAATTATCATTATGGAACAGGACACCCCTATTTTCATCGGAGAGATGTTGGAGGGTATGGAAAGATAACAGAGCCCAGCCCTGGCACCTGTTACTGGAGCTAAGTGATCACATGACCTAGGCCAGCAGAGCTGGGAACTGGACTGCCTCCTCCAGCTGCTAGGCATTCAGGCAGCTGGGTGGCATCGTCCCAGCTTCATGAAATGGTATTTCAGGAATATTTCCTGTAGAGGATTTGGAAACCAGGGACTGCATACTGATCGCAAGGAGACTTATTTGTGCAACATACTGAAGAGCTTATAAAATGCCAGGTACATTCCAATGTTCTAATAAATTTTGAGAGACAGCTTTCCAAACAAAACCCACTTATTACAGAATTATTATTATTATTATTAATACCCCACACTCCCCAGCCAAGGCCGGGCTCAGGGCGGCTAACAAGCAATAATAAAAACAAGTTGAATGATTACAACTTAAAAACAAAATTAAAATACATTAAAATATTGATACATTGAAATATTAAAATGTAGCCTCATCGCAGGAAGAGAAAGGAAAAGAAAAAAGAGAGGGAGGGAGGGAATAAATTTGGCTCCAAGCCAAAGGCCAGGTGGAACAACTCTGTCTTACCGGCCCTGAGGAAAGAAATCAGATCCTGCAGGGCCCTGGTCTCATGAGGTAGAGCGTTCCACCAGGCCGGAGCCAGAGTTGAAAAGGCCCTGGCTCTGGTTGAAGCCAATCTAACTTCCTTAGGGCCCGGGACCACTAGGGTGTTGCTATTTATGGACCTTGAGGCTCTCCGTGGAGCATACCGGGAGAGGCGGTCCCGTAGGTACGAGGGTCCTAGGCTGTGAAAGGCTTTAAAGGTCAAAACCACACCTTAAATCTGACCCTGTACTCCACCGGGAGCCAGTGCAGCTTGAAAAGTACTGGGTGAATATGCTCCCATGGCATAGACCCCGTGAGCAGCCTGGCTGCATTCTGCACCCACTGGAGTTTCTGGGACAGCTTCAAGGGCAGCCCAGCGTAGAGCGAATTACAGTAGTCAAGCCTGGAGGTGACCGTCGCATGGATCACTGTGGCCAGGTCGGGGTGGGAAAGGTAAGGGCCCAACTGCTTGATGACAACGAAAGGGTATAGAAAGGGGAAGTTTTCGGGTTTCTCTAAAAACCATCGGACTATTGTGTACACAATTTCAAGGTAACATTACACTTTATTTCCGCTTTTTCTTACATGGGACTCGAACTCACAACCTTGAGATAAAGCACCTCACGCTCTACTGACTGAGTTAAGACAATAAGACAACTCAGTGATTTGTGTACAGGGGACACAGATGGCGGCGTGTGAACTTCCCTAGAGAAGGGTGCAAAAAGCTTGTTCCCTGCTGCTCCAGAGCTAGGAATGGACCAGATCTCATAGGGCTAATCCATTTGCCCCGACAGCTAAGAGCAGAACCTCCAGGATCAGAAGCAGCGGGCTGCAAATACGAGGGCAGGTGAAGCAGCAGGGCGGTCTCGCAGCACTCGCCTTGCAAGGGGGCGCATCCAGCCTCGCAGCCTCCCAGGGCCCAACCCACAGCCAGCGAGCTCCGATGCCCAGAGAGGCAGGAAACGGGGCCAGCCAGGGGGACTCGAGATCGGCTGCACTTTCCTGTCCCCCGCCGAGGAGAGCGGGGGAGCAGCGGCCCGTGGCCTGGCGAGTTTCCCCGGAGAGGAGCCGGATTCCGGTGCAGGGACGGAGCGAGGAGTCCGAGGTGCAGGAGGCGGGGGGGGAGGAGGGGGAGAGCAGGTGGGCCTGGCAGGATCAGGCCCCGAGCCCAGCTAGAGGCTGCAGGGCGCCCCCCACCCGGGCAGGAAGGGGAAGGGGCGCAGCTGAGGGGCAGGGCATCTGCAGGAGGGCACAGGGGCAAACATCTCTGGCTCAGGCTGGCACGGACCCTGCCGGAGACCCTGGGGAGCTGCTCCCTTCAGTCCTGAGCTCAAGGGGCAGAATGAGGGGTCCAAGGCAGCTGCTGCTTCGCGATGGACGATGCATATAGTCGTCCGATGATCAGCGACGTACCTGGGGCTTTTGCCTCCCCTCTCCCTGTCCCTCATCAGGGAGCCCAGCCCATTCGACGGTCCTCCCCACGGCGGAGAGGGAAGGGGAGGCGGGGGGGAATAGAAGAGCAGTGCAGCGGGGGGGGGGGTCTCTTACTGTGCAGCCCGCTGACACCCTTTGCAGGCCACTACTCCTGCCCCCCTTCCTCTGCCAGTGTCATTGATAAACCTACCGCCCTCATTTGTGAATTGGTCTGATCGCCTTTGAAAGCTCTCTTTGCCGCCACCATCACCGCATCTTCTGGCAATGATGTCCATCAGATTCATTTAGCAAGGAAATGGCTTCTTTTGTCTTCCCTCATCAATGTACACTCTGCCTACACATGGAGGTTCTGTTGTTCTGTCAAGGCTAATAAAACATCTAATAGATCTATTTCCTGGGGAACGCATCTGATCTTTTCCCAAGCTATCAAAGTTAGTGACCTCTTGTGTCTGCGTGTAAATCAGTGAGAGAGGCTTAAGCCTGTTTCATTAAAGGTTTTATTTCCACCTTAGTAAGGCAGCAGAGTTTTGAGATGAAGGCTGAGGGTTGAAGTGGGTGACAGTTTTGAGAATGCAGAGGAAAGGAGGATTCTTAAGAAGTGTGGCATATCGAAATGAATTAATGATAATAAATATGTTGAAGACAGTATTGTAAAAGACTGAGGAATGCAAATTTGAAATTAGCTATTAATGTTCAGATTATTACTCATTTCATTCATATACTGCTTCATATTCTTAAGGGAAAAATTCTCAAAGCAATTAAAGGGAAATCTCGTTGCAGTTTGTGTCTCCATAAGATGTTGAGAACATTAACTCTGTAGATCCAGGAGTTCTCTCCTCTTGATAGTCTCAGATTTGATTGTTCTTTCTGATAGAGCAGGAGGAACACTTTTTGGGCTTAAAGCTGCATTGATTCTGGAGGCCACATTCCAGTGAGCTTTGTGGCCAATGTATGCACATGCATGCGCACACAGAAAAGAGATGCAGACCATAAAGTCACATGCACACACGCCAGAGGTGCTGCACAAACTCACCAGACATGCCATCTAGCATACATACAAGTCTTGCAAACACAATCAGCATGTTTAGACCTTCCAATCCCAGTGCTGGGCTGGAGGAGAAATAAGAGCACAAGAAGACCCTGCTGAATTAGCAAGGAGATCTGTGGAAAAAAGACCCTTCAGATTGTTCTTTAGAAATCCTCTTTAAAGAGCAGCCAGAGGGATCATTTATTTCCAGATCAGGGCTCTTACCCCATTTCAGCACTGTGCTTGTTTGTGGTGAAATTGGAATCTAAAAAATCTCTCCAAGGGCCCTTTAGGCATCTTTCTCTCCAGGACAGACAGAGATCTTCATCCTATGATCAGATCAGGAGATGGAAATGGCAGGGACTAGCAGGACACACCCTGAGGCTTGGCAAGCCATATGCAGCCAATGCACTGCAAGTTAGAGTGTCTTCAGTCAAGAGAGTTTATGACCATCAAATTTAAAATATTTTGGATATTCCTTTTGTTCTTAGGCTGTGCAGATACCATACATTTAAAGCATGTGGCTTCCCCCAGAGAACCACGGGACCTGTAGTTTATTGCTACAGTTCTCAACACCCCTAACAAAATGCAGCTCGCAGGATTTCTTGGGTGAAGCCATGTACTTTAAATGTTAGGTGGGTCTATCACAGCCTTAATCATATACAAGGATCTGTTGCTGCCTTTCCAACATGCTAGAAGTTGCAGCCAGGATCAGCATTCCCTGTCCACTTAACATGCTCAGTCCTCTCTCTGGGTTGTTTTTGGATTTCCCTCCCACTGCCTTGGTCCCCTCCCCCCAAAAAAATATTATTTGTAATTCCATAAACCGTTTCCCCCAGTCTTTGGATAACTTCCCCTCGTCCCTGGGTGGAGTTGTTTGGGTGACATAAAGATTGTCATTCACATCCTGAACATTAGAAATAGAAAGAGTAATAATATATTTCAAAAACTGGCTAATGGTTAAAAAATGTGCTTTTGTTTTTATTCTTGTGTTGTATTTTACTTTGTGTTTATTTCTTTTCCAGCAGGGTGGCAAAAAAATGGAAGAGCAGGGACCCAGGGAGAGACTGGAGTGGAAAGGAAAGAAACCTCCTGCCGGCCAAGTTGGGACCATCAGGGATCTTCTGCCTCGGGCAGATTTATGTCAAATTAAGCAGGAGCCAGAGGAGGGGCAGCCGCAGCAGCACTGGGAGTTCCAGAAGCAGGATTTCCTGAAGACGATGCAGCCCCCTTGTTCAGAGTGGGAAACCCCACAGGCTCCCAGTCCTCCCCACTCCGGGGATGGTGTCCTCTCCTTCAGGGGAGCTGCGGATGCCAGTCGGAGGCCCAGTGGGAGAGCAGGGGGGACAGACCAGACCCTGCTCCCAGACACTGAGGGGCTTCTGGGAAAGGTAAGTGCCCTCCTCTCACCTGGGTTTCCAGCACCTGGAGGTCACAGGTCCACTGCCTCTAGACATGGAGGTTCTGTTTAGCTATGGTGGTGAATATTCCTCCCCCCTGCACTTTCTCTCTAATCCACTTTAAAAAGGCTTGCTAGACCAAACTTTCTAAATGGGTAGCTGTACAACTTTACCAGCTGTGGTCCTGCACTGGCAGCAAGGCTAACAAACAGGGGAGCTGGGAACGTGCTAGTCTCGTATCTCCCTGCATCTGCCTCCTGACCTAATTGTCCCAGCTTACCTCATGATTGGGCCGTCCCTGAGGGTGAACTGTGATGAAACCAGGTACTCTCTTATGAGGCATAACTAACAAACTTTCCATTTTGCCCAAACCAAGAAACTACGGCTGCCAGCTTTGGAATAAGCTGGGATATTAAGTTAACTTCAAACTGTGCTTGGTCAAAACAGGAAACTCTGGCTGATCAGTGGCTTCGTGGTTTTACTGTTCCCACTGTAAAAATAGTAAAAATAGGAAGCCCTGTTGCATTCAAAGGGGCTGTTTGGACAGAGTCTCTGATCAGCATGCCTAGCAGGACAGGCTTAAAAAGGTAAAGGGACCCCTGACCATTAGGTCCAGTTGTCACCGACTCTGGGGTTGAGGCGCTGATCTTGCTTTATTGGCCAAGGGAGCCGGCGTACACCTTCCGGGTCATGTGGCCAGCATGACTAAGCCGCTTCTTGCGAACCAGAGCAGCGCACAGAAACGCCGTTTACCTTCCCGCTGGAGCGGTACCTATTTATCTACTTGCACTTTGACGTGCTATTGAACTGCTAGGTTGACAGGAGCAGGGACTGAGCAACGGGAGCTCACCCCGTTGCGGGGATTCGAACCGCCAACCTTCTTATCAGCAAGTCCTAGGCTCTGTGGTTTAACCCACAGCGCCACCCGCGTCCTAGGACAGGCTTAGGAAGCAATTATTATTATTATTATTATTATTATTATTTGCATCCTGCCTATCTGACTGGGTTGCCTCAGCCCATCTGGGTAGCTTCTAACAAAATAAAAACTATCAACAATTTCCTTGTAAAAGGCTGCCTTCGGAAGTCTTCCATTTTGTAGAAATGGCCTTCAGTTTTAAAGAATTGCCCTCTTTAAGGAATCACGTGGTGTAAATATGTATGTTGTCCACTAGGTCCAAACGCAGACAGACTCACACATGGTAGGAGCAAGCAATGCTCTAAAGTGCTTATCTTGCGAACATCTAAGTTGTTTACTCCTGACCAAAGCTCCTGTTTCCCAAAAGGACAGGAGGGGGAGCAGTGGAGGAAACAGATGGGTTTGAAGGCTCTTTCCACCAGCCGCCTCTCTCCCCTGAGGAACAGGAGCAAAGGGTGTTTGCAGGGCAGGAGGACAGAGGAGGAGGCAGCGAGGGCAGAGGGAGCAGTGGGCGGATCCCCGCCTCTCCCAGGGGGTCCAGATGCAAGCAAGGGGCTTCCTTCTTCTCCATGCAAGGGCCACCCATGTATTCAGAGCAGTCCTTTGCAGATTAACTCTTAAGTTCCAAGGGATCTACTCTCAGGCCACTAATGTGCATACCATGCCAGCCTTAAGAAGGGAGGTGGGACAGGCAGGTGAAAGGAATTGCCAAAAGTGTTTGAAAATGGGTGGAGGCTCTTGGGAAGGGGGTCCCCAATTGGGGCTTCTCCAGGGGCAGCAGGATGTCTTGGGCAGGAGAATCCCTGCAGGGGCTCTCAGACTCCCTTGGCTTCTTCTTCCCTCCCTCCCAGGAAGCTGCAACTTGCTCTGGATTCTGCACTCCTCAGGAAGCTGAACCTGCAAACCTAGCTGAGACTGAACCTGCAACCCTGGCCAGGATGGAAGGAGGAAGATGGACGGTTGACTTGGTCAGGCTGTCTCCCGCATCCCTCCCCACAACCTCTGAGCATTCCCTCCCAGGACCCTTGGAGAAATCTGGTGAGTTCCAGGGGAGAGGAGATGGGGAGAAGGATAGATGGATGGTGGAGGGAGAAAGAGGAAAAGATGGAGAGGAGACAAATGGAAGGAAGTTCCTGACAGGAAGAAGGAAGGGGTGAGGCCTTCTCAGAAGCAGCATTTTTTTTCTTGAATCCTTTTCCTAAAGTAGTGGGGAAAGATTTTCTTCCTCCAGGCTTTGAAATCTTAGCTGTTATTTCCACGGTGAGAATAATTGATGATAATGATGTTGCACAACAATCCTGAAAAACAGATGAAGGGGAATGGATATGCTTCCCATAATTATTTATGATTAATGTATTTAAATTGTTTCTATTACTCTTATTTTTTATAGACAGGGTCAGAATGATACATTCCACCAGCATCAAAACACAATAAATGCATGCACCTCCCCAGTTTGGTGGGCTTAAGGGACAAAGGACCCGTTATCATGATACAGAATTCCTGCTGCTGGAGGCTCTACACTTAGGATTGGGCATATAAAGTCCAAGCGTGTCTGGTATTATAAGCAAATTGTGTAAATCTTAGAGACTGGGGTTGTTTGTGAGAGTGAGTGAGTGGGATAATAATTTATAGCGCCCCTGTGTAATGGCTTGGTTCTCCCGCACAGATGCGAGACAACTCCAGTAGTAATTATCTCAGGTTTATTGCTCAAACTCATAAATCACTGTGGAGCTCAGTCCTCGGCCTGTTCATCCCAGCTTGCAGTTGCCGAGTCCTCCAGCAAAGAAGCCCCCACTTTCGCTTTCTTTTCCCCTCTCGCAGATTCTCTCGAGCCTACGATTTTTTGGACAGGCTATTTCCGGGATCTCTGTGTCAGACCTCAAACTGGAGATAACAGTCTGTGCCCCCCCCCCGCCGTCGGCACCCCCTCTTCCTGCTCTTTGTTCTTTGCTCCTGCTGCAGCTTGGCTGCTCCTCCCCTGCTTCACATTCCAACCGAATCACATCTCTTGCGTTCTCAGGCTCTGTCAGCGGAGGCACGAGAGGCTTGAGATTCACGGAGCTGACACCCTGTAATTTTGTCCGTTCCTAAGCTTCCATGGAGATACTGTGGTACAACCTTGGTGCAAATTTCAAAATAAGTACACAAAGCCAACAAAGAGACTCAGAGGTTTATACTGGCACCAGCTTTCCTGGTCAAGAGTCCACTTTGTCAGACTGCAGCCCACAAAAGCTTAGGCCATAATACATTTATCTGCCTTTAAGGGCTGCAAAAGATGAATAAACAGAAGCGTAGTTCATCTATGGAATCTATCCTACAGGAGACAGTGATGGCCAGCAACATGGATAGCTTGAAAAAAAGGATAAGACTGACGTCTCTGCTCTGCCCTCGCGGTCCTAGGCAATAACGCTTCTTAATACTAGTTTCTGGAAAGCACACGATGGCAGAGAAGACTCTTATGCTCCAATCCTGCTTGCCGGTTTCCCACAGGCATCTGGTTGGCCTCTGTGAGAAGAGGATGCTGGACTAGGTGGGCCTTTGCCTGATCCAGCAGGCTCTTCTTAGGTTCCAATATATTGCAATATTTTTACAGTTAAATGTAGCACTTAGGTTTTATTTATTTCACAATGGAGATACTGTTACTTGAGCCTGAGATCATTTCTTCACTTCAGAAAGAAAAAAATAGATGTGTCTAATAAGCCAATTCCACCATAGATCTGTATTATAAAATGATGGTGCTTTATTAAGTTTGAATCGAGTGATCATGTGTTGCTCCTGCCACTATCTCATCAGCTTTTCAAAAAATATGGAACCTAGAGAGGATAGTGGAGAATGAAGGTGTTACAATGAGAGAAGGTGCAGATTCGAATTGACATCTGTTCAGTTCCCTTTTTGTCTTTCTTGAAAGTCTAACAGGATTCTCTTTCCTCCCAGACTCCCAAACAGGTGAGGAAGATGAAAGTCAGAATTCTATGGAGCTACCTGTCAATTCATTGGGAAGAACAAAGAAACAGTTTAAATGTATGGAATGTGGGATGTGCTTTTATCACAGTGGAAGTCTGAGGATACATCAACAAACTCACAAAGGAGAGAAACTATTTGAATGTATGAAGTGTGGAACGAGCTTTAGTCATAGTCAAGCACTTAGAATACACCAACGTACTCACACAGGGGAGAAACCATTTGAATGTATTGAATGTGAAAAGAGCTTCAGTACCACTGGGAAACTTAGAATACACCAACAAACTCACACAGGGGGAAAACCATTTAAATGCATAGAATGTGGAAAGAGCTTCAATGATAGTGGATCACTTAGAATACACCAACGAACTCACACAGGGGAGAAACCATTTAAATGTATTGAATGTGGAAAGAGCTACAATCGAAGTGGAGGCCTTAGAATACACCAACGAACTCATACAGGGGAGAAACCATTTGAATGTGTGGATTGTGGAAAGAGCTTCAGTGAAAGTGGATCACTTAGAATACACCAACGAACTCACACAGGGGAGAAACCATTTAAATGTGTGGATTGTGGAAAGAGCTTCAGTGAAAGTGGAAAACTTAGAATACATCAACGAACTCACACAGGGGAGAAACCATTTGAATGTGTGGATTGTGGAAAGAGCTTCAGTCGAAGTGGGACACTTAGAATACACCAACGAACTCACACAGGGGAGAAACCATTTAAATGTATTGAATGTGGAAAGAGCTACAGTGAAAGTGGAACACTTAGAAGACATCAACAAACTCACACAGGGGAAAAACCATTTAAATGTATGGAATGTGGAAAGAGCTTCAGTGAAGGTGGAAAACTTAGAAGACATCAACGAACTCACACAGGGGAGAAACCTTTTGAATGTATTGAATGTGGAAAGAGCTTCAGTGAAAGTGGAACACTTAGAAGACATCAACAAACTCACACAGGGGGAAAACCACAGATGCATTAATAAACTGCATAGGTGTTTTTTACCTTTCCTTCTATGCTTCCTTGCAATACTGACAAAATCAAACCATGCCAATGCTTTCAGCCCCAGAAGAGGACCCTTGGTGTCAAAAGAAAGCAGTCTGGTGCCACATTTCGCAGCAGTTACTTTAACACACTCTACCTGGGGCTGCAACATCAACAACTTTTTCCAGGGAGCCTTCTCTTCTCATGAGGTGGCCAAAATAGTGAAACCTCAGCTTCAGCATGTTTCCTTCCAGTGAGCATTCAGGGCTGATCTCCTTCAGAATGGATAGGTTTGATCTTCTTGCAGTCCATGGGGCTCTCAAGAGTCTCCTCCAGCACCATAATTCAAAAGCATCAATTCTTTGGCGATCAGCCTTCTTTATCGTCCCGCTCTCACTTGCATACCTCACTACTGGGAAAACCATAGCTTTAACTTTACGGACCTTTGTTGGCAAGGTGATGTCTCTGCTTTTTAAGATGCTGTCTAGGTTTGTCATTGCTTTTCTCCCAAGAAGCAGGCACTTTTTAATTTCGTGACTGTTGTCACCATCTGCAGTGATCATGGAGCCCAAGAAAGTAAAATCTCTCACTGCCTCCATTTCTTCCCCTTCTATTTGCCAGGAGGTGATGGGACCAGTGGCCATGATCTTTGGTTTTTTGATGTTGAGCTTCAGACCATATTTTGCGGTCTCCTCTTTCACCCTCATTAAGAGGTTAATTCCTCCTTGCTTTCTGCCATCAAGGTTTGGTCATCTGCATATCTGAGGTTGTTGATATTTCTTCCGGCAATCTTAATTCTGGCTTGGGATTCATCCACTCCAGCCTTTTGCATGTTGAATTCCGCATATAAGTTAAATAAGCGGGGAGCAATATACAGCCTTGTTGTACTCTTTCCCAATTTTGAACCAATCAGTTGTTCCATATCTAGTTCTAACTGTAGCTTCTTGTCCCACATATAGATTTCTTATGTTAAGGAAATTAGGGAGCACATCTTTAAAGTTATTAAATGTTACAGATATTATGCCTGAATGTATCCTTTCAACTTGACAGCTCAGGGAAGTTACCGTATTTTTTGCTCTATAAGACTCACTTTTTCCCTCCTAAAAAGTAAGGGGAAATGTGTGTGGGTCTTATGGAGTGAATGCAGGCTGCACAGCTCTCACAGAAGCCAGAACAGCAAGAGGGATTGCTACTTTCACTGCGCAGGGATCCCTCTTGCTGTTCTGGCTTCTGAGATTCAGAATACTTTTTTTCTTGTTCTCCTCCTCCAAAAACTAGGTGCGTCTTGTGGTCTGGTGCATCTTATAGAGCAAAAAATACGGTACCTAGCTTTAAAAATAATATAAAATCAACTCCTTTGCCAGTTTCCTCCATTCCAAAGCTATTTTCCCCTTGAAAAAGGACTCCAGGAAGTGTCCAGGGGTGACAATTGCTGAGCTGGACCAAGGAAAGCCTAATCCCATCACCAAACTTGCCAAGGGGCCAGACATGCAAAGGAAGTTCTATTGTACTTTGGGTGATGGGACTTCAGAGGTGTTTGCCTATGCTAATCTTATACCTGAGTCTTGCCCTGACATGGGCATGCTTATGCTAATCTTGTACCAAGGACTTGTCTGGACATGTTTGCCAAGGTTAGACTAGTGTAACCCCTGTCTACCCCTCCGCTATTGTGACATGTCACATAGCAATGATGCTCTACAAACTGTATTCTGGGATATGGTGGGAAAGTTTTAAAAGTCTTTGTCACCCCATGCTTGGGGTTCAAAATTCCTCTTTGAACCTGTTGCGCAATAAACTTTGGTCTACAGCTATTTGCTCCATTTGGTGGCTGGATTCCTTCCTTTATTCTGCAAGGGACCCGCGGGCACTTCCCAACAAGCTGGTTTGACTGAACAGCCTTACACCTAGATTTTTCCATAACACTCAGGAGACAGATGAGGTGATCAGGCACTCCCATTTCTTTAAGAACTTGCCATAGTTTGCTGTGGTCGACACAGTCAAAGGCTTTTATATAGTCAATGAAGCAGAAGTAGATGTTTTTATGGAACTCCCTAGCTTTCTCCATAATCCAGCATGTTTGCAATTTGGTCTCTGGTTCCTCTGCCCCTTCGAAATCTAGCTTGAACTTCTGGGAGTTCTCAGTCCACATACTGCTTAAGCCTGCCTTGTAGAATTTTAAGCATAACCTTGCAAGCGTGTGAAATGAGCGCAATTGTGTGGTAGTTGGAACATTCTTTTTTTTATAAATTTTTTTATTGGTTTTACAAAATTTTTTAAAACAATACAAACATATAAAAAGACATACAAACACGTATAGTTTCATAACCTTTTTTTCATAAACCATGTTTCTCAGACTCCCCCATACCTCCCCTTTCTGCATCCCAATGTCCAAAAGTTTTTAGCAACTCTAAATATTTCTGTCAGTCCTCTGTCCTCTTAATCTTTCCTTCAGTCTAGTCTTATATCGCTGTAACCCTTTCTTACTCAAAACCTCGACATTCTAGCATTCATCAAGTTTATAATAGTCCTTAAGGTAGATTTTAAATTTCTTCCATTCTTCTTCCGCCGTCTCCTTTCCCTGGTCGCGGATTCTGCCAGTCATCTCGGCTAAAGTCATATAGTCCATCACTTTCATCTGCCATTCTTCCAGGGTGGGTAGATCTTGTGTCTTCCAATACTTTGCGATGAGTATTCTTGCTGCTGTTGTAGCATACATAAAGAAAGTTCTGTCTTTCTTTGACACCAATTGGCCGGCAATGCCCAGGAGAAAGGCCTCTGGTTTCTTAGGAAAAGTACATTTAAGTGCCTTTTTCATTTCATTATATATCATTTCCCAGAAAGCCTTAATCTTCGGGCATGTCCACCAAAGGTGATAGAAAGTACCTTCAGTTTCTTTACATTTCCAACATTTATTATCAGGCAAATGATAAATTTTTGCTAGCTTGACTGGGGTCATGTACCACCTGTAAATCATTTTCATAATATTTTCCTTTAAGGCATTACATGCCGTGAATTTAATACCGGTGTTCCACAACCATTCCCAGTCAGCAAACATAATGTTATGGCCAATGTCCTGTGCCCACTTAATCATAACCGATTTAACTGTCTCATCTTGTGTATTCCATTTCAGCAGCAAATTATACATTCTTGACAAGTTCTTAGTATTGGGTTCTAACAGTTCAGTCTCTAATTTTGATTTTTCCACCTGAAAGCCAATTTTCCTGTCCTGTTTATAAATCTCCATTATTTGGTAATATTGAAGCCAGTCTTGTACTTTAGGTTTCAATTTCTCATGACTCTGTAATTTCAATTTATCTCCCTCCTGTTCCAAAATTTCCCAATACTTTGGCCATCCGACCTCCATATTGAGTTTCTTCAATGCCTTAGCCTCCAAGGGTGACAACCATCTAGGGGTTTTATTTTCCAACAAATCTTTATATCTTATCCAGACATTAAACAATGCTTTTCTAACAATATGGTTTTTAAAGGCCCTATGCACCTTGATTTTATCATACCATAGATATGCATGCCAACCAAATGCATTATTAAAACCTTCCAAGTCCAAAATGTCTGTGTTCTCGAGGAGCATCCACTCTTTCAGCCAGCAAAACGCTGCTGCTTCATAGTACAATTTTAAATCCGGCAGGGCAAATCCCCCTCTTTCTTTGGCATCTGTCAGTATTTTAAATTTAATTCTGGGCTTTTTGCCCTGCCAGACAAATTTCGAAATATCTTTCTGCCACCTCTTGAAACAGTCCATCTTGTCAAGAATCTGCAAGGCTTGAAACAAAAATAACATTCTAGGCAGTACATTCATCTTAATCACTGCAATTCGGCCTAACATTGACAGTTTCAAATTTGACCATATTTCTAGATCTTTTTTAATTTCTAACCAGCATTTTTCATAGTTGTCCTTATACAAGTTCAAATTTTTAGATGTCAAATAAACCCCTAGGTATTTCACCTTTTTGACCACTGTCAAACCTGTCTCTTCTTGAAATTTCTCCTTCTCCATAACTGTTAAATTTTTTTCTAAGACTTTAGTTTTTTGTTTGTTTAGTTTGAATCCAGCTACCTGGCCAAATTGTTGAATTATCTCCAACACCCTTTTCGTACTAGTGTTTGGCTCTTGTAGGGTCAATACTAAGTCGTCTGCAAATGCCCTTAACTTATAATGTTTAGCTCCGACCTGTACACCTTTAACCTGCTGGTCATTTCTAATCATATTCAGCAACACCTCCAGAACAGAAATAAAAAGCAACGGGGAAATTGGGCATCCCTGTCGTGTTCCTTTTTCTATCTTAAGTTCCTCAGTTATCACATTATTAACAATCAGCTTAGCTTTTTGTTCAGAGTATATCGCACCCATACCATTCTCAAATCCTTGGCCTACCCCCATCCCATGAAGATTCTTTTTCATAAAACTCCAAGAAATATTGTTGAAGGCTTTCTCCGCGTCCACAAAGATCAGCACTGCTTTAGTGTTTATTTTCACCTCTAGCAATTCCAAAATGTCTATTATATTCCTTACATTGTCTGATAGGTGCCTTTTTGGGAGAAAGCCTGCTTGGTCCCTATGAATCTTCTCCATCAACACTCTTTTAAATCTTTTTGCCAAAATGTCTGCAAAAATTTTGTAATCCACATTAAGTAATGATATTGGGCGGTAGTTCTTAAGTTGAGTCTTTTCAGTCTCTGTCTTTGGTATGAGTGAAATATACGCTTCTTTCCACGATTCTGGTGCTTTTTCCCCCTCTAAAATCTCGTTACATTAAATCAGCCATGATAAAATGGGCACAAGACATTGGGTACAACATTATGTTTGAAGACTGGGAAAGGTTATGGACCACCAGTATGAAATTCACCGCATGTAGTGCCTTAAAAGAAAACATTATGAAAATGATATACAGGTGGTACATGACCCCAGTCAAACTTGCAAAGATATATCATCTGTCTGACAATAAATGTTGGAAATGTAAGGAGGCTGAAGGAACATTCTTCCACCTCTGGTGGACATGCCCGAGGGTGAAGGCCTTTTGGGAAATGATTTACAATGAGTTGAAAAAGGTATTTAAGTATACCTTCCATAAGAAACCAGAGGCCTTCCTCCTGGGCATTGTAGGCCAGAGAGTGTTAAAGAAAGATAGAACTTTCTTTTTATATGCAACTACAGCAGCAAGAATCCTTATAGCCAAATATTGGAAGGCACAGGAGATACCCACGCTGGAAGAGTGGCATACGCAACTGATAGACTACATGGAACTAGCCGAAATGACTGGCAGAATCCGAGACCTGGGAGAAGAGGCAGTGGAAGAGGATTGGAAAAAATTTAAGGACTATCTACAAAAACATTACAAGTTATATGAATGTTGAGAATTTGCTAAGTGTACGGAAAAACATGCTTCAGTATTGAGATTTGAAGATGACGGAAATTAAGTTATGACTGTGAAAAGTTTAAATTTTTAGAATTTATAATTAGATGAAAGTACAAAAACACATGAAACAAGGTATCAATTTGCTGTTTATTTTTATTGTAAAGAAAGCAGGGGATGGAAGACGTGGGGAAGTCCAGTTGATTATGACAAAAGATCTGGAAAAGTGAATTTTCTTTTATTTAATTTCTTCTTTCTTCTTGTAAAACCGCTTTTGTTGTGTTATTGACGATGAATTCTGATCTTGGAAAAAAAGCAATAAAAAATATTATTAAAAAAAAAATCTCGTTACAGACTTCCTTTAACGGATGAACCAACCACTCCTTCAAAGATTTATAATATCTGGAAGTCAGTCCATCTGGCCCTGGAGATTTGCCCAATTGCATGTCTTGAATGGCACCCTCTATCTCTTGTTCTGTTATTCTCTGGTTTAAATCCACCTTGCTTTGATGAGAGATTTTTTGTAATCCGTATTTATTAAGGAATTTATCTATGTCCTCTTCGTTTTGTGGTCCTTGAGAATAGAGTTTTTTTAAAATAACTCAGAAAGCAATTTCTAATCTCGTTGGGTTTAAATATGTTCTTTCCATCCACTTCTAGACTTGTAACTGTGTTTAGTTTCTGCCTTTTCTTCAATTGCCATGCCAGAAGTTTGCCACATTTGTCTGCCGATTCGAATGTCTTTTGTTTCATTTGCTTTATCTTCCATTCAATCTCTTGATTCATCAGTTCCATATATTGTGTTTGATACAACTTAATCTCTCTCAAAATTTCCTGGGACTTTGGTTTTGATCTTAATTTTTTCTCTCCTTCTTTTATCTTTTCCAAAATCTTTTCCTTCTTTTCATTCTGCTTTCTCTTTTTAATTGAATTTTGTTGAATCAAAAATCCTCGCATCACAGCTTTACTTGCGTCCCAGATCACTCTTTTTTCCACATCGGCCTTTAGGTTTATTTCAAAATAGTCCTTTAAAGTTTTTTGGGCCTTCATGTGGATCTCTTTATCTCGAAACAGGGTGTCATTCATCCTCCATCTGAATTGACCAGTTGTTGTAAGTTTCATTTCCATCTTCAGGGCGTTATGGTCGGAGCAGGTTTTTGGGCAGATTTCTATTTTCTTGATCTTTGGAGCCATCCCACTAGTAATCCAAATTTGATCAATTCTGGTCCAGGTCATCATTGCTTGGGAGAAAAAGGTTCCCTCTCTCTCGAGAGGGTTCCTTGTTCTCCATATGTCTATTAGGTCCATATTTTCCGTCATCTCAGAAAAGGTCTTCGGAAGTCTCCCTTCCTTGGAAATTGTCAGTCTTTGTGCCTTGTCCATATTTGTAGAGACTACACCATTCATGTCTCCCATGATTATCATATTGTAATCCAGATAGTCCATCAAAGTTTCATGGAGTTTCTTGAAAAATTCCGCTTTGCCTTCATTTGGTGCGTAAATTCCAACTATTAAGTATTTTTCTCCTTGTACTTGTATTTCAACTGCCAGATATCTTCCTTGTTCATCTTTAAACATCATTTTTGGGACCCATTTTTCTTTTACATAAATCACAACTCTTTTTTTAACTTTATCCGATGAGATGAATTCTTGTCCTAATCTTTTATTTATAAGTAGTTTCCTGTGTGCTCTGGTTATATGGGTTTCTTGTAAACAAATCAAATCCAGTTGTTCTCTTTTCAAAATGTGGAATACTTGGCGTCTCCTCAAAGGCATGTTCAGCCCATTACAATTCCAGCTAAGGAATTGCAGGGCCATCTTGTTATTTTTCTGTTACTCCTCCAACCGCTCCAAGTTGTTGCTCTTCCTCTGATGGTGCTGGGTTAAGTCCGTACGATAAATTGAGAATGTCTAGTGCTCTCCTTTGTTCTGCAATTGGGTCCACAGTTCCCTTCTGTAAATCCTCTTGGTTTCTTTCCAGGAATCTTTCTTTATCTTGTATTGTCTTTATTTTCACCTTCTTTCCCTTGTAGTCAAAAGACAGTCCTTGTGGGTACTCCCACCTGAAAAGGATGGTGTTCTTCTTCAACAGATAAACCAAGTCCTTATAGAAGGTTCTCAGCTCCAAGATGTGTTTAGGGATAGCTTTAAAAATCTGTATAGGTGAATTTTCAATTTGCAAGGCCCTTCCGTAATGTAATTTTAGTATTTTGTCTCTTTCTTCCTTCGATCTAAGGGTAATCAAACAATCCCTCGGGGTCTTTCTGTTCTGTCTTCTGCTCAGTCTAAATGCTGTTGTTATTTTAATTTCTTCGTCCTCCAAGTCTTCCCAGAAATCAGCAAACTCTCGTGTTAAAAACTCCACTAGGTTGTCTCCTTCGCTCTCGGGAATCAGTCTTAATTTCAGATTTCTTTCCTTTCTCTGTAATTCCCACAAAGCCAGAGTTGTATCATGTTCATACACTTTTTTAGCGATCGGTTCCAAGTTCTGTTGAGTCTCTCCAGCAATAGTTCTGGCTTCCTCTGCAATCTTACGTGTTGCGGAATTTTCTTGGACCAGCTTGTTTATAGATTCTGTATTCAAATCCAATCTTGCTGTTAGTTCTGTTAATTTCTGTGTATTTTCTGTACTCTGCTTTGTCAAATTCTCCAAAGACTGATTTATCTTGAGAAGCGCTTGTGTCACTGACTCCATGGAAGCAGCTGTCACTTTTTCTTGTCCTGTTGTTCCTGTAGGAGTTGCGCCAGTGATTGAACCTCTTTTCTTTTGTTGCTGTTGCTGGTATTGTTGTTGCTTAGCCTTAGCTCTTGTGGTTATCTCTTCTGCTGAGCCACTCATGTCCCAAGGTCGTTCCCAGGGAAAACAGTCCCCTGATGGAAAATTCCACTGTCCTGGGCTATTACAGCCGTTACTTTAGCCCTCTAGGGGGAGCAGGCCAAAAAATCCAAGTATAGAGACAAAGAAGTTAAAAAGAAAAAAAAAACAAGTATGTCAGGAGGCTTGTAAAAGTCTTTTACAACACTTTTTCCAGTAGATACAATTTCAATATGCTCCAGTAAACTGTAACAACAGAGTCCAAGAACTTTGTATCAAAAGAAACTTCAACTATGTAACTTTCCCAGGAGTTAAAAACAGTTCAGTGCTTTAATGTCTTATTTGGCAGTCCGCTTCAGGGCAGTGGGGCAGCAGAAGGGTTTTTCCTTTTTAAATAAATCATGCAGTTCTTAATGTCCTTTTTTCCTCCCCTCTGCCCTGCTTGCTAGAGGGGAGATCTAAGTTCAATGTCAGGTTTAAATAGTCAAAAAATGTCTCATACGGATGCAGCTTTAAAGTTCTGTTGCTTTAGCTGTCATGCAGTCAGGGGGGAGGCAGACTTCCTTAATTTTTGCCTTCCCCGTTTTCAGCCAAATTTTCTTTTAAAGGGTTCCAAATTAGCGTTCAGTCTTACAGGTTTTTTCAGTCCCAGATTTACAGGAAGGAATCGGCGCTCTCCGTCAATGGCGACGCGGCTACACTCTGCGGGCTGGGTAGCGACTCTCAGCACCGCGCTCTCCCGATGCCGTTCCAGAGCCTTTAAAAAGGCTCTTTCTGCAGTAAGGGGGGGCGCTTCTGGTGCCCACCGAGTCTCCTTGTTCACAGGCTTCAGCGCCTGTGATTTTAGGGGTCCCCCGCTTGCCGTAGCGGGTCAGACCCGAACTCGCAGAGCAGTCCTCCTCCGGAGCTCGGAAAGAGGACCGCCATTAACGCTGGCGCTGACCAGAAGTCCCGGTAGTTGGAACATTCTTTGGCACTGCCCTTCTTTGGGATTGGGATGTAGACTGATCTTCTCCAATCCTCTGGCCACTGCCGAGTTTTCCAAAGTTTCTGGCATATTGAGTCTAGCACCTTAACAACATCATCTTTTAAAATTTTGGTTCTCAAGGAAGAGGCAGCCCAGGAATACAAGGCAGGAATTTACCTTGAATCTTGCTATCAAAATCATTTCATAGCTTTTTGTGAGGGTTTTGTGGCTGCTAATCTTAAAGCCAGGATGAGCACTCAGAATTGGGCATCATATCCTATGTTATTAAAAATAAAATACTTGTTCTGCTTCTAAAGAAACCCTTTAGAATACATTCTTATTCTTTTTTCATAAAAAAATTCAAACAGCTGTGCAAAGGTGCTCCTGTGCAATGCAATGTCAGAATAACAAAATAATGAAACATCTCACAAGAGCCTTGTTTTTTAAATATACAGCTAAAAAACCTTAAAACTCCTACAACACTTACCAAATAGAAATCTAATAGCTGGCCCCCCAGGCACTAGGAGGCAACCTGATGTTCAAGGCTTCACCCCACCCCCAAACTCTGAGCTTTTGGTTTCTCTTTAGACACTCATCTGTGGTCGCCTGGAGCATTTGAGGGGAAAGAGAGAGAACATTGGGGCATACGAAGCAAACATAGAAAAAGAAAGTGACAACCTGCTTGTAAGTGTCATTGTTACTTGGAAGGGAACAAGTGTTATAAGTTTAATGTACATATAATGCTGTGCTTGAATGCATTGCAATAAAAATACTATAAAGGGAAGTTTCTCTTAGACTTAGGCAAGAGGTTCCACTCTGACAGAAGCATCAGAGGAGGCTGGATCTTTCCTCATAACTCATCGCTGGAGGCATAAGCTGCAGAGCTCTCACGGAAGGAAGCTTAAACTTGAGAAGCCAGTGGGTGCTTGTTGGAGATGGCTAGGAGAAGCAGCAGCAGCAGTTGCAAATAAGTCATGCAATGTTGAAGAAGCTTAGGATCTCCCTCTGGGACCAGGGATAGGAAAGCTGACTGAATTACATAAAGGACTGAACATTGTTTGCAACGTGCTACTTTATCATGCTTATCTTATTGTTAGACTGTTTAAGACTGTTCTGCGGTAAAGCTTCAAAACTTTTTTTTGTGATGGAGAGAATTCATTTCCACACAAGGTCCAGATCAGGAAGACCACAGAACAACTTTAACAGCAAGTACTTGAAGGGTACTTCAACTAGTACTTGAAGGGACGTGGGTGGTGCTGGTTGTTAAACCACAGAGCCTAGGGCTTGCTGATCAGAAGGTCGGCAGTTCAAATCCCCGCGACGGGGTGAGCTCCCGTTGCTCAGTCCCTGCTCCTGCCAACATAGCAATTCGAAAGAACATCAAAGTGCAAGTAGGTAAACGGCGTTTCTGTGCGCTGCTCTGGTTCACTAGAAGTAGCTTAGCCATGCTGGCCACATGACCCGGAAGCTGTACGCCTGCTCCCTCGGCCAGTAAAGCGAGATGAGCGCCACAACCCCAGAGTTGTCTACAACTGGGTCTAATGGTCAGGGGTCCCTTTACTTGAAGGACCAAACCAAGAATTACAACAATCTCTTCCTCAAACTGGTTCAGCCTCCACCACCTTTACTGCAGTCAACTGAAGGCAACCAACTATGCCCTGGGGGCCCCGATCTTTCTCACTGCCAATGAAAACTAATAAATGAAAAGGAAGAGAAGCTACCCATGTCACACTGACACAAACACCTTGCATATGAACTTTGTAAAATAATGAAAGTGTACTACCCCTCCCCCGCTCGCTTTCTGCACCTCTCAATTCCCCAACCTTACACTGTATACAACATTAAAGTCTGTCTGTCTCTGAATTTTTATGATATCCAAACAGAGTAGCTTATAGTTAGGAAGCCAACACCCTCCCTTCAGATGTGAAGGAAATAAGCAGCTATCCTATCCTAAAAGACATCTGAAGGCATCCCTGTTTAGGGAAGTTTTTAATATTTAATGCTGTACTGTTTTTAACACTTGATTGGAAGCCACCCAGAGTGGCTGGGGAAACTCAGCCAGATGGGTGGGGTATAAATAATAAATTATGATGATGATAATGTAATGATCTTCATCTGTTTCACTTCAGATAATTCAGTGGGGCCTCTTCTCAGTTCATTCTCTTCTGGATCAGTGCCTTAATCCTTTGTAGATTCTGTATATCACAGAATAGTCATTGAGGTGTCCCCAGATGTTGTTGTCCAGTTCCCATCAGCTTCAGCCAGCAGGGCAGACAGTCAAGGATGATAGAAACTCTAATCTGGACCTCACCACCTGAACTCTGCTGCCCTATATCCTTCCCATTGAAAGAAATGTGAAAATAAATTTTGGACGCTATAGATTTATCCTGGTCTGGTGCATGCAATGTCTTTTGTTTTGCAGCTGTGTGATTTGTGCTCATATTGTATTGTGGTGGCTGGCCATTGGCTATAAACAATAAAATTTATAGATACAGTAGATTGAAATGCAAAAATAAGTAATAAAATATATAAAACGATTTTATTTTTTTGGTCCTCACTCCCAAATGGTGTGTGTGTTTTGGGTTATATTGTGCTTTTGGTTATATTGGGGGTGGGGTGGGGAGTGGAGAAGTATTAAAGCCAAAATCGCTCCCCTCCTCTGCTAAATTGATGCAGGAGACCAGAGGCAGTGAATGAAAAAGCAGGGAAAGAGGAAACCCTCCAAGTGCTGTAACCTTATTCCATTTCCCGTGCCGCTGCCAAGGGATCGAAGGAGACAAGAAACACCAGGGTGTGGTTCCACAGAGAAAAGGATTTATTTGAGATCTGCGCAGAGGCAACCAGTGGAATATCTTCCAAAGAGGAGAGGAGCCGGATTCCGCTGCAGGGACGGAGCGAGGAGTCCGAGGTGCGGGAGGCGGGGGGGGGGGAGGAGGGGGAGAGCAGGTGGGCCTGGCAGGATCAGGCCCCGAGTGGAGCCAGAGGCTGCAGGGCGCCCCCCAACCGGGCAGGAAGGGGAAGGGGCGCAGCTGAGGGGCAGGGCATCTGCAGGAGGGCACAGGGGCAAACATCTCTGGCTCAGGCTGGCACGGACCCTGCCGGAGACCCTGGGGAGCTGCTCCCTTCAGTCCTGAGCTCAAGGGGCAGAATGAGGGGTCCAAGGGAAGGGGAGGCGGGGGGGGGAGAGCAGTGCAGCACGGGGGGGGGCTCTTCCTGTGCAGCCCCCTGACACCCTTTGCAGACCACTACTCCTGCCCCCCCTTCCTCTGCCAGTGCCATTGATAAATCTATCGCCCTCATTTGTGAATTGGTCTGATCGCCTTTGAAAGCTCTCTTTGCCACCACCATCACCGCATCTTGTGGCAATGATGTCCGTCAGGTTCATTTAGCAAGGAAATGGATTCTTTTGCCTGCCCCAAATCAAGGTACACTGTGCCTAAACACGGAGGTTCTGTTGATCTGTCACGGCAATTAAAACAGCTGATAGATCTATACTCCAGAGAATGCATCTGATCTTTTCCCAAGCTGTCAAAGTTAGTGACCTCTTGTGTCTGCGTGTAAATAAGTGAGACAGGCTTAAGCCTGGTTTCATTAATTGTTTTATTTCCACCTTCCTCAGTAAGGCAAATGAAGGCTGAGGGTTGAAGTGAGTGCCAGATTTGAGAAGGCAGAGGAAAGGAGGATTCTATGTTCAGATTATTCATGTTCAGATTATTACTCATTTCATTTCACTGCTGCTTCATATTTTTAAGGGGAAAAAATCTCAAAGCAATTAATGGAAAATCTCATTGCAGTTTGTGTCCATAGGATCTTGAGAGCATTAACTCTGTAGATCCAGTTCTCTCCTCCTGATAGTCTCAGATTTGAGACTGTTCTTTCTGATAGAACAGGAGGAACGGAAGATTTATGGGCTTAAAGCTGCATTGATTCTGGAGGCCACATTCCAGTGAGCTTTGTGGTCAATGTATGCACATGCATGCGCACACAGAAAAGAGATGCAGACCATAAAGTCACATGCACACACGCCAGAGGTGCTGCACACACTCACCAGACATGCCATCTAGCATACATACAAGTCTTGCAAACACAATCAGCATGTTTAGACCTTCCAACCCCAGTGCTGGGCTGGAGGAGAAATAAGAGCACAAGAAGACCCTGCTGAATTAGCAAGGAGATCTGTGGAAAAAAGACCCTTCAGATTGTTCTTTAGAAATCCTCTTTAAAGAGCAGCCAGAGGGATCATTTATTTCCAGAGAAGGGCTTTTACCCCATTTCAGCACTGTGCTTGTTTGTGGTGAAATTGGAGTTGAAAATATCTCTCTATGGGCCCCTTAGGCATCTTTCTCTCCAGGACAGACAGAGATCTTCATCCTATGATCAGATAAGGAAATGGAAACCGCAGGGACTAGCAGGACACATGAAGTGGGTTGTTTGATTTTGTTGGCCAATATTCCTTTTGCCTGTTTGTTTCTTAGGCTGTGCAGATCCCATACATTTAAAGCACGTGGCTTCCCCCAGAGAACCACAGGACCTGTAGTTTATTGCTACAGTTCTCAACACCCCTAACAAAATGCAGCTCGCAGGATTTCTTGGGTGAAGCCATGTACTTTAAATGTTAGGTGGGTCTGTCGCAGCCTTAATCATATACAAAGATCTGTTGCTGCCTTTCCAACATGCTAGAAGTTGCAGCCAGGATCAGCATTCCCTGTCCACGGAACATGCTCAGCCCTCTCACTGGGTTGTTTTTGGATTTCCCTCCCTCTGCCTTGGTTCCCCCCCCAAAAAAATATTATTTGTACTTCCATAAACCTTGATGTTTCCCCCAGTCTTTGGATAACTTCCCCTCCTCCCTGGGTGGAGCCGTTTGGGTGACATAATGATTGTCATTCATAGCCTGAACATTAGAAATAGAAAGAGTAATAATATATTTCAAAAACTGGCAAATGGTTAAAAATTGTGCTTTTGTTTTTATTCTTGAGTTTTATTTTACTTTGTGTTTATTTCTTTTCCAGGAGGGTGATGTAAAAATGGAAGAGCAGGGACCCAGGAGACCCATTCAAAGGGAGAGACTGGAGTCTCTTCCTGCTGGCCAAGTTGGGGCCATCAGGGATCTTCTGCCTCGGGCAGATTTATGTCAGATTAAGCAGGAGCCAGAGGAGGGGCAGCCGCAGCAGCACTGGGAGGCCCAGAAGCAGGATTTCCTGAAGACGATGCAGCCCCCTCGTTCAGGGTGGGAAACCCCACAGGCTCCCAGTCCTCCCCACTCCGGGGATGGTGTCCTCTCCTTCAGGGGAGCTGCAGATGCCAGTCGGTGGCCCAGTGGGAGAGCAGGGGGGACAGACTAGACCCAGCTCCCAGACACTGAGGGGCTTCTGGGAAAGGTAAGTGCCCTCCTCTCACCTGGGTTTCCAGCACCTGGAGGTCACAGGTCCACTGCCTCTCGACATGGAGGTTCTGTTTAGCTATGGTGGTGAATATTCCTCCTCCCTGCACTTTCTCTCTAATCCACTTTTAAAAGCCTTGCTAGACCAAACTTTCTTACACATGGGAGGTTTGTGATCATATCTCCTGATGTTGTTACTTTAATAAAGCAACCACAGGGGACTCGGAATTTCATCAGAGCAGAAGCTACGTCAGAAGAGGGGTCCTTCCACCAACCCCCTTTTTCCTCCTCTAAATTGCCTCCATTTGCAAAATGCTCTTTTCTCCCCACTGAGGTAAAAATCTTGGCACGTCTCGCAGCCTCAGAAATCCAATAAATTCCTCAGAAATCCCATGTGTAGTCGCATTAAAGATGACTGGCCTACCTTGCAAGATTGTTCCAAGATTTATTAAGATAATGTCCATTTTCAGATGACTGAATCACAGCCTGAAAAGTTGGGTTACAAATAGGAACAGTTTTTAGTACATTGCTGTACTAATGTACATTTGGTACATTACGATAAAATCTAAGTTGACCCAAGTTCAAAACAAAAAACTCTAGCCACCGCCACCACAGTCTCCTGGCCCCCACAAACAGAATGCATCACTCCAGGAAGGACTCCCACCCAACCTTTAGTGAGAGAGGGCAAAAGAAAAGGACTCTAAATGGGAAGTTGCACAAATATACCAGCTGTGGTCCTGCACTGGCAGCAAGGCTAACAAACAGGGGAGCTGGGAACGTGCTGGTCCCATATCTCCCTGCATCTCCCTCCTGACCTAATTGTCCCAGCTTACCTCATGATTTGGCCGGCCCTGAGGGTGAACTGTGATGAAACCAGACAGTCTCTTATGAGCCATAGCTAACAAACTTTCCATTTTGCCCAAACCAGGAAACTGCAGCTGCCAGCTTTGGAATAAGCTGGGATGTTAAGCTAACTTCAAACTGTGCTTGGTCAAAACAGGAAACTCTGGTTGATCAGTGGCTCCGTGGTTTGACTGATCCCACTGATAGCAGTAAAAATAGGAAGCCCTGTTGCGTTCAAAGGGGTTGTTTGGACAGAGTCTGTGATCAGCATGCCAATCAGGACAGGCTTAAAAACTAAAGGGACCCCTGACCATTAGGTCCAGTCGTGGCCGACTCTTGGGATGAGGCGCTCATCTCGCTTTATTGGCTGAGGGAGCCAGCGTACACCTTCCGGGTCATGTGGCCAGCATGACTAAGCCACTTCTTGCGAACCAGAGCAGCGCACAGAAACGCCGTTTACCTTCCCGCCGGAGCGGTACCTATTTATCTACTTGCACTTTGACATGCTTTCGAATTGCTAGGTTGGCAGGAGCAGGGACCGAGCAACGGGAGCTCACCCTGTTGCAGGGATGCGAACTGCCGACCTTCTGATCGGCAAGTCCTAGGCTCTGTGGTTAACCCACAGTGCCACCCGCGTCCCAGGACAGGCTTAGGAAGCAATTATTATTATTATTATTATTATTACTTGCATCCTGGGTTGCCTCTGCGCATCTGGGTAGCTTCCAACAAAATAAAAACCATCAAAAATTTCCTTGTAAAAGGCTGCCTTCGGAAGTCTTCCATTTTGTAGAAATGGCCTTCATTTTTAAAGAATTGCCCTCTTTAAGGAATCACGTGGTGTAAACATGTAAGTTGTCCTCTAGGTCCAAACACACACAGACACACACACACACACACACACACACACACACACAGTAGGAGCAAGTAGTTCTCTGAAGTGCTTATCTTGTGAACTTGCCATCTAAGTAGTTTACTCCTGACCAAAGTTCCTATTTCCCAAAAGGAGAGGAGGGGGAGCAGTGGAGGAAAGGGATGGGTTTGAAGGCTCTTTCTGCCTCTCTCACCTGAAGAACAAGAGCAAAGGGATTTTGCAGGGCAGGAGGACAGCGGAGGCGGCAGCGAGGGCAGAGGGAGCAGTGGGCGGATTCACGGCTTCTCCCAGGGGGTCCAGATGCAAGCAAGAAGCTTCCTTCTTCTCCATGCAAGGGCCACCCATGTATTCAGAGCAGTCCTTTGCAGATTAACTCTTAAGTTCCAAGGGATCTACTCTTAGGCCACTAATGTGCATACCATGCCAGCCTTAGGAAGGGAGGTGGGACAGGCAGGTGAAAGAAATTGCCAAAGGTGTTTGAAAATGGGTGGAGACTCTTGGGAAGGGGGTGCCCGCTTGTGAATGAACTTTATTATTGTCACAGACCAGGATTAAAAAAGCGTATAGATAAAATAGCAGTTAGGATTTTTTTAACCAATAATTGTTAGAGCAAATTAGGACATGGAAACGCATAGGATAAAACATCTAAATAAAATACAACATTAAACACGGATAATGGATGGATAAAAAAACTGATAATTAAAACAGATAAGAACTAAAAACAAACAAAGTCACACAGTTAAAACAACTGTAAGAGCATAAGAACTAAAAGACTCGCAGTTAAAACAACTATAAGAGACTGCAGAGTAGAAGCCTCTTAAATAGAGGACACTCACAACAATAGAAACTGCTGTGCAAATATGGTTAAAACAGACAATTAAAACAATGTTCAAGGCTAAATTTAGAAACAATGTACTAACAATAAACTGTCCCAGGGAGTTGTCTCAGAGTCACCCATGGAACCGTGTTTGGGGCTTTTCATGTCGGACTATCTTGAGTTGGGCGATGGTCTGCGCCTACAAAAATGTACACAGAATCTGGCGACCATCAAGGTCATCTTCTGATCTTTGCCTAACAGCAAAAGGTCAAATTTTTGCTTTTGCTGGAGGTCGGCTAGCCTCACCAGTAGGGGATCCATGCTCTTACTACGTGCCTCTTCATAAAAGGGACATTTAAAGAATAAGTATTCTGGGCTTCCTATCTCTCCCAATGGACAGGTGCAAAGTCTCTGAGCATACGGGACCCTTCTAAAGGCTTCATCCAGGACCGGCGAGGGAAGAGCCGAGCTTCTGGCGAGTGTAAAGTCCCTTCTTGCATCCCTAGATACAAGAAAGAAGAGATATGCTGCCGGTGCGGCTATATATCTCTCGATTTCTCCAATTCTATAGTCGGGGCACCTTGCACAGTCCTGCTGTCTCTCGGTGTCTAATATTCTTTGCCTGAACGGAGCTTTTGCCTGGCCCAAGCCCAGACTTAGAAGGGCTTGAGGGGCAAAACCCAGTTTCCGCAGGGTGTTCAGGACTGCAGTTTGCCAGCCCGACTGGAATTGGTCACAGAGGATCAATGGGGCTATCCCTCAGGGGAGCAGGTTCAATGTCAGCCATTTGTAGATTGCTATTACGCAGATGCTAGTCTCCACTCTCATCATCCCCGTTTCCAATCTAACCCATGCGTTTGAGACACATCTGGGGACTTGGAGGAGAGCTCTAAGAAGTCTAGATTGCACTCTCTCAAGGGGGGAGAAAGCAGAGGAAGGTGGGCCCAAAAAGGAACGATAGAGGAGTTGTGCCAAGGTTTTGGCCTTGTATAATTTTAGAGCTGCGGGAATGAAGAAACCCCCTTGTGCTCTGAAGAATTTAAGGATACAATTAGCGGTTTTTTCCGCTAGGGGGTGCCCAATTGGGGCTTCTCCAGGGGCAGCAGAATGTCTTGGGCAGGAGAATCCCTGCAGGGGCTCTCAGACTCCCTTGGCTTCTTCTTCCCTCCCTCCCAGGAAGCTGCAACTGGCTCTGGATTCTGCGCTCCTCAGGAAGCTGAACCTGCAAACCTAGCTGAGACTGAACCTGCAACCCTGGCCAGGATGGAAGGAGGAAGATGGACGGTTGACCTGGTCAGGCTCTCTCCCGCATCCCTCCCCACAACCTCTGAGCATTCCCTCCCAGGACCCTTGGAGAAATCTGGTGAGTTCCAGTTGAGAGGAGATGGGGACAGGGACAGATGGATGGTGGAGGGAGAAAGAGGAAAAGATGGAGAGGAGACAAATGGAAGGAAGTTCCTGACAGGAAGAAGGAAGGGGTGAGGCCTTCTCCGAAGCAGCTCTTTGTTTCTTGAATCCTTTTCCTAAAGTAGTGGGGGCAGATTTTCTTCCTCCAGGCTTTGAAATCTTAGGTGTTATTTCCACAGCAAGAATAATTGATGATAATGATGTTGCACACCAATCCTGAAAAATGGGTGAAGGGGAATGGAAATGCTTCCCATAACTATTTATAATTAATGCATTTAAATTGTTTCTGTTACTCTTATTTTTTATAGACAGGGTCAGAATGATACATTCCACCAGCACCAAAACACAATAAATGCATGCACCTTCCCAGTCTGGTGGGGTTCAGGGACAAAGGACCAGTTATCATGATACACGATTCCTGTGGCTGGAGGCTCTACATTTAGGATTGGGCATATAAAGTCAAAGAGCGGATGGTATTATAAGCAAATTGTGTAAACTTGCCAATCTTACAGACTGGGGTTGTGTGTGAGAGGGAGGGAGGGAGAGAGTGGGATTATAATTTATAGCGCCCCTGTGTAATGGCTTGGTTCTCCCGCACAGACGCGAGACAACTCCAGTAGTAATTATCTCAGGTTTATTCCTCAAACTCACAAATCACTGTGGAGCTCAGTCTTCAGCCTGTTCATCCCAGCTTGCAGTTGCCGAGTCCTCCAGCAAAGAAGCCCCCACTTTCGCTTTCTTTTCCCCTCTTCTCGCAGATTCTCTTGAGCCTACGATTTTTTGGACACGCTATTTCCAGGGTCTCTGTGTCAGAGCTCAAACCGGAGATAACAGTCTGTGCCCCCCCTTGCACCCCCTCTTCCTGCTCTTTGTTCTTTCCTCCTGCTGCAGCTTGGCTGCTCCTCCCCTGCTTCACATTCCAACTGAATCACATCTCTTGCATTCTCAGGCTCTGTCAGCGGAGGCACGAGAGGCTTGAGATTCACAGAGCTGACACCCTGTAATTTTGTCCGTTCCTAAGCTTCCATGGAGATACTGTGGTACAACCTTGGTGCAAATTTCAACATAAGTACACAAAGCCAACAAAGAGACTCAGAAGTTTATAGTGGCACCAGCTTTCCTGGTCAAGAGTCCACTTTGTCAGACTGCAGCCCACACAAGCGTAGGCCATAATACATTTATCTGCCTTTAAGGGCTGCAAAAGATGAAAAAACAGAAGCGTAGTTCATCTATGGAATCTATGCTACAGGAGACAGTGACGGCCAGCAACATGGATAGCTTGAAGAAAAGGATAAGACTGACGTCTCTGCTCTGCCCTCGCGGTCCTAGGCAATAATCCTTCTTGATACTAGTTTCTGGAAAGCACAGGAAGGCAGAGAAGACTCTTGTGCTCCAATCCTGCTTGCCGGTTTCCCACCGGCATCTGGTTGGCCTCTGTGAGAAGAGGATGCTGGACTAGGTGGGCCTTTGCCTGATGCAGCAGGCTCTTCTTAGGTTCCAATATATTGCAATATTTTTACAGTTAAATGTAGCACTTAAGTTTTATTTATTTCACAAGGGAAATACTGTTACTTGAGCCTGAGATCATTTCTTCACTTCAGAAAGTAAAATTCCATCATAGATCTGTATTATAAAACGATGGTGCTTTATTAAGTTTGAATGGAGTGATCATGTGTTGCTCTTGCCACTATCTCATCAGCTTTCGTAAAATTTGGAACATAGAGAGGATAGTGGAGAATGAAGGTGTTAAAATGAGAGAAGGTACAGATTGGGATTGACATGTGTTCAGTTCCCTTTTTGTCTTTCTTGAAAGTCTAACAGGATTCTCTTTCCTCCCAGACTCCCAAACAGGTGAGGAAGATGAAAGTCAGAATTCTATGGAGCCACATGTGAATTTATGGGGGGAAACAAAGAAATTGAGGATACAACAAAAAAGTCACAAAGGAGAGAAACTATTTGAATGTACGGAATGTGGAAAGAGCTTCAGTCAAAATGATACACTTAGAAGACACCAAGGAACTCACACAGGGGAGAAACCATTTAAATGTATTGAATGTGGAAAGAGCTTCAGTCAAAGTGGAGCACTTAGAAGACACCAACAAACTCATACAGGGGAGAAACTATTTGAATGTACGGCATGTGGAAAGAGCTTCAGTCAAAGTGTAGCACTTAGAATACACCAAAGAACTCACACAGGGGAGAAACCATTTGAATGTTTTGAGTGTGGAAAGAGCTTCAGTGAAAGTGGAGCACTTAGAAGACACCAACGAACTCATACAGGGGAGAAACTATTTGAATGTACGGCATGTGGAAAGAGCTTCAGTCAAAGTGGATATCTTAGAATACACCAAAGAATTCACACAGGGGAGAAACCATTTGAATGTTTTGAGTGTGGAAAGAGCTTCAGTGAAAGTGTAGCACTCAGAAGACACCAACAAACTCACACAGGGGAGAAACCATTTGAATGTTTTGAGTGTGGAAAGAGCTTCAGTGTTAGTGGATCACTTAGAATACACCAACGAACTCACACAGGGGAGAAACCATTTAGATGTATTGAATGTGGAAAGAGCTTCAGTGATAGGGGATCACTTAGAATACACCAACGAATTCATACAGGGGAGAAACCATTTAAATGTGTTGAATGTGGAAGGAGCTTCAGTCGAAATGATACACTTAGAAAACACCAACGAACTCATACAGGGGAGAAACAATTTAAATGCATTGAATGTGGAAAGAGCTTCAGTCGATATGAACACCTTAAAATACATCAACGAACTCACACAGGTGAGAAACCATTTAGATGTCCTGAATGTGGAAAGAGCTTCAGTGAAAGTGGAGCACTTAGAAGACACCAACAAACTCACACAGGGGAAAAACCATTTGAATGTTTTGAGTGTAGAAAGAGCTTCAGTGAAAGTGGAGACCTTAGAATACACCAACGAACTCACACAGGGGAGAAACCATTTAGATGTATTGAATGTGGAAAGAGTTTTAGCATAAGCGGAGCACTTAGAATGCACCAACGAACTCATACAGGGGAGAAACCATTTAAATGTGTTGAATGTGGAAAGAGCTTCAGTCGAAATGATACACTTAGAATGCACCAGCGAACTCATACAGGGGAGAAACCATTTAAATGTGTTGAATGTGGAAAGAGCTTCAGTGATAGTGGAAAACTTAGAGTACACCAACGAATTCACACGGGGGAGAAACCATTTAAATGTATTGAATGTGGAAAGAGCTTCAGTGAAAGTGGAGCACTTAGAAGACATCAACGAACTCACACAGAGGAAAAATCACAGATACTTTAATAAACCGTATAGGTGTTCTTTACCTTTCCTTCTATGCTTCCCTGCAATACTGATAAAATCAAACCACGCCAATGCTTTCAGCCCCAGAAGAGGAGCTCTCCTTGGTGTCAGGGGAGGGGTCCAAGAGAGCATCTGAAGCCCTGCCATTCCTTCTGTCCCTGGCCCCTTCCCCTCCTCTCTCTGCCACCCCAGGGCCACTCTTGACTCCACAGCAGGAGACTGGATCTGTCTGTGATGGTGAGATGTCCTGGGTGGTTGAAGGACCACTTCCTGTTTCCTGGAGCTCCATCCTGCCTTCTCATGCAAGGTGGAGTCATGAAGCAGGTGAAGGCTGAGCACACCTAAGGGTGGCGCGGGGGGTGGGTGGGATTCTGCTTAACCTTTCCCTGTCTGCTCCTTCTCTGGATCCAAATCCCCACACAAAAAGGGGCAGTGTGAGGGCACAATCAGTGTTATGAAGCTGCACTGAAAATCATTGCTTTGTGAGCGTAAGAGGCCCTTCTCAAAAAAACAAGCATCAAGAGAATTTAAGCTACAGAATTTGAAACAAACAGATAATTACAAAAAAAGAAAGCAGTCTGGTGCCACATTGCGTAGGAGTTAGTTTAACACACTCTTCCTGGGGCTGCCTTTGAAAAGAGCTCAGAAACTTCAATGGCTCAAAGAGCTGCAGACACATTACTGACCAGGGCTGGCTATAGGCAGCATAGGACTCCCATATTAGAACAGCTCCGTCTGCCTAATTGTCTGTTTCTGGACACAATCAATGTGTCCACAAGAAGAGGAAGATAGATTTGAGGAAGGCCAACCTGCAGAGGCACTACAAGTCGAAGCACATCCAGTACCAGGAGTTCCAAGGGCAGCTGCACCAGGAGAAGGTCAAGGCGCTGAAAACGGACCTGTTGGGTAACCTGTGGCCCCTCCAGATGATGTGAAATTGCAACTCACGTCTTCTTTAGCCATTGGCCACGCTGGCTGGGGCTCATGGGAGCTGGAGTCCAAGGATCTAGGTCCACAAATGCCAGGGACATTTCAAATCCCTCCTCAGTCGTGAAGCCGATTGGGCAACTTAAAGCTGGTCACCATCTTTATGCGAAACCTCCCTCGCAGGGTTGCTGTGTGCGTGAAAGCAATATATCTTGTGGTGGGCTTCATGAGGGCAGTGTGGAACAGAAATGTAATTCATAGGTAAGAAGACAGGAAATAGTTCTGAATCTGACTGAAAATAAAGGATTCTTTGTCTCCAGATTGCATATAGCAAGCACCTGTGTTGTTGAACTCTAGCTGAAGTTTCAGCATCTGGTTCCTCAGCACTCTGCACTCTCTCTCTGGAAACCTCCAGCTGTCAGGTGACAGGAACCAGCCAATGCCTCCCAGTTCAGAAACAGTCTGCCAAGAGCTGAGATTGGAAGTGGACAACCAAGGAAACTTAGGGGAGCATTTTCATTTCCATGCTTATGAATATTGAATTGAATCAATTCATCTGATGTGTTCAAAATAGTAGAGAAAATTTATGGTTGACACCACCTTGGGATAGTTTTGACAGGAATTTGGGGAACTAGGAATATTTTTAGTTCCATCAGGGTTGATGGATCAGCAAATAGCTAGAGAGGATTAAGGGGTGGGGGCGGGAATCAGGCCTTGTTTCTCATGTGACAGATCACCGATTCCACAGTTCTTAAATGTGACCATTTGCGACACAAGATCTACCCACCAGGGAAGAATGGCAGATGAAGGTGATGGACTATATGGAACTGGCGGAAATGACTGGCAGGATCCGAGACCAGGGAGAAGAGTCGGTGGAAGAAGATTGGAAGAAATTTATCAATTTAAAGACTATTTACAGAAACATTGTAAAATTAATGAATGTTAGAAAGATATTGGAATGAACTTATGTGGTTTTAGCAGAAATGTTATAAAGGATTAGGAAAAAATAGACTGTTAATTGGTGAAACGAGGGAAAGTAAAGTTATATCATATTAAGATAAATTACAGGACAAAAATTGTAAAAAGATGGAAAGGATTTGCTGAAATAGTTAACCGAACTAGAATACAAAAAAGGGAGGTGTGAGGAGGTCAAGAAAACAAGCTAACAAATGATAAGTTATGGGAAGATTCGATGTTTTATTTTTTTAATGGACTTTTTCTGTTTTTGTATTTTCTTTTTTTTCTTTTCCTATTATGATGTGTTGTTTTTGATGTTGTTTAATATGATGTTATTATTTTTTCTTTTTGTAACCTTTAAAACCTTAATAAATATTATTAAAAATAAATAAATAGATATGACCATTTGCTGCCTCCCAAAATTATGCTTAAGCCTTTCCCCTCCCCCCCAAAAAACAACAACAGCTCAAACATGGTAGCTGGTCTTGTCAAACGGGCCAATATAAGGTTCATTTGGCAAGTTTGTTGTTGTTTAGTCGTTTATTTGTGTCCGACTCTTCATGACCCCATGGACCAGAGCACGCCAGGCACTCTTGTCTTCTACTGCCTCCCGCAGCTTGGTCAAACTCATGTTCGTAGCTTTGAGGACACTGTTGAACCATCTCGTCCTCTGTCATCCCCTTCTCCTTGTACCCTACATCTTTCCCAACATCAGGGTCTTTTCCAGGGAGCCTTCTCTTCTCATGAGGTGGCCAAAATATTGAAACCTCAGCTTCAGCATGTGTCCTTCCAGTGAGCACTCAGGGCTGATCTTCTTCAGAATGGATAGGTTTGATCTTCTTGCAGTCCGTGGGACTCTCAAGAGTCTCCTCCAGCACCATAATTCAAAAGCATCAATTCTCCGTCGATCAGCCGCCTTTATGGTCCGGCTCTCACTTCCATACATCACTACTAGGAAAACCATAGCTTTAACTATACGGACCTTTGTTGGCAAGGTGATGTCTCTGCTTTTTAGGATGCTGTCTAGGTTTGTCATTGCTTTTCTCCCAAGAAGCAGGCACTTTTTAATTTCGTGACTGCTGTCACCATCAGCAGTGATCATGGAGCCCAAGAAAGTAAAATCTCTCACTGCCTCCATTTCTTCCGCTTCTATTTGCCAGGAGGTGATGGGACCAGTGGCCATGTTCTTCGTTTTTTTGATGTTGAGCTTCAGACCATATTTTGCACTCTCTTCTTTAACCCTCATTAAGAGGTTAATTCCTCCTCGCTTTCTGCCATCAAGGTTGTGTCATCTGCATATCTGAGATTGTTGATATTTCTTCCGGCAATCTTAATTCTGGCTTGGGATTCATCCACTCCAGCCTTTCGCATGTTGAATTCCACATATAAGTTAAATAAGCGGGGAGCAATATACAGCCTTGTTGTACTCTTTCCCAATTTTGAACCAATCAGTTGTTCCATATCCAGTTCTAACTGCAGCTTCTTGTCCCACTGTAGAAATGAAAATTCATGGGAGACGAGAGAGGCAGGTGTAGCTAGGCGTCTGTCAGGGCGGACCCTGAGAGCCTATTTTATTGAATATTGCAAGCATTGCCACAGGTGGGCCTGTGGCTGATTGGTTGATACATACACACAGAAACTTGTAATTGGTTAACATAAGTACTAAGGCGGGAATTACATGTGATCATTTATCATTGATGGAGAGAAGGCTGAGAATCGGAGCTAGAACTAGACAGGCGTGAAGCCTCCTAATTGAATTGTAACTAGGGATTAATTGGCACAAACAATATAACAATCGGGTTCTATAGTTATGGTCAGCTAGGCAAGGAGAGCAAGTACAGTTTGTTTTCCATGAGCTTAGGATGTCTGTTACTAATGATTGATCATATCATGTAACAATGTAATCAGGTTTTGTGATCAGCTAGGCGTGAAGAGCAGGTTCGTACAGTGTGTGCAAAAGCAGGGAAAAACCTACAAGCAAGACTTCTCAGAAAGCAAGAGAAAAAGAGGAGCAAGGCTTCCCCAAAATGGAGCAGTTCTGTGCAGAAAGAGACTTCCCTTTATCCCACATATAGATTTCTTATGTTAAGGAAATTAGGGGGGGGCACAAAAGTTATTAAATGTTACAGATATTGTGCCTGAATGTATCCTTTCAACTTGACAGCTCAGGGAAGTTACCGTATTTTTAGCTCTATAAGACTCACTTTTCATTCCTAAAAAGTAAGGGGAAATGTGTGTGGGTCTTATGGAGTGAATGCAGGCTGCACAGCTATCACAGAAGCCAGGACAGCAAGAGGGATTGCTACTTTCACTGCGCAGCAATCCCTCTTGCTGTTCTGGCTTCTGAGATCCAGAATGACAATTTGTGCATTTAATTGCTTCAATTTCCTGCCCAGAGCCACATAGTCTCTTTTGATCTTCTGGAGGCTATTGCTTGCAGTGTCATTGGTTCCCACATGAACCAAGAGGAAGGGGGTATTTGTCAGTGGGTTTTATGATTCCTTGCAGTCGTTCAGTTACATCTTGGATCTTAGCCCCGGGGAGACAGCACACCTCCCGAGACATCTTGTCAGGCCCACAGATCACTGCTTCTGTTCCCCTCAGTAGGGAATCCCCTATCACCACTACACGCCTCCTCTTAGGTTTGGTCGGAGTTCTTCTGTGAGCTGTCTGTTCCAAGGTCGCCTGCACATTCCCTGAGGACTGACTTTGCTGCTCGTCTTCATATACCTGATCGACTGTAATGAGGGAGAGATCCTCAAATGGAGTCTGTTCTTCGTCTTCCATGCTAGGGGAGAGGACTTCAAAGCGATTGTGTATTTCTAAACAATCAGAGCGAACCCTGGGCCTCCTACTTCTTTGAGTCACGTTTCTCCATATATCTGGCACCTGTGTTGGTGAGCTAGCCTCCTTCTCAGGGGTGTCCCCTGTCTCCTCCTCGGTGGAGACGGTGTTCTCTGTTGCTTCCAAGAAGAGCTCCAGCTCTCTAATTCTTTGGAGCGTAGCTACATGTTCCTCCAGTTGCTGGACTTTGTCTTCTAAGAGAGCAATCAACATACAATTGCTGCAGGTAAAGCTGCCTGCAACCTTTGGCAAGATGGCAAACATTGCGCAGGAACTGCAGGCGACTGCAGCTGTTCCCTCACCCTCCATCTCCCTTCACTGCAGTCATCTGAAGGCACCAGCTATGCCCTGTTGGCCCCGATCCTTCTCCGTATGAAGGCTCCCTCCTCTGCTGAATGGAGGCAGGAGACCAGAGGCAGCAAAGGAAAAATCAGGGAAAGACAGACCCTCCAAGTGTCACTGTCTTCCAGGGATGTCCCTGATTTACAGAAGCTGTCCTCAGTTTCTGATTTGATGCCAGAGGGTATGGGGTTATGTGACCCCCAAGTTGTCTGAAGGTAATCCTGTATAGGGATTTTTTAAAATGTTTTCTTATGTTTTTATATATGTTGGTAGCTGCCTGGAGTGGCTGGGGCAACCTAGTAAGATGTGTGGGGTATAAATAGTAAAATTATCATTATGGAACAGGACACCCCTATTTTCATCAGAGAGATGTTGGAGGGTATGGAAAGATAACAGAGCCCAGCCCTGGCACCTGTTACTGGAGCTAAGTGATCACATGACCTAGGCCAGCAGAGCTGGGAACTGGACTGCCTCCTCCAGCTGCTAGGCATTCAGGCAGCTGGGTGGCATCGTCCCAGCTTCATGAAATGGTATTTCAGGAATATTTCCTGTAGAGGATTTGGAAACCAGGGACTGCATACTGATCGCAAGGAGACTTATTTGTGCAACATACTGAAGAGCTTATAAAATGCCAGGTACATTCCAATGTTCGAATAAATTTTGAGAGACAGCTTTCTAAACAAAATCCACTTATTACAGAAGACAACGAAAGGGTATAGCAAGGGGAAGTTTTTGGGTTTCTCTAAAGACCATCGGACTATTGTGTACACAATTTCAAGGTAACATTACACTTTATTTCCACTTTTTCTCACATGGGAATCGAACTCATAACCTTCAGATAAACCACCTCACGCTCTACCGACTGAGTTAAGACAGCTCAGGGATTAGTGTACACGGGGACACAGATGGCGGCGTGTGAACATCCCTAGAGAAGGGTGCAAAAAACTTGCTCCCTGCTGCTCCAGAGCTAGGAATGGACTAGATCTCATCCGGCTAATCCATTTGCCCCGACAGCTAAGAGCAGAACCTCCAGGATCAGAAGCAGCGGGCTGCAAATTCGAGGGCAGAGGAAGCAGCAGGGCGGTCTCGCAGCCCTCGCCTTGCAAGGGGGCGCATCCAGCCTCGCAGCCTCCCAGGGCCCAACCCACAGCCAGCGAGCTCGGATGCTCAGAGAGGCAGGAAACGGGGCCAGCCAGGGGGACTCGAGATCGGCTGCACTTTCCTGTCCCCCGCCGAGGAGAGCGGAGGAGCAGCGGCCCGTGGCCTGGCGAGTTTCCCCGGAGAGGAGCCGGATTCCGGTGCAGGGACGGAGCGAGGAGTCCGAGGTGCGGGAGGCGGGGGGGAGGGGGAGGAGAGCACGTACGCCTCGCCTGGCAGGATCAGGCCCCGAGTCCAGCCAGAGGCTGCAGGGCGCCCCCCAACCGGGCAGGAAGGGGAAGGGGCGCAGCTGAGGGGCAGGGCATCTGCAGGAGGGCACAGGGGCAAACATCTCTGGCTCAGGCTGGCACGGACCCTGCCGGAGACCCTGGGGAGCTGCTCCCTTCAGTCCTGAGCTCAAGGGGCAGAATGAGGGGTCCAAGGCAGCTGCTGCTTCGCGATGGACGATGCATATAGTCGTCCCATGATCAGCGGCGTCGTTGGGGCTTTTGCCTCCCGGGGCGGTCACTGAGTCTGCCGCCCCTCACCAGGGAGCCCCGTCCTCCCTCCGCCCCGACTGTCCTTCCCTCTCGCCTGCTTCTGCCTCCCTGCGGGGGCTGCAAGGGCGATGAGTGGGTTCCGGGGGCCGCAGCACAGGCACAAGCTCACGCTCTCCCACCGGCGGACAGGGAAGGGGAGGCAGGGGGGAATGGAAGAGCAGTGCAACAGGGAGGTGTCCCTCTCACCCTGCAGCCCCCTGACACCCTTTGCAGGCCACTACTCCTGCCCCCGCCTTCCTCTGCCAGTGCCATTGATAAACCTATCGCCTTCCTTGGTGAATTGGTCTGATCGCCTTTGAAAGCTCTCTTTGCCACCACCATCACCGCATCTTGTGGCAATGATGTCCATCCAATTCATTTAGCAAGGAAATGGTTTCTTTTGTCTTCCCCAAATCAAGGTACACTGTGCCTACACATGGAGGTTCTGTTGATCTGTCAAGGCTAATAAAACAGCTAATAGAGCTATTCCCTGGAGAATGCATAGGATATTTTCCCAAGCTGTCAAAGCTAGTGACCTCTTGTGTCTGCGTGTAAATAAGTGAGAGAGCCTTAACCCTGTTTTGTTAAACGTTTTATCTTCCTCCTTCTTCAGTAACACAGCTGAGTTTTCAGATGAATGCTGAGGGTTGAAGTGAGTGCCAGTTTTGAGAATGCAGGGGAAAGGAGGATTCTTAAGAAGTGTGGCATATGGAAATGAATTAATGATAATAAATACATTGAAGACAGTATTGTAGAAGACTGAGGAAGGCGAGATTGAAATTAGCTATTCATGTTCAGATTATTACTCCTTTCATTTCTATACTGCTTCATATTTTTAAGGGAAAGAATCTCAAAGCAATTAAAGTGAAATCTCATTGCAGTTTGTGTCCATAGGATGTTGAGAACATTAAATCTGTAGATTCAGGAGTTCTCTCCTCCTGATAGTCTCAGATTTGATTGTTCTTTCCTATAGAGCAGGAGGAACGAATCATTTATGGGTTTAAAGCTGCATTGCTTCTGGAGGCCACATTCCAGTGAACTCTGTGGCCAATGTATGCACATGCATGCGCACACAGAAAAGAGATGCAGACCATAAAGTCACATGCACACACGCCAGAGGTGCTGCCCACACTCACCAGACATGCCATCTAGCATACATACAAGTCTTGCAAACACAAACAACATGTTTAGACCTTCCAACCCCAGTGCTGGGCTGGAGGAGAAATAAGAGCACAAGAAGACCCTGCTGAATTAGCAAGGAGATCTGTGGAAAAAAGACCCTTCAGATTGTTCTTTAGAAATCCTCTTTAAAGAGCAGCCAGAGGGATCATGTATTTCCAGATCACGGCTTTTACCCCATTTCAGCACTGTGCTGGTTTGTGCTGAAATTGGAGTTGAAAAGATCTCTCTAAGGGCCCCTTAGGCATCTTTCTCTCCAGGACAGACAGAGATCTTCATCCAGTGATCAGATCAGGAGATGGAAAAGGCAGGGACTAGCAGGACACACCCTGAGGCTTGGCAAGCCATATGCAGCCAATGGACTGCAAGTTAGAGTGTCTTCAGTCAAGAGAGTTTGTGGCCATCAAATTTAAAATATTTTGGAGTGAGTTCTTTGATTTTGTTGGTCAGTATTCCTTTAGTCAGTTTCTTAGGCTGTGCAGATCCCATACATTTAAAGCACGTGGCTTCCCCCAGAGAACCACAGGACCTGTAGTTTATTGCTAAAGTTCTCAACACCCCTAACAAACTGCAGCTCGCAGGATTTCTTGGGTGAAGCCATGTACAGTGGTGCCTCGCAAGATGAAATTAATCCGTTCTGCGAGTCTCTTCGTCTTGCGGTTTTTTCGTCTTGCCAAGCATGGCTATTAGCGGCTTAGCGGCTTTAGGAAAAAGGAAACAAACTCGCAAGAACTCGCAAGACGTTTTCGTCTTGAGAAGCAAGCCCATAGGGAAATTCGTCTTGCGAAGCACCTCAAAAAACGAAAAACTCTTTCGTCTAGCGAGTTTTTCGTCTAGCGAGTTTTTCGTCTTGTGAGGCATTCGTCTTGCGGGGCACCACTGTACTTTCAATGTTAGGTGGGTCTGTTGCAGCCTTAATCATATACAAAGACCTGTTGCTGCCTTTCCAACATGCTAGAAGCTGCAGCCAGGATCAGCATTCCCTGTCCACTGAACATGCTCAGTCCTCTCACTGGGTTGTTTTTGGATTTCCTTCCACTGCCTTGGTTCCCCCCCCCCCCCAAATATTATTTGTACTTCCATAAACCTTGATGTTTTCCCCAGTCTTTGGATAACTTCCCCTCGTCCCTGGGTGGAGCCGTTTGGGTGACATAATGATTGTCATTCACATCCTGAACATCAGAAATAGAAAGAGTAATAATATATTTCAAAAACTGGCTAATGGTTAAAATTCAAAGGGAGAGACTAGAGTGCAAAGGAAAGAAACCTCCTGCCGGCCAAGTTGGGACCATCAGGGATCTTCTGCCTCGGGCAGATTTATGTCAAATTAAGCAGGAGGCAGAGGAGGGGCAGCCGCAGCAGCACTGGGATGCCCAGAAGCAGGATTTCCTGAAGACGATGCAGCCCCCTCGTTCAGGGTGGGAAACCCCACAGGCTCCCAGTTCTCACCACTCTGGGGATGGTGTCCTCTCCTTCAGGGGAGCTGCAGATGCCAGTCGGTGGCCCAGTGGGAGAGCAGGGGGACAGACCAGACCCTGCTCCCAGACACTGAGGGGCTTCTGGAAAAGGTAAGTACCCTCCTCTCACCTGGGTTTCCAGCACCTGGAGGTCACAGGTCCAGTGCCTCTAGACATGGAGGTTCTGTTTAGCTATGGTGGTGAATATTCCTCCTCCCTGCACTTTCTCTCTAATCCACTTTAAAAAGGCTTTCTGGACCAAAACTTACATGGGAGGTTTGCGATCATATCTCCTGCTATTCTTACTTTACTTAAACAACTGCAGGGGACTCTGAATTTTATCAGAGCAGAAGCTGTGTCAGAAGAGGGGTCCTTCCACCAAACCCCGTTTTCCTCCTCTAAATTGCCTCCATTTCCAAAATGCTCTTTTCTCCCCACTGAGGTAAAAATCTTGGCACGTCTTGCAGACTCAGCAATCCCATGTTTAGTCGCATTAAATAAGACTGGCCCATCTTGCAAGGTTGTTGCAAGATTTATTAAGATAATGGCCAGATTCAGATGACTGAATCACAGCCTGAAAAGCCGGGTTAAAAATAGGAACAGTTTTTAATGCATTGCTGCAGCAAAGTTACAATAAAACCTAAGTTGACCCAAGTTTAAAACCAAAAACTCTAGCCACCACCGCAGTCTCCTGGCCCCCACAACCAGAATGCATCACTCCAGGAACGACCCCCACCCAACCTTTAGTGAGAGAGGGCAAAAGAAAAGGACTCTGCATGGGTAGTTGCACAAATTTACCAGCTGTGGTCCTGTACTGACAGCAAGGCTAACAAACAGGGGAGCTGGGAATGTGCTGGTCCCGTATCTCCCTGCATCTGCCTCCTGACCTAATTGTCCCAGCTTATCTCATGATTGGGCCAGCCCTGATGGGGAACTGTGATGAAACCAGGCAGTCTCTTATAAGCCATAACTAGCAAACTTTCCATTTTGCCCAAACCAGGAAACTACAGCTGCCAGCTTTGGAACAAGCTGAGAGATTAATCTAACTTCAAACTGTGCTTGCTCAAAACAGGAAACTCTGGTTGATCAGTGGCTTCGTGCTTTGACTGATCCCACTGATAGCAGTAAAAATAGGAAGCCCTGTTGCGTTCAAAGGGGTTGTTTGGACAGAGTCTCTGATCAGCATGCCTAGCAGGACAGGCTTAAAAAGGTAAAGGGACCCCTGACCATTAGGTCCAGTCGTGACCGACTCTTGGGATGAGGCGCTCATCTCGCCTTATTGGCCGAGGGAGCCGGTGTACACCTTCCGGGTCATGTGGCCAGCATGAGTAAGCAGCTTCTTGCGAACCAGAGCAGTGCATGGGAACGCCCTTTATCTTCCTGCCGGAGCTGTACCTATTTATCTATTTGCACTTTGATGTCCTTTCGAACTGCTAGGTTGGCAGGAGCAGGGACCGAGCAACGGGAGCTCACCCTGTCGCGGGGATTCGAACCGCCAACCTTCTGATCGGCAAGTCCTAGGCTCTGTGGTTTAACCCACAGCGCCACCCGAGTCCCAGGACGGGCTTAGGAAGCAATTATTATTATTATTATTATTATTATTTGCATCCTGCCTATCTGACTGGGTTGCCTCTGCCCATCTGGGTAGCTTCCAACAAAATAAAAACCATCAAAAATTTCCTTGTAAAAGGCTGCCTTCGGAAGTCTTCCATTTTGTAGAAATGGCCTTCGGTTTTAAAGAATTGCCGTCTTTAAGGAATCACTTGGTGTAAACATGTATGTCGTCCTCTACGTCCAAACACACACAGACAAACATAGTGGGAGCAAGCAGTGCTCTAAAGTGCTTATCTTGCAAACTTGCCATCTAGGTTGTTTACTCCTGACCAAAGTTCCTGTTTCCCAAAAGGAGAGGAGGGGGAGCAGTGGAGGAAACGGATGGGTTTGAAGCCTCTTTCCACCAGCCGCCTCTCTCCCCTGAGGAACAAGAGCAAAGGGTGTTTGCAGGGCAGGAGGACAGAGGAGGCGGCAGCGAGGGCAGAGGGAGCAGTGGGCGGATCCACCGCCTCTCCCAGGGGGTCCTGATGCAAGCAAGGGGCTTCTTTCTTCTCCATGCAAGGGCCACCCATGTATTCAGAGCAGTTCTTTGCAGATTAACTCTTAACTTCCAAGGGATCTACTCTCAGGCCACTAATGTGCATACCATGCCAGCCTTAGGAAGGGAGGTGGGACAGGCAGGTGAAAGGAATTGCCAAAGGTGTTTCAAAATGGGTGGGGGCTCTTGGGGAAGGGGGTGCCCAATTGGGGCTTCTTCAGGGGGAGCAGAATGTCTTGGGCAGGAGAATCCCTGCAGGGGCTCTGAGACTCCCTTGGCTTCTTCTTCCCTCCCTCCCAGGAAGCTGCAACTGGCTCTGGATTCTGCGCTCCTCAGGAAGCTGAACCTGCAAACCTAGCTGAGACAGAACCTGCAACCCTGGCCAGGATGGAAGGAGGAAGATGGATGGGTGACCTGGTCAGGCTGTCTCCCGCATCCCTCCCCACAACCTCTGAGCATTCCCTCCCAGGACCCTTGGAGAAATCTGGTGAGTTCCAGGGGAGAGGAGATGGGGACAGGGATAGATGGATAGATGGATGGTGCAGGGAGAAAGGTGAAAAGATGGAGAGGAGACAAATGGAAGGAGGTTCCTGAACGTAAGAAGGAAGGGGTGAGCTTTTCTTCCTCCAGGCTTTTAAAGCAGCTTTTCTTCCTCCAGGCTTTTAAATCTTAGATGTTATTTCCCCAGCAGGAATATTGATGATAATGATGTGGCACACCAATCCTGAAAAACGGGTGAAGGGGAATGGAAATGCTTCCCATAATTATTTATAATTAATCTATTACCCTTATTTTTTATAGACAGGGTCAGAGTGATACATTCCACCAGCATCAAAATAAATGCATGCAGCTTCCCAGTTTGGTGGACTTAAGGGACAAAGGACCCGTTATCATGATACATAATTCCTGTGGCTGGAGGCTCTACACTTAGGATTGGACATATAAAGTCCAAGAGCGTCTGGTATTAGAAGCAAATTGTGTAAACTTGCCAATCTTACAGACTGGGGTTGTTTGTGAGAGTGAGTGAGTGGGATAATAATTTCTAGCACCCCTGTAATTTTCTCCGTTCCTAAGCTTCTATGGGTGGGACGCGGGTGGTGGTGGGACGCGGGTGGCGCTGTTGGTAAAACCTCAGCGATTAGGGCTTGCTGATCGCATGGTCGGCGGTTCGAATCCCCGCGGCGGGGTGAGCTCCCGTCTTTCGGTCCCAGCTCCTGCCCACCTAGCAGTTCGAAAGCAGCCCTAAGTGCCAGTAGATAAATAGGTACCGCTTTATAGCGGGAAGGGAAATGGCATTTCCGTGTGCTGCGCTGGTGCCGGCTCGCCACGGCAGCTTTGTCACGCTGGCCACCTGACCCGGAAGTGTCTCCGGACAGCGCTGGCCCCCGGCCTCTTAAGTGAGATGGGCGCACAACCCTAGAGTCGGACACGACTAGCCCGTACGGGCAGAGTTACCTTTACCTTTACCTTTAAGCTTCTATGGAGATACTGTGGTACAACCTTGGTACAAATTTCAAAATAAGTACACCAAGCCAACAAAGAGACTCAGAGGTTTATAGTGGCACCAGGTAAAGGTAAAGGGACCCCTGACCATTAGGTCCAGTTGTGACTGACTCTGGGGTTGTGGCGCTCATCTCGCTTTACTGCCTGAGGGGGCCGGCGTACAGCTTCCGGGTCATGTGGCCAGCATGACTAAGCCACTTCTGGTGAACCAGAGCAGCGCACAGAAACGCCGTTTACCTTCCCGCCGGAGCGGTACCTATTTATCTACTTGCACTTTGACATGCTTTCAAACTGCTAGGTTGGCAGGAGCAGGGACCGAGCAACGGGAGCTCACCCTGTCACGGGGATTCGAACTGCCAACCTTCTGATCGGCAAGCCGTGGCTCTGTGGTTTAGACCACAGCGCCACCCGCGTCCCTTTAAGTTCCTTTAGAGAGATCCTTTAACTCCAATCTCAGCAGGAATCAGCACAGTGCTGAGATGGGATAGGAGTCCTGATTTGGAGATAAATGATCCCTCTGGCTGCTCTTTAAAGAGGGTTTCTAAAGAACAATCAGAAGGGTCTTTTTTCATGGATCTCATTGCTAATTCAGCAGGGTCTTCTTGTGCTCTTATTTTTCCCCACCCCAGCACTGGGGATGGAAGGTCTAAACATGCTGGTTCATAGCTGTCAACTTTCAGATTTGAAAATAAGGGACCAGCAGCCTCACCTGTCCCCACGCCCCTGTGGCAAAACGTATCCTACTCAAAATTCCACTTTGTCAGACTGCAGCCCACAAAACATTTATCAGCTTTTAAGGGCTGCAAAGATGAATCAACAGAAGCATAGTTCATCTATGGAATCCATCCTACAGGAGACAGTGACAGCCAGCAACTTGGATAGCTTGAAAAAAAGGATAAGACTGACGTCTCTGCTCTGCCCTCGCGGTCCTAGGCAATAATGCTTCTTGATACTATTTTCTGGAAAGCACAGGAAGGCAGAGAAGACTCTTGTGCTCCAATCCTGCTTGCCGGTTTCCCACAGGCATCTGGTTGGCCTCTGTGAGAAGAGGATGCTGGACTAGGTGGGCCTTTGCCTGATCCAGCAGGCTCTTCTTAGGTTCCAATATATTGCAATATTTTTACAGTTACATGTAGCACTTAACTTATTTCACAATGGAGACACTGTTACTTGAGCCTGAGATCATTTCCTCACTTGAAAAGGAAAAATACAGAGATGTGTCTAATAAGCCAATTCCACCATAGATTTGTATTATAAAATGATGGTGCTTTATTAAGTGTGAATGCAGTGATCATGTGTTGCTCTTGCCATTATCTCATCTGCTTTCCAAAAAATTTGGAACATACAGAGGACAGAGGAGAATGGAGACTGTGTGAAAATGAGAGAAGATGCAGATTGGGATTGACAGGTGTTCAATTACCTTTTTGTCTTTCCTGAAAGTCTAACAGGATTCTCTTTCCTCCCAGACTCCCAAACAGGTGAGGAAGATGAAGGTCAGACTTCTATGGAGCCACATGTGAATTTATTGGGAAGACGAAAGAAACTGAGGATACAACAACAAACTCACAAAGGAGAGATACTATTTGAATGTATGAAGTGTGGAACGAGCTTTAGTCATAGTCAAGCACTTAGAATACATCAACGAACTCACACGGGTGAGAAACCATTTAAATGTATGGAGTGCGGTAAGAGCTTCAATCAAAGTGGACATCTTAGAATACATCAACGAACTCACATGGGTGAGAAACCATTTAAATGTATGGAGTGCGGTAAGAGCTTCAATCAAAGTGGACATCTTAGAATACATCAACGAACTCACACGGGTGAGAAACCATTTAAATGTATGGAGTGCGGTAAGAGCTTCAGTCAAAGTGGATATCTTAGAATACATCAACGAACTCACACGGGTGAGAAATCATTTAAATGTATGGAGTGCGGTAAGAGCTTCAGTCAAAGTGAGGAACTTAGAAGACACCAACAAACTCACACAGGGGAGAAACCATTTAATTGTATGGAGTGCGGTAAGAGCTTCAGTCAAAGTGGACATCTTAGAATACATCAACGAACTCACACGGGGGAGAAACCATTTAAATGTATGGAGTGCGGTAAGAGCTTCAGTCAAAGTGGATATCTTAGAATACATCAACGAACTCACACGGGTGAGAAATCATTTAAATGTATGGAGTGCGGTAAGAGCTTCAGTCAAAGTGAGGAACTTAGAAGACACCAACAAACTCACACAGGGGAGAAACCATTTAATTGTATGGAGTGCGGTAAGAGCTTCAGTGAAAGTGGATATCTTAGAATACATCAACGAACTCACACAGGGGAGAAACCATTTAAATGTATTGAATGTAGAAAGATCTTCAGTGAAAGTGGGAAACTTAGAATACATCAACGAACTCACACGGGGGAGAAACCATTTAAATGTATGGAGTGCGGTAAGAGCTTCAGTATGAATGGAGAACTTACAATACATCAACGAACTCACACGGGTGAGAAACCATTTAAATGTATGGAGTGCGGTAAGAGCTTCAGTCAAAGTGGACATCTTAGAATACATCAACGAACTCACACGGGGGAGAAACCATTTAAATGTATGGAGTGTGGTAAGAGCTTCAGTGAAAGTGGGAAACTTAGAATACATCAACGAACTCACACGGGGGAGAAACCATTTAAATGTATGGAGTGCGGTAAGAGCTTCAGTCAAAGTTGGATATCTTAGAATACATCAACGAACTCACACGGGTGAGAAACCATTTAAATGTATGGAGTGCGCTAAGAGCTTCAATCAAAGTGGACATCTTAGAAGACACCAACGAACTCACACAGGGGAGAAACCATTTAATTGTATGGAGTGCGGTAAGAGCTTCAGTCAAAGTGGACATCTTAGAATACATCAACGAACTCACACGGGGGAGAAACCATTTAAATGTATGGAGTGCGGTAAGAGCTTCAGTCAAAGTGGATATCTTAGAATACATCAACGAACTCACACGGGTGAGAAATCATTTAAATGTATGGAGTGCGGTAAGAGCTTCAGTCAAAGTGAGGAACTTAGAAGACACCAACAAACTCACACAGGGGAGAAACCATTTAATTGTATGGAGTGCGGTAAGAGCTTCAGTGAAAGTGGATATCTTAGAATACATCAACGAACTCACACAGGGGAGAAACCATTTAAATGTATTGAATGTAGAAAGATCTTCAGTGAAAGTGGGAAACTTAGAATACATCAACGAACTCACACGGGGGAGAAACCATTTAAATGTATGGAGTGCGGTAAGAGCTTCAGTATGAATGGAGAACTTACAATACATCAACGAACTCACACGGGTGAGAAACCATTTAAATGTATGGAGTGCGGTAAGAGCTTCAGTCAAAGTGGACATCTTAGAATACATCAACGAACTCACACGGGGGAGAAACCATTTAAATGTATGGAGTGTGGTAAGAGCTTCAGTGAAAGTGGGAAACTTAGAATACATCAACGAACTCACACGGGGGAGAAACCATTTAAATGTATGGAGTGCGGTAAGAGCTTCAGTCAAAGTTGGATATCTTAGAATACATCAACGAACTCACACGGGTGAGAAACCATTTAAATGTATGGAGTGCGCTAAGAGCTTCAGTCAAAGTGAGGAACTTAGAAGACACCAACGAACTCACACAGGGGAGAAACCATTTAATTGTATGGAGTGCGGTAAGAGCTTCAGTGAAAGTGGATATCTTAGAATACATCAACGAACTCACACGGGGGAGAAACCATTTAAATGTATTGAATGTAGAAAGATCTTCAGTGAAAGTGGGAAACTTAGAATACATCAACGAACTCACACGGGGGAGAAACCATTTAAATGTATGGAGTGCGGTAAGAGCTTCAGTCAAAGTGGACATCTTAGAATACATCAACGAACTCACACGGGTGAGAAACCATTTAAATGTATGGAGTGCGGTAAGAGCTTCAGTCAAAGTGGACATCTTAGAATACATCAACGAACTCACACGGGGGAGAAACCATTTAAATGTATGGAGTGCGGTAAGAGCTTCAGTGAAAGTGGGAAACTTAGAATACACCAACGAACTCACACAGGGGAGAAACCATTTAATTGTATGGAGTGCGGTAAGAGCTTCAGTACGAATGGAGAACTTACAATACATCAACGAACTCACACGGGTGAGAAACCATTTAAATGTATGGAGTGCGGTAAGAGCTTCAGTCAAAGTGGACATCAATGCCTATACCAGAAAATGTTGGCTGGAATTAATTAGTGTGGCAAAAGCAAAAGATCAGACACTATTCTGGAAACTGGTAGCTTCTGGCACCCATAAATCTTTTCCCCCCTTAACCTCACAAAGATTGGTCTCATTCTTCCAATCTTTATACGAGGACGCTGAACCTCCACTATGGAATTATAATATAGAACAACTGGCTAAATGGCCTCCAGTTTCAATAACTGAAGTGAAATCATATATAAACCAACTGAAAACGGTCAAAGTCCCAGGCTCAGATGGCATTACACCAGAAGTGATAAAAGCACAGGTGGATTGGTGGGCACCTTTCTTAGCCAACCTCTTCACTTACATAGATGACACTGGCCGCATCCCAAGGGAATGGGGAACAGCCATAATAGTCCCAATCTATAAAAAGGGCAACAGAGGGAACCCAGCAAATTATAGGCCGATTAGCTTATTAAGTGTGATTAGTAAACTCTACTCAAAGCACCTCCTTAATAAGTTTACAGAATGGCCAGAGAATGAAGATATTCTGGCAATAGAACAAGCGGGCTTCAGACCCGGAAGGTCCATGATAGATCATTGTCTAACGTTACAACATCTCATCGACAAATACAAATCAGGAGGGCAGGCCTCACTATACGTGGCCTTCGTCTACCTAAAAGCAGCATTTGATACAGTCTCCAGAACCAGACTCTGGGACAGACTACAGGGTACCAATATAGATAGAAGGCTCCTGCTCCTAATTCAGGCACTGCACGCAAACATGGCTCTTAGAGTCAGGTGCTGCCGCCTAGGACACCTAACGGACCCAATAAAAACCTTCAAAGGAGTCAGGCAAGGGCGCCTATTGGCCCCTCTACTATTTGATTTCTATCTAAATAACTTAGTATCTGCACTCAATGACTCAGAACTCCACCCCCCCCCCGAAGCTTGCAAATCGGCATATTTCGGTCCTGCTATATGCCGATGATGCGGTAATTCTATCTAGAACCCCCATTGGACTCAAAAGAGCACTAAGAAAGCTCGCAGCATACTGCGAATCTGAACGTCTCAAAATCAACTATCAAAAGACCAAGATACTCGCTTTTGGGGGAAAACCAAAGCTTAGAAGCTGGGAACTCCAAGGCCATAAATTAGAACAAGTCACAAACTACAAGTATCTAGGAATGGTGGTACAGGCCTCAGGAACCAACAAATTACACATAAACTCCACCGGGAGTTCAGTGGAAAAAAACGCAAATTGTATCCTTAAATTCTTCAGAGCACAAGGGGGCTTCTTTGTCCCTGCAGCTCTAAAATTATACAAGGCCAAAACTTTGGCACAACTCCTCTATGGTTCCTTTTTGGACCCGCCTTCCTCTGCTTTCTCCCCACTTGAGAGAGTTCAATCCAGACTTCTTAGAGCTCTCTTCCAGGTCCCCAGATGTGTCTCAAACACATGGGTTAGATTGGAAACGGGGATGATGAGAGTGGAGGCTAGCATCTGCCTAACATCAATTTACAAATGGCTGACATTGAACCTGGATGACCTGGATGGTCGCCAGATTCTGTCTACAGATCTGTAGGCGCAGACCATCGCCCAACTCAAAATAGTCCAGCATGAAAAGCCCCAAACACGGTTCCATGGGTGATTCTGAGTCAACTCCCTGGGACAGTTTATTGTTGTACATTGTTTCTAGATTTCGTGTTGTATATTGTTTTAACTGTCTGTTTTAACCATATTTGCACAGCAGTTTTTAACGTTGTGAGTGTCCTCTATTTAAGAGGCTTCTACTCTGTAGCCTCTTATAGTTGTCTTATCTGCAAGTCTTTGTCGGTTTTTAGCTCTCATCTGTTTTAATTATTACTTTTTAATCCATCCATTATCTGTGTTTAATCTTGTATTTTATTCGGATGTTTTATGCCTGTTTCCTTGTCCTCATTTGCCCTAACAATTACACTGGGCAACAATTTTTTACTTTTTATAATGTTGTCTAGATTTCTACAACTGATTTAGGGTGTTTTTGCACTGCTGAATCAGGAAATGGCATCTGTTTCCCTCCATCAGGTCAGGTTTTTGTGCTATGTTGATTTGAAAAAAATCAGATCTTGTGACAAAATCAATTACATTTTTGTGGCATTATCAGCTGATTTTTGTCAACACATATCATCCTAAATATGTTTTTAAGAGATAAAAATGTTTTTCCAACAACATATATTGATTACCTGATAGAAACATCGATTGCTGTAAACTGAATGGTGGGCATTGATAAAGGTAAAAAGGTAAAGGTACCCCTGCCCGTACGGGCCAGTCTTGACAGACTCTAGGGTTGTGTGCTTGTGGGAGCCAGGAAGTCATGGTAAAGGCTTGTAGTGCCACCTGGTGCCTTGCTGACCTCGGCTGACCAGCACTCTGAGCTTTACAATGTATTGGAATGCATGACCTCATATGGAGTTATGTCCCCCCCCCCCTGGGCAGTGTAACCCTATATCGTTTGTGGGTGGGTAAAAGCCTTGACCGGATGTAGGTAACGTGAGACATTGGAATGCAGCCATGCGGCTGGAGAGAACAAAGGATAATAAAAATCGGAGGAGAGAGAGGAAGGAGCTTTTTACCCTCCGTCCATGGAAATATTGCCTTTGTGTGTGTTTTTCTTTGCCTTGCACCCCAAAATGACGGCTGGTTTCCGTCAATTGGTTACCACAAGTGGTGCCTTCTCTGAGGCAGAATAAAAGGATACGGCTGAGGTTTTTAAAAGAGAAAAAAGAAGCAACTTGAAGCAAACAGTCTGAGGCAGACTAAGAGGATTTTAAAAGAAACTGTGAGAGGATTTTCGATCCAAGCAGTGCATATCATCGGCTCACTACGTCCGGCAAGGATTGCAAGCGCTAATCATCTTAAAAAGATCCCGGTGAGTTCGATCCCTTCTATTATATTGATTTTTGAAAAATGGGCAGCTCTTTGACTACTCCCCAACAGAAATTTTTAAAAGACTTAAAATTTCTCCTCTCCTCCAACAAATTGGAAGTTCCTGAGGGTGATTTGATACAGCTCATTCTGTGCATTGATGAACATTATCCCTGGTTCCCTTTGAATGGAACATGCGAATTAAAACATTGGGACAAGATTGGTGAACATTTTCATGAGCTCCCCAACATAAGTGTTCGGATTTTAAGTGCATGGTGCAAGGTTCATTACGCCATGGGTTCTTTATCACCAAAAAATATCTCCCTGGCTGCATTGCCAGCACAACCTCCAGCTTCTTTAATTCAGTCTGCTGTTCTGCCATCTGTCCCAATCCTTGCCCTGCCAGCAGCTCCAGACCCCAAACCTCCGGACTACAGTTTCTCACCAGAGGACCCAATCCTGCAAAAATACCATGGTCTGGCTGGCAATAGTCCTAATCTTTCAGAGGCAGACCCAGCTACCCCCTTTCAACGTGCAGCCCTTGCCTGTTCCTTATCTCAGGATACTGTGGCATTCCCTGTTATTGTGCCCCCTGCTGGTGCTCCAGCAGGAACTCAAGCCCAGCACCAACCTTTTGACTTTAAAATCTTGAAAAAGCTTCAATTGTCAGTAAGGACAAATGGACTTCAAGCCTCATTTACACAGGGTCTTTTGGAAGCCACATTAGCCCAGCCTTTGGTTCCAGATGACATCAAGCTTTTGGCACGTACAGTGTTACCCCCATCAGCAGGTGTTTTGTTTGCCCACGAATGGGAAACTGCCTGCCGTGCTCCAGCCTTGTTACAACAAATCAGGGGAAATAATCCAAATATAACCCTTGCAGACATCGTAGATGCCATGATGGGGCGTGACCCTTTCGCTCAGGCTTCAGCACAAGCCACACTGCTGCAGATCTTATTGAGGGATACTGCTCTTGCTGCTAAACAAGCAATGAGAAAAATCCCAGAACCCACCAGTATTCAGTCAAGGTGGAGTTCAATCAGGCAAGAGGCAAGAGAATCATATTCTTCCTTTATGGACAGGCTGATTACAGCAGTGAGTAGCCAAATTGAAAATCCTGAAGCCAAACAAATAATTATCAAACAATTGGCCTTTGGAAATGCCAATGAGGATTGTAAGGTTGCGTTACAACCGATAATACACAATCCTGCCACAGACACAGCAGCCATGCTTCGCATTTGTCAGTCTGTAGGTACAGCAGCTCATCTGCTGGTGGCAGCGCAAAATAAAAACCAGCCTGTAGCCACCGATACAACGTTTCCAGCGTGGCAAACCAGGATCACCGATACCTCAGTGTGGGTAGAACGGTGGCCTCCACCAAAAGGAAAATCCGCAGCAATGGCACCATCTTGTTTCTGAACAGCTTATTTCTGAACAATTGACTTTCGGCCACATTGAACCATCTTCATCCCACTGGCTCCAGCAGACAAGGAACAGTTTGCCTTTATATTGCCAGTATATCACAATTCGCAGCCCACCCAGCGATGTCAGTGGATGCTCAAGGCATGCGGAACTCCCCTACACTTTGTCAACATTTTGTGAGTGAAGCATTGAAACCTTTCCGCATGCGCCACCTAGAGGTGCTGCACACAAGCTGCATCTGGCAGTGTTTGCTACACCTTGTTGCCAACAGGAATTTATATGCTCAGGCGGAACAAGAAGAAGACTATCTGCATTATAGAATGGCTACATCTACCGCACACCCCACCAAAAAACATTTATTCCGTAATTGAATCCACATCAGACATTGTTATCAAAGGACGTTCACGAGCAAAGCTTTAAGCGGTTATGATGTTACCTCAATTTATTTACTTTTCTCACAGACTGAACAGCAGCATTTATTGATAACAAATGCTGCCATGCAAATTGCTTTAGATGATTTTATAGGTGTCATCATTTTTAACCCTCTTCACGGATGGAACGAAAAGTAGGGGGGTGGTGACATGGGAGGAGGGAGGAAAATGGAAATGGTTATTTACCCCTTCAGTCTTCTGCCCAGCGAGCAGAGCTAGCGGCTGTGATTCTTGCCTTTCAATCCTTTTCTACCCAACCTTTCAATCTTATTGTGGATACTCAGTATGTATATCGCCTTTTTGCTATTTTACCAATATCTTATATAACTCCTTCCTTGGATTCTGACTTGTTTTCCTTGTTTCTTTCCCTGCAAGCTTACTTCAGCACAGAGAGTTCCTTTATTATGTTGCACATCTTCGCTCCCACACATCGCACCCAGGGTATTTAGCAGAGGGCAATGCAAGAGCAGATGCGGCTCTGAGAACATTTCTGCCTTTTCTCTCTTTTCTGATCCTATACTATAGCATGTCATTCAGCACACTATCCGCTGTTTCTCAGTCATGGGTAAACCTGCGCGTATCAAAACTGATAATGGTCCAGCATATATCTCTAAAACATTTTCAGAATTTTGTATGTTGTGGAATGTGAAATTAACTCATGGCATACCCTTTAACTCCACAGGTGGAAAGAGCACACCTGACGTTCAAAACACTATTGCTTAAACAGCTTGGCGGCCGAAGCATACCAACAGCAGATATCCCTTCGGCTGTTCACCAAGTTCTTTTTGTACTTAACCATATTTTTATGTCCACATCTTAGGACCCATACCCCCGCTTAATTGCATTTTAGGAAGGAGGAGGCACTCCCCCGCCCCTTGGTGGTGTACCGACGCTTGCCCGATCCTGCGTGGCATGGACCTGTCCCGCTGATCACGTGGGGACGAGGGTAAGCGGCAGTGGACGTCGAGGACAAGCCTTTGTGGGTTCCAGCTCGATGCGTGCGGCCATGGCGAGTCCCTTCAACTGCGGAAGTGCCTTCCTAACCATTTGCCTTGCCATCTTTTGCTGCATCATTATACAAGGAAGAGAAGCAGACGACACAATCCAGTTGCAGCCACCATATTTTACCTTATCGGCTGGCAAGCAGCTGTCGCCTGAATCCTACTCTGGCTGGCAGCATCCACGGCTCAGCCACTCTCGAACTATAAGAACAGCATTGTTGAATAAGACTTTTAGGGGAGAAAATTATCATAAGATATGGAGGAATAATATTTTTGTGCAAGATATGATTAAGTTTACCAGTTTATTGCATGCTTCTAAATGTTGGTTATGTATGCACATGCCGCCTTTTGCCAGTCATTCAGGCATAATGCTTCATGATGTGCCTGTCAATGGATCTTTTCAATTTACAAATATTATATCCCCTAAGCAATCTTTTTGGCCCCCAGTACACTTGACCCTCCATGAGCCTGCACCCATTTATTTTCAAATTAAGGAGGGGAAAGAATCATGGGGCATATATCCAAACTGTCAATATACATTGAATTTCACTTTTAATAGCTCTTGTTCTCTTACAGGAACATACAGTGACCAATTTCAGTGCTATAGAAGTGACACCAGTGCATGGCTAATAAACTAGAAAGGAAGCTACCATGCAGCTTGGAATCAGAATTCTTATATTCTTGGCTTCCAGATGGAAGTTGGCTTCGACATTTATTGATTTTAGTGATCATTATAGTAGTTATTTGCATTATTTTGTGTTGCTGTATACAATGTATTCCTTCTTTAATTTCTGTATGTACTGCATGGTTCTCCAGTCCGCGGCCCGCTTCCGGTCTCACAAGAGTCGCCTATCGCGCTCGATATAACCGTATTGGTACTGACATATATGACTCTGATTAAATAAATAAAGAAAGAGGGCATGTGGGAGCCAGGAAGTCATGGTAAAGGCTTGTAGTGCCACCTGGTGCCTTGCTGACCTCGGCTGACCAGCACTCTGAGCTTTACAATGTATTGGAATGCATGACCTCATATGGAGTTATGTCCCCCCCCCCCCTGGGCAGTGTAACCCTATATCGTTTGTGGGTGGGTAAAAGCCTTGACCGGATGTAGGTAACGTGAGACATTGGAATGCAGCCATGCGGCTGGAGAGAACAAAGGATAATAAAAATCGGAGGAGAGAGAGGAAGGAGCTTTTTACCCTCCGTCCATGGAAATATTGCCTTTGTGTGTGTTTTTCTTTGCCTTGCACCCCAAAATGACGGCTGGTTTCCGTCAATTGGTTACCACATGTGCTCATCTCACTCTATAGGCTGGGAGCCAGCGCTGTCCACAGACACTTCCGGGTCACGTGGCCAGCGTGACGAAGCTGCTCTGGCGAGCCAGAGCCGCACACGGAAACGCTGTTTACCTTCCCGCTAGTAAGTGGTCCCTATTTATCTACTTGCACTTGGGGGTGCTTTCGAACTGCTAGGTTGGCAGTACACGTAAATTGCATGTTGCTTCACCATTTTTCAAACTTCGGGGCTTGAACTTCTTTTTCTTGGAACTCCTGGGATGCTCAGCGGCAGGGAGGTATCTCTTCAGAGTCCAACAGTAGTCAGCCATCATGACTGCGTCCCAGCGTCCCTGATACCTGGTCTCCATCTCTTTCATCTCCTGATGGAATCTCTCCCCCTGCTCGTCACTCATTGAACCCAGGTTATTAGGAAACCGGTCCATATGTGAAAATAGGTAGTGCATCTTGACGCTCATGTTGCAGCCCAGGTTTCTGAAAGCAGTCAGCATGTTGTTGACAAGTTCTGCGCAGTTTCTGGCCTTATTGTTGCCAAAAAAGTTCTTCACTACCAGAATAAATGCCTTCCACGCTTCCAGTTCCACTTGAGTTCCAGTTGAGTTTTCAGGTCCGCCTTTCACTGCCAAAATGATGGGCTGCCCTTATCTTGTAGATCAGCATTCCAGGCACTCATTACGTGAACTTTGCATAATCTATTGAAGACCTTTTTACTGATAGCATTTTCCAGCTGAATGAAAGGTCCATGTGGTATTGCTTTTAAAACTCATCTCCTTTTTTCTGTACTCTTGTGTTCCTGTTTTGAGCTGTTTTTATTAAATATTTTCTGCATTGGCTTTTGATCTGTGGAAGGTGACCAGTGAGGGTGTTTTTTTTGTGTTTCTTAGTTCACAGAAATGTTTTAAAGGAATGTGTGAAAGAATTACGGCTAGGGGAGATTAATGAAAGGGACTGAGGAGTGAAGTGAAGATGGCTGTCAAGTCTCTGAACAGAGATCCACAACCTAAGGGCCGCGGGCTAGTTCCGGTCCAAATGGGGTTCGGATCCGGCCCGCAGATGGCCCAGAAATCGCCTCATGGTTCTGATTCATATAGTTTGGGCTGGACCATTTTTTCCTCTCTTCCTGACCGCGGCACCCCTCCCTCCCTTCTTCTGGCTTCTCCCCCACCCTTCGGAGGAAGGGGGCTAGCCTATGATTGGTGCCAGCTGCATTGTTTCCCTCTGATTGGTTGCAAAGTTCTTTCCTCCCTCCTCCCTCCCTCCTCCTAGAGCCTAGGGCCTGGGCTTTGTTTGTGCCAGCGTGATTACTCGATGGCTGCCATTTAAGGCAGCCCCTCTCCGGCCCTCAACTGGCTCACTGCTCCTGCCGCTGCAGCCAGCAAGTGGTTCTGTTCTGAGACACCCTCCCAGGGTTCTGGGGTGTATGAAGCCTTGTTTACCTGTTTTTAACTCTGCTTCCGAAAGCGTCTCCCCCTCCAATACAGGAGAGCGGAGAACATGCATAAGGAGCGGCATAAGGAACCGCTCGCTGCAGAAGGATGCGTGTTCTCCGCATTCCCATCTTGGAGGGGGAGACGCTTTTGGTAATGGAGTTAAAAACAGGGAAACAAGGCTTCGCATACCCCAGAACCCTGGGAGGGTGTCTCAGAACGGAACAGATATACTGCAGTGCAGAACTGGGACCTCTGGAACTTTATTATTGTTTTTTGGTGCAATCTTTGGAGTATGGAGTATAAGGAGTATAAGGAGTATGAAAAAAACGGGGTATTAACAGTCAAAAGTTAATGTTACACATTATTTCAAGATTAAAGATTAGGATAAACAAAGAGGGGAAGGATTTGCTGAACTAACAAATTGAACTGGAATACAAAAAGGGAGGTGCGAGGACGTCCGGGAAATAAGCAAATGAAAGAAAGTGATGGAAAGATGGAATTGTTCTCTATCTATTTTTATTTTGTATTTTTATTTTTTATTTTTTCATTTTGCAAAATTCTAATAAATATCTGTTAAAAAAAAGAAAAGATATTTCATTCAATATAATGATGTCCTAAATAAACAATCGGATTTATTTGCCTTCTGGAGGGTGGGGAAAGGATGCGGATGGAATCTGTATTATATCTGAAGGAGAGAAGGCCGGGGGGGGGGGAGGAGCTCAGTGCACCCAGAAGACACCAGTTGTTGGTTATAGTTGCATCTATACAAAGTGCATAGCCTTTGCCCCTCCATAAAGAAATGGGGAGCAGACAAGAGCTTGAATAGCTGACCAGAAGGAAATGTAACCTGGGAACTTCATGTTGCTCCCCAGCTCCCTGACACCAAGAAAAGACTCATCCAGGGAGGCAGGTGAGCATCACAGCTAAACCCCCCATTATGCTCTACAGTAGCTAATCGCTCAGACAGGGCTATTTTCATTCAGTTCTTTGTGTTTGTGTGTGGTTGGTGGTGGTTTTACCTTCCCTTCTTTCCTTGCAAGCATGACAAAAATGAAACCTCCACGGCAATGCTTTTAGCCCCAGAAGAGGAGCTCCCCTTGGTGTCAAGGGAGGGGGGGGTTCAAGGGAGCATCTAGAGCCTACCATCCTTTTGTCCCTGGCCCCTTCCCCTCCTCTCTCTGCCATCCCAGGGCCACTCCTGACTCCCCAGCAGGAGACTAGATCTGTCTGTGATGATGAGATGTCCTGGCCAGTGGAAGGACCACTTCCTGTTTCCTGCAGCTCCATCCTGCCTTCTCATGCAAGGTGGAGTCATGAAGCAGGTGAAGGCTGAGCACACCTAAGGGTGACCCGGGGGGGGGTTTTCTGCTTAACCGTTCCCCATCTGCTTCTTTTCTGGATCAAAATCCCCGCACCAGAAGGAGCAGTGTGAGGGCGCAATCAATGTTATGCAGCTGAGTTGAAAGGCATTGCTTCATGACCCAAAGAGCCCCTTCTCAAAAAACAAGCATTCAGAGAATTTAAACTACACACAGAGAGAGAGAAAGAAAGAAAGAAAGAAACACACACACACACACACACACACATGTTTAGAACAGATAATACCCCCCCCCCCAAAGAGGCAGTCTGGTGCCACATTGTGTAGGGGTCAGTGTAACACGCTCTACATGGGGCTGCCTTTGAAAAGTGCTCAGAAAGTTCAACTGGCTCAAAGAGCTGCAGACACATTGCTGACCAGGGCTGACTCTAGGCAGCATAGGACTTCCTTATTAGTGAGAACTGTGGTTCTCAAGGAAGAGGCAGCCCAGGAATACAAGGTAGGAATTCACCTTGACACTTGCTAACAAAATCCTTTTTGTGAGGGTGTGGCTGCTAATCCTTAACCTAGGATGAGCACTAAGAATTGGGCCTCATTTCTCTGTTATTTAAAATAAAATAAAATGCTTGTTCTGCTTCTAAAGAAACCCTTTAGAATGCATTTTTCTTTTTTCATATTAAAAAATCACTATTTTTAACAGCTGTGCAAATGTGCTCCTGTACAATGCAATGTCAGAATAACAAAAGAATGAAATATCTTATGAGAGCCTTGTTTTTTAAATATACAGCTAAAAAAACAAAAAGCTCCTACAACACTTACGAGATACAAATCTAATAGCAGGGCCCCCAGGCACTACAAGGCAACCTGATATTCACGCCCCCCCCCCCATCCCAACTCTGAGCTTTTGGTTTCTCTTTAGACACTCATTTGTGGTCACCTGGAGCATTTGAGAAAAAGAGAGAGAACATTGTGGCATATGAAGCAAACATAGAAGAAGAAAGAGTGCAACCTTTTCGGCAAGAGGTTCCACTCAGAGGTTCCACTCTGACAAAAGCAGCAGAGGAGGCTGGTATCTTTCCTAATAACTCATCGCTGGAAACAGAAGCTGCAGAGCTCTAACAGAAGGAAGCTTAAACTTGAGAAGTCAATGGGTGCTTGTTGGAGATGGCTAGGAGAAGCAGCAGCAGTTGCAAATAAGTTCTGCAATGATGAAGAAGCTTAGGATCTCCCTCTGGGACCAGAGAGAGGAAAGTTCACAGGATTACATAAAGGACTGAACATTGTTTGCAACGTGCTTCTTTATCATGTACATCTTATTGTAAGACTGCTTAAGACTGTTGTGCAGTAAAGGTTCAATTTTTTTTTCTTGTGATGGAGAGAACTCATTTCCCACACAAGGTCCAGATCAGGAATTCCATGGAACAACTTGAACAACAAGTACCTGAAGAACCAAACCACGATGTAGCTGTGCTCTTTCCATCCCTTTCCAAAATTGCAACAATCTGTTCCCCCAAATGGTTCTCCCTTCACTGCAGTCATCTGAAGGCACCAGCTATGCCCTGTTGGCCCCGATCCTTCTCCGTATGAAGGCTCCCTCCTCTGCTGAATGGAGGCAGCAAAGGAAAAATCAGGGAAAGACAGACCCTCCAAGTGTCACTATCTTCCAGGGATGTCGCTTGTTATGTAGTGTAGTTTCACCCTGGGCCAACAGGGGGATACTGTATATAGTTTTCACTCAGGTCTGTAGATAGTTTTCACTCAGGTCCGCGGCAGTTATTTTAGGCGGGAACTCTGGGCTGTTGTGGTTACAATGTTGACAGCCGGCTGCCTATAAATACAGGCCGGCTGAGCTGTTCGCAGTCAGTTCTATTCCAGCTTACCATAATAAAGAGCTACTTGAAGAAATCGCTGTGCCGGCTGCTATGTCAACCCACGACTTAACACTGGCGACAAGGATGGGATGGATGGACATCAGAGCACAGCCAGATGCGGCCAGCCTCTGAACTGAGCTGAATCACTGAGCTGAATCACAGAGCGAAATCACTGAGCGAAATCACTGGGCAGAACCAATTCAGAGCTGACTGTTCTGGCTAGAGCACTGTGTTCCATCCATCGCCCTTCACGCCGGCATCGGAATCATGGCTTCACTTGTGCCTCTACCGCCGTTTGCGCCAGCCTCTGAATCATGGGACTCCTACCTCGCTCGGTTCGACTGCTACCTCCAAGCCAACGAGCTGACAGCAGTATCAAAGGATCGGAAGCGGGGCCTATTCCTCAGCCTCTGTGGGCCTGAGGTGTTTGAGACGGCCCGAGCGTTGGTTGCGCCTGAAGCAGTCCAGGCAACACCATGGGACACGATCCAAGAGAAGCTCCGCAACCACTACGCACCAAAGCCGTCCAAGATTGCTGCCCGCCATGCGTTCTACCACCGGAACCAGGCAGAGGGGGAGTCAATCAACAACTACACCACCGCCCTGCGACAGGCTGCAATGCACTGTGAGTTCCGAGACTTAGACGATGCCCTGATGGATCGAATCGTCTGCGGGGTCCGGGACATCCATCTGCAACGGCGCCTCCTAGCCAAGCCAGACCTCACGCTACAGAAAGCCATTGAGGAGGCATCCTCCAGTGAAGACGAGGACGTGCACCAGACAAAGCGGGAGCGCAGGAAGTTCCAACAGAAGTCCAAGGGCCAACCGGAATGTGCTGGCTGCGGAGGCAACCATTCCCGTGCCAAGTGTCGATTCAGAGACGCCATCTGTAGGAAGTGTTCCAGAAGGGGCCACATCGCTAAGGTCTGCCGATCGGCTCCGTCTGACACCCCCCCTTCATCGACTCGCAAGTCCAAGTCTTCACTCCAGTCTGCCAAGGAAAGTTGTTTCGCTCTCACCAACTGCCGCTGCCCGTCTGGAACCACGATTGGCCAAACCGACTCGCCTACGCGACGCAAGCTGAACGTCACGGTGCTCATTGAAGGAGCTCCATGTGACATGGAGATCGACACCGGCTCTGCCCTGTCCATCGTGTCATGGAGCACCATCAAAAGACTGGTACCCAGAGTGTCCAAAAGGCAACTCGACTCTCACCGCGTACACCTGAGAGACTACCAGGGAAACGACATTCCCGTGGTAGGCGTTGGCCGGTTCCGGATCGCCTTCAAGGATTTTTCGGGCCTGCTCCGGTTGGTGGTGGTCGAAGGTCAGCGGCCAAGCCTCCTAGGGCTAGACTGGTTTGATGCCCTCGGCCTGGAAGTCACCGGCATCAACTGCATCTCTAACGCAGAGACTGAGGGTCTGGTCAAAGACTTTGCCGAGGTTTTTGACGGCACCTTGGGCCAATATACAGGTACGCCCATCTCCTTTAGCCTTGATCCACAAGTCGCCCCCATCAAGCTAAAGCCACGCCGGGTTCCCTTTGCTCTCAAGGCTAAGGTGGACGAACAACTGGACAAACTGATCGCCCAAGGAGTTTTGGAGCCGGTTGACCACGCAAAGTGGGAAACCCCCATCGTCACGCCTGTCAAGCCAGATGGGTCGGTGAGAATCTGCGCTGACTACAAGTGCACGATCAACAAGGCACTTCAGCAGCACGCTTATCCGGTTCCTGTTGTCCAACACCTGCTGCATTCCCTGGGTGAGGGTAAGGTCTTCGCTAAGCTGGACCTTGCCCAAGCCTATCAACAACTGCCAGTCGATGATGCCACTGCTGAAGCCCAGACGATCGTCACCCACCGGGGGGCATTCCGTTGCCGCCGGTTGCAGTTCGGGGTGAGTGTGGCTCCTGGCATCTTCCAAAGCCTTATGGAGCGTCTCCTGCAAGGGCTTCCGGGCGTGGTACCATATTTTGATGACGTCTTGGTGTCTGCAGACTCACACCAGCAGCTGTTCGAGCGCCTCCGTGCCGTGCTGACCAGGTTCCAGGAGGCCGGGCTCAAGGTAAAGAGGGAGAAGTGCCAGATCGCCGTTCCACAGGTAGAGTTCCTGGGCTATCTTATCGATGCCTCCGGTCTTCATCCAACCACATCCAAGATCCGCGCTATCCAGCAGGCCCCCACCCCAAAGAACAAAACGGAGTTGCAGGCATTCCTGGGGCTGCTGAACTTTTATAACATGTTCCTGCCCCACAAAGCCACAGTGGCTGAGCCTCTTCACCGACTCCTTAGCACTAAGACGCCTTGGGCCTGGGGTCATCGGGAGACGGCGGCCTTCAACGCGGTCAAGGCTCTCCTTTCTTCAGACAGTGTGCTGGTACAGTACAGTGAATCCAGGCCGCTGGTCCTTGCCTGCGACGCCTCACCTTTTGGCATCGGTGCTGTCCTTAGTCACCGTTTTCCAGATGGAAGAGAAGCACCACTCGCCTACTTTTCCAGGACACTATCTCCGACGGAACGGAATTACAGCCAGCTCGACAAGGAGGCATTGGCACTTGTGGCTGGAGTGAAGAGGTTCCATGAATACCTCTATGGCAGGACTTTTGACCTCATCACTGACCACAAGCCACTCCTGGGCCTCCTCGCCGGTGATCGTCCAACTCCACCGGTCCTCTCACCACGCATGCTGCGATGGACTGTTTTCCTGGCTGCCTACCACTACCGGCTCATCCATCGCCCGGGGAAATCGATGGGCCATGCCGACGCCCTCAGCCGTTGCCCTCTTCCAGCATTTGTGGAAGACCCGGCTCCAGCTTCATCGCTCCTTCTGATTGAGGATCTTCCGGCAGCGCCTGTATCGGCTGCCACTGTGGCCTCCGCATCTGCCCAGGATCGCACCATCAGCCGGGTGCTCAACTGGGTGTGGAGGGGGTGGCCACAAGGGCCTTTTGCATCGGAGTTCCAGCCCTTCGCAACCAGACAACATGAACTCTCAGCTCATCGCGGCTGCCTGCTGTGGGGAGACCGCGTCGTGATTCCCCAGGGACTCCGTCAGCGCGTCCTGGAGGCTCTGCACGTTGGCCACCCGGGAATTGTCAAAATGAAGGCGTTGGCTCGGTGTTACGTCTGGTGGCCTAATATGGACGATGCCATCACTGCCTGGGTGTCCGCCTGTCAAGCGTGCCAGGAGTCGAGGCCTGCACCACCGGCAGCTAAGGGACACACCTGGGAGACGCCAAAGACACCCTGGTCGAGGGTGCACATCGATCTGGCTGGCCCCTTTCACGGCCGGACCTTTATGGTAGTGGTGGACGCCTATTCCAAATGGCTGGAGGTCGCCCTGATGCCCTCCACCACTACCGAAGCTGTCATGCGGGTGCTGCGAGGCCTGTTTGCAACGCATGGGTATCCTGATGTTCTTGTCTCTGACAACGGACCGCAGTTCACGTCAGGCACGTTTGAGCGGTATCTTTTGGGACTGGGCATCCGCCATGCCCTAACGGCACCCTTTCATCCATCCAGCAACGGGCAAGCGGAAAGAATGGTGCGCTCGACAAAAGAGGCACTGGCGCGCCTGGACCGGGGAGACTGGCATGAGCGGGTCGCCGAATACTTGTTCGTGCAACACATCACCCCTCATGCGGCCACAGGGAGGAGTCCTGCTGAACTGCTTATGGGCCGCCGCCTCAGGTCACCGCTCGACCGGCTACACCCAGACTTTGCCGTGGCTGAACCCCCAGGCTGTGCCAACGCACCACGGTCATTTGTCCCAGGAGACCAGGTCTTTGCCCGGAACTATGTGGGGGACATCCCTTGGGTGCCAGCCACAGTAGTGGGAGTCACTGGACCTCGCTCGTACCAGGTGGCACTCGAAGACGGACGCTTGTGGCGACGGCACATAGACCAGCTTAGGCGCAGGGTTGGGGACTTGGACACTACCGAGGTGCCCCCAACTGCGCTTGCGGCTCCAGAAGAGACACGTACAGATGGCGAGGCCCCACCTACACCTCCCTCGCGAACTGCCAGCGTGGAGCCGAACCAAGCCGTTTCAGAACAGGCTCAGACCACTCCACTTGCGGAGGCTCCACCCACAGCAGCGGATCCAGGGGAGTTGGTTCCAACGCCACCTAGGGTCGCACCACAGCCTCAGCGAGAACTGTGTGGCCCTCCGGACTTGGCTACCAGTCCCCGGCGGTCTGGCAGAGTTTCCAAGCGCCCAACTTATTTAAAGGACTATGTTGTTGGACAGGTATCACTGTTGGTCTAAGTATGGGAAATGTAACCGATATGCTTTTGTGCTTAATTGAACCATTACGCGTAGTGCTGTATATAAGGAAACCATTACGATTGTAACTAACGCCTTATCTCGGTGGGGAGGGGTGTTATGTAGTGTAGTTTCACCCTGGGCCAACAGGGGGATACTGTATATAGTTTTCACTCAGGTCTGTAGATAGTTTTCACTCAGGTCTGCGGCAGTTATTTTAGGCGGGAACTCTGGGCTGTTGTGGTTACAATGTTGACAGCCGGCTGCCTATAAATACAGGCCGGCTGAGCTGTTCGCAGTCAGTTCTATTCCAGCTTACCATAATAAAGAGCTACTTGAAGAAATCGCTGTGCCGGCTGCTATGTCAACCCACGACTTAACATCGCTGATTTACAGAAGCTGTCGTCAGTTTCTGACTTGATGCCAGAGGGTATGGGGCTATCCAACCCCCAAGTTGTCTGAATATAATCCTGTATAGGAAATTTTTTAAATGTTTTCTTATGTTTTTATATGTGTTGGTTGCTGCCTGGAGTGGCTGGGGCAACCTAATAAGATGTGTGGGGTATAAATAGTAAAATTATCATTATGGAACAGGACACCCCTATTTTCATCAGAGAGATGTTGGAGGGTATGGAAAGATAACAGAGCCCAGCCCTGGAATCTGTTACTGGAGCTAAGTGATCACATGACCTAGGCCAGCAGAGCTGGGAACTGGACTGCCTCCTCCAGCTGCTAGGCATTCAGGCAGCTGGGTGGCATCGTCCCAGCTTCATGAAATGGTATTTCAGGAATATTTCCTCTGGAGGATTTGGAAACCAGGGACTGCATACTGATCGCAAGGAGACTTATTTGTGCAACATACTGAAGAGATTATAAAATGCCAGGTACATTCCAATGTTCTAATAAATTTTGAGAGACAGCTTTCCAAACAAAACCCACTTATTACAGAATAATAATAATAATAATAATAATAATAATAATAATAATTTATACCCCGCCCTCCCCAGCCAAGGCCGGGCTCAGGGCGGCTTACAAGCAATAATAAAAACAAGTTGAATGATTACAACTTAAAAACAAAATTAAAATACATTAGAATATTGAAACATTAAAATATTAAAATGTAGCCTCATCGCAGGAAGAGAAAGGAAAAGAAAAAGAAAGAGGGGGAGGGAATCAATTTGGCACCAAGCCAAAGGCTAGGCGGAACAACTCTGTCTTACCGGCCCTGAGGAAAGAAATCAGATCCTGCAGGGCCCTGGTCTAATGAGGCAGAGCATTCCACCAGGCCGGAGCCAGAGTTGAAAAGGCCCTGGGCTCTGGTTGAAGCCAATCTAACTTCCTTAGGGCCCGGGACCACCTTAGGGCCCGGGACCCAGGGTGTTGCTATTTATGGACCTTGAGGCTCTCCGTGGAGCATACCGGGAGAGGCGGTCCCGTAGGTACGAGGGTCCTAGGCTGTGAAAGGCTTTAAAGGTCAAAAGCAGCACCTTAGATCTGACCCTGTTCTCCACCAGGAGCCAGTGCAGCTTGAAAAGTACTGGGTGAATATGCTCCCATGACAGAGACCCCGTGAGCAGCCTGGCTGCAGCATTCTGCACCCGCTGGAGTTTCTGGGACAGCTTCAAGGGAAGCCCTGCGTAGAGCGAATTACAGTAGTCAAGCCTGGAGGTGACCGTCGCATGGATCACTGTGGCCAGGTTGGGGCGGGAAAGGTAAGGGACCAACTGCTTGATGACAACAAAAGAGTATAGAAAGGGGAAGTTTTTGGGTTTCTCTAAAAACCATCGGACTATTGTGTACACAATTTCAAGGTAACATTACACTTTATTTCCGCTTTTCCTTACATGGGACTCGAACTCACAACCTTGAGATAAAACACCTCACGCTCTACTGACTGAGTTAAGACAATAAGACAACTCAGTGATTTGTGTACAGGGGACACAGATGGCGGCGTGTGACCATCCCTAGAGAAGGGTGCAAAAAGCTTGTTCCCTGCTGCTCCAGAGCTAGGAATGGACCAGATCTCATAGGGCTAATCCATTTGCCCCGACAGCTAAGAGCAGAACCTCCAGGATCAGAAGCAGCGGGCTGCAAATTCGAGGGCAGGGGAAGCAGCAGGGCGGTCTCGCAGCCCTCGCCTTGCAAGGGGGCGCATCCAGCCTTGCAGCCTCCCAGGGCCCAACCCACAGCCAGCGAGCTCCGATGCCCAGAGAGGCAGGAAACGGGGCCAGCCAGGGGGACTCCAGAGTGGCTGCACTTTCCTGTCCCCCGCCGTGGAGAGCGGAGGAGCAGCGGCCCGTGGCCTGGCGAGTTTCCCCGGAGAGGAGCCGGATTTCTGTGCGGGGACGGAGGTGCGGGAGGCGGGGGGGGGCGAGGAGGAGAGCACGTGCGCCTGGCAGGATCAGGCCCCGAGTAGAGTCAGAGGCTGCAGGGCGCCCCCCAACCGGGCAGGAAGGGGAAGGGGCGCAGCTCAGGGGCAGGGCATCTGCAGGAGGGCACAGGGGCAAACATCTCTGGCTCAGGCTGGCACGGACCCTGCCGGAGACCCTGGGGAGCTGCTCCCTTCAGTCCTGAGCTCAAGGGGCAGAATGAGGGGTCCAAGGCAGCTGCTGCTTCGCGATGGACGATGCATATAGTCGTCCGATGATCAGCGACGTACCTGGGGCTTTTGCCGCCCCTCTCCCTGTCCCTCATCAGGGAGCCCCGTACTCTTCCATGGTCCTCCCCACGGCGGACAGGGAAGGGGAGGCAGGGGGGAATGGAAGAGCAGTGCAGCAAGGAGGTGTCCCTCTCACCCTGCAGACCCGTGACACCCTTTGCAGGCCACTACTCCTGCCCCCCCACCTCTGCCAGTGCCATTGATAAACCTATCGCCCTCCTTGGTGAATTAGTCTGATCGCCTTTGAAAGCTCTCTTTGCCGCCACCAGCACCGCATCTTGTGGCAATGATGTCCATCACATTCATTTAGCAAGGAAATGGCTTCTTTTGCCTTCCTCCCATCAAGGTACACTCTGCCTACACATGGAGGTTCTGTTGTTCTGTCAAGGCTAATAAAACATCTAATAGATCTATTTCCTGGAGAACGCATCTGATCTTTTCCCAGGCTATCAAAGTTAGTGACCTCTTGTGTCTGCGTGTAAATAAGTGACACAGGCTTAAGCCTGTTTCATTAAAGGTTTTATTTCCAACTTAGTAAGGCAGCAGAGTTTTGAGATGAAGGCTGAGGGTTGAAGTGGGTTACAGTTTTGAGAATGCAGAGGAAAGGAGGATTCTTAAGAAGTGTGGCATATGGAAATGAATTAATGATAATAAATACGTTGAAGACAGTATTGTAAAAGACTGAGGAAGGCAAAATTGAAATTAGCTATTCATGTTCAGATTATTACTCATTTCATTTATATACTGCTTCATATTTTTAAGGGAAAAAATCTCAAAGCAATTAAAGGGAAATCTCATTGCAGTTTGTGTCCATAGGGTGTTGAGAACATTAACTCTGTAGATCCAGGAGTTCTCTCCTCTTGATAGTCTCAGATTTGATTGTTCTTTCTGATAGAGCAGGAGGAACATTTATGGGCTTAAAGATGCATTGATTCTGGAGGCCACATTCCAGTGAGCTTTGTGGCCAATGTATGCACATGCATGCGCACACAGAAAAGAGATGCAGACCATAAAGTCACATGCACACACGCCAGAGGTGCTGCCCACACTCACCAGACATGCCATCTAGCATACATGCAAGTCTTGCAAACACAATCAGCATGTTTAGACCTTCCAACCCCAGTTCTGGGGTGGAGGAGAAATAAGAGCACAAGAAGACCCTTCTGAATTAGCAAGGAGATCTGTGGAAAAAAGACCCTTCAGATTGTTCTTTAGAAATCGTCTTTAAAGAGCAGCCAGAGGGATCATTTATTTCCAGAGCAGGGCTTTTACCCCATTTCAGCACTGTGCTGGTTTGTGGTGAAATTGGAGTTTAAAAGATCTCTGTAAGGGCCCCTTAGGCATCTTTCTCTCCAGGACAGACAGAGATCTTCATCCATAGGCGCCGACTCCATGGGGCTTGAGGGGGCCCGAGCCCCCTCAAAAATTCGTTTGGGGGGGCTCAGCCCCCCCAATAATCTCCGGCGCCCCTCCAGCAGAGCGCCATCGCCGCCCCTCCCCCAGCCCAAAATGCACAGGGTCGGGCTGCATGCCTCCTGCCCTCCCTCCCGAGCAAAAGCTCCACCCAATTTCCGCTCCGGAGCTGATTAATAGGCGCAGCACGCTCTCCCCTGTTGGCTCACGAGGAGGCGGCGCCACTTTATTTGCATATTCATGAGCTTATTTATTATTCATGAGCTTTCCCGGGCCCCCCCAATATTTTTTATAAGTCCGCGTCCCTGTCTTCATCCTATGATCAGATCAGGAGATGGAAACGGCAGGGACTAGCAGGACACACCATGAGGCTTGGCAAACCATATGCAGCCAATGGACTGCAAGTTAGAATGTCTTCAGTCAAGAGAGTTTGTGACCATCAAATATAAAATATTTTGGAGTGGGTTGTTTGATTTTTTGGTCAATATTCATTTTGTCAGTTTGTTTCTTAGGCTGTGCGGATACAATACATTTAAAGCACGTGGCTTCCCCCAGAGAACCACAGGACCTGTAGTTTATTGCTACAGCCTAACAAACCGCAGCTCGCAGGATTTCTTGGGTGAAGCCATGTACTTTAAATGTTAGGTGGGTCTGTTGCAGCCTTAATCATATACAAAGATCTGTTGTTTCTTTTCCAACATGCTAGAAGTTGCAGCCAGGATCAGCATTCCCTGTCCACTGAACATGCTCAGTCCTCTCACTGGGTTGCTTTTAAATTTCCTTCCACTGACTTGGTTCCCGCCCCCCCCCCCCCAATATTATTTGTACTTCCATAAACCTTGATGTTTCCCCCAGTCTTTGGATAGCTTCACCTCGTCCCTGGGTGGAGTCATTTGGGTGACATAATGATTGTTATTCACAGCCTGAACATCAGAAATAGAAAGAGTAATAATATATTTCAAAAACTGGCCAGTGGTTAAAAAATGTGCTTTTGTTTTTATTCTTGGGTTTCATTTTACTTTGTGTTTATTTCTTTTCCAGGAGGGTGGTGTAAAAATGGAAGAGCAGAGACCCAGGAGACCCATTGAAAGGGAGAGACTGAAGTACAAAGGAAAGAAACCTCCTGCCGGCCAAGTTGGGACCATCAGGGATCTTCTGCCTCGGGCAGATTTATGTCAAATTAAGCAGGAGGCAGAGGAGGGGCAGCTGGAGCACCACTGGGATGCCCAGAAGCAGGATTTCCTGAAGACGATGCAGCCCCCTCGTTCAGGGTGGGAAACCCCACAGGCTCCCAATTTTCCCCACTCCAGGGATGGTGTCCTCTCCTTCAGGGGAGCTGCGGATGCCAGTCGGAGGCCCAGTGGGAGAGCAGGGGGGACAGACCAGACCCTGCTCCCAGACACTGAGGGGCTTCTTGGAAAGGTAAGTGCCCTCCTCTCACCTGGGTTTCCAGCACCTGGAGGTCACAGGTCCACTGCCTCTAGACATGGAGGTTCTGTTTAGCTATGGTGGTGAATATTCTTCCTTCTCCATGCAAGGGCCACCCATGTATTCAGAGCAGTCCTTTGCAGATTAACTCTTAAGTTCTATGGGGTCTACTCTCAGGCCACTAATGTGCATACCATGCCAGCCTTAGGAAGGGAGGTGGGACAGGCAGGTGAAAGAAATTGCCAAAGGTGTTTGAAAATGGGTGGGGGATCTTGGGAAGGGGGTGCCCAATTGGGGCTTCTCCAGGGGCAGCAGAATGTCTTGGGCAGGAGAATCCCTGCAGGGGCTCTCAGACTCCCTTGGCTTCTTCTTCTTCCCTCCCTCCCAGGAAGCTGCAGCTTGCTCTGGATTCTGCGCTCCTCAGGAAGCTGAACCTGCAAACCTAGCTGAGACTGAACCTGCAACCCTGGGCAGGATGGAAGGAGGAAGATGGACGGTTGACCTGGTCAGGCTGTCTCCCGCATCTCTCCCCGCAACGTCTGAGCATTCCCTCCCAGGACCCTTGGAGAAATCTGGTGAGTTCCAGGGAAGAGGAGATGGGGACAGGGATAGACGGATGGTGGAGGGAGAAAGAGGAAAAGATGAAGAGGAGACAAATGGAAGGAAGTTCCTGACAGGAAGAAGGAAGGGGTGAGGCCTTCTCCGAAGCAACTCTTTGTTTCTTGAATCCTTTTCCTAAAGTAGTGGGGGCAGATTTTCTTCCTCCAGGCTTTGAAATCTTAGGTGTTATTTCCACGGCAGGAATAATTGATGGTAATGATGTTGCACACCAATCCTGAAAAATGGGTGAAGGGGAATGGAAATGTTTCCCATAATTATTTATAATTAATGTACATAAATTGTTTCTATTATTCTTATTTTTTATAGACAGGGTCAGAATCACACATTCCACCAGCATCAAAACACAATAGATGCATGCACCTCCCCAGTTTGGTGGGGTTAAGGGACAAAGGACCCGTTATCATGATACACAATTCCTGGGGCTGGAGGCTCTACACTTAGGATTGGGCATATAAAGTCCAAGAGCGTCTGGTATTATAAGCAAATTGTGCAAAATTGCCAATCTTACAGACTGGGGTTGTTTGTGAGAGTGAGTGGGATAATAATTTTAGCGCCCCTGTGTAAAGGCTTGGTTCTCCCGCACAGACATGAGACAACTCCAGTAGTAATTATCTCAAACTCATAAATCACTGTGGAGCTCAGTCTTCGGCCTGTTCATCCCAGCTTGCAGTTGCCGAGTCCTCCAGCAAAGAAGCCCCCACTTTCGCTCTCTTTTCCCCTCTTCTCGCAGATTCTCTCGAGCCTAAGAGTTTTTGGACAGGCTATTTCTGGGGTCCCTGTGTCAGAGCTCAAACTGGAGCTAACAGTCTATGCCCCGCCCCGGCACCCCCCTTCCTGTTCTTTGTTCTTTGCTCCTGCTGCAGCTTGGCTGCTCCTCCCCTGCTTCACTTTCCAACCGAATCACATCTCTTGCGTTCTCAGGCTCTGTCAGCGGAGGCACGAGAGGCTTGAGATTCACAGAGCTGACACCCTGTAATTTTGTCCGTCCCTAAGCTTCCATGGAGATACTGTGGTACAACCTTGGTGCAAATTTCAACATAAGTACACAAAGCCAACAAAGAGACTCAGAGGTTTATAGTGGCACCAGCTTTCCTGGTCAAAAGTCCACTGACGTCTCTGCTCTGCCCTCGCGGTCCTAGGCAATAATGCTTCTTGATACTAGTTTCTGGAAAGCACAGGAAGGCAGAGAAGACTCTTGTGCTCCAGTCCTGTTTGCCGGTTTCCCACAGGCATCTGGTTGGCCTCTGTGAGAAGAGGATGCTGGACTAGGTGGGCCTTTGCCTGATCCAGAAGGCTCTTCTTAGGTTCCAATATATTGCAATATTTCTACAGTTAAATGTAGCACTTAAGTTTCACTTATTTCACATGGGAGACACTGTTACTCGAGCCTGAGATCATTCACTTGAGAAATAAAAATAGAGATGTGTCTAACAAACCAGTTTCAGCATAGATCTGTATTATAAAATGATGCTGCCTTATTAAGTTTGAATAGAGTGATCATGTTTTGCTCTTGCCACTGTCTCATCAGCTTTGCAAAAAATTTGGAACCTAGAGAGGACAGTGGAGAATGAAGGTGTTACAACGAGAGAAGGTGCAGATTGGGATGGACAGGTGTTCAGTTCCCTTTTTGTCTTTCTTGAAAGTCTAACAGGATTCTCTTTCCTCCCAGACTCCCAAACAGGTGAGGAAGATGAAAGTCAGAATTCTATGGAGCCACCTGTGAAATTATGGGGGAAAACAAAAAAATTGAGGATACAACAACAAACTCACAAAGGAGATAAACGATTTGAATGTTTTGAATGTGGAAAGAGCTTCAGTGAAAGTGGAAAACTTAGAAGACACCAACGAACTCACACAGGGGAGAAACCATTTAAATGTACTGTATGTGAAAAGAGCTTCAGTCTTAGTGAAACACTTAGAAGACATCAACGAACTCACACAGGGGAGAAACCATATAAATGTATTGAATGTGGAAATAGCTACAGTCAAAATGGATACCTTAGAATACATCAACGAACTCACACAGGGGAGAAACCATTTAAATGTATTGAATGTGGAAAGAGCTTCAGTGATAGTGGATCACTTAGAATACACCAACGAACTCACACGGGGGAGAAACCATTTAAATGTATGGAATGTGGCAAGAGTTTCAGTGATAGTGGATCACTTAGAATACACCAACGAACTCACACAGGGGAAAAACCATATAATTGTATTGAATGTGGAAAGAGCTTCAGTCAATATGGACACCTTAGAATACATCAACGAACTCACACGGGGGAGAAACCATTTAAATGTATTGAATGTGGAAAGAGCTACAGTACAAGTGGAACCCTTAGAATACACCAACGAACTCATACAGGGGAAAAACCATATAAATGTATTGAATGTGGAAAGAGCTACAGTGAAAATGGATACCTTAGAATACATCAACAAACTCACACAGGGGAGAAACCAATTAAATGTATTGAATGTGGAAAGAGTTTCAGCAAAAGTGGAGCACTTAGAGTACACCGACGAATTCATACAGGGGAGAAACCATTTAAATGTATTGAATGTGGAAAGAGTTTCATTGATAGTGGATCACTTAGAATACACCAACGAACTCACACAGGGGAAAAACCATATAATTGTATTGAATGTGGAAAGAGCTACAGTCAAAATGAAACACTTAGAAGACACCAACGAACTCACACGGGGGAGAAACCATTTGAATGTTTGGATTGTGGAAAGAACTTCAGTAGAAGTGAAAATCTTAGAAGACATCAACGAACTCACACGGGGGAGAATGCATTTAAATGTATTGAATGTGGAAAGAGTTTCAGTGATAGTGGATCACTTAGAATACACCAACGAACTCATACAGGGGAGAAACCATTTAAATGTATGGAATGTGGCAAGAGTTTCATTGATAGTGGATCACTTAGAATACACCAACGAACTCACACAGGGGAAAAACCATATAATTGTATTGAATGTGGAAAGAGCTACAGTCAAAATGGATCACTTAGAAAACACCAACGAATTCACACGGGAGAGAAACCATTTAAATGTATTGAATGTGGAAAGAGCTACAGTCAAAATGGATACCTTAGAATACATCAACGAACTCACACAGGGGAAAAACCTCAGATACTTTAATAAACCGCATAGGTGTTTTTTACCTTTCCTTCTATGCTTCCTTGCAATACTGATAAAATCAAACCACCCCAATGCTTTCAGCCCCAGAAGAGGAGCTCCCCTTGATGTCAGGGGAGGGGTCCAAGGGAGCATCTGTAGCCCTGCCATTCTTTCTGTCCCTGGCCCCTTCCCCTCCTCTCTCCACCATCCCTGGGCCACTCTTGACTCCACAGCAGGAGACTGGATCTGTCTGTGATGGTGAGATGTCCTGGCCGGTTGAAGGACCACTTCCTGTTTTCTGCAGCTCTATCCTGCCTTCTCGTGGAAGCTGGAGTCATGAAGCAGGCGAAGACTGAGCACACCTAAGGGTGGCGCAGGGGGTGGGTGGGATTCTGCTTAACCTTTCCCTGTCTGCTCCTTTTCTGGATCCAAATCCCCACACAAAAAGGGGCAGTGTGAAGGCACAATCAGTGTTATGGAGCTGCACTGAAAATCATTGCTTTGTGACCGTAAGAGGCCCTTCTCAAAAAAAGAAGCATCAAGAGAATTTAAGCTACAGAATTTAAAACAAACAGATAATTTAAAAAAAAAGAAAGCAGTCTGGTGCCACATTGCGTAGGAGTTACTTTAACACACTCTACCTGGGGCTGCCTTTGAAAAGAGCTCAGAAACTTCAATGGCTCAAAGAGCTGCAGACACATTACTGACCAGGGCTGGCTATAGGCAGCATAGGACTCCCATATTAGAACAGCTCCATCTGCCTAATTGTCTGTTTCTGGACACAATCAATGTGTCCACAAGAAGAGGAAGATAGATTTGGAGTGCCACATTTTCAAAAAAGATGGACACACGACTATTTCTTTGTGGAGCTGAAAGGCATGCCCGTGTGCCTCATTTGTGGTGAGGCCCTCTCTGTCCTGAAGAAGGCCCACCTGCAGAGGCACTACAGGACAAAAGCACATCCAGTACGAGGAGTTCCAAGGGCAGCTGCGCAAGGAGAAGGTCAAGGCGCTGAAAACGGACCTGTTGGGTAACCTGTGGCCCCTCCAGATGATGTCAAATTGCAACTCACGTCTTCTTCAAATTGCAACTCACGTCCTCAAAATGGTTCAGCCTCCGCCACCTTTACTGCAGTCAACTGAAGGCAACCAACTGTGCCCTGCCCCCCCGATCTTTCTCACTGCCAATGCAAACTAATAAATGAATAGGAAGAGAAGCTACCCATGTCACACTGACATAAACACCTTGCGTATAAACTTTGTAAAATAATGAAAGTGTATTACCCCTCCCTCCCGCTTGCTCTCCCCACCTCTCAATTCCCCAGCCTTACACTGTATACAACATTAAAGTCTGTCTGTCTCTGAATTTTTATGATATCCAAAGTAACAGAGTAGCTTACAGTTAGGAAGCCAAATAGCTATTCTAGTTGATAGTTCCTTTTTACAAACTATACAGTGGCCAGACTCTTGCTATTCAAAAGAACTTTACTTTCATAATCATATAACTGAGAAGAAGAGGAGTCTGTAACCTGAAGTGTATGTAACCTGAGTTACCACTGTAGAATCTTCTGCTTATTCAAACACGGGCACGTTTTCCCTTGAATTCTCTTATAGTTTGTTATGAAACATTTTTCTTTCACATCAGCAGTATTGTCCCTGTTTCTGCACAGGTTTCTGCTTATTAACATTTAGTGGCCACTGGGACCACATAACACCGGTCCTGAGAGATCTGCATTGGCTCCCAGTACGTTTCTGAGCACACTTCAAAGTGTTGGTGCTGACATTTAAAGCCTTAAACGGCCTTGGTCCTGTATACCTGAAGGAGCATCTCCACCCCCATCGTTCAGCCCGGACACTGAGATCCAGCGCCGAGGGCCTTCTGGTGGTTCCCTCATTGCGAGAAGTGAGGTTACAGGTGTTAGGTGGTGGGTTGACATAGCAGCCGGCACAGCGATTTCTTCAAGTAGCTCTTTATTATGGTAAGCTGGAATAGAACTAACTGCGAACAGCTCAGCCAGCCTGTATTTATAGGCAGCCGGCTGTCAACATTGTAACCACAACAGCCCAGAGTTCCCGCCTAAAATAACTGCCGCGGACCTGAGTGAAAACTATCTACAGACCTGAGTGAAAACTATATACAGTATCCCCCTGTTGGCCCAGGGTGAAACTACACTACATAACACCCCTCCCCACCGAGATAAGGCGTTAGTTACAATCGTAATGGTTTCCTTATATACAGCACTACGCGTAATGGTTCAATTAAGCACAAAAGCATATCAGTTACATTTCCCATACTTAGACCAACAGTGATACCTGTCCAACAACATAGTTCTTTAAATAAGTTGGGCGCTTGGAAACTCTGCCAGACCGCCGGGGACTGGTAGCCAAGTCCGGAGGGCCACACAGTTCTCGCTGAGGCTGTGGTGCGACCCTAGGTGGCATTGGAACCAACTCCCCTGGATCCGCTGCTGTGGGTGGAGCCTCCGCAAGTGGAGTGGTCTGAGCCTGTTCTGAAACGGCTTGGTTCGGCTCCACGCTGGCAGTTTGTGAGGGAGGTGTAGGTGGGGCCTCGCCATCTGTACGTGTCTCTTCTGGAGCCGCAAGCGCAGTTGGGGGCACCTCGGTAGTGTCCAAGTCCCCAACCCTGCGCCTAAGCTGGTCTATGTGCCGTCGCCACAAGCGTCCGTCTTCGAGTGCCACCTGGTACGAGCGAGGTCCAGTGACTCCCACTACTGTGGCTGGCACCCAAGGGATGTCCCCCACATAGTTCCGGGCAAAGACCTGGTTTCCTGGGACAAATGACCGTGGTGCGTTGGCACAGCCTGGGGGTTCAGCCACGGCAAAGTCTGGGTGTAGCCGGTCGAGCGGTGACCTGAGGCGGCGGCCCATAAGCAGTTCAGCAGGACTCCTCCCTGTGGCCGCATGAGGGGTGATGTGTTGCACGAACAAGTATTCGGCGACCCGCTCATGCCAGTCTCCCCGGTCCAGGCGCGCCAGTGCCTCTTTTGTCGAGCGCACCATTCTTTCCGCTTGCCCGTTGCTGGATGGATGAAAAGGTGCCGTTAGGGCATGGCGGATGCCCAGTCCCAAAAGATACCGCTCAAACGTGCCTGACGTGAACTGCGGTCCGTTGTCAGAGACAAGGACATCAGGACACCCATGCGTTGCAAACAGGCCTCGCAGCACCCGGATGACAGCTTCGGTAGTGGTGGAGGGCATCAGGGCGACCTCCAGCCATTTGGAATAGGCGTCCACCACTACCATAAAGGTCCGGCCGTGAAAGGGGCCAGCCAGATCGATGTGCACCCTCGACCAGGGTGTCTTTGGCGTCTCCCAGGTGTGTCCCTTAGCTGCCGGTGGTGCAGGCCTCGACTCCTGGCACGCTTGACAGGCGGACACCCAGGCAGTGATGGCATCGTCCATATTAGGCCACCAGACGTAACACCGAGCCAACGCCTTCATTTTGACAATTCCCGGGTGGCCAACGTGCAGAGCCTCCAGGACGCGCTGACGGAGTCCCTGGGGAATCACGACGCGGTCTCCCCACAGCAGGCAGCCACGATGAGCTGAGAGTTCATGTTGTCTGGTTGCGAAGGGCTGGAACTCCGATGCAAAAGGCCCTTGTGGCCACCCCCTCCACACCCAGTTGAGCACCCGGCTGATGGTGCGATCCTGGGCAGATGCGGAGGCCACAGTGGCAGCCGATACAGGCGCTGCCGGAAGATCCTCAATCAGAAGGAGCGATGAAGCTGGAGCCGGGTCTTCCACAAATGCTGGAAGAGGGCAACGGCTGAGGGCGTCGGCATGGCCCATCGATTTCCCCGGGCGATGGATGAGCCGGTAGTGGTAGGCAGCCAGGAAAACAGTCCATCGCAGCATGCGTGGTGAGAGGACCGGTGGAGTTGGACGATCACCGGCGAGGAGGCCCAGGAGTGGCTTGTGGTCAGTGATGAGGTCAAAAGTCCTGCCATAGAGGTATTCATGGAACCTCTTCACTCCAGCCACAAGTGCCAATGCCTCCTTGTCGAGCTGGCTGTAATTCCGTTCCGTCGGAGATAGTGTCCTGGAAAAGTAGGCGAGCGGTGCTTCTCTTCCATCTGGAAAACGGTGACTAAGGACAGCACCGATGCCAAAAGGTGAGGCGTCGCAGGCAAGGACCAGCGGCCTGGATTCACTGTACTGTACCAGCACACTGTCTGAAGAAAGGAGAGCCTTGACCGCGTTGAAAGCCGCCGTCTCCCGATGACCCCAGGCCCAAGGCGTCTTAGTGCTAAGGAGTCGGTGAAGAGGCTCAGCCACTGTGGCTTTGTGGGGCAGGAACATGTTATAAAAGTTCAGCAGCCCCAGGAATGCCTGCAACTCCGTTTTGTTCTTTGGGGTGGGGGCCTGCTGGATAGCGCGGATCTTGGATGTGGTTGGATGAAGACCGGAGGCATCGATAAGATAGCCCAGGAACTCTACCTGTGGAACGGCGATCTGGCACTTCTCCCTCTTTACCTTGAGCCCGGCCTCCTGGAACCTGGTCAGCACGGCACGGAGGCGCTCGAACAGCTGCTGGTGTGAGTCTGCAGACACCAAGACGTCATCAAAATATGGTACCACGCCCGGAAGCCCTTGCAGGAGACGCTCCATAAGGCTTTGGAAGATGCCAGGAGCCACACTCACCCCGAACTGCAACCGGCGGCAACGGAAAGCCCCCCGGTGGGTGACGATCGTCTGGGCTTCAGCAGTGGCATCATCGACTGGCAGTTGTTGATAGGCTTGGGCAAGGTCCAGCTTAGCGAAGACCTTACCCTCACCCAGGGAATGCAGCAGGTGTTGGACAACAGGAACCGGATAAGCGTGCTGCTGAAGTGCCTTGTTGATCGTGCACTTGTAGTCAGCGCAGATTCTCACCGACCCATCTGGCTTGACAGGCGTGACGATGGGGGTTTCCCACTTTGCGTGGTCAACCGGCTCCAAAACTCCTTGGGCGATCAGTTTGTCCAGTTGTTCATCCACCTTAGCCTTGAGAGCAAAGGGAACCCGGCGTGGCTTTAGCTTGATGGGGGCGACTTGTGGATCAAGGCTAAAGGAGATGGGCGTACCTGTATATTGGCCCAAGGTGCCGTCAAAAACCTCGGCAAAGTCTTTGACCAGACCCTCAGTCTCTGCGTTAGAGATGCAGTTGATGCCGGTGACTTCCAGGCCGAGGGCATCAAACCAGTCTAGCCCTAGGAGGCTTGGCCGCTGACCTTCGACCACCACCAACCGGAGCAGGCCCGAAAAATCCTTGAAGGCGATCCGGAACCGGCCAACGCCTACCACGGGAATGTCGTTTCCCTGGTAGTCTCTCAGGTGTACGCGGTGAGAGTCGAGTTGCCTTTTGGACACTCTGGGTACCAGTCTTTTGATGGTGCTCCATGACACGATGGACAGGGCAGAGCCGGTGTCGATCTCCATGTCACATGGAGCTCCTTCAATGAGCACCGTGACGTTCAGCTTGCGTCGCGTAGGCGAGTCGGTTTGGCCAATCGTGGTTCCAGACGGGCAGCGGCAGTTGGTGAGAGCGAAACAACTTTCCTTGGCAGACTGGAGTGAAGACTTGGACTTGTGAATTGATGAAGGGGGGGGTGTCAGACGGAGCCGATCGGCAGACCTTAGCGATGTGGCCCCTTCTGGAACACTTCCTACAGATGGCGTCTCTGAATCGACACTTGGCACGGGAATGGTTGCCTCCGCAGCCAGCACATTCCGGTTGGCCCTTGGACTTCTGTTGGAACTTCCTGCGCTCCCGCTTTGTCTGGTGCACGTCATCGTCTTCACTGGAGGATGCCTCCTCACTGCTGGCCTTTTCATGATGCACCGGAACTGGCTCCCTAGCAAGACGCGGGCTGCTGGACTTGCGGATCTCCTGGGCGGAGCGTTCAGCAGCTTCTGAGGCCACAGCCTCCTCAATGGCTTTCTGTAGCGTGAGGTCTGGCTTGGCTAGGAGGCGCCGTTGCAGATGGATGTCCCGGACCCCGCAGACGATTCGATCCATCAGGGCATCGTCTAAGTCTCGGAACTCACAGTGCATTGCAGCCTGTCGCAGGGCGGTGGTGTAGTTGTTGATTGACTCCCCCTCTGTCTGGTTCCGGTGGTAGAACGCATGGCGGGCAGCAATCTTGGACGGCTTTGGTGCGTAGTGGTTGCGGAGCTTCTCTTGGATCGTGTCCCATGGTGTTGCCTGGACTGCTTCAGGCGCAACCAACGCTCGGGCCGTCTCAAACACCTCAGGCCCACAGAGGCTGAGGAATAGGCCCCGCTTCCGCTCCTGTGATACTTCTGTCAGCTCGTTGGCTTGGAGGTAGCAGTCGAACCGAGCGAGGTAGGAGTCCCATGATTCAGAGGCTGGCGCAAACGGCGGTAGAGGCACAAGTGAAGCCATGATTCCGATGCCGGCGTTGAAGGGCGATGGATGGAACACAGTGCTCTAGCCAGAACAGTCAGCTCTGAATTGGTTCTGCCCAGTGATTTCGCTCAGTGATTTCGCTCTGTGATTCAGCTCAGTGATTCAGCTCAGTTCAGAGGCTGGCCGCATCTGGCTGTGCTCTGATGTCCATCAATCCCATCCTCGTCGCCAGTGTTAGGTGGTGGGTTGACATAGCAGCCGGCACAGCGATTTCTTCAAGTAGCTCTTTATTATGGTAAGCTGGAATAGAACTAACTGCGAACAGCTCAGCCGGCCTGTATTTATAGGCAGCCGGCTGTCAACATTGTAACCACAACAGCCCAGAGTTCCCGCCTAAAATAACTGCCGCGGACCTGAGTGAAAACTATCTACAGACCTGAGTGAAAACTATATACAGTATCCCCCTGTTGGCCCAGGGTGAAACTACACTACATAACAACAGGGAACCAGGCCTTCTCTGTAGTGGCGCCCACCCTGTGAAACACCCTCCCTTCAGATGTGAAGGAAATAAGCAGCTATCCTATGTTTAAAAGACATCTGAAGGCAGCCCTGTTTAGGGAAGTTTTTAATATTTAATGCTGTACTGTTTTTAACACTTGATTGGAAGCTGCCCAGAGTGGCTGGGGAAACTCAGCTAGATGGGCGGGGTATAAATAATAAATTATTATTATTATTATTAAATGATCTTCCTCTGTTTCACTTCAGATAATTCAGTGGGGCCTCTTCTCAGTTCATTCTCTTCTGGATCAGTGCCTTAATCCTTTGTAGATTCTGTATATCACAGAATAACCATTGAGATGTCCCCAGATGTTGTTGTCCAGTTCCCATCAGCTTCAGCCAGCAGGGCAGACAGTCAAGGATGATAGAAACTCTAATCTGGACCTCACCACCTGGACTCTGCTGCCCTATATCCTTCCCATTGAAACAACCGTGAAAATAAATTTTGGACGCTATAGATTTATCCTGGTCTGGTGCATGCAATGTCTTTTGTTTTGCAGCTGTGTGATTTGTGCTCATATTGTATTGTGGTGGCCATTGGCTATAAACAATAAAATGTATAGATACGGTAGATTGAACTGCAAAAATAAGTAATAAAATAATAAAATGATTTTATTTTTTTGGTCCTCACTCCAAAATGGTGTGTGTGTTTTTGGTTATATTGGGGTGGGGGTGGGGGTGGAGAAGTATGAAGGCCAAAACCGTTCCCCTCCTCTGCTAAATGGATGCAGGAGACCAGAGGCAGCGAATGAAAAAGCAGGGAAAGAGAAACCCTCCAAATGCCACTATTTCCCAGGGATGTCCCTGATTTAGAGAAGCTGTCCTGGTTTCTGATTTGATCCCAGAATATTCCGCTTTTCCTTAGGGTCTCCCTATTTTCATTGAAGAAATGCTGGAGGGAATGGAGTTATCCAACCCCCGGGCCCTCTGAGAAGACAATCCTGTATAGGAAAGTTTTTTAATGTTTAATGTTTTATTATGTTTTTTATATATGTTGGAAACTTCCCAGAGTGGCTGGGGCAGCGTAATAAGATGTGCGGTGTATAAATAGGAAAATTATATTTATGGAAAGGGATGTTCCTATTTTCATCAGAAAAATGTTGGAGGGTTTGGAAAGGTCGGTTGCTGGAGCTAAGTGATTGCATGATCCCAACCAGCAGAGCTGGGAACTGGACTGCCTCCTCCAGCTACCCATTCGGGCTGCAGGCATAGCTGTCAACCTTCCCTTTTTTTCTTTTTCTTTTTGCGGGAAATTCCCTTATTCCAGTGCAATTTCCCACTGCTATCCCGGATTGTTAGATATCCTGTAGACTGTCCCCGGGACAGGTGAGGCTGCTGATCCCTTATTTTCAAATCTGAAAATTGACAGCTATGGCTGCAAGGTGGCATCGTCCCAGCTTTCTGAAAATATTTAGTGATGAGGAAACCAGTGACTGCACATCGGATCACAAGGAGACTTATTTGTCCAACATTCTGGATATCCGAGAAGATGCCAGGTAGATTCCAATGATACAATAAATTTTGAGGGACAGCGCAAGGGGGCGCATCCAGCCTTGCAGCCTCCCAGGGCCCAACCCACAGCCAGCGAGCTCCGATGCTCAGAGAGGCAGGAAACGGGGCCAGCCAGGGGGACTCGAGAGCGGCTGCACTTTCCTGTCCCCCGCCGAGGAGAGCGGAGGAGCAGCGGCCCCGTGGCCTGGCGAGTTTCCCCGGAGAGGAGCCGGATTCCGGTGCAGGGACGGAGCGAGGAGTCCGAGGTGCAGGAGGGGGAGAGCACGTGTACCTGGCAGGATCAGGCCCCGAGTCCAGCCAGAGGCTGCAGGGCGCCCCCCACCCGGGCAGGAAGGGGAAGGGGCGCAGCTGAGGGGCAGGGCATCTGCAGGAGGGCACAGGGGCAAACATCTCTGGCTCAGGCTGGCACGGACCCTGCCGGAGACCCTGGGGAGCTGCTCCCTTCAGTCCTGAGCTCAAGGGGCAGAATGAGGGGTCCAAGGCAGCTGCTGCTTCGCGGTGGACGATGCATATAGTCGCTCACGGATCAGCGGCGTACCTGGGGCTTTTGCCTCCCCTGTCCCTGTCCCTCATCAGGGAGCCCCGTCCTCTTCCACGGTCCTCCCCACGGGGGAGAGGGAAGGGGAGGCAGGGGGGAAATGGAAGAGCAGTGCAGCACGGGGGGGGGCTCTTACTGTGCAGCCCCCTGACACCCTTTGCAGGCCACTACTCCTGCCCCCCTTCCTCTGCCAGTACCATTGATGAACCTATCGCCCTCCTTCATGAATTGGTCGCCTTCTAAAGCACTCTTAGCCGCCACCACCATCACTGCATCTTGTGGCAATGATGTGCATCAGATTCATTTAGCAAGGAAATGGTTTCTTTTGCCTGCCCCAAATCAAGGTACACTGTGCCTACACATGGAGGCTCTGTTGTTCTGTCACGGCTAATAAAACGGCTAATAGATCTTTTCCCCGGAGAACGCATCTGATCTTTTCCCAAGCTGTCAAAGCTAGTGACCTCTTGTGTCTGCGTGTAAATCAGTGAGACAGGCTTAAGCCTGGTTTCATTAATTGTTTTATTTCCACCTTCCTCAGTAAGGCAGCAGGGTTGAAGTGGGTGACAGTTTTGAGAATGCAGAGGAAAGGAGGATTCTTAAGAAGTGTGGCATATGGAAATGAATTAATGATAATAAAAACGTTGAAGACAGTATTGTAAAAGACCGAGGAAGGCGAAATTGAAATTAGCTATTCATTTTCAGATTATTACTCATTTCATTTCTATACTGCTTCATATTTTTAAGGGAAAAAATCTCAAAGCAATTAAAGGGAAATCTCATTGCAGTTTGTGTCCATAGGATATTGAGAACATTGTAGATCCAGGAGTTCTCTCCTCCTGATAGTCTCAGATTTGATTGTTCTTTCTGATAGAGCAGGAGGAACGAAACGTTTATGGGCTTAAAGCTGCATTGATTCTGGAGGTCACATTCCAGTGAGCTTTGTGGCCAATGTATGCATACCATAAAGTCACATGCACACACGCCAGAGGTGCTGCACACACTCACCAGACATGCCATCTAGCATACATACAAGTCTTGCAAACACAATCAGCATGTTTAGACCTTCCAACCCCAGTGCTGGGGTGGAGGAGAAATAAGAGCACAAGAAGACCCTGCTGAATTAGCAATGAGATCTGTGGAAAAAAGACCCTTCTGATTGGTCTTTATAAATCCTCTTTTAAGAGCAGCCAGAGGGATCATTTATTTCCAGAGCAGGGCTTTTACCCCATTTCAGCACTGTGCTAGTTTGTGGTGAAATTGGAGTTGAAAAGATCTCTCTAAGGGCCCCTTAGGCATCTTTCTCTCCAGGACAGACAGATCTTCATCCTATGATCAGATCAGGAGATGGAAACGGCAGGGACTAGCAGGACACACCCTGAGGCTTGGCAAGCCATATGCAGCCAATGGACTGCAAGTTAGAGTGTCTTCAGTCAAGAGAGTTTGTGACCATCAAATTTAAAATATTTTGGAGTGAGTTCTTTGATTTTGTTGGTCAATATTCCTTTTGTCAGTTTCTTGGGCTGTGCAGATCCCATACATTTAAAGCACGTGGCTTCGCCCAGAGAACCATGGGACCTGTAGTTTATTGCTACAGTTCTCAACACCCCTAACAAACCGCAGCTGGCAGGATTTCTTGGGTGAAGCCATGTACTTTAAATGTTAGCTGGGTCTGTTGCAGCCTTAATCATATACAAAGATCTGTTGCTGCCTTTCCAACATGCTAGAAGTTGCAGCCAGGATCAGCATTCCCTGTCCACTGAACATGCTCAGCCCTCTCACTGGGTTGTTTTTGGATTTCCCTCCCTCTGCCTTGGTTCCCCCCCCCAAAAAATATTATTTGTACTTCCATAAACCTTGATGTTTCCCCCAGTCTTTGGATAACTTCCCCTTCTCCCTGGGAGGAGCCGTTTGGGTGACATAATGATTGTCATTCACAGCCTGAACATCAGAAATAGAAAGAGTAATAATATATTTCAAAAATTGGCAAATGGTTAAAAAATGTGCTTTTGTTTTTATTCTTGAGTTTTATTTTACTTTGTGTTTATTTCTTTTCCAGCAGGGTGGCGTAAAAATGGAAGAGCAGGGACCCAGGAGACCCATTCAAAGGGAGAGACTGGAGTGCAAAGGAAAGAAACCTCCTGCCGGCCAAGTTGGGACCATCAGGGATCTTCTGCCTCGGGCAGATTTATGTCAGATTAAGCAGGAGCAAGAGGAGGGGCAGCCGCAGCAGCACTGGGAGGCCCAGAAGCAGGATTTCCTGAAGACGATGCAGCCCCCTCGTTCAGGGTGGGAAACCCCACAGGCTCCCAGTCCTCCCCAATCTGGGGATGGTGTCCTCTCCTTCAGGGGAGCTGCGGATGCCAGTCGGTGGCCCAGTGGGAGAGCAGGGGGGACAGACCAGACCCTGCTCCCAGACACTGAGGGGCTTCTGGGAAAGGTAAGTGCCCTCCTCTCACCTGGGTTTCCAGCACCTGGAGGTCACAGGTCCACTGCCTCTAGACATGGAGGTTCAAAAAAATCAAATCAAATTTTATTAAACGGTCACAGACCAGATTAACTCGTACAGCTAGTCAGCGAAGCATAACACCGGAAAAAACAAAGGACAATTTCGATACATAACTGCAATTTAAAATTAGGCAGCATAAATAAAATTAAGTATTTGCCTTCGCCTGCATATTGACATTGGAAAGCTCTTGTTTCCTGCGCCTAATAGCGGCTACACAAAATTTGGCCACATTGATCGTAATTTCAGGAACCTTATCTTCTACCAAGGCTCTCATTCGTTGGAGTTCTGGTTCATTTTTAAGCTTTTGTAGAATTGGGGCAATAAAGGTCAAACGTAGATCCTCGTAGTAACTACAGTGCAGCAATACATGCAGACTTGTTTCCACTTCCGATGAGCCACATGGGCAAACACGTGACTCATATGGTTTGCCCTCATATCTGCCTAGCAGCAGGGCAGAGGGCAGAACGTTAAATCTGGCCAGGGTAAAGGAGTGTCTGTACTTAGGTATTTGTAAATCAGCCAAATAATTTGCGGGTGAGAACCCTCTCCCAAAGTCTCTAATTATGGCATGTTTATCCATTTTGCCCATATGACATTGCAGCTCTATGTCCCTAATGCGCTGGAGCACTTGACTTCTGGCTCTCTCATATCCTGCCGCTATCAAGATCTGCGGGGAGAATCCCAAGCTTCTTATCTTTTCAAACAGGGAAGCTTTCCAGGTGGAATGAAAGGTGTCTAAGAGTGTTAAAGGAGCCAAACCGGCCAGGAAAAAAATAAGTTTTAACCAGTAGTGTATCTTTAGAATCCACAGCCGCGCATTAACGGGTGGTTGTCCAACTTCTAAGCGGACAGCTATATTAGATACACAGGGGGGGATCCCCAATAAACACCGATAGAATTTTGTTTGAAATGCCTCCATAGGCGCAAAATTTTTAAAACTGCAAACCTGGGATCCATAAGTGAGTTGTGGGAGTATTTTTGCAGCAAAAACCTGGGAGGCCGCCGGAACGTATTTACCCCCTTTCCCGTGAAAAAATCTTGTAAGGGCTTTATTGGCCCTTCCTGCGTTGGCAATGGCGTTTTTCATCTGTTGGTGCCACGAGACCCTTTCCTGAAAAGTTATTCCCAGGTATTTGAAAGTTGCTACCTGGTCAATAGGTTGACCATTAATTCTCCATTTGTGTTTCCTTCTTTTTTTTGAAAACACCATAATTTTAGATTTGCTGTAATTTATTGATAGTTGTTCCGCTTGACAATAGTCAGCAAGTGATCTCAAAAGCTTCCTCAGGCCAACGCAGGAAAAGGAGAGTAGGACTGCGTCGTCCGCATACAGAAGCACCGGGATGGGAATACCTGCCAGTTTGGGAGGGTGGGCATTTTCTTTCGCCATATTTACTGCTAGAGAGTTGATATAGAAATTAAATAGCGTTGGCGCGAGGACACATCCTTGTTTAACCCCATAGTGTGTTTGAATTTCTTTAGTTAGATGGCCTGACCGATCGCATCTTACCCTCACCCTGGTGTTTTCGTATAGACCACGGATAAGGCATAATAAGCGTTTATCTATGTTTGTAGCGCCAAGCTTTTCCCAGAGTCTATCCCTTGGTATTAGATCAAACGCCGATTTAAAATCCACGAATGCTGCATATAAAGACCCCCCTTTTCTAGAGTATTTTTCTGCCAGGTGTTGAAGGGTAAGGGCCTGGTCTATAGTTGAATGCTTTGCTCTAAAACCAGCTTGAGCTTCTGATAGAATATGCTCTCTTTCCATCCACTCCACTAATTTATCACATAAATGAGCAGCATACAGTTTGCTAATAATACTTAATAGACTGATTGGTCTATAGTTAGCTGGCTCAGTTCTGTTTCCTTTCTTAAATATTGGAATGATGATGGCTAAACCCCAGTCCTCGGGGATAATAGCCGCTTGATTTATACTAGTGAACAAGGCGGCTAGCACAGGGGCCCACCATTCGACATTTGCCTTAAGAATTTCTGGTGGGATATTGTCAGCACCCGGGGCTTTCCCTGATTTAAGAGCTTGAATACGGCCAGTAATTTCTTCTGTGGTTACAGGGGGCCATTCCTTACCAAATTCACTTGAAGCAGGAAGCAGAACTGGGGCCACTTGATTTGATGAATATAATGAGAGGAAATAAGCCTCCCATGCTCCAGCGGGTATAGAGTATTCGATTTCAATCGGGGAGTCTCTCCAGCTTTTTGCAATTATTTTCCAAAACGTGGCAGAATCTTTCCTTTGGGAGGCCTCCACTAGGCACTGCCATTCCTCCCTTTGTGCCTGGAGCTTTTTCTTGCTAATCAAAGCTTTATAACTGCGTTTTGACTCAAACCAGTCTAATGGAAGCGAAGGTAAGTTCGCTGTTCTATAGTTCCTGTACTTATCCAGCAGGAGGCGTTTCATAGCCATGCATTCTTGGTCAAACCAAGGTTTGGATTTATTAAAGTGTAGAGATCGCCGTGGCGTTTTTTTGTTGGTCAGATAAGGTTGTAGCGACGAAATCAGTTCCCGGAACATGTCTAATCTAGCCTCAGGAGTTGGGGAATTAACGAGGTTCTCCTTTCTAGCAAGAAAAATATCTGAGTGAAGTCTTTCCGATATTTCATCACTCAATTTGCTGGACCATTTAATACGTGAGTATCTTAGCTCCATGTTTTCAAAGCATGGGGCTACAAGTTTATCAGAGCAAAATAAATCTTTTCTTACATCCAGTAATAAACAGAGCGGTAGATGGTCGCTATCAACCCTCTCCACCACTTTACATTCCCGTGCTCTGCTCAAAAGGTTAGATGACACCAGGACGTAATCGATAGTGGAGGCTCCCATGTTGGATATAAATGTAAATTCCCCACTGGGTTCTCTGTCGACACGACCATTTAATACAGTCAAATCCAGATTGTTGGAAAAACGTAGAAGGCATAGGCCTGCGTAATTGCAGCCCTTGTCTTTTGAGAGCCTTGGGGGAATAGAATGGGCTTCTTCAGAAATGGGAGGTACGTCGTGAAAATGAGCGTATAACGCTTCGTCTGATTGGCCAATTCTGGCATTTAAATCCCCAGCCAGCAGCACTGCCGCAGCAGGAGTTTGATTCATTAGCTCATCGACATAAGATTCTATCCTATGCCAGAGATTTTTGATAAGCTGCTTGCCTCTTTGGGGAGGGGCATATATATTAATCAATAGAAGTGTGCAATATCTGCATTTCATTAATAATGCCATGGCCACACTGCTCAGAGGCTCCAGCTCGACGAAAGATGCTCTCAGCCTTGTGGATATTAGAATGCCTAGCCCACCCTTAACTCGTCCCCCTTTGTTGCTTGGTGAACCTGCGAGCGAAAATGAGGCAAAACCATTTACATCTAAATCCCCTGTTAGCCATGTCTCTTGCAAGAAGACTATATCATGATCTTGGATAAAATTGACAAATGATTGGTCAGTCGCCTTGTTGAGCCAACCAGCAATGTTCCATGATAGAAATTTAAGATTGGCTTTATCACAATCGAATCTTTGTCAATTATTAGCTAACGTACTTTTAGGGTTTGTCGCTTTATGTATCGGACGCCTATCGTCTTTGTATGGTGGGCTATCCAGCCGCTCTATGATTTCAATAGGTGGATGCAAAGTGCTCACGTTTGTGAACACCAGATCTTTATTATGCATAAGTTCCTTCTGTGGATAGTCTGTTTTGGCCTGATTTTGGCCCAATTCTGTTTCGTCTAGGTATCTCATTTTGTCCCATACGTCTTGTGGGGTCACCTTGGGGATATTTCTCCTTCGGGGGGGTGATGGAGTACTCTCCTTGAAGGGTGGCACATTCTCTCTTGGTGGAAAGTTAATCTCCGCTTTGATCTGAAGGTTACGTGTTGTGGACTTTTTTGGGTCCCCCTTGATAACCTCATTGCCTGAAGCTCTCTCGGCCAGCTTATCTCTTAGCTTATCTAGTCTTCCCAAGATGTCAGTTTGTATTAATGCTGGGAACATCCAGAATTGGTCAATTAGGATATTTTCTTCCATAGTAAAGAAATCCTCACCTTTGCTTGCAAGGCATTGCGGGTTCTGTTTGTCAGGCCAGAATTTTGAGAGTTGTTTCCCCTTTCTAAGATTTGCCTGCTTAGTTTTCAAAAGGGGGCTCAAAGGAGCCTTATTTTCAAAGAGCCTAAGTATTGTTGTCCGTGCTTTTAAAAAGGCAGGTCTTGACCTAAAAATATACTTGGTCAGGTTCTGATCCCTAAAAGTGGTCAGTGCTCTCACTGAGTGACCATCATAATGTAAATATTCCACCGAGGTGATATCATTAGCATTAATCATTCCTGGCAGTATGTCATTTAGACTAGATACAAAATTCATTATTCGCTGTTTCCCTGTAAGGAAGCCCTTAGGCTTTGGGAAGTTCGTGAATACCAGTTTTTGGGGATTTAGGATCAAATTCCAATCTCTTTCCTGACTGGAGGCTTGCCAGGTCTGAAGGGGGGTATCATCTCTACTAAACGCTTCCTCTTCCCCGCTGTTCGATTTGCTAAGTGTTTTATTGCCTTCATAGGAAGAGGCCTCTACTTCCGCAGCATCAGGTTTATTAAAAAGTTGGTTATCCAAGGACTGAGTTGTTACTTCTGCCTTCTCACTTGCTACTGGAGTCAGCCTTGGCGAGTTCTCCTTAGCCGGTTGCTGTGTTGTTTCTCTCTTTTTACCCTTCTTTTTGCTGCCCCGTGTGGTCAATTTATTTGGGGCTGAGGGAAGAAGTTTAAACAATTTCTGCCAATGTATGTTTCGATTACTGCGGGTATACTTGGCTTTCCTTGTTGTTTTAATATTTTTACTTTTCTTCACTTTTACCCTTGAGTTATGTCTTTGTAGATTCTTATTTATTACTGGTTTGTTCGTCGACGCTAGCTCAACTGTTTTATGTTCTTGTGGCATATCATTTAATTCTAACTCTTTTAATTGAGATGTGAAATTTTCTACTAACGTCAGCAGTAGCCCGTTTGTTATTGTTAGATAATTTTTTATGTTGGCTAAATCAGAACTTATTGCTAGGGAATAATCCAAAGGGCGACCGTCACTCAATTCTGTTTGAGAGTATTTTGGAGTAGGTATCTGGTTTTGATGGGTTGATGTAATTTATTCCGTGGGCAGCTGTTCCTTAGTAATAGAGGTATTTCCCTCCTGAAGTTCCTCGGCTAAAGCTAGTTCTTGCGCTAGGCTGCATGGGGAGTTAATATTTCCAGTATCTTGGTATATCTCTTTAAAATTAGACGTCCAATCAAGAACAGTAAGAGAGGGGGGTATTACTTCATCAAGAATTAACTCTTTTTGTGGACTCTTACCCTCCTCCATCTTAGGAAAGTAATTTGTGATTTTGCTTTGTCTTTTACCAGGGCCCGAGGGGCTGATTGCCGAGTCAGGCAGTATACCCAACTCCTTGTATTTTCTTCTAGTAAAAACCATGGTAAAAGTGGTCTTGATATAGAGAGAGGGCAGTTTACCCCAGGTGCGACTGCCTTAGATTGGGGGGCAAGTGGGGGTATCAATCTATATTCTCACCTGCTCTCTGCAACAGCTTCCTGATGTGCTCATCAACAGCCTCAATATATTTCTCTATTTTGAGTTCTCTGCTATTAGATCTTGGCAATTGTCCTAAGCCTGTAGTTTTCACCTCAATCATGCGACCAGCGCTGTTTCACAAATGCTGCAACCTAGTCAGAATATAATAATAAAACAATGCTGCCAAAGAGACAGCAGTAATAAAACGGCTAAAAACTACATTAAAATTAAAATTGCCTTATTTAGGCAATTTATGTGCAGCTGGAAAAGGATAATAGTGGAGTTTGGCTATAGCGCATGTACAGCTATGATAACCTTGTATTTCGGGTCCTAGCTTAGTCTTTAGAGGCCTAGCTTAGTCTTTAGAGGCCATCTTCTACCGCCCTATACTGAACGAAGGATATCCAAGAGCCCCAGAAGGGAAACTTTCTGTGGGCTGGTTCGCTGATTCCTTCTAGGTAGTCTTTCAAAGGCCTACCACATAAGGCAGGGCACGGAACGATATCTTGCTGAAGCCAGTTTTCCAAACCTCCAGAGGGTCCTATCCGATACACTGTTGTGAAGTTATTGTGTAGATTAAAAACTTCCTGTAAAAAACTCAGGGTGCCTTCACCAGGAGTTTCTGAGAATATAAAAGCTGGTCTCCTCGAAAGAGTTTATTAAAATGAAGAGCCTTTCCAGCTACAGCACTTCCTCTTCAACTAAGCAGGAATGTTGTCCCCAGCTAGTTCACACAGCCCCCCAGCTGGGCGGGGGTCAGTCAGTTCAGTTAACCCCCGAATCTCCAAGCTTTATCTTTCTCTGTGTTCAGCAGAGCTGGGTGTCTATGGGCCAATCTCAAAGCAAAGCTCACAGTCGTATCTCTCCTTACCCTCCTTCTCCAGGCACCGTTGGTCAGGTAAGCAGTTCACAGTTCTGTCTTTAGACCTCTTCTGTCTCTCTGCTCTCAGTTCAGGCAGCAGCGTTCTCTCCTCTCTGGCCACCTTGACCGGGCAGCTGATAAGGAGGGAGGGAGCAGGCTGGGACAAGCTGAAGCTCGCAGAGCCGACAGGAGTTATAAAAATGTTCAGAGTCTTTAAAATGTTTTCCGTTTGTTAAAAATTGGCATCCGGAGGGCAATTAAGATAAGGTTTTTTAAAAAATAAAAGTGAGCGCCGGAGAGCGTGACTTGCCTCGGCGCCATCTTGGTCCCATTCCTCTCATGGAGGTTCTGTTTAGCTTTGGTGGTGAATATTCCTCCTCCCTGCACTTTCTCTCTAATCCACTTCTAAAAGGCTTGCTAGACCAAACTTTCTTATACATGGGAGTTTTGTGATCATATCTCCTGATGTTGTTACTTTAGTAAAGCAACCACAGGGGACTCGGAATTTCATCAGAGCAGAAGCTACGTCAGAAGAGGTGATCTTCCACCAATCCTCATTTTCCTCCTCTAAATTGCCTTCATTTCCAAAATGCTCTTTTCTCCCCACTGAGGTAAATCTCTTGGCATGTCTTGCAGCCTCAGCAATCCCATGTGTACTTGCATTAAATAACACTGGCCTATTTTGCAAGGTTGTTGCAAGATTTATTAGGATAATGGTCAGGTTCAGGTGACTGAATCACAGCCTGAAAATCTGGGTTAAAAATAGGAACAGTTTTTAATGCATTGCTGCAGCAAAGTTACGATAAAACCTAAGTTGACTCAAGATTAAAACCAAAAACTCTAGCCACCACCGCAGTCTCCTGGCCCCCACAACCAGAATGCATCACTCCATAAAGGACCCCCACCCAACCTTTAGTGAGAGAGGGCAAAAGAAAAAGACTCTAAATGGGTAGTTGCACAAATTTACCAGGTGTGGTCCTGCACTGACAGCAAGGCTTACAAACAGGGGAGCTGGGAACGTGTTGGTCCCGTATCTCCCTGCATCTGCCTCCTGACCTAATTGTCCCACCTTACCTCATGATTGGGCCGGCCCTGATTTGGAACTGTGATGAAACCAGGCAATATCTTATGAGCCATAGGTAACAAACCTTCCATTTTGCCCAAACCAGGAAACTGCAGCTGGCAGCTTTGGAATAAGCTGGGATATTAAGCTAACTTCAAACTTTGCTTGGTCAAAACAGGAAACTCTGGTTGATCAGTGGCTTCGTGGTTTGACTGTTCCCACTGATAGCAGTAAAAATAGGAAGCCCTGTTGCATTCAAAGGGGTTGTTTGGACAGAGTCTGTGATCAGCATGCCAATCAGGACAGGCTTAAAAAGGTAAAGGACCCCTGACCATTAGGTCCAGTCGTGGCCGACTCTGGGGTTGCGGAGCTCATCTCGCTTTACTGGCCGAGGGAGCCGTCGTACACTTTTCGGGTCATGTTGCCAGCATGACTAAGCCGCTTCTTGCGAACCAGAGCAGTGCACGGGAACGCTGCTTACCTTTCTGTCAAAGCGCTACCTATTTATCTACTTGCACTTTGATGTGCTTTCGAACTGCTTGGTTGGCAGGAGCAGGGACCGAGCAACGGGAGCTCACCCTGTCGCGGGGATTCGAACCGCCAACCTTCTGATCGGCAAGTCCTAGGCTCTGTGGTTTAACCCACAGTGCCACCCACGTCCCAGGATAGGCTTAGGAAGCAATTATTATTATTATTATTATTATTATTATTATTATTATTATTATTTTCATCCTGCCTATCTGACTGGGTTACCTCTGCCCATCTGGGTAGCTTCCAACAATACAAAAACAAGCAAAACTTTCCCTGTAAAAGGCTGCCTTCGGAAGTCTTCCATTTCGTAGAAATGGCCTTCGGTTTTAAAGAATTGCCCTCTTTAAGGAATCACTTGGTGTAAACATGTATGTTGTCCTCTAGGTCCAAACACACACAGACACACACATGGTAGGAGCAAGCAGTGCTCCAAAGTGCTTATCTTGCGAACTTGCCGTCTAAGTTGTTTACTCCTGACCAAAGTTCCTGTTTCCCAAAAGGACAGGAGGGGGAGCAGAGGAGGAAACGGATGGGTTTGAAGGCTCTTTCTGCCTCTCTCCCCTGAGAAACAAGAGCAAAGGGTGTTTGCAGGCCAGGAGGACAGAGGAAGAGGCAGCGAGGGCAGAGGGAGCAGTGGGCGGATCCCCCGCCTCTCCCAAGGGGTCCAGATGCAAGCAAGGGGCTTCCTTCTTCTCCCTGCAAGGGCCACCCATGTATTCAGAGCAGTCCTTTGCAGATTAACTTTTAAGTTCCCAAGAATCTACTCTCAGGCCACTAATGTGCATACCATGCCAGCCTTAGGAAGGGAGGTGGGACAGGCAGGTGAAAAGAATTGCCAAAGGTGTTTGAAAATGCACCTTGGGAAGTGGGTGCCCTTGGGAAGGGGGTGCCCAATTGGGGCTTCTCCAGGGGTAGTAGAATGTCTTGGGCAGGAGAATCCCTGCAGGGGCTCTCAGACTCCCTTGGCTTCTTCTTCCCTTCCTCCCAGGAAGCTGCAACTTGCTCTGGATTCTGCACTCCTCAGGAAGCTGAACCTGCAAACCTAGCTGAGACTGAACCTGCAACCCTGGCCAGGATGGAAGGAGGAAGATGGACGGTTGACCTGGTCAGGCTCTCTCCCGCATCCCTCCCCACAACCTCTGAGCATTCCCTCCCAGGACCCTTGGAGAAATCTGGTGAGTTCCAGGGGAGAGGAGATGGGGACAGGGACAGATGGATGGTGGAGGGAGAAAGAGGAAAAGATGGAGAGGAGACAAATGGAAGGAAGTTCCTGACAGGAAGAAGGAAGAGGTGAAGCCTTCTGCAAAGCAGCTCTTTGTTTCTTGAATCCTTTTCCTAAAGTAGTGGGGTCAGATTTTCTTCCTCCAGGCTTTGAAATCTTAGGTGTTATTTCCATGGCAGGAATAATTGATGATAATGATGTTGCACACCAATCCTGAAAAATGGGTGAAGGGGAATGGAAATGCTTCCCATAATTATTTATAATTAATGTATTTAAATTGTTTCTATTACTCTTATTTTTTATAGACAGGGTCAGAATGATACATTCCACCAGCATCAAAACACAATAAATGCATGCACCTTCCCAGTTTGGTGGGCTTAAGGGACAAAGGACCAGTTATCATGATACACAATTCCTGTGGCTGGAGGCTGTACACATAGGATTGGGCATATAAAGTCCAAGAGCAGGTGGTATTATAAGCAAACTGTGTAAACTTGCCAATCTCACAGACTGGGGTTGTTTGTGTGAGTGAGTGAGTGAGTGAGTGGGATAATAATTTTAGCACCCCTGTGTAATGGCTTGGTTCTCCCGCACAGACATGAGACAACTCCAGTAGTAATTATCTCAAACTCATAAATCACTGTGGAGCTCAGTCTTCGGCCTGTTCATCCCAGCTTGCAGTTGCCGAGTCCTCCAGCAAAGAAGGCCCCGCTTTCACTTTCTTTTCCCCTCTTCTTGCAGATTCTCTAGAGCCTACGATTTTTTGGACAGGCTATTTCGGGGGCTCTGTGTCAGAGCTCAAACTGGAGATAACAGTCTGTGCCCCCCCCCCGTCACCCCCTCTTCCTGCTCTTTGTTCTTTGCTCCTGCTGCAGCTTGGCTGCTCCTCCTCTGCTTCACATTCCAACTGAATCACATCTCTTGCCTTCTCAGGCTCTGTCAGCGGAGGCACGAGAGGCTTGAGATTCACAGAGCTGACACCCTGTAATTTTGTCCGTTCCTAAGCTTCCATGGAGATACTGTGGTACAACCTTGGTGCAAATTTCAAAATAAATATACAAAGCCAACAAAGAGACTCAGAAGTTTATAGTGGCACCAGCTTTCCTGCTCAAAATTCCACTTTGTCAGACTGCAGCCCACAAAAGCTTAGGCCATAATACATTTATCAGCCTTTAAGGGCTGCAAAAGATGAATAAGCAGAAGCGTAGTTCATCTATGGAATCTATCCTACAGGAGACAGTGACGGCCAGCAACATGGATAGCTTGAAAAAAAGGATAAGACTGACGTCTCTGCTCTGCCCTCGCAATCCTAGGCAATAACGCTTCTTAATACTAGTTTCTGGAAAGCACAGGAAGTCAGAGAAGACTCTTGTGCTCCAATCCTGCTTGCCGGTTTCCCACAGGCATCTGGTTGGCCTCTGTGAGAAGAGGATGCTGGACTAGGTGGGCCTTTGCCTGATCCAGCAGGCTCTTCTTAGGTTCCAATATATTGCAATATTTTTACAGTTACATGTAGCACTTAAGTTTTATTTATTTCACAAGGGAAATGCTGTTACTTGAGCCTGAGATCATTTCTTCACTTCAGAAAGAAAAAATAGATGTGTCTAATAAGCCAATTCCACCATAGATCTGGATTATAAAACGATGCTGCTTTATTAAGTGTGATTGGAGTGATCATGTGTTGCTCTTGCCACTATCTCATCAGCTTTTCAAAAAATATGGAACCTAGAGAGGACAGTGGAGAATGGAGACTGTGTGAAAATGAGAGAAGGTGCAGATTGGGATTGACAGGTGTTCAGTTCCTTTTTTGTCTTTCTTGAAAGTCTAACAGGATTCTCTTTCCTCCCAGACTCCCAAACAGGTGAGGAAGATGAAAGTCAGAATTCTATGAAGCCACAGGTGAATTTATGGGGGAAAACAAAGACACTGAGGATACAACAAAAAAGTCAAAAAGGAGAGAAACTATTTGAATGTATGGCATGTGGAAAGAGCTTCAGTGAAAGTGGAAAACTTAGAATACACCAACGAACTCACACAGGGGAGAAACCTTTTAAATGTACTGTATGTGGAAAGAGCTTCAGTGATAGTGGATCACTTAGAATACACCAACGAACTCACACAGGGGAAAAACCATATAAATGTATTGAATGTGGAAAGAGCTACAGTCAAAATGGATACCTTAGAATACATCAACGAATTCACACGGGGGAGAAACCATTTAAATGTATTGAATGTGGAAAGAGTTTCAGCAAAAGTGGAGTACTTAGAGTACACCAACAAACTCACACAGGGGAGAAACCATATAAATGTATTGAATGTGGAAAGAGCTACAGTGAAAATGGATACCTTAGAATACACCAACGAACTCACACAGGGGAGAAACCATTTGAATGTTTTGAGTGTGGAAAGAGCTTCAGTACAAGTGGAGACCTTAGAATACACCAACGAACTCACACAGGGGAGAAACCATTTAAATGTATTGAATGTGGAAAGAGTTTTAGCATGAGCGGAGCACTTAGAGTACACCAACGAACTCACACAGGGGAGAAACCATTTAGATGTATTGAATGTGGAAAGAGCTTCAGTACAAGCAGAGCACTTAGAATACACCAACGAACTCACACAGGGGAGAAACCATTTGAATGTTTTGAGTGTGGAAAGAGCTTCAGTACAAGTGGAGACCTTAGAATACACCAACGAACTCACACAGGGGAGAAACCATTTAAATGTATTGAATGTGGAAAGAGTTTTAGCATAACCGGAGCACTTAGAGTACACCAACGAACTCACACAGGGGAGAAACCATTTAGATGTTTTGAATGTGGAAAGAGTTTTAGCATAAGCGGAGCACTTAGAGTACACCAACGAACTCACACAGGGGAGAAACCATTTAAATGTATTGAATGTGGAAATACCTTCAGTACAAGTGGGAAACTTAGAATTCACCAACGAACTCATACAGGGGAGAAATCATTTAAATGTATTGAATGTGGAAAGAGTTTTAGCATAAGTGGAGCACTTAGAATACACCAAAGAACTCACACAGGGGAGAAACCGTTTCAGTGTATGGAATGTGGAAAGAGCTTCAGTCAAAATTATACACTTAGAAGACACCAACGAACTCACACAGGGGAGAAACCATTTGAATGTTTTGAGTGTGGAAAGAGCTTCAGTACAAGTGGAGACCTTAGAATACACCAACAAATTCACACAGGGGAGAAACCATTTAAATGTATTGAATGTGGAAAGAGCTTCAGTACAAGTTCGAAACTTAGAAGACACCAACGAAGTCACACGAGGGAGAAACCATTTCAATGTATGGAATGTGGAAAGAGCTTCAGTGAAAGTGGACATTTTAGAATACACCAACGAACTCACACAGGGGAAAAACCATTTAAATGTATTGAATGTGGAAAGAGCTTCATTGATAGTGGATCATTTAGAAGACACCAACGAACGCACACAGGGGAGAAACCATTTAAATGTATTGAATGTGGAAAGAGCTTCAGTACAAGTTCGAAACTTAGAAGACACCAACAAAGTCACACGAGCGAGAAACCATTTCAATGTATGGAATGTGGAAAGAGCTTCAGTGATAGGGGATCACTTAGAATACACCAACGAACTCACACAGGGGAAAAACCATTTAAATGTATTGAATGTGGAAAGAGCTACAGTCAAAGTGGAGCACTTAGAAGACATCAACGAACTCACACAGGGGAAAAATCACAGATACTTTAATAAACCGTATCGGTGTTCTTTACCTTTCCTTCTATGCTTCCTTGCAATACTGATAAAATCAAACCACACCAATGCTTTCAGCCCCAAAAGAGGAGCTCCCCTTGGTGTCAGGGGAGGGGTCCAAGGCAGCATCTGGAGCCCTGCCATTCCTTCTGTCCCTGGCCCCTTCCCCTCCTCTCTCTGCCATCCCAGGGCCACTCTTGACTCCACAGCAGGAGACTGGATCTGTCTGTGATGATGAGATGTCCTGGCTGGTTGAAGGACCACTTCCTGTTTCTTGCAGCTCCATCCTTTCTCATGCAAGGTGGAGTCATGAAGCAGGTGAAGGCTGAGCACACCTAAGGGTGGCGCAGCGGGTGGGTGGGATTCTGCTTAATCTTTCCCCGTCTTCTCCTTTTCTGGTTCCAAATCCCCACACAAAAAGGGGTAGTGTGAGGGCGCAATCGGTGTTATGGAGCTGCACTGAAAATCATTGCTTTGTGAGCGTAAGAGGCCCTTCTCAAAAAAACAAGCATCAAGAGAATTTAAGCTACAGAATTTAAAACAAACAGATAATTACTAAAAAAGAAAGCAGTCTGGTGCCACATTGCGTAGGAGTTACTTTAACACACTCTTCCTGGGGCTGCCTTTGAAAAGAGCTCAGAAACTTCAATGGCTCAAAGAGCTGCAGACACATTACTGACCAGGGCTGGCTATAGGCAGAATAGGACTCCCCTATTAGAACAGCTCCATCTGCCTAATTGTCTGTTTCTGGGCACAATCAATGTTTCCACAAGAAGAGGAAGATAGATTTGGAGTGCCGCATTTTCAAAAAAGATGGACACACGACTATTTCTTTGTGGAGCTGAAAGGCATGCCCGTGTGCCTCATTTGTGGTGAGGCCCTCTCCGTCCTGAAGAAGGCCAACCTGCAGAGGCACCACAGGACGAAGCACATTCAGTACAAGGGAGTTCCACGGGCAGCTGCGCCAGGAGAAGGTCAAGGCGCTGAAAACGGACCTGTTGGGTAACCTGTGGCCCATCCAGATGATGTGATATTGCAACTCACGTCTTCTTTAGCCGTTGGCCACGCTGGCTGGGGCTCATGGGAGCTTGAGTCCAAGGATCGAGGTCACAAATGCCGGGGACAATTCAAATCCCTCCTCAGTCATGAAGCCGATTGGGCGACTTAAAGCTGGTCACCATCTTTATGTGAAACCTCCCTCGCAGGGTTGCTGTGTGCGTGAAAGGAATATATCTTGTGGTGGGCTTGATGAGGGGAGTGTGGAACAGAAATGTAATTCATGGGTAAGAGGACAGGAAATAGTTCTGAATCTGACTGAAAATAAAGGATTCTTTGTCTCCAAATTGCATATAGCAAGCACATGTGTTGTTGAACTCTAGCTGAAGTCTCAGCATCTGGTTCCTCAGCACTCTGCACTCTCTCTCTGGAAACCTCCGGCTGTCAGGTGACAGGAACCAGCCAATGCCTCCCAGTTCAGAAACAGTCTGCCAAGAGCTGAGATTGGAAGTGGACAACCAAGGAAACTTAGGGGAGCATTTTCATTTCCATGCTTATGAATATTGAATTGAATCAATTCATCTGATGTGTTCAAAATAGTAGAGAAAATTTATGGTTGACACCACCTTGGGATAGTTTTGACAGGAATTCGGGGAACTAGGAATATTTTTAGTTCCATCAGAGTTGATGGATCAGCAAATAGCTAGAGAGGATTAAGGGGTGGGGGCGGGAATCAGGCCTTGTTTCTCATGTGACAGATAACCGATTCCACAGTTCTTAAATGTGACCATTTGCGACACAAGATCTACCCACCAGGGAAGAATGGCAGATGAAGGTGATGGACTATATGGAACTGGCGGAAATGACTGGCAGGATCCGAGACCAGGGAGAAGAGTCGGTGGAAGAAGATTGGAAGAAATTTAAAGACTATTTACAGAAACATTGTAAAATTAATGAATGTTAGAAAGATATTGGAATGAACTTATGTGGTTTTAGCAGAAATGTTATAAAGGATTAGGAAAAAATAGACTGTTAATTGGTGAAACGAGGGAAAGTAAAGTTATATCATATTAAGATAAATTACAGGACAAAAATTGTAAAAAGATGGAAAGGATTTGCTGAAATAGTTAACCGAACTAGAATACAAAAAAGGGAGGTGTGAGGAGGTCAAGAAAACAAGCTAACAAATGATAAGTTATGGGAAGATTCGATGTTTTATTTTTTTAATGGACTTTTTTCTGTTTTTGTATTTTCTTTTTTTTCTTTTCCTATTATGATGTGTTGTTTTTGATGTTGTTTAATATGATATTATTTTTTTCTTTTTGTAACCTTTAAAACCTTAATAAATATTATTAAAAATAAATAAATAAATGTGACCATTTGCTGCCTCCCAAAATTATGCTTAAGCCTTTCCCCTCCCCCCCCCCAAAAAAACAACAACAACTCAAACATGGTAGCTGGTCTTGTCAAACGGGCCAATATAAGGTTCATTTGGCAAGTTTATTATTGTTTAGTCGTTTATTTGTGTCCGACTCTTCATGACCCCATGGACCAGAGCACGCCAGGCACTCCTGTCTTCTACTGCATCCTGCAGCTTGGTCAAACTCATGTTCGTAGCTTTGAGGACACTGTCCAACCATCTCATCCTCTGTCGTCCCCTTCTCCGTGTGCCCTCCATCTTTCCCAACATCAGGGGGGTCTTTTCCAGGGAGCCTTCTCTTCTCATGAGGTGGGCAAAGTATTGAAACCTCAGCTTCAGTATGTGTCTTTCCAGTGAGCACTCAGGGCTGATCTCCTTCAGAATGGATAGGTTTGATCTTCTTGCAGTCCATGGGACTCTCAAGAGTCTCCTCCAGCACCATAATTCTTTTAAAAAAATAAAAATAAATAACATTTATTAAAGTTTCAAAGAATTACAAAAATAAAAAGAAAACAGAAAAAAACAAAGTACAGAAAAATAAAAACAATTAAAAACAAATCAATCTTTACATGTCTTGTCTTTCATTTACTTGTTTCCCTGACCTCCTCACACCTCCCTTTTTTGTATTCTAGTTCAATTAGTTACTTCAGCAAATCCTTTCCATTTTTGCTTTTATCTTAATGATTTATCTTAATATATTGTAACTTTACATTCTCACCTATTCATGATCTGTTGTCTTTTAAATGATATTTTATTAAGTTTTGAGAATAACAACAAACAGAAAAAGGAAAAAACACATACACAAAAATATAAAATTATAAAATACAAAAAATACAAAAGTTTAACTTAGAAAAGAAAGAAAAAAGAAAAAGAAAGAAAAAAGCACATTAAAAAAACACCACAAAAATCCCTCTTTTTAATTCCTCATCTTTGATTCACTTATTTTCCTGACTTCCTCACGTCTGCCTTTTTTGTATCCCTTTTGAAAATTAGTTCAGCATATTCATATCCAATTAATTTATCTATTATCAATCCAATCTTATTTTTTACCTTGTTGCTAGAACCCCTTCAGTTCATTTCAATGCCATTAACATTCAAAAATTTTACAATGTTTCTGTAAATAAATTTTAATTTTCCTCCAACTCTTCTCCCTGGTCTCGGATTCTGCCAGTCATTTCCGCCATTTCCATGTAGTCCATTACTTGCATCTGAATTTTACCTAATTCTATAACATTACTGCTAAAACCGCATAACTTCATTCCAGCATCCTTCTAACATTCCTTAATTTTACAATGTTTCTGTAGATAGTCTTTAAATTTCTTTCAATCTTCTGCCGACTCTTCTCCCTGGTCTCGGATTCTGCCAGTCATTTCCACCAGTTCCATGTACTCCCATCACCTTCATCTGCCATTCTTCCCGGGTGGGTAGATCTTGTGTCTTCCAATACTTTGCGATAAGTATTCTTGCTGCTGTTGTAGCATACATTAAAAAATTTCTATCCTTCTTTAACACCAACTGGCCAACCATGCCCAGGAGAAAGGCCTCTGGTTTCTTCAGAAACGTATATTTAAATACCTTTTTCATTTCATTATAGATCATCTCCCAGAAAGCCTTAATCCTTGGGCACGTCCACCAAAGGTGAAAGAATGTACCTTCAGTCTCTTTACATTTCCAACATTTATTGTCAGGCAAATGATATATTTTTGCGTGCCTAACTGGTGTCATGTACCACCTGTATATCATTTTCATAATATTCTCTCTTAAGGCATTAATAGAGCAACTATTACACGTGGATTTGGAGAAACCACTGAGGTTGGAGACAGACGCATCAGACAGAGCCATCGGGGTTGTTCTTTTGCAGTCAGGATTGGGCAAGCAAGAATGGAAACCGTGTGCCTTTTTCTCGAGGAAGCTGAGCAAGTCGGAACAAAACTACACCGTGTACGACCGAGAACTGCTCGCAATCTACGCTGCCTTTCGCCGGTGGCGCCATCTGCTGATAGGGCCCAGCGGAAGATCCAGGTTTGTACAGATCACAAAAACTTGGAATACTGGAGGACAGCACGAGTGCTCAACCAGAGACAGATTCGCTGGGCGCAGGAATTCTCCAAGTTTTCTTTTGAAATCCGGTATGTGCTAGGAGAGCAAAACGTGAGAGCAGACGCTCTTTTGTGAAAACCAGAGTACTTCGAAGGAGAGGGGCCGCCGGAGACACGACACGTCATACCTGAGGACCAATGGGTGTGTGGGGGAACTCTAGTGGGCACGAGGGAACTGGCAGGGCTCACTAGGAACGATGAATTCGCCCGAACAAAAATCAGGGAACTCCAAAATGGGAGGGGAGCACCAGAGGGGTTTGAAGAGAAGGAAGGGGTGTTGTACTATAGGGGGGCGATGTACGTACCGGGGGAAGTTCTAAGAAGAAGGGTACTCAAACAACTACATGACACCCCCACAGCGGGACACTTTGGACAACACAAAACTATGATGTTGGTGACCAGACAATTCTGGTGGCCAAGGGTGAGGGAAGATGTACGAGAATATGTACGAGGGTGCGACCGCTGCCAAAGGGCCAAAGGGGAACGCACGGTACCAGCGGGTTTACTGGAACCCTTACCCACACCAAACAAACCCTGGGAGGTGGTGTCTATTGATTTTATGACGGATTTGCCCAAATCAAGGGGAAAAACAGCAGTAATGGTGGTAGTCGATTTGCTAACCAAAATGTGCCTTTTCATAGCCTGCTCACACGCAGTGACAGCAGAAGAAACGGCATGGTTGTTTGTAGTGCACATTTTTAGGTTGCATGGTGCCCCCTTGAGGGTTCTCTCCGACCGCGGAAAAAAATTTACTTCCCGGTTCTGGAGGAAGCTCATGAGTCTGCTGGAAGTCGAGGTGAGTTTCTCGACAGTGAGACACCCAGAAACCAATGGGCAAGCGGAAAGGGCAAACAGCATACTCCAGCAATACGTGCGCTGCTACGTAAGCGAGAGGCAGAATGATTGGGTAGAGAAACTAGCGTTAGCGGAATTTGTGTACAATAACGCTGAACATGTGTCCACGGGAATGAGTCCGTTTATGGCCAACTATGGGTGTCATCCCAAGGCATTTCCGGGTAGCGAGGAACAAAGCTGGAGTGTGCCCGCTGCTGAACAGTTTGTGGAAGAAATGGAAGCTCTACACCAACAACTTAAGATGAACCTAGAGAGGGCCAAGGCGAATTACAAAAAGCAAGCAGATAAGCACCGCAGGGAAGGGGAAACCATACGGGTGGGGGATCGAGTGTGGCTATCCACTCAAGGGTTACCCTTTAAAGGAGGGTACAAGAAGTTGCAGCCTAGATGGCTGGGGCCATTTGAAGTTACACAACAGATAAACCCCGTGGCATTCAAGCTCAGGTTGCCCGACAGTATGAAAATACATCCTGTGTTCCACAGATCCTTGCTCTCACCACACAGAGAGGGGCGGGAGTTCGTGGGGCGGGAAGTAGAAGTCATGCCACAACCACAGGTAGAAGAAAGGGAACACCAAAGCTCGGCCGCGGAAATAGTTGATTCAAGGTGGAGAGGTCGGCAAGTGGAGTACTTGGTGGCGTGGGAAGGAGAGCCCTTGTCGGAAAACACGTGGGTGCCAGCGGAAGCAGTTGGTGACGAGCATATGGTGGAAGTGTTCCACCGCCGGTTCCCGGATAAGCCCCAGCCCTTAGAGAGATTCTGGGAGGAACAATTTGGCACCACAGATGACGAAGAGAGTTTCGAAGGGTTTTCAGAATCCGAGGAAGAATCGGACTGGGAGGGTCACCCCATGGGTGGGAACCTTGGCAGGTGGGAAGAGGTTTCCGCACCCACGGAGGAGAAGGACAGCTCCTTCCGGGGTTTTCCTGTCTCACCGACCAGAGAAGAGGAAGAGATAGAGCCCACAGGTCGATCGGGGAGTGAAGGGGGCCCTGGGGGGGAGGTGGATGTCAGGGAACTGACATCAGAGACACGGGAGAAGGAGAGGGTCTCCGATTCTGCAGGTGAAGGTCCTAGCACTAGGGGGAGACTCAGCTTGGTGGAAGGGGAAGGAAATACGCATAACACCAAGAGTCCAGGAGAGCAATGGGAAGAGGAGGTGGAAGGGCTCCAGGATTCTTCCCTGGAAGTCAGTGAAGAGAGTCCAGGCACTCCGCTACCCACGCCCACCCTGCACAGGAGACTCCCGCGCAATGAGAGGCGGAGACGATTGGGTGTCAAACAGCTTTTATGCTGGCAGAGGTTTAAGAAACGCCCACAGACAGATTCTGCCAGTGACTGAGGCAGCCACGCGGACATGGGCTGTGCAGTCCGAAGGGTTTAACCAGGCAACCAAGGCCCAAACGGGGTCGGCTTACGCACGAGTAACTCCAAACCATTACATTATCATACCACAAATATGCATGCCACCCAAATACATTATTGAAACCTTCTAAATCCAAAATGTCTGAGTTTTCAAGAGGAAGCCATTCTTTCAGCCAGCAAAAAGCAGCTGATTCATAGTAAATTTTAAGGTCTGGCAGGGCAAATCCACCTCTTTCTTTTGCATCAGTTAGTATTTTAAATTTTATTCTGGGCTTCTTGCCCTGCCAGACAAATCTTGAAACAAAACAACATTTGTTTGAAACAAAAACAACATTCTTGGCAATACATTCATTTTTATCACAGCAATATGGCCTAGCAATGAAAGCTTCAGATTTGACCATATTTCTAAATCCTTTTTCACTTCCGTCCAGCATTTTTCATAATTATCTTTGAATAAATTCACATTCTTGGCAGTCATATTAACCCCCAGGTATTTCACTTTCTTAACCAATGTTAAACCTGTCTCCTTCTGAAACCTCTCCCTCTCAGTCACTGTTATTCTCTAAAACCTTAGTTTTTAACTTACTCAACTTGAATCCTGCAACCTGACCAAATTCTTGAATCAGTTCCAATACTCTTTTAGTGCTAGATTCTGGCTCCTGTAATGTCAATACTAGATCACCAGCAAATGCTTTCAATTTGTACTGTTTGGCTCCGACTTGTATACCTTTAACCAATTGGTCCCTTCTAATCATATTTAAGAGAACCTCCAGGTCCGATATAAAAAGCAATAGGGAAATTGGGCAACCTTGTCGCGCTTTTTAATTTCGTGACTGCTGTCACCATCTGCAGTAATCATGGAGCCATCTGCAGTGATCATGGAGCCCAAGAAAGTAAAATCTCTCATTGCCTCCGTTTCTTCCCCTTCTATTTGCCAGGAGGTGATGGGACCAGTGGCCATCATCTTCGGTTTTTTGATGTTGAGCTTCAGACCATATTTTGTGGTCTCCTCTTTCACCCTCATTAAGAGGTTAATTCCTCCTCGCTTTCTGCCATCAAGGTTGTGTCATCTGCATATCTGAGGTTGTTGATATTTCTTCCGGCAATCTTAATTCTGGCTTGGGATTCATCCACTCCAGCCTTTCGGATGTTGAATTCCGCATAGAAGTTAAATAAGCGGGGAGCAATATACAGCCTTGTTGTACTCTTTCCCAATTTTGAACCAATCAGTTGTTCCATGTCCAGTTCTAACTGTAGCTTCTTGTCCCACATATAGATTTCTTATGTTAAGGAAATTAGGGGGGGCACATCTTTAAAGTTATTAAATGTTACAGATATTATGCCTGAATGTATCCGTTCAACTTGACAGCTCAGGGAAGTTACCATATTTTTTGCTCTATAAGACTCACTTTTTCCCTCCTAAAAAGTAAGGGGAAATGTGTGTGGGTCTTATGGAGTGAATGCAGGCTGCACAGCTATCACAGAAGCAAGAACAGCAAGAGGGATTGCTACTTTCACTGCGCAGCGATCCCTCTTGCTGTTCTGGCTTCTGAGATTCAGAATACTTTTTTTCTTGTTTTCCTCCTCCAAAAACTAGATGCGTCTTGTGGTCTGGTGCATCTTATAGAGCGAAAAATACGGTACCTAGCTTTAAAAATAATATAAAATCAACACCTTTGCCAGTTTCCTCCATTCCAAAGCTATTTTCCCCTTGAAAAAGGACTCCAGGAAGTGTCCAGGGGTGACAATTGCTGAGCTGGACCAAGGAAAGCCTAATCCTATCACCAAACGTGCCAAGGGGCCAGACATGCAAAGGAAGTTCTATTGTACTTTGGGTGATGGGACTTCAGAGGTGTTTGCCTATGCTAATCTTATGCCTGAGTCTTGCCCTGACATGGGCATGCTTATGCTAATCTTTTATCAAGGACTTGTCTGGACATGTTTGCCAAGGTTAGACTAGTGTAACCCCTGTCTACCCCTCCACTATTGTGACATGTCAGTGATGTAACAATCATATAGCAATGATGCTCTACGAACTGTATTCTGGGATATGGTGGGAAAGTTTTTAAAGTCTTTGTCACCCCATGCTTGGGGTCCAAAATTCCTCTTTGAACCTGTTGCGCAATAAACTTTGGTCTACAGCTATTTGCTCCAGTTGGTGACTGGATTCCTTCCTTTATTACGCAAGGGACCCGCGGGCTCTTCCCAATGAGCTGGTTTGACTGAACAGCCTCACACCTAGATTTTTCCATAACACTCAGGAGACCGATGAGGTGATCAGGCACTCCCATTTCTTTAAGAACTTGTCATAGTTTGCTGTGGTCGACACAGTCAAAGGCTTTTATGTAGTCAGAGAGGCAGAAGTAGATGTCTTTCTGGAACTCCCTAGCTTTCTCCATAATCCAGCATGTTTGCAATTTGGTCTCTGGTTCCTCTGCCCCTTCGAAATCCAGCTTGAACTTCTGGGAGTTCTCAGTCCACATACTGCTTAAGCCTGCCTTGTAGAATTTTAAGCATAACCTTGCTAGCGTGTGAAATGAGTGCAATTGTGCGGTAGTTGGAACATTCTTTGGCACTGCCCTTCTTTGGGATTGGGATGTAGACTCACCTTCTCCAGTCCTCTGGCCACTACTGAGTTTTCCAGAGTTGCTGGCATATTGAGTGTAGCACCTTAACAGCATCATCTTTTAAAATTTTGGTTCTCAAGGAAGAGGCAGCCCAGGAATACAAGGCAGGAATTTGCCTTGAATCTTGCTAACAAAATCCTTTCATAGCTTTTTGTGAGGGTTTTGTGGCTGCTAACCTTAAAGCCAGGATGAGCACTCAGAATTGGGCATCATTTCCTCTGTTATTAAAAATAAAATACTTGTTCTGCTTCTAAAGAAACCCTTTAGAATGCATTCTTATTCTTTTTTCATAAAAAAATTCAAACAGCTGTGCAAAGGTGCTCCTGTGCAATGCAATGTCAGAATAACAAAATAATGAAACATCTCACAAGAGCCTTGTTTTTTAAATATACAGCTAAAAAACCTTAAAACTCCTACAACACTTACCAAATAGAAATCTAATAGCTGGCCCCCCAGGCACTAGGAGGCAACCTGATGTTCAAGGCTTCACCCCACCCCCAAACTCTGAGCTTTTGGTTTCTCTTTAGACACTCATCTGTGGTCGCCTGGAGCATTTGAGGGGAAAGAGAGAGAACATTGGGGCATACGAAGCAGACATAGAAAAAGAAAGTGACAAGCTGCTTGTAAGTGTCATTGTTACTTGGAAGGGAACAAGTCCTGTAAGTTTAATGTACATATAATGCTGTGCTTGAATGCATTGTAATAAAAATACTATAAAGGGAAGTTTCTCTTAGACTTAGGCAAGAGGTTCCACTCTGACAAAAGCATCAGAGGAGGCTGGATCTTTCCTCATAATTCATCACTGGAGGCATAAACTGCAGAGCTCTCACGGAAGGAAGCTTAAACTTGAGAAGCCAGTGTGTTCTTGCTGGAGATGGCTAGGAGAAGCAGCAGCAGCAGTTGCAAATAAGTCATGCAATGTTGAAGAAGCTTAGGATCTCCCTCTGGGACGAGGGATAGGAAAGCTGACTGAATTACATAAAGGACTGAACATTGTTTGCAGTGTGCTACTTTATCATGCTTATCTTATTGTTAGACTGTTTAAGACTGTTCTGCGGTAAAGCTTCAAAACTTATTTTTGTGATGGAGAGAATTCATTTCCACACAAGGTCCAGATCAGGAATTCCTCGGAAATACTTTAACAACAAGTACTTGAAGGGTACTTCAACAAGTACTTGAAGGGACGCGGGTGGTGCTGGTTGTTAAACCACAGAGCCTAGGGCTTGCCGATCAGAAGGTCAGCAGTTCAAATCCCCGCAACGGGGTGAGCTCCCGTTGCTCGGTCCCTGCTCCTGCCAACCTAGCAGTTCGAAAGAACATCAAAGTGCAAGTAGATAAATAGGTACTGCTCTGGCGGGAAGGTAAGCGGCGTTTCTGTGCGCTGCTCTGGTTCACCAGAAGTAGCTTAGTCATGCTGGCCACATGACCCGGAAGCTGTACGCCGGCTCCCTCGGCCAGTAAAGCGAGATGAGCGCCACAACCCCAGAGTTGTCTACAACTGGGTTTAATGGTCAGGGGTCCCTTCACCTTTACCTTTACTTGAAGGACCAAACCAAGAATTGTTGTGTATTGAGTCAAAGGATTTTATATCTGTATTATGATTGTCTGTATTTGCATTAGGGTAAAGTAACTGCCTTTTGGTTCCAGAGGGTACAGCTACTATTGGTTCATTTAAGCTGCTGTATTTGGATCCTCTGTCTTATTGGTTCCCTCCAAAAGGCAGGACTGTGATTGCCTGATATTGTTCCCTCCAAAATGTATCCTTTCTTGCTAGTTCCCTGTCCCTATAAATGTAGCTTTCCTCTCCCCAGTCTTTAGTCTTGTTGCTTTAATAAAGAAGTGTTACTAGAGAACTGTCTCCAGCATGTTATATCAAGAGAGCTGAAATCACAAACCCCATGTTACAACAACTGGCGACGAAGGTGGGATCCGGAATGCTGAGGAGCGGTTAAACGCAGCCCTGCCTCAGAGTCCGGATTGCAGCTAAGAACAAGACTCACTGGCCAGCTGAGAAGACGACCCTGCCCACAGGACAATGGAGAGTCCGAGGGTATTGGAGCCCTTCCAGCCATCAGAGCCCCACACGTGGGAAGACTACGTCGAACGCTTTGAGTTCTTCGCAGAGGCTCAAGGGATCACCGATGCCAGCAAAAGAAGGGCCACATTCCTGAGCTACTGTGGGCCTGAGACCTTCAAGCTGGCCAAGGCATTGCTTGCTCCAGCGAAGCTAAGTGAGACATCTCTCAAAGATATTCTTGCCTGCCTAACAAGCCACTTGGCGCCTACTGAGACCAAGATGGCCCGGTGAATGGAGTTTCATAAGAGGCAGCAGCGTACTGGGGAGTCTGTATCTGCATTTCTAGCTGAACTGCGGAAGCTCGCTCAGCACTGCGACTTCCAAAATCTGGAAGAGACTCTCCTGGATCGGTTTGTCGGTGGTCTGAACAGCAAGAAAGCCAGAAGACGCATCGTGGCTAAAGAAGAGGTTACCCTTGCTTCAGCCTTGAAGGAGGCCACCGCCACGGAGAATTATGAAAGAGAGGAGCTTGATGCCAGTCGCAAGGCCCCTAAGCCACAGATAGAAGTTGCGCATGCCATGGACGAGCTAGAGGCTACTCCGAGCCAGAGCCCAGTCTGTGGGGTCGAGTCAGTGTGTCAGGCCTGCACAGTGCACAAAGATCACCGAGGCAGGTGTCCAGGTTGTGGCGGAAACCATGAGCGGAAGAGTTGTCGTTTCCGGGATGCTATGTGCTGGACGTGCGGGAAGACAGGTCACATTGTCAGGGTCTGTAGATCGGCGGCGTTGGGAGCGACAGGAGCACCTCGACTGGAGCATCGCAGACCGCCCACAGCAACCCATTTTCTAAAGGACTGCCACTATGTAACAGAAATCAACGGGAGGGTCGTGCAGTTCCCAGCGCAAGGCAAGGCACACGTCAAGGTGAAGATTGAGGGTCAGCAGTGCGACATGGAGGTGGACTCCGGATCTGGATTCACTATCGTGTCGGACCAGACCGCGAGGACATTCTTCCCCAGGGGTAAGTTGCCCCCTCTGGAGCCCTTCCCGGCAACCTTGCAGTCATACTCAGCGGGCCGCATCCATGTTATGGGAATGTGTGCCGTGAGAGTACAGTTCCGGGACAAACAGGCTGTACTCAAACTGGTGATTGCGAAGGGCAGTCGCCCCAGTCTCCTGGGCACTGACTGGTTCCCCGCCCTGGGACTGAGTATATCAGGGCTTAATTCAATCCAAACTTGCCCCGAGATGAGCGAGGCATTATGCAAAGAATTTGCTGGTCTCTTTAATGGAAAACTGGGTTGTTATAAAGGGCCCCCAGTTGACTTCGAGTTGGACCCTGGGGTGGCCCCAATCCGACTCAAACCAAGGCGAGTGCCATTTGCACTGCAACCCAAGATCGAAGCAGAGCTGGATAAATTGGTCAAGCAGGGAGTTCTCTCACCCGTGGACTCTGCTAAGTGGGAGACTCCAATCGTCACGCCCCTTAAAGCAAATGGGGAAGTCAGGATCTGTGCAGATTACAAATGCACTATCAATAAGGCACTCAGGGGAAACTCATACCCCATTCCAGTCGTATCACATCTGTTGGCTAAACTGGCTGGGGGCAAGGTGTTCGCCAAAATTGACCTGGCACAAGCTTACCAACAGCTGCCAGTAACCCCACAATCAGCGGAAGCACAGACTATTGTCACACATAAAGGGGCGTTCAGAGTTAACAGATTACAATTTGGAGTTTGTGTGGCCCCAGGGATTTTTCAAGGGCTCATGGAACGCCTGTTAAGAGGTCTGCCGGGGGTCTTGCCATTTTTTGATGACGTTTTGATTGCTGGAAAAGACCCACAGGAACTGGTTACGCGTGTTCGTGCAGTGTTGCTCAAGTTCAAGGAGGTGGGGTTGCAACTGAAAAAGGAAAAATGCAGTTTTGGGGTGCCAACTGTGGATTTCTTGGGGTTTAAAATTGATGCATCAGGCATCTACCCCACAGATGCTAAGATTAAGGCCATCATTGAGGCACCACGACCACAGAACAAGACGGAGTTGCAGTCATTCCTGGGACTTATTAACTTTTATCATTCGTTCTTACCCCAGAAAGCTTCGGTAGCTGAACCATTACATAGACTGTTGCAGAAAAAGAATGTGTGGTGATGGGGGCAGGGGCAGCAGAAGGCTTTTGACTCCTTACGAGGAATGTTGAGTAGCAGGAGCGTCCTTGCTCATTATGATGAGTCAAAGCCGCTGGTCCTGGCATGTGATGCCTCTCAATACGGCCTGGGGGCTGTGCTGAGTCATAGGGAACCGGATGGGTCGGAAAAGCCCATCTCTTTCTATTCTCGTACATTGTCGCCCACGGAGCGCAACTATGCTCAAATTGACAAAGAGGCGCTTGCAATTGTGGCAGGAATCAAAAAGTTCCATGATTATGTGTACGGTCGCCATTTCTACATTGAAACGGACCACAAGCCACTGTTAGGGTTGTTCAACCCAAACAAACAAACGCCACAAATTCTCTCCCCCAGAATGTTACGTTGGTCTATATTCCTGAACGGGTTCCAGTACACCTTGAACCATGTGCCGGGGAAACGGTTGTGCCATGCTGATGCGCTGAGTCGATTGCCGCTCCCTGGCGGGAGCAATGAGGATCCCGCTCCAGCGGAGCACATAATGATGCTGGAAACACTTCCGGGGGCTCCTGTAACGGCTACTGATATAGCTGAGAAAACGAGGAAAGATGCTGTTCTCTCCCGTGTGCTCACTTGGGTGGGGAGGGGGTGGCCAGGTGGTCCGCATGAAGACAAATTCAGGCCTTATGCGACTAGGCAGCACGAGTTGTCCATGCATAAGGGTTGTCTCTTGTGGGGAGATAGGGTGATCATCCCAGGACCGCTGAGAAACAGGGTTCTTGAGACGCTTCACATGGGACACCCGGGAATGGTCAGGATGAAGTCACTAGCCCGATGTTATGTGTGGTGGCCTGGAATGGACCAGAACATAGAACAATGGGTACGAACATGCAAGGCATGCCAAGAGGTGCGGCCAGAAGTGGCCAGAGCACCAGTCCACTGGTGGGAGCAGTCCAGATCTCCCTGGAGCCGGCTGCACTTAGATTTTGCTGGGCCATTCTAAGGAAAGGTCTTTTTGGTTATCGTTGATGCATATTCCAAATGGTTAGAAGTGGCGATGGTCCCTAGCATGGCATCAGCTGCCGTAATCAAGGTGTTGAGGCAGCTGTTTGCAACCCACGGGTTACCTGAGACCATTGTATCAGATAATGGGGCAGCTTTTGTATCCCAAGAATTCAGGGCATTCTTGGCTGATAACTTCATAAGAGGGGTCACATCCGCGCCCTTTCACCCATCCTCCAATGGGCAGGCAGAGCGCATGGTAAGAACAGCCAAAGAATCCATTGCGCGCTTAATGGAGGGTAACTGGTCAGCTCGCATCGCACGAATGTTATTTTTGCAGCATGCAACGCCGTGTACCGCGACGGGCAAGTCGCCAGCTGAGCTGCTGTTGGGTAGGAGACTGGTAACGGTGCTGGATTATGTCCACCCGGATAAAATGCCAAACCGTAATTCAAGAGCAACACCCCAGGCTGAGACTGACACAACAAGGTATCTCGCCCCTGAAGATCTGGTCTGGGTGAGGAACTATTCACGAGGTTCGCGGTGGCTGGCTGGTGTGGTCACCCGGGCTAGTGGACCTGTGTCCTATTATGTGACCTTGGAAAATGGGCAAGTGTGGAAGAGACATATAGATCAGCTGAGGCGCCGGGCGCTCAGCAGGGAGGAGCCAGATAATTCATCCCTGGCTAACGATGCAGAGCTGCAAGACCAGAGTGAAAATGGCCTAGAGGTGCAGTCACCAGGGGCTTTAACAAATGAACCAGGGTCTGCTAGTCCTCACGATGACGAGGTACAGATAGGGGACCCTGAGATGTCTGGGACTCCATCTGTTCCTGACGAAACCCCTAGAGCAGCCCCTCTACCACAGGTAACACCCAATCCAGAACCTGCAACACCTGTTGTCAGGAGATCAAGTAGAAGTTGTAGGACCCCACAGTACCTGAGAGATTACGTCTGCTGTGCTCACTGGGGGGGAGGGGTGTTGTGTATTGAGTCAAAGGATTTTATATCTGTATTATGATTGTCTGTATTTGCATTAGGGTAAAGTAACTGCCTTTTGGTTCCAGAGGGTACAGCTACTATTGGTTCATTTAAGCTGCTGTATTTGGATCCTCTGTCTTATTGGTTCCCTCCAAAAGGCAGGACTGTGATTGCCTGATATTGTTCCCTCCAAAATGTATCCTTTCTTGCTAGTTCCCTGTCCCTATAAATGTAGCTTTCCTCTCCCCAGTCTTTAGTCTTGTTGCTTTAATAAAGAAGTGTTACTAGAGAACTGTCTCCAGCATGTTATATCAAGAGAGCTGAAATCACAAACCCCACGTCACAACAAGAATTACAACAATCTCTTCCTCAAAATGGTTCAGCCTCCACCACCTTTACTGCAGTCAACTGAAGGCAACCAACTATGCCCTGCCCCCCCCCCCCGATCTTTCTCACTGCCAATGAAAACTAATAAATGAAAAGGAAGAGAAGCTACCCATGTCACACTGACACAAACACCTTGCATATGAACTTTGAAAATAATGAAAGTGTACTACCCCTCCCCCCGGCTTGCTCTCCCCACCTCTCAATTCCCCAACCTTACATTGTATACAACATTAAAGTCTGTCTGTCTGCGGGGTATAAATAATAAATTATTATTATTATTATTATTATTATTATTATTATTATTATTAAATGATCTTCCTCTGTTTCACTTCAGATAATTCAGTGGGGCCTCTTCTCAGTTCATTCTCTTCTGGATCAGTGCCTTAATCCTTTGTAGATTCTGTATATCACAGAATAGTCATTGAGGTGTCCCCAGATGTTGTTGTCCAGTTCCCATCAGCTTCAGCCAGCAGGGCAGACAGTCAAGGATGATAGAAACTCTAATCTGGACCCCACCGCCTTGGCTCGGCTGCCCTATATCCTTCCCATTGAAAGAAATTGTGAAAATTAATTTTGTACGCTATAGATTTATCCTGGTCTGGTGCATGCAATGTCTTTTGTTTTGCAGCTGTGTGATTTGTGCTCATATTGTATTGTGGTGGCCATTGGCTATAAACAATAAAATTTATAGATACAGTCGATTGAACTGCAAAAATAAGTAATAAAATAATAAAACGATTTTTATATTTTTTTGGTCCTCCCTCCCAAATGGTGTGTGTGTTTTTGGTTATATTGGGGGTGGGGTGGGGGGTGGAGAAGTATGAAGGCCAAAACCGTTCCCCTCCTCTGCTAAATGGATGCAGGAGACCAGAGGCAGCGAAAGAAAAAGCAGGGAAATAGAAACCCTCCAAATTCCACTATTTTCCAGGGATGTCCCTGATTTAGAGAAGCTGTCCTGGTTTCTGATTTGATCCCAGAATATTCCGATTCTCCTTAGGGTCTCCCTATTTTCATTGAAGAAATGCTGGAGGGAATGGAGTTATCCGACCCCCGGGCCCTCTGAGAAGGCAATCCTGTATAGGGACGTTTCAAAATGTTTAATGTTTTATTATGTTTTTATATATGTTGGAAACTTCCCAGAGTGGCTGGGGCAACGTAATAAGATGTGTGGTGTATAAATAGGAAAATTATATTTATGGAATGGGATGTTCCTATTTTCATCAGAGAAATGTTGGAGGGTTTGGAAAGGTCGGTTGCTGGAGCTAAGTGATTGCATGATCCCAACCAGCAGAGCTGGGAACTGGACTGCCTCCTCCAGCTACCCATTCGGGCTGCAGGCATAGCTGTCAACCTTCCCTTTTTTTTGCGGGAAATTCCCTTATTCCAGAGCCATTTCCCGCTGCTATCCCGGATTGTTAGGTATCCTGTAGACTGTCCCCAGGACAGGTGAGGCTGCTGATCCTTTTTTTCCGAGTCTGCTGATCCCTTTTTTTCAAATCTGAAAATTGACAGCTATGGCTGCAGGGTGGGATCGTCCCAGCTTTCTGAAAAGATTTGCTGATAAGGAAACCAGTGACTGCACATCGGATCACAAGGAGACTTATTTGTGCAACATTCTGGATATCTTATAAGATGCCAGGTAGATTCCAATGATACAATAAATTTTGAGGGACAGCGCAAGGGGGCGAATCCAGCCTCGCAGCCTCCCAGGGCCCAACCCACAGCCAGCGAGCTCCGATGCTCAGAGAGGCAGGAAACGGGGCCAGCCAGGGGGACTCGAGAGCGGCTGCACTTTCCTGTCCCCCGCCGAGGAGAGCGGAGGAGCAGCGGCCTGTGGCCTGGCGAGTTTCCCCGGAGAGGAGCCGGATTCCGCTGCAGGGACGGAGCGAGGAGTCCGAGGTGCAGGAGGGGGAGAGCACGTGTACCTGGCAGGATCAGGCCCCGAGTCCAGCCAGAGGCTGCAGGGCGCCCCCCAACCGGGCAGGAAGGGGAAGGGGCGCAGCTGAGGGGCAGGGCATCTGCAGGAGGGCACAGGGGCAAACATCTCTGGCTCAGGCTGGCACGGACCCTGCCGGAGACCCTGGGGAGCTGCTCCCTTCAGTCCTGAGCTCAAGGGGCAGAATGAGGGGTCCAAGGCAGCTGCTGCTTCGCGGTGGACGATGCATATAGTCGTCCGATGATCAGCGGCGTCGTTGGGGCTGTTGCCTCCCGGGGCGGTCACTGAGTCTGCCGCCCCTCTCCCTGTCCCTCAGCAGGGAGCCCAGCCCATTTCGACGGTCCTCACCACGGCGGAGAGGGAAGGGGAGGCGGGGAGGAGAAGGAAGAGCAGTGCAGCAGGGAGGTGCCCTTCTCACTCTGCAGCCCCCCGACACCCTTTGCAAGCCTCCACTACTGCCCCCCTTCCTCTGCCAGTGCCATTGATAAATCTATCGCCCTTATTTGTGAATTGGTCTGATCGCCTTTGAAAGCTCTCTTTGCCACCACCATCACCGCATCTTGTGGCAATGATGTCCATCAGATTCATTTAGCAAGGAAATTGCTTCTTTTGTCTTCCCCAAATCAAGGTACACTGTGCCTACACATGGAGGTTCTGTTGTTCTGTCACGGCTAATAAAACGGCTAATAGATCTTTTCCCCGGAGAATGCATCTGATCTTTCCCCAAACTATCAAAGCTAGTGACCTCTTGTGTCTGCGTGTGAATAAGTGTGACAGGCTTAAACCTGTCTCATTAATTGTTTTATTTCCACCTTCCTCAGTAATACAGCTGAGTTTTCAGATGAAGGCTGAGGGTTGAAGTGGGTGACAGTTTTGAGAATGCAGAGGAAAGGAGGATTCTTAAGAAGTGTGGCATATGGAAATGAATTAATGATAATAAAAACGTTGAAGACAGTATTGTTAAAGACTGAGGAAGGCGAAATTGAAATTAGCTATTCATGTTCAGATTATTACTCCTTTCATTTCTATACTGCTTCATATTTTTAAGAAAAAAATCTAATTAGTAATTAGAGAGAAATCTCATTGCAATTTGTGTCCATAGGATGTTGAGAACATTAACTCTGTAGATCCAGTTCTCTCCTCCTGATAGATTTGATTGTTCTTTCTGATAGAGCAGGAGGAACGAAACATTTATGGTCTTAAAGCTGCATTGATTCTGGAGGCCACATTCAAGTGAACTTTGTGGCCAATGTATGCACATGCATGTACACACTGAAAAGAGATGCAGACCATAAAGTCACATGCACACATGCCATAGATGCTGCCCACACTCACCAGACATGCCATCTAGCATACATACAAGTCTTGCAAACACAAACAACGTGTTTAGACCTTCCAACCCCAGTGCTGGGCTGGAGGAGAAATAAGAGCACAAGAAGACCCTGCTGAATTAGCAGTGAGATCTGTGGAAAAAAGACCCTTCAGATTGTTCTTTAGAAATCCTCTTTAAAGAGCAGCCAGAGGGATCATTTATTTTCCTTTTGCCCCATTTCAGCACTGTGCTGGTTTGTGCTGAAATTGGAGTTGAAAAGATCTCTCTAAGGGCCCCTTAGGCATCTTTCTCTCCAGGACAGACAGAGATCTTCATCCTATGATCAGATCAGGAGATGGAAACGGCAGGGACTAGCAGGACACACCCTGAGGCTTGGCAAGCCATATGCAGCCAATGGACTGTAAGTTAGAATGTCTTCAGTCAAGAGAGTTTGTGGCCACAGGAGGACTCTCCTGTGTGGGTGTCTGAGGGCCCTGCTCCTTCCTGCCACTCACCACCTGGCCCAGGGCGGGGCCTGAAGGACTCACAGGGACTGCTGCGCTCTGCTGCCCAGGAGGACTCTCCTGTGTGAGTGTTTGAGGGCCCTGCTCCTTCCTGCCACTCACCATCTGGCCCGGGGCGGGGCCTGAAGGACTCACAGGGACTGCTGCGCTCTGCTGCCCAGGAGGACTCTCCTGTGTGAGTGTTTGAGGGCCCTGCTCCTTCCTGCCACACACCACCTGGCCCAGGGCGGGGCCTGAAGGACTCACAGGGACTGCTGCGCTTTGCTGCCCAGGAGGACTCTCCTGTCTTAAGAGGCCTCATGAGGCACCGGGACACCACTGCTGCGGCTTCACCGTGGGGGTTGAGGAAGGCCGCTCCCTCCTGTAGGCACACTCCTCCAGGCCTAGGGGGCGGGGCCCACACTCGCCACCGCTACTGTTTTAAGGACACTGGTGTTGCCGCGGCAAATGTTTAAAATGTTTTTATATATTTTAAAATGTTTTATAGGGGTTTTTACTTTTTACTTTGTTGTACCACCATGAACGGTGGTTTTTATTGATATATTTCTATTTTGTTCCGTTTTATTTTGGTTTGGGGTTAGCTATTGAGTGGGGTGGGGATTTGTTGTGTTGGTACAATTGTTTTTGATTTGATTTGTTTTCTATTCTGTAAATGGAGGTTGGTTTGAGGCTTGGGATTGCTACCATAGTGGGGCGAGGGAGGTATGGCGGTGGGGGCAGATGTCATAGGCGAAGGGGATCGAGATATGGATATGCTCGTACCCCTTCCAATCTGCGCCCCATCCCGAGGGACGAAGGTAGGGTGAGCAAGGATTACTCACCTCCGTCACTGGTGTTGTGCAATGCCAGGTCTATAGGCAAAAAAACCGCCACCCTGCGAGACTTCTTCACCTCGCAGGGGGTTGACCTGGCTTGTGTGACGGAGACCTGGGTGCGCGAAGGGGAAACTGTTACCTTACGAGAGATGGCGCCCCCGGGTTTCTCCGTCCTCCACCAGTCGCGGACTGTGGGCCGGGGGGGAGGGGTGGCATTATTAATCCGAGAAGACTGTTCTTTCAGGGCTCTACCATCGCCATCGATCCCCGGCATTGAATGTGTTGGCCTAGTGTGGGGCTCCGAGGAGAGCTTGGCTGTCTGGCTGGTGTACTGGCCACCTAGCGCACCAGCAGCCACCCTGTCAGGCCTGCTGGAGGCGGTGGCCGGCTGGGCCTTGGAGTTCCCCAACCTATTGGTACTGGGGGACTTCAACATCCACGCTGATGCCACTCCCTCCTCACAGGCTCTGGACCTGGTGTCTTCCATGGCGACACTAGGGCTCTCCCAGTTTGTTTCGGGCCCCACACATCAAGCAGGCCACACGCTGGATTTGATCTTTGGCGCCGGTATAGATGTGATCATGTCTCCCTCGATGAAGGTGCCATGGTCTGATCACTACGCACTGAAAGCCAGGATTGATTTTCCACCCCCACCCTGCTTAGGTGGCGAGCCGATTTGGGCTCGCCCGCGGAGGCTGATGGACCCTGATAGATTCCGTCAGGCCTTGCGGGACCTTGCTCCCCCTGGCGACTCATTGACTGAGCTTGTTGAGGGCTGGAATATCCAGCTCCTGGCAGCCATCGATGAGATCGCACCTAGGCGCCCTCTGCGACCCCGCAGAAACCGGGCTCCCTGGTTTACCGAGGAGCTTCGGAAAATGAAGCGGGGCCTCAGACGGCTAGAGCGAGTATGGCGGGGTGCCCGTGACGGAGCTTCAAGAACATCTTATAGGGTTTTTATGAAAACCTACGAGATGGCAGTGAAGGCCGCTAAGAATTCCTACTTCTCGGCCTCCATTGCCTCCGCTAGCTCTCGCCCGGCGCAATTATTTAGTATAATTAGGTCTTTAACATCCCTCGAAGGACAGCCAAATTTAAATAACAATTCGACACACAGCTGCGAGGCATTTGCGAGCTCTTTTGCGGAGAAGGTCCTGTTGCTCCGCCATGACCTCCCTGCCAATTTGGATACAATGAAGGAACTGGAGGCCCCTCGACTGTCCTCGGGTCCAGTATTGGACCACTTTGACCGGATATCCCCAGCCGATGTGGACAGACTCCTCCAAGCTGGAAAGCCCACCACTTGTCCTCTTGACCCGTGCCCGTCCTGGCTGATTAGAGCGTGTCCAGACGAGGTGCAGGCCCCCCTGGGTGATATCATCAATTTGTCCCTTGGCACTGGGATATTCCCAGGGGAACTGAAGGAGGCAGTGGTGCGTCCGCTCTTAAAGAAAACATCATTAGATCCTTTAGATCTATCCAATTACCGCCCGGTTTCGAATCTTCCATTCCTGGGTAAGATGATTGAGAGAGCGGTTGCTGAACAGCTTGGTAGGTTTCTGGATGAAACATCTGCTCTCGACCCATTCCAGTCCGGCTTCCGCGCTGGTCATGGGACCGAGACGGCTCTGGTTGCCCTAACAGATGATCTCTGCAGGCAGCTGGATCGAGGCGGGTCGGGGCTGCTGATTCTTCTAGACCTGTCAGCAGCCTTCGACATGGTCGATCACGAACTCCTGGACCACCGCCTTGCCGACGTGGGGATCCAGGGCACAGTCCTTCAATGGCTGCTCTCGTTTCTCTCCGGTCGGGGACAGAGGGTGGCGCTTGGGGGGGAATTGTCATCGCGCCACTCCTTGGTGTGTGGAGTGCCTCAGGGTGCGATTCTCTCCCCGATGCTTTTTAACATCTTTATGCGCCCCCTCGCCCAGCTTGTCCGGAGTTTTGGGCTGGGTTGCCATCAGTATGCCGATGACACCCAACTCTATCTGTTGATGGATGGCCATCCTGACTCGGCCCCAGATACACTGACCAGATGTCTGGAAGCTGTGGCTGGATGGTTACGTGGGAGCCGGTTGAAGTTAAATCCTTCGAAGACAGAGGTCCTCTGGCTGGGACGGAGCGATATGGGATTGAGGGGGCAACTCCCGTCTCTTGCGGGGGTGCAATTAGTGCCAGCATCATCCGTGAAGAGTTTGGGTGTAATCTTCGATACCTCCCTCTCTATGGAGGCGCAGATTACAGCTATAACAAAGGCGGCATTTTTTCATCTCTGCCAAGCTAAGCAGTTGGCTCCTTATCTCTCTCGCCCTGACCTAGCCACTGTGATCCATGCGACGGTCACCTCCAGACTGGATTATTGTAACTCGCTCTATGTGGGGCTGCCCTTGAGACTGACCCAGAAACTCCAGCGGGTGCAGAATGCCGCGGCGAGACTCCTTACGGGGTCTCCGCTGCGAGATCATATCCATCCGGTGCTGTACCAGCTGCACTGGCTCCCGGTGGAGTACAGGATCAGGTTTAAGGTGCTGGTTTTAACCTTTAAAGCCCTATACGGCCTAGGACCCTCGTACCTACGGGACCGCCTCTCCTGGTATGTCCCACAGAGAAATTTACGGTCTGCAAATAAAAACACCCTAAAGATCCCAGGCCTCAGAGAAGTTAGGCTGGCCTCAACTAGAGCCAGGGCCTTCTCGGCCGCGGCTCCAATCTGGTGGAACGCTCTGTCACAAGAGACTAGGGCCCTGCAGGACCTGACATCCTTCCGCAGGGCCTGCAAGACAGAGCTGTTCCACCAGGCCTTTTGTCAGGGCGCAGCCTGACCCCCTCCTCTGGCAATCTGCACAAAATTTTGCTTGATGGTTGCCATTAATTTGATTTCAATTTGATTTAATTAATTTTATAATGAATGTTTTAGAATGTTGAACTATTTTGATTGTTGTTAGCCGCCCTGAGCCCAGCTTCGGCTGGGGAGGGCGGGATATAAATAAAATTTATTATTATTATTATTATTATTATTATTATTATTATTATAGAATATTTTGGAGTGAGTTCTTTGATTTTGTTGGTCAATATTCCTTTTGTTAGTTTCTTAGGCTGTGCAGATCCCATACATTTAAAGCATGTGGCTTCCCCCAGAGAACCACGGGACCTGTAGTTTATTGCTACAGCTCTCAACACCCCTAACAAACGGTAGCTCACAGGATTTCTTGGGTGAAGCCATGTACTTTCAATGTTAGGTGGGTCTGTCACAGCCTTAATCATATACAAAGATCTGTTGTTTCTTTTCCAACATGCTAGAAGTTGCAGCCAGGATCAGCATTCCCTGTCCACTGAGCATGCTCAGTCCTCTCACTGGGTTGTTTTTGGATTTCCTTCCACTGCCTTGGTCCCCCCCCCCCCAAATATTATTTGTACTTCCATAAACCTTGATGTTTCCCCCAGTCTTTGGATAACTTCCCCTCGTCCCTGGGTGGAGTCATTTGGGTGACATAATGATTGTCATTCACAGCCTGAACATTAGAAATAGAAAGAGTAATAATATATTTCAAAAACTGGCAAATGGTTAAAAAATGTGCTTTTGTTTTTATTCTTGGATTTCATTTTACTTTGTGTTTATTTCTTTTCCAGCAGGGTGGCGTAAAAATTGAAGAGCCGGGACCCAGGAGACCCATTCAAAGGGAGAGACTGGAGTGCAAAGGAAAGAAACCTCCTGCCGGCCAAGTTGGGACCATCAGGGATCTTCTGCCTCGGGCAGATTTATGTCAAATTAAGCAGGAGCAAGAGGAGGGGCAGCCGCAGCAGCACTGGGAGGCCCAGAAGCAGGATTTCCTGAAGACGATGCAGCCCCCTCGTTCAGGGTGGGAAACCCCACAGGCTCCCAGTTCTCCCCACTCTGGGGATGGTGTCCTCTCCTTCAGGGGAGCTGCAGATGCCAGTCGGTGGCCCAGTGGGAGAGCAGGGGGGACAGACCAGACCCTGCTCCCAGACACTGAGGGGCTTCTGGGAAAGGTAAGTGCCCTCCTCTCACCTGGGTTTCCAGCACCTGGAGGTCACAGGTCCACTGCTTCTAGACATGGAGGTTCTGTTTAGCTTTGGTGGTGAATATTCCTCCTCCCTGCACTTCCACTCTAATCCACTTTAAAAAGCCTTGCTAGACCAAACTTTCTTACACATGGGAGGTTTGCGATCATATCTCCTGCTATTCTTACTTTACTTAAACAACTGCAGGGGACTCTGAATTTTATCAGAGCAGAAGCTGTGTCAGAAGAGGGGTCCTTCCACCAACCCCCGTTTTCCTCCTCTAAATTGCCTCCATTTCCAAAATGCTCTTTTCTCCCCACTGAGGTAAAAATCTTGGCACGTCTTGCAGCCTCAGCAATCCCATGTGTAGTCGCATTAAATAAGACTGGCCCATCTTGCAAGGTTGTTGCAAGATTTATTAAGATAATGGCCAGATTCAGATGACTGAATCACAGCCTGAAAAGCTGGGTTAAAAATAGGAACAGTTTTTAATGCATTGCTGCAGCAAAGTTACAATAAAACCTAAGTTGACCCAAGTTGAAAACCAAAAACTCTAGCCGCCACCGCAGTCTCCTGGCCCCCACAACCAGAATGCATCACTCCAGGAAGGACCCCCACCCAACCTTTAGTGAGAGAGGGCAAAAGAAAAGGACTCTACATTGGTAGTTGCACAAATTTACCAGCTGTGGTCCTGCACTGACAGTAAGGCTAACAAACAGGGGAGCTGGGAACGTGCTGGTCCCATATCTCCCTGCATCTGCCTCCTGACCTAATTGTCCCAGCTTACCTCATGATTGGGCCGGCCCTGAGGGTGAACTGTGATGAAACCAGGCACTCTCTTATGAGCCATAACTAACAAACTTTCCATTTTGCCCAAACCAGGAAACTACAGCTGCCAGCTTTGGAACAAGCTGAGAGATTAATCTAACTTCAAACTGTGCTTGCTCAAAACAGGAAACTCTGGTTGATCAGTGGCTTCGTGCTTTGACTGATCCCACTGATAGCAGTAAAAATAGGAAGCCCTGTTGCATTTGAAGGGGTTGTTTGGACAGAGTCTCTGATCAGCATGCCTAGCAGGACAGGCTTAAAAAGGTAAAGGGACCCCTGACCATTAGGTCCAGTCGTGACCGACTCTGGGGTTGTGGCGTTCATCTCGCTTTATTGGCTGAGGGAGCCAGCGTACAGCTTCCTGTTCATGTGGCCAGCGTGTCTAAGCCGCTTCTTGTGAACCAGAGCAGTGCATGGGAACGCCCTTTATCTTCCTGCCGGAGCTGTACCTATTTATCTATTTGCACTTTGATGTGCTTTCGAACTGCTAGGTTGGCAGGAGCAGGGACCGAGCAACGGGAGCTCACCCTGTCACAGGGATTCGAACCGCCAACCTTCTGATCGGCAAGTCCTAGGCTCTGTGGTTTAACCCACAGCACCACCCGAGTCCCAGGACAGGCTTAGGAAGCAATTATTATTATTATTATTATTATTATTATTATTATTTGCATCCTGCCTATCTGACTGGGTTGCCTCAGCCCATCTGGGTAGCTTCCAACAAAATAGAAACCATCAAAAATTTCCTTGTAAAAGGCTGCCTTCGGAAGTCTTCCATTTTGTAGAAATGGCCTTCGGTTTTAAAGAATTGCCGTCTTTAAGGAATCACTTGGTGTAAACATGTATGTCGTCCTCTACGTCCAAACACACACAGACAAACATAGTGGGAGCAAGCAGTGCTCTAAAGTGCTTATCTTGCAAACTTGCCATCTAAGTTGTTTACTCCTGACCAAAGTTCCTGTTTCCCAAAAGGACAGGAGGGGGAGCAGTGGAGGAAACGGATGGGTTTGAAGGCTCTTTCCACCAGCCGCCTCTCTCCCCTGAGGAACAAGAGCAAAAGGTGTTAGCAGGGCAGAAGAACAGAGGAGTCAGGGAGGACAGAGGGAGCAGTGGGCGGATCGCCCGCCTCTCCCAGGGGGTCCTGATGCAAGCAAGGGGCTTCCTTCTTCTCCATGCAAGGGCCACTCAAGTATTCAGAGCAGTTCTTTGCAGATGAACTCTTAAATTCCAAGGGACCTACTCTCAGGCCGCTAATGTACATACCATGCCAGCCTTAGGAAGGGAGGTGGGACAGGGAGGTGAAAGGAATTGCCAAAGGTGTTTCAAAATGGGTGGGGGATCTTGGGGAAGGGGTGCCCAATTGGGGCTTCTTCAGGGGGAGCAGAATGTCTTGGGCAGGGGAATCCCTGCAGGGGCTCTCAGACTCCCTTGGCTTCTTCTTCCCTCCCTCCCAGGAAGCTGCAACTGGCTCTGGATTCTGCGCTCCTCAGGAAGCTGAACCTGCAAACCTAGCTGAGACTGAACCTGCAACCCTGGCCAGGATGGAAGGAGGAAGATGGACGGGTGACCTGGTCAGGCTGTCTCCCGGATCCCTCCCCACAACCTCTGAGCATTCCCTCCCAGGACCCTTGGAGAAATCTGGTGAGTTCCAGGGGAGAGGAGATGGGGACAGGGATGGATGGATGGATGGATGGATGGATAGATGGATGGTGGAGGGAGAAAGGGGAAAAGATGGAGTTGAGACAAATGGAAGGAGGTTCCTGAACGTAAGAAGGAAGGGGTGAGGCCTTCTCCAAAGCAGCTTTTCTTCCTCCAGGCTTTTAAATCTTAGATGTTATTTCCCCAGCAGGAATATTGATGATAATGATGTGGCACACCAATCCTGAAAAAAGGGTGAAGGGGAATGGAAATGCTTCCCATAATTATTTATAATTAATCTATTACCCTTATTTTTTATAGACAGGGTCAGATACATTCCACCAGCATCAAAATAAATGCATGCAGCTCCCCAGTTTGGTGGACTTAAGGGACAAAGGACCCGTTATCATGATACATAATTCCTGTGGCTGGAGGCTCTACACTTAGGATTGGACATATAAAGTCCAAGAGCGTCTGGTATTAGAAGCAAATTGTGTTAACTTGCCAATCTTACAGACTGGGGTTGTTTGTGAGAGTGAGTGAGTGGGATAATAATTTCTAGCACCCCTGTAATTTTCTCCGTTCCTAAGCTTCTATGGGTGGGACGCGGGTGGCGGTGGGACGCGGGTGGCGCTGTTGGTAAAACCTCAGCGATTAGGGCTTGCCGATCGCATGGTCGGCGGTTCGAATCCCCGCGGCAGGGTGAGCTCCCATCTTTCGGTCCCAGCTCCTGCCCACCTAGCAGTTCGAAAGCAGCCCTAAGTGCCAGTAGATAAATAGGTACCGCTTTATAGCAGGAAGTTAAATGGTGTTTCCGTGTGTTGCGCTGGTGCCGGCTCGCCACGGCAGCTTTGTCACGCTGGCCACCTGACCCGGAAGTGTCTCCGGACAGCGCTGGCCCCCGGCCTCTTAAGTGAGATGGGCGCACAACCCTAGAGTCGGACACGACTGGCCCGTACGGGCAGAGTTACCTTTACCTTTACCTTTAAGCTTCTATGGAGATACTGTGGTACAACCTTGGTACAAATTTCAAAATAAGTACACCAAGCCAACAAAGAGACTCAGAGATTTATAGTGGCACCAGGTAAAGGTAAAGGGACCCCTGACCATTAGGTCCAGTCGTGACTGACTCTGGGGTTGTGGCGCTCATCTCGCTTTACTGGCTGAGGGGGCCGGTGTACAGCTTCCGGGTCATGTGGCCAGCATGACTAAGCCACTTCTGGTGAACCAGAGCAGCGCACAGAAACGCCGTTTACCTTCCCGCCGGAGCGGTACCTATTTATCTACTTGCACTTTGACATGCTTTCAAGCTGCTAGGTTGGCAGCAGCAGGGACCGAGCAACGGGAGCTCACCCTGTCACGGGGATTCGCACCGTCAACCTTCTGATCGGCAAGCCGTGGCTCTGTGGTTTAGACCACAGCGCCACCCGCGTCCCTTAAAGTTCCCTTAGAGAGATCCTTTAACTCCAATCTCAGCAGGAATCAGCACAGTGCTGAAATGGGATAGAAGCCCTGATCTGGAGATAAATGATCCCACTGGCTGCTCTTTAAAGAGGGTTTCTAAAGAACAATCAGAAGGGTCTTTTTTCATGGATCTCATTGCTAATTCAGCAGGGTCTTCTTGTGCTCTTATTTTCCCCCACCCCAGCACTGGGGTTGGAAGGTCTAAACATGCTGGTTCATAGATGTCAACTTTCAGATTTGAAAATAAGGGATCAGCAGCCTCACCTGTCCCCACGTCCCTGTGGCATCACGTATCCTGCTCAAAATTCCACTTTGTCAGACTGCAGCCCACAAAAGCTTAGGCCATAATACATTTATCAGCCTTTAAGGGCTGCAAAAGATGAATAAACAGAAGCGTAGTTCATCTATGGAATCCATCCTACAGGAGACCGTGAGAGCCAGCAACTTGGATAGCTTGAAAGAAAAGATAAGACTGACGTCTCTGCTCTGCCCTCGCAATCCTAGGCAATAATCCTTCTTGATACTAGTTTCTGAAAAGCACAGGAAGGCAGAGAAGACTCTTGTGCTCCAATCCTGCTTGCCGGTTTCCCACAGGCATCTGGTTAGCCTCTGTGAGAAGAGGATGCTGGACTAGGTGGGCCTTTGCCTGATCCAGCAGGCTCTTCTTAGGTTCCAATATATTGCAATATTTTTTCAGTTACATGTAGCACTTAAGTTTTACTTATTTCACAAGGGAAATACTGTTACTTGAGCCTGAGATCATTTCCTCACTTGAAAAAGAAAAATACAGAGATGTGTTTAATAAGCCAATTCCCCCATAGATCTGTATTATAAAATGATGGTGCTTTATTAAGTGTGAATGGAGTGATCATGTGTTGCTCTTGCCATTATCTCATCTGCTTTGCAAAAAAATTGGAACCTAGAGAGGACAGTGGAGAATGAAGGTGTTAAAATGAGAGAAGGTACAGATTGGGATTGACATGTGTTCAGTTCCTTTTTTGTCTTTCTTGAAAGTCTAACAGGATTCTCTTTCCTCCCAGACTCCCAAACAGGTGAGGAAGATGAAAGTCAGAATTCTATGGAGCCACAGGTGAATTCATTGGGAAGAACAAAGAAACTGAGGATACAACAAGAAACTCACAAAGGAGAGAAACTATTTGAATGTATTGAATGTGAAAAGAGCTTCAGTACCACTGGGAAACTTCGAATACATCAGCGAACTCACACAGGGGAGAAACCATTTGAATGTATTGAATGTGGAAAGAGCTTCAGTCGAAATGATGCACTAAGAATACACCAACGAACTCACACAGGGGAAAAACCATTTAAATGTATGGAATGTGGAAAGAGCTACAGGGATAGTGGATCACTTAGAATACACCAACGAACTCACACAGGGGAGAAACCATTTAAATGTATGGAGTGCGGTAAGGGCTTCAGTCGAAGTGGAACCCTTAGAAGTCATCTACGAATACACACGGAGGATAAACCATTGAAATGTATTGAATGTGGAAAGAGCTTCAGTGAAAGTGGAGCACTTAGAATACACCAACGAATTCACACAGGTGAGAAACCATTTAAATGTATGGAGTGCGGTAAGAGCTTCAATGATAGTGGATCACTTAGAATACACCAACGTACTCACACGGGAGAGAAACCATTTAAATGTATTGAATGTGGAAAGAGCTTCAGTGAAAGTGGACATCTTAGAAGACACCAACGAACTCACACAGGGGAGAAACCATTTAAATGTACTGAATGTGGAAAGAGCTACAGTCAAAGTGAAGGCCTTAGAATACACCAACGAACTCACACAGGGGACAAACCATTTAAATGTATGCAGTGTGGAAAGAGCTTCCATGAAAGTGGAGCACTTAGAAGACATCAACAAACTCACACAGGGGAGAAACCATTTGAATGTATTGAATGTGGAAAAAGCTATAGTCGAAGCGGAGAACTTAGAATACACCAACGAATTCACACAGGGGAAAAACCATTTAAATGTATGGAATGTGGAAAGAGCTACAGTGATAGTGGATCACTTAGAATACACCAACGAACTCACACAGGGGAGAAACCATTTAAATGTATGCAGTGTGGAAAGAGCTTCCATGAAAGTGGAGCACTTAGAAGACATCAACAAACTCACACAGGGGAGAAACCATTTGAATGTATTGAATGTGGAAAAAGCTACAGTCGAAGTGGAGAACTTAGAATACACCAACGAACTCACACAGGGGAAAAACCATTTAAATGTATGGAATGTGGAAAGAGCTACAGGGATAGTGGATCACTTAGAATACACCAACGAACTCACACAGGGGAGAAACCATTTAAATGTATGCAGTGTGGAAAGAGCTTCCATGAAAGTGGAGCACTTAGAAGACATCAACAAACTCACACAGGGGAGAAACCATTTGAATGTGTGGATTGTGGAAAGAGCTTCAGTCGAAGTGGGACACTTAGAAGACATCAACGAACTCACACAGGGGAGAAACCATTTAAATGTATTGAATGTGGAAAGAGCTACAGTCGAAGTGGAGAACTTAGAATACACCAACAAACTCACACAGGGGAAAAACCATTTAAATGTATGGAATGTGGAAAGAGCTACAGGGATAGTGGATCACTTAGAATACACCAACGAACTCACACAGGGGAGAAACCATTTAAATGTATGCAGTGTGGAAAGAGCTTCAGTCGAAGTGGGACACTTAGAAGACATCAACGAACTCACACGGGGGAGAAATCAATTAAATGTATTGAATATGGAAAGAGCTACAGCCAATATGGAGCACTTAGAAGACATCAACGAACTCATACAGGGCAAAAACCACGGATACTTTAATAAACTGCATAGGTGTTTTTTACCTTTCCTTCTATGCTTCCTTGCAATACTGACAAAATCAAACCATGCCAATGCTTTCAGCCCCAGAAGAGGAGCTCCCCTTGGTGTCAAAAGAAAGCAGTCCTGTGCCACATTTCGTAGCAGTTACTTTAACACACTCTACCTGGGGCTGCCTTTGAAAAGAGTTCAGAAGCTTCAATGGCTCAAAGAGCAGTATAGGACTCCCATATTCGAACAGCTTCGTCTGCCTAATTGTCTGTTTCTGAACACAATCAATGTTTCCACAAGAAGAGGAAGATAGATTTGGAGTGCAGCATTTTTAATAAGAAATGGACCCATGACTATTTCTTTGTGGAGCTGAGCCTCATTTGTGGTGAGGCCCTCTCCGTCCTGAAGAAGGCCCACCTGTAGACACACTGCAGGACGAAGCACATTCAGTACGAGGAGTTCCAAGGGCAGCTGCGCCAGGAGAAGGTCAAGGCGCTGAAAACGGACCTGTTGGGTACCTGTGGCCCCTCCAGATGATGTCAAATTGCAACTCACGTCTTCTTTAGCCGCTGGCCACGCTGGCTGGGGCTCATGGGAGCTGGAGTTCAAGGATCTAGGTCCACAAATGCCGGGGACTATTCAAATCCCTCCTCAGTCGTGAAGCCGATTGGGCAACTTAAAGCTGGTCACCATCTTTATGCGAAACCTCCCTCGCAGGGTTGCTGTGTGCGTGAAAGCACAGAAGTTTTTAGGGAAGTTTTTAATATTTAATGCTGTACTGTTTTTAACACTTGATTGGAAGCTGCCCAGAGTGGCTGTGGAAACTCAGCCAGATGGGCGGGGTATAAATAATAAATTATTATTATTATATAATGATCTTCCTCTGCTTCACTTCAGATAATTCAGTGGGGCCTCTTCTCATTTCATTCTCTTCTGGATCAGTGCCTTAATCCTTTGTAGATTCTGTATATCACAGAATAGTCATTGAGGTGTCCCCAGATGTTGTTGTCCAGTTCCCATCAGCTTCAGCCAGCAGGGCAGACAGTCAAGGATGATAGAAACTCTAATCTGGACCCCAGCACCTTGGCTCTGCTGCCCTATATCCTTCCCATTGAAAGAAATGTGAAAATTAATTTTGTACGCTATAGATTTATCCTGGTCTGGTGCATGCAATGTCTTTTGTTTTGCAGCTGTGTGATTTGTGCTCATATTGTATTGTGGTGGCCATTGGCTATAAACAATAAAATTTATAGATACAGTCGATTGAACTGCAAAAATAAGTAATAAAATAATAAAACGATTTTTATATTTTTTTGGTCCTCACTCCCAAATGGTGTGTGTGTTTTGGGTTATATTGGGGATGGGGTGGGGGGTGGAGAAGTATGAAAGCCAAAAACGCTCCCCTCCTCTGCTAAATGGATGCAGGAGACCAGAGGCAGCGAAAGAAAAAGCAGGGAAATAGAAACCCTCCAAGTGCCACTATTTTCCAGGGATGTCCCTGATTTAGAGAAGCTGTCCTGGTTGCTGATTTGATCCCAGAATGTCCCGCTTCTCCTTAGGGTCTCCCTATTTTCATTGAAGAAATGCTGGAGGGAATGGAGTTATCCGACCCCCGGGCCCTCTGACAAGGCAATCCTGTATAGGGACGTTTCAAAATGTTTAATGTTTTATTATGTTTTTTATATATGTTGGAAACTTCCCAGAGTGGCTTGGACAGCGTAATAAGATGTGCGGTGTATAAATAGGAAAATTATATTTATGGAAAGGGATGTCCCTATTTTCATCAGAGAAATGTTAGAGGGTTTGGAAAGGTCGGTTGCTGGAGCTAAGTGATTGCATGATCCCAACCAGCAGAGCTGGGAACTGGACTGCCGCCTCCAGCTACCCATTCAGGCTGCAGGCATAGCTGTCAACCTTCCCTTTTTTTGCTGGAATTTCCCTTATTCCAGTGCCATTTCCCGCTGGTATCCCGGATTGTTAGATATCCTGTAGACTGTCCCCGGGACAGGTGAGGCTGCTGATCCCTTTTTTTCAAATCTGAAAATTGACAGCTATGGCTGCAGGGTGGCATCGTCCCAGCTTTCTTAAAAGATTTACTGATGAGGAAACCAGTGACTGCACATCGGATCACAAGGAGACTTATTTGTGCAACATTCTCGATATCTTATGCAAGGTAGATTCCAATGATACAATAAATTTTGAGGGACAGCGCAAGGGGGCGAATCCAGCCTCGCAGCCTCCCAGGGCCCAACCCACAGCCAGCGAGCTCCGATGCTCAGAGAGGCAGGAAACGGGGCCAGCCAGGGGGACTCGAGAGCGGCTGCACTTTCCTGTCCCCCGCCGAGGAGAGCGGAGGAGCAGCGGCTCGTGGCTTGGCGAGTTTCCCCGGAGAGGAGCCGGATTCCGCAGCAGGGACGGAGCGAGGAGTCCGAGGTGCAGGAGGCGGGGGGGGGGGGAGGAGGAGGAGAGCACGTGCGCCTGGCAGGATCAGGCCCCGAGCCCAGCCAGAGGCTGCAGGGCGTCCCCCAACCGGGCAGGAAGGGGAAGGGGCGCAGCTGAGGGGCAGGGCATCTGCAGGAGGGCACAGGGGCAAACATCTCTGGCTCAGGCTGGCACGGACCCTGCCGGAGACCCTGGGGAGCTGCTCCCTTCAGTCCTGAGCTCAAAGGGCAGAATGAGGGGTCCAAGGCAGCTGCTGCTTCGCGATGGACGATGCATATAGTCGCTCACGGATCAGCGGCGTACCTGGGGCTTTTGCCGCCCCTCTCCCTGTCCCTCAGCAGGGAGCCCAGCCCATTTCGACGGTCCTCCCCACGGGGGAGAGGGAAGGGGAGGCAGGGGGAAAGGAAGAGCAGTGCAGCTCGGAAGGGGGCTCTTACTGTGCAGCCCCCTGACACCCTTTGCAGGCCACTACTCCTGCCCTCCTTCCTCTGCCAGTGCCATTGATGAACCTATCGCCCTCCTTCATGAATTGGTCGCCTTCTAAAGCACTCTTAGCCGCCACCACCATCACCGCATCTTGTGGCAATGATGTCCATCCAATTCATTTAGCAAGGAAATTGCTTCTTTTGCCTGCCCCAAATCAAGGTACACTGTGCCTACACATGGAGGCTCTGTTGATCTGTCACAGCTAATAAAACGGCTAATAGATCTTTTCCCCGGAGAATGCATCTGATCTTTCCCCAAACTATCAAAGCTAGTGACCTCTTGTGTCTGCGTGTGAATAAGTGTGACAGGCTTAAACCTGTCTCATTAATTGTTTTATTTCCACCTTCCTCAGTAAGGCAGCAGAGTTTACAGATGAAGGCTGAGGGTTGAAGTAGGTGACGGTTTTGAGAATGCAGAGGAAAGGACGATTCTTATGAAGTGTGGCATATGGAAATGAATTAATGATAATAAAAACATTGAAGACAGTATTGTTAAAGACTGAGGAAGGCGAAATTGAAATTAGCTATTCATGTTCAGATTATTACTCCTTTCATTTCTATACTGCTTCATATTTTTAAGGAAAAAAATCTCAAAGTAATTAGAGAGAAATCTCATTGCAATTTGTGTCCATAGGTTGTTGAGAACATTAACTCTGTAGATCCAGGAGTTCTCTCCTCCTGATAGTCTCAGATTTGATTGTTCTTTCTGATAGAGCAGGAGGAGCGAAACATTTATGGGCTTAAAGCTGCATTGATTCTGGAGGCCACATTCCAGTGAGCTTTGTGGCCAATGTATGCACATGCATGCGCACACAGAAAAGAGATGCAGACCATAAAGTCACATGCACACACGCCAGAGGTGCTGCACACACTCACCAGACATGCCATCTAGCATACATACAAGTCTTGCAAACACAATCAGCATGTTTAGACCTTCCAACCCCAGTTCTGGGGTGGGGGAAAATAAGAGCACCAGAAGACCCTGCTGAATTAGCAAGGAGATCTGTGGAAAAAAGACCCTTCTGATCGTTCTTTAGAAATCCTCTTTAAAGAGCAGCCAGAGGGATCATTTCTGGAGCAGGGCCTTTACCCCATTTCAGCACTGTGCTGGTTTGTGGTGAAATTGGAGTTTAAAAGATCTCTCTAAGGGCCCTTAGGCATCTTTCTCTCCAGGACAGACAGAGATCTTCATCCTAGGTGAAATCTTCTTTCTTGTAGTTTGGATCCATTGCTCCGTGTCCGCTTCTCTGGAGCAGCAGAAAACAACCTTTCTCCCTCCTCTATGTGACATCCTTTTATATATTTGAACATGGCTATCATATCACCCCTTAACCTCCTCTTCTCCAGGCTAAACATGCCCAGCTCCCTTAGCCATTCCTCATAAGGCATCGTTTCCAGGCGTTTGACCATTTTGGTTGCCCTCCTCTGGACACGTTCCACTTTGTCAGTGTCCTCCTTGAACTGTGGTGCCCAGAACTGGACACAGTACTCCAGGTGAGGTCTGACCAGAGCAGAATACAGTGGCACTATTACTTCCCTTGGTCTAGATGCTATACTCCTATTGATGCAGCCCAGAATTGCATTGGCTTTTTTAGCTGCCGCGTCACACTGTTGGCTCATGTCAAGTTTGTGGTCAACCAAGACTCCTAGATCCTTTTCACATGTACTGCTCTCAAGCCGGGTGTCACCCATCTTGTATTTGTGCCTCTCATTTTTTTTTGCCCAAGTGCAATACTTTACATTTCTCCCTGTTAAAATTCATCTTGTTTGTTTTGGCCCAGTTCTCTAATCTGTCAAAGTCGTTTTGAAGTGTGATCCTGTCCTCTGGGGTGTTAGCCACCCCTCCCAGTTTGGTGTCATCTGCAAATTTGATCAGGATGCCCTTGAATCCATCATCCAAGTCGTTGATAAAGATGTTGAATAAGACCGGGCCCAAGACAGAACCCTGTGGCACCCCACTAGTCACTCTTCTCCAGGATGAAGAGGAACCATTGATGAGCAGCCTTTGGGTTCGGTCAGTCAGCCAGTTACAAATCCACTGAGTGGTAGCATAGTCAAGACCGCATTTTACCAGCTTCTTTACAAGAATATCATGGGGCACCTTGTTGAATGCCTTGCTGAAATCAAGGTAGGCTACATCCACTGCGTTCCCTTCATCTACCAGGCTTGTAATTCTGTCAAAAAACGAGATCAGGTTAGTCTGACATTACTTATTTTTCAGAAATCCATGCTGACTATTGGTGATCACAGCATTCCTTTCTAGGTGCTCACAGACTGCTTAATGATCTGCTCCAGAATCTTCCCTGGTATTGATGTCAGACTGACTGGGCAGTAATTATTTGGGTCCTCTCTTTTCCCCTTTTTGAAAATAGGGACAACATTTGCCCTCCTCCAGTCTGCTGGGACTTCGCCTGTTCTCCAGGAATTCTCAAAGATGACTGCCAATGGTTCTGAGATCACATCTGCCAGTTCTTTTAATACTCTTGGATGCAGTTCATCTGGCCCTGGAGACTTGAATACATCTAAACTAGCCAAGTATTCTTGTACTATCTCCTTAGTTATTCTGGGCTGTGTTTCCTCTGCTGAATCATTTGCTCCAAATTCTTCAGGTCGGGCATTGTTTTCTTTATCGGAGAAGACTGAGGCAAAGAAGGCATTGAGGAGTTCAGCCCTTTCTGTGTCCCCTGTTTGCATTTCACCATCTTCTCCTCTGAGTGACCCCACTGTTTCTTTGTTCTTCCTTTTGCTACGGACATACCCATAAAAGCCTTTTTTGTTGCTTTTAACCTCTCTAGCAAGCCTGAGTTCATTCTGTGCTTTAGCTTTTCTGACTTTGTGTCTACATGTGCTGGCTATTTGTTTGAATTCCTCTTTGGTGGTTTCCCCCCTTTTCCATTTTTTGTACACATCCTTTTTTAATCTTAATTCAGTTGTAAAAGTTCTTTAGATAGCCACCATGGCTTCCTTAGGCACCTTCCATGTTTCCGTCTCATTGGTATTGCCTGAAGTTGTGCTTTTACTATCTCCCTCTTAACAAACTCCCAGCCATCATGAACTCCCTTTCCTTTTAGTATTACTGTCCATGGAATCTCACCCAGCACTTCCCTAAGTTTTATGAAGTCGGCTTTCTTAAAGTCAAGAAATTGAGTCCTAGTATACTTGGCTGCTCCTTTCTGCTGTATAGTAAACTTCAGAAGAGCATGATCACTCGCGCCTAATGATCCTTCCACTTCTACCCCACTAACCAGGTCATCAACATTGGTTAGGACCAGATCTAAAATGGCTGTTCCTCTTGTTGCTTCTCCCACTTTCTGGACAATGAAGTTGTCTGCAAGGCCAGTGAGGAATCTGTTTGACCTTATGCTCTTGGCTGAGTTTGACATCCAACAAATATCCTGGTAATTGAAGTCCCCCATTACTACTATCTCCCTTCCTTTTGCATGCTTGGCCATCTGTTCCAGGAAGGCATCATCTATGTCCTCCGTTTGGCTTGGGGATGTCAGTATCTCAGCTCACAGTCAGAGGTAACTGGCCTCCCCCGGGGCAAACTGAGTGAGATACTTGTTTACCTTCCGTCTGCGTCTTCCCGGCAGACAAGGTCGTAACTCGGCGATTCTCCTCAGATGTGAGAAGAACACACCCTCTGCTTCACTCTCCCAGCTTTCCCCCCCAGGGAGGGGAAATGAGACAGACAGGAGTCCTATTTACATGTCTTTTATTCCTGTCATTCAGCAGTACATAGAAACGTGACTGCACCCTTCAGACTCCATCAGAAGAGTCACAACTCTACCCCTGTACTTCCAGTACAGGTCAGATGACACTCTGAGCTAACATCCGGTGCTCAGTACAGAGAATAGACTTCCCCTTTTCCCAACAGTACAGTTGGAGACAACAACATCCTGTTTTGCTTTCCAGCCACTTGCAGCTGGCTTTTGCATTGGTGCTTTTTCCCAACAACCTCCCCCAAAAGCATCAATAGGCAAAACATGATCCAGAGAAGAAAACAAACAGTTGTTATACATATAACAGTCCCCTGTTGTTTCAGTTCCACCCTTGGAACTCCCCACCACTGGTTTCACCAGTGTACCTCTCTGGTTGTCTGGCTTCCAAGGAATGAGTGCTTCTGCATTACTTTAGCTAGCTACTCTCTGTTGTGTCTTTGTCTCTGACTTAGACACTGCTTTAACCTGTTTTGAGTTGTTAACAATAGCAACACATGCAACAGCTAAGTTAGCAAACTCTTTTGAGTACCTCTTTGGTGGTACACCCATCGTAACTCTCTCAGACCTGCGTATGAGGTGCTGATCCTCTGTGCTCACTGGTTCAACCTCTGGACTTTGTTGAGAACCAGTAGCAATGGCAAACAGTGGTTCTTCCTTCACCTGTGAAGGTCTATCCATTGTGTGAGATTTTCTCTCAATGACTGTTACAACTGAACTCTCTGAGCTATCACTGTCATCATCAGTTCTACTGTAATCTGTGTAATCAGAAAAATCATCATCATCTGAATTGTCACCTGTGGGAAATGTGTGTACTACTACCCGCTCTTGTTCTGGAGCACTCTCTAGAAACTTTGTGAGAATCACCTGACCAGATTCAGACAAAATTACTCTGTAGAGACCCTTTTCATAACCCACAAAAATGCCTCTGGCATTCTTCACTCCACCTGGAGCTTCTGTTCTCACATGAGACCCGAAAACCTTAAAATAGGCAACAGAAGGTTTTCTATGGAACAGCTTCTCAAAAGGAGAACATCCCAACTCTGTTGAGACCTTTCTCACCCACACGTGAAGATAGGACGCTAGTGACTCGGCCCAATATTCATGTGGCAAATGTGAACTAAGCAATTGCGCATGCATCCCCTTTTGCAATTCCTTGTTCACCCTCACACAGACCCCCCTGTTCCATGCTTCGGTTGAAACAGCAACTTTGTGGTCTATCCCTTTTCCATCCAGGAACTTCTGAAACTTCTGTAACAGAAAAATTGGCTTCTCATCTGTGAAGAGACAGTCAATGTTAGCATCATGCATATTTTTAACCTTGTCACAAAACTCCTGAAACCTTTCTAAGATCTCTTGTGGTTTCTGCATCACAAAAACCCAAGAATAATTTGTGAAACAATCCACACACACAAGGTAAAATTTCGCACCGCCTCTAGATGGTTCTAGAGGACCAATCACATCAGCATACACCTGCTGAAATGCCCTGTCGACCTTCTTGGTCACCTTCCTGGTGCTCACACTGGTCACACCTGCAAGAGAGATTTCGTTAGAATCAGAAGAATTACATTTCATGTAATCACTTTGATCAAAAGTCAACAAATACAGTCCATCTTTCTCTCTGGCAGTAAGATACAGTTCTCCATCTTTGTAGATCTTGCAGCTCTTAGCATCATAGGACAGTTTCAGTCCTTTCTTTGCAATCTGCGACACACTCAGCAGATTAAATTTCAGTTCTGGAACCAGGTAAACATTGTTTATAGTCAAGTTCAGACTCTCAAGATACACAGTCCCAATCCCGGTCGCTTCCAGCTCCTGGCCGTTGGCCTGTTTCACAGCGAAGCTTTGCTTCTTCAACGTTGAAAACAGTTCTCTGTGCGGACACATATGAACCGTGGCTCCAGTGTCGATTACAAACGAGTTCCCAACATCTGGCGTGGTTCCTTTCGCCATCATAGCCTTTGCAGGTTTCACCTGGCACTTGGTACGGCTTTTGCCTGACGCCTCAGGCTTCATAGAGCTGCTCTTTGCTCCTCTTGACTGGCGCGGCTTCCTACAGTTTCTTTGTAGATGCCCAGTCTGTCCACAATTGTAACATCGGACAGCGCTCAAAGCTACAGCACGCTTCTCAGTAGCTTTAGCAGTGGGGGAGTCAGAACTTTGTTCCTCCCTCCCCCTGTCAGCAACATCCATTGCATCTTGAACAGTTCCTTCGCTCCCCCATCTAGGGTCAAAGCTCTCCTCAGCTTTCGATGAGCTCTTAGGAACTTGGCCAGCATCATCCTTGCTCACCCCTTCTGGGGTAGTCGTCTTTCCAGACCATGATGAATAACTGCCACTGGTCAGGGGAGATGAATAAGGCAGGGCTCCCTCCTTCTTGGCATCCATCTTGAAGCCAAGCCTCTCTCTCACTTTCCAGCCTTGCTAAAACTCCAATAGCCTCTGCTGGATTGTTTACTGCCTTTCCAGGCAAACTGCAAGCTGTTTCTCAGACCTTGCACAGCATCGAAAACATAGTCAAAACAAACTTTCGCTTCCCAGGCACTCTCTCAGAGCCATCTGCGCAGCCAGTAAATTTCCACGTCTCTGACGGGCGTCGCTTAGCAACTGTGCATACAGGAAAGCTTATCTCAACCACAAGAATTTGTGGAATGCAGGCTGAGCCTCTGAGCTGCAGGCCTCTCCTCTCAGAGCTGTTGTTTTTCCGAAACGCAGCTCCCGTGAACCAGAGAATAAATCAATCTGCGTTCACACTTTTAGCCCGAAATGCAGCATACCTTGAGCTCCGTTGCTTGGAAAACACTTTCCTCTGGGTCCAGCCGTCTGTCCAGCTTCTGGCTGCTCTCAGACGTTTATCTTCTCCCTTGGAGCAGAGGAGGACAATCCACCAGCCTCTCATGCAGATGTTCGATGAATCGCAACCACCGAATGCTACCATATGTCAGTATCTCAGCTCACAGTCAGAGGTAACTGGCCTCCCCCGGGGCAAACTGAGTGAGATACTTGTTTACCTTCCGTCTGCGTCTTCCCGGCAGACAAGGTCGTAACTCGGCGATTCTCCTCAGATGTGAGAAGAACACACCCTCTGCTTCACTCTCCCAGCTTTCCCCCCCAGGGAGGGGAAATGAGACAGACAGGAGTCCTATTTACATGTCTTTTATTCCTGTCATTCAGCAGTACATAGAAACGTGACTGCACCCTTCAGACTCCATCAGAAGAGTCACAACTCTACCCCTGTACTTCCAGTACAGGTCAGATGACACTCTGAGCTAACATCCGGTGCTCAGTACAGAGAATAGACTTCCCCTTTTCCCAACAGTACAGTTGGAGACAACAACATCCAATCGTGGGACTTATTCCACCAGGCTTGCTAGACCAAACTTTCTTATACATGGGAGTTTTGTGATCATATCTCCTTCTTTTCTTACTTTACCTAAACAGCTGCAGGGAACTCTGAATTTCATCAGAGCAGAAGCTACGTCAGAAGAGATGTCCTTCCACCAACCCCCTTTTTCCTCCTCTAAATTGCGTGCATTTCCAAAATGCTCTTTTCTCCCCACTGAGATAAAAATCTTGGCACGTCTTGCAGCCTCACCACTGCCATGTGCAGTGCAAATAGAATAACACTGGCCTACCTTGCAAGATTGTTCCAAGATTTATTAAGATAATGTCCATGTTCAGATGACTGAATCACAGCCTGAAAAGCTGGGTTACAAATAGGAACAGTTTTTAGTACATTGCTGTACTAATGTACATTTGGTACATTACGATAAAACCTAAGTTGACCCAAGTTCAAAACAAAAAACTAGCCGCCGCCACCACAGTCTCCTGGCCCCCACAAACAGAATGCATCACTCCAGGAAGGACCCCCACCCAACCTTTAGTGAGAGAGGGCAAAAGAAAAGGACTCTGCATGGGTAGTTGCACGAATCTACCAGCTGTGGTCCTGCACTGGCAGCAAGGCTAACAAACAGGGGAGCTGGGAACGTGCTGGTCCCATATCTCCCTGCATCTGCCTCCTGACCTAATTGTCCCAGCCTACCTCATGATTTGGCTGGCCCTGAGGGTGAACCGTGATGAAACCAGGCAGTCTCTTATGAGCCATAACGAACAAACTTTCCATTTTGCCCAAACCAGGAAACTACAGCTGCCAGCATTGGAACAAGCTGGGATATTAAGCTAACTTCAAACTGAACTTGGTAAAAACAGGAAATTCTGGTTGATCAGTGGCTTCGTGGTTTGACTGATCCCACTGATAGCAGTAAAAATAGGATGCCCTGTTGCGTTCGAAGGGGTTGTTTGGACAGAGTCTCTGATCAGCATGCCTAGCAGGACAGGCTTAAAAAGGTAAAGGGACCCCTGATCATTAGGTCCAATCGTGACCGACTCTGGGGTTGTGGCGCTCATCTCGCTTTATTGGCTGAGGGAGCAGGCGTACAGCTTCCAGGTCATGTGGCCAGCATGACTAAGCCACTTCTTGCAAAGGAGAGCAGCGCACGGAAACGCCGTTTACCTTCCTGCCGGAGTGGTACCTATTTATCTACTTGCACTTTGACGTGCTTTCGAACTGCTAGGTTGGCAGGAGCAGGGACCGAGCAATGGGAACTGACCCCGTCGTGGGGAATCGAACCGCCGACCTTTTTTTTTTTTATAAATCTTTTATTAAGTTTCCACAATAAAAGACAAAGAAAGTACAAAATCACAAAAAAACAATACAATACAAAAACACAAACATTAAACACATCAAAAGAAAAAGGGAAAAAAAGATAAAAACACATATAATAACAAAAAACAAAAATTCCCTCTTTCTTAATTTCTCATCTTCAATTAGCTTATTTTCCGGACTTCCTCACATCTCCCGTTCTTGTATCCCTTTTTTAAAAATTAATTCAGCAAATTAATATCCTATTAATTTATCTGTTGTTAATCCAATCTTACATTTTACTTTGTTGCTAAAGTCCCTGCGATTCATTTCAATGTCCTTAACATTCATAAATTTTACAGTATTTCTGCAAATAAATTTTGAATTTCTTCCAATCTTCCTCCACCGTCTCCTCTCCCTGGTCTCGGATTCTGCCAGTCATTTCCGCCATCTCCATGTAGTCCATTAGTTGCATCTGCCAATCTTCCAAGGTAGGTAGATCTTGTGTCTTCCAATGCTTTGCGATGAGAATTCTTGCTGCTGCTGTAGCATACATAAAAAAAAATTATCCTTCTTTAGCACCGATTGGTCCACTATGCCCAGGAGGAAGGCCTCTGGTTTCTTCGGGAAAGTATATTTAAATACCTTTTTCAGTTCATTATATATCATTTCCCAGAAGGCCTTGATCCTTGGGCACGTCCACCAAAGGTGAAAGAATGTACCTTCAATCTCTTTGCATTTCCAACATTTGTTATCGGGCAAATGATATACTTTTGCAAGCTTGACTGGGGTCATGTACCTTCTTATCGGCAAGTCCTAGGCTCTATGGTTTAACCCACAGCGCCACCAGCGTCCCAGGACAGGAAGCAATTATTATTATTATTATTATTATTATTATTATTATTACTTGCATCCTGCCTATCTGACTGGGTTGCCTCTGCCCATCTGGGTAGCTTCCAACAAAATAAAAACCATCAAAACTTTCCTTGTAAAAGGCTGTTTTTGGAAGTCTTCCATTTTATAGAAATGGCCTTCAGTTTTAAAGAATTGTCCTCTTTAAGGGATCACGTGGTGTAAACAACTCTTGAGATCTACTCACAGGAAGGGAGGTGGGACAGGCAGCTGAAAGGAATTGCCAAAGGTGTTTGAAAATGGGTGGGGGCTCTTGGGAAGGGGGTGCCCAATTGGCACTTCTCCAGGGGCAGCAGAATGCCTTGGGCAGGAGAATCCCTGCAGGGGCTCTCAGACTCCCTTGGCTTCTTCTTCCCTCCCTCCCAGGAAGCTGCAACTTGCTCTGGATTCTGCGCTCCTCAGGAAGCTGAACCTGCAAACCTAGCTGAGACTGAACCTGCAACCCTGGCCAGGATGGAAGGAGGAAGATGGACGGTTGACCTGGTCAGGCTGTCTCCCGCATCCCTCCCCACAACCTCTGAGCATTCCCTCCCAGGACCCTTGGAGAAATCTGGTGAGTTCCAGGGGAGAGGAGATGGGGAGAGGGATAGATGGAAGGTGGCGGGAGAAAGAGGAAAAGATGGAGAGGAGACAAATGGAAGGAAGTTCCTGACAGGAAGAAGGAAGTTGTGAGGCCTTCTCCGAAGCAGCTCTTTGTTTCTTGAATCCTTTTCCTAAAGTAGTGGGGGCAGATTTTCTTCCTCCAGGCTTTGAAATCTTAGGTGTTATTTCCACGGCAGGAATAATTGATGATAATGATGTTGCACACCAATCCTGAAGAATGGGTGAAGGGGAATGGAAATGTTTCCCATAATTATTTATAATTAATGTACATAAATTGTTTCTATTACTCTTATTGTTTATAAACAGGGTCATAATGATACATTCCACCAGCACCAAAACACAATAAATGCACGCACCTTCCCAGTCTGGTGGGGTTCAGGGACAAAGGACCAGTTATCATGATACACGATTCCTGTGGCTGGAGGCTCTACACTTAGGATTGGGCGTCTGGTATTATAAGCAAATTGTGTAAATCTTACAGACTGGGGTTGTTTGTGAGAGTCAGTGAGTGGGATAATAATTTATAGCGCCACTGTGTAATGGCTTGGTTCTCCCGCACACACGTGAGACAACTCCAGTAGTAATTATCTCAAACTCATAAATCACTGTGGAGCTCAGTCTTCGGACTGTTCAACCCAGCTTGCAGTTGCCGAGTCCTCCAGCAAAGAAGCCCCCACTTTCGCTCTCTTTTCCCCTCTTCTCGCAGATTCTCTCGAGCCTAAGAGTTTTTGGACAGGCTATTTCTGGGGTCCCTGTGTCAGAGCTCAAACTGGAGCTAACAGTCTATGCCCCGCCCCGGCACCCCCCTTCCTGTTCTTTGCTCCTGCTGCAGCTTGGCTGCTCCTCCCCTGCTTCACATTCCAACCGAATCACATCTCTTGCCTTCTCAGGCTCTGTCAGCGGAGGCACAAGAGGCTTGAGATTCACAGAGCTGACACCCTGTAATTTTGTCCTTGCCTAAGCCTCCATGGAGATATTGTGGTACAAGCTTGGTGCAAATTTCAAAATAAGTACACAAAGCCAACAAAGAGACTCAGAAGTTTATAGTGGCACCAGCTTTCCTGGTCAAGAGTCCACTTTGTCAGACTGCAGCCCACAAAAGCTTAGGCCATAATACATTTATCAGCTTTTAAGGGCTGCAAAGATGAATAAACAGAAGCGTAGTTCATCTATGGACTTCCATCCTACAGGAGACAGTGACACACAGCAACTTGGATAGCTTGAAGAAAAGGATAAGACTGACATCTCTGCTCTGCCCTCATGGTCCAGGCAATAATCCTTCTTGATACAAGTTTCTGGAAAGCACAGGAAGGCAGAGAAGACTCTTGTGCTCCAATCCTGCTTGCCGGTTTCCCACAGGCATCTGGTTGGCCTCTGTGCGAAGAGGATGCTGGACTAGGTGGGCCTTTGCCTGATCCAGCAGGCTCTTCTTAGGTTCCAATATATTGCAATATTTCTACAGTTACATGTAGCACTTCAGTTTTATTTATTTCACAAGGGAAATACTGTTACTTGAGCCTGAGATCATTTCCTCACTTGAAAAAGAAAAATACAGAGATGTGTCTAATAAGCCAATTCCACCATAGATCTGTATTATAAAATGATGGTGCTTTATTAAGTTTGAATGGAGTGATCATGTGTTGCTCTTGCCACTATCTCATCAGCTTTCGTAAAATTTGGAACCTAGAGAGGATAGTGGAGAATGAAGGTGTTACAATGAGAGAAGGTGCAGATAGGAATTGACATGTGTTCAATTCCTTTTTTGTCTTTCCTGAAAGTCTAACAGGATTCTCTTTCCTCCCAGACTCCCAAACAGGTGAGGAAGATGAAAGTCAGAATTCTATGGAGCCACCTGTCAATTCATTGGGAAGAACAAAGAAACTGAGGATACAACAACAAACTCACAAAGGAGAGAAACTATTTGAATGTTTTGAATGTGGAAAGAGCTTCAGTGAAAGTGGAAAACTTAGAAGACACCAACGAACTCACATGGGGGAGAAACCATTTAAATGTACTGTATGTGGAAAGAGCTTCAGTGATAGTGGATCACTTAGAATACACCAACGAACTCACACAGGGGAAAAACCATATAAATGTATTGAACGTGGAAAGAGCTACAGTCAAAATGGATACCTTAGAATACATCAACGAATTCACACGGGGGAGAAACCATTTAAATGTATTGAATGTGGAAAGAGTTTCAGCAAAAGTGGAGTACTTAGAGTACACCAACAAACTCACACAGGGGAGAAACCATATAAATGTATTGAATGTGGAAAGAGTTTCAGTGAAAGTGGATCACTTAGAATACACCAACGAACTCACACAGGGGAGAAACCATTTAAATGTATTGAATGTGGAAAGAGCTTTAGTTATAGTGGATCACTTAGAATACACCAACGAACTCACACGGGGGAGAAACCATTTAAATGTATGGAATGTGGAAAGTGTTTCAGTGAAAGTGGATCACTTAGAATACACCAACGAACTCATACAGGGGAGAAACCATTTAAATGTATGGAATGTGGAAACAGCTACCGTCAATCTGGAGCACTTAGAATGCATCAACGAACTCACACAGGGGAAAAACCACAGATACTTTAATAAACTTTAATAAACCGCATAGGTGTTTTTTACCTTTCCTTCTATGCTTCCTTGCAATACTGATAAAATCAAAACACCCTAATGCTTTCAGCCCCAGAAGAGGAGCTCCCCTTGGTGTCAGGGGAAGGGTCCAAGGGAGCATCTGGAGCCCTGCCATTCCTTCTGTCCCTGGCCCCTTCCCCTCCTCTCTCTGCCATCCCTGGGCCACTCCTTACTCCATAGCAGGAGACTGGATCTGTCTGTGATGGTGAGATGTCCTGGCTGGTTGAAGGACCACTTCCTGTTTTCTGCAGCTCTGTCCTGCCTTCTCGTGGAAGCTGGAGTCATGAAGCAGGCGAAGACTGAGCACACCTAAGGGTGGCGCAGGGGGTGGGTGGGATTCTGCTTAACCTTTCCCCGTCTGCTCCTTTTCTGGATCCAAATCCCCACACAAAAAGGGGCAGTGTGAGGGCACAATCAATGTTATGGAGCTGCACTGAAAATCATTGCTTTGTGACTGTAAGAGGCCCTTCTCAAAAAAAGAAGCATCAAGAGAATTTAAGCTACAGAATTTAAAACAAACAGATAATTACAAAAAAAGAAAGCAGTCTGGTGCCACATTGCGTAGGAGTTACTTTAACACACTCTACCTGGGGCTGCCTTTGAAAAGAGCTCAGAAACTTCAATGGCTCAAAGAGCTGCAGACACATTACTGACCAGGGCTGGCTATAGGCAGCATAGGACTCATATATTTGAACAACTCCGTCTGCCTAATTGTCTGTTTCAATCAATGTTTCCACAAGAAGAGGAAGATAGATTTGGAGTGCCGCATTTTCAAAAAAGGTGGACACACGACAAATTCTTTGTGGAGCTGAAAGGCATGCCTGTGTGCCTCATTTGTGGTGAGGCCCTCTCTGTCCTGAAGAAGGCCCACCTGCAGAGGCACCACAGGACAAAAGCACATCCAGTACGAAGAGTTCCAAGGGCAGCTGCGCCAGGAGAAGGTGAAGGCGCTGAAAACGGACCTGTTGGGTAGCCTGTGGCCCCTCCAGATGATGTCAAATTGCGACTCATGTCTTCTTCAAATTGCAACTCACGTCCTCAAAATGGTTCAGCCTCCGCCACCTTTACTGCAGTCAACTGAAGGCAACCAACTGTGCCCTGGGCCCCTCGATCTTTCTCACTTCCAATGAAAACTAATAAATGAATAGGAAGAGAAGCTACCCATGTCACACTGACACAAACACCTTGCATATGAACTTCGTAAAATAATGAAAGTGTATTCTACCCGCCCCCGCCCCCCGCTTGCTCTCCCCACCTCTCAATTCCCCAGCCTTACACTGTATACAACATTAAAGTCTGTCTGTCTCTGAATTTTTATGATATCCAAAGTAACAGAGTAGCTTATAGTTAGGAAGCCAAATAGCTATTCTAGTTGATAGTTCCTTTTTACAGACTATACAGTGGCCAGACTCTTGCTATTCAAAAGAACTTTACTTTCATAATCATATAACTGAGAAGAATAGAAGAGGAGTCTGTAACCTGAAGTGTATGTAACACGAGGTACCACTGTACAATCTTCTGCTTATTCAAACACGCAGCCCTGTTTAGAGAAGTTTTTAATATTTAATGCTGTGCTGTTTTTAACACTTGATTGGGAGCCGCCCAGAGTGGCTGGATAAACTCAGCCAGATGGGTGGGGTATAAATAATAAATTATTATTATTATATAGTGATCTGTTTCACTTCAGACAGATCACACTAACAAACTACAGTTACAGTTGCTCCAAGATAATTCAGTGGGGCCTCTTCTCAGTTCATTGTCTTCTGGATCAGTGCCTTAATCCTTTGTCGATTCTGTAAATCACAGAATAACCATTGAGGTGTCCCCAGATGTTGTTGTCCAGTTCCCATCAGCTTCAGCCAGCAGGGCAGACAGTCAAGGATGATGGAAATTGTAATCTGGACCTCACCACCTGGACTCTGCTGCCCTATATCCTTCCCATTGAAAGAAATGTGAGAATAAATTTTGGACACTATAGATTTATCCTGATCTGGTGCATGCAATGTCTTTTGTTTTGCAGCTGTGTGATTTGTACTCATATTGTATTGTGGTGGCCATTGGCTATAAACTATAAAATTTATAGAAACGGTAGATTGAACTGCAAAAATAAGTAATAAAATAATAAAAGGATTTTATTTTTTTGGTCCTCACTCCAAAATGGTGTGTGTGTGTCTCCTGGTGTTTTTGGTTATATTGGGGGTGGGGTGGGGGTGGAGAAGTATAAGGCCAAAACCATGCCCCTCCTCTGCTAAATGGATGCAGGAGACCAGAGGCAGCGAATGAAAAAGCAGGGAAAGAGAAACCCTCCAAGTGCCACTGTTTAGAATTAGAGAAGCCGTCCTGGTTTCTGATTTGATCCCAGAATGTCACGCTTTTCCTTAGGGTGTCCCTGTTTTCATTGAAGAAATGTTGGAGGGAATGGAGTTATCCAACCCCCGGCTCTCTGAAGGCCATCCTGTATAGGAACGTTTTTTAATGTTTAATGTTTTATTATGTTTTTTATATATGTTGGAAACTTCCCAGAGTGGCTGGGGCAGCGTAATAAGATGTGTGGTGTATAAATAGGAAAATTATATTTATGGAATGGGATGTCCCTATTTTCATCAGAGAAATGTTGGAGGGTTTGGAAAGGTCGGTTGCTGGAGCTAAGTGATTGCATGATCCCAACCAGCAGAGCTGGGAACTGGACTGCCTCCTCCAGCTACCCATTCGGGCTGCAGGCATAGCTGTCAACCTTCCCTTTTTTTGCCGTAAATTCCCTTATTCCAGTGCCATTTCCCGCTGCTATTCCGGATTGTTAGATATCCTGTAGACTGTCCCCGGGACAGGTGAGGCTGCTGATCCCTTATTTTCGAGTCCGCTGCTGATCCCTTATTTTCAAATCTGAAAATTGACAGCTATGGCTGCAGGGTGGCATCGTCCCAGCATTCTGAAAAGATTTACTGATGAGGAAACCAGTGACTGCACATCGGATCACAAGGAGACTTATTTGTGCAACATTCTGGATATCTTATAAGATGCCAGGTAGATTCCAATGATACAATAAATTTTGAGGGACAGCGCAAGGGGGCGTATCCAGCCTCGCAGCCTCCCAGGGCCCAACCCACAGCCAGCGAGCTCCGATGCCCAGAGAGGCAGGAAACGGGGCCAGCCAGGGGGACTCGAGAGCGGCTGCACTTTCCTGTCCCCCGCCGAGGAGAGCGGAGGAGCAGCGGCCTGTGGCCTGGCGAGTTTCCCCGGAGAGGAGCCGGATTTCTGTGCGGGGACGGAGCGAGGAGTCCGAGGTGCAGGAGGCGGGAGGGGGGGGAGGAGAGCACGTGCGCCTGGCAGGATCAGGCCCCGAGTGGAGTCAGAGGCTGCAGGGCGCCCCCCAACCGGGCAGGAAGGGGAAGGGGCGCAGCTGAGGGGCAGGGCATCTGCAGGAGGGCACAGGGGCAAACATCTCTGGCTCAGGCTGGCACGGACCCTGCCGGAGACCCTGGGGAGCTGCTCCCTTCAGTCCTGAGCTCAAGGGGCAGAATGAGGGGTCCAAGGCAGCTGCTGCTTCGCGGTGGACGATGCATATAGTCGCTCACGGATCAGCGGCGTACCTGGGGCTTTTGCCGCCCCTCTCCCTGTCCCTCATCAGGGAGCCCAGCCCATTTCTACAGTCCTCCCCACGGCGGAGAGGGAAGGGGAGGCGGGGGGGGGGGAGGAAGAGCAGTGCAGCGGGGGGGGGGCTCTTACTGTGACACCCTTTGCAGACCACTACTGCCCCCCTTTCTCTGCCAGTGCCATTGATAAACCTATCACCCTCCTTCATGAATTGGTCAGATCGCCTTGTAAAGCTCTCTTTGCCACCACCATCGTCGCATCTTGTGGCAATGATGTCCATCCGATTCATTTAGCAAGGAAATGGCTTCTTTTGCCTGCCCCAAATCAAGGTACACTGTGCCTTTATTAGTCAGGGCTAATAAAACAGCTGATAGATCCATTCCCTGGAGAACACGTCTGAACTTTCCCCCAAGCTATCAAAGCTAGTGTGTCTGCGTGTAGATAAGTGAGAGAGCCTTAAAGCATGTTTTGTTAAAGGTTTTATCTTCCACCTTCCCCAGTAATACGGCTGAGTTTTCAGACAAAGAGTTGAAGTGGGTGACAGTTTTGAGAATGCAGAGGAAAGGAGGATTCTTAAGAAGTGTGGCACATGTAAATGAATTAATGATAATAAAAACGTTGAAGACAGTATTGTAAAAGACTGAGGAAGGCAAAATTGAAATTAGCTATTCATGTTCAGATTATTACTCATTTCTATACTGTTTCATATTTTTCAGAAAAATATCTCAAAGCAATTAAAGGGAAATCTCATTGCAGTTTGTGTCCATAGGATCTTGAGAACATTAACTCTGTAGATCCAGGAGTTCTCTCCTCCTGATACTGTCAAATTTGATTGTTCTTTCCTAAAGAGCAGGAGGAACGAAACATTTATGGGCTTAAAGCTGCATTGATTCTGGAGGCCACATTCCAGTGAGCTCTGTGGCCAATGTATGCACATGCATGCACACACATAAAATAGATGCAGACCATAAAGTCACATGCACACACGCCAGAGGTGCTGCACACACTCACCAGACATGCCATCTAGCATACATACAAGTCTTGCAAACACAATCAGCATGTTTAGACCTTCCAACCCCAGTTCTGGGGTGGGGGAAAATAAGAGCACATGAAGACCCTGCTCTTTTTTCTAAGAAAAAAGACCCTGCTGATTGTTCTTTAGAAATCCTCTTTAAAGAGCAGCCAGCAGGATCATTTATCTCCAGATCAGGGCTTCTATCCCATTTCAGCACTGTGCTGATTCCTGCTGAGATTGGAGTTTAAAGGATCTCTCTAAGGGCTCTTTAAGGGACGCGGGTGGTGCTGTGGTCAAAACCACAGAGCCTAGAGCTTACCGATCAGATGGTTGGCAGTTTGAATCCCCGCGACGTGGTGAGCTCCCATTGCTCAGTCCCTGCTCCTGCCAACCTAGCAGTTCGAAAGCACATCAACGTGCAAGTAGATAAATAGGTACTGCTCCAGCGGGAAGGTAAATGGTGTTTCTGTGTGCTGCTGTGGTTCTCCAGAAGTGGCTTAGTCATGCTGGCCACATGACTGTACACCGGCTCCCTCAGCCATAAAGCGAGATAAGCGCCGCAACCCCAGAGTCATCCGCAACTGGACCTAATGGTCAGGGGTCCCTTTACCTTTAAGGGCTCTTTAGACATCTCTCTCTCTCTCTGGGACAGACAGAGAGGTTCATCACATGATGAGGCCAAGAGATGGAAACCACAGGGACCAGCAGGCCACATGAAGTGGGTTATTTGATTTTGTTGGTCAATATTCCTTCTCTTTGCTTGTTTCTTAGGCTGTGCAGACATCATACATTTAAAGCACGTGGCTTCCCCCAGAAAATCACGGGAACTATAGTTTATTGCTACAGTTCTCAGCACCCTTAAGAACTTGGGTTTCTTGGGTGAAGTCATATACTTTAAATGTTAGGTGGGTCTGTCACAGCCTTAACCCTATAGAAAGATCTGTTGCTGCCTTTCCAACATGCTAGAAGTTGCAGCCTGGATCAGCATTCCCTGTCCACTGAACATGCTCAGTCCTCTCACTGGGTTATTTTTGGATTTCCCTCCCACTGCCTTGGTTCTCCTACCCCCAAATATTATTTGTACTTCCATAAACCTTGGGGTTTTCCCAGGTCTGGATAACTTCCTCTTGTGCATGGGTGGGGTCATTTGGGTGACATTGTCATTCACAGCCTGAACATAAGAATTAGGAGTAATAATATATTTCAAAAACTGACTACAGTGGAACCTCGGGTTGCAGACATAATCCATTCCGGAGGCTCATCTGCAACCCGAATGTATGCATGCGGCTGTGTGGTTTAGCGCTTCTGTGTATGTGCGAGCGTCAAAACCAGGAAGTAACCCAAAGGTAAGCAGAAGGTTACGTAGTCCGAAGGCAATGTAACCTGAGGCACCACTGTAATGGTTAAAAAATATGCTTTCGTTTTTATTCTTGAGTTTTATTCTATACTGTTGCTTTAGTGTGTGTTGATTTCCTTTCTAGCAGGGCAGCGTACAAATGGAAGAGAAGGGGCCGAGGAGACCCATTCAAAGGGCGAGACTGGAATCCAAAGGGAAAAAATCTCCTGTGGGCCAAGTTGGGACCGTCAGGGACCTTCTATCTCAAGCAGATTTACATCAAATTAAGCAGGAGTCAGAGGAGGAGGAGCCGCAGCAGCACTGGGATGCCCAGTGGCAGGATTTCCTGAAGACGATGCACCCCCCTCGTTCACGGTGGGAAACCCCACAGGCTCCCAGTCCTCCCCTCTCTAGGCATGGTGTCCTTCCAGCCTCCTTCAGGGGAGCTGCGGGTGCCAGTCGATGGCCCAACCGGAGAGCAGGGGGGACAGACCAGACCCTGCCAGAACTGAGTGGGGAGGCACACGAGGAAGGAGGGGAGCAGATTTCCTCTGTGAAAGTGAAGGAGGAGATCCTGGACGAGGAGGAAGAAGACGCCAACATGAGGTCGGAGATGGAGCGGCAGAGCTTCCAGCGGTTCTGCTACCAGAAGGCCGAGGGGCCCCGAGAGGCCTCGCTTCGGCTCCAGGAACTTGTGAGGAGTCCCAGAGCTCACAGGCTTGATAGCTCAAGGGTGGCTGAAGTCCAGGAAAGCTACTGTGTTCCTTTTGAGAGGCTCAATGGAAAAAATTGGGAAGAATGGTCCCGAAGAGTTAAGGCCTGGCTTACAGCCAAGGGTCTTTGGGAATGTACCCTAGCCCCTCCAGCCCAAGCTCCTCCCGGTGCTGCTGCAGCCGAAGTTGCTGTGGCTGCTGCTGCTCTGAGGAAGGATCAGAGGGCAATGGGAGTTCTAGTGCTGAGCATTGACTCCTCACTGTTGCCACTTGTGGAGGGTCAGGAATGTGCTCATGATGTCTGGCAGGCGCTGCAGCGTGTCCATCACCGGATGAGAGCAGGAGGCAAGATTCACGTCACTAGAAGTCTGTTTGACCTGAAGCTGAAGCCTGGTGATAGCATCAAAGAGCATGTAACTAAGATGCTGGCTGTTTTCAACAAGCTGAGACAGTTAAATGTCAATTTCCCAGAAGCGTTGAAAGTGTACATACTTCTGAGTTCCCTAGATAAGAGTTATGAGAATCTGTGTTTAACTCTTGAGGCAATGCCCCAGGCCGATTTAACTATGCAGTTTGTGGCCAGTCGTTTGTGCGATGAAGAGGAAAAACGACAGAGAGAGGGGGGCCAAAGCCTTGGTGGTTCTGCTTCGAGGAGTGGGGGTGCAGCTAAAGCCGAGGACACTGTTCCAGCTTTTACTACTAGGCGGTGCTACCGTTGTGGATCTGAGGCCCACCTGCAGAGACAATGCCCCCAAGAAGCTGATCAAAAGGCTGCCAAGGCCGTTGCTCCTAGCAACCAGATAAGGGGAACAGGCCAGCAGTGGAGCACCAGAAGAAACTACAAAGGAAGCCGACAGCAACAAGGGAGCAACAGATATAAGGGGTCATACCATGTGGCTGCTTCATGACAACAGTGAAGGATGAGTTGGCCAGCAATCAACGTTGGGTGATTGACAGCGGTGCAAGTCATCATATTCTGACTCCCTCTGGTGTCCAAATGCGCAACTGCAGAGCAGTTCCTGAAGGGAAAACTGTTACTTTAGCTGATGGTTCACGGAAGTTGCTGCAAACTGCTGGAAATGTGTTTGTAAACTGTTTGCAAACTGATCTTGAAGCATTTCTGTTACCAGGAATGAAGTGCTGTTTGCTGTCTGTGTCATCTCTAGTTGGAGATGGGTTCAAAGTCTGTTTTGAGAATAATATGTGTTCAATTTCCAAGAAAGGGAAACTGCTGGTCAGTATTGCATGCCAGGATGGGTTGTATGTTCTGGATGGGACAGACAGGCAGGAGTAACACCGAGACAGCGAAGTCAAATTGTGTGAATGTACCCACTCACCACTTGTGTCAACATTTGTGGCACAGAAGGATGTCCCATTGTAATTGGGGGTACGTTAAGAAGCTGCAAGTGTGCGCTGAGGGGTGCAATATGAAGTCATGTTCTAAGTTTCTAGATTGTAGAGCATGCAAAAAGGCAAAAGTCAAGATGTGCAGTTATCCAAGGTCTGACAGGGTAACCACAAAACCTTTTGAGTTGGTTCACACTGATGTTTGTGGTCCCATGCCTGTTGCAAGTTTTGGTGGGGCCAGATATGTGTTAACTTTAATTGATGACTACTCCAGAATGGGTTGGGTGATATCTCTAAAGGAAAAGAGTAAAGCTGTCATCATGTTAAAGGAGTGGGTCGCTGCGGTCAAACTTCAGTTCTCTCTAAAAGTGTGCCAAGTCCAATCGGATAGGGGTGGAGAGTATACTGGGTCTGCGTTGCAGAATTTCTTCAGCAAGAAAGTTCGTCATAGGTTGACGAACTCTTATTCGCCACAGGAAAATGGTGTAGCAGAGAGGCGGAACCGAACATTTCAGGAAGTGGTGGAGGCCATGCTGTTCGATTCAGGCCTACCACAGAGTTTCTGGGCTGAGGTGTGGAAACCAGCAAATTTCTTGCTAAATTGAACCTACAACTCTACTGTAGGTGACACACCTATTTTCTGTTGCGGGGAAAGAAGCCAAAGGTAGATTTCTTTCACTTTTTTGGGTATGAAGCTTGGGTCCTGGTGCCAAATGCTGAAAGGGTGGCTCTAGGTCCAGGAAAATGATTTTTTATGGGTATGAACTAGGTACAAAGGGATGGAGGTTTGCTACCCCGAAGGCAACCAGTCACAGGTTCTGTTCAGCAGGAGTGCTGAATTATGTGAGCAAAATGGGTGGGCACGCATCCACAGAAATCCTGACATTCTCTCAGAGGTTTCTATTGACTCTGATGGAGAGGAAGAGTTAGCACCCACATCTGCTGGGGAGCCAGACCATGATCAGGCATCTCCTAAGGCAGTAAAGCAAGAGGCAAAGAGTGAGCCCACAACTCCCAAAGGCAAGCCTGTGGGACACAGAAGACACATTAAATCAGAGGGAGAGCCTTCTGAGGTTGAGGACACACAGGCTGCACCCAGTACATCTGGGTCAGAGGGGGCATCTGAAGTAGCGCTAAGATAATCTGCTCGCGCCACAAAAAGAAAACCTCCCGAAAGTTTTTCACCCACTAGTGTGTGGATTGGTTTGGCTCAATGTGAGCCAGAGAGCTTTGAGGAAGTCTTGCAATTACCTCAGGAAGAAGCCAATAAGTGGCATGAGGCAATGGAAAAGGAGTTAAACTCTATGAGGTCCCTAGGATTGTTCTCCACCATGACACTGCCAGAAGGAAAACAGGCAGTGAGCTGTCATTGGGTGTACAGGGTCAAGCCCTCATTGACTGGACAGCTACAGTACAAAGCGAGACTGGTAGCGAGAGATTTCACAAAGAGGAAAGGGTTGCATTATATGGAGATGTATGCACCAACTTCCAGAAGTGAAACACTACGCATGCTGTTAGCAATTGCTGCCCAGAGAGGTTTAGAGGTCTATCACTTTGATGTGGATGTTGCTTATTTGAACTCTGATCTAAAGGAGGATTTGTACATGTTACCTCCTCCAGGGGTCGAAGGCAAAAAACCAAATCAAGTGTGGAAACTACACAAGTCCATCTGTGGCCTAAAGCAGTTGGCCAGAAATTGGAACATGTGCCTGAATGATGCTTTGGAAAGCATGGGTTTCCAGAAGATTCTTGCAGACAGCTGCCTGTACCTTAAAGGGTGTGTAGAGAAACAGGAGCTGGTTTTGGTGTTCGTTGATGACATCATCCACCTGGCAATGACTCAGAAACAAGTGCAAGAGTTTGCCAAGGAGCTTGGAAGTCACTTTCAGCTCAAGAACTTAGGACCAGTAAAAATGTACCTAGGTGTCCAGATTGATAGAACCAAAGACGGCAGTTTCTTACTCAGTCAGAAAGGCAAAATTGAGCAGTTACTTGAGAAGTTCCAAATGTCGGAGTGTGCAGGTGTTAGAACACCCATGGAGACGAACTTTGTGAAATACAGTTCGGGGAAAGATCTGAGTTTGAGAAACCCGAAGTCTTTCAGTCAGCTCTAGGGAGTCTGCTATATCTTTCCCAATGGAGCAGACCAAATATAGCCTTTGCTATAAACCTGCTCAGCAGAGAGGCTACAAAGTCGAGTGTAACTGCCTGGAATGGTGTCAAAAGAGTGATAAGGTATCTGCAAGGTACCAAAGATTTCTGTCTCAAGCTGTCAACTGAGGGTGAGGCAGAGTAGAAGAATAAAAGAAGCTGTGTCAGAGCTTTACTGTCGTGCTAATAAATCCTTACACACTGGCATACCACTGCTGATAAAACTCTGCTGTAGCCGGGAGAAGCGGAATGACTCAGCACTGCACAGCAGGAGCGTGCTGGACACCATTGCATTTCCAAGGGAAGATGGGCCCAACAGTCAAAACAGACAAGTCAGTTCCCGGTTTCACTCAACAGGTGACTGGTAACACTTCACAGAACTTTGCTCCCGGTCCATTATACTGTATGTAACATTATACTGTATGCAACATTATAGTCTGTGTGTGAATTTTGATGATATCCAAAGTAACAGAGTAGCTTATAGCTAAGAAGCTAAATAGCTGTTCTAGGTGATGGTTCCTTTTTACAGACTACAATGTCCAGACTCTTGATATTCAAAAGAACTTTACTTTCATAAACATATAACTGAGAAAAATATATTTACAATCTCATGCTTATTCAAACACGGGCATGTTCTCCCTTGAATTGTCTTACAGTTTCTTACGAAAGGTTTTTACTTTCACCTCAGCAGTAATTCTGTTTTTGAACAGGTTTCTCCTTATTAGCATTTAGTGATCTTCCACTGTTTCACTTCAGACAGATCACACTGACACACAATAGTATCCTGAGACATCTCTCTCAGCAGCAATTCTCCCTCATGCACAGAGAGAGAAAAGAACAGAAAAGCAGTTAAAAACAACAGTTACTGGAATAACAGTCTCAACAGAATGGAATGCCTCCCTCATGTGACACACAGTCAGCCAATCACATGAGGGCTACTGTCAAAGGAAACTCCATCTTAAAACATTCTCATTTATGGAAATTAAACCATCATCCTTAGCACTTTCCCCAGACTTAGAGAAACCAGCGAGCCTTAAAACTAGGAGAGCAAAAAGCTCAAAGCATTTAGTGGCACCCATAGAGGAGATGATGATGATGATAGTTCCATTGATTTCAGTGAGCTTATTCTGAATAAAACAACCCATTGCTTTGTAGACCTCAGATCTCCAGAGGAGGAAATAAGGGGATTTGTGTCAGGGAACAGCTTCCAAACCCTGATGCCAATGCATTCTCCTCCTAGCTACACTTGCTGCAAAATAATTCAGTGGGGCCTATTCACAGTTCATTGTCTTCTGGATCAGTGCCTTAATCCTTTGTAGATTCTGTATATCACAGAATAGTCATTGAGGTGTCCCCAGATGTTGTTGTCCAGCTCCCATCAGCTTCAGCCAGCAGGGATGACCAGTCAAGGATGATGGAAGCTGTAATCTGGAGCTCACCACCTGGACTATGCTGCCCTATATCCTTCCCATTGAAACAAATGTGAAAATAAATTTTAGACACTATATATTTGTTCTGGTCTGGTGCATGCAATGTCTTTTGTTTTGCAGCTGTGTGAGTTGTGCTCCTATCGCATTGTGGTGGCCATTGGCTATAAACAATAAAACTAACTGATTGATTAAACTGTGAAAATAAGTAATAAAATAATAAAAGGTTGCAGTTTTTTGGTCCTCACTCGAAAAAGGTGTTTGTGTGTCCCCTTGAGCTTTTGGTTTTTTTGGGGGGTGGGGTGGGGGAGGAGTATGAAGGCCAAAACCCCTCCCCTCCTCTGCTGAATGGAGGCAGGAGAGGAAGAAGAAGAAGAGTTTGGATTTGATATCCCGCCTTTAACTCCCTTTAAGGAGTCTCAAAGCGGCTAATATTCTCCTTTCCCTTCCTCCCCCACAACAAACACTCTGTGAGGTGCGTGAGGCTGAGAGACTTCAAAGAAGTGTGACTGGCCCAAGGTCACCCAGCAGCTGCATGTGGAGGAGCGGAGACGCGAACCTGGTTCACCAGAATACGAGACTACCGCTCTTAACCACTACACCACACTGGCTCTCCAGAGACCAGAGGCAGCAAAGGAAAAAGCAGGGAAAGACAGACCATCCAAGTGCCACTATATTCCAGGCATGTCCCTGATTTAGAGAAGCCATCCCGGTTTCTGATTTGATCCCAGAATGTCCCGCTTCTCCTTAGGATGTCCCTTTTATCATTGGAGAAATTCTGGAGGGTATGGAGTTATCTGACCCCCGAGCCATCTGAAGGCAATCCCGTATAGGGACATTTTAAAATGTTTTATGTTTTTATATATGTTGGAAGCTGCCCAGAGTGCTAGGGCAACCTGATAAGATGTGTGAGTTATAAATAGTAAAATAATCATCATAGAACGGGATGTCCCTATCAGAGAAATGATAGAGGGTATGGAAAGATAACAGAGCCTGATCCTGGCATCTGTTGCTGGAGCTAAGCGATTGCATGAGCTGGGAACTGGACTGCCTCCTCCAGCCAGGCATTTGGGCTGCAGAGTGGCATCGTCCCAGCTTCATGAAATGTTATTTCAGGAATATTTCCTGATGGGGATTTAGAAATCAGTGACTGAACACCTGATCACAAGGAGACTTAATAGTGCAACACCCTGGATAGCTTATAAGATGCCAGATATATTCCAATAATGTAATAAATTTTGATGTGAGATACAGCTTTCTATAAAAAAGCCCCACTTATTAGAGAAGAAAACGAAGGGGTATAGAAGGGGGAAAGTGTGTGTGTGTTTAACCATTGGAATACTGTGCACACGATTTTAAGGTAACATTACACTTTATTTCCACTTTCTCTCATTTGGGGCTTGAACCCACAACCAGGAGATTATTCATCTCACGCTCTACCGACTGAGCTAGGACAGCTCAGCGATTTGTGGGCGCAGGGACACGATGGTGGCGTGTGAAGACCCCTAGAGAAGGGTGCAAAGACTTGTTCCCTGCTGCTCTTCCAGGGCTAGGAATGGACCAGATCTCATAAAGGGACCCCTGACCGTTAGGTCCAGTCGCGGACGACACTGTGGTTGCGGCGCACCGGATCTCATAGGGCTAATCCATTTGCCCCGACAGCTAAGAGCGGAACCTCCAGGATCAGAAGCAGCGGGCTGCAAATTCGAGGGCAGGGGAAGCAGCAGGGCGGTCTCGCAGCACTCGCCTTGCAAGGGGGCGCATCCAGCCTTGCAGCCTCCCAGGCCCAACCCACAGCCAGCGAGCTCCGATGCTCAGACAGGCAGGAAATGGGGCCAGCCAAGGGGACTCGAGAGCGGCTGCACTTTCCTGTCCCCCGCCGAGGAGAGCGGAGGAGCAGCGGCCTGTGGCCTGGCGAGTTTCCCCGGAGAGGAGCCGGATTCCGGTGCAGGGACGGAGCGAGGAGTCCGAGGTGCAGGAGGGCGGAGCAAGAGGGGGAGGAGGAGAGCAGGTGCGCCTCGCCTGGCAGAATCAGGCCCCGAGTCCAGCCAGAGGCTGCAGGGCGCCCCCCAGCCGGGCAGGAAGGGGAAGGGGCGCAGCTGAGGGGCAGGGCATCTGCAGGAGGGCACAGGGGCAAACATCTCTGGCTCAGGCTGGCACGGACCCTGCCGGAGACCCTGGGGAGCTGCTCCCTTCAGTCCTGAGCTCAAGGGGCAGAATGAGGGGTCCAAGGCAGCTGCTGCTCCGCGATGGACGATGCATATAGTCGTCCCATGATCAGCGGCCTACCTGGGACTTTTGCCGCCCCTCTCCCCTCTCCTCTCAGGGAGCCCAGCCCATTTCGACGGTCCTCCCCACGGCGGAGAGGGAAGGTGAGGCAGGGGGGAATGGAAGAGCAGTGCAGCACGGGGGGGGGGGTCTCTTACTGTGCAGCCCCCTGACACCCTTTGCAGGCCACTATTCCTGCCCCCCCTTCCTCTGAGAGTGCCATTGATAAACCTATCGCCCTCCCTCGTGGATTGGTCAGATCGCCTTCTAAAGCTCTCTTGTTGTTGTTGTTTAGTCGTTTAATCGTGTCCGACTCTTCGTGACCCCCTGGACCAGAGCAAACCAGGCACTTCTGTCCTCTACTGCCTCCCGCAGTTTGATCAAACTCATGCTGGTAGCTTCAAAAACACCATCCAACCATCTCATTCTCTGTCCTCCCCTTCTCCTTGCGTCCTCCATCTTTCCCAACATCAGGGTCTTTTCCAGGGAGTCTTCTCTTCTCATGAGGTGGCCAAAGTATTGGAGCCTCCGCTTCAGGATCTGTCCTTCCAATTAGCACTGAGGGCTGATTTCCTTAAGAATGGATACGTTTGATCTTCTTGCAGTCCATGGGACTCTCAAGAGTCTCCTCCAGCACCATAATTCAAAAGCATCAATTCTTCGGCGATCAGCCTTCTTTGTGGTCCATCTCTCACTTCCATACATCACTACTGGGAAAACCATGGCTTTAACTATACGGACCTTTGTTGGCAAGGTGATGTCTCTACTTTTTAAGATGCTGTCTACGTTTGCCATTGCTTTTCTCCCAAGAAGCAGAGGTCTTTTAATTTCGTGACTGCTGTCACCATCTGCAGTGATCATGGAGCCCAAGAAAGTAAAATCTCTTACTTCCTCCATTTCTTCCCCTTCTATTTGCCAGGAGGTGATGGGACCAGTGGCCATGATCTTCGTTTTTTTGATGTTGAGCTTCAGACCATATTTTCCGCTCTCCTCTTTTACCCTCAATAAAAGGTTCTTTAATTCCTCCTCACTTTCTGCCGTCAAGGTTGTGTCATCTGCATATCTGAGGTTGTTGATATTTCTTCCGGCAATCTTAATTCCAGCTTCGGATTCATCCAGCCCAGCCTTTCGCATGATGAATTCTGCATATGTTAAATAAGCAGGGAGACAATATACAGCCCTCTTAGCCACCACCATCACCGCATCTTGTGGCAATGATGTCTATCTGATTCATTTAGCAAGGAAATGGCTTCTTTTGCCTACCCCAAGTCAAGGTACACTGTGCCTACACATGGAAGCACTGTTGATCTGTCATAGCTAATAAAACAGCTAATAGATCTTTTCCCCAGAGAACGCATCTGATCTTTTCCCAAGCTATCAAAGCTGGTGACCTCTTGTGTCTGCATGTAAATAAGTGAGAGAGCCTTAAGCTTGTTTCGTTAAAGGTTTTATCTTCCTCCTTCCCCAGTAATACAGCTGAGTTTTCAGATGAAGGCTGAGGGTTGAAGTGGGTGACAGTTTTGAGAATGCAGAGGAAAGGAGGATTCTTAAGAAGTGTGGCATATGGAAATGAATTAATGATAATAAAAACATTGAAGACAGTATTGTTAAAGACTGAGGAAGGCGAAATTGAAATTAGCTATTCATGTTCAGATTATTACTCCTTTCATTTCTATACTGCTTCATATTTTTAAGAAAAAAATCTCAAAGTAATTAGAGAGAAATCTCGTTGCAGTTTGTGTCCATAGGATGTTGAGAACATTAACTCTGTAGATCCAGGAGTTCTCTCCTCCTGATAGTCCCAGATCTGATTTTTCGTTCTGATAAAGGAAGAGGAACGAAACATTTATGGGCTTAAAGCTGCATTGATTCTGGAGGCCACATTCCAGTGAGCTTTGTGGCCAATGTATGCACATGCATGCGCACACAGAAAAGAGATGCAGACCATAAAGTCACATGCACACACGCCAGAGGTGCTGCACACACTCACCAGACATGCCATCTAGCATACATACAAGTCTTGCAAACACAATCAGCATGTTTAGACCTTCCAACCCCAGTGCTGGGGTGGAGGAGAAATAAGAGCACAAGAAGACCCTTCTGAATTAGCAAGGAGATCTGTGGGGAAAAGACCCATCAGATTGTTCTTTAGAAATCCTCTTTAAAGAGCAGCCAGAGGGATCATTTATTTCCAGATCAGGGCTTTTACCCCATTTCAGCACTGTGCTGGTTTGTGCTGAAATTGGAGTTGAAAAGATCTCTCTAAGGGCCCTTAGGCATCTTTCTCTCCAGGACAGACAGAGATCTTCTTCTTTTTTTCCATAAATTTATATTCATATTTGCACATATATACAGGAAAAACATAAACAAAAAATCCACCACATACCTTATACAAATTATATCCACTTCACAAATCATAAATAAAATACATAACTGAGTTAGTCTCAACTGAGCCTTGGACTTCCCTCCACTCCTTTGGTAAGTATCGAATAAATTATATAGTCGCGTACTTTTTAACTCTTTTACATAGGCCTTTCCCGCTGTTAGAGTTATTTCAACCCCGCCAGTGTCACCTGAGCTTTAGATTCCATATACATTAAATATTTCTTCCAATTGTCATGAAATTTCTGTTCGTCTTGGTCCCTTAATCTTCCTGATATTCTATCAAGCTCAGCATAGTTTATCATTTTAACCTGCCACTCACTTATGTTGGGTATTACTTCTAATTTCCAATTTTGTGCTAACATAGTTCTTGCAGCTGTCGTGGCATATAGAAACAAGATCTTATCTTCTTTTTTAATTTCTTTACCGACCATTCCTAACAAAAAAGCTTCTGGCTTTTTGGGAAATGTATATTTCAGGATTTTTTAAAGTTCATTATAGACCAATTCCCAAAAGCCTCTCACTTTGCAACATGACCACCACATATGGTAGAGGTCACCTTCTACCTCTCTACATTTCCAGCATCTTTTATCCTTCAACTTATAAATCTTCGCTAATTTCACTGGTGTATGGTACCACCTGTAGATCATTTTCCACAGGTTTTCCTTTAGTGCCGTGCATGCCGTAAATCTCATATTCTTGTTCCATAGTTCCAACCACCTCTCAAAGTCGATGTTATATCCAATGTCTATCGCCCACTTAGTCATGGCCTCCTTCACCTCCTCATCTTTTGTATACCACTCCAGCAAAATATCGTACATCCTTGACAGTGTTTTGTTCTTACCTTCTATAACCTCCACATTAAATTTAGATTTTTTATCTTCAAATCCTACTTTCTTTTTGTCTTCTTTTAGCAGGTCATTTACTTGGTGGTATTGCAACCACCCAGTAAATAGATTTTTGATCTCTCCATATGGTCTAAGTTTAATCCCTTGATCTGTCTTCCAAATTAGTTCTTCATAGGTGGCATTTTTCCCTTCCATATTTTTTTTTTTTATAGTTAACACCTCTATTGGTGAAATCCACCAAGGTGTCTTCCTTTCCAATATATTTTTTCCAATATATTTTAGATCTTCATCCTATGATCAGATCAGGAGATGGAAAAGGCAGGGACTAGCAGGACACACCCTGAGGCTTGGCAAGCCATATGCAGCCAATGGACTGCCAGTTAGAATGTCTTCAGTCAAGAGAGTTTGTGACCATCAAATTTAAAATATTTTGGAGTGAGTTCTTTGATTTTGTTGGTCAATATTCCTTTTGTCAGTTTCTTGGGCAGTGCAGATACCATACATTTAAAGCATGTGGGTTCCCCCAGAGAACCACGGGACCTGTAGTTTATTGCTACAGTTCTCAACACCCCTAACAAACTGCAGCTCGCAGGATTTCTTGGGTGAAGTCATGTACTTTAAATGTTAGCTGGGTCTGTTGCAGCCTTAATCATATACAAAGATCTGTTGCTGCCTTTCCAACATGCTAGAAGTTGCAGCCAGGATCAGCATTCCCTGTCCACTTAACATGCTCAGTCCTCTCACTGGGTTGTTTTTGGATTTCCTTCCACTGCCTTGGTTCCCCCACCCCCAAATATTATTTATACTTCCATAAACCGTTTCCCCCAGTCTTTGGATAACTTCCCCTCGTCCCTGGGTGGAGCCGTTTGGGTGACATGATGATTGTTATTCACAGCCTGAACATCAGAAATAGAAAGAGTAACAATATATTTCAAAAACTGGCAAATGGTTAAAAAATGTGCTTTTGTTTTTATTCTTGAGTTTTATTTTACTTTGTGTTTATTTCTTTTCCAGGAGGGTGACGTAAAAATTGAAGAGCCGGGACCCAGGAGACCCATTCAAAGGGAGAGACTGGAGTGCAAAGGAAAGAAACCTCCTGCCGGCCAAGTTGGGACCATCAGGGATCTTCTGCCTCGGGCAGATTTATGTCAGATTAAGCAGGAGCAAGAGGAGGGCCAGTCGCAGCAACACTGGGAGGCCCAGAAGCAGGATTTCCTGAAGACGATGCAGCCCCCTCGTTCAGGGTGCGAAACCCCACAGGCTCCCAGTCCTCCCCACTCCGGGGATGGTGTCCTCTCCTTCAGGGGAGCTGCAGATGCCAGTCGGAGGCCCAGTGGGAGAGCAGGGGGGACAGACCAGACCCTGCTCCCAGACACTGAGGGGCTTCTGGGAAAGGTAAGTGCCCTCCTCTCACCTGGGTTTCCAGCACCTGGAGGTCACAGGTCCACTGCCTCTAGACATGGAGGTTCTGTTTAGCTATGGTGGTGAATATTCCTCCTCCCTGCACTTCCTCTCTAATCCACTTTAAAAAGGCTTGCTAGACCAAACTTTCTTACACATGGGAGGTTTGCGATCATGTCTCCTGATGTTGTTACTTTAATAAAGCAACCACAGGGGACTCAGAATTTCATCAGAGCAGAAGGTACGTCAGAAGAGGGGTCCTTCCACCAACCCCCGTTTTCCTCCTCTAAATTTCCTCCATTTCCCCACTGGGGTAGAAATCTTGGCACGTCTTGCAGCCTCAGCACTGCCATGTGCAGTTCAAATAGAATAACACTGGCCTACCTTGCAAGGTTGTTGCAAGATTTATTAAGATAATGGCCAGGTTCAGATGACTGAATCACAGCCTGAAAAGCTGGGTTAAAAATAGGAACAGTTTGTAATGCATTGCTGCAGCAAAGTTATGCTAAAGCCTAAGTTGACCCAAGTTTAAAACAAAAAACTCTAGCCGCCACCACAGTCTCCTGGCCCCCACAACCAGAATGCATCACTCCAGGAAGGACTCCCACCCAACCTTTAGTGTGACAGGGCAAAAGAAAAGGACTCTGCATGGGTAGTTGCACAAATTTACCAGCTGTGGTCCTGCACTGGCAGCGAGGCTAACAAACAGGGGAGCTGGGAATGTGCTGGTCCCGTATCTCCCTGCATCTGCCTCCTGACCTAATTGTCCCACCTTACCTCATGATTGGGCCGGCCCTGATGGGGAACTGTGATGAAGCCATAACTAACAAACTTTCCATTTTGCTCAAACCAGGAAACTACAGCTGCCAGCTTTGGAATAAGCTGGGATATTAAGCTAACTTCAAACTGTGTAGGAATGAATCCACGACAGACGAGAGAGGCAGGTGTAACATGAGGCGTCTGCCAGGGCGGACCCCGTGAGCCTCTTTTATTGAATATTACAAACATTGCCACAGGTGGGCCTGTGGCTGATTGGTTGATACATACACAAAGAAACTTGTTGCTGATTGGTTAACATAAGTACAAGGCGGGGATTACATGTGAGAGGTGGGAATTACATATGATCATTTATCACTAATAGATTAAAGGCTGAGAAACGGAGCTGGAACTAGACAGGCATGAAGCCTCCTAATTAAATTATAACTAGAGATTGATATGGCATAAAACAATTACTAATGATTGATCATAACATGAAAGAATACAATAATCAAGTTCTGTAGATGTGGTCAGCTAGGCATGAAGAGCAGGTCATGTTGTTTTCCATGAACTTAGGATGACTGAACAAGGAAGGAATGTCTTGTTGTTTGGAACAGGTTTGCACAGTGTGTGCAGAAGCAGGGAAAAGATTATAAGCAAGACTTCCCAGAATGCAAGAGAAAAGGAGCAAGGCTTCCCCATAATGCAACAGTTATGGGCAGAAGGAAAACTTCCCTTTTAAACTGTGCAGGAAACTGGCTGATCAGTGGCTTCGTGGTTTGACTGATCCCACTGAAAGCAGTAAAAATAGGAAGTCCTGTTGCGTTCAAAGGGGTTGTTTGGACAGAGTCTCTGATCAGCATGCCTAGCAGGACAGGCTTAAAAAGGTAAAGGGACCCCTGACCATTAGGTCCAGTCGTGACCGACTCTGGGGTTGTGGCGCTCATCTCGCTTTACTGGCCGAGGGTGCCAGCGTACAGCTTCCGGGTCATATGGCCAGCATGACTAAGCTGCTTCTTGCGAACCAGAGCGGTGCATGGAAACGCCGTTTACCTTCCTGCCGGAGCTGTACCTATTTATCTACTTGCACTTTGACGTGCTTTCGAACTGCTAGGTTGGCAGGAGCAGGGACCAAGCAATGGGAGCTCACCCCGTCTCGGGGATTTGAACTGCCAGCCTTCTCATCGGCAAGTCCTAGGCTCTGTGGTTTAACTCACAGCGCCACTCGTGTCCCAGGACAGGCTTAGGAATCTATTATTATTATTATTATTATTACTTGCATCCTCCCTATCTGACTGGGTTGCCTCAGCCCATCTAGGTAGCTTCCAACAAAATAAAAACCATCAAAAATTTCCTTGTAAAAGGCTGCCTTCGGAAGTCTTCCATTTCTTAGAAATGGCCTTCAGTTTTAAAGAATTGCCCTCTTTAAGGAATCACGTGGTGTAAACATGTATGTCGTCCTCTACGTCCAAACACACACAGACACACACATAGTAGGAACAAGCAGTGCTTTAAAGTGCTTATCTTGCAAACTTGCCATCTAAGTTGTTTACTCCTGACCAAAGCTCCTGTTTCCCAAAAGGACAGGAGAGGGAGCAGAGGAGGAAACCGATGGGTTTGAAGGCTCTTTCCCTCAGCTGCCTCTCTCCCTTGAGGAACAAGAGAAAAGGGTGTTTGCAGGGCAGGAGGACAGAGGAGGAGACAGCGAGGGCAGAGGGAGCAGTGGGCGGATCCACCGCCTCTCCCAGGGGGTCCTGATGCAAGCAAGGGGCTTCCTTCTTCTCCATGCAAGGGCCACCCATGTATTCAGAGCAGTCCTTTGCAAATTAACTCTTAAGTTCTATGGGATCTACTCTCAGGCCACTAATGTGCATACCATGCCAGCCTTAGGAAGGGAGGTGGGACAGGCAGGTGAAAGGAATTGCCAAAGGTGTTTGAAAATGGGTGGAGGGTTTTGGGAAGGGGATGCCCAATTGGGGCTTCTCCAGGGGCAGCAGAATGTCTTGGGCAGGAGAATTCCTGAAAGGGCTCTGAGACTCCCTTGGCTTCTTCTTCCCTCCCTCCCAGGAAGCTGCAACTTGCTCTGGATTCTGCGCTCCTCAGGAAGCTGAACCTGCAATCCTAGCTGAGACTGAACCTGCAACCCTGGCCAAGATGGAAGGAGGAAGATGGACAGTTGACCTGGTCAGGCTGTCTCCCGCATCCCTCCCCACAACCTCTGAGCATTCCCTCCCAGAACCCTTGGAGAAATCTGGTGAGTTCCAGGGGAGAGGAGATGGGGACAGGGATAGATGGATGGTGGAGGGAGAAAGGGGAAATGATGGAGAGGAGACAAATGGAAGGAAGTTCCTGACAGGAAGAAGGAAGTTGTGAGGCCTTCTCCAAAGCAGCTCTTTGTTTCTTGAATCCTTTTCGTAAAGTACTGGGTGCAGATTTTCTTAGGTGAAATCTTAGGTGTTATTTCCACGGCAGGAATAATTGATGATAATGATGTTGCACACCAATCCTGAAAAATCGGTGAAGGGGGATGGAAATGCTTCCCATAATTATTTATAATTAATGTATTTAAATCGTTTCTGTTACTTTTATTTGTTGTAGACAGGGACAGAGAGATACATTCCACCAGCATCAAAATACAATAAATGTAAGCACCTCCCCAGTTTGGTGGGCTTAGGGGACAAAGGACCCGTTATCATGATACACAATTCCTGTGGCTGGAGGCTCTACACTTAGGATTGGACATATGAAGACCAACAGTGGTCAGTATTATTTACTCGGTTACTATAAAGGTAAAGGTACCCCTGCCCGTATGGGCCAGTCTTGACAGACTCTAGGGTTGTGCGCCCATCTCACTCAAGAGGCCGAGGGCCAGCGCTGTCCGGAGACACTTCCGGGTCACGTGGCCAGCAGGACAAAGCTGCATCTGGCGAGCCAGCGCAGCACAGGGAAACGCCGTTTACCTTCCCGCCAGTAAGCGGTCCCTATTTATCTACTTGCACCCGGGGGTGCTTTCAAACTGCTAGGTTGGCAGGCGCTGGGACCGAGCAACGGGAGCGCACCCCGCCGCGGGGATTCGAACCGCCGACCTTTCGATCGGCAAGCCCTAGGTGCTGAGGCTTTTACCCACAGCGCCACTCGCATCCCACTCGGTTACTAATGATCGCCATAAAAAAAGAAGAAGCAAATTGTGTAAACTTGCCAATCTTTCAGACTGGGATTGTGTGTTAGAGTGAGTGGGATAATAATTTATACCACCCTGTAATTTTGTCCGTCCCTAAGCTTACATGGAGATACTATGGTACAGCCTTGGTACAAATTTCAAAATAAGTACACAAAGCCAACAAAGAGACTCAGAAGTTTATAGTGGCACCACGTATCCTGCTCAAAATTCCACTTTGTCTGACGGCGGCCCACAAAAGCTTAGGCCATATACATCTATCAGCCTTTAAGGGCTGCAAAGATGAATCAACAGAAGCATAGTTCATCTATGGAATCTATCCTACAGGAGACAGTGACGGACAGCAACTTGGATAGCTTAAAAAAAAGGATAAGACTGACGTCTCTGCTCTGCCCTCGTGGTCCAGGCAATAATGCTTCTTGATACTAGTTTCTGGAAAGCACAGGAAGGCAGAGAAGACTCTTGTGCTCCAATCCTGCTTGCCGGTTTCCCACAGGCATCTGGTTGGCCTCTGTGAGAAGAGGATGCTGGACTAGGTGGGCCTTTGCCTGATCCAGCAGGCTCTTCTTAGGTTCCAATATATTGCAATATTTTTTCAGTTACATGTAGCACTTAAGTTTTACTTATTTCACAATGGAGACACTGTTACTTGAGCCTGAGATCATTTCTTCACTTCAGAAAGAAAAAATAGATGTGTCTAATAAGCCAGTTCCACCATAGATATGTATTATAAAACGATGGTGCTTTATTAAGTGTGAATGGAGTGATCATGTGTTGCTTCTGCCATTATCTCATCTGCTTTTCAAAAAATATGGAACCTAGAGAGGACAGTGGAGAATGAGGATGTTACAATGAGAGAAGGTGCAGATTGGGATTGACAGGTGTTCAGTTCCCTTTTTGTCTTTCTTGAAAGTCTAACAGGATTCTCTTTGCCCCCAGACTCCCAAACAGGTGAGGAAGATAAAAGTCAGAATTCTATGGAGCCACCTGTGAATTCATTGGGAAGAACAAAGAAACAGTTTAAATGTATGGAATGTGGGATGTGCTTTTATCACAGTGGAAGTCTGAGGATACATCAACAAACTCACAAAGGAGAGAAACTATTTGAATGTATGAAGTGTGGAATGAACTTTAGTCATAGTCAAGCACTTAGAATACATCAACGAACTCACACAAGGGAGAAACCATTTGAATGTATGGAATGTGGAAAGAGCTACACTCGAAGTGGGGCACTTAGAAGACATGAACGAACTCACACGGGGGAGAAACCATTTAAATGCATGGATTGTGGAAAGAGCTTCAGTCGAAGTGATAGACTTAGAAAACATCAACGAATTCACATGGAGAAACCATTTAAATGTATTGAATGTAGAAAGAGCTTCAGTAAAGATGAAGCACTTAGAATACACCAACGAACTCACACGGGGGAGAAACCATTTGAATGTAGGGAGTGCGATAAGAGCTTCAGTCGAAGTGGGGCACTTAGATTACATCAACAGACTCACACCGGGGAGAAACCATTTGAATGTGTGGATTGTGGAAAGAGCTTCAGTCGAAGCGGATATCTTAGAATACATCAACAAAGTCATACAGGGGAGAAACCATTTGAATGTATTGAATGTGGAAAAAGCTTCAGTGGAAGTCGATATCTTAGAATACATCAACGAACTCACACGGGGGAGAAACTATTTAAATGTATGGAGTGCGGTAAGAGCTTCAGTCAAAGTGGATATCTTAGAATACATCAACGAACTCATACGGGGGAGAAACCATTTGAATGTACTGAATGTGGTAAGAGCTTCAGTGAAAGTGGAGCACTTAGAAGACACCAACGAACTCACACGGGGGAGAAACCATTTAAATGTATTGAATGTGGAAAGAGCTTCAGTCGTAGTGGATCACTTAGAATACATCAACGAATACATACAGATAAACCATTTGAATGTACTGAATGTAGAAAGAGCTTCAGTCAATATGGACAACTTAGAATACATCAGCGAACACACACAGAGGAAAAACCATTTGAATGTATTGAATGTGGAAAAAGCTTCAGTAGGAATGGAACACTTAGAATACATCAACGAACTCACACGGGGGAGAAACCCTTTAAATGTATTGAATGTAGAAAGAGCTTCAGTGAAAGTGGATATCTTAGAATACATCAACGAACTCACACGGGGGAGAAACCATTTGAATGTGTGGATTGTGGAAAGAGCTTCAGTCGAAGTGGATCTCTTAGACTACATCAACGAACTCACACAGGGGAGAAACCATTTAAATGTATTAAATGTGGAAAAAGCTTCAGTGAAGGTGGGAAACTTAGAATACATCAACGAACTCACACAGGGGAGAAGCCATTTAAATGTATGGAGTGTGGAATGATCTTCAGTAAAAATGGACGCCTTAGAAGACATCAGCTAACTCATACACAATGAAAACCACAGGTGTATTGACTGTGGAAAGGGTTTCAGAGGGAGTGGAGACCTTAATATTCATTAGTAAATTCACATGGGGGAAATGATATAAATGTATAGAGTTTTCCACTCAGGGTTCACTACTTACATCAAGAAACTCATAAAGGGGGAAATCAGTTGTAAATGCATGGAATGATGTTTTAGTGTTTGTACTTAAATTTGTATACACGTATATATGTATTAAAGTAATGAAGGTCACATATACTAAATGTACAAAGTAAGTGGCAACTTTTTGCTAGATAAACAGGGAGAGAGTGTGAATCTGCAATGCTCAAGGTGTGTGTTGAATCTGTTGAATTTTCAGGTCCGCCTTTCACTGCCAAAATGATGGGCTGCCCTTGTCTTGTAGGTCAGCATTCCAGGCGCTCATTACTTGAACTTTGCATAATCTATTGAAGAGCTTTTTACTGATAGCATTTTCCAGCTGAATGAAAAGGTCTCTGTGTTAAATGTTCATTTGGGATTGCTTTTAAAACTCATCTCCTTTTTTCTATGCTCTTGTGTACCTGCTTGGAGCTGTTTTTATTAAATATTTTCTGCATTGGCTTTTGACCTGTGGAAGGTGACCAGTGAGGGTGTGGTTTTCTTAGTTCACAGAAATGTTTTAAAGGAATGTGTGAAAGAATTAGGGCTAGGGGAGATGAGTGAAAGGGACTGAGGAGTGAAGTGAAGATGGCTGTCAAGTCTCTGGACAGAGGTCCGCAACCTAAGGCCCACGGGCTGGTTCCGGCCCAAATGGGTTCTGGATCCGGCCCGCGGATGGTCCAGAAATTGCCTCATGGTTCTGATTCATATAGTTCAGGCTGCACCACTTTTTTCTCTCTCTTCCTGATGGCGGCACACCTCCATCCCTTCTCCTGGCTTCTGGCTTCTCCCCGCCCTGCGGAGGAAGGGGGCTAGACTTTGACTGGTGCGGGCAGCATTGTTTCCCTCTGATTGGTTGCAGATTTCTTTCCTCCTCCCTCCCTCCTCCTCGAGCCGAGAGGAAAGGGCCTGGGCTTTGTTTGCGCCAGCATGGTTGCTCGACGGCCGCCATTTAAGGCAGCCCCTCTCCTGCCCTCAACTGGCTCACTGCTCCTGCCGCCACAGCGAGTGGTTCCGTTCTGAGACACCCTCCCAGGTGTATGAAGCCTTGTTTCCCTGTTTTTAACTCTGCTACCGAAACCGTCTTCCCCCTCCAGGACGGGAGAGCGGAGAACACGCATCTTGCAGAAGGAACCGCTCGCTGCATTCGGTAGCGGAGTTAAAAACAGGGAATCAAGGCTTCGCACACCCCAGAACCCTGGGAGTGTGTCTCAGAACGGAACAGATATGCTACGGCACAGAACTGAGACGTTCGGAACTTTATTATTGGTTTTTGGTGCAATCTTTGGATCGTGTAGTAACAGAGAGAGAGAGACGCATGCACCCTCTTGCCTTCCCTCACGTTGTGCACTGCCCTCAACCTCAACTTTCCCTCTTGGTCAGGCTGCCGAGAGGGAGGGGAGGGTGGGCTTCTGCTGGGCCAGAGCCGCTTCTCTTCTGGGCGACACCCCCCTCCACACACCCTCCCTTTTCTGTTCTGAGCGGCTGTGTTGCAGGGCCCCCAGGTATCATATAAAGACCCTCTATTTACAGCAAGAGCTGGTGAGTTGGCTGTGCAGCGGTGTTTTGAAAACTACTTGTGGTTTTGCCTGATCTTGGTGTCAGATTCCTTCTTTTTACAGAGCAATTGACTCCCTCTGGGGAAGATCCCTGGGAGACCCCATGTGCTTGTGGCATCATTGCTACAGAGTTCTTGTGTACATGGTTGTGTTATAGGAATTCTAAGGTCATATATATATAGATATATAGATATATATATCTCATATGTTCATAACTTTACAAGGCAAACACATACATAAACGAAGTGTCTGAAATAGTACGGGTGAGCAATCCTGAAACCATCTGTTTTGCAGTGAATAGGGCAGCAAGGGCCAAAGGTTATCTGGTAGTTAAGGTGCCTGGTCGAGGCAAATGTAAGATATATGGCTACTTGTCTGCCATTTATGGATAGAAGGAAATATAGCTCTTTGCCTCCCATAAAAGGTAATAGGAAATGGGTGTATCCTTTATGATTGGTTCTAGCAAACAGCCAATAGGAATTTCAACCAGGCTGATTGGACAGAGACAGCCAAAGGAGGAGCAAGGGGGCTGGGCTGAGGGAATATAAGTGCTGGCCATCAGGGCTGGAAGGGCAGAGCTTTGGTAACCATATACCACTGTGTCTCTCGTTTATTTGTCTGACAAATAAATTATTATTTTAATTTCTCTATTGCTGCATTGAATATTTCATTCCAGCTAAGCGTTAACCACAAGCAGGGTGCTACAATAGGAATTCTAAGGTCATATATATAGATATATAGATATATATATCTCATATGTTCATAAATTTACAAGGCAAACACATACATAAGTACATAAACGAAGTGTCTGAAATAGTACAGGTGAGCAATCCTGAAACCATTTTGTCTCTTGCAAGTTGACTTCAAATGTTTCTCTGCAAGGAGGAAGGAAATGGGAAAGCCTCCCCATTGTCTCTTTGCTCACAAATCCTGTCTTAAGAGCATATCTGTGTATGAAAAGGGTGAGCCTGTGACCTGGATTCAGGAACTAAAGTATTAACCATCACCAAAAATGGCCAGGATGCCCAGGTAAAAGCAATCAATGACCATTATCAGGTATCCTGGCAGACAGGTTTTCTGCTGTAGACCACCCATTCTGTGATGTATGTATGATGTTTTGGGGGGTGGTCTTGAGCTACAGAGGAGGCAATTTTCAAATGTCTATATAACAGCTTGCACACCATTGTTCTAGGTTCCTCTCCTCCCTCCCTGCATGTGGGGAGTGGGGGACCCTGTTACAACAGTTTGATAAAGATCATGCTTGCTAGCTGCTTTGCTTCTCAATATTCCTTGGCTGGCCTGTTGTTATTATTATTATTAATAATAATAATAATAATAATAATATATTATTACGGTCAGAGACCAGCTTGCTACTTAAGGACTCTATATGGGCTTTTAGATACTCCATAAGGGAGTATCCATAAGGGAAAGGGAGCAGTATTTTTAGTATAACAGCTGCATACAGGTATTACTGGATAGAGCCAATCGTCTTCCACCCCCCGTACAATTATGGTGTTTGGGAAAAAAGGGGCTTTTTCCGGGGGTACTCAAAGATCCACAACATTCCCCAACTGTTCAAAGTATGGCACTTACTATAACAATTCCATGGTGAGTACCTGCACCTTTATTGCTTTAAAAGCAAGCACTGAAAAAAGGGGTTGCTTTTAAAATTTATTGCCTAATTTTTCATGACAGAAAATGAAGCAACGAACTCCACCTCGGTACTTACAAATTAAAATTGCCCTCCACTTTCTCTCAGTACTTCCCACGAAGAATATTTATTTCACATCCATAGTGTACATTCAGCACGTATTGAAAGTACATGGTTCCCCCAAAAAGATTCATGGGAGGGGTTGCATGTGAGGAATTATTTGGCAGTTAGTTAGTCTGTCCGGCAGCTGCTGCTGCTGCAAGTCCCTGTTCAATGTTCCTTTTTTTAAAATAATTTTTATTAACCGGCCAATCAAATCAAATTAAATCACATCACATAAATTCCGAATTACAAAGCCGAATTTTAAATTTTGTTGGGGGGACCCATATTTCAAGATCTGAAGGGAGATTCTGATCATCTTCTTGCTACTGCGTTAATGTCCAAATCAGTCCAAATCAATCCAAACAGAGTTCATAATTCTATCCAGTCTTATCTTGCTGTTTCCACATCACATCTTGTTAATATATTTTCTCTTTTTTCTTTATGATCTCTTCTGATAGTCTCCTTAAGCCGATAAACACCAATAATAATCCTGTGTGAATTTTTCCGTGTTCTTCCAATCGTCAAATCGAGATGGTTTCCATATATCATCGCCTTCATAGATAACATCGCTCTTTCCATCATTAATCTCGCAAAACTGTCGCTCTTAAGTCCCACTGAGGAGTTTCACCCACAATATAAAAACAGCTCTATTTCTCCTCTCAGACTTAAGTCCTCCGACAGAACTTCCCAATATGGCGACGGCATTTTTAACTGCATCATTCCAAAGCTCTTATACATTCCACGCTCTTCTTAAAACATGCTTTGGTTCGAAAGTTTATCTCCACACAGCCTTAAATCCACAGCTTAAGTCCTTAAAACGACATTTCTGACTCGTGAGGGGAGGGGATTCTTGTTTAATCACATAAGGAAAGAAAGGAAAGTTTTCCCCTCCTCCCCCATCAGTCATTTGCCATACTGAGTCTTGGCATATCTTCTCATGATTTCTCTTTTTCCTCCGACTCGTCTTATTTTATCAGAGATCTCTTCTGTTAGCAGTCTTTACTCCCCCTTCTTCCTTGAGATATGTGCATTCCTTCATCCAAATTGTTTCTTTTGAAGTTCTTGCAGCTAGTGGCACGGATCATGGACGGCGTCCAGGAGCACCGGAATCCCACAGGAGGGCTTTGTGCCTAGTGCCCCCATCCCCACAAATTCGGGGGTGGTATAGGGCACAGCAGGCAAGGCAGTCCCCCCTACCATCCTGGGGGTGGGGTAGGGAGGCTAATTACTCCCATCATAGCCTCCAAATTACCTCGTGTGGGTCGGAGAGATGTTATTGTCAGCCATCTTCTGATGCGCCCCCTAGTGGCCCCCCTGTTCAATGTTCCTGTGTCTCTGTGTCTGTGAGGAGAATAAAGGACACTGCAAAAGACACTGTGTGTAATGAATGTGCAATAAGCCAGAGAGAGTGTGTTCCCTCCCTATAATGTAAACAGGGAGACTTCTGTCCAGGAGATGGGGGGGGGTTGCCCCTTCAGCAGACATCATAAACACACACACTGATTACCAAAATCAACACAATCACTTCTGCAAATGTCCCCACAAAACACATCATTAGTTTTTCCTACCTATTCAAAGGGCCTCTACTGCACATAACAATTCACTGATAAATGTATCTATTTACTGGCTCACTGGGAAATCTTCAGAAATTCATATAGAATCACTCGAGTGTTGGATTTACACCATTCCAACGTTGTTCTGTTCAGGAAGGAAATGGCTGCCAAGGGAGGAGCTTGGGACATGAGTGAGGGCAGCCATAATCCCTAAAGTGTGAGGCCATGTACTCAGCAGCTCCTTTGCCTGAGTAATAATCTCTGGCATCCTAATACCTGAGTGTGCGACAGGTAGCCATTCCAGAAACGATAGCAAACCCAGATCAAGACAAAAGGGTGTGATTAACTTGACTGGGAAACAGGGACATGTAAATATCTCTTTTGCATCACTTGATGAGTGTATGGTGGAGGTCAGTCGAAGGGTGGGGGAAGCCCTAATGCTCAGGTTTCTGTCGCCAGACCCTCCCAATTTGTGATGTAATTTGTAATGTATCCATGATGTAATTTTAGGGGTGTTGTAGGTATCTCTGTAAAACTGATCAAAGTGGGAGTCATCCTTTGTTCTGGGCTTCCTTCCTGGTGGTAGGTGGAAGTCCTGTTGCAATAGTTTTTTAAAAATAAAGATCAGGCCTCCTGGCTGCTGTTTTGCTCCTATATTCCTGGCTGGCGTCTTTGTTTGGTAATCCAGGTGAGCCCAAGGATTTTCCTATAACAAGACCCTTGAACTTGCTCCTTATAATGCAATCTGAACAAAACTGGTGAAGCAGTGACGACAATATATTCTTGCAAGAGCTGAGAGCCAAAGCAGGCACAGTCCAGCTGGGGCAAAGAATGAGCTTATATTCCCTATGCACACGTTCCCTCCCTCGTCTCCCTATTGCTTGGGTGCTACAAGGTTTTCCTTCCCCCAATTATAAAATAACAGACAAGAGGCTGAGCGTGGAAACAAACTTCTCCTTCCTCCTCAGAGTTGCCTCCACTTCCGGCTTCACCAGCAGAGAAAATTGGGGCTTGCAAAGGAAGAAGGGAGGGAAGGAGGCGGGAAGCGGGGCTGCGTCATATGGAGGCGGAGGAGGGGGCTTCTTCCTAATCAAGCCTCCTAATTAAGCGCCCTCACTCCCTGCCGCCCACGCGGGGGCTCCCATTCCCGCCCCCGCTGCCCGGGATTTCGGGTGAGTGCAAAGCCAATGGCGGGGAAGGAGGGAAGGGGCTTTGCGAGGGGGTCCAGGATAAGTAGCCGCTGGATGGGGAGGAGAGAAGGGAGGAAAGAGAGCTGTTTTCTTAAAGGGAGCCTGGGGGAGGAGAAGCTTCCTCCTGCAGGGATTTGTTGGAAAGGGAGTTGCAGGGAAGGAGGCGGGAAAGGGGAGAGGGGTGGGCATTGCTGGCCAGGATCGCCTTAATAATAGTATTAATTTTAATTTCAATATTTATACCCCAGCCTCAGTGTCCGGTGTGGGAGCATATGCCCCCTTTTGCCCGTCGTTCAGGCTTAATGCTTCATGGTGTGCCTGTTAATGGATCTTTTCAATTTACAAATGTTATATCCCCTAACCAAACTTTTTGGCCTCCACTACAATTGACCCTCCATGAGCCTGCCCCCATTTGTTTTCAAATTGATGAGGGAGAAGAATCATGGGGCATATATCCAAACTGTCAATATACATTGAATTTCACTTTTAATAGCTCTTGTTCTCTTACAGGAACATACAGTGACCAATCGCAGTGCTATAGGAGTGACACCAGTGCATGGCTAAAAACTAGAAAGGAAGCCTACCATGCGGCTTGGAGTCTGAATTCTTCTATCCCTGGCTTAGCAAATGCCACTGATGAGCAATTTCATATCAGTTCTTTATTTACTGCAGCCTTTAATTGGTCCCAACAGAGTAGTAATATCAGCTATTTACTCCAAAGAGAGTTATGGTTGCTTTGTGGCGAAAAAGCATACAAAGCCATTCCTCAAAACCTCACAGGCACATGTACATTGGGTATCGTGGTCCCGTTGTTGTATAAGGTTGATAAGTTACCATCTTCTCTTAGACTACAAAATCGCCGGGAGGTTAATTCACCCATAAATCAATATACCGGTACCCAGATTTCTCGAGCCTTGCTGCCCCCAGTGGGTGCAGCAATGAACTATAGGGACCTCCATCGGCTAGCAAATTGGACTGAAGGATTATTCAATGATACCATAAAAGCATTGATGAATCTCAACCAGGAGGTGTCTGAAATGAGAGAGGTGGTATTACAAAATCGTTATGTGTTGGATGTCATTTTGGCCTCAAAAGGAAGGGTATGTGCACTTGTTCATTCTCATTGTTGTATGTTTATTCCTGATAATAATGTCAGCATATCTGCGACGATTGATCATATGGAAACCATGGTAGCTCACAATCCGCTTGCCCCCCTCCTTCCGTTGATCCATGGGCATTGTTATATTCTTGGCTTCCGGATGGGAGTTGGCTTTGACATTTATTGTTTTCAGTGATCCTTATAGTAGTTATTTGCATTATTTTGTGTTGCTGTATACAATGTATTCCTTCTTTAATCTCTGTATGTACTGCATGGTTCTCCCATCAACGGCCTGCTTCAGGCCTTACAAGGGTTGCCTATCGTGCTCGATATAAACGTATTGGTAATGAAATATATGACTCTGATTAATAAAATAAAGAAAGAGGGCATGTGGGAGCCATGAAGCCATGGCAGAGGCTTGTAGTGCCGCTGGTGCCTCACTGACCTCGGTGACGCGGCATGTCCGTGCTTTGCAGTGTATTGAGTGTATTGACCTTATATGGAGTTGTGTTCCCGCTGGGCAGTAATACCATATATGGTAATGAGTGTTGTATAGCCATGATCGGGCGATTTGACGTGGGACATTGGCAGATGGCCACGTAGGCTGTTAGAGAAAGGAGAGGAAAATAAAAATACCGGAGAGGAGGAACGTTCAAGTGAGCTGCCCTCCACCCTGAAGATACTCGCTGTCTCTGTGTTTTTTCTATGCTGCGCACCACTGTTGACGGCTGGTTTCCGTCAGTCCGGCTTCCTTCCTTCCTTAGGCACCAAGTGAAAGCATTGCTCTTCTCCCAGGGGTTTGGCTCAATAAACAATCTATGGACTTCACAACTGGATTGGGGGGGGAGGGTTGTTGTTTTTATTTCTTACTCTGCTATGCATCTCTGTGTTTTTCTATTGTAAGCTGCCCTGTGATCTTTGGAGGAAGGGCAGTATAGAATTGAAAAGAATAGCAGTAAAAATAGGTTTTAAAGAAGTGCCCTCTTTAAGAAATCACGTGGTGTAAACGTGTATGTTGTCCTCTAGGTCCAAACACACACAGAACACTCACAGTATGAGCAAGCAGTGCTACAAAGTGCTTATCTTGTGAACTTGCCATATAAGTTGTGTACTCCTGGTCAAAGTTCCTGTTTCCAAAAAGGACTGGAGGGGGGGTCACCTCACCACTTTTTACCCACCCCACTCATGGAAGGCACAGGACGTGTTCATTCACAATCCCAGTAAACCATGTGTGTATCTGAAGTAAACCAGGCGCTTCAGCTCCTTCCCCTCTCACTGGGCTGCAGAGGAGGAAAGGGATGGGTTTGAAGGCTCTTTCTGCCTCTCTCCCCTGAGGAACAAGAGCAAAGGGTGTTTGCAGGACAGGAGGACAGAGGAGGAGGCAGCGAGGGCAGAGGGAGCAGTGGGTGGATCCACCGCCTCTCCAAGGGGGTCCTGATGCAAGCAAGGGGCTTCCTTCTTCTCCATGCAAGGGCCACCCATGTGTTCAGAGCAGTCATTTGCAGATTAACTCTTAAGTTCCAAGGGATCTACTCTCAGGCCACTAATGTGCATACCATGCCAGCCTTAGGAAGGGAGGTGGGACAGGCAGGTGAAAGGAATTGCCAAAGGTGTTTGAAAATGGGTGGAGGGTTTTGGGAAGGGGGTGCCCAATTGGGGCTTCTTCAGCGGCAGCAGAATGTCTTGGGCAGGAGAATCCCTGCAGGGGCTCTCAGACTCCCTTGGCTTCTTCTTCCCTCCCTCCCAGGAAGCTGCAACTTGCTCTGGATTCTACGCTCCTCAGGAAGTTGAACCTGCAAACCTAGCTGAGACTGAACCTGCAACCCTGGCCAAGATGGAAGGAGGAAGATGGATGGTTGACCTGGTCAGGCTGTCTCCCGCATCCCTCCCCACAACCTCTGAGCATTCCCTCCCAGGACCCTTGGAGAAATCTGGTGAGTTCCAGGGGAGAGGAGACGCGAGACAACTCCAGTAGTAATTATCTCAGGTTTATTGCTCAAACTCTTAAATCACTGTGGAGCTCAGTCTTCAGCCTGTTCATCTCAGCTTGCAGTTGCCAAGTCCTCCAGCAAAGAAGCCCCCACTTTCCCCTCTTCTCGCAGATTCTCTCGAGCCTACAATTTTTTGGACAGGCTATTTCCGGGGTCTCTGTGTCAGAGCTCAAACTGGAGCTAACGGTCTGTGCCCCCCCCGGACACCCCCTCTTCCTGCTCTTTGTTCTTTGCTTCTGGTGCAGCTTGGCTGCTCCTCCCCTGCTTCACATTCCAACCGAATCACATCTCTTGCGTTCTCAGGCTCTGTCAGCGGAGGCACGAGAGGCTTGAGATTCACGGAATAACACCCTGTAATTTTATCCGTCCCTAAGCTTCCATGGAGATACTGTGGTACAACCTTGGTGCAAATTTCAAAATAAGTACACAAAGCCAACAAAGAGACTCAGATGTTTATACAGGCACCAGCTTTCCTAGTCAAGAGTTCACTTTGTCAGACTGCACCCCACAAAAGCTTAAGCCATAATACATTTATCAGCTTTTAAGGGCTGCAAAAGATGAATAAACAGAAGCATAGTTCATCTATGGAATCCATCCTACAGAGACAGTGACAACCAGCAATATGGAAAGCTTGAAAAGAAGGATAAGACTGATGTCTCTGCTCTGCCCTCGCGGTCCTAGGCAATAATGCTTCTTGATACTAGTTTCTGGAAAGCACAGGAAGGCAGAGAAGACTCTTGTGCTCCAATCCTGCTTGCCGGTTTCCCACAGGCATCTGGTTGGCCTCTGTGAGAAGAGGATGCTGGACTAGGTGGGCCTTTGCATGATCCAGCAGGCTCTTCTTAGGTTCCAATATATTTCAATATTTTTACAGTTACATGTAGCACTTAAGTTTTATTTATTTCACAAGGGAAATACTGTTACTTGAGCCTGAGATCATTTCTTCACTTCAGAAAGAAAAAATAGATGTGTCTAATAAGCCAGTTCCACCATAGATCTGTATTATAAAACGATGGTGCTTTATTAAGTTTGAATGAAGTGATCATGTGTTGCTCTTGCCACTATCTCATCAGCTTTCATAAAATTTGGAACCTAGAGAGGATAGTGGAGAATGAAGGTGTTACAACGAGAGAAGGTGCAGATTGGGATTGACAGGTGTTCAGTTCCCTTTTTGTCTTTCTTGAAAGTCTACCAGGATTCTCTTTCCTCCCAGGCTCCCAAACACGTGAGGAAGATGAAAGTCAGAATTCTATGGAGCCACATGTGAATTTATGCGAAAGAACAAAGAAATTGAGGATACAACAACAAACTCAAAAAGGAGAGAAACTATTTGAATTTACGGAATGTGGAAAGAGCTTCAGTGAAAGTGGAAAACCTAGACTACATCAACGAACTCATACGGGGGAGAAACGATTTGAATGTATTGAATGTGGAAAGAGCTTCAGTGATAGTGGAGCACTTAGAATACATCAACGAACTCATACGGGGGAGAAACCATTTAAATGTATTGAATGTGGAAAGAGCTACAGTGAAAGTGGAGCACTTAGAATACATCAACGAACTCATACGGGGGGAAAAATATTTGAATTTTTTGAATGTGGAAAGAGCTTCAATGAAAGTCGAACACTTAGAAGACACCAACAAACTCACACGGGGTAGAAACCATTTAAATGTACTGTATGTGAAAAGAGCTTCAGTCGTAGTGGAACACTTAGAAGACATCAACGAACTCACACAGGTGAGAAACCATTTGAATGAATGGAGTGCGGTAGGAGCTTCAGTCAAAGTGGTGCACTTAGAATACATCAACGAACTCACACGGGAGAGAAACCATTTGAATGTTTTGAGTGTGGAAAGAGTTTCAGCAAAAGTGGAACTCTTAGAATACACCAACGAACTCACACGGGGGAGAAACCATTTAAATGTATTGAATGTGGAAAGAGCTTCAGTACAGGTGGGAAACTTAGAAGACACCAACAATCTCACACAGGGGAAAATCCACAGATACTTTAATAAACTTTAATAAACCGCTTAGGTGTTTTTTACCTTTCCTTCTATGCTTCCTTGCAATACTGACAAAATCAAACCACGCCAATGCTTTCAGCCCCAGAAGAGGAGCTCCCCTTGGTGTCAAGGGAGGTGTCCAAGGGAGCATCTGGAGCCCTGCCATCCCTTCTGTCGCTTCCCCTTCCCCTGGGCCCTTCCCCTCCTGTCTCTGCCATCCCTGGGCCACTCCTTAATCCACAGCAGGAGACTGTATCTGTCTGTGATGGTGAGATGTCGTGGCCGGTTGAAGGACCACTTCCTGTTTCCTGCAGCTCCATCCTGTCTTTTCATGCAAGGTGGAGTCATGAAGCAGGCGAAGGCTGAGCTCACCTAAGGGTGTCGCAGCGGGTGGGTGGGATTCTGCTTAACCTTTCCCTGTCTGCTCCTTTTCTGGATCCAAATCCCCACACCAAAAGGGGTAGTGTGAGGACGCAATCAATGTTATGGAGCTGCACTGAAAATCATTGCTTTGTGACCGTAAGAGGCCCTTCTCAAAAAAACAACCATCAAGAGAATTTAAGCTATAGAATTTAAAACAAACAGATAATTACAAAAAAAGAAAGCAGTCTGGTGCCACATTGCGTAGGAGTTAGTTTAACAGACTCTACCTGGGGCTGCCTTTGAGAAGAGCTCAGAAACTTCAATGGCTCAAAGAGCTGCAGACACATTACTGACCAGGGCTGGCTATAGGCAGCATAGGACTCCCATATTAGAACAGCTCCATCTGCCTAATTGTCTGTTTCTGGACACAATCAATGTTTCCACAAGAAGAGGAAGATAGATTTGGAGTGCCGCATTTTCAAAAAAGATGGACACACAACTATTTCTTTGTGGAGCTGAAAGGCATGCCTGTGTGCCTCATTTGTGGTGAGGCCCTCTCTGTCCTGAAGAAGGCCAACCTGCAGAGGCACCACAGGACGAAGCACATTCAGTACGAGGAGTTCCAAGGGCAGCTGCGCCAGGAGAAGGTCAAGGCGCTGAAAACAGACCTGTTGGGTAACCTGTGGCCCATCCAGATGATGTGAAATTGCAACTCACGTCTTCTTTAGCCATTGGCCACGCTGGTTGGGGCTCATGGGAGCTGAAGTCCTAGGATCGAGGTCACAAATGCCGGGGACAATTCAAATCCCTCCTCAGTCATGAAGCTGATTGGGTGACTTAAAGCTGGTCACCATCTTTATGCGAAACCTCCCTCGCAGGGTTGCTGTGTGCGTGAAAGCAATATATCTTGTGGTGGGCTTGATGAGGGGAGTGTGGAACAGAAATGTAATTCATAGGTAAAAAGACAGGAAATAGTTCTGAATCTGACTGAAAATAAAAGATTCTTTGTCTCCAAATTGCATATAGCAAGCACCTGTGTTGTTGAACTCTAGCTGAAGTCTCAGCATCTGGTTCCTCAGCACTCTGCACTCTCTCTCTGGAAACCTCCGGCAGTCAGGTGACAGGAACCAGCCAATGCCTCCCAGTTCAGAAACAGTCTGCCAAGAGCTTATGAATGTTGATTTGAATCAATTTGTCAGATGTCTTCAAAATAGTAGGGAAAATTTATGGTTGACACCACCTTGGGACAGTTTTGACAGGAATTCGGGGAACTAGGAATATTTTTAGCTCCATCAGGGTTGATGGATCAACAAATAGCTAGAGAGGATTAAGGGGCGGGGGCGGGAATCAGGCCTTGTTTCTCATGTGACAGATAACAGACTCCACAGTTCTTAAAGCTCACCGTTTGCTGCCTCCCAAAATGATGCTTAAGCCTCCCTCCCAAAAAAAACAACAACTCAAGCATGGCAGCTGGTCTTGTCAAACAGGCCAATATAAGGTTCATTTGGCAAGTTTGTTGTTGTTTAGTCGTTTATTTGTGTCCGACTCTTCATGACCCCATGGACCAGAGCACGCCAGGCACGCCTGTCTTCTACTGCCTCCCGCAGCTTGGTCAAACTCATGTTCGTAGCTTTGAGGACACTGTCCAATCATCTCGTCCTCTGTCATCCCCTTCTCCTTGTGCCCTCCATCTTTCCCAACATCAGGGGGGTCTTTTCCAGGGAGTCTTCTCTTCTCATGAGGTGGCCAAAGTATTGGAGGCTCAGCTGCACGATCTGTCCTTCCACTGAGCACCCAGGCCTGATTTCCTTCAGAATGGAGAGGTTTGATCTTCTTGAAGTCCATGGGACTTTCAAGAGTCTCCTCCAGCACCATAATTCAAAAGCATCAATTCTTCGGCGATCAGCCTTCTTTATGGTCCAGCTCTCACTTCCATACATCACTACTGGGAAAACCATAGCTTTTACTATACGGACCTTTGTTGGCAAGGTGATGTCTCTGCTTTTTAAGATGCTGTCTAGGTTTGTCATTGCTTTTCTCCCAAGAAGCAGGCACTTTTTAATTTTGTGGCTGCTGTCACCATCTGCAGTGATTATGGAGCCCAAGAAAGTAAAATCTCTCACTGCCTCCATTTCTTCCCCTTCTATTTGCCAGGAGGTGATGGGACCAATGGCCATGATCTTCGTTTTTATGATGACGAGCTTCAGACCAAATTTTGCGCTCTCCTTTTTCACTCTCATTAAGAGGTTCTTTAATTCCTCCTCACTTTCTGCCATCAAGGTTGTGGCATCTGCATAACTGAGGTTGTTGATATTTCTTCCAGCAATCTTAATTCTGGCTTGGGATTCACCCACTCCAGCCTTTCGCATGTTGAATTCCGCATATAAATTAAATAAGCGGGGAGACAATATACAGCCTTGTCATACTCTTTCCCAATTTTGAACCAATCAGTTGTTCCATATCCAGTTCTAACTGTAGCTTCTTGTCCCACATAGAGATTTCTCATGTTATGGAAATTTGGGGGGGGGGAGCGAGCACATCTTTAAAGTTGTTAAATGTTACAAATATTATGCCTGAATGTATCCTTTCAACTTGACAGCTCAGGGAATTTACCTAGCTTTAAAAATAACTTATTTCCCCCCTTGAAAAAGGACTCCAGGAAGTGTCCAGGGGTGAGAATTGCTGAGCTGGGCCAAGGAAAGCGTAATCCCATCACCAAACTTGCCAAGGGGCCAGACATGCAAAGGAAGTTCTATTGTACTTTGGGTGATGGGACTTCAGAGGTGTTGGCCTATGCTAATCTTATACCCGAGTCTTGCCCTGACATGTCTGCTTATGCTAATCTTGTACCAAGGACTTCTCTGGACATGTTTGCCAAGGTTAAACTAGTGCAGGGGTCTGCAACCCGCGGCTCCGGAGCCGCATGTGGCTCTTTTACACCTTTGTCGCGGCTCCGGGGCGGATACTAGCGAGGGGAGGAGGCGCATTGTGCGCCCTGACACTCCCCACTGTGGCGGGCGCTGTACTGGCTGTGACGTCGCATGGGGGCGGTGTGTGCGTTAGTCACGCACCGTCCCGACGTCACCTTCCCGCCCGCCCGCTACATTGTAAGGGGCATGTATGCTGGTCACTGCATTGAAAGGGGGCATATACGCTGGTCACTGTTTTGAAGGGGAGTGAAGAACACACACACACAAAAAGGTAACTTGTTAATTTAATGTTTATTTCTATGAGGAGGAGTAATTCTGAGGGGTCAAACAAAGAAATAATAAAAAAGTGACAAAAAAGTTATTTTTATAATGACGAGTTTTGCGGCTCCCAGGTTTTTTTTCTTCGGAAACGGGTCCAAGCGGCTCTTTTTGTCTTAAAGGTTGCAGACCCCTGAACTAGTGTAACCCCTGTCTACCCCTCCCCTTTTGTGACATGTCAGTGTTGTAACAATGATACAGCAGTGATGCTCTAGAAACAGTATTCTGGGATATCGTGGGGAAGTTGTAAAAGTCTTTGTCACCCCATGCTCGGGGTTCAAAATTCCTCTTTGAACCTGTTGCGCAATAAACTTTGGTCTATAGCTATTTGCTCCAGTTGGTGGCTGGATTCCTTCCTTTATTCCGCAAGGGACCTGCGGGCTCTTTCCAACGAGCTGGTTTGACTGAACAGCCTCACACCTAGATTTTTCCATAACACTCAGGAGACAGATGAGGTGATCAGGCACTCCCATTTCTTTAAGAACTTGCCATAGTTTGCTGTGGTTGACACAGTCAAATGCTTTTGCGTAGTCAATGAAGCAGAAGTAGATGTTTTTCATGAACTCTCTTTCTCCATAATCCAGCATGTTTGCAATTTGGTTTCTGGTTCCTCTGCCCCTTCGAAATCCAGCTTGCACTCCTGGGAGTTCTCAGTCCACATACTGCTTAAGCCTGCCTTGTAGAATTTTAAGCATAACCTTGCTAGCGTGTGAAATGAGTGCAATTGTGCGGAAGTTGGAACATTCTTTGGCACTGCCCTTCTTTGGGATTGGGATGCAGACTGACTTTCTCCAATCCTCTGGCCACTGCTGAGTTTTACAAAGTTGCTGGCATATTGAGTGTAGCACCTTAACAGCATCATCTTTTAAAATTTTGGTTTTCAAGGAAGAAGCTGCCCTGGAAAATAAGGCAGGAATTCACCTTGAATCTTGCTAACAAAATCCTTTCATAGCTTTTTGTGAGGGTGTGACTGCTAATCTTAAAGCCAGGTTGAGCACTAAGAATTGGGCATCATTTCCTCTGTTATAAAAAATAAAATAAAATACTTGTTCCGCTTCTAAAGAAACCCTTTAGAATGCATTCTTATTCTTTTTTCATTAAAAAAAATCAAACAGCTGTGCAAAGGTGCTCCTGTGCAATGCAATGTCAGAATAACAAAATAATGAAATATCTCACAAGAGCCTTGTTTTTTAAATATACAACTAAAAAACCTTAAAACTCCTACAACACTTACCAAATAGAAATCTAATAGTTGGCCCCCCAGGCACTAGGAGGCAACCTGATGTTCAAGGCTTCACCCCACCCCCAAACTCTGAGCTTTTGGTTTCTCTTTAGACACTCATCTGTGGTCGCCTGGAGCATTTGAGGGGAAAGAGAGAGAACATTGGGGCATACGAAGCAAACATAGAAAAAGAAAGTGACAACCTGCTTGTAAGTGTCATTGTTACTTGGAAGGGAACAAGTGCTATAAGTTTAATGTACATATAATGCTGCGCTTGAATGCATTGTAATAAAAATACTATAAAGGGAAGTTTCTCTTAGACTTAGGCAAGAGTTTCTACTCTGACAGAAGCATCAGAGGAGGCTGGATCTTTCCTCATAACTCATCGCTGGAGGCATAAGCTGCAGAGCTCTCACGGAAGGAAGCTTAAACTTGAGAAGCCAGTGTGTTCTTGCTGGAGATGGCTAGGAGAAGCAGCAGCAGCAGTTGCAAATAAGTCATGCAATGTTGAAGAAGCTTAGGATCTCCCTCTGGGACCAGAGAGAGGAAAGCTGACTGAATTACATAAAGGACTGAACATTGTTTGCAACGTGCTACTTTATCATGCTTATCTTATTGTTAGACTGTTTAAGACTGTTCTGCAGTAAGGCTTCAAAACTTATTTTTGTGATGGAGAGAATTCATTTCCACACAAGGTCCAGATCAGGAATTCCATGGAACAACTTTAACAACAAGTACTTGAAGGGTACTTCAACAAGTACTTCAACAAGTACTTGAAGGGACACGGGTTGCGCTGTGTGTTAAACCACAGAGCCTAGGGCTTGCCGATCAGAAGGTCGGTGGTCTGAATCCCCGTGACGGGGTGAGCTCCCGTTGCTCGGTCCCTGCTCCTGCCAACCTAGCAGTTCGAAAGAACATCAAAGTGCAAGTAGATAAATAGGTACTGCTCTGGGGGGAAGGTAAACGGCTCCCTCGGCGAGTAAAGCGAGATGAGTGCCACAACCCCAGAGTTGTCCGCAACTGGATCTAATGGTCAGGGATCCCTTTACCTTTACTTGAAGGACCAAACCACGATGTAGCTGTGCTCTTTTCCATCCCTTTCCAAGAATTACAACAATCTGTTCCTTAAAATGGTTCAGCCTCCACCACCTTTACTGCAGTCAACTGAAGGCTACCAACTGTGCCCTGGGCCCCTCGATCTTTCTCACTGCCAATGAAAACTAATAAATGAATAGGAAGAGAAGCTACCCATGTCACACTGACACAAACACCTTGCGTATGAACTTCGTAAAATAATGAAAGTGTACTACCCCTCCCCCCCGCTTGCTCTCCCCACCTCTCAATTCCCCAGCCTTACACTGTATACAACATTAAAGTCTGTCTGTCTGTGAATTTTTATGATATCCAAAGTAACAGAGTAGCTTATAGCTAGGAAGCCAAATAGCTATTTTAGGTGATAGTTCCTTTTTACAGACTATACAGTGGCCAGACTCTTGCTATTCAAAAGAGCTTTACTTTCATAATCATATAACTGAGGAGAATAGAAGAGGAGTCTGCAACCTGAAGCATATGTAACACGAGGTACCACTGTACAATCTTCTGCTTATTCAAACATGGGCACGTTCTCCCTTGAATTCTCTTATACAGTGGTACCCCGCAAGACGAACGCCTCGCGAGACGAAAAACTCGCAAAACGAAAGGATTTTTCGTTTTCGAGTTGCCTCGCAAGACGAATTTCCCTATGGGCTTGCTTCGCAAAACGAAGCTTGCCCCGGGGACAGCGGGTCTTCTCTTTTGAAGCAAGGGGCGGCGGGGAGAAGCGATCTTCTCCCCGCAGCCCCAGGTCCGGGGACAGCGGGAAGCGCTTCCCGCTGCCCCCGGACCTCTTTTGAAGCAAGGGGCTGCGGGGAGATCGCTTCTCCCCACCGCCCCTTGCTTCAAAAGAGGTCCGGGGATAGCGATCTCCCCGCAGCCCCTTGCTTCAAAAGAGGTCCGGGGGCAGCGGGAAGCGCTTCGCGCTGCCCCCGGACCTCTTTTGAAGCAAGGGTTTGCGGGGAGAAGCGATCTCCCCGCAGCCCCTTGCTTCAAAAGAGGTCCGGGGGCAGCGGGAAGCGCAGCGCTTCTTCCCCGCTGCCCCTGGACCTCTTTTGAAGCAAGGGGCTGCGGGGAGATCGCTTCTCCCGGTGCTCCGAAGCGGGGCGGGGGGGCGGGAACACCTGCCCCAGCCGCCCCGCTTCGGAACGCTGCTCCGAAGCGGGGCGGGGGGCGGGAACACCTGCCCCAGCCGCCCCGCTTCGGAACGCTGCTCCGAAGCGGGGCGGGGGGCGGGAACACCTGCCCCAGCCGCCCCGCTTCGGAACGCTGCTCCGAAGCGGGGCGGGGGGCGGGAACACCTTCTGAAGGCGGGCGGGGGGCGAAAGTCTTTGTCCCCCCTGCCCGCCTTCCCAGGGGCTTTTAAATCGCCCCGGACAGCGGAGAAGTCCTCCGCTGTCCCAGGGCGATTTTAAAATGCCGCCCGCCAGCATTTTAAGATCGCCCGGACAGCGGAGAAGTCCTCCGCTGTCCCGGGGTTTTTTAAAATGCTGGGGGTGGGAAGAAAAGCCCTTGTCCCCCCCCCCCCAGCCTTCAGAAGAGGTCCGGGGACAGACTGTCCCCGGACCTGGTCTGAAGGCGGTTTCCCTAGGAACGCATTAATTGATTTTCAATGCATTCCTATGGGAAACCGTGCATCGCAAGACGAAGAGACTTGCGGAACGAATTAATTTCGTCTTGCGAGGCACCACTGTAGTTTCTTATGAAACGTTTTTCTTTCACATCAGCAGTATTGTCTCTGTTTCTGCACAGGTTTCTGCTTATTAACATTTAGTTGCCGCCAGGACCACATAACACCGGTCCTGAGAGATCTGCATTGGCTCCCAGTACGTTTCCGAGCACACTTCAAAGTGTTGGTGCTGACCTTTAAAGCCTTAAACGGCCTCGGTCCTGTATACCTGAAGGAGCATCTCCACCCCCATCGTTCAGCCCGGACACTGAGATCCAGTGCCGATGGCCTTCTGGCGGTTCCCTCATTGCAAGAAGTGAGGTTACAGGGAACCAGACAGAGGGCCTTCTCGATAGTGGCCCCCACCCTGTGAAACACCCGCCCTTCAGATGTGAAGGTAATAAGCAGCTATCCTATCTTTAAAAGACATCTGAAGGCAGCCCTGTTTTGAGAAGTTTTTAATATTTAATGCTGTACTGTTTTTAACACTTGATTGGGAGCCGCCCAGAGTGGCTGGGGAAACTCAGCCAGATGGGCAGGGTATAAATAAATAAATAATAATAATAATAATAATAATAATTTATGCCCCGCCCTCCCCAGCCAAGGCCGGGCTCAGAGCGGCTTACAAGCAATAATAAAAACAAGTTGAATGATTACAACTTAAAAGCAAAATTAAAATACAACATTAAAATATTGAAACATTAAAATATTAAAATGTAGCCTCATCGCAGGAAGAGAAAGGAAAAGAAAAAAGAAAGAGAGGGAGGGAGGGAATCAAATTGGCTCCAAGCCAAAGGCCAGGTAGAACAACTCTGTCTTACATGCCCTGTGGAAAGAAATCAGATCTTTCAGGACCCTGGTCTCATGAGGCAGAGCGTTCCACCAGGCCGGAGCCAGAGTTGAAAAGGCCCTGGCTCTGCTTGAAGCTAATCTAACTTCCTTTGGGCCTGGGACTTGCTATTTATGGACCTTGAGGCTCTCCGTGGGGCATACTGGGAGAGTCGGTCCCATAGGTACGAGGGTCCTAGGCCGTGAAGAGCTATATAGGTCAAAAGCAGCACCTTAAATCTGACCCTGTACTCCACCGGGAGCCAGTGCAGCTTGAAAAGTACTGGGTGAATATGCTCCCATGGCATAGACCCCGTGAGCAGCCTCGCTGCAGCATTCTGTACCCGCTGGAGTTTCTGGGACAGCTTCAAGGGCAGCCCCGCGTAGAGCGAATTACAGTAGTCTAGCCTGGAGGTGACCATCGCATGGATCACTGTGGCCAGGTCGGGGCGGGAAAGGTAAGGGACCAACTGCTTGATGACAACGAAAGGGTATAGAAAGGGGAAGTTTTTGGGTTTCTCTAAAAACCGTCGGACTATTTTGTACACAATTTCAAGGTAACATTACACTTTATTTCCACTTTTTCTCACATGGGACTCGAACTCACAACCTTGAGATAAAGCACCTCACGCTCTACCGACCAAGTTAAGACAGCTCAGTGATTTGTGTACACGGGGACACAGATGGCGGCGTGTGAACTTCCCTAGAGAAGGGTGAAAAAACCTTGTTCCCTGCTGCTCCAGAGCTAGGAATGGACCAGATCTCATAGGGCTAATCCATTTGCCCCGACAGCTAAGAGCAGAACCTCCAGGATCAGAAGCAGCGGGCTGCAAATACGAGGGCAGGGGAAGAAGCAGGGCGGTCTCGCAGCCCTCGCCTTGCAAGGGGGCGCATCCAGCCTTGCAGCCTCCCAGGGCCCAACCCACAGCCAGCGAGCTCCGATGCCCAGAGAGGCAGGAAACGGGGCCAGCCAGGGGGACTCGAGAGCGGCTGCACTTTCCTGTCCCCCGCCGAGGAGAGCGGAGGAGCAGCGGGCAGTGGCCTGGCGAGTTTCCCCGGAGAGGAGCCGGATTCCGGTGCAGGGACGGAGCGAGGAGTCCGAGGTGCAGGAGGCGGGGGAGGGGCAGGAGGAGGAGGAGAGCACGTGCGCCTGGCAGGATCAGGCCCGGAGTCTAGCCAGAGGCTGCAGGGCGCCCCCCAACCGGGCAGGAAGGGGAAGGGGCGCAGCTGAGGGGCAGGGCATCTGCAGGAGGGCACAGGGGCAAACATCTCTGGGTCAGGCTGGCACGGACCCTGCCGGAGACCCTGGGGAGCTGCTCCCTTCAGTCCTGTGAATAAGTGAGACAAGCTTAAGCCTGTTTCATTAATTGTTTTATTTCCACCTTCCTCAGTAAGGCAGCAGAGTTTTCAGATGAAGGCTGAGGGCTGAAGTGGGTGACAGTTTTGAGAATGCAGAGGAAAGGAGGATTCTTAAGAAGTGTGGCATATGGAAATGAATTAATGATAATAAAAACATTGAAGACAGTATTGTTAAAGACTGAGGAAGGCAAAATTGAAATTAGCTATTCATGTTCAGATTATTATTCCTTTCATTTCTATACAGCTTCATATTTTTAAGAAAAAAATCTCAAAGTAATTAGAGAGAAATCTCAAGGCAGTTTGTGTCCATAGGATGTTGAGAACATTAACTCTGTAGATCCAGGAGTTCTCTCCTCCTGATAGTCTTAGATTTGATTGTTCTTTCTGATAGAGCAGGAGGAATGAAACATTTATGGGCTTAAAGCTGCATTGATTCTGGAGGCCACATTCCAGTGAGCTTTGTGGCCAATGTATGCACATGCATGCGCACCCAGAAAAGAGATGCAGACCATAAAGTCACATGCACACACGCCAGAGGTGCTGCACACACTCACCAGACATGCCATCTAGCATACATACAAGTCTTGCAAACACAAACAACATGTTTAGACCTTCCAACCCCAGTGCTGGGTGGAGGAGAAATAAGAGCATAAGAAGACTCTGCTGAATTAGCAAGGAGATCTGTGGAAAAAAGACCCTTCTGGTTGTTCTTTAGAAATCCTGTTTAAAGAGCAGCCAGAGGGATCAGGCTTTTACCCCATTTCAGCACTGTGCTGGTTTGTGGTGAAATTGGAGTTGAAAAGATCTCTCTAAGGGCCCTTAGGCATCTTTCTCTCCAGGACAGACAGAGATCTTCATCCGATGAACAGATCAGGAGATGGAAAAGGCAGGGACTAGCAGGACACACCCTGAGGCTTGGCAAGCCATATGCAGCCAATGGACTGCCAGTTAGAATGTCTTCAGTCAAGAGAGTTTGTGACCATCAAATTTAAAATATTTTGGATATTCCTTTTGTCCTTTTGTTCTTAGGCTGTGCAGATCCCATACATTTAAAGCATGTGGCTTCCCCCAGAGAACCACAGGACCTGTAGTTTATTGCTACAGTTCTCAACACCCCTAACAAACTGCAGCTCGCAGGATTTCTTGGGTGAAGCCATGTACTTTCAATGTTAACTGGGTCTGTCGCAGCCTTAATCATATACAAAGATCTGTTGCTGCCTTTCCAACATGCTAGAAGTTGCAGCCAGGATCAGCATTCCCTGTCCACTTAACATGCTCAGTCCTCTCACTGGGTTGTTTTTGGATTTCCCTCCCACTGCCTTGGTTCCCCCACCCCCAAATATTATTTATACTTCCATAAACCGTTTCCCCCAGTCTTTGGATAACTTCCCCTCGTCCCTGGGTGGAGCCGTTTGGGTGACATGATGATTGTCATTCACAGCCTGAGCATCAGAAATAGAAAGAGTAATAATATTTTTCAAAAACTGGTTAATGGTTAAAAAATGTGCTTTTGTTTTTATTCTTGGGTTTTAGTTTACTTTGTGTTTATTTCTTTTCCAGCAGGGTGATGTAAAAATGGAAGAGCAGGGACCCAGGAGACCCATTCAAAGGGAGAGACTGGAGTACAAAGGAAAGAAACCTCCTGCCGGCCAAGTTGGGACCATCAGGGATCTTCTGCCTCAGGCAGATTTATGTCAGATTAAGCAGGAGCCAGAGGAGGGGCAGCCGCAGCAGCACTGGGAGGCCCAGAAGCAGGATTTCCTGAAGACGATGCAGCCCCCTCCTTCAGGGTGGGAAACCCCACAGGCTCCCAGTCCTCCCCAATCTGGGAATAGTGTCCTCTCCTTCAGGGGAGCTGCGGATGCCAGTCGGTGGCCCAGTGGGAGAGCAGGGGGGACAGACCAGACCCTGCTCCCAGACACTGAGGGGCTTCTGGGAAAGGTAAGTGCCCTCCTCTCACCTGGGTTTCCAGCACCTGGAGGTCACAGGTCCACTGCCTCTCGACATGGAGGTTCTGTTTAGCTTTGGTGGTGAATATTCCTCCTCCCTGCACTTTCTCTCTAATCCACTTTTAAAAGGCTTGCTAGACCAAGCTTTCTTACACATGGGAGGTTTGCGATCCTATCTCCTGATGTTGTTACTTTAATAAAGCAACCACAGGGGACTCGGAATTTCATCAGAGCAGAAGCTATGTCAGAAGAGGGGTCCTTCCACCAACCCCCATTTTCCTCCTCTAAATTGCCTCCATTTGCAAAATGCTCTTTTCTCCCCACTGAGGTAAAAATCTTGGCACGTCTCGCAGCCTCAGAAATCCAATAAATTCCTCAGAAAACCCATGTGTAGTCGCATTAAAGATGACTGGCCTACCTTCCAAGGTTGTTGCAAGATTTATTAGTATAATGGCCAGGTTCAGATGACTGAATCACAGCCTGAAAAGCTGGGTTAAAAATAGGAACAGTTTTTAGTACATTGCTGTACTAATGTACATTTGGTACATTACGATAAAACCTAAGTTGACCAAAGTTCAAAACAAAAAACTCTAGCCGCCACCACCACAGTCTCCTGGCCCCCACAAACAGAATGCATCACTCCAGGAAGGACCCCCACCCAACCTTTAGTGAGAGAGGGCAAAAGAAAAAGACTCTAAATGGGTAGTTGCACAAATTTACCAGCTGTGGTCCTGCACTGGCAGCAAGGCTAACAAACAGGGGAGCTGGGAATGTGCTGGTCCCATATCTCTCTGCATCTGCCTCCTGACCTAATTGTCCCACCTTACCTCATGATTGGGCCGGCCCTGATGGGGAACTGTTATGAAGCCATAACTAACAAACTTTCCATTTTGCCCAAACCAGGAAACTACAGCTGCCAGCTTTGGAACAAGCTGGGATATTAATCTAACTTCAAACTGTGCTTGGTCAAAACAGGAAACTCTGGTTGATCAGTGGCTTTGTGGTTTGACTTTTCCCACTGATAGCAGTAAAAATAGGAAGCCCTGTTGCGTTCAAAGGGGTTGTTTGGACAGAGTCTCTGATCAGCACGCCTAGCAGGACAGGCTTAAAAAAGTAAAGGGACCCCTGACCATTAGGTCCAGTCGTCACCAACTCTGGGTTTGCAGCGCTCATCTCGCTTTATTGGCCGAGGGAGCCAGCGTACACCTTCCGGGACATGTGGCCAGCATGACTAAGCCGCTTCTTGCGAGCCAGAGCAGCGCACGGAAATGCCGTTTACCTTCCTGCCAAAGCAGTACCTATTTATCTACTTGCACTTTGACGTGCTATTGTACTGCTAGGTTGGCAGGAGCAGGGACCGAGCAACGGGAGCTCACCCCATCGCAGGGATGCAAACCGCCGATTATTATTACTTGCATCCTCCCTATCTGACTGGGTTGCCTCAGCTGGGCAACTGGGTAGCTTCCAACAAAATAAAAAAACATCAAAAATTCCTTGTAAAAGGCTGCCTTGGAAGGCTTCCATTTTGTAGAAATGGCCTTCAGTTTTAAAGAATTGTCCTCTTTAAGGAATCACGTGGTGTAAACATGTAAGTTGTCCTCTAAGTCCAAACACACACATAGTAGGAGGAAGCAGTGCTCTAAAGTGCTTATCTTGCGAACTTGCCATCTAAGTTGTTTACTCCTGACCAAAGCTCCTGTTTCCCTAAAGGACAGGAGGGGGAGCAGAGGAGGAAACGGATGGGTTTGAAGCCTCTTTCCACCAGCCGCCTCTCTCCCCTGAGGAACAAGAGCAAAGGGTGTTTGCAGGGCAGGAGGACAGAGGAGGAGGCAGCGAGGGAAGAGGGGCAAGTGGGCGGATCCACCGCCTCCCCCAGGGGGTGCTGATGCAAGCAAGGGGCTTCCTTCTTCTCTATGCAAGGGCCACCCATGTATTCAGAGCAGTCCTTTAAAGATTAACTCTTAAGTTCCAAGGGATCTACTCTCAGGCCACTAATGTGAATACCATGCCAGCCTTAGGAAGGGAGGTGGGACAGGGAGGTGAAAGGAATTGGCAACGGTGTTTGAAAATGGGTGGAGCCTTTTAGGAAGGGCGTGCCCGCTTGTGAATGAACTTTATTATGGTCACAGACCAGGATTCAAAAAGCATATAGATAAAATAGCAGTTAGGATTTTTTTAACCTATAATTGTTAGAGCAAATTAGGACATGGAAATGCATAGGATAAAACATCTAAATAAAATACAAGATTAAACACGGATAATGGATGGATAAAAAAACCTGATAAGTAAAACAGATAAGAACTAAAAACAAACAAAGACACACAGTTAAAACAACTGTAAGAGCATAAGAACTAAAAGACTCGCAGTTAAAACAACTATAAGAGACTGCAGAGTAGAAGCCTCTTAAATAGAGGACACTCACAACATTAGAAACTGCTGTGCAAATATGGTTAAAACAGACAATTAAAACAATGTTCAACGCTAAATTTAGAAACAATGTACAACAATAAACTGTCCCAGGGAGTTGCCTCAGAGTCACCCATGGAACCATGTTTGGGGCTTTTCATGTCGGACTATTTTGAGTTGGGCGATGATCTGCGCCTACAAAAATGTACACAGAATCTTGCGACCATCCAGGTCATCTTTTGATCTTTGCCTAACAGCAAAAGGTCAAATTTTTGCTTTTGCGGGAGGTCGGCTAGCCTCACCAGTAGGGGATCCATGATCTTACTACGTGCCTCTTCATAAAAGGGACATTTAAAGAACAAGTGTTCTGGGCTTCCTATCTCTCCCAATGGACAGGTGCAAAGTCTCTGAGCATACGGGACCCTTCTGAAGGCTTCATCCAGGACCGGCGAGGGAAGAGCCGAGCTTCTGGCGAGTGTAAAGGCCCTTCTTGCATCGCTAGATACGAGAAAGAAGAGATATGCTGCTGGTGCGGCTATATATCTCTCGATTTCTCCAATTCTATAGTCGGGGCACCTTGCACAGTCCTGCTGTCTCTCGGTGTCTAATATTCTTTGCCTGAACGTAGCTTTTGCCTGGCCCAAGCCCAGACTTAGAAGGGCTTGAGGGGCAAAACCCAATTTCCGGAGGGTGTTCAGGACTGCAGTCTGCAGGCCGACTGGAATTGGTCACAGAGGATCAATGGGGCTATCCCTCAGGGGAGCAGGTTCAATGTCAGCCATTTGTAGATTGCTATTAGGCAGATGCTAGCCTCCACTCTCATCATCCCCGTTTCCAATCTAACCCATGCGTTTGAGACACATCTGGGGACTTGGAGGAGAGGTCTAAGAAGTCTAGATTGAACTCTCTCAAGGGGGGAGAAAGCAGAGGAAGGTGGGCCCAAAAAGGAACCATAGAGGAGTTGTGCCAAGGTTTTGGCCTTGCCTAATTTTAGAGCTTCGGGAATGAAGAAACCCCCTTGTGCTCTGAAGAATTTAAGGATACAATTAGTGTTTTTTTCCGCTAGGGGGTGCCCAATTGGGGCTTCTCCAGGGGCAGCAGAATGTCTTGGGCAGGAGAATCCCTGCAGGGGCTCTCAGACTCCCTTGGCTTCTTCTTCTTCCCTCCCTCCCAGGAAGCTGAAACTTGCTCTGGATTCTGCGCTCCTCGGAAAGCTGAACCTGCAAACCTAGCTGAGACTGAACCTGCAACCCTGGCCAGGATGGAAGGAGGAAGATGGACGGGTGACCTGGTTAGGCTGTCTCCCGCATCCCTCCCCACAACCTCTGAGCATTCCCTCCCAGGGCCCTTGGAGAAATCTGGTGAGTTCCAGGGGAGAGGAGATGGGGACAGGGATAGATGGGTGGTGGCAGGAGAAAGAGTAAAAGATGGAGAGGAGACAAATGGAAGGAAGTTCCTGACAGGAAGAAGGAAGGGGTGAGGCCTTCTGCAAAGCAGCTCTTTGTTTCTTGAATCCTTTTCCTAAAGTAGTGGGGGCAGATTTTCTTCCTCCAGGCTTTGAAATCTTAGGTGTTATTTCAACGGCAGGAATAATTGATGATAATGATGTTGCACACCAGTACTGAAAAATGGGTGAAGGGGAATGAAATGCTTTGCATAATTATTTATAATTAATGTATTTAAATTGTTTCTATTACTCTTATTTTTTATAGACAGGGTCAGAATGATACATTCCACCAGCATCAAAACACAATAAATGCATGCACCTCCCCAGTTTGGTGGGCTTAAGGGACAAAGGACCAGTTATCATGATACACAATTCCTGTGGCTGGAGGCTCTGCACTTAGGATTGGGCATATAAAGTCCAAGAGCGTCTGGTATTATAAGCAAACTGTGTAAACTTGCCAATCTTACAGACTGGGGTTGTTTGTGTGAGTGAGTGAGTGAGTGAGTGAGTGGGATAATAATTTTAGCAATCCTGTGTAATGGCTTGGTTCTCCCACACAGACATTAGACAACTCCAGTAGTAATTATGTCAAACTCATAAATCACTGTGGAGCTCAGTCTTCGGCCTGTTCATCCCAGCTTGCAGTTGCCGAGTCCTCCAGCAAAGAAGGCCCCACTTTCGCTTTCTTTTCACCTCTTCTCGCAGATTCTCTCGAGCCTACGATTTTTTGGACAGGCTATTTCGGGGGCTCTGTGTAAGAGCTCAAACTGGAGATAACAGTCTGTGCCCCCACCCCCCGTCACCCCCTCTTCCTGCTCTTTGTTCTTTGCTCCTGCTGCAGCTTGGCTGCTCCTCCCCTGCGTCACCTTCCAACTGAATCACATCTCTTGCGTTCTCAGGCTCTGTCATCGGAGGCACAAGAGGCTTGAGATTCACGGAGCTGACACCCTGTAATTTTGTCCGTTCCTAAGCTTCCATGGAGATACTGTGGTACAACCTTGGTGCAAATTTCAAAATAAGTACACAAAGCCAACAAAGAGACTCAGAGGTTTATAGTGGCACCAGCTTTCCTGGTCAAGAGTCCACTTTGTCAGACTGCAGCCCACAAAAGCTTAGGCCATAATACATTTATCTGCCTTTAAGGGCTGCAAAAGATGAATCAACAGAAGCGTAGTTCATCTATGGAATCTATCCTACAGGAGACAGTGACGGCCAGCAACATGGATAGCTTGAAAAAAAGGATAAGACTGGCATCTCTGCTCTGCCCTCGTGGTCTAGGCAATAATGCTTCTTGATACTAGTTTCTGGAAAGCACAGGAAGGCAGAGAAGACTCTTGTGCTCCAATCCTACTTGCCGGTTTCCCACAGGCATCTGGTTGGCCTCTGTGAGAAGAGGATGCTGGACTAGGTGGGCCTTTGCCTGATCCAGCAGGCTCTTCTTAGGTTCCAATATATTGCAATATTTTTACAGTTACATGTAGCACTTAAGTTTTACTTATTTCACAAGGGAAATACTGTTACTTGAGCCTGAGATCATTTCTTCACTTCAGAAAGAAAAAATAGATGTGTCTAATAAGCCAATTCCACCATAAATCTGTATTATAAAACGATGGTGGTTTATTGAGTTTGAATGGAGTGATCATGTGTTGCTCCTGCCACTATCTCATCAGCTTTCGTAAAATTTGGAACCTAGAGAAGATAGTGGAGAATGAAGGTGTTAAAATAGGAGAAGGTACAGATTGGGATTGACATGTGTTCAGTTCCCTTTTTGTCTTTCTTGAAAGTCTAACAGGATTCTCTTTCCTCCCAGACTCCCAAACAGGTGAGGAAGATGAAAGTCAGAATTCTATGAAGCCACATGTGAATTTATGGGGGGGGAAAAAGAAATTGAGGATACAACAAAAAAGTCACAAAGGAGAGAAACTATTTGAATGTACGGCATGTGGAAAGAGCTTCAGTGAAAGTGGAGAACTTAGAATACACCAACGAACTCACACGGGGGAGAAACCATTTAAATGTATTGAATGTGGAAATAGCTTCATTAGAAGTGAACACCTTAGAATACACCAACGAACTCACACAGGGGAGAAACCATTTAAATGTATTGAATGTGGAAAGAGCTTCAGTCGAAATGGTACACTTAGAATGCACCAACAAACTCATACAGGGGAGAAACCATTTAAATGTATTGAATGTGGAAAGAGCTTCACTACAACTGGGAAACTTAGAATACACCAACGAACTCACACAGGGGAGAAACCATTTAAATGTATTGAATGTGGAAATAGCTTCAGTGAAAGTCAAACACTTAGAGTACACCAACGAACTCACACAGGGGAGAAACCATTTGAATGTGTGGATTGTGGAAAGAGCTTCAGTCGAAGTGGAACACTTAGAATACACCAACGAGCTCACACAGGGGAGAAACCATTTAAATGTATTGAATGTGGAAAGAGCTTCAGTCGAAATGATACACTTAGAATACACCAACAAACTCACAGAGGGGAGAAACCATTTAAATGTATGGAGTGTGGAAATAGCTTCAGTCAGTATGGAAACCTTAGAATACACCAAAGAATTCACACAGGGGAGAAACCATTTGAATGTTTTGATTGTGGAAATAACTTCAGTGAAAGTGGAGCACTTAGAAGACACCAACGAACTCACACAGAGGAGAAACCATTTGAATGTTTTGAGTGTGGAAAGAGCTTCAGTGAAAGTGGAGCACTTAGAATACACCAACGAACTCACACAGGGGAGACACCATTTAGATGTATTGAATGTGGAAAGAGTTTTAGCATAAGCGGAGCACTTAGAATACACCAACGAACTCACACAGGGGAGAAACCATTTAAATGTATTGAATGTGGAAAGAGCTTCAGTCGAAATGATACACTTAGAATACACCAACAAACTCACAGAGGGGAGAAACCATTTAAATGTATGGAGTGTGGAAATAGCTTCAGTCAGTATGGAAACCTTAGAATACACCAAAGAATTCACACAGGGGAGAAACCATTTGAATGTTTTGATTGTGGAAATAACTTCAGTGAAAGTGGAGCACTTAGAAGACACCAACGAACTCACACAGAGGAGAAACCATTTGAATGTTTTGAGTGTGGAAAGAGCTTCAGTGAAAGTGGAGCACTTAGAATACACCAACGAACTCACACAGGGGAGAAACCATTTAGATGTATTGAATGTGGAAAGAGTTTTAGCATAAGCGGAGCACTTAGAATACACCAACGAACTCACACAGGGGAGAAACCATTTAAATGTATTGAATGTGGAAAGAGCTTCAGTCGAAATGATACACTTAGAATACACCAACAAACTCACACAGGGGAGAAACCATTTAAATGTATTGAATGTGGAAAGAGCTTCAGTACAGGTGGGAAACTTAGAAGACACCAACGAACTCACACAGGGGAGAAACCATTTAAATGTATTGAATGTGGAAAGAGCTACAGTGAAAGTGGAGCACTTAGAAGACATCAACGAACTCACACAGGGGGAAAATCACAGATACTTTAATAAACCCCTTAGGTGTTTTTTACCTTTCAAACCACGCCAATGCTTTCAGCCCCAGAAGAGGAGCTCCCCTTGGTGTCAGGGTAGGGGTCCAAGGGAGCATCTGGAGCCCTGCCATTCCTTCTGTCCCTGGCCCCTTCCCCTCCTCTCTATGCCATCCCAGGGCCACTCTTGACTCCACAGCAGGAGACTGGATCTGTCTGTGATGGTGAGATGTCCTGGCTGGTTGACGGACCACTTCCTGTTTCCTGGAGCTCCATCCTGCCTTCTGATGCAAGGTGGAGTCATGAAGCAGGTGAAGGCTGTGCACACCTAAGGGTGGTGCAGCGGGTGGGTGGGATTCTGCTTAACCTTTCCCCGTCTGCTCCTTTTCTGGATCCAAATCCCCACACAAAAAGGGGTAGTGTGAGGGCGCAATCAGTGTTATGGAGCTGCACTGAAAATCATTGCTTTGTGACCGTAAGAGGCCCTTCTCAAAAAAACAACCATCAAGAGAATTTAAGCTATAGAATTTAAAACAAACAGATAATTACAAAAAAAGAAAGCAGTCTGGTGCCACATTGCGTAGGAGTTACTTTAACACATTCTACCAGGGGCTGCCTTTGAAAAGAGCTCAGAAACTTCAACGGCTCAAAGAGCTGCAGACACAGTACTGACCAGGGCTGGCTATAGGCAGCATAGGACTCCCATATTAGAACAGCTCCATCTGCCTAATTGTCTGTTTCTGGACACAATGTTTCCACAAGAAGAGGAAGATAGATTTGGAGTGCCGCATTTTCAAAAAAGATGGACACACGACTTTCTTTGTGGAGCTGAAAGGCATGCCCGTGTGCCTCATTTGTGGTGAGGCCCTCTCCGTCCTGAAGAAGGCCCACCTGCAGAGGCACCACAGGATGAAGCACATCCAATACGAGGAGTTCCAAGGGCAGCTGCGCCAGGAGAAGGTCAAGGCGCTGAAAACGGACCTGTTGGGTAGCCTGTGGCCCCTCCAGATGAAGTGATATTGCAACTCACATCTTCTTTAGCCGTTGGCCACGCTGGCTGGGGCTCATGGGAGCTGGAGTTCAAGGATCTAGGTCCACAAATGCCGGGGACAATTCAAATCCCTCCTCAGTCGTGAAGCCGATTGGGTGACTTAAAGCTGGTCGCCATCTTTATGCGAAACCTCCCTCGCAGGGTTGCTGTGTGCGTGAAAGCAATATATCTTGTGGTGGGCTTCATGAGGGGAGTGTGGAACAGAAATGTAATTCATGGGTAAGAAGACAGGAAATAGTTATGCGGTTTTAGCAGTAATGTTATAGAATTAGGTAAAATTCAGATGCAAGTAATGGACCACATGGAAATGGTGGAAATGACTGGCAGAATCCGAGACCAGGGAGAAGAGTTGGTGGAAGAAGATTGGAGGAAATTTAAAATTTATTTACAGAAACATTGTAAAATTTTTGAATGTTAATGGCATTGAAATGAACTGAAGGGGTTCTAGCAACAAGGTAAAAAATAAGATTGGATTGATAATAGATAAATTAATTGGATATGAATTTGCTGAACTAATTTTCAAAAGGGATACAAAAAAGGGAGACGTGAGGAAGTCAGGAAAATAAGTGAATCAAAGATGAGGAATTAAAAAGAGGGATTTTTGTGGGGGGTTTTTAATGTGCTTTTTTCTTTCTTTTTCTTTTTTCTTTTCTAAGTTAAACTTTTGTATTTTTTGTATTTTATAATTTTATATTTTTGTGTGTTTTTTCCTTTTTCTGTTTGTTGTTATTCTTAAAACTTAATAAAATATCATTTAAAAAAAACAGATCATGAATAGGTGATTATGTAAAGTTACAATATATTAAGATAAATCATTAAGATAAAAGCAAAAATGGAAAGGATTTGCTGAAGTAACTAATTGAACTAGAATACAAAAAAGGGAGGTGTGAGGAGGTCAGGGAAACAAGTAAATGAAAGACAAGACATGTAAAGATTGATTTGTTTTTAATTGTTTTTATTTTTCTGTACTTTGTTTTTTCTGTTTTCTTTTTATTTTTGTAATTCTTTGAAACTTTAATAAATATTATTTATTTAAAAAAAAAAAGAATTATGGTGCTGGAGGAGACTCTTGAGAGTCCCATGGACTGCAAGAAGATCAAACCTATCCATTCTGAAGGAGATCAGCCCTGAGTGCTCACTGGAAAGACACATACTGAAGCTGAGGTTTCAATACTTTGCCCACCTCATGAGAAGAGAAGGCTCCCTGGAAAAGACCCCCCTGATGTTGGGAAAGATGGAGGGCACACGGAGAAGGGGACGACAGAGGACGAGATGGTTGGACAGTGTCCTCAAAGCTACGAACATGAGTTTGACCAAGCTGCAGGAGGCAGTAGAAGACAGGAGTGCCTGGCGTGCTCTGGTCCATGGGGTCATGAAGAGTCGGACACAAATAAACGACTAAACAACAACAAACTTGCCAAATGAACCTTATATTGGCCCGTTTGACAAGACCAGCTACCATGTTTGAGTTGTTGTTGTTTTTGGGGGGGGGAGGGGAAAGGCTTAAGCATAATTTTGGGAGGCAGCAAATGGTCACATTTATTTATTTATTTTTAATAATATTTATTAAGGTTTTAAAGGTTACAAAAAGAAAAAATAATAACATCATATTAAACATCAAAAACAACACATCATAATAGGAAAAGAAAAAAAAGAAAATACAAAAAACAGAAAAAAGTCCATTAAAAAAATAAAACATCGAATCTTCCCATAACTTATCATTTGTTAGCTTGTTTTCTTGACCTCCTCACACCTCCCTTTTTTGTATTCTAGTTCGGTTAACTATTTCAGCAAATCCTTTCCATCTTTTCCAATTTTTGCCCTGTAATTTATCTTAATATGATATAACTTTACTTTCCCTCGTTTCACCAATTAACAGTCTATTTTTTCCTAATCCTTTATAACATTTCTGCTAAAACCACATAAGTTCATTCCAATATCTTTCTAACATTCATTAATTTTACAATGTTTCTTTAAATAGTCTTTAAATTTCTTCCAATCTTCTTCCACCGACTCTTCTCCCTGGTCTCGGATCCTGCCAGTCATTTCCGCCAGTTCCATGTACTCCATCACCTTCATCTGCCATTCTTCTACCATAAAGCACCAATGCTGCAGCAAGCAAAGGCTCTAGCAGCTCAGCCAGCTGCTTGTGGCTGGAAAGCCAGACAGGATGTTTGTGACTGTTGCCATGGGAACAAAGGGGCAGTCCATTCTGTACTGAGCACCGGATGTTAGCTCAGTGTGTGTGTGTGTCATATGACCCGTACTGGATGTACTTGGGAGGAGTTTTTCTTCTTGCTGTTGTTGAGTGCAGACATGATTCTCTGTACTGATGTAAGAGGCAGAAATAAATGATGTAAATAGTTTTCTGTCTGCTTCTTTCCCCTCCCTGGGGACACCAAAGGGGAGAGAGGAAGAACGGTGTGTTCCTCTCATACATCTGAGAAGAATCGCCGGACCTCGCCTGCTTATCAGCAGAGGTTGGGAGACGCGGGGAGGTCGACAGGAATATCTGCCGGTGCCTGCTTGTGGCACATTCCTCTGACCCAGGCAGAATTCCAACAGTGGCAGCCTTCGGATGGTTGCGATTCATCGGACATCTGCATGAGAGGCTGGTGGATTGTCCTCCTCTGCTCCAAGGAGGAAGAGAAAAGCGTCTGAAAGCAGCCAGAGGCTCCACAGACAGCTGGTGGAAAGAAGAGGTGTTTTCCAGAGCAACAAAGTTCAAGGTATGCTGCATTTCGGGCTAAAAGTGTGAACGCAGGAAGATTAATTCCCTGGTTCACGGAGCTGCGTTTCAGAGAAAACAAAAGCTCCGGAGGAAGAGGCCTGCAGCTTGGAAGCTCAGCCTGCATTCCACAAATTTTTGTGGTAGATAAGAAGTCCTATTGAAATGCATTGTTGCTAGGTAACGGAAAGTTACTGGCAGAGGGGCTGGACTCTGCGTGTAAGCCTGGGAAAGCGAAACAAAACCAGAGAATGTTTTGGCTACAAGGTTTACGAGCTCTTGGAAGGGACTTTTCAATAGCAGCCTGAGTTTAGCTGCCAGGTGCAAAAAGCACAAACAACTTGCAGTTTTGCTGCGTGAGAAAGGAAAAAAAACAGCTGTTGGATTTTACAGTTTGTTTGAGAGTGTGGGCTGGAAAGCTGAAGAGGCTTGGCTTCAAGATGGATGCCAAGAAAGGAGCTTTGCCTTGCCCACCTCCCTTATCCAATGACAATTATTCATCTTGGTCTGTAAAGATGAAGGCCCTGCTGCAGAATCAGAGGCTTTTTGATGTAATTGAAAACCCCATCCCTGCAGCACCAACCAGAGGTTGGGAATCACGGAATGTAAGGGCCAGGACTGCTATAATTCTGTGTGTCTCAGATGATCAATTGGTGCATGTTCAGCATTTAGAAAATGCGAAAGAGGTATGGGACACGCTGCGTACAACGCATCAGAGAGATGCTGGTTCTTCAGCGTTACTGTATTTTGAGAAATTGACCAATCTGAGACTTGCGCCTGATGGAGATGTTCAAGCGCACCTGACAGAAATGAAGTTTCTGCGTCAACAGATGGTGGAACGCAATTTCCGTCTTCAGGAGGAAGTGTTTTGCTTCATGATGATAAACAGCCTTAGCTGCACCTACAAGGTTGTTGCCAGTCAGCTTGGTTCCCTACCGGCCGCGCAGCTGACCGCGGAGAGAGTTTATGCTGTGGTTCTGAATGAACACGACAGACTTGCTGCACTGGAAGAAAAAGACAGGGGGAGGGAAGAACAGAGTTCTAATTCCCCCACTGCTGATGCTACTAGGGAGCATGGAGTAGCATTGAGTGCTGTCCGATGCTACAATTGTGGACAGACTGGGCATCTACAGCGAAACTGTAAGAAGCCGCGCCAGTCAAGAGGAGCAAAGAGCAGCTCTACGAAGCCTCAGGCGTCAGGCAAAAGCCGTACCAAGTGCCAGGTGAAACCTGCAAAGGCTATGATGGCGAAAGGAACCACGCCAGATGTTGGGAACTCGTTCATAATTGACACGGGCGCAACGGTTCACATGTGCCCGCACAGAGGACTGTTTTCGACGTTGAAGAAGCAAAGCTTCACTGTGAAACAGGCCAACGGTCAGGAGTTGGAAGCGACTGGAATTGGGACTGTGTATCTTGAGAGTCTGAACTTGACTATAAATGATGTTTTCCTGGTTCCAGAACTGAGATTTAATCTGCTGAGCGTGTCGCAGATTGCAAAGAAAGGACTGAAACTGTCCTATGATGCTAAAAGCTGCAAGATCTACAAAGATGGAGAACTGTTTCTTACTGCCAAAGAGAAAGATGGACTGTATTTGTTGACTTTTGATCAAAGTGATTACATGAAATGTAATTCTTCTGATGTTTCTAACGAAATCTCTCTTGCAGGTGTGACCAGTGCGAGCACCAGGAAGCTCACCAAGAAGGTCGACAGAGCATTCCAGCGGGTGTATGCTGATGTGATTGGTCCTCTAGATCCATCTAGAGGCGGTGCACGATTTTACCTTGTGTGTGTGGATTGTTTCACTAATTATTCTTGGGTTTATATGATGGAGAAACCGCAAGAAACTTTAGAAAAGTTTCAGGAGTTTTGTGACAAGGTTAAAAATATGCATGATGCTAACATTGATTGTCTTTTCACAGATGAGAAGCAAATTTTTCTGTTACAGAAGTTTCAGAAGTTCCTGGATGGAAAAGGGATAGACCACAAAGTGGCAGTCTCGCAAGAAGCGTGGAACAGGGGGGTCTGTGAAAGAGTGAACAAAGAATTGCAAAAGGGGATGAATGCGCAATTGCTGAGTTCACATTTGCCACATGAATATTGGGCCGAATCGCTAGCGTCCTATCTTCATGTGTGGTTGAGAAAGGTCTCAACAGAGTTGGGATGTTCTCCTTTTGAGAAGCTGTTCAATAGAAAACCTTCTGTTGCCTATTTTAAGGTTTTCGGGTCTCATGTGAGAACAGAAGCTCCAGGTGGAGTAAAGAATGCCAGAGGCATTTTTGTGGGTTATGAAAAGGGTCTCTACAGAGTAATTTTGTCTGAATCTGGTCAGGTGATTCTCACAAAGTTCCTAGAGAGTGCTCCAGAGCGAGAGCGGGTTGTAGTACAGACATTTCCCACAGGAAACGATTCTGATGATGATGATGATGAGTTTGATCTTATTGAGTTCAGTAGTACTGATGATGACAGCGATAGCTCAGACAGTTCAGTTGTAACAGTCATTGAGAGGAAATCTCACACAATGGATAGACCTTCACAGGTGAAGGAAGAACCACTGATTGCTACTGGTTCTCAACAGAGTCCAAAGGTTGAACCAGTGAGCACAGAGGATCAGAACCTCTTACGTAGGTCTGAGAGAGTTACAAAGGGTGTACCACCAAAGAGGTATTCAAAGGAGTTTGCTAACCTTGCATATGTTGCTGTTGTAAACGACCAAGGACAGATTGAAGCTGTGTCTGAGTCAGAGACAAAGGCACAACAGAGAGTTGTTAACCGAGGTAATACGAAGTCACACAACCAGAGAGGTACATTGGTTAAACCAGTGGCGGGTAGTTCCAAGGGTGGAACTGAAACAACAGGGGAATGTTATAAATATAACAACTGTTTGTTTTCTTCTCTGGATGACGCTTTGCTCGCAGCACACATTGATACTTTAGGGGGAGTATGTTACCATAAAGCACCAATGCTGCAGCAAGCAAAGGCTCTAGCAGCTCAGCCAGCTGCTTGTGGCTGGAAAGCCAGACAGGATGTTTGTGACTGTTGCCATGGGAACAAAGGGGCAGTCCATTCTGTACTGAGCACCGGATGTTAGCTCAGTGTGTGTGTGTGTCATATGACCCGTACTGGATGTACTTGGGAGGAGTTTTTCTTCTTGCTGTTGTTGAGTGCAGACATGATTCTCTGTACTGATGTAAGAGGCAGAAATAAATGATGTAAATAGTTTTCTGTCTGCTTCTTTCCCCTCCCTGGGGACACCAAAGGGGAGAGAGGAAGAACGGTGTGTTCCTCTCATACATCTGAGAAGAATCGCCGGACCTCGCCTGCTTATCAGCAGAGGTTGGGAGACGCGGGGAGGTCGACAGGAATATCTGCCGGTGCCTGCTTGTGGCACATTCCTCTGACCCAGGCAGAATTCCAACAGGTAGATCTTGTGTCTTCCAATACTTTGCGATAAGTATTCTTGCTGCTGTTGTAGCATACATTAAAAAATTTCTATCCTTCTTTAACACCAACTGGCCGACCATGCCCAGGAGAAAGGCCTCTGGTTTCTTCAGAAAGGTATATTTAAATACCTTTTTCATTTCATTATAAATCATCTCCCAGAAAGCCTTAATCCTTGGGCACGTCCACCAAAGGTGAAAGAATGTACCTTCAGTCTCTTTACATTTCCAACATTTATTGTCAGGCAAATGATATATTTTTGCGTGCCTAACTGGTGTCATGTACCACCTGTATATCATTTTCATAATATTCTCTCTTAAGGCATTAATAGAGCAACTATTACACGTGGATTTGGAGAAACCACTGAGGTTGGAGACAGACGCATCAGACAGAGCCATCGGGGCTGTTCTTTTGCAGTCAGGATTGGGCAAGCAAGAATGGAAACCGTGTGCCTTTTTCTCGAGGAAGCTGAGCAAGTCGGAACAAAACTACACCGTGTACGACCGAGAACTGCTCGCAATCTACGCGGCCTTTCGTCGGTGGCGCCATCTGCTGATAGGGGCGCAGCGCAAGATCCAGGTTTGTACAGATCACAAGAACTTGGAATACTGGAGGACAGCACGAGTGCTCAACCAGAGACAGATTCGCTGGGCGCAGGAATTCTCCAAGTTTTCTTTTGCCAGGAGAGCAAAACGTGAGAGCAGACGCTCTTTCGCGAAAACCAGAGTACTTCGAAGGAGAGGGGCCGCCGGAGACACGACACGTCATACCTGAGGACCGATGGGTGTGTGGGGGAACTCTAGTGGGCACGAGGGAACTGGCAGGGCTCACTAGGAACGATGAATTCGCCCGAACAAAAATCAGGGAACTCCAAAATGGGAGGGGAGCACCAGAGGGGTTTGAAGAGAAGGAAGAGGTGTTGTACTATAGGGGGGCGATGTACGTACCGGGGGAAGTTCTAAGAAGAAGGGTACTCAAACAACTACATGACACCCCCACAGCGGGACACTTTGGACAACACAAAACTATGATGTTGGTGACCAGACAATTCTGGTGGCCAAGGGTGAGGGAAGATGTACGAGAATATGTACAAGGGTGCGACTGCTGCCAAAGGGCCAAAGGGGAACGCACGGTACCAGCAGGTTTACTGGAACCCTTACCCACACCAAACAAACCCTGGGAGGTGGTGTCTATTGATTTTATGACGGATTTGCCCAAATCAAGGGGAAAAACAGCAGTAATGGTAGTAGTCGACTTGCTAACCAAAATGTGCCATTTCATAGCCTGCTCACACGCGGTGACGGCAGAAGAAACGGCACGGTTGTTTGTAGAGCACATTTTTAGGTTGCATGGCGCCCCCTTGAGGGTTCTCTCCGACCGCGGAAAACAATTTACTTCCCGGTTCTGGAGGAAGCTCATGAGTCTGCTGCAAGTCGAGGTGAGTTTCTCGACAGTGAGACACCCAGAAACCAATGGGCAAGCGGAAAGGGCAAACAGCATACTCCAGCAATACTTGCGCTGCTACGTAAGCGAGAGGCAGAATGATTGGGTAGAGAAACTAGCGTTAGCGGAATTTGCGTACAATAACGCTGAACATGTGTCCACGGGAATGAGTCCGTTTATGGCCAACTATGGGTGTCATCCCAGGGCATTTCCGGGTAGCGAGGAACAAAGCTGGAGTGTGCCCGCTGCTGAACAGTTTGTGGAAGAAATGGAAGCTCTACACCAACAACTTAAGATGAACCTAGAGAGGGCCAAGGTGAATTACAAGAAGCAAGCAGATAAGCACCGCAGGGAAGGGCAAACCATACGGGTGGGGGATCGAGTGTGGCTATCCACTCAAGGGTTACCCTTTAAAGGAGGGTGCAAGAAGTTGCAGCCTAGATGGCTCGGGCCATTTGAAATTACACAACAGATAAACCCCGTGGCATTCAAGCTCAGGTTGCCCGACAGTATGAAAATACATCCTGTGTTCCACAGATCCTTGCTCTCACCACACAGAGAGGGGTGGGAGTTCGTGGGGCGGGAAGTAGAAGTCATGCCACAACCACAGGTAGAAGAAAGGGAACACCAAAGCTCGGCCGCGGAAATAGTTGATTCAAGGTGGAGAGGTCGGCAAGTGGAGTACTTGATGGCGTGGGAAGGAGAGCCCTTGTCGGCAAACACGTGGGTGCCAGCGGAAGCAGTTGGTGACGAGCATATGGTGGAAGTGTTCCACCGCCGGTTCCCGGATAAGCCCCAGCCCTTAGAGAGATTCTGGGAGGAACAATTTGGCACCACAGATGACAAAGAGAGTTTCGAAGGGTTTTCAGAATCCGAGGAAGAATCGGACTGGGAGGGTCACCCCATGGGTGGGAACCTTGGCAGGTGGGAAGAGGTTTCCGCACCCACGGAGGAGGAGGACAGCTCCTTCCGGGGTTTTCCTGTCTCACCGACCAGAGAAGAGGAAGAGATAGAGCCCACAGGTCGATCGGGGAGTGAAGGGGGCCCTGGGGGGGAGGTGGATGTCAGGGAACTGACATCAGAGACATGGGAGAAGGAGAGGGTCTCCGATTCTGCAGGTGAAGGTCCTAGCACAAGGGGGAGACTCAGCTTGGTGGAAGGGGAAGGAAATACGCATAACACCAAGAGTCCACGAGAGCAATGGGAAGAGGAGGTGGAAGGGCTCCGGGATTCTTCCCTGGAAGTCAGTGAAGAGAGCCCAGGCACTCTGCTACCCACGCCCACCCTGCGCAGGAGACTCCCGCGCAATGAAAGGCGGAGACGATTGGGTGTCAAACAGCTTTTATGCTGGCAGAGGTTTAAGAAATGCCCACAGACAGATTCTGCCAGTGACTGAGGCAGCCATGCGGAGATGGGCTGTGCAGTCCGAAGGGTTTAACCAGGCAACCAAGCGCCCAAACGGGGTCGGCTTACGCACGAGTAACTCCATTACATTATCATACCACAAATATGCATGCCACCCAAATACATTATTGAAACCTTCTAAATCCAAAATGTCTGAGTTTTCAAGAAGAAGCCATTCTTTCAGCCAGCAAAAAGCAGCTGATTCATAGTAAAGTTTAAGGTCTGGCAGGGCAAATCCACCTCTTTCTTTTGCATCAGTTAGTATTTTAAATTTTATTCTGGGCTTCTTGCCCTGACAGACAAATTTAGAAATATCTTTTTGCCACTTCTTGAAACAGTCAATTTTATCCAAAATTTGCAGTGTTTGAAACAAAAACAACATTCTTGGCAATACATTTATTTTTATCACAGCAATACGGCCTAGCAATGAAAGCTTCAGATTTGACCATATTTCTAAATCCTTTTTCACTTCCATCCAGCATTTTTCATAATTATCTTTGAATAAATTCACATTCTTGGCAGTCATATTAACCCCCAGGTATTTCACTTTCTTAACCAATGTTAAACCTGTCTCCTTCTGAAACCTCTCCCTCTCAGTCACTGTTATTCTCTAAAACCTTAGTTTTTAACTTACTCAACTTGAATCCTGCAACCTGACCAAATTCTTGAATCAGTTCCAATACTCTTTTAGTACTAGATTCTGGCTCCTGTAATGTCAATACTAGATCACCAGCAAATGCTTTCAATTTGTAATGTTTGGCTCCGACTTGTATACCTTTAACCAATTGGTCCCTTCTAATCATATTTAAGAGAACCTCCAGGTCCGATATAAAAAGCAATAGGAAAATTGGGCAACCTTGTCGCGCTTTTTAATTTCGTGACTGCTGTCACCATCTGCAGTGATCATGGAGCCATCTGCAGTGATCATGGAGCCCAAGAAAGTAAAATCTCTCATTGCCTCCATTTCTTCCCCTTCTATTTGCCAGGAGGTGATGGGACCAGTGGCCATCATCTTCGGTTTTTTGATGTTGAGCTTCAGACCATATTTTGCGGTCTCCTCTTTCACCCTCATTAAGAGGTTAATTCCTCCTCGCTTTCTGCCATCAAGGTTGTGTCATCTGCATATCTGAGGTTGTTGATATTTCTTCCGGCAATCTTAATTCTGGCTTGGGATTCATCCACTCCAGCCTTTCGCATGTTGAATTCCGCATATAAGTTAAATAAGCGGGGAGCAATATACAGCCTTGTTGTACTCTTTCCCAATTTTGAACCAATCAGTTGTTCCATGTCCAGTTCTAACTGTAGCTTCTTGTCCCACATATAGATTTCTTATGTTAAGGAAATTAGGGGGGGGCACATCTTTAAAGTTATTAAATGTTACAGATATTATGCCTGAATGTATCCTTTCAACTTGACAGCTCAGGGAAGTTACCATATTTTTTGCTCTATAAGACTCACTTTTTCCCTCCTAAAAAGTAAGGGGAAATGTGTGTGGGTCTTATGGAGTGAATGCAGGCTGCACAGCTATCACAGAAGCAAGAACAGCAAGAGGGATTGCTACTTTCACTGCGCAGCGATCCCTCTTGCTGTTCTGGCTTCTGAGATTCAGAATACTTTTTTTCTTGTTTTCCTCCTCCAAAAACTAGATGCGTCTTGTGGTCTGGTGCGTCTTATAGAGCGAAAAATACGGTACCTAGCTTTAAAAATAATATAAAATCAACACCTTTGCCAGTTTCCTCCATTTGAAAGCTATTTTCCCCTTGAAAAAGGACTCCAGGAAGTGTCCAGGGGTGAGAATTGCTGAGCTGGGCCAAGGAAAGCCTAATCCTATCACCAAACGTGCCAAGGGGCCAGACATGCAAAGGAAGTTCTATTGTACTTTGGGTGATGGGACTTCAGAGGTGTTTGCCTATGCTAATCTTATACCTGAGTCTTGCCCTGACATGTCTGCTTATGCTAATCTTGTACCAAGGACTTGTCTGGACATGTTTGCCAAGGTTAGACTAGTGTAACCCCTGTCTACCCCTCTGCTATTGTGACATGTCAGTGATGTAACAATCATATAGCAATGATGCTCTACGAACTGTATTCTGGGATATGGTGGGAAAGTTTTAAAAGTCTTTGTCACCCCATGCTTGGGGTCCAAAATTCCTCTTTGAACCTGTTGCGCAATAAACTTTGGTCTACAGCTATTTGCTCCAGTTGGTGACTGGATTCCTTCCTTTATTCTGCAAGGGACCTGCGGGCTCTTCCCAATGAGCTGGTTTGACTGAGCAGTCTCACACCTAGATTTTACCATAACACTCAGGAGACAGATGAGGTGATCAGGCACTCCTATTTCTTTAAGAACTTGCCATAATTTGCTGTGGTCGACACAGTCAAAGGCTTTTATGTAGTCAGTGAAGCAGAAGTAGATGTTTTTATGGAACTCCCTAGCTTTCTCCATAATCCAGCATGTTTGCAATTTGGTCTCTGGTTCCTCTGCCCCTTCGAAATCCAGCTTGCACTTCTGGGAGTTCTCAGTCTGTCAGGTTCCACTCTGAAAGAACCCTCAGAGGAGGCTGGATCTTTCCTCATAACTCATCGCTGGAGGCATAAGCTGCAGAGCTCTCACGGAAGGAAGCTTAAACTTGAGAAGCCAGTTTGTTCTTGCTGGAGATGGCTAGGAGAAGCAGCAGCAGCAGTTGCAAATAAGTCATGCAATGTTGAAGAAGCTTAGGATCTCCCTCTGGGACCAGAGAGAGGAAAGCTGACTGAATCACATAAAGGACTGAACATTGTTTGCAATGTGCTACTTTATCATGTTTATCTTATTGTTAGACTGTTTAAGACTGTTCTGCGGTAAAGCTTCAAAACTTATTTTTGTGATGGAGAGAATTCATTTCCACACAAGGTCCAGATCAGGAATTCCACAGAACAACTTTAACAGCAAGTACTTGAAGGGTACTTCAGCAAGTACTTCAACAAGTACTTGAAGGGACGCGGGTGGTGCTGGTTGTTAAACCACAGAGCCTAGGGCTTGCCGATCAGAAGGTTGGCAGTTCAAATCCCCACGGCGGGGTGAGCTCCCGTTGCTCGGTTCCTGCTCCTGCCAACCTAGCAGTTCGAAAGAACATCAAAGTGCAAGTAGATAAATAGGTACCGCTCTGGCGGGAAGGTAAACGGCGTTTCTGTGCGCTGTTCTGGTTCACCAGAAGTAGCTTAGTCATGCTGGCCACATGACCCGGAAGCTGTACGCCGGCTCCCTCGGCCAGTAAGAGAGATGAGCGCTGCAACCCCAGAGTTGTCTACAACTGGGTCTAATGGTCAGGGGTCCCTTCACCTTTACCTTTACTTGAAGGACCAAACCAAGAATTACAACAATCTCTTCCTCAAAATGGTTCAGCCTCCACCACCTTTACTGCAGTCAACTGAAGGCAACCAACTATGCCCTGGGCCCCCCGATCTTTCTCACTGCTAATGAAAACTAATAAATGAAAAGGAAGAGAACCTATCCATGTCACACTGACACAAACACCTTGCATATGAACTTTGTAAAATAATGAAAGTGTACTAATTTATTATTTGTACCCCGCCCATCAGGCTGGGTTTCCCCAACCACTCTGGGCGGCTTCCAACAAAGATGAAAAATACACTAAAATGTCACATATTAAAAACTTCCCTGAACAGGGCTGCCTTCAGATGTCTTCTGAATGTCAGGTAGTTGTTTATCGCTTTGACATCTGATGGGAGGGCGTTCCACAGGACGGGCGCCACTACCGAGAAGGCCCTCTGCCTGGTTCCCTGTAACTTGGCCTCTCGCAGTGAGGGAACCGCCAGAAGGCCCTCGGAGCTGGACCTCAGTGTCTGGGCAGAACGATGGGGGTGGAGACGCTCCTTCAGATATACTGGACCGAGGCCGTTTAGGGCTTTAAAGGTCAGCACCAACACTTTGAATTGTGCTTGGAAACTTACTGGGAGCCAATGTAGGTCTTTCAAGACCGGTGTTATATGATCTCGGCGGCTGCTCCCAGTCACCAGTCTAGCTGCCGCATTCTGGATTAGTTGTAGTTTCCGGGTCACCTTCAAAGGTAGCCCCACGTAGAGCGCATTCCAGTAGTCCAAGCGGGAGATAACCAGAGCATGCACCACTCTGGCGAGACAGTCTGCAGGCAGATAGGGTCTCAGCCTACGTACCAGATGGAGCTGGTAAACAGCTGCCCTGGATACAGATTTGACCTGTGCCTCCATGGACAGCTGTGAGTCCAAAATGACTCCCAGGCTGCGCACCTGGTCCTTCAGGGGCACAGTTACCTCATTCAGGACCAGGGAATCCTCCACACCTGCCCGCCTCCTGTCCCCCAAAAACAGTACTTCTGTCTTGTCAGGATTCAACCTCAATCTGTTAGCCGCCATCCATCCTCCAACCGCCTCCAGACACTCACACAGGACCTTCACCGCCTTCACTGGTTCTGATTTAAAAGAGAGGTAGAGCTGGGTATCATGCGCATACTGATGAACACCCAGCCCAAACCTCCTGATGATCTCTCCCAGTGGCTGCATGTAGATGTTGAAAAGCATGGGGGAGAGGACAGAACCCTGAGGCACCCCACAAGTGAGAGCCCAGGGGTCTGAACACTCATCCCCCACCACCACTTTCTGAACACGGCCCAGGAGGAAGGAGCGGAACCACTGTATGACAGTGCCCCCAGCTCCCAGCCCCTCAAGACGGTCCAGAAGGATGTTATGGTCGATGGTATCAAACACCGCTGAGAGATCCAGCAGAACTAGGAAACAGCTCTCACCTTTGTCCCTAGCCCGCCGGATATCATCAACCAGTGCGACCAAGGCAGTTTCAGTCCCATGATGAGGCCTGAATCCCGACTGGAAGGGATCCAAATGGTCCGCTTCTTCCAGGCGTGCCTGGAGTTGTTCAGCAACCACTCGCTCAATCACCTTGCCCAAGAATGGAAGATTTGAGACTGGGCGATAATTGGCCATCGTGGCCGCATCTAAAGATGGCTTTTTAAGAAGCGGTTTAATAACCGCCTCTTTTAACGGGTCTGGGAAGGCTCTCTCACGGAGGGAAGCATTCACCACCCCACGAAGCCCATCGCCCAGTCCTTCCCGGCTATCTTTTATAAGCCAGGATGGGCAAGGATCCAGGAGACAGGGGGTTGGCTTCACTCGTCCAAGCAGCCTGTCCACATCCTCGGAGGTAACAGGTTGGAATTGATCCCACACAACTTGACTAGACAGGACTCTAGCACTCTCCCGCCCTGGCTCTGCTCCCACGGTGGAGTCTACTTCTTCCCGAATCTGAGCGATTTTATCTGCAAAAAACTTTGCAAAATCATATACAAAGATCTGTTGTTTCTTTTCCAACATGCTAGAAGTTGCAGCCAGGATCAGCATTCCCTGTCCACTGAACATTCTCAGTCTTTCCACTTGGTTGTTTTTGGATTTCCTTCCACTGCCTTGGTTCCCCCACCCCCAAATATTATTTGTACTTCCATAAACCTTGATGTTTTCCCCAGTCTTTGGATAACTTCCCCTCGTCCCTGGGTGGAGCCGTTTGGGTGACATAATGATTGTTATTCACAGCCTGAACATCAGAAATAGAAAGAGTAATAATATATTTCAAAAACTGGCAAATGGTTAAAAAATGTGCTTTTGTTTTTATTCTTGAGTTTTATTTTACTTTGTGTTTATTTCTTTTCCAGCAGGGTGGCATAAAAATGGAAGAGCAGGGACCCAGGAGACCCATTCAAAGGGAGAGACTGGAGTGCAAAGGAAGGAAACCTCCTGCCGGCCAAGTTGGGACCATCAGGGATCTTCTGCCTTGGGCAGATTTTTGTCAAATTAAGCAGGAGCCAGAGGAGGGGCAGCCACAGCAGCACTGGGAGGCCCAGAAGCAGGATTTCCTGAAGATGATGCAGCCCCCTCCTTCAGGGTGGGAAACCCCACAGGCTCCCAGTTCTCCCCACTCTGGGGATGGTGTCCTCTCCTTCAGGGGAGCTGCGGGTGCCAGTCGGTGGCCCAGTGGGAGAGCAGGGGGGACAGACCAGACCCTGCTCCCAGACACTGAGGGGCTTCTGGGAAAGGTAAGTGCCCTCCTCTCACCTGGGTTTCCAGGACCTGGAGGTCACAGGTCCACTGCCTCTAGACATGGAGGTTCTGTTTAGCTTTGGTGGTGAATATTCCTCCTCCCTGCACTTTCTCTCTAATCCACTTTTAAAAGGCTTGCTAGACCAAACTTTCTTATACATGGGAGTTTTGTGATCATATCTCCTTCTGTTCGTACTTTACCTAAACAGCTGCAGGGGACACTGAATTTCATCAGAGCAGAAGCTACGTCAGAAGAGGGGTCCTTCCACCAACCCCCTTTTTCCTCCTCTAAATTTCCTCCATTTCCAAAATGCTCTTTTTGCTCCCCACTGGGGTAGAAATCTTGGCACGTCTTGCAGCCTCAGCACTGCCATGTGCAGTTCAAATAGAATAACACTGGCCTACCTTGCAAGGTTGTTGCAAGATTTATTAAGATAATGGCCAGGTTCAGATGACTAAATCACAGCCTGAAAAGCTGGGTTAAAAATAGGAACAGTTTGTAATGCATTGCTGCAGCAAAGTTATGCTAAGGCCTAAGTTGACCCAAGTTTAAAACTAAAAACTCTAGCCGCCACCACAGTCTCCTTGCCCCCACAGCCAGAATGCATCACTCCAGGAAGGACCCCCACCCAACCTTTAGTGTGAGAGGGCAAAAGAAAAGGACTCTGCATGGGTAGTTGCACAAATTTACCAGCTGTGGTCCTGCCCTGCAGTGAGGCTAACAAACAGGGGAGCTGGGAATGTGCTGGTCCCGTATCTGCCTCCTGACCTAATTGTCCCACCTTACCTCATGATTGGGCCAGCCCTGAGGGTGAACTGTGATGAAACCAGGCAGTCTCTTATGAGCCATAACTAACAAACTTTCCATTTTTCCCAAACCAGGAAACTACAGCTGCCAGCTTTGGAATAAGCTTGGTGAAAACAGGAAACTCTGGTTGATAAGTGGCTTCGTGGTTTGACTGATCCCACTGATAGCAGTAAAAATAGGAAGGGCAAAAGAAAAGGACTCTGCATGGGTAGTTGCACAAATTTACCAGCTGTGGTCCTGCACTGGCAGCAAGGCTAACAAACAGGGAAGCTGGGAACGTGCTGGTCCCATATCTCCCTGCATCTGCCTTCTGACCTAATTGTCCCACCTTACCTCATGATTGGGCCGGCCCTGATGGGGAACTGTGATGAAGCCATAACTAACAAACTTTCCATTTTGCCCAAACCAGGAAACTACGGCTGCCAGCTTTGGAATAAGCTGGGATATTAAGCTAACTTCAAACTGTGCTTGGTCAAAACAGGAAACTCTGGCTGATCAGTGGCTTCGTGGTTTGACTGATCCCACTGATAGCAGTAAAAATAGGAAGCCCTGTTGCGTTCAAAGGGGTTGTTTGCACAGAGTCTCTGATCAGCATGCCTAGCAGGACAGGCTTAAAAAGGTATAGGGACCCCTGACCATTAGGTCCAGTCGTGACCGACTCTGGGGTTGTGGCACTCCTCTCGCTTTACTGGCCGAGGATGCCGGCGTACCCCTTCCAGGTCATGAGGCCAGCATGACTAAGCCGCTTCTTGCGAAGCAGAGCAGTGCATGGAAATACCGTTTACCTTCCCGCCGGAGCGGTGCCTATTTATCTACTTGCACTTTGACGTGCTTTCGAACTGCTAGGTAGGCAGGAGCAGGGACCAAGCAATGGGAGCTCACCCCGTTGCGGGGATTTGAACTGCCAGCCTTCTGATCGGCAAGTCCTAGGCTCTGTGGTTTAACTCACAGCGCCACTCGTGTCCCAGGACAGGCTTGGGAATCAGTTGTTGTTGTTATTATTATTATTATTATTATTATTATTATTATTACTTGCATCCTCCCTATCTGACTGGGTTGCCTCAGCTGGGCAACTGGGTAGCTTCCAACAAAATAAAAACCATCAAAAATTTCCTTGTAAAAGGCTGCCTTGGAAGTCTTCCATTTTGTAGAAATGGCCTTCGGTTTTAAAGAATTGCCCTCTTTAAGTAATCACGTGGTGTAAACATGTATGTCGTCCTCTACGTCCAAACACACACAGACACACACATAGTAGGAACAAGCAGTGCTTTAAAGTGCTTCTCTTGCAAACTTGCCATCTAAGTTGTTTACTCCTGACCAAAGCTCCTGTTTCCCAAAAGGACAGGAGAGGGAGCAGAGGAGGAAACGGATGGGTTTGAAGGCTCTTTCCCTCAGCCGCCTCTCTCCTTTGAGGAACAAGAGAAAAGGGTGTTTGCGGGGCAGGAGGACAGAGGCGGCGGCAGCGAGGGCAGAGGGAGCAGTGGGCGGATCCACCGCCTCTCCCAGGGGGTCCTGATGCAAGCAAGGGGCTTCCTTCTTCTCCATGCAAGGGCCACCCATGTATTCAGAGCAGTCCTTTGCAAATTAACTCTTAAGTTCTATGGGATCTACTCTCAGGCCACTAATGTGCATACCGTGCCAGCCTTAGGAAGGGAGGTGGGACAGGCAGGTGAAAGGAATTGCCAAAGGTGTTTGAAAATGCGTGGGGGCTCTTGGGAAGGGGATGCCCAATTGGGGCTTCTCCAGGGGCAGCAGAATGTCTTGGGCAGGAGAATCCCTGCAGGGGCTCTCAGACTCCCTTGGCTTCTTCTTCCCTCCCTCCCAGGAAGCTGCAACTGGCTCTGGATTCTGCGCTCCTCAGGAAGCTGAACCTGCAATCCTAGCTGAGACTGAACCTGCAACCCTGGCCAGGATGGAAGGAGGAAGATGGCCGAAATATTGGGAAATATTAGAAAAAGATGGTGATACTTGGAGATTGCAGAGTTTTGAGAAATTAAAGGACAAAGTGCGAGATTGGTTACATTATGCTCAGATTAGGGAGGTTTTTAATCTGGACAAAAAAATAGGTTTCCAGGTGGAAAAATCGAAACTAGAGACAGAGTGTTAGAACCTAAGACTAAGGTACTTTCAAAAATGTACAACTTGCTGTTAAAATGGAACACTCAAGATGAAACGGTTAAATCAGCTATGATAAAATGGGCACAGGACATTGGGTATAATATCATGTTTGCTGACTGGGAAAGGTTATGGACCACCGGTGTGAGGTTCACGGCATGTAATGCCCTGAAAGAAAATATTATGAAAATGATTTATAGGTGGTACATGACTCCAGTCAAGCTTGCAAAAATATATCATTTGCCTGATAATAAATGTTGGAAATGTAAGGGAACTGAAGGAACATTCTTTCACCTCTGGTGGACTTGCCCAAGGGTTAAGGCTTTCTGGGAAATGATCTATAACGAGTTAAAAAAGGTATTTAAGTATACCTTCCCTAAGAAACCAGAGGCCTTCCTTTTGGGCATTGTTGGCCAGAGGGTGCTAAAGAAGGACCGAACTTTCTTTATGTATGCAACAACAGCAGCAAGAATACTCATTGCAAAACATTGGAAGACCCAAGATTTGCCCACTCTGGAAGAATGGCAGACGCAACTGATAGACTACATGGAACTGGCAGAAATGACTGGCAGAATCCGAGACCTGGGAGAAGAGACAGTGGAAGAGGACTGGAAAAAGTTTAAGGACTATCTACAAAAATATTGTAAACTGTATGAATGTTAAGAAGATGCAGGACAGAAAACAACATGGCATCAGCAATTTAGTTGAAAGAAATATGAGAATAAGTGATGTATAAGAACAAAGATGAAATTTGGATTAATATTATGTCTAAATTAAATATCAAAGTATTTGATAAAAATATCTAAAGTTGGAGACATAATATCTGAAAATTACAAAATAAGAGTTGAAACAAGGTGATAAATTGCTGCTTATAATTTTATAATTGGGAACGCAGGAAAGGGAGATGTGAGGAAGTCCGAAAGGTTATGGAAATATGGTTTTTTGACACTCGATTTTGTTGTATTTTATATATTCTGTGTTAATTTTTTTGTCTTTTTCTTTCTTTCTTTCTTTGTTTTATCTTGGTGATGGTATTTTATGTGTTTGGTGATTTATTGTTTAAAACCTTTAATAAATATCTTTTTTTAAAAAAAAGGAAGGAGGAAGATGGACGGGTGACTCTGTTTTCTTCCTCCAGGCTTTGAAATCTTAGGTGTTATTTCCACGGCAGAAATAATTGATGATAATGATGTTGCACACCAATCCTGAAAAATCGGTGAAGGGGGATGGAAATGCTTCCCATAATTATTTATAATTAATGTATTTAAATTGTTTCTGTTACTTTTATTTGTTGTAGACAGGGTCAGAGAGATACATTCCACCAGCATCAAAATACAATAAATGTAAGCACCTCTCCAGTTTTGTGGGCTTAGGGGACAAAGGACCCATTATCATGATACACAATTCCTGTGGCTGGAGGCTCTACACTTAGGATTGGACATATGAAGACCAACAGTGGTCAGTATTATTTACTCGGTTACTAATGATCGCCATAGTAGAAGAAGAAGCAAATTGTGTAAACTTGCCAATCTTTCAGACTGGGATTGTGTGTTAGAGTGAGTGGGATAATAATTTATACCACCCTGTAATTTTGTCCGTCCCTAAGCTTACATGGAGATACTATGGTACAACCTTGGTACAAATTTCAAAATAAGTACACAAAGCCAACAAAGAGACTCAGAAGTTTATAGTGGCACCACGTATCCTGCTCAAAATTCCACTTTGTCTGACTGCAGCCCACAAAAGCTTAGGCCATATACATCTATCAGCCTTTAAGGGCTGCAAAGATGAATCAACAGAAGCATAGTTCATCTATGGAATCCATCCTACAGGAGACAGTGACGGACAGCAACTTGGATAGCTTGAAAAAAAGGATAAGACTGACGTCTCTGCTCTGCCCTCGCGGTCCTAGGCAATAACGCTTCTTAATACTAGTTTCTGGAAAGCACAGGAAGGCAGAGAAGACTCTTGTGCTCCAATCCTGCTTGCCGGTTTCCCACAGGCATCTGGTTGGCCTCTGTGAGAATCATGTGTTGCTCCTGCCATTATCTCATCTGCTTTTCAAAAAATATGGAACCTAGAGAGGACAGTGGAGAATGAGGATGTTACAATGAGAGAAGATGCAGATTGGGATTGACAGGTGTTCAGTTCCCTTTTTGTCTTTCTTGAAAGTCTAACAGGATTCTCTTTCCTCACAGACTCCCAAACAGGTGAGGAAGATGAAAGTCAGAATTCTATGGAGCCACCTGTGAATTCATTGGGAAGAACAAAGAAACAGTTTAAATGTATGGAATGTGGGATGTGCTTTTATCACAGTGCAAGTCTGAGGATACATCAACAAACTCACACAAGGGAGAAACCATTTGAATGTATGGAATGTGGAAAGAGCTACAGTCGAAGTGGGGCACTTAGAAGACATGAACGAACTCACACGGGGGAGAAACCATTTAAATGCATGGATTGTGGAAAGAGCTTCAGTCGAAGTGATAGAAAACATCAACGAATTCACATGGGGGAGAAGCCATTTAAATGTATTGAATGTAGAAAGAGCTTCAGTAAAGATGAAGCACTTAGAATACACCAACGAACTCACACGGGGAGAAACCATTTGAATGTAGGGAGTGCGATAAGAGCTTCAGTCGAAGTTGGGCACTTAGATTACATCAACAAACTCACACCGGGGAGAAACCATTTGAATGTGTGGATTGTGGAAAGAGCTTCAGTCGAAGCGGATATCTTAGAATACATCAACGAACTCATACGGGGGAGAAACCATTTGAATGTATTGAATGTGGAAAGAGCTTCAGTGAAAGTGGATATCTTAGAATACATCAACGAACTCATATGGGGGAGAAGCCATTTGAATGTACTGAATGTGGAAAAAGCTTCAGTAGGAATGGAACACTTAGAATACATCAACGAACCCACACGGGGGAGAAACCCTTTAAATGTGTGGATTGTGGAAAGAGCTTCAGTCGAAGTGGATATCTTAGAATACATCAACGAACTCACACAGGGGAGAAGCCATTTAAATGTATGGGGTGTGGAATGATCTTCAGTAAAAATGGACGCCTTAGAAGACTTTAAAAGGTTGCTGACCCCTGTCTCTGGGTGTGCAAAAAAGAATTTGGAAGTGTTTGTTTTCATTCTTGGGGGCCATGATGTTTGGCAACCCTCTCTTTTTCAAGAGCTAACGTCAGGGCTATGAGAGGCTAAGGAAAAGCCTTTTGTTTGTTGTTAATTAAAAAAAACCTTCAAAATGTGACAAATGTTTGTGGGGGCTCCATCTGTTGCTGCTGCTGCTGAGGGGGCCCTGAATCTCACCCCCAAATGTCTGCCATGATGGTAGCAGGATGGGAGAAGTCAAGTGCCCAGAATCGAAAAGGAAAAGTATTTTCTGCATCTTTCTTGAACGAAATGGATATGTCTGAAACCTCAGACATAGTTAATGTGACAGCATTGAAGCTGTTGCTCGTTAATCAATTAATGTCATATTTATCACTGCTGATGAAAAGAGTCTACCCTTCAAAGACACAAGGTGGTATTTCCTACAATATAATGATGTCCTAAACAAACAATCAGACCCAGAAATTCCAGCAGGTGCAGAATGCCATGGCGAGGCTCCTTATGGGGTCCTTGCCATGGGATCACATTCATCAATACAATACGATACGATAATCTTTATTGTCATTGTCCCATACAGAACAACCAAATTGAAAAAATCTGCATCAGACATTCAAAAACCAACAAACCTGCTATCCCAGCCTGGTTAACCCCCTAGAAACACTGATTCCCATAATTAAATACAATATACTCACCTAGAGACTACCTTACATTGCGTTTAAAACCAAAATCGCATTTGGATAGAAACTGTTTTTCGGTTTCATCCAGTGCTTTACCAACAGCACTGGCTCCTGGTGGAGTACAGGGTCAGGTTTAAGGTGCTGGTTTTGACCTGTAAAGCCCTATGCGGCCTAGGACCCACGTAACTACGGGACCGCCTCTCCTGGTATGCCCCACGGAGGACTTTAAGGTCCACAAATGACAACACTTTGGAGGTCCCAAGTCACAAGGTGGTTAGATTGGTCTGAACTAGGGCCAGGGCCTTTTCCGTATTGGCCCTGACTTGGTGGAACACTCTGTCACAAGGGACCAGGGCCCTGAAAAAGCGTCTTCACCCCCATCGTTCTACCCGGACACTGATTTCCAGCGCTGAGGGCCTTCTGGCGGTTCCCTCACTGCGAGAAGCCAAGCTTACAGTGAACCAGACAGAGGGCCTTCTCGGTAGTGGCGCCTTCCCTGTGGAACGCCATCCCACCAGCTGTCAAAGAGAGCAACAACTACCAGACTTTTAGAAGACATCTGAAGGCAGCCCTGTTTAGGGAAGCTTTTAATGTTTGATGTATTACGGTGTTTTAATATTTTGTTGGAAGCCGCCCAGAGTGGCTGGGGAAGCCCAGCCAGATGGGTGGGGTATAAATAATAAATTATGATGATGATGATGATGATTGGCATCTTTCTGCAGGGCCTGCAAGACAGAGCTGTTCCGCCTGGCCTTTGGTTTAGACTCAGTCTGACCCTTATGTTTCCCTCCCCTTATGGTTTTGATCTATGGGCTACCGTATTTTTCGCACCATAGGACGCACCGGACAATAGGACGCACCTTGTTTTAGAGGGGGGAGAACAAGGGGAAAAAATTCTTCCGCTCTCTGTCCAGCGCCCCTTCAGTGAAGCGGCAGGAGGCGCTGCGCAGAGAGTGGGAGAATTTTCCCCCTCTTGTTTTCCCACTCTAAAACAAGGTGCCGTTTAAGGTGCGTTCAGGCGGCTACCTTGGAAGCCTGGAGAGCGAGAGGGGTCGGTGCGCACCGACCCCTCTCGCTCTCCAGGCTTCAGGTTCCTTTCGACCTGCTCTTTGGGGCTGGTGGGGGGAAGCCCACCACCAGCCACAAAGAGCAGGTCAGGGAGCAGCGGAAAGGCACAGCAGAGAGGCTGCTGCCATAGTCACGCGTCACTTCTCCAGCTGGGAGAGGGTCGCGGGGCTATGGCTTCTTTAGCCCCGCGCGCCTATGGAGGCTCCTGCCATAGGCGCGTGTCACCTCTCCAGCCGGGAGAGGGTCGCGGGGGGCTGCTTTAGCCCCGCGCGCGCTCTCCCGGCTGGAGAGGTGACGCTCAGCTATGGAGGCTCCTGCCATAGGCGCGCGTCACCTCTCCAGCCGGGAGAGGGTCGCAGGGCTATGGCGTCTTCACTCCATAGGACGCACACACATTTCCCCTTCATTTTTGAAGGGGAAAAAGTGCGTCCTATAGAGCGAAAAATACGGTACTTTTAAAATGAGGCAGCATTTTAAATTGTATTTCAACTTGTATTTTGAATTGGGTTTTTTCCCCTATTATGTTTTTATTGTAATCTTGCTGGTGTTAGCCTCCCGGGGAGGGCGGGGCATAAATAAAATATTATTATTATTATATATTTGCCTTCTGGAAGGTGGGGCAAGATGCTGAGGGAATCTATTACATCTGGAGGAGAGAATAATAATAATAATAAATTTTATTTATATCCCGCCCTCCCCAGCCGAAGCTGGGCTCAGGGCGGCTAACAACAATCAAAATAATCCAACATTCTAAAAACATTCATTATAAAATTAATTAAAATCAAATTGATGGCAACCATTAAGCAAGATTCTGCGCAGATTGCCAGAGAAGGGGGTCAGGCTGTGCCCTGACCAAAGGCCTGATGGAACAGCTCTATCTTGCAGGCCCTGCGGAAAGAGCACAATTTCTGTTCTCACCCTGAAGCCAAGTTCTTAACCCGAGGTACTATTTCTGGGTTAGCGGAGTCTGTAACCTGAAGTGTATGTAACCTGAAGCGTATGTAACCCGAGGTACCACTGTATCTATGTACTGGCTCACTGGGAAAACTTCAGAAATTCATATAGAATCACTTGAGTGTCGGATTTACACCATTCCAACGTTCTTTTGTTCAGGAAGGAAATGGCTGCCAAGGGAGGAGCTTGGGACATGAGTGAGGGCAGCCATAATCCCTAAAGTGTGAGCCCATGTACTCAGCAGCCCCTTTGCCTGAGTGATATAATCTCTGGCATCCTGATACCTGAGTGCGGGACAGCTAAGCCATTCCAGAAACAATAGCAAACCCAGATCAAGACAAAAGGGTGTGATTAACTTGGGCTGGGAAACAGGGACATGTAAATATCTCTTTTGCATCACTTGATGAGTGTATGGTGGAGGTCAGCTGAAGCGTGGGGGAGGCCCTGATGCTCAGGTTTCTGTCGCCAGACCCTCCCAATTTGTATGTAATTTGTAATGTATCCATGATGTAATTTTAGGGATGTTGTAGGTATCTCTGTAAAACTGATCAAAGTGGGAGTCATCCTTTGTTCTGGCCTTCCTTCCTGGTGGTGGGTGGAAGTCCTGTTGCAATAGCTTTTTAAAAATAAAGATCAGGCCTCCTGGCTGCTGTTTGCTCCTATATTCCTGGCTGGCGTCTTTGTTTGGTAATCTAGGTGAGCCCAAGGATTTTCCTATAACAAGACCCTTGAACTTGCTCCTTATAATGCAATCTGAACAAAACTGGTGAAGCAGTGACGACAATATATTCTTGCAAGAGCTGGGAGCCAAAGCAGGCACAGTCCAGTTGGGGCAAAGAATGAGCTTATATTCCCCATGCACACGTTCCCTCCCTCTTATCTCCATTGGTTGGGTGCTACAAGGTTTTCCTTCCCCCAATTATCAAATAACAGACAAGAGGCTGAGCGTGGAGACAAACTTCTGCTTCCTCCTCAGAGTTGCCTCCACTTCCGGCTTCACCAGCAGAGATAAAATTGGGGCTTGCAAAGGATGGAGGGAGGGAAGGAGGCGGGAAGGGGGGCTGCGTCGTGCGGAGGCGAAGGAGGGGGCTGCTTCCTAATCAAGCCTCCCAATTAAGCGCCCTCACTCCCTGCCTCCCACGCGGGGGCTCCCATTGCCGCCCCCGTTGCCCAGGATTTTGGGTGAGTGCAAAGCCAATGGCGGGGAAGGAGGGAAGGGGCTTTGCGAGGGGGTCCAGGATGAGAAGCCCCGGGACGGGGAGGAGAGAAGGGAGGAAAGGGAGCTCTTTTCTTAAAGGGGCCTTGAAGGGGGGGGGGAGAAGCTTCCTCCTGCAGGGATTTGTCGCAAAGGGAGTTGCACGGATGGAGGGGGGAGAGGGGAGAGGGGTGGGTATTGCTGGCCAGGATCGCCTTAATAATAGTATTAATTTTAATTTTAATATTTATACCCCAGCCTCGGTGTCCGGCTTCCTTCCTTCCTTAGGCACCAAGTGAAAGCATTGCTCTTCTCCCAGGGGTTTGGCTCATTAAACAATCTATGGACTTCACAACTGCATTGGGGGGGGGGGGAGGGTTGTCGTTTTTATTTCCTACTCTGCTATGCATCTCTGTGTTTTTCTATTGTAAGCTGCCCTGTGATCTTTGGATGAAGGGCAGTATAGAATTGGAAAGAATAGCAGTAAAAATAGGTTTTAAAGAAGTGCCCTCTTTAAGGAATCACGTGGTGTAAACGTGTATGTTGTCCTCTAGGTTCAAACACACACAGAACACCCACAGTATGAGCAAGCAGTGCTCCAAAGTGCTTATCTTGTGAACTTGCCATATAGGTTGTTTACTCCTGACCAAAACTCCTGTTTTCCAAAAGGACTGGAGGGGGGTCTCCTCACCGCTTTTAACCCCCCCACTCCCACCGCATGGAAGGCGGAGGACGTGTTCATTCACAATCCCAGTGTTTACCATGTGTGTATCTGCAATGAACCAGGCGCTGCAGCTCCTTCCCCTCTCACTGGGCTGCAGAGGAGGAAAGGGATGGGTTTGAAGGCTCTTTCTGCCTCTCTCCCCTGAGGAACAAGAGCAAAGGGTGTTTGCAGGACAGGAGGACAGAGGAGGAGGCAGCAAGGGCAGAGGGAGCAGTGGGCGGATCCACCGCCTCTCCCAGGGGGTGCTGATGCAAGCAAGGGGCTTCCTTCTTCTCCATGCAAGGGCCACCCATGTATTCAGAGCAGTCCTTTGCAGATTAACTCTTAAGTTCTATGGGGTCTACTCTCAGGCCACTAATGTGCATACCATGCCAGCCTTAGGAAGGGAGGCGGGATGAGGCAGGTGAAAGGAATTGCCAAAAGTGTTTGAAAATGGGTGGAGGCTTTTGGGAAGAGGGTGCCCAATTGGGGCTTCTTCAGGGGCAGCGGAATGTCTTGGGCAGGAGAATCCCTGCAGGGGCTCTCAGACTCCCTTGGCTTCTTCTTCCCTCCCTCCCAGGAAGCTTCAACTTGCTCTGTCTTCTGCGCTCCTCAGGAAGCTGAACCTGCAAACCTAGCTGAGACTGAATCTGCAACCCTGGCCAGGATGGAAGGAGGAAGATGGATGGGTGACCTGGTCAGGCTGTCTCCCGCATCCCTCCCCACAACCTCTGAGCATTCCCTCCCAGGACCCTTGGAGAAATCTGGTGAGTTCCAGGGGAGAGGAGATGGGGAGAGGGATAGATGGATGGTGGAGGGAGAAAGAGGAAAAGATGGAGAGGAGACAAATGGAAGGAAGTTTCTGACAGGAAGAAGGAAGGGGTGAGGCCTTCTGCAAAGCAGCTCTTTGTTTCTTGAATCCTTTTCCTAAAGTAGTGGGGGCAGATTTTCTTCCTCCAGGCTTTGAAATCTTAGGTGTTATTTCCACGGCAGGAATAATGGATGATAATGATGTTGCACACCAATCCTGAAAAATGGGTGAAGGGGAATGGAAATGCTTCCCATAATTATTTATAATTTATTTAAATTGTTTCTATTACTCTTATTTTTTATAGACAGGGTCAGAATGATACATTCCACCAGCATCAAAACACAATAAATGCATGCACCTCCCCAGTTTGGTGGGCTTAAGGGACAAAGGTACCGTTATCATGATACACGATTCCTGTGACTGGAGGCTGTACACATAGGATTGGGCATATAAAGTCCAAGAGCGTCTGGTATTATAAGCAAATTGTGTAAACTTGCCAATCTTACAGACTGGGGTTGTTTGTGAGAGTGAGTGAGTGGGCTAATAATTTATAGCGCCCCTGTGTAATGGCTTGGTTCTCCCGCACACACGCAAGACAACTCCAGTAGTAATTATCTCAGATTTATTGCTCAAACTCATAAATCACTGTGGAGCTCAGTCTTTGGCCTGTTCATCCCAGCTTGCAGTTGCCGAGTCCTCCGGCAAAGAAGCCCCCACCCCACTTTCGCTCCCCCCCCCCTTCTCGCAGATTCTCTCGAGCCTACGATTTTTTGGACAGGCTATTTCCGGGGTCTCTTTGTCAGAGCTCAAACTGGAGCTAACAGTCTGTGCCCCGCCCCCGCCGGCACCCCCTCTTCCTTCTCTTTGTTCTTTGCTCCTGCTGCAGCTTGGCTGCTGCTTCCCTGTTTCACATTCCAACCGAATCACATCTCTTGCATTCTCAGGCTCTGTCAGCGGAGGCACGAGAGGCTTGAGATTCACAGAGCTGACACCCTGTAATTTTGTCTGTCCCTAAGCTTCCATGGAGCTACTGTGGTACAACCTTGGTGCAAATTTCAAAATAAGTACACAAAGCCAACAAAGAGACTCAGAGGTTTATAGTGGCACCAGCTTTCCTGGTCAAGAGTCCACTTTGTGAGACTGCAGCCCACAAAAGCTTAAGCCATAATACATTTATCAGCTTTTAAGGGCTGCAAAAGATGAATAAACAGAAGCATAGTTCATCTATGGAATCCATCCTAAAGGAGACAGTGACAGCCAGCAATATGGATAGCTTGAAAAAAAGGATAAGACTGACGTCTCTGCTCTGCCTTTGTGGTTCTAGGCAATAACGCTTCTTAATACTAGTTTCTGGAAAGCACACGATGGCAGAGAAGACTCTTGTGCTCCAATCCTGCTTGCCGGTTTCCCACCGGCATCTGGTTGGCCTCTGTGAGAAGAGGATGCTGGACTAGGTGGGCCTTTGCCTGATCCAGCAGGCTCTTCTTAGGTTCCAATATATTGCAATATTTTTACAGTTACATGTAGCACTTAAGTTTTACTTATTTCACATGGGAGACACTGTTACTTGAGCCTGAGATCATTTCTTCACTTCAGAAAGAAAAAATAGATGTGTCTAATATTTTTTTTTATAAGATATTTATTAAGGTTTCACAAATTATATAAACAAACACAACAACACAAACAAGAAAAAACAAGTATAATTTCAAATCCTTATTTTCTTAAAACCTACTTCACCGACCTCCTCATACCTCCCCTTTCTGCATTCCAATTTCAAATATTTAGTTCAGCAAATCCTCACCCTTAATTTTATCTAATTGTTAACCTTTCTTTTCTTTTAACTTAATCTTTACAGCTGTAATCCACTTACTTTCTAAAGCCGCATCATTTTAACACTCATTAATTTTGCAATGTTTCTTAAGATAGTTCTTAAATTTCTTCCAATCTTCTTCCGCCGTCTCTTTTCCCTGGTCTCGGATTCTGCCAGTCATTTTTGCCAGTCCCATATAGTCTATCACCTTCATCTGCCATTCTTCCAAGGTGGGTAGATCTTGTGTCTTCCAATACTTTGCGATGAGTATTCTTGCTGCTGTTGTAGCATACATAAAGAATGTTCTGTCTTTCTTTCACACCAATTGGCCGACAATGCCCAGGAGAAAGGCCTCTGGTTTCTTAAGGAAGGTATATTTAAATACCTTTTCCATTTCATTATATATCATTTCCCAGAAAGCCTTAATCTTTCGGCATGTCCACCAAAGGTGAAAAAAAGTACCTTCAGTTTCTTTACATTTCCAACATTTATTATCAGACAAGTGGTAAATTTTTGCAAGCTTGACTGGAGTCATGTACCACCTATAAATCATTTTCATAATATTTTCCTTTAAGGCATTACATGCCGTAAATTTCATACCGGTGGTCCACAACTGTTCCCAGTCAGCAAACATAATGTTATGACCAATATCTTGTGCCCACTTTATCATAGCTGATTTCACTGTTTCATCTTGTGTATTCCATTTCAACAGCAAGTTATACATTCTTGACAAGTTCTTAGTATTGGGTTCTAACAGTTCTGTTTCTAATTTTGATTTTTCCACCTGGAAGCCAATTTTCCTGTCCAATAGATGTGTCTAATAAGCCAATTCCACCATAGATCTGTATTATAAAATGATGCTGCTCTATTAAGTTTGAATGGAGTGATCATGTGTTGCTCTTGCCACTATCTCATCAGCTTTCGTAAAATTTGGAACCTAGAGAGGATAGTGGAGAATGAAGGTGTTACAATGAGAGAAGGTGCAGATTGGGATTGACATGTGTTCAGTCCCCTTTTTGTCTTTCTTGAAAGTCTAACAGGATTCTCTTTCCTCCCAGACTCCCAAACAGGTGAGGAAGATGAAAGTCAGAATTCTATGGAGCCACATGTGAATTTGTGCGAAAGAACAAAGAAATTGAGGATACAACAACAAACTCAAAAAGGAGAGAAACTATTTGAATTTACGGAATGTGGAAAGAATGTGAAAAGTGGAAAACTTAGACTACATCAACGAACTCATACGGGGGAGAAACGATTTGAATGTTTTGAATGTGGAAAGAGTTTCAGCAAAAGTGGAACACTTATTGTACACCAACGAACTCACACAGGGGAGAAACCATTTAAATGTATTGAATGTGGAAAGAGCTTCAGTGATAATGGAGCACTTAGAATACATCAACGAACTCATACAGGGGAGAAACCATTTAAATGTATTGAATGTGGAAAGAGCTACAGTGAAAGTGGAGCACTTAGAATACATCAACGAACTCATACGGGGGAGAAACTATTTGAATGTTTTGAATGTGGAAAGAGCTTCAATGAAAGTCGAACACTTAGAAGACACCAACGAACTCACACGGGGGAGAAACCATTTAAATGTACTGTATGTGAAAAGAGCTTCAGTCGTAGTGGAACACTTAGAAGACATCAACGAACTCACACAGGGGAGAAACCATTTGAATGTATGGAGTGCGGTAGGAGCTTCAGTCAAAGTGGTGCACTTAGAATACACCAACGAACTCACACGGGGGAGAAACCATTTAAATGTACTGTATGTAGAAAGAGCTTCATTGAAAGTGGAACACTTAGAATACACCAACGAACTCACACGGGAGAGAAACCATTTAAATGTATTGAATGTGGAAAAAGTTTCAGTCGTAGTGGAACACTTAGAAGACATCAACGAACTCACACGGGAGAGAAACCATTTGAATGTTTTGAGTGTGGAAAGAGTTTCAGCAAAAGTGGAACTCTTAGAATACACCAACGAACTCACACGGGGGAGAAACCATTTAAATGTATTGAATGTGGAAAGAGCTTCAGTGATAGTGGATCACTTAGAATACATCAACGAATTCACACGGGAGAGAAACCATTTGAATGTTTTGAGTGTGGAAAGAGTTTCAGCAAAAGTGGAACTCTTAGAATACACCAACGAACTCACACGGGGGAGAAACCATTTAAATGTATTGAATGTGGAAAGAGCTTCAGTCATTATGGAAACCTTAGAATACATCAACAAACTCACACAGGGGAGAAACCATTTAAATGTATTGAATGTGGAAAGAGCTTCAGTACAAGTAGGAAACTTAGAATACACCAACGAACTCATACAGGGGAGAAAATATTTAGATGTATTGAATGTGGAAAGAGTTTCAGCAAAAGCGGAGCACTTCGAATACACCAACGAACTCACACCGGGGAGAAACCATTTAAATGTATGGAATGTGGAAAGTGCTTCAGTGAAAGTGGGAAACTTAGAAGACACCAACAAACTCACCCAGGGGAAAAACCACAGATACTTTAATTAACTTTAATAAACCGCATAGCTGTTTTTTACCTTTCCTTCTATGCTTCCTTGCAATCCTGACAAAATCAAACCACGCCAATGCTTTCAGCCCCAGAAGAGGAGCTCCCCTTTGTGTCAGGGGAGGGGTCCAAGGGAGCATCTGGAGCCCTGCCATCCCTTCTGTCCCTGACCCCTTCCCCTCCTCTCTATGCCATCCCAGGGCCACTCTTGACTCCACAGCAGGAGACTGGATCTGTCTGTGATGGTGAGATGTCCTGGCCGGTTGAAGGACCACTTCCTGTTTTCTGCAGCTCCTTCCTTCTTTCTCATGCAAGGTGGAGTCATGAAGCAGGTGAAGGCTGAGCACACCTAAGGGTGGCACAGCGGGTGGGTGGGATTCTCCTTAACCTTTCCCCGTCTGCTCCTTTTCTGGATCCAAATCCCCACACAAAAAGAGGCAGTGTGAGGGCGCAATCAGTGTTATGGAGCTGCACTGAAAATCATTGCTTTGTGAGCGTAAGAGGCCCTTCTCAAAAAAACAAGCATCAAGAGAATTTAAGCTACAGAATTTAAAACAAACAGATAATTACAAAAAAAGAAAGCAATCTGGTGCCACAATGCGTAGGAGTTACTTTAACACACTCTACCTGGGGCTGCCTTTGAAAAGAGCTCAGAGACTTCAATGGCTCAAATTGCTGCAGACACATTACTGACCAGGGCTGGCTATAGGCAGCATAGGACTCCCATATTAGAACAGCTCCGTCTGCCTAATTGTCTGTTTCTGGACACAATGTTTCCACAAGAAGAGGATTTGGAGATTTGGAGTGCCGCATTTTCAAAAAAGATGGACACACAACTATTTCTTTGTGGAGCTGGAAGGCATGCCCACGTGCCTCATTTGTGGTGAGGCCCTCTCTGTCCTGAAGAAGGCCAACCTGCAGAGGCACTACAGGACAAAGCACATTCAGTACGAGGAGTTCCAAGAGCAGCTGCGCCAGGAGGAGGTCAAGGCGCTGAACAGACCTGTTGGGTAACCTGTGGCCCCTCCAGATGATGTCAAATTGCAACTCACGTCTTCTTTGGCCGCTGGCCACGCTGGCTGGGGCTCATGGTAGCTGGAGTCCAAGGATTGAGGTCACAAATGCCGGGAACAATTCAAATTCCTCAGTCGTGAAGCTGATTGGGTGACTTAAAGCTGGTCACCATCTTTATGCAAAACCTCCCTTGCATGGTTTCTGTGTGCGTGAAAGCAATATATCTTGTGGTGTGCTTGATGAGGGGAGTGTGGAACAGAAATGTATTTCATAGTTAAAAAGACAGGAAATAGTTCTGAATCTGACTGAAAATAAAGGATTCTTTGTCTCCAAATTGCATATAGCAAGCACCTGTGTTGTTGAACTCTAGCTGAAGTCTCAGCATCTGGTTGAGCACTCTGCGCTCTCTCTCTGGAAACCTCCAGCTCTCAGGTGACAGGAACCAGCCAATGCCTCCCAGTTCAGAAACAGTCTGCCAAGAGCTGAGACTGGAAGTGGACAACCAGGGAAGCATTTTCGTTTCCATGCTTATGAATGTTGATTTGAATCAATTCGTCAGATGTGTTCCAAATAGTAGGGAAAATTTATGGTTGACACCACCTTGGGACAGTTTTGACAGGAATTCGGGGAACTGGGGATATTTTTATCTCCATCAGGGTTGATGGATCAGCAAATAGCTAGAAAGGATTAAGGGGCGGTGGCGGGAATCAGGCCTTGTTTCTCATGTGACAGATAACCGATTCCACAGTTCTTAAATGTGACCATTTGCTGCCTCCTAAAATGATGCTTAAGCCTCCCTCCCAAAAAAACCCCAACTCAAACATGGCAGCTGGTCTTGTCAAACGGGCCAATATAAGGTTCATTTGGCAAGTTTGTTGTTGTTTAGTTATTTAGTTGTGTTTGACTGTTCGTGACCCCATGGACCAGAGCATGCCAGGGACTCCTGTCTTCCACTGCCTCCCGCAGTTTGGTCAAATTCATGCTGGTAGCTTTGAGAACACTATCTAACCATCTCGTCCTCTGTCATCCCCTTCTCCTTGTGCCCTCCTTCTTTCCCAACATCAGGGTCTTTTCCAGGGAGTCTTCTCATCAGGTGGCCAAAGTATTGGAGCCTCAGCTTCAGGATCTGTCCTTCCAGTGAGCACTCAGGGCTGATTTCCCTAAGAATGAATAGGGTCTTTTCCAGGGAGTCTTCTCTTCTCATGAGGTGGCCAAAGTATTGGATCCTCCGCTTCACGATCTGTCCTTCCAGTGAGCACTCAGGGCTGATTTCCTTCAAAATGGATAGGTTTGATCTTTTTGCAGTCCATGGGACTCTAAAGAGTCTCCTCCAGCACCATAATTCAAAAGTATCAATTCTTCGGCGATCAGCCTTCTTTATGGTCCAGCTCTCACTTATAATAATAATAATAATAATAATTTATTATTTATACCCCGCCCATCTGGCTGGGTTTCCCCAGCCACTCTGGGCGGCTTCCAAAAGAATATTAAAATACAATGATACATCAAACATTAAAAGCTTCCCTAAACAGGGCTGCCTTCAGATGTCTTCTAAAAGTCTGGTAGTTGTTGTTCTCTTTGACATCTGGTTACAGACATCACTACTGGGAAAACCATAGCTTTAACTATACGGACCTTTGTTGGCAAGGTGATGTCTTTGCTTTTTAGGATGCTGTCTAGGTTTGTCCTTGCTTTTCTCCCAAGAAACAGGAGTCTTTTAATTTTGTGACTGCTGTCACCATCTGCAGTGATCATGGAGCCCCAGAAAGTAAAATCTCTCACTGCCTCCATTTCTTCCTCTTCTATTTGCCAGGAGGTGATGGGACCAGTGGCCATGATCTTCGTTTTTTTGATGTTGAGCTTTAGACCATATTTTGCGCTCTCCTCTTTAACCCTCATTGAAAGGTTATTTAATTGCTCCTCACTTTCTGCCATCAAGGTTGTGTCATCCTCATATCTGAGGTTGTTGATATTTCTTCCGGCAATCTTAATTCCAGTTTGGGATTCATCCACTCCAGCCTTTCTCATGTTGAATTCCGCATATAAGTTAAATAAGCAGGGAGACAGTATACAGCCTTGCCGCATTCCTTTCCCAATTTTGAACCAATCAGTTGTTCCATTTCCAGTCCTAACTGTAGCTTCTTGTCCCACATAGATATTTCTCATGTTATGGAAATTTGGGGGGGGGGTGAGGATATTTCACCCCTCCCATTGCAAGAATCTGCTGATGTTCCAGAGAGGAGGGGGGGCAGATTGTGCTCGCTACTTATTCCGCTCCAGCCTCACTTCAAAGGGGGAGACTGAGTGTTATCTCTGTGTAGATAAGGTCACTGCAAAAAGCAGCTGTAACACTCAGTGCAGTCCAGCGTCTCCATAAAGCCTTGTATATAGTTTGTATAGTACAATAGCTGTAGAGAATAAAGGAAATTATTCTTCAGCACTGTCATCCGAGTGATTTATGCTCTGCTGTGCACTGTTTTACTCTGCTGACTTCTGGAAGTGTGTTTGGTGCTCACAGCTCTGAGTTGTGTTGTCCACAGCACTTAGACCTGTTCCTGCAGAAGGAGGTCTCTGAAAGTGGTATCCCAGCTCGCCTGGCCCAGTTGGGGCTGAAGTGGTTGAGCCCAGTCGGTGGCACTGGTTCAAAGGCGAAGCTGACAGGGGGCACATCTTTAAAGTTGTTAAATGTTACAAATATTATGCCTGAATGTATCCTTTCAACTTAACAGCTCAGGGAAGTTACCTAGCTTTAAAAACAATATAAAATCAACTCCTTTGCCAGTTTCCTCCATTCCAAACCTATTTTTCCCCTTGAAAAAGGACTCCAGGAAGTGTCTAGGGGTGATAATTGCTGAGCTGGGCCAAGGAAAGCTTATCCCATCACCAAACTTGCCAAGGGGCCAGACATCAAAGGAAGTTCTATTGTACTTTGGGTGATGGGACGTCAGAGGTGTTTGTCTATGCTAACCTTATACCTGAGTCTTGCCTGACATGTCTGCTTATGCTAATCTTGTACCAAGGACTTGTCTGGACATGTTTGCTAAGGTTAAACTAGTGTAACCCGTCTACCCCACCCCTTTTGTGACATGTCAGTGATGTAACAATGATATAGCAATGATGCTCTACAAACTGTATTCTGGGATATGGTGGGAAAGTTTTAAAAGTCTTTTTCACCCCTTCCTCTGTCAGAATCTAGGTTACAACCGAGCTGATAAAGCTCATCTTCCAGAATCGCCCTCCCAACGAATAATTAACGACCTGAGCCTTTGATGAGGCCTCAGGCACATTCCATTCAGCAGAGAATCAAAGCAGCAGAAGTGATGAGATTTATGGCTACATGCTATGCTTTATTACTAAGCTACATCCTCTCCTTGTGAGAGCAGAGAGCCTTTCAAATAGCGTTCTATGCATTTCAGAGCTTTTCAGTCCTTAACAGTAGGATTGTTGACTTGTCTGCTTAGCAAGTTACAGCTAACTGCAATGTCAGGTCTTGAACATCTGGCAATGAAGTTTAGTTTGCCTAACACACTTCTGTACAGTGTCGTGTCAGAAAATGCTTCTTCAGTATCATCTACCTGATAACCTGTTGTCATTGGTGTGTCTACAGGGTTAGCATCCATCAGGTTTAGTTTGGTTAACACATCAGCAATTTTCTGTGACTGGTGTACTAAAATATTACCACCTTGGTCTTTCTCTATTTCCAGAGATAGGTAGTTGGTTATCTCACCAAGATCTTTCATGTCAAAGTGCTCCTTCAGTTGAGCTAGGGCGCTCTTGGACATTTTGACATCCTTCCAAAAGAAAAGAATATCATCAACATAAAACAAGCAATACAGTGTATCTTTGACAAATACACATGGATCGGCTTTACTTTGCTGAAAACCTAGGGAAAACAACACTTCAGTGAGTTTAGAGTGCCACCATCGTGCACTTTACTTGAGACCATATAGGGACTTCTTCAGAGAACAAACAAATCCCTGTTTTACCTCTACGCCATCAGGTGGAAGCATATAAAGTGATTCACCTAAGGTTACGTACAAAAATGTTGTATTCACATCGTGATGAGAAACGTGTCGATTCTCTTCTGCAGCAAGCTTGAGCATAAGCCTAATGCTCTCATATCTCACGGTGGGTGAGTAGGTCTCGTGATAGTCTTCTCCTGGTACCTGTGAAAAACCTCTGGCTACCAATCTGGCTTTGTGTCTATCTTGCCATTTTGATCTGTCTTTGCTTTGAAGACCCATTTACTGTCAAGCAGTTTCATCCCTGGAACTGTCGGAACTAGCTCCCATGTTTTGTTCCTCTCCAACGAATCAAGCTCAGCCTTCATGGCAGTTAACCATGGTTCAGCATCCTTCGAGTCCAAAGCTCTTGGAAGCTTGAAGGTTCAAATACCTTCCTAGAGCTATTAACAGCAGTTACAGCTTTTGCTGCCTTAGCAAATTCATCAGCAAATATCTTTGGAGGTCTACCTTTTGTGGCTCTTTCAGACCTGTGAATTAGACGTAAGTCTTCAACGCTCTCCTTTCTTAGGAGAAAAGTGGCCTATAGTAAACAGTGGTTCCTCCAATTCTCGATCAGAGCCTTCAGAGGGTCGCAGAGAGGCCTTAGCGCTCTTGAAATCCTCTGAACCCATCTGAGTCAGATTCAGATTCAGAATCAGAAACTTAATCAGTGGGTGTGGGGTTTTGCTGCTGTTCATCCTCAGTCTCTTCACTGTCATCAGGATAACATTGCAAAATTCCCACATTCTCCCCCCCCCCAACTTGGCATTGTACTCAACACTTCTAGTGAGCCTAACTGTGTTGGTGTCAGTCTTCATTACTCTATAAGAACCTTTCTGATATTCTAGAATGATACCATGCAAACTACGTTTGCCTAACTTGGAGCATTGTGGTGTGTGAACCCACATGTCAGAACCAAAAATTCTCCTGTGCTTGATGTATGGTTTCTTGCACAAACACAGACTGGCCATGTCTGTGCCTTTAAAGCAAGCTGCATCTTTTTACCAGCTGCATTCCAAAAACACACTACTTGAGGCCTTTGCTTTCTCCTGCCGCTGCCATTAAGTGCTTTGGCTAGAAGTTCAAAGTCCACCCCTTATTGCCAATAATTAGGGACTGGCAGGCTTCTCGGGGCAATGAGCACATACCTCTCATCAGTCTTCTTGACACGCAGAGAAGTTAAGCTGCATTCCGTTCTTCTGGGCCCAGGACCAAAAATGTCGGAATCTCTGTTGCGCCAAGCTGATAAAGCTCATCTTCCGGAATCGCCCTCCCAACGAAAAATTAACGACCTGAGCCTTTGATGAGGCCTCCGGCACATTCCATTCAGCAGAGAATCAAAGCAGCAGAAGTGATGAGATTTATGGCTACATGCTATGCTTTATTACTAAGCTACACAGAGAGCAAAGAAAAATACATCCTCTCCCTGTGAGAGCAAAGAGCAACCGAACAAAGGAAACAGAAAACCAGTACGTCACATCCATCTCTAGTCTCCCGGGAGACTTCCAATAGCCTGGACTGCCTCTGGAATGTAAACAGAGCCTTGTGACTCTAAGCAGCTGCTCATTGGCAAACAGAAACTGACATCCTCAGGGTTCAAAATTCCTCTTTGAACCTGTTGCACAATAAATTTTGGTCTACAGCTATTTGCTCCAGTTGATGGCTGGACTCCTTCCTTTATTCCGCAAGGGACCTGCGGGCTCCGCCCGACGGGCTGGGTGACTGAGCAGCCTCACACCTAGATTTTTCTGTAACACACAGGAGACAGATGAGGTGATCAAGCACTCCCATTTCTTTAAGAACTTGCCATAGTTTGCTGTGGTCGACACAGTCAAATGCTTTTGCGTAGACAATGAAGCAGAAGTAGATATTTTTCAGGAACTCTCTAGCTTTCTCCATAATCCAGCACATGTTTGCAATTTGGTCTCTGGTTCCTCTGCCCCTTCGAAATCCAGCTTGCACTTCTGGGAGTTCCCTTTTTTTTTTTTAAGAATAATTTTTATTAACCGACCAATCACATCAAATCAAACCAAATTACATAAATTCCAAATTACACAGCCGAATTTTAAATTTTTGTTGGGGGTACCCATATTTCAAGTTCCGAAGGGGATCCAATCAACTTCTTACTTCTTGCTGCTGTTTTAATGTCCACAAATCTGACCATATGATGATCACAGTACTATCCAGTCCTTTCTTATTGTTTTTCCACATCTCTTGTTGTTATTTTCCTATATTTTTCCTTTCTCTTTGTGACCTCTGATAGTCTCCACAAGCTGGTTAAAACAGTTTGTAATCCTGTGTGAATATTTTTTTTATCCAGTAGCCATATCCAGACGTTTTCCATATAACATCATTTCCATAAATCAAAACAGTCTTAGCGTCATTAATCTTCACAAATCTGTCGCCTTTCTCAAACCTCGTGAGGAGATTCAATAGGAATGCAGTCTGAAAACAAATCCGTTCCTCCTCCCGGCTGTAAATCCTTTGGCAAGATGGCGATTCTGAATTAATTGCTGCGCCATTCCAAAAGCTCTTCTTCCTTCTCGATCTCCATAAAGCATACTTTTGGTTAAAGTTTATTTCCACACAGACCTTAATCATCCTGCTTGGGTCAGTTAAACTGACGGTTCTAATGAGGAGGGGTTCTTGGTAATCACATAGAAGAAAAGTAAAAAAGGTTCCCCCCCCCATTCAGTCCTGTTGCCAACATACCCAGCCTTTGATGTATCTTCATCGCAAAATATTCCTGTTGCTCCAACCCGTCGTCTTCTTTCGCAATTAGCAGTCTTCACTCCCCTTCTTCACTTGAAATATGTGCATTTGCTTCTTTTGTAATTAATTATTCCAAATTGCTGCAGCTAGTGCGCGATCAGAGACAGCATCCAGGAGAGCCGAAGTCCACACAGGGGCATTCTGCCTACTGCCCTCACCCCCTTCTTTCGAATTTGGGGGTGATTTATGGGCACAGCAGGCAAGGGCAGTGTTCCCCATTCCCTTGGGGCAACAAGGGAGGCTGCCTACTCCCATAACAGCCTCTTAATTACCCCGTGTGGTCCAGAGAGATGGTATTGTCGGCCATCTTCCAATGCGCCCCTAGTTGGCCCCCTCACTTCTGGGAGTTCTCAGTCCACATACTGCTTAAGCCTGCATTGTAGAATTTTAAGCATAACCTTGCTAGCATGTGAAATGAGCGCAATTGTGCGGTAGTTGGAACATTCTTTGTCAATGCCCTTCTTTGGGATTGGGGTGTAGACTGACCTTCTCCAATCCTCTGGCCACTGCTGAGTTTTCCAAAGATGCTGGCATATTGAGTGTAGCACCTTAACAGCATCATCTTTTAAAATTTTGGTTCTCAAGGAAGAGGCAGCCCAGGAATACAAGGCAGGAATTCACCTTGAATCTTGCTAACAAAATCCTTTCATAGCTTTTTGTGAGGGTGTGGCTGCTAACCTTAAAGCCAGGATGAGCACTCAGAATTGGGCATCATTTCCTCTGTTATTAAAAATAAAATACTTGTTCTGCTTCTAAAGAAACCCTTTAGATTCCATTCTTATTCTTTTTTCATATAAAAAATTCAAACAGCTGTGCAAAGGTGCTCCTGTGCAATGCAATGTCAGAATAACAAAATAATGAAACATCTCACAAGATCCTTGTTTTTTTAAATATAGAGCTAAAAAACCTTAAAACTCCTACAACACTTACCAAATACAAATCTAATAGCAAGGCCCCCAGGAACTAGGAGGCAACCTGATGTTCAAGGCTTCACCCCACCCCCAAACTCTGAGCTTTTCGTTTCTCTTTAGACACTCATCTGTGGTCGCCTGGAGCATTTGAGGGAAAAGAGAGATAACATTGTGGCATACGAAGCAAACATAGAAAAAGAAAGTGACAATCTGTTTGTAAGCGTCATTGTTACTTGGAAGGGAACAAGTGTTATAAGTTTAATGTGGAGTTTGGAGTTTACAGGGTTAAAACTCCTTGGTGTCCTGTATCTGGGGAGGGGCCTGACGCAGGGCCATACGTCAGACGCTTTGTCCATCTTTGTCTGTGAGAGTTGGTTTCACTTTAGACTGAGAGATGCTGCACAGAAGCTGCGTGTGCTTTTTAGCACCGGAGAAATGCTGGAGGTTTCTGATGGATTTACGGCTTGTAAATAAACGTTTTTAGAAATAGCAATGAACTGTCTCTGGACTGATTTATCCCTCTATCTCACATGGACGGCAGGACCACTGCGACTCTGTATTTTCTGCCCAGGTCAGCCCCAGCAAAGGAACGCAGCGGAAGCGCTGACTGGACGGCAGGATTTAATCAGCAAAGGTTATGGCTCTTCCGTGTTTCCTGCCAAGTGTGAGGAGGGGGCTGCCAGCTTTAAGCTGCTTTGAGCTCCTGCCAGAAAGGCAGTGGGAGACGCTGGTGGAGAGCAAAGCCAAGAGAAGGCTGCTGCTTCAAAGGACCGGCTAGCTGGCAATGCGTGAGTACGCTTAAGCCCCAGGGGGAGGAAGATGGCTGCTGCTCAACAACAGCAGGCCCATGAGAGCTACAATATCCCCTTTGAAAGGCTCAAGGGGCAAATTGGGAAAACTGGAGTAAGCGCATGTACTACTGGCTGGAAGGGAAGCAGCTATGGGAATGTACGCAGGCCTATCCAGTTCTTGCCCAGCCCGGTGCTGCAGCGGCTGAGACGGCCACAGGTGCAGCAGAAGCTTGTGAAGCAGACATGGCTGCTGCTCTGGAAAGAGAGCAAAGGGTGCTAGCCATTTTAAGGGCCAGCGTTGATGCTTGGGTGTTGCCAAACCTTCAAGGGAAGAAGCCCTGGGTCGCGTGGCAGGCACTGAAGACGGCATGTCAGGCCACAGTGGGAGCCAGACCAGAGGGGGCTGGAGGATGCCCAGAGAGAGCAGTGAGCCCAGTGGGGGCTGGGACTGTTCCGGGAAGCTGTTTCTATGCTTCGACACTTCTGTGTGATGGACTGTGTGATGGGGAGAGGCTGAGAGTGGGAAGAAGAGGAAAGCAGTGGCAAGCTGTTCCTCAGGAAGCTATGCACCCAGGAGTGGGGGTGCAGGCCGTTCCAAGAGCTCTGGGAAAGCCAAAGTCTCCAAAAGTTGTTTGTGCTCTGAGTCAAAGTCCAACAGCGAAGGGCATTGTTCTGCAGAGGCCCTGGAATGCAAGGTCACCGGCCACCTGCAAGGAAAGCAGATAAGATGGCGAAGCGTGAGAACACCAGCAGAGGCCTTGCAACCATGGCAACCAGGAAGGACACTGGCAGAGACCCCGTGGGGGTGCAAGCGTCGCCATGGCAACCTTGGAAGACAGCCAAAGAGCCATGTTGTCCCTTGTAATCGATACAGGAGTGACTCACAGCCTTGTGCCATCTAGTGGGCTCCTGAGAAATTGCAAGAAAGTTAAAACTGGTCGTTTTGTGTCGATGGCTGATGGCTCTCAGAGACAGTTAACTGAGACTGGTTTTTTATACTGTCCTTTTATAGATCATGAGGTGCAAGCTTTTGTGGTGCCCGAGCTTGCCCACTCTCTTTTAAGTGTATCAGCTCTGATGGCTGACAGTTTTGATGTGGTGTTTACTAACAATATGTGCTATTTTTACAGGGATGGGAAGAAGCTCCATAGCATTATGGGGAAGGACAGGCTTTTTCTGGTGCAGATGCCTGTTGCTAATGTTGCTGTTGCAGAATCCCCTGAAGAAGCACAAGTGCAGTGTGCAAATGTACCACCACATCATGATTGTTTACACCTCTGCCACAGACGCTTTGGGCATGCAGGGTGGTCTTATGTTAAGACAGCCATTGAGAACACAATTGGGTGTGGGTTCAAAGCATATGATAAATACTTAGATTGTCAAGCTTGTAAGCAATCGAAGATTACGACATGCACATATCCCAGGTCAGAAAGGAGGACCAGCAAACCCTTTGAGCTGGTTCATGCAGATTTATGTGGTCCAATGCAGGTCGCTTCATTAAGTGGATCGAAGCATGTTTTGGTTCTGATTGATGATTTTTCGAGACACACCTGGCTGTTTACAATTAAACACAAGGGGAAGGCGGCTGCACTGATCAGGGATTGGATCACAGCGGTAGAGCTGCATTTCTCCGCCAGGGTGGTTTCCTTTCAATCTGATCGGGGGGCGGAGTTCACAGGTTCTGTGCTGCAATCTTTCTTCAGGCAGAAAGGTATCAGTCATAGATTGACTGCCCCCTACAGTCCGCAACAAAACGGGATTGTGGAGAGAAAACACCGCAAGCTTCAGGAAGCAGCGGATGCTATGCTTGCAGACTCGGGTTTGCCACAGCGCTTTTGGGCCGAGAGTTATAAGACTGCATATTTTTTACAGAACAGGGTGTTCAATTCAAGTGTGGGAAACAACGCCCTATTTTCTGCTGCATGGTAAGAAGCCCAAAGTGGATTTCTTGCGTGTGTTTGGCTGTGAGGCTTGGGTCCTCATCCCAAAGGCCACTCACAGAAAGGGTGAACCAAGGTCCAGAAAAATGATCTTTGTAGGCTATGAGCCGGGCTCAAAGGTGCGGCGTTTCACATTGTTGGAATTCTGCCTGGGTCAGAGGAATGTGCCACAAGCGTAGGCACCGGCAGATATTCCTGTCGACCTCCCCTTGTCCCATACCTCTGCTGATAAGCAGGCGAGGTCCGGCGATTCTTCTCAGATGTATGAGAGGAACACACCGTTCTTCCTCTCTCCCCTTTGGTGTCCCCAGGGAGGGGAAAGAAGCAGACAGAAAACTATTTACATCATTTATTTCTGCCTCTTACATCAGTACAGAGAATCATGTCTGCACTCAACAACAGCAAGAAGAAAACTCCTCCCAAGTACATCCAGTACGGGTCATATGACACACACACACTGAGCTAACATCCGGTGCTCAGTACAGAATGGACTGCCCCTTTGTTCCCATGGCAACAGTCACAAACATCCTGTCTGGCTTTCCAGCCACAAGCAGCTGGCTGAGCTGCTAGAGCCTTTGCTTGCTGCAGCATTGGTGCTTTATGGTAACACACATACCCTACTGGCAACCAGTCTAAGCTGCTTATTAGCGGCAGTGCTGAGTTTTGCAAGCAGAGTGGGTGGAAACGTCTTCACGGGAACCCGGATGTTCTGTTTGACTCAGATGAGGAAGAGGAGGAGGATGAAACTGAACCTGTTGCTGAGGTGCACAGTCCACAGCCACAGAGTCCAGAGCCGGGGTCTCCAAGGGAGAGGCTCCGAACCTCTCCAAAGGGAAGTCCCAAGACCCCTCCACAGGTCTCTGTCAAGTCTGAGCCAAGGAGTGAGCCATCCTCGCCTGCAGACCCAGCTGTGAGGCCTAAAAGGCGCAGCAGGTCAGAGGGGGGAGGTTTCTGACACAGGGGATGGTATGGCTGGCCCAAGTGAATCAGGCACTGTTCCAGAGTTCACGTTGAGAAGGTCAGCTAGGTCAACCAAGGGAAAGCCACCGGAAAGGTACGAAGCCACTAGCATGTGGGTTGGTGTGGCTAGATGTGAACCTGAATCCTTTGAGGATGTTCAGAAGTTGCCTCAGGAAGAAGCTAGCAAATGGCATGAGGCGATGCAGAAGGAAATGAATTCAATGGAGTCTCTTAGTGTGTTCTCACACAATTGCCGGCTGGCAAGCAAGCTGTGAGTTGCAGATGGGTTTATCGCCTTAAACCCACAGAAGCTGGAGAACCACAGTATAAAGCTAGATTACTGGCCCGAGGATTCACTCAGAGGAAAGGAGTCCACTTCACGGAGGTCTATTCGCCGACCTCGAGGGCCGAGACTCTGAGGATGCTTTTAGCTTTTGCTGCACAGAGAGGTTGGAAGGCGAGCCATTTTGGTATGGATGTTGCCTACCTGAACTCAGACCTCCAGGAGGAGTTGTACATGCTTCCTCTTCCGGGTTTTGAGGTCAGTGGGCCAGGCATCGTGTGGCGGTTGCACAAATCCATCTATGGATTACGTCAATCTGCCAGAAACTGGAACATGTGTCTGAATGAAGCCTTAGAAGAGCTAGGTTTCAGGAGAAGTGTTGCTGACAGCTGTCTCTACCTTAAAGGATCAGGTGAGACACAGCAAGCTGCTCAGATTTTTGTTGATGATATTTTATACATAGCACAGACAGGTAAACAAGTGCAGAAGTTTGCTAGAGAGCTTGGAAAGCGGTTCAAGCTCAAGCAGCTTGGAGACGTCAAGTCGTATCTTGGCGTAGGGATCACTAGAACGAAAGATGGAAGCTTTTTGCTCAGCCAGAAAGGTAGGATTGAGCAGTTGCTTGAGAAGTTCAGAATGTCTGAGTGTGCAGGTGTCAAAACGCCCATGGAGGCTGGTTATGTGAAAGAATGTCAGCAAGCAGAACGCGCTGTGTTCGAAAATGCTGAACTCTTTCAATCAGCTCTGGGTAGTCTACTGTATCTGTCACAGTGGAGCAGACCAGATATAGCGTTCGCTATCAATCTGCTCCGTAGAGAGGCTTCGAGTCCAAGTGTACAGGCCTGGAATGGTATTAAATGGGTGCTGCGTTACCTGCAAGATACCAAAGACTTTTGCCTCAAGATGTCAGCTGAGGGTGGTGTCAAGCTTACCGCCTAGGTGGATTCAGATTGGGCTAACCTTGAGGACCGCAAATCAGTGTCAGGCCTAGTGGTGAAGTTTGGGAACTCAGTAGTTGGGTGGAGGTCCCGTAAGCAAAGTCTCAGTGCTTTCATCTACTGAAGCTGAGTTCAGTGCGCTATCTGAGGTTTGCAGAGAACTGGAGTTCTATGCGTGTTAGGTCCAGGAACTCTGTGGAGAGCATTGTCTACCCATCGTGGTGCATGAAGACAACCAGCCATGCCTCAAATTGACCGAGACGGGGCAATTCAAGGCCAGGACCAAACATCTGGACATACGTTTTCAGAATGTGTGTCAGAGCGTTCGTGAGGGGCTAGTTGCTCTGAAATACTGTCCCTCAACCAAGAACCTCGCTGATGGTTTCATGAAACCGTTAACCTTCCAGAAGCATGAGGAGTTTTGTGAAGGTCTGTGTTTGGGGTGAACATTGTTGCTTGTTTCCCCCAGATGCAGAACAAGAGGGGGTGTGGAGTTTGGAGTTTACAGGGTTAAAACTCCTTGGTGTCCTGTATCTGGGGAGGGGCCTGACGCAGGGCCATACATCAGACGCTTTGTCCATCTTTGTCTGTGAGAGTTGGTTTCACTTTAGACTGAGAGACGCTGCACAGAAGCTGCGGGTGCTTTTTAGCACTGGAGAAATGCCGGAGGTTTCTGATGGATTTACGGCTTGTAAATAAATGTTTTTAGAAATAGCAACGAACTGTCTCTGGACTGATTTATCCCTGTATCTCACACGGACGGCAGGACCGCTGCGACTCTGTATTTTCTGCCCAGGTCAGCCCCAGCAAAGGAACGCAGTGGAAGCGCTGACTGGACGGCAGGATTTAATCAGCAAATTTAATGTACATATAATGCTGTGCTTGAACGCATTGTAATAAGAATACTATAAAGGGAAGTTTATCTTAGACTTAGGCAAGAGGTTCCACTCTGACAGAAGCCTCAGAGGAGGCTGGATCTTTCCTCATAACTCATCGCTGGAGGCATAAGCTGCAGAGCTCTCACGGGAGGAAGCTTAAACTTGAGAAGCCAGTGTGTTCTTGCTGGAGATGGCTAGGAGAAGCAGCAGCAGCAATTGCAAATAAGTCATGCAATGTTGAAGAAGCTTAGGATCTCCCTCTGGGACCAGAGAGAGGAAAGCTTACTGAATTACATAAAGGACTGATCATTGTTTGCAATGTGCTACTTTATCATGCTTATCTTATTGTTAGACTGTTTAAGACTGTTCTGCAGTAAAGCTTCAAAACTTATTTTTGTGATGGAGAGAATTCATTTCCACACAAGGTCCAGATCAGGAGTTCCATGGAACAACTTTAACAACAAGTACTTGAAGGGTACTTCAAGTCTTCCAGGTTGGCGCCACCGGCAATGGCGGAATTCCTCTGATCGGGAGGAATTTGCCTCGTGGAAATTCGGGTCTGGCCGCCACGGCGAAGGCGGAGACCCACTAAAAATCACAGGCGGGTGAAGCCTGTGAACGTGGGATTCGGCGGGCACCTTTTGCGCCTCCCCTACTCGCGGGGAAACCCGGTTTCGGGGATCCGGAGCAATGTGGGGTGAGCGGCGCGGTGCTTCGGATCGACTGCTTCTTCCACGGAGCGAAGCCGCATAGCTGTTGCCGGAGAGTGCTGACTTTTTCCTGTGGACAATTTGATCTTAAAGCAACTACCCGTGAGTAGAGTGAAGAATTGGATTTTTAAAACATCGTAATTTGGCACTGAAACGGGGAGGTTCAAAACAGGAAGTCCACCTCCCCTTTTTGTAAATAAGACTGAGGCAAAGAGGCTGCAAGCTAAAGTCTTGGAAAGCCTATTGTAAAGGACTAAATTCTTATCAGTAAAAAATATTAACCCCCCCTTGGAAGCAGGAGAAGAGGGGGGAGGCTTTGGATTGTATATCCCTGCAGGAGTGAGTGAGGAAGTTAAAATACCACCGTTCCGAACCTGGAAACGGGCTGCCAGTAAAACCGACATGTCTTGGAAGGTTCATTGACAGCGAATAGAACGTTCGGTGACAGCTAGCATAAGAGAGATACATTGTTTCCATTGTCTTCGTCTGCACTTAAAAAGGAGTAAAAGTAACGGAAAATTGAAACAATCTTACTGAACTTTATTTTTAAAAAAGGAGGAAAGTAACTGAAAATTGAAACTAACTTTGGATTATTGAAACTGTTTAAAAGAGGACATACTGACCGATACAAATACAACTCGCTTTCCCCTAGTGGAAGCTTTTGAAATTGGTTACTTGATAGGAGCTGGGCTAGGGGAATTTCCAGCTGCAAGATAAGAAAGTGTGAGACTTTGGAATTGACCTTGAATCTTTTAAGTGTTATGGCAAACAGAAAGGAAAAAACAGACGAGATGTCGACAGAGGAGGCTTAGTGGCTGCATTATTGAAAATAAACGATTCGCTGGAACAACTCCACAAGAAAACAGATGCGAGAAATGTGAAATTGGATGTTGCAAATATTGAAATTGATTCAATTGTAGAAAGTTTAAATAACTTGGGACAAAAGGTGAATACTAATTCAGAAACCACTCAGAAACAGACACAGGAATCTACTTCGATATGGCAAACTGCAGATGAAGTTAGAGGGAAAACCCTTGCTGCTGAATCTAAAATAATACAACTGGAGAGGAGAGTCCCATCCATACAAAGACAACCTGACGAACATAAGTTGACATTCGTTATGATTGAACTTGAAGAACGGATGAATTTGAGGACCAGAGCCCTATCTGAATTGGAAAAGGAAAGCTTGACAGAGTTTCAGGAGGCGATACTAACATTGGTTGAGAAAGAGAGGTATTTGGGGGTTAGTATGACTGCCAAAAATGTGAATTTGCTTAAGGATAACTGTGAAGGATGTTGGATTGAGGAGAAGGGGGATTTGGAAATATGGACAAATCAGAAGTTGTCACTGTTGGGCCGAGTTACTGTGGTGGGGATGAGGGCTGCTGTGTTGTTGGGGATGTTGCTTTTGTTTCAAACACTGCAAGCCTTGGATGGGATGGAGGGTTTCAGGAGGTGGCAGAGGGATGCTCCTAGAGTTGTTTGGCAGGGCAGGAAGCCTCGAGTAAAACTTAAGATATTGATGGATGCCAAAGAAGGAGGAGGAGGACCTGCCCTGCCAGACCTTTAAATTTTGCTGTGAACTATCTGCTTTTTGCTGGTTGAGAGAATGGTTCCTTTTTGAAAACATTGAAGCGTTGGACAATGGCAGATGAAATTGATGGACTATATGGAATTGGCGGAAATGACTGGCAAGATCCGAGACCAGGGTGAAGAGTCGGTGGAAGAAGATTGGAAAAAGTTTAAAGACCATTTATAGAGATATTGTAAAATTAAGGAATGTTAGAAAAATGTTGGAATGAAATTATATGGCTTTGGCAGAAATGTCATAAGGAATTAGGTATAGATAGGTTAATAGAAAATTAAAGGAAAAGTATGGCAAGAATATGTTAAGATAATTATAGAACAGAAAACAGAGTAAGATGGAAAGGAATTGCTGAAACAATTAGAAGAAGTAGAATACAAAAAGGGAGGTGGGAGGAGGTCGCTGGAAATAAGTGAATGAAATATAAGATATTGAAAATGTTTGAGGTGTTTTTAAACTGTTTCTGCTTGTTTTTGCCTAGGGCTTGCCGATCAGAAGGTCATGGTTCGAATCTCAGCGATGGGGTGAGCTCCTGTTGCTCGGTCTCTGCTCCTGCCAACCTAGCAGTTCGAAAGAACGTCATAGTGCAAGTAGATAAATAGGTACCGCTCCGGTGGGAAGGTAAATGGCTACCTCGGCGGGTAAAGCGAGATGAGCGGCGCAACCCCAGAGTTGTCCGCAACTGGACCTAATGGTCAGGGGTCCCTTTACCTTTACCTTTACTTGAAGTACCAAACCACGATGTAGCCGTGCTCTTTTCTTTTCTTTTCTTTTTTAAATATTTTTTATTACATTTTTCCAGATAAAAATACAAAATCAGATATACAAAGAAATAACAGAAGAGAAAAAAGAAAGAAAAAGAAAATCATCTTTTCAAAACATTTTTCCATAACCAACCGGACTTCCCCACGTCTCCCTCACCGTGCGTTCTTTACAATAAAATTTTTCAGCAAATTATAACCTTATTTCGTGTATTCTTTTGTTCTTTCCAGTAGCCGTGCTCTTTTCCATCCCTTTCCAAGAATTACAACAATCTGTTCCTCAAAATGGTTCAGCCTCCACCACCTTTACTGCAGTCAACTGAAGGCAACCAACTATGCCCTGGGCCCCCCGATCTTTCTCACTGCCAGTGAAAACTAATAAATGAATAGGAAGAGAACCTACCCATGTCACACTGACACAAACACCTTGCATATGAACTTTGTAAAATAAAATAAGAAGCTGAGTCTGTAACCTGAAGCATATGTAACCCGAGGTACCACTGTACAATATTCTGCTTATTCAAACACGGGCATGTTCTCACTTGAATTTTCTTATAGTTTCTTATGAAACAATTTTCTTTCACATCAGCAGTATTGTCTCTGTTCCTGCACAGGTTTCTGCTTATTAACATTTAATGGCCGCCAGGACCACATAACACTGGTCCTGAGAGATCTGCATTGGCTCCCAGGACGTTTCCGAGCACAATTCAAAGTGTTGGTGCTGGCCTTTAAAGCCTTAAACGGCCTCGGTCCTGTATACATGAAGGAACGTCTCCACCCCCATCGTTCAGCCTGGACACTGAGATCCAGCGCCGAGGGTCTTCTGGCGGTTCCCTCATTGCGAGAAGTGAGGTTACAGGGAACCAGACAGAGGGCCTTCTCGGTAGTGGCACCCACCCTGTGAAACACCCTCCCTTCAGATGTGAAGGAAATAAGCAGCTATCCTATCTTTAAAAGACATCTGAAGCCTAGAATGTTGTTTTTGTTTCAAACATTGCAAATTGTGGACAAGATGGACTGTTTCAAGAAATGGCAGAGAGATATTTCTAGATTTGTCTGGCAGGGCAAGAAGCCCAGAATAAAATTTAAGATATTAACTGATGCAAAGGAAAGGGGTGGATTTACCCTGCCAGACTTTAAACTTTACTATGAATCAGCAGCTTTTTGCTGGTTGAAAGAATGGCTACTTCTTGAAAATACAGACATTTTGGATTTACAAGGTTTTAACAACGTATTTGGATGGCATGCATATCTGTGGTATGATAAGGTCAAAGCACATAAAGCATTTAAAAATCATATTGTCAGGAAAGCACTGTTTAATGCTTGGATAAGATACAAGCCACTTATTGGAAAATAAAACCTCAAGGTGGCTGTCACCGATGGAAGCGAAAGCTCAGAAAAAGCTCAATATGGAGGTCAAATGGCCGAAATATTGGGAAATTTTGGAACAAGATGGAGATAGACTGAAATTGCAGAGTTTTGAGAAACTAAAAAACAAAGTGCGAGACTGGCTTCATTACTATCAGATAATGGAGGCATATAATTTGGATAAGAAAATTGGCTTTCAGGTGGAAAAATCAAAATTGGAAACAGAACTGTTAGAACCCAAAACTAAGAATTTGTCAAGACTGTATAACTTGCTGTTGAAATGGAATACTCAGGATGAAACGGTGAAATCTGATATGATTAAATGGGCACAGGATGTTGGATATAACATAATGATGGCTGACTGGGAACAGTTATGGACCACAGGTATGAAGTTTACGGCATGCAATGCCTTAAGAGAGAATATTATGAAAATGGTATACAGGTGGTACATGACCCCAGTCAAGCTTGCAAAAATCTATCACTTGCCCGATAATAAATGTTGGAAATGTAAAGAAACTGAAGGTACATTTTTTCACCTTTGGTGGACGTGCCCAAGGATTAAGGCTTTCTGGGAGATGATATATAATGAAATGAAAAAGGTATTTAAATATACCTTCTTGAAGAAACCAGAGGCCTTTCTCCTGGGCATAGTTGGCCAATTGGTGCCAAGGAAGGACAGAACTTTTTTATGTATGCCACAACAGCAGCAAGAATACTTATTGCAAAGTACTGGAAGACACAAGAGCTACCCACTCTGGAAGAATGGCAGATGAAGGTGATGGATTATATGGAACTGGCGGAAATGACTGGCAGAATCCGAGACCAGGGAGAAGAGTCGGTGGAAGAAGATTGGAAGAAATTTAAAGACTATCTACAGAAATATTGTAAAATTGATGAATGTTAGAATGATGTTGGATAGTAATTAAGTGGTTTTCAGCTGTAATATTATAAGGGAATATGAAAAATGGATTATTTAGGTAAAAACTTAATGTCATAATATTTTAAAATTAAAGACTAGGATAAACAAAGAGGGTAGGGATTTGCTGAACCAACAAACCGAATTGGAATACAAAAAAGGGAGGCGTGAGGAGGTCCGGGAAATAAGCTAATGAAAAATAAGTAATGGAAAGATGGAGTTGATTTTAACCATTTTTTTTATTTTCTTTTATTTTCTTTTTTTTCTTTTTATTCTGTAATACTTTGAAAATCTTAATAAATATCTTATAAAAAAAATAAAAGACTGTTAGGATAAGATTTATTGCTTTATTGTTGTGGTCCGGCACGCTCCCTGCACTCCTCTGCAGGTCGTAAAGCAATTAGCAGAATTGCACAGCAGTTCGTGTAGAAAGGGCAGTCAGTAAATAGGTCCCACACGTTTCTTCTTTCCTAGTAGCACTTTATTTGCTCAAAAATAGCATATTTACAGTCCATCTGATTCAAGTTGCATTTTGCGACCTGTCTCTCTCAGCAGCTGCGTAGCAAAGCTGCTTTCACTTTTCACTCAGCTCACAGCATTCCAAGCTGTTTTCGTCACGTCCTGGCTTACTTCCCTTGTAAGCGCCTCCTCTCAGCCTCGAGACACAGAAGGTTAACCCTTCACTACACCCAACACCCCCTCTTGTCTCGCGCCTGAGGGGAGAATCGACCCTTGGTCGTCCCAAACCCAGACCTTCACAAAACTCCCCATGTCTTTGGAAGGTGAGTGGTTTCGTGAACCCATCAGCTAGGTTCTTGGCAGAGGGACAATACTTCAGCGCAACTAATCCCTCCTGAACACTTTGGCACACATTCCGAAAGCGAATGTCTAGGTGTTTAGTTCTGGCCTTGAACTGACCTGACTCTGCCAAACGCAGGCATGGTTGATTGTCCTCGAAAACACGTATCGGCAGACAATCCACTTCGCAGAGTTCCTGCACCAAACAAGCATAGAACTCTACTTCTCTGCACATCTCTGAAAGAGCACTGAACTCAGCCTCAGTGGATGAGAGCGCTATCAGACTTTGCTTCTTGGACCTCCATCCAACTACTGAGTTCCCAAACATCACCACTAGGCCAGACACAGACTTGCGATCTTCAAGATTAGCCCAATCCGAGTCCACAAAGCAAGTCAGTTTGACTTCTCCTTGTGCTGGCAACCTAAGACAAAAGTCTTTGGTCTCCTGCAAATACCTCAGAACTCTCTTGAAGCCATTCCAGGCTTGCACACTAGGGTTTGAAGCCTCCCTGCTGAGCAGATTGACAGCAAACGCTATATCAGGTCTGCTCCATTGGGACAAGTACAACAAACTCCCTAGGGCTGACTGAAACACTTCAGTATTTTCGAACGCAGCGCGTTCTACTTGCTGGCTGTCCTTCACAAAACTAGTCTCCATAGGACTTCTCACTCCTGCACAATCACTCATCCTCATTTTCTGAAGCAGTTGCTCAATTTTACCTCTCTGGCTGAGCAAAAAACTTCCATCCTGTGCACGCTCAACATTGACACCTAGATAGGTTTTGACAGCACCAAGCTGTTTAAGCTTGAATCGTTTACCTAGCTTTTTGGCAAACTTCTCCGCCTGTTCATCTGTTTCTGAGACGAAAAGCACGTCATCAACCCAAATCAGCACCAGTTCCTGTGAGTCTCCTGATCCTCTAAGGAACAGGCAACTGTCAGCAAGACTCTTCCTGAAACCTAGCTTCTCCAAAGCTTCATTCAGGCACATGTTCCAGTTTCTAGCAGATTGACGTAATCCATAGATGGATTTGTGCAATCTCCACACAACATCCTGCCTTGAGTTCTCAAACCCCGGAGGAGGAATCATGTACAGCTCCTCCTGGAGATCTGAGTTAAGGTAGGCAACATCCACATCAAAGTGGTTTACCTTCCAGCCTCTCTGTGCTGCACAAGCTAAAAGCGTTCTCAGAGTCTCCGCTCGTGACGTTGGCGAATACACCTCCGTGAAGTGTATTCCCTTCCTCTGCGTAAATCCTCGAGCAACTAACCTGGCTTTATACTGCGGCTCTCCTGCGTCAGTGGGTTTCAAGCGGTAAACCCACCTGGAACTCACAGCCTGCTTCCCTGGTGGCAACTCTGTGAGTGAGAACACACCTAGATCTTTCATGGACTTCATCTCTTTGTCCATTGCCCTGTGCCACTTGCCTGCTTCTTCCTCAGGTAAACTCTGAATATCCTCGAAGGATTCAGGTTCACATCTTGCAGAACCTACCCAGACGCTTGAAGCGTCGTACCGATCAGGAGGCCTCCTTGTCCTCGCTGATCTCCTCAGTGTGACTCCTGGTGACCCTGCCGCTTCACTGGGTCCAGCTAAGTCATCCTCAACTTCAGTGTCTTCCCCCTCTGACCTGCTGCGCCTCTTGGGCCTCACAGCTGGTCCAGCAGGTGAAGAAGGCTCACTCTTTGGCTCAAACTTGACACTTGCCTGAGGAGGTGTTCTAGGTTCCCCCCTCTGAGGGATCCTGAGCTGTCCCTGCCTTGGACTCTGTTGCTCTGGACCGTGGTCCCCAGCAACAAGTTCCTCCTCCTCGTCGTCTGAGTCATAGAACTGCTGTGGAAGCACGTCTGGATTAGCGTGCAGACGCTTCCAACCAGCTTGCTCACAGAACTCAGCGCTATTGCTGATAACCAACCTAGACTGGTCTCCACTTGGGTACGCAAACCTCCAGGCCTTTGAGCCAGGCTCATACCCTACAAAGATCATCCTTTTAGACCTTGGCTCACCTTTCTTGCGTAGAGCCTTTGGAATAAGCACCCAAGCCTCGCAACCAAACACACGAAGGTAGTGTACCTTGGGCTGCCTTCCATGAAGTAAGAAATACGGTGTATTTCGTACACTAGAGTTGTACACTCTGTTCTGCGTATGGACCACATAGTGCCAGGCCTGAGACCAAAATTTCTGGGGTAGCCCTGCGTCCCACAGGATCGCAGACACCGCTTCCTGCACCGTCCTGTTCTTTCTCTCTGCGACCCCATTCTGTTGCGGAGAGTAAGGAGCGGTCAGTCTGTGGCTAATCCCCTTCTCCCTAAAGAAATCCTGTAAAGCAGAACCAGTGAATTCAGCACCTCTGTCACTTTGAAAACCACGAACTTTGGTGGAAAAGGTTACCTCAACTGCGGTGATCCAATCCCTGATCATTTTAGCCGCCTCCCCTTTCGTTTTCAGAGAGAAGGTCCAAGCAGACCTCGAAAAATCATCAATCAAAAGCAAAGAATACTTCGAACCTCCCAGTGACTCAACAGACATGGGCCCACACAAATCTGCATGAATTAATTCAAAGGGTTGCGTGGTCTGCCTCTCTGACTTTGGATATGAGCATGTCACAACTTTCGCCTGTTTACATGCATTGCAATCTAGAAATTTGTCACAAACATTAAATTTGCACCCTTGTGTCAGCTCTGGTGCTTTCTGGAGAAATTTCCAATTTAAATGAGCGAAGCGTCTGTGCCAAATATGTAAACAACCATTGTGGGGCGCTACATTCACACATTGGCCCTTCGCATCTTCGGTGTCATCTTCCCCTGTGGAAAAAGGCACATTTACAGCAAACAAATTATCTTTAGACTGCACTGTGTACATGTGTTTCCCATCCTTGGAAAATTCACATTTGTCACCTGAAAAAGAAATTTGAAAATTATCAATCAATAGATCATGCACACTTAACAAACAGTTAGTTAAACCGGGCACTGCATAAGCTTTGACTTCATGCTTAAGGAAAGGACAAAAGAACAGTCCTGTCTCTGTCAGCTTTTTTCTGCTTCCACCTGCAAACGTAACATACTTCTCAGTTTTTACTGTCCTGCAATTCCTCAAAAGATCAGGAGATGGCACTAACGAGTTTGAGGCACCAGAGTCTATGATTACAGTGAGAAAGTCTTGTTGTTTACATTCCTGGGTCGCCAGGGCAACAATCTCCTCACTACCCCCCTCCTTGGGGCTTCTGCAGATGTCCTCTCTGGTTGTCACGGCAACAGACTCCCCCCGGCAGGAAGACTTGCCCACGACCTTGACAGCTTCCGTAGATGCAACTCCCTCAGTTGCCATGGAGACTGGACTTGTCTCGGCGTTCCCACACAACTCTGAAGCGCTTATCTCTACTTGCTGCAGGTGGCTGACCTTGAAGCCTCTAGCACTTTTCAGCTTCCCAGGCTCCGACTCACGACATAAACAACTCTTGGCAGCTTTTGGAGAAAGAGGCGTCTCTGAGCTTTCACTGCTCACTGCCCCCCCACTGCTCATGGGGTCTCCAGGACGTTTTTCTGCACCCCCTCTGAAGGGTAAAGGGCTCTCAACACTTGGCCTCTCTTCAGGTTTCTCACACAGACACGTTGCAGCATCCACACAGCTCCCAGGCTCAGCAAAAGCACAAGCAGCAGTGCTAGCAACAACAGCAACAGGAACAACAACAGTCCCTTCTCGGCCCTTGCTTCCCACTCCAGCTCCACAAGCTTCTTGGAGTGCTAGCCAAGCGGCCTCTGGCTTTCTTGCACCCAGGACAACAGGCACCAGATGAACATCCACACTTTCTGCCAAAAAAGCAAGCACACGCTTCTCCACTTCACTTTGCTCTGCAGCCCTATTAGCCTCTGTTTTCCCAGCTGCATTCTGTGTGGGGTGAATTACATTCCACAGCTGCTCCCCCACCAGCAAAAGCTCCACTTGAAAGCTCCACTGCAGCCAATTCTCCCAATTACTACCATTGAGTCTCTCAAAGGGGATATTGAAACTCTCAAAGACTTGTCCCTGGGGCTGAGCCATTGCCTCCCTTCTGTTGGCTTTTCCCAAAGGTACTCACTCAGCCAAACTGGGAACTCCGGACGTCATGGCTCTTGGCTCCCAGCCTCCGTCAGCCTCCTCCGATCTGCCTCTTTGAAGCCTCCGGCAGTCGATCAAGCTGACGATCAGCAGATAAAACTTCAAAGCCCTTCCTCACACGCTTCACGTTGACCCATAACCATGTTAGGATAAGATTTATTGCTTTATTGTTGTGGTCCGGCACGCTCCCTGCACTCCTCTGCAGGTCGTAAAGCAATTAGCATAATTGCACAGCAGTTCGCGTAGAAAGGGCAGTCAGTAAATAGGTCCCACACGTTTCTTCTTTCCTAGTAGCACTTTATTTGCTCAAAAATAGCATATTTACAGTCCATCTGATTCAAGTTGCATTTTGCGACCTGTCTCTCTCAGCAGCTGCGTAGCAAAGCTGCTTTCACTTTTCACTCAGCTCACAGCATTCCAAGCTGTTTTCGTCACGTCCTGGCTTACTTCCCTTGTAAGCGCCTTCTCTCAGCCTCGAGACACAGAAGGTTAACCCTTCACTACACCCAACAAAGACATCTGAAGGCAGCCCTGTTTAGGTAGGGTTTTAATATTTAATGCTGTACTGTTTTTAACACTTGATTGGGAGCCGCCCAGAGTGGCTGTTTTACTTCAGATAATTCAGTGGGGCCTCTTCTCAGTTCATTCTCTTCTGGATCAGCGCCTTAATCCTTTGTAGATTCTGTATATCACAGAATAGTCATTGAGGTGTCCCCAGATGTTGTTGTCCAGTTCCCATCAGCTTCAGCCAGCAGGGCAGACAGTCAAGGATGATACAAACTCTAATCTGGACCTCACCACTAGGACTCTGCTACCCTATATCCTTCCCATTGAAAGAAATGTGAAAATAAATTTTCGACGCTATAGATTTATCCTGGTCTGGTGCATGCAATGTCTTTTGTTTTGCAGCTGTGTGATTTGTGCTCGTATAGTGGTGGCCATTGGCTAAAAACAATAAAACGATTTTATTTTTTTTGTCCTCACTCCCAAATGGTGTGTGTGTTTTTGGTTATATTGTGCTTTTGGTTATATTGGGGGTGGGGTGGGGGGTGGAGAAGTATGAAGGCCAAAACCGCTCCCCTCCTCTGCTGAACGGATGCAGGAGACCAGAGGCAGCGAATGAAAAAGCAGGGAAAGAGAAACCCTCCAAGTGCCACTGTTTAGAATTAGAGAATGGAGAGTTATCCAACCCCCGGCCCTCTGAAGGCAATCCTGTATAGGAAAGTTTTTTAATGTTTAATGTTTTATTATGTTTTTTATATATGTTGGAAACTTCCCAGAGTGGCTGGGGCAGCGTAATAAGATGTGCGGTGTATAAATAGGAAAATTATATTTATGGAATGGGATGTCCCTATTTTCATCAGAGAAATGTTGGAGGGTTTGGAAAGGTCGGTTGCTGGAGCTAAGTGATTGCATGATCCCAACCAGCAGAGCTGGGAACTGGACTGCCTCCTCCAGCTACCCATTCGGGCTGCAGGCATAGCTGTCAACCTTCTCTTTTTTGCCGGAAATTCCCTTATTCCAGTGCCATTTCCTGCTGCTATCCCGGATTGTTAGATATCCTGTACTGTCCCCGGGACAGGTGAGGCTGCTGATCCCTTATTTTCAAATCTGAAAGTTGACAGCTATGGCTGCAGGGTGGCATAGTCCCAGCTTTCTGAAAATATTTACTGATGAGGAAGCCAGTTACTGCATATCAGATCACAAGGAGACTTATTTGTGCAACATTCTGGATAGCATATAAGATGCCAGGTAGATTCCAATGATACAATAAATTTTGAGGGACAGCGCAAGGGGGCGCATCCAGCCTCGCAGCCTCCCAGGGCCCAACCCACAGCCAGCGAGCTCCGATGCTCAGAGAGGCAGGAAACGGGGCCAGCCAGGGGGACTCGAGAGCGGCTGCACTTTCCTGTCCCCCCTCGAGGTGAGCGGAGGAGCAGCGGCCCGTGGCCTGGCGAGTTTCCCCGGATAGGAACCGGATTCCGCTGCAGGGACGGAGCGAGGAGTCCGAGGTGCAGGAGGGAGGAGGAGGAGAGCACGTGCGCCTGGCAGGATCAGGCCCCGAGTGGAGTCAGAGGCTGCAGGGCGCCCCCCAACCGGGCAGGAAGGGGAAGGGGCGCAGCTGAGGGGCAGGGCATCTGCAGGAGGGCACAGGGGCAAACATCTCTGGCTCAGGCTGGCACGGACCCTGCCGGAGACCCTGGGGAGCTGCTCCCTTCAGTCCTGAGCTCAAGGGGCAGAATGAGGGGTCCAAGGCAGCTGCTGCTCCGCGATGGACGATGCATATAGTCGTCCCATGATCAGCGGCGTACCTGGGGCTTTTGCCGCCCCTCTCCCTGTCCCTCAGCAGGGAGCCCATCCCATTTAGACGGTCCTCCCCACGGCGGAGAGGGAAGGGGAGGCGGGGGGGGAGGAAGAGCAGTGCAGCGGGGAGGTGCCCCTCTCACCCTGCAGCCCCCTGACACCCTTTGCAGGCCACTACTCCTGCCCCCCCCTTCCTCTGCCAGTGCCATTGATAAACCTATCGCCCTCCTTGGTGAATTGGTCTGATCGCCTTTGAAAGCTCTCTTTGCCACCACCATCACCGCATCTTGTGGCAATGATGTCCATCAGATTCATTTAGCAAGGAAATGGCATATTTTGCCTGCCTCAGATCAAGGTACACTGTGCCTACACATGGAGGTTCTGTTGTTCTGTCAAGGATAATAAAACAGCTAATGGATCTTTTCCCCGGAGAACGCATCTGATCTTTTCCCAAGCTGTCAAAGCTAGTGACCTCTTGTATCTGTGTGTGAATAAGTGAGACAGGCTTAAGCCTGTTTCATTAATTGTTTCATTTCCACCTTCCTCAGTAAGGCAGCAGAGTTTTCAGATGAAGGCTGAGGGTTGAAGTGGGTGACAGTTTTGAGAATGCAGAGGAAAGGAGGATTCTAAAGAAGTGTGGCATATGGAAATGAATTAATGATAATAAAAACGTTGAAGACAGTATTGTAAAAGACTGAGGAAGGCGAAATTGAAATTAGCTATTCATGTCCAGATTATTATTCCTTTCATTTCTATACTGCTTCATATTTTTAAGAAAAAAATCTCAAAGTAATTAGAGAGAAATCTCAATTCAGTTTGTGTCCATAGGATGTTGAGAACATTAAATCTGTAGATCCAGGAGTTCTCTCCTCCTGATAGTCTTAGATTTGATTGTTCTTTCTGATAGAGCAGGAGGAACGAAACATTTATGGGCTTAAAGCTGCATTGCTTCTGGAGGCCACATTCCAGTGAGCTCTGTGGCCAATGTATGCACATGCATGCGCACACAGAAAAGAGATGCAGACCATAAAGTCACATGCACACACGCCAGAGGTGCTGCACGCACTCACCAGACATGCCATCTAGCATACATACAAGTCTTGCAAACACAAACAACATGTTTAGACCTTCCAACCCCAGTGCTGGGGGGAGGAGAAATAAGAGCACAAGAAGACTCTGCTGAATTAGCAAGGAGATCTGTGGAAAAAAGACCCTTCTGATTGTTCTTTAGAAATCCTCTTTAAAGAGCAGTCAGAGGGATCATTTATTTCCAGAGCAGGGCTTTTACCCCATTTCAGCATTGTGCTGCTTTGTGGTGAAATTGGAGTTGAAAAGATCTCTCTAAGGGCCCTTAGGCATCTTTCTCTCCAGAACAGACAGAGATCTTCATCCGATGATCAGATCAGGAGATGGAAACGGCAGGGACTAGCAGGACACACCCTGAGGCTTGGCAAACCATATGCAGCCAATGGACTGCAAGTTAGAATGTCTTCAGTCAAGAGAGTTTGTGACCATCAAATTTAAAATATTTTGGAGTGAGTTCTTTGATTTTGTTGGTCAATATTCCTTTTGCCTATTTGTTTCTTAGGCTGTGCAGATACCATACATTTAAAGCAGAGAACCACAGGACCTGTAGTTTATTGCTAAAGTTCTCAACACCCCTAACAAACTGCAGCTCACAGGATTTCTTGGGTGAAGCCATGTACTTTCAATGTTAGGTGGGTCTGTCGCAGCCTTAATCATATACAAAGATCTGTTGCTGCCTTTCCAACATGCTAGAAGTTGCAGCCAGGATCAGCATTCCCTGTCCACTGAACATGCTCAGTCCTCTCACTGGGTTCTTTTTGGATTTCCTTCCACTGCCTTGGTTCCCCCACCCCCAAATATTATTTGTACTTCCATAAACCTTGATGTTTCCCCCAGTCTTTGGATAACTTCCCCTTGTCCCTGGGTGGAGGCGTTTGGGTGACATAATGATTGTCATTCACACCCTGAACATCAGAAATAGAAAGAGTAATAATATATTTCAAAAACTGGCTAATGATTAAAAAATGTGCTTTTGTTTTTATTCTTGTGTTGTATTTTACTTTGTGTTTATTTTTTTTCCAGCAGGGTGGCATAAAAATGGAAGAGCAGGGACCCAGGAGACCCATTCAAAGGAAGAGACTGGAGTGGAAAGGAAGGAAACCTCCTGCCGGCCAAGTTGGGACCATCAGGGATCTTCTGCCTCGGGCAGATTTATGTCAAATTAAGGAGGAGGCAGAGGAGGGGCAGCCGCAGCAGCACTGGGATGCCGAGAAGCAGGATTTCCTGAAGACGATGCAGCCCCCTCGTTCAGGGTGGGAAACCCCACAGGCTCCCAGTCCTCCCCACTCTGGGGATGGTGTCCTCTCCTTCAGGGGAGCTGCAGATGCCAGTCGGTGGCCCAGTGGGAGAGCAGGGGGGACAGACCAGACCCTGCTCCCAGACACTGAGGGGCTTCTGGGAAAGGTAAGTGCCCTCCTCTCACCTGGGTTTCCAGCACCTGGAGGTCACAGGTCCACTGCCTCTCGACATGGAGGTTCTGTTTAGCTATGGTGGTGAATATTCCTGCTCCCTGCACTTTCTCTCTAATCCACTTTAAAAAGGCTTGCTAGACCAAACTTTCTTATACATGGGAGGTTTGCGATCATATCTCCTGCTGTTCTTACTTTACTTAAACAGCTGCAGGGGACTCTGAATTTTAACAGAGCAGAAGCAGTGTCAGAAGAGGTGACCTTCCACCAAACCCCGTTTTCCCCCTCTAAATTGCCTCCATTTCCAAAATGCTCTTTTCTCCCCACTGAGGTAAAAATCTTGGCACGTCTTGCAGCCTCAGCAATCCCATGTGTAGTCGCATTAAATAAGACTGGCCTACCTTACAAGGTTGTTGCAAGAGTTATTAAGATAATGGCCAGGTTCAGATGACTGAAAAGGTTCAGGTTCACAGCCTGAAAAGCCGGGTTAAAAATAGGAACAGTCATAGAATCATAGAATCATAGAGTTGGAAGAGACCACAAGGGCCATCGAGTCCAACCCCCTGCCAAGCAGGAAACACCATCAGAGCACTCCTGACATATGGTTGTCAAGCCTCTGCTTAAAGACCTCCAAAGAAGGAGACTCCACCACACTCCTTGGCAGCAAATTCCACTGTCAAACAGCTCTTACTGTCAGGAAGTTCTTCCTAATGTTTAGGTGGAATCTTCTTTCTTGTAGTTTGGATCCATTGCTCCGTGTCCGCTTCTCTGGAGCAGCAGAAAACAACCTTTCTCCCTCCTCTAGGTGACATCCTTTTATATATACATGGAATAACTTGGTGTAAACATGTATGTCGTCCTCTAGGTCCAAACACACACAGACACACACATAGTAGGAGCAAGCAGTGCTCTAAAGTGCTTATCTTGCAAACTTGCCATCTAGGTTGTTTACTCCTGACCAAAGTTCCTGTTTCCCAAAAGGACAGGAGGGGGAGCAGAGGAGGAAACCGATGGGTTTGAAGGCTCTTTCCACCAGCCGCCTCTCTCCCCTGAGGAACAAGAGCAAAGGGTGCTTGCAGGGCAGGAGGACAGAGGAGGAGGCAGCGAGGGCAGAGGGAGCAGTGGGCGGATCCACCGCCTCTCCCAGGGGGTCCTGATGCAAGCAAGGGGCTTCCTTCTTCTCCATGCAAGGGCCACCCATGTATTCAGAGCAGTTCTTTGCAGATTAACTCTTAAATTCCAAGGGACCTACTCTCAGGCCGCTAATGTACATACCATGCCAGCCTTAGGAAGGGAGGTGGGACAGGCAGGTGAAAGGAATTGCCAAAGGTTTTTGAAAATGGGTGGAGGCTCTTGGGAAGGGGGTGCCCAATTGGGGCTTCTCCAAGGGCAGCAGAATGTCTTGGGCAGGAGAATCCCTGCAGGAGCTCTCAGACTCCCTTGGCTTCTTCTTTTTCCCTCCCTCCCAGGAAGCTGCAACTGGCTCTGGATTCTGCGCTCCTCAGGAAGCTGAAGCTGCAAACCTAGCTGAGACTGAATCTGCAACCCTGGCCAGGATGGAAGGAGGAAGATGGACGGTTGACCTGGTCAGGCTGTCTCCCACATCCCTCCCCACAACCTCTGAGCATTCCCTCCCAGGACCCTTGGATAAATCTAGTGAGTTCCAGGGGAGAGGAGATGGGGAGAGGGATAGATGGATGGTGGAGGGAGAAAGGTGAAAAGATGGAGAGGAGACAAATGGAAGGAGGTTCCTGAACGTAAGAAGGAAGGGGTGAGGCCTTCTCCAAAGCAGCTTTTCTTCCTCCAGGCTTTTAAATCTTAGATGTTATTTCCCCAGCAGGAATAATGGCTGATAATGATGTGGCACACCAATCCTGAAAAACGGGTGAAGGGGAATGGAAATGCTTCCCATAAATATTTATAATTAATCTATTACCCTTATTTTTTATAGACAGGGTCAGAGTGATACATTCCACCAGCATCAAAACACAATAAATGCATGCAGCTCCCCAGTTTAGTGGACTTAAGGGACAAAGGACCAGCTATCATGATACACAATTCCTGTGGCTGGAGGCTCTACACTTAGGATTGGACATATAAAGTCCAAGAGCATCTGGTATTAGAAGCAAATTTTGTAAACTTGCCAATCTTACATACCGGGATTGTTTGTGAGAGTGAGTGAGTGGGATAATAATTTATAGCACCCCTGTAATTTTGTCCGTCCCTAAGCTTCTATGGGTGGGACGCGGGTGGTGGTGGGACGCGGGTGGCGCTGTGGGTAAAACCTCAGCGCCTAGGGCTTGCCGATCGCATGGTCGGCGGTTCGAATCCCTGCGGCGGGGTGAGCTCCCGTCTTTCGGTCCCAGCTCCTGTCCACCTAGCAGTTCGAAAGCTCCCCTAAGTGCAAGTAGATAAATAGGTACCGCTTTATAGCGGGAAGGTAAACGGCGTTTCTGTGTGCTGCGCTGGTGCCGGCTCGCCAGAGCAGCTTTGTCACGCTGGCCACGTGACCCAGAAGTGTCTCTGGACAGCGCTGGCCCCCGGCCTCTTAAGTGAGATGGGCGCACAACCCTAGAGTCGGACACGACTGGCCCGTACGGGCAGAGGTACCTTTACCTTTACCTTTAAGCTTCTATGGAGATACTGTGGTACAACCTTGGTACAAATTTCAAAATAAGTACACAAAGCCAACAAAGAGACTCAGAGGTTTATAGTGGCACCAGGTAAAGGTAAAAGGACGCCTGACCATTAGGTCCAGTCGTGACTGACTCTGGGGTTGCGGCACTCATCTCGCTTTACTGGCCGAGGGGGCCGGCGTACAGCTTCCAGGTCATGTGGCCAGCATGACTAAGCCACTTCTGGTGAACCAGAGCAGCGCACAGAAACGCTGTTTACTTTCCCGCCGGAGCGGTACCTATTTATCTACTTGCACTTTGACATGCTTTCAAACTGCTAGGTTGGCAGGAGCAGGGACCGAGCAACGGGAGCTCACCCTGTCACGGGGATTCGCACCGCCAACCTTCTGATCGGCAAGCCGTGGCTCTGTGGTTTAGACCACAGCGCCACCCGCGTCCCTTAAAGTTCCCTTGGAGAGATCCTTTAACTCCAATCTCAGCAGGAATCAGCACAGTGCTGAGATGGGATAGGAGTCCTGTTTTGGAGATAAATGATCCCACTGGCTGCTCTTTAAAGAGGGTTTCTAAAGAACAATCAGAAGGGTCTTTTTTCATGGATCTCATTGCTAATTCAGCAGGGTCTTCTTGTGCTCTTATTTTTCCCCACCCCAGCACTGGGAATGGAAGATCTAAACATGCTGGTTCATAGCTGTCAACTTTCAGATTTGAAAATAAGGGATCAGCAGCCTCACCTGTCCCCACGTCCCTGTGGCATCACGTATCCTGCTCAAAATTCCACTTTGTCAGACTGCAGCCCACAAAAGCTTAGGCCATAATACATTTATCAGCTTTTAACGGCTGCAAAAGATGAATAAACAGAAGCATAGTTCATCTATGGAATCCATCCTACAGGAGACAGTGACATCCAGCAACATGGATAGCTTGAAAAAAAGGATAAGACTGACGTCTCTGCTCTGCCCTCACGGTCCTAGGCAATAATACTTCTTGATACTAGTGTCTGGAAAGCACATGAAGGCAGAGAAGACTCTTGTGCTCCAGTCCTGCTTGCTGGTTTCCCACAGGCATCTGGTTGGCCTCTGTGAGAAGAGGATGCTGGACTAGGTGGGCCTTTCCCTGATCCAGCAGGCTCTTCTTAGGTTCCAATATATTGCAATATTTTTACAGTTACATGTAGCACTTAAGTTTTATTTATTTCACGAGGGAAATACTGTTACTTGAGCCTGAGATCATTTCTTCACTTCAGAAAGAAAAATACAGAGATGTGTCTAATAAGCTAATTCCACCATAGATCTGTATTATAAAATGATGCTGCTTTATTAAGTGTGAATGGAGTGATCATGTGTTGCTCTTGCCATTATCTCATCTGCTTTGCAAAAAAATTGGAACCTAGAGAGGACAGTGGAGATTGGAGACGGTGTTAAAATGAGAGAAGGTACAGATTGGGATTGACAGGTGTTCAGTTCCTTTTTTGTCTTTCTTGAAAGTCTAACAGGATTCTCTTTCCTCCCAGACTCCCAAACAGGTGAGGAAGATGAAAGTCAGAATTCTATGGAGCCACAGGTGAATTCATTGGGAAGAACAAAGAAACTGAGGATACAACAACAAACTCACAAAGGAGAGAAACTATTTGAATGTATGAAGTGTGGAACGAACTTTAGTCATAGTCAAGCACTTAGAATACATCAACGAACTCACACGGGTGAGAAACCATTTAAATGTATGGAGTGCGGTAAGAGCTTCAGTGGAAGTGGACATCTTAGAATACACCAACGTACTCACACAGGGGAGAAACCATTTGAATGTATTGAATGTGAAAAGAGCTTCAGTACCACTGGGAAACTTCGAATACATCAGCGAACTCACACAGGGGAGAAACCATTTAAATGTTTTGAGTGTGGAAAGAGCTTCAGTGAAAGTGGGAAACTTAAATTACACCAACGAATTCACACGGAGGCTAAACCATTGAAATGTATTGAATGTGGAAAGAGCTTCAGTGAAAGTGGAGCACTTAGAATACACCAACGAATTCACACAGGTGAGAAACCATTTAAATGTATGGAGTGCGGTAAGAGCTTCAATGATAGTGGATCACTTAGAATACACCAACGTACTCACACGGGAGAGAAACCATTTAAATGTATTGAATGTGGAAAGAGCTTCAGTGAAAGTGGACATCTTAGAAGACACCAACGAACTCACACAGGGGAGAAACCATTTAAATGTATTGAATGTGGAAAGAGCTACAGTCAAAGTGGACATCTTAGAAGACACCAACGAACTCACACAGGGGAGAAACCATTTAAATGTATTGAATGTGGAAAGAGCTACAGTCAAAGTGGACATCTTAGAAGACACCAACGAACTCACACAGGGGAGAAACCATTTAAATGTATTGAATGTGGAAAGAGCTACAGTCAAAGTGGAGGCCTTAGAATACACCAACGAACTCACACAGGGGACAAACCATTTAAATGTATGCAGTGTGGAAAGAGCTTCCATGAAAGTGGAGCACTTAGAAGACATCAACAAACTCACACAGGGGAGAAACCATTTGAATGTATTGAATGTGGAAAAAGCTACAGTCGAAGCGGAGAACTTAGAATACACCAACGAACTCACACAGGGGAAAAACCATTTAAATGTATGGAATGTGGAAAGAGCTACAGTGATAGTGGATCACTTAGAATACACCAACGAACTCACACAGGGGAGAAACCATTTAAATGTATGCAGTGTGGAAAGAGCTTCCATGAAAGTGGAGCACTTAGAAGACATCAACAAACTCACACAGGGGAGAAACCATTTGAATGTATTGAATGTGGAAAAAGCTACAGTCGAAGTGGAGAACTTGGAATACACCAACGAACTCACACAGGGGAAAAACCATTTAAATGTATGGAATGTGGAAAGAGCTACAGGGATAGTGGATCACTTAGAATACACCAACGAACTCACACAGGGGAGAAACCATTTAAATGTATGCAGTGTGGAAAGAGCTTCCATGAAAGTGGAGCACTTAGAAGACATCAACAAACTCACACAGGGGAGAAACCATTTGAATGTGTGGATTGTGGAAAGAGCTTCAGTCGAAGTGGGACACTTAGAAGACATGAACGAACTCACACAGGGGAGAAACCATTTAAGTGTATTGAATGTGGAAAGAGCTACAGTCGAAGTGGAGAACTTAGAATACACCAACGAACTCACACAGGGGAAAAACCATTTAAATGTATGGAATGTGGAAAGAGCTACAGTGATAGTGGATCACTTAGAATACACCAACGAACTCACACAATGGAGAAACCATTTGAATGTGTGGATTGTGGAAAGAGCTTCAGTCGAAGTGGGACACTTAGAAGACATCAGCGAACTCACACGGGGGAGAAATCAATTAAATGTATTGAATATGGAAAGAGCTACAGCCAATATGGAGCACTTAGAAGACATCAACGAACTCATACAGGGCAAAAACCACAGATACTTTAATAAACTGCATAGGTGTTTTTTACCTTTCCTTCTATGCTTCCTTGCAATACTGACAAAATCAAACCATGCCAATGCTTTCAGCCCCAGAAGAGGAGCTCCCCTTGGTGTCAAAAGAAAGCAGTCCTGTGCCACATTTCGTAGCAGTTACTTTAACAAACTCTACCTGGGGCTGCCTTTGAAAAGAGCTCAGAAGCTTCAATGGCTCAAAGAGCAGTATAGGACTCCCTTATTGGAACAGCTTTGTCTGCCTAATTGTCTGTTTCTGAACACAATCAATGTTTCCACAAGAAGAGGAAGATAGATTTGGAGTGCAGCATTTTTAATAAGAAATGGACCCATGACTATTTCTTTGTGGAGCTGAGCCTCATTTGTGGTGAGGCCCTCTCCGTCCTGAAGAAGGCCCACCTGCAGACACACTGCAGGACGAAGCACATCCAGTACGAGGAGTTCCAAGGGCAGCTGTGCCAGGAGAAGGTCAAGGCTCTGAAAACGGACCTGTTGGGTAACCTGTGGCCCCTCCAGATGATGTCAAATTGCAACTCACGTCTTCTTTAGCCGCTGGCCACGCTGGCTGGGGCTCATGGGAGCTGGAGTCCAAGGATCTAGGTCCACAAATGCCGGGGACAATTCAAATCCCTCCTCAGTCGTGAAGCTGATTGGGCGACTTAAAGCTGGTCACCATCTTTATGCGAAACCTCCCTCGCAGGGTTGCTGTGTGCGTGAAAGCACTATATCTTGTGGTGGGCTTGATGAGGGAAGTGTGGAACATAAATGTAATTCATAGGTAAGAAGACAGGAAATAGTTCTGAATCTGACTGAAAATTAAGGATTCTTTGTCTCCAAGTTGCATATAGCAAGCACCTGTGTTGTTGAACTCTAGCTGAAGTCTCAGCATCTGGTTCCTCAGCACTCTGCACTCTCTCTGAAAACCTCCAGCTGTCAGGTGACAGGAACCAGCCAATGCCTCCCAGTTCAGAAACAGTCTGCCAAGAGCTGAGATTGGAAGTGGACAACCAGGGAAACTTAGGGGAGCAACAACATTTTTGATTCCATGCTCATGAATGTTGATTTGAATCAATTTGCCAGATGTGTTCAAAATAGTAGGGAAAATTTATGGTTGACACCACCTTGGGACAGTTTTGACAGGAATTTGGGGAACTGGGAATATTTTTAGCTCCATCAAGGTTGATGGATCAGCAAATAGCTGGAGAGGATTAAGGGGCGGTGGCGGGAATCAGGCCTTGTTTCTCATGTGACATATAACCGATTCCACAGTTCTTAAATGTGACCATTTGCTGCCTCCCAAAATGATGCTTAAGCCTCCCCCCAAAAAAACAACAACTCAAACATGGCAGCTGGTCTTGTCAAACGGGCCAATATAAGGTTCATTTGGCAAGATTGTTGTTGTTTAGTTATTTAGTCATGTCCGACTCTTCGTGACCCCATGGACCAGAGCATGCCAGGCACTCCTCTCTTCCACTTCCACCCACAGCTTGGTCAAACTCATGCTGGTAGCTTCGAGAACACTGTCCAACCATCTTGTCCTCTGTCGTCCCCTTCTCCTTGTTCCCTCCATCTTTCCCAACATCAGGGTCTTTTCCAGGGAGTCTTCTCTTCTCATGAGGTGGCCAAAGTATTGGATCCTCCGCTTCACGACCTGTCCTTCCAGTGAGCACTCAGGGCTGATTTCCTTCAAAATGGATAGGTTTGACCTTTTTGCAGACCATGGGACTCTAAAGAGTCTCCTCCAGCACCATAATTCAAAAGTATCAATTCTTCGGCGATCAGCCTTCTTTATGGTCCAGCTCTCACTTACAGACATCACTACTGGGAAAACCATAGCTTTAACTTGTTGGCAAGGTGATGTCTTTGCTTTTTAGGATGCTGTTGTTACGGCTAAAATCTGGGTGCAGGGCTACTCTGCCACCCAGCTCGTCGGACTAGGTCCGCGGGTCCATGCGGAAGAAAATGAGCTCAGCCAGAAGCAGGAGCAAACTGCAGAAGATCCAAGTTTATTGCGCAACAGGTTCAAGGCGAGATTGAACAGCGAGAAAGGGGTGACATGAACTTTTGAAATTTCCCTCCATATCCCAGAATACAGTGCAAAATACATCCCAGTTACATCATGAATACATTAAGAAGAGGTTGGGTTACACAGATTACATCATGAATACATTAGGAAGAGGTTGGGTTACACCGGATTAACATATGGAGGAGGGAGGGGGGAATATGCAGAGAGCTGGAGATATGGAGGAGGGAGGGGGGAATATGCAGAGAGCTGGAGATATGCGCAGATAAGCACATCCTGAGAAGACAATGGTCCATGTATGCATAGTTTGTCACCTGGCATTGCCCGGAGGAAGGGCTTGGCAGAGCGATTTGACCAGATTAGGGTCTTGACACCTTACTTGAGGGATTATGGAGGACAGGGGAGGTGTCATGGGGTCCTAGAGAAATTGAGCAAACTGGCACGTTGATTTTCTATGAATGTTATAGATTTTAGTCCCTTTTGACATTGACAATTGGAAATAAATGGATATATTGTAGCGAAGAAGAAGGTGAAGAAGACATGCCCCCCCCTTCCGTATCAGTCCCCCATTCGGAGATAGATTTGCATTAAAGTTCTGTAAGAACTTGCAAATCTTTTCTCCGCACCCTAAATCTCTGTGAATGTAGGGGTTCCCTGTGAGTGGGAATAGGCTCCAATGGAAAAGGAGGTGGGTTGAGCAGGGCAGCAAAAGAGGGAGCAACACGGACGAATACAATGTACGCGCGTGTTATATAGATATGCGCTAAATAATACCAGATGTGTGGGTTTATGCAAACCTGAAAGGGACTTGCAAGCCATGCCTCTTACGGTCATTTGCAAGTATAGCAGTGCAGGTAGCTGCATATAGGGTATTACATAAAAAAAACCTGTTGTATTTTGTTGCTAAATTACTCGTGGCATCCTAGCTCTTGAGAGAAACATTTTCAATAGTGGTGTATGCTTTACATTTAGCAGGAAGGTCCACTACTGACTGAAAAATGCAGTTTGCTTTTTAGCCCCACCGTTTTTGTGTTCTCAGGTGCCAAGCTAGCTCTTCTGTGGTCTCACACCGGCATAGTGCTACAGCAACACATCCTGTCTGTTGAATCCCCTCGGGGCTTTCATTTAACCATGTCGCCTGGCATTCACCATAGCTGGCACAGGTTTGGACATCTCGTGAGAGAGATATCTTTGCCTTGGCCTTTAGCTATGGGATTTTATTATAGGCTGTGGTCTTGCACTCATGGGAAGTTGCTCACTTGCACTTAAAGGACCAAAAAGCTAATTGCAGCCTGGATACACTTGCCCAATTCAAACTGAGTCCAATTTGAATTTATCTTGCCCCATGGTTCTCAACTTTTCAAAACCAATATGTTAAAACCAAAGCCATTCTTTAAGGGGGCATTTGTCCAAATGAGTCAATTTAACTCTATAAGGGACCATTCTTGCTACATCAAGGCATATACACGTTTCTTGTTATCAATAATAATATAACATATGGTAGTCGTGTCCTCAAATAAATAAATAAAATTTGGGACATGATCTACACCCATTTTCATCTGGCATCCTAATCAAAACATCTCAAATAATAATAAGGAGTGTTGCTTCAAATCTACCTGATAAAATATGGTTCCGATAATAATACTTGGTTGTGGTTCGATTAATTTCACAGCTATACGGGAAAACCAAGATTAATAAGTAAATAAATACAGAACAATTGCTACTTGAAGACAGTACTGAATCTGCAAGAGATGCAGAGAAGTCATAGAAAAGATTTGAAATAGTTTTCTGGAAGAGAAAGAAAGAAATAGTAAAAATCTGGGAACTTCATGTATAGAAAACATTAAATACATAAATAAATAAATAGGTAGGGAAGGTTGGACTCTGCAGAGTGCCAGGTGGGACAAGGAAATATGATCATCAGTTGACTTAATCTAAATATAGTCTGCTCTATTGGAAAGCATTGTAATATATGGGAATCCTCCATGAAAAACTTGGGGTGTAAGCCATATCCTTCTGCTGTTCATAGTTATGTATCCTACATTATACAGAAACAATTACACACAGAAATTTTTTCCTTTGTGGAGATAACACATTATCAGACACACTTCAGCATTCCTACATAATAACACATAATACACAAAACGTACAAATTATTAATTCTACACTATATCTTGAGGCAATAATGTGATCTTGAGGCAATTCTTGCTGCTTTTACATGTATTTCCAAACTTGGCACAAGGGCATTTCCTTCAAAATCCAATTAGTCAGTTTCTCAAGTCTTTTATGGGAAGAAATTGTTGTGGCCACTGTGATGCATTGGCAGGCTGCTTAGCTGGTGAGGAGATGGTCTTAGTATTTTGGTCTCCCGCAAGGCATCCTTTGGAAATAGGCCTGTAGGATCTGAAGACATAATTAGTTGTTGTTTTTTCTTTCTTTTCTTTTAAGGAGGAAGATAATAGTCAAGAAAGGAGAGAATATTCTAAAATTTTCTTCTTGGGAGGCTGTAAATACAAACTCATAGTTAAGCATTTTATCCATTTGAATATTATAATCATTTACATTTAATTTCCTTCACTTAGTTTGGCTGTGGAAGAAACGAAGGGACAAAACCTTTGTTAATTTGAACACAATTGGCAAATTGTTAAACATTTTGCTTATGTGGGTCCGAATTCTCTTCACTATCCTGTTTGAAAGGGAAATTTTTTATTTCCTGTGAAAATCTCTGTCAGGAATGCTGTTCCTATAATGCATAGGTATATAGTACTCACAAAACCAAACCAGATAAAAGACAAGCTCAGTGGGAAAACTGTGAAAAGAATTTTGCATGTTAGATTGGGGAACTGCTCAAGAGAGGAACTCACAGTGGGAGTGCTTTGATATTTACCTGTGAAAAGAATTTGGCATGTTAAGATTTGAAACTTGGCAACCTCTTGACTTTTGATGGTCCAGTACCTACTCTTTTGTCTTACCTAGCTCCTGGAGCAAAAGACACATTAAGGGTGATTTCCCTCAATGGCTCCAAGCCTTCACATAAGGAAATTTGGATAGGCCTCTCCCCGCAGCACTCGCTCTCCAAACCTCCTCTCCCCCCCCTCCTTCCCTCCTCCTTTCTCCCTCTCTCTCTTTCAAACTGATCTAGCCTCTGTGCATGTGCAGAGTCCATGTCTCAGCAAACCTTTTATACTATTGAAAATCTTGAATCTTTTGGCTAAATTACCATTTGAATAAGGGAAGGGAAGGGTAAGGAGTAGATTTAAAAAATAGGGTTAGATTTTAAAACAAAAAAAGAAACTCAGCAATTCAAGTATTCACCAAGCTAGCAATTGCAGCCCAAGCAAAAGGGAGTGCTTCCTTTATGTACAGGAAAGGGCTATCATTATTGGTCATTTATTGGTCATCTTGTCTGGTCATTCACGGAACAATGAACCGCTCTCTTATTTATGAGTAAAAATGGCCAGAGTCAGAATTCATAGGATCTTTTAACATTCTCAGTCATTTCAGCCTTACCATTTGCAGACAAATTTTCCTGCCCTTTATTTACAGGATTGGTCAAGGCTACTCAATTATATGTCAAGGCTCATTCTACTTGATTATATGAATTTGTATGTGCTTAAACTTTGAGTAGACTTTTAAGTCTGATTTTTGTAAATCATAGACAAAATTATAAACACTGTAATCACTTAAATGCCTGATTTCACCAGTTCAGCTTCAAACATCACGGCTTTCACCTCTCACCTTTTAAAAACAAAGAGCAAATCTGGGCTGAATTTCAACTCATCAGCCACAAATTGGGAAAGTTGAAAGGGACCCTGGGGTCATCTAGTCCAGCCCTAAAATACAGGGTTCATAGCAAGATTTGTACTACCAGAGACACACACATACTAATGTACACAGACACAACTGGGGAAGAGACCACAAGCCACGTGCCTATCACAAACCATGCACCTATCATGTACTAAGGAAGAGGGAAATAAAAGTACCCAACTTTACACAGAACCCTTTTAGCAGATCTTGAAGCTAGTTTGAGTGAGAGTTTACTTCTTTAGACTAAAGAGTGCAAGTCTTTAAAGGGAGATTGAAGTGAACATTTTCTTAAGATAGGGAGAGGATCTCTTATAAAGCATAGTTAAAACAGCCATAGATTTGATTTAGAAGGAATACAAAAGTGACAATTTTTCCTGAACTTGCAGAGGAATAGTAAGCCTAATCTATGCCCCCCCCCTTTGCAATTACGTTTAAAGGAAGCTTACTCGGGAGTAAATTTACCTGGCACGGAATAAGAAGGAGAAGGGGGAAAAAACAAAAAAAAACACCTGAAAGAGACAGAATGAAACAGGGGGGGGGGCATTTTCTAAGAAAAGATGCCAGGAAGTCTTATAGAGACTGATATCAAGAGCCTTACAATAACTCTTCTGTCCAACCAAATCAGAGTTAAAACTGGACTCAGATATTTTCTTAGAAGGAAGGTCATACTTTCATAGGCATATGCTTAATGAAGTACATACAAGGAGGAAGACTCTTTTGAGCCTTTCTCAAATAACAAACATTTGCACACTTCGTTCTCATTTTTGTCTTGTTTAAGACTGATAAGGCCCAGCATGGCTTTCTTAGATTTAAAATTTGGAACAAGCTTGCAGTTTAAACTATGCGCACTTAAGACAGGCAGTCTGTCAGAGACAGAAGGAACAGACAACACACATAACAGATGATATGTAAACATACATATTCTCATATGTATTAACAGACAAACACATAACAGACAACATGTAAACATATATATTCTCATCTTTTAGTTGGTTATTGCAAGGAGTTGGACTGCTTCCTTTGGCTTCATTAAGTGAAATTAGTAGGAAGGTCCCACATGGTTTTATGAGCCTCCTTGCCTCTTCAGACACACCACCAGTTAATCAAACTGGCAGGGCTCACAATGCTTAGTTGACTGGGTACCCCTTTATATATGCATGCGTTGTTGTTGTTGTTGCTTTGTTGTTGTTGTTGTTTTTCTTTTTTGGGGATAGAGAAGGGAGAAAGAGAGGGGTTGATTTGGATTTGGGTAACTTGTACAGGGGGCTATTTAGGGTTTTTCCTTTTCCTTGTTGCTTGGCAACTTCCTAACAATTTAACGAGCTTCACCCACTCGGTTCCTTTTTCTATTCCTTTCCTATTTCCTATTTAATAACCTGGGGTCCTTTTCCACTCTGCCAATCCCGCCCAATTCCTCATGGGCTATCCCTCCTGGCAACCTCCTACCTATCGTCACAATCTCAGGAAAAGGGGCCCTACTGGACGCCCGTGCTGTGCGGTGCCAGATCGGGTGATCCCTGGATAGAATTTCGAACTGAAAATCCCCCTTGCTTTTGGAAGCGGGCTCACGCACGATACACGTGTTACGTGGCACCGACCAGTGCGGCTGGGATTGGGATAGAAAGCCAGACCCCTTCCTGCCCCCTCCGTAAGGGTGCTCGGGAAGTTCGGAAGAAGAACTCCAGCCCCTTGCTTTCAACTGAGATGCCCGTTGCGGAGAGTCGGCTGTCTTTCCAAGCCGGGTCTCTCCGTCTTACTTTCGGACTCCCAATTGGTGCGGCTGGCTAGAGAGTTTAGAAAAAGAGATAGAGCTCAGAACCCCCCTTTCGGGTTGAGCGGTGGTCCACGGTCTCTCTCATTAACCAGACCAAGAGAAAGGCAAGAAGGAGCGATAGAGGAGGGCAGAGAATTCAGTTGCCAGGAGATTCCACCCCCTTCCCACCAGTGCACTGGATTTCTTTTCCTATACTCACGCGTCTTCAACGTTGATCCCGGGATCGATGAATAAGCCGGCTGGATCCCTCTTTTGCTCCCTGGCTGAACTCCTAGGGCTTTCGATTACCGCCCGGAAGATGGCTGGGGGTCCAAAAGGATCTTCCCAGGCAAAATGGCCCGGAGCCGGCTGAAGATTTCGGGGCCCCCAGTCAGCAGCTCGGGAGCACCGCAAGCCCCACGTTGGGCGCCAACTGTTACGGCTAAAATCTGGGTGCAGGGCTACTCTGCCACCCAGCTCGTCGGACTAGGTCCGCGGGTCCATGCGGAAGAAAATGAGCTCAGCCAGAAGCAGGAGCAAACTGCAGAAGATCCAAGTTTATTGCGCAACAGGTTCAAGGCGAGATTGAACAGCGAGAAAGGGGTGACATGAACTTTTGAAATTTCCCTCCATATCCCAGAATACAGTGCAAAATACATCCCAGTTACATCATGAATACATTAAGAAGAGGTTGGGTTACACAGATTACATCATGAATACATTAGGAAGAGGTTGGGTTACACCGGATTAACATATGGAGGAGGGAGGGGGGAATATGCAGAGAGCTGGAGATATGGAGGAGGGAGGGGGGAATATGCAGAGAGCTGGAGATATGCGCAGATAAGCACATCCTGAGAAGACAATGGTCCATGTATGCATAGTTTGTCACCTGGCATTGCCCGGAGGAAGGGCTTGGCAGAGCGATTTGACCAGATTAGGGTCTTGACACCTTGCTTGAGGGATTATGGAGGACAGGGGAGGTGTCATGGGGTCCTAGAGAAATTGAGCAAATTGGCACGTTGATTTTCTATGAATTTTATAGATTTTAGTCCCTTTTGACATTGACAATTGGAAATAAATGGATATATTGTAGCGAAGAAGAAGGTGAAGAAGACATGCCCCCCCCCTTCCGTATCACTGTCTAGGTTTGTCCTTGCTTTTCTCCCAAGAAACAGGAGTCTTTTAATTTTGTGACTGCTGTCACCATCTGCAGTGATCATGGAGCCCCAGAAAGTAAAATCTCTCACTGCCTCCATTTCTTCCCCTTCTATTTGCCAGGAGGTGATGGGACCAGTGGCCATGATCTTCGTTTTTTTGATGTTGAGCTTTAGACCATATTTTGCGCTCTCCTCTTTCACCCTCATTAAAAGGTTCTTTAATTCCTCCTCACTTTCTGCCATCAAGGTTGTGTCATCCTCATATCTGAGGTTGTTGATATTTCTTCCGGCAATCTTAATTCCAGTTTAGGATTCATCCACTCCAGCCTTTCTCATGTTGAATTCCGAATATAAGTTAAATAAGCGGGGAGACAGTATACAGCCTTGTCATACTCTTTCCCAATTTTGAACCAATCAGTTGTTCCATATCCAGTTCTAACTGTAGCTTCTTGTCCCACATAGAGATTTCTTATGTTATGGAAATTATGGGAGATTTCTCATGTTACGGAGATTTCTCATGTTACGGAAACAACATATTGCTAGACTGTTAAATGTTACAAAAATTATGCCTGAATGTATCCTTTCAACGTGACAGCTCAGGGAAGTTACCTAGCTTTAAAAATAATATAAAATCAACTTCTTTGAGAGTTTCCTCCATTCCAAAGATATTTTCCCCTTGAAAAAGGACTCCAGGAAGTGTCCAGGGGTGAGAATTGCTGAGCTGGGCCAAGGAAAGCATAATCCCATCACCAAACTTGCCAAGGGGCCAGACATGCAAAGGAAGTTCTATTGTACTTTGGGTGATGGGACTTCAGAGGTGTTTGCCTATGCTAATCGTATACCTGAGTCTTGCCCTGACATGTCTACTTATGCTAATCTTGTACCAAGGGCTTGTCTGGACATGTTTGCCAAGGTTAAACTAGTGTAACCCCTGTCTACCCCATCCCTTTTGTGACATGTCAGTGATGTAACAATAATATAGCAGTGATGCTCTACAAACTGTATTCTGGGATATGGTGGGGAAGTTTTAAAAGTCTTTGTCACCCCATGCTCGGGGTTCAAAATTCCTCTTTCAACCTGTTGCGAAATAAACTTTGGTCTACAGCTATTTGCTCCAGTTGATGGCTGGACTCCTTCCTTTATTCCACAAGGGACCCACAGTCTCTGCCCGACGGGCTGGGTGACTGAGCAGCCTCACACCTAGATTTTTCCGTAACACACAGAAGACAGATGAGGTGATCTGCTGAGATATGATGACGCCCGGCAACACTTCCCCTGGGCCGATGGACGCCTGTGCCGATAGAAAAAGCTTGAGCTCTCTTCACAGCTCTTAGCAGAGATCCGCAGCGGCAGAAAGTGTTGCCTTGGATAATAAATCAGGCTGTGCGCAGGCTTCTTGCTAATCTCTAACAGTCTTTAATGAGTAGAAAAACATCATAAATCAGTCCCGGCGAGAGAGCAGGCATCCTTCTCGCCTCTCAGCCAAAAACGAAAGTAAATCACACACAAAGAAAGATTCCCGTATGTGAACATAACCACGCCTCAGAATGTGAGACGTCACACAGAACTGTTTAACCCTGTAAGTTCTGATTCTCCTCACATGATCAGGCACTCCCATTTCTTTAAAAACTTGCCATAGTTTGCTGTGGTTGACACAGTCAAAGGCTTTTGCATAGTCAATGAAGCAGAAGTAGATGTTTTTATGGAACTCCCTAGCTTTTTCCATAATCCAGCATGTTTGCAATTTGGTCTCTGGTTCCTCTGCCCCTTCGAAATCCAGCTTGCACTTCTGGGAGTTCTCAATCCACATACTGCTTAAGCCTGCCTTGTAGAATTTTAAGCATAACCTTGCAAGCGTGTGAAATGAGCGCAATTGTGCGGTAGTTGGAGCATTCTTTGGCACTGCCCTTCTTTGGGATTGGGATGTAGACTGACCTTCTCCAATCCTCTGGCCACTGCTGAGTTTTCCAAAGATGCTGGCATATTGAGTGTAGCACCTTACAGCATCATCCTTTAAAATTTTGGTTTTCAGGGAAGAAGCAGCCCTGGAAAATAAGGCAGGAATTCACCTTGAATCTTGCTAACAAAATCCTTTCATAGCTTTTTGTGAGGGTGTGGCTGCTAATCTTAAAGCCAGGATGAGCACTAAGAATTGGGCATCATTTCCTCTGTTATAAAAAATAAAACAAAATACTTGTTCTGCTTCTAAAGAAACCCTTTGGAATGCATTCTTATTCTTTTTTCATAAAAAAAAACCAAACAGCTGTGCAAAGGTGCTTCTGTGCAATGCAATGTCAGAATAACAAAATAATGAAACATCTCACAAGAGCCTTGTTTTTTAAATATACAGCTAAAAAACCTTAAAGCTCCTACAACACTTTTCAAATACAAATCTAATAGCAGGGACTAGGAGGCAACCTGATATTCAAGGCTTCACCCCCCCCCCTCAACTCTGAGCTTTTGGTTTCTCTTTAGACACTCATCTGTGGTCGCCTGGAGCATTTCAGGGAAAAGAGAGATAACATTCTGGCATACAAAGCAGACATAATAAAAGAAAGTGACAACCTGTTTGTAAGTGTCATTGTTACTTGGAAAGGAACAAGTGCTATAAGTTTAATGTACATATAATGCTGTGCTTGAATGCATTGTAATAAGAATACTATAAAGGGAAGTTTCTCTTCGACTTAGGCAAGAGGTTCCACTCTGACAGAAGCATCAGAGGAGGCTGGATCTTTCCTCATAACTAGTCACTGGAGGCATAAGCTGCAGAGCTCTCACGGAAGGAAGCTTAAACTTGCGAAGTCAGTGTGTTCTTGCTGGAGATGGCTAGGAGAAGCAGCAGCAGCAGTTGCAAATAAGTCATGCAATGTTGAAGAAGCTTAGGATCTCCCTTTGTGACCAGAGAGAGGAAAGCTGACTGAATTACATAAAGGACTGAACATTGTTTGCAACGTGCTACTTTATCATGCTTATCTTATTGTTAGACTGTTTAAGACTGTTCTGCAGTAAAGCTTCAAAACTTATTTTTGTGATGGAGAGAATTCATTTCCACACAAGGTCCAGATCAGGAATTCCATGGAACAACTTTAACAGCAATAACTTGAAGGGTACTTCAACAAGTACTTGAAGGGACACGGGTGGTGCTGGTTGTTAAACCACAGAGCCTAGGGCTTGCCGATCAGAAGGTCGTGGTTTGAATCCCCACGACGGTCCCGTTGCTCGGTCCCTGCTCCTGCCAACCTAGCAGTTCAACAGCACGTCAAACTGCAAGTAGATAAATAGGTACCGCTCCGGCGGGAAGGTAAACGGCGTTTCTGTGTGCTACTCTGCTTCACCAGAAGTAGCTTAGTCATGCTGGCCACATGACCCGGAAGCTGTACGCCGGCTCCCTTGGCCAGTAAAGCGAGATGAGCGCCGCAACCCCAGAGTTGTCTACAACTGGGTCTAATGGTAAGGGGTCCCTTCACCTTTACCTTTACTTGAAGGACCAAACCAAGAATTACAGTGGTACCCCGCAAGACGAATGCCTCGCAAGACGGAAAACCCGCAAGACGAAAGGGTTTTCTGTTTTGGAGGCGCTTCGCAAGACAAATTTCCCTATGGGCTTGCTTCGCAAGACGAAAGCCCATAGGGAAATCTCCGGGGACCTGCTTTAAATTGCTGGCGGTCGGGAGCAAAGACTTTCGCCCACAGCCGGCCTTCAGAAGAGGTCCTGGACCTCTTCTGAAGGCCGGCGGGGGGCAAAAGTCTTTGCTCCCCCCCGCCTGCCTTCCCGGGACAGCGGAGACTTCTCCGCTGCCCCGGGCGATCTTAAAATGCTGGCGGGCGGGAGCGAAGCGTTCGCTGCCGACCCCCAGCATTTTAAAATCTCCCCAGGACAGCAGAGAAGTCTCCGCTGCCCCGGGCGATCTTAAAATGCTGGCGGTCGGGAGCGAACGCTTCGCTGCCGACCCCCAGCATTTTAAAATCTCCCCGGGACAGCAGAGAAGCAGCCCCCTGCGACCCTCTCCCGGCTGGAGAGGTGACGCGCGCCTATGGCAGGAGCCTCCATAGGCGCACGTCACCTCTCCAGCTGGGAGAGCGCGCGCGGGGCTAAAGCAGCCCCCTGCGACCCTCTCCCGGCTGGAGAGGTGACGCACGCCTATGGCAGGAGCCCGCCAGCATTTTAAAATCTCCCCGGGACAGCAGAGACTTCGCTCCTGCCCGCCAGCATTTTAAAATCGCCCCGGGACAGCAGGGGCTTTTAAAATGCTGGCTTTCGGCAGCAAAGCCCTCCTGTCCCCGGAGCTTGCGGGGCGGGAGGTGGGAAGAAGGGCTTTTCTTCCCACCACCAGCCTTCAGAACAGCCTTCTGAAGGCTGGGGGTGGGAAGAAAAGCCCTTTCCCCCCCCCCAGCCTTCAGAAGAGGTCGGGGGACAGACTGTCCCCGGACCTGGCCTGAAGGCGGTTTCCCTAGGAACGCATTAATTGATTTTCAATGCATTCCTATGGGAAACCGTGCTTCGCAAGAACGAAAAACTCGCAAGAAGAAAAAACTTGCGGAACGAATTAATTTCGTCTTGCGAGGCACCACTGTACAACAATCTCTTCCTCAAAATGGTTCAGCCTCCACCACCTTTACTGCAGTCAACTGAAGGCAACCAACTATGCCCTGCCCCCCCGATCTTTCTCACTGCCAATGAAAACTAATAAATGAAAAGGAAGAGAACCTCCCCATGTCACACTGACACAAACACCTTGCATATGGACTTTGTAAAATAATGAAAGTGTACTACCCCTCCCCCGCTCGCTTTCTGCACCTCTCAATTCCCCAACCTTACACTGTATACAACATTAAAGTCTGTCTGTCTGTAAATTTTTATGATATCCAAACAGAGGAGCTTATAGTTAGGAAGCCAACACCCTCCCTTCAGATGTGAAGGAAATAAGCAGCTATCCTATCTTTAAAAGACATCTGAAGGCAGCCCTGTTTAGGGAAGTTTTTGATATTTAATGCTGTACTGTTTTTAACACTTGATTGGAAGCTGCCCAGAGTGGCTGTGGAAACTCAGCCAGATGGGCGGGGTATAAATAATAAATTATGATGATGATAATGTAATGATCTTCCTCTGCTTCACTTCAGATAATTCAGTGGGGCCTCTTCTCAGTTCATTCTCTTCTGGATCAGTGCCTTAATCCTTTGTAGATTCTGTATATCACAGAATAACCATTGAGGTGTCCCCAGATGTTGTTGTCCAGTTCCCATCAGCTTCAGCCAGCAGGGCAGACAGTCAAGGATGATGGAAATTGTAATCTGGACCTCACCACCTTGACTCTGCTGCCCTATATCCTTCCCATTGAAAGAAATGTGAGAATAAATTTTGGACACTATAGATTTATCCTGATCTGGTGCATGCAATGTCTTTTGTTTTGCAGCTGTGTGATTTGTACTCATATTGTATTGTGGTGGCCATTGGCTATAAACTATAAAATTTATAGATACAGTAGATTGAACTGCAAAAATAAGTAATAAAATAATAAAACGATTTTATTTTTTTGGTCCTCACTCCAAAATGGTGTGTGTGTGTCTCCTGGTGTTTTTGGTTATATTGGGGTGGGGGGTGGGGGTGGAGAAGTATAAGGCCAAAACCGCTCCCCTCCTCTGCTAAATGGATGCAGGAGACCAGAGGCAGCGAATGAAAAAGCAGGGAAATAGAAACCCTCCAAGTGCCACTGTTTAGAATTAGAGAAGCCGTCCTGGTTTCTGATTTGATCCCAGAATGTCACGCTTTTCCTTAGGGTGTCCCTATTTTCATTGAAGAAATGTTGGAGGGAACGGAGTTATCCAACCCCCGGCTCTCTGAAGGCAATCCTCTATAGGAACGTTTTTTAATGTTTAATGTTTTATTATGTTTTTTATATATGTTGGAAACTTCCCAGAGTGGCTGGGACAGCGTAATAAGATGTGTGGTGTATAAATAGGAAAATTATATTTATGGGATGGGATGTCCCTATTTTCATCAGAGAAATGTTGGAGGGTTTGGAAAGGTCGGTTGCTGGAGCTAAGTGATTGCATGATCCCAACCAGCAGAGCTGGGAACTGGACTGCCTCCTCCAGCTACCCATTCGAGCTGCAGGCATAGCTGTCAACCTTCCCCCCTTTTTTTGCCGGAAATTCCCTTATTCCAGAGCCATTTCCCGCTGCTATCCCGGATTGTTAGATATCCTGTAGACTGTCCCTGGGACAGGTGAGGCTGCTGATCCCTTATTTTCGAGTCCGCTGCTGATCCCTTATTTTCAAACCTGAAAATTGACAGCTATGGCTGCAGGGTGGGATCGTCCCAGCTTTCTGAAAAGATTTACTGATGAGGAAACCAGTGACTGCACATCGGATCACAAGGAGACTTATTTGTCCAACATTCTGGATATCTTATAAGATGCCAGGTAGATTCCAATGATACAATAAATTTTGAGGGACAGCGCAAGGGGGCGCATCCAGCCTCGCAGCCTCCCAGGGCCCAACCCACAGCCAGCGAGCTCCGATGCTCAGAGAGGCAGGAAACGGGGCCAGCCAGGGGGACTCGAGAGCGGCCGCACTTTCCTGTCCCCCGCCGAGGAGAGCGGAGGAGCAGCGGCCCGTGGCCTGGCGAGTTTCCCCGGAGAGGAGCCGGATTCCGATGCAGGGACGGAGCGAGGAGTCCGAGGTGCAGGAGGCGGGGGGGGGGGGAGGAGGAGAGCACGTGGGCCTGGCAGGATCAGGCCCCGAGTCCAGCCAGAGGCTGCAGGGAACCCCCAATCGGGCAGGAAGGGGAAGGGGCGCAGCTGAGGGGCAGGGCATCTGCAGGAGGGCACAGGGGCAAACATCTCTGGCTCAGGCTGGCACGGACCCTGCCGGAGACCCTGGGGAGCTGCTCCCTTCAGTCCTGAGCTCAAGGGGCAGAATGAGGGGTCCAAGGCAGCTGCTGCTTCCCGATGGACGATGCATATAGTTGCTCACGGACCAGCGGCGTACCTGGGGCTTTTGCCGCCCCTCTCCCTGTCCCTCAGCAGGGAGCCCCGTCCTCTTCCACGGTCCTCCCCACGGGGGAGAGGGAAGGGGAGGCAGGGGGGAAATGGAAGAGCAGTGCAACAGGGAGGTGTCCTTCTCACTCTCCAGCCCCCTGACACCCTTTGCAGGCCACTACTCCTGCCCCCCTTCCTCTGCCAGTGCCATTGATGAACCTATCACCCTCCTTCATGAATTGGTCGCCTTCTAAAGCACTCTTAGCCGCCGCCACCATCACCGCATCTTGTGGCAATGATGTCCATCCGATTCATTTAGCAAGGAAATGGCTTCTTTTGCCTGCCCAAATCGAGGTACACTGTGCCTACACATGGAGGTTCTGTTGATCTGGCACGGCAATTAAAACAGCTAATAGATTCATTTAGCAAGGAAATGGCTTCTTTTGCCTGCCCAAATCGAGGTACACTGTGCCTACACATGGAGGTTCTGTTGATCTGGCACGGCAATTAAAACAGCTAATAGATCTATACTCCAGAGAATGCATCTGATCTTGTCCCAAGCTGTCAAAGTTAGTGACCTCTTGTGTCTGCGTGTAAATAAGTGAGACAGGCTTAAGCCTGGTTTCATTAATTGTTTTATTTCCACCTTCCTCAGTAAGGCAAATGAAGGCTGAGTGTTGAAGTGAGTGCCAGATTTGAGAAGGCAGAGGAAAGGAGGATTCTATGTTCAGATTATTCATGTTCAGATTATTACTCATTTCATTTCTATGCTGCTTCATATTTTTAAGGGAAAAAATCTCAAAGCAATTAATGGAAAATCTCATTGCAGTTTGTGTCCATAGGATGTTGAGAACATTAACTCTGTAGATCCAGTTCTTTCCTCCTGATAGTCTCAGATTTGATTGTTCTTTCCTATAGAGCAGGAGGAACGAAACATTTATGGGCTTAAAGCTGCATTGATTCTGGAGGCCACATTCCAGTGAGCTTTGTGGCCAATGTATGCACATGCATGCGCACACAGAAAAGAGATGCAGACCATAAAGTCACATCCACACACGCCAGAGGTGCTGCACACACTCACCAGACATGCCATCTAGCATACATACAAGCCTTGCAAACACAATCAGCATGTTTAGACCTTCCAACCCCAGTGCTGGGAGGAGGAGAAATAAGAGCACAAGAAGACCCTGCTGAATTAGCAAGGAGATCTGTGGGAAAAAGACCCTTCAGATTGTTCTTTAGAAATCCTTTTTAAAGAGCAGCCAGAGGGATCATTTATTTCCAGAGCAGGGCTTTTACCCCATTTCAGCACTGTGCTGCTTTGTGGTGAAATTGGAGTTTAAAAAATCTCTCCAAGGGCCCCTTAGGCATCTTTCACTCCAGGACAGACAGAGATCTTCATCCTATGATCAGATCAGGAGATGGAAACGGCAGGGATTAGCAGGACACACCCTGAGGCTTGGCAAGCCATATGCAGCCAATGGACTGCAAGTTAGAGTGTCTTCAGTCAAGACAGTTCTCAACACCCCTAACAAACTGCAGCTGGCAGGATTTCTTGGGTGAAGCCATGTACTTTCAATGTTAGGTGGGTCTGTCGCAGCCTTAATCATATACAAAGATCTGTTGCTGCCTTTCCAACGTGCTAGAAGTTGCAGCCAGGATCAGCATTCCCTGTCCACGGAACATGCTCAGTCCTCTCACTGGGTTGTTTTTGGATTTCCCTCCCACTGCCTTGGTCCCCCCCCCCAAAAAAAATATTATTTGTACTTCCATAAACCGTTTCCCCCAGTCTTTGGATAACTTCCCCTCGTCCTTGGGTGGAGTTCTTTGGGTGACATAAAGATTGTCATTCACATCCTGAACATTAGAAATAGAAAGAGTAATAATATATTTCAAAAACTGGCAAATGGTTAAAAAATGTGCTTTTGTTTTTATTCTTGGGTTTTATTTTACTTTGTGTTTACTTCTTTTCCAGCAGGGTGGCATAAAAATGGAAGAGCAGGGACCCAGGAGACCCATTCAAAGGGAGAGACTGGAGTGCAAAGGAAAGAAACCTCCTGCCGGCCAAGTCGGGACCATCAGGGATCTTCTGCATCGGGCAGATTTATGTCAAATTAAGCAGGAGCCAGAGGAGGGGCAGCCGCAGCAGCACTGGGATGCCCAGAAGCAGGATTTCCTGAAGACAATGCAGCCCCCTCGTTCAGGGTGGGAAACCCCACAGGCTCCCAGTTCTCACCACTCTGGGGATGGTGTCCTCTCCTTCAGGGGAGCTGCGGATGCCAGTCGGTGGCCCAGTGGGAGAGCAGGGGGGACAGACCAGACCCTGCTCCCAGACACTGAGGGGCTTCTGGGAAAGGTAAGTGCCCTCCTCTCACCTGGGTTTCCAGCACCTGGAGGTCACAGGTCCACTGCCTCTCGACATGGAGGTTCTGTTTAGCTATGGTGGTGAATATTCCTCCCCCCTGCACTTTCTCTCTAATCCACTTTAAAAAGGCTTGCTAGACCAAACTTTCTAAATGGGTAGCTGTACAAATTTACCAGCTGTGGTCCTGCACTGGCAACAAGGCTAACAAACAGGGGAGCTAGGAACGTGCTGGTCCCATCTCTCCCTGCATCTCCCTCCTGACCTAATTGTCCCAGCTTACCTCATGATTGGGCCGGCCCTGATGGGGAACTGTGATGAAACCAGGCAATCTTTTATGAGCCATAGCTAACAAACTTTCCATTTTGCCCAAACCAGGAAACTGCAGCTGGCAGCTTTGGAATAAGCTGGGATGTTAAGCTAACTTCAAACTCTGCTTCGTCAAAACAGGAAACTCTGGTTGATCAGTGGCTTCGTGGTTTGACTGTTCCCACTGATAGCAGTAAAAATAGGAAGCCCTGTTGCATTCAAAGGGGCTGTTTGGACAGAGTCTGTGATCAGCATGCCTAGCAGGACAGGCTTAAAAAGGTAAAGGACCCCTGACCATTAGGTCCAGTCGTGGCCGACTCTGGGGTTGCGGCGCTCATCTTGCTTTACTGGCCGAGGGAGCCGTCGTACACTTTTCGGGTCATGTGGCCAGCATGACTAAGCCGCTTCTTGCGAACCAGAGCAGTGCACGGGAACGCTGCTTACCTTCCTGTCAAAGCGGTACTTATTTATCTACTTGCACTTTGATGTGTTTTCGAACTACTAGGTTGGCAGGAGCAGGGACCGAGAAACGGGAGCTCACCCCGTCGCGGGGATTCGAACCGCCAACCTTCTTATCAGCAAGTCCTAGGCTCTGTGGTTTAACCCACAGCGCCACCCGCGTCCTAAGACAGGCTTAGGAAGCAATTATTATTATTATTATTATTATTATTTGCATCCTGCCTATCTGACTGGGTTACCTCTACCCATCTGGGTAGCTTCCAACAAAATAAAAACTATCAACAATTTCCCTGTAAAAGGCTGCCTTCGGAAGTCTTCCATTTCGTAGAAATGGCCTTCAGTTTTAAAGAATCGCCCTCTTTAAGGAATCACGTGGTGTAAACATGTATGTTGTCCTCTAGGTCCAAACACACACAGACACACACATAGTAGGAACAAGCAGTGCTTTAAAGTGCTTATCTTGCGAACTTGCCGTCTAAGTTGTTTACTCCTCACCAAAGTTCCTGTTTCCCAAAAGGACAGGAGGGGGAGCAGAGGAGGAAACAGATGGGTTTGAAGGTTCTTTCCCTCAGCCGCTTCTCTCCCCTGAGGAACAAGAGCAAAGGGTGTTTGCAGGGCAGGAGGACAGAGGAGGCGGCAGCGAGGGAAGAGGGACGAGTAGGCGGATCCACTGCCTCTCCTAGGGGGTCCTTATGCAAGCAAGGGGCTTCCTCCTTCTCCATGCAAGGGCCACCCATGTTGTCAGGGGTTCAGGGACAGAGGCACAGGGGAGGCAGGAGATGGAGAGCGATGGGGAAGAATCCCAGGACAGCGAGGAAGAGGATGACAATGACTCAAGGGATTCCATGAGTCTTTCCAGCGAATCAGAGGATTCCCAGAAGGGGGCGCCTGTGGTCAGGGCAAGGGGAGCCCCAGGGAGGACGCGTCAGGAGCAGGGGGCCAGCGGGGGATCCCAAAGTGGCAGTTGGGAGTCAGGACCAGCCTCCCCGCCAGAGCGCAGTGAAGGGGGTGGAGGTTCCAGTGTATCAGGGGGAGCAGCTCCGGCAGCAGAGAAGGAGGGGAGGTCGGAGCAAGCCATCCTCCCGGAAGGGGAGGGGAGTAGTGAAGGGAGTAGCGTAACTGTCAAAAGGAAGGTTAGAGGTCGGGCGCTCGCGCCAAGTTCAAATGTGGAGGCGCGCGGAAGAACAGGGAGCCCGGAGGAGGAGCCAGGTCCCAACGCCCGCAGGAGGGGGGAAGAGCAGGATGGGGATTCAGCGTCAGGGGAATCCAGGAGGGGCGAAACCCCAGCGGGCAGGAAGACCCTGCGGAAAAGGAAAGAAAGGAAGAGGTGGAGCAGCGCAAGCCTCTTAAACTGGTGCAGGGGAGGGACTGATTCAGAGGGGACTTCAACGGTCTAAGCGTAACAGACGTGGGGCTGCGCGCCTCGGTTGTGGAGCGAAGAATGAACTGCAATAAACATCTTTGTATATAAGAAGAACTTGGCGTTGGTCTTTTGTGAGCTGAGACCTGAGGCAGCCCTGACAGTAAGTCCCCTCTCAAAAACCGCAAAAAAATTTTTTGCAAAGCTCACGAAGTTTGGCAGACATGACTACTGAGGAGCAGATAACGACCCTGCGAAACGCAGTCGCCGAGCTTTCCACAGCGGTAGTGGTCTCCCAGCGGAAAGTTGATGAAGCAGAAGCGCGATGCCAGGATCTGCAAGCCAGGTGGGACCGTGCGTGCAAAGAGGGGTTCCCGGGGTCCAGATCAGAGGGAATCGGACTCGGACGGAGGGGGGGCAGTTTAGTAGCCCACTTCGATGGGAACCTGAAGCATTATCCCAGTTTCAGAGCAGACGTCGTATATGCGCTGCATTTGCTTCGGAAAGACTTTAAAGATGAGGAGGAGAAAGTAGGCTTCATTGTGTCCCACTTGCATGGGGAAGCTAGAGCCTGGCTACGCAATTTGTGGCGCGAAGATGGTCCTGCCCGCAGGGATTCTGACGAATTTATCAAGGCCATGGACGCTTGCTTCCAATCTACCGTGGACGTTGATGTGGCGCGACGGGAGATGCATGGATTGCGGCAGGGCAAGGCTACAGTGCGTCAATACCATTCTTGCTTTTTTGCATTGCTGAATGTGCTGGGCTGGGAAAAAGACTCCCTGGCAGTGAGAGATTTGTTCTGGGAGGGGCTCAATGGCTCCGTAAAGGATGAGTTGGCCAGGGGGGACAGACCTCAAACCCTAGCAGACGTCGTGCAGAGGGCACTCACGATAGGAGTGCGCCACGAAGAACGCCCTTGGCACAGTGAGGAGGGTCTCCAGGTGCGCGCACCAGCTAGAGCGCCCCCTTTTATTCCCAGGGACCTGGGACGTGCGCATCCCTCGCCTCTGCTGAGGGAGGGGGAGGAACCGATGGAGCTTGGTGGTGCAAAGGCTCAGACAGCTGCCGGAGCCCCAGTGTCCGGAGCAGTCAAGACGAAGCCTCCTAGAGGGACCAGGAAGTGTTACATCTGTGACAGTGCGCAACACATGGCCAAAGAGTGTCCCCAGAGGCTCCAGAAGCACACTGCAGCCTTAGCAACAGTAACAGAAGCAGCGCTTCACGGAGAGCAGTTTCAGGGAAACGACAATGCCTGGCTGGAAGCAGAGATGCTGGGGCTCAGCCAGGCGAGTCAGTAAAGCAGTCCCCAGTGCTTTTGCAGCCTACAGATCCCTTACCACCCAAGCCAGTGGTGCAGCTCACTGCAACTCTCCAGCTACCTAATGGACTCACCCTGGAAGTCCCCATTACAATTGACTCTGGCAGCAGCGCAGACTTCGTGGGGGTGCAGTTCATCAAGCAGCATCGCATAGCGCTTCTACCAGCCACGCTGCCCCTGAACGTCGTCACGGTCGATGGCAGGAAGTTGCTGCGTGGGCAAGTGGTACAACAGACGCCACCCATGGTGATGCAGATTGGGAATCATCGTGAGGTCATCAGTTTCAACGTCACCCGCCTGTCAGACACGCCTATAGTGTTAGGCATGAGTTGGCTGGATAGACACAGTCCATCATTAGCGTGGTACCAGCGGCAGCTCACCTTTGGCTCATCCTACTGCGCACAACATTGCATCCAGACGGGCCAGGAGGAGGAGGGCCAGGAGGAAGGGCAGCAGTTGCATCTCAGCATGGTGCAGGCAGTGCCCCACAAGTACAAGGGGTTTTTGGAGGTCTTCTGCGAAAAGGAAGCTGACCAGTTGCCACCCCACCGGCCCTACGACTGTGCGATTGACCTCTTACCAGGGGCGACGCTGCCGACTGCCAAGCTGTATTCCATGTCTGAGGATGAGATGCAAGAACTCAGCGAGTTCATAGATCACAATTTGAAGCGGGGATTCATCCAAGAATCCAAGGCAGTGGGGGGCAGTCCTGTGTTTTTCGTGAAGAAGAAGGACACGCCCCCAAAAAGGCTCATTGTGGACTATAGGGCCATAAACTCGATGACAAAGCCCAAGGCCTTCCCCATGCCCAAGATTGACGACCTGCTCGCGATGGTGAGGAAGGGGAGGATCTTCACCAAGTTGGATCTACGCGGAGCATACAATCTCATACGCATGCGGGAGGGTGATGAGTGGAAGACGGCCATGTTCACACCGTTGGGCACCTATGAGTACAGAGTTATGCCGTTTGGTCTCCAAAATGGCTCCCACTGTTTCCAAGCATTCATGCACCACGTGCTAGCGGGACTCCTCTACAAGAAGTGCGTATGCTTCCTCGACGACATTCTGATCTTCTCGGAATCGCAGGAGGCTCACGAGAGGGACGTAAAGGAGGTCCTGCAGAGGCTACGGGAGCACAGACTCTACGCCAAGCTGGAGAAGTGCCAGTTCGACGTGACGGAGGTGGATTTCCTGGGCTACAGACTGTCCGACAAGGGACTAGCCATGGACAGCGCCAAGGTCCGCGCGGTGTTGGACTGGAAGAGCCCGCGCAATCGGAAGGAGGTCCAGAGGTTCGTCGGCTTCGCCAACTTTTACCGCAAGTTCATCGGGTTTCGCGAAAGAGACGGCAGCTATCACGGACACCCTCAGTTCCAAGAAGAAGAAGTTCACCTGGACGGACCAGGCGGAGCAGTCCTTTCGGAGACTTAAGAGCCTCTTCGCGTCCGAAGAACAGCTGCTACACGTGAATCCCGGCAGGCCCATGCGGGTTGAGACTGACGCATCTGACAGAGCAGTGGGGGCCGTCCTCTTGCAGGAAGATCCGCAAGGGAACTGGAGGCCCTGCGCTTTCTATTCCCGGAAGCTCAGCAAGTCGGAACAGAACTACACCATCTGGGACAGGGAGTTGTTGGCCATTCACGCGGCTTTCAAGGCATGGAGGCACTTCCTCATCAGAGCCAAGCACACCGTGCAGGTCCGCACGGACCACAAGAACCTAGAGTATTGGCACACGGCGAAGCTCCAAAGCCAGAGGCACATACGCTAGGCGGAGTTCTTTGCGGATTTCGACTTCAGGATAGAGTACATCCCGGGAGACAACAATGTCGTAGCAGATGCGCTCTCCAGGAAACCGCAGTATCTCGAGGAAGCGGCACCAGTGGCAGCTAAGCACATTTTCACACCGCAGGCGTGGGCGTGCGCTTCAGCCGCCGTGGACCTGGACGCGGTGCGTCGCGCGCTGCAGACGGATCCGTTCGCACAATCCAAGATGGAGGAGGTGCGAAGAGGCACAGCGAAGGACGACGAGTTCCAGATACGCGACGGCCTGCTAACCCGCAAAGGTGCTCTCTACGTGCCGGGGGACGATCTCCGCGCGAAGGTTCTGCAGCAGTTGCACGACGCACCCAGCGCGGGTCACTTCGGCAAGGAGAAGACGGCGGACTTAGTAGCCAGGGACTTCTGGTGGCCCCAGATGCGAGGAGAGGTCGCGGATTACGTCGCCAGGTGTGACACTTGTCAGAGGTCCAAGCCAGTGCACAAGAAGCCAGCGGGACTGCTGGAACCGCTGGAGACGCCACTACAGCCGTGGGAGAGGGTGGCGCTGGACTTTGTTACTGATCTGCCCAGTTCGCGAGGCAAGACGGCGGTACTTGTGGTGGTAGACCTGTTCACCAAGATGGCGCATGTCATTCCTTGCGCGAAGGTGGAGACAGCGGAACAGACCGCCAAGCTGTTCATAGACCACGTGTTCAGGGTGCACGGCTTACCACGGTCCATCCTGTCCGACCGGGGTCGCCAAGTCATCTCCAGTTTCTGGCAGAAGCTCCTGGGTATCCTGAACGTCAAGATCAACTTGGCGTCGGCGAGACATCCGCAAACCAACGGCCAAGCGGAGAGGGTCAACGCCATCATGCAGCAGTACCTGCGATGTTACGCCAATCAACAGCCTGCGACTTGGGTGGACTACTTACCGATGGCCGAGTTTGCCTACAACAACACGAAGCACGCATCAACGGGGGTGACACCGTTCTTCGCCAACAATGGGCGACATCCCAGAACCTTCCCGGGGTTGGAGACGACGGCGCAGGGGGAGCCGCAAGGAGCTGAGCATTTAGCAGCAGAATTGCAGGAGGTCCACGAGGAGCTCCGACGGCACTTGGAGCTAGCTAAACACGCTTACAAAGTGCAGGCAGACAGGCACAGGAGGGCAGGAGAAGACATCCAGGTGGGGGACTGGGTATGGTTAGCAGCCCAGGCGGTGCCGGCCAAGTCGTTAGCTAAGAAGAAGCTGGGACACAAACAGCTAGGGCCGTACCAAGTTGAGGCCAGGATCAATCCCGTAGCTTTTCGGTTGACCCTCCCAGAAGGTTCCAGAATGCACCCGGTCTTTCATAGGTCGGTGCTCACACCCTACAAGGCCCCACACAGATTTCAGGAGCCAGGGACGGCACCAGACCCACACAGAAAGTCACCGGGGGGGGGGGAGTCACCAAGGGCCACGAAACTCAACGAGGTCACGGAAATTCTGGACTCGAGATGGGGGGAGGAGGGAGTAGAATACCTCCTCGCCAGAGAGGGTACCCTGGCCAGCGCCAACAGTTGGGTGCCGGACTATGCTCTGGAGGAACCTCTTCTTAAAGACGAGTTCCATGCACTCTTCCCACACCGGCCCATCCCAGCGGATTATTTCGACGACTGGCTTTTTACGCCCACATTTTCAGCCAGCACGTTCCGGGGGTTCTCCTCCGCAGAGGAGACGATGCCAGAATCGAGCCCTCCAAGGGGATCGTGCTCGGGGGTGGACACGGACCGCTCTTACTGGTGGGACGATCAACCAGAAGTGGAGTGGCGCAGGAGGTGGCTAAGGGGGCCTTGGCAATCAGCATCGCCCGAAGTAACGGGGGGAGGGGAGGACATGGATGTGTTGGGGGAGGAGCCCGGGTTCGAGCACACATACACTGAACTGGAAGCAGAGGAGATCGACGTAGACGAACTGTGTCCAGCATCTACCCCCGCAACAACGGAGCTCCCGGAACCTGCGCCCGAGCAGCGGGAGGGGGGAAGGGGGGGCTTCGAGGGGGGATGGATGTCAGGGGTTCAGGGACA